>NW_027175162.1:0-1200000 GCF_028021215.1 Eschrichtius robustus
TGATTCTTACTAGTCACATATATTCTTGTGCGGTGAATAGGGGGTGTTGAGTCCAGTTCACTGAGCAAGGAGTAGGTCTTGTCTATTACATATTGGGTGTACGGAACGGTATCTGAGCGAATTTGAAACCCTTGTTTTATGCATCACCCCACCTCACCTTTCCCGTTAAGCAGGCATATTGTGATTTGTAAACGTGTGACTCTGTTCTGTTTTGTAAATCAGTTCAAGTGTAGCGGTTTTTACATTCCCTCTATAAGTGATAGCTTATGATAAGTGTCTTTTTCTGTGTGACTTATTTCACTTAGGATCATCGTACCTAAATCCACTCATCTTGCTTCTACTAGCCTGATGACATTGATTTCATGTCTGAGTGATATTCCATTGTACATAAGGACCACAACTTCTTTATCCATTTTTCTCTTTCCTGGGATATTTAAGGTGTCATGAAGTGGAGGTTCTTGTCAACAGAGCAGCCCTAAACTTTGGGGTGCCTGTGTCTTGCTGATTTTAGTTTTCCCAATTTATACGCCCATGAGTGGACGTGCCCTATACTCCCTAAGCTGTGTTTTTTCGATGTTTCAGGACACACCGTACACTTCTCCAGAGTGGCTGTTGGCAATTTACATCCCGCCCATCAGCGTAGCAAGGCTGCCATTTCTCCATGGCCTGTCCTGCATTTCTGGTTTTGACACTTTTTGCAGCATGACCCTTTTGACCGATGGGAAGCGAGACTTCTTTGGAGCGCTGATTTGCCTTTCCAGGTTGCTTGGTTGGCCAAAAAGGGCGTATGCGTTTTTTCCTGAATATATTCAGGAAAAAACGCATACGCCCTTTTTGGCCAAGGGCATCATTGTCGACGTTTTGCCGCTTTTCATGTGCTTTAAATGCGATTCGAATCTGCCTCCTGAAATCTGTTTCCTGCAATTCTGCCTTGCTTTCAAATCCTCTTCGTTGCCTTCCCTCAATATATCTGTGGATGAGAGTTATCATTTATAACTCTGCGGGTTTGTGAATTGCAGTGTCCCTGAGCTCCATTTTTCAACTCGCTTTTTTGGGAGCTGGCCGCAAAAGCGCGGGATTGCCTCAGGCCCTATTCTGCTTCTGGGCGCCAGGCTGAGTCTGTGGTTAATTCTTCTTCCAGATGGGAAAATAGAGTGACCTGTGCCTGTCCCAACACCTAGATCTAGTCTCTCATTGGTTGCCCCTCTTCCCGTTCATCCTTAGGACAAATTGCAACATGTAGGAAACAGGAGCTTAAAGGTGCTGATTCTCCAAGTAGGGAGATTGCTAGTAAAGTAGCTGGAAAGGCGAACCCGAGCACAAGGAGATGAGAAATGAGGTGCGTATTAGAAACCTTTCAAAATCACACGGTGTACCATCTTCTGGGTTTCTCATGCATGTTTTCGATGTAGGAAGATGCCCTTGAACCTGGAGATTTGGGACCCATGGGATGGGTACCAGGCAGTATTCCTTTAAAGGGTCTGCGTTTGCTCACCCAACCTCACCCAAACTTTCAGCCCCAAGAATGTCCACCCTTATGTCTCATCCAGCTGTGGGTCTAGATATGGTCAATCCAGGTTGCATCACAGCCTCTGAACGAATTTTGTAAGAATTTCTCTCTCTTTCACTGTCTTTGTTTTACGGGTTTTTAAAAGTAATTTATTTTTATAATGGGGTTTAGCTGCTTTTCACGGCTGTGTTTATGCGGCTTTACACCCACTTGACTCACTTCCAGACAGATATCAATACATAGGTTTAAGATTCTTACTAGTCACATATATTCTTGTGCGGTGAATAGGGGGTGTTGAGTCCAGTTCACTGAGCAAGGAGTAGGTCTTGTCTATTACATATTGGGTGTACGGAACGGTATCTGAGCGAATTTGAAACCCTTGTTTTATGCATCACCCCACCTCACCTTTCCCGTTAAGCAGGCATATTGTGATTTGTAAACGTGTGACTCTGTTCTGTTTTGTAAATCAGTTCAAGTGTAGCGGTTTTTACATTCCCTCTATAAGTGATAGCTTATGATAAGTGTCTTTTTCTGTGTGACTTATTTCACTTAGGATCATCGTACCTAAATCCACTCATCTTGCTTCTACTAGCCTGATGACATTGATTTCATGTCTGAGTGATATTCCATTGTACATAAGGACCACAACTTCTTTATCCATTTTTCTCTTTCCTGGGATATTTAAGGTGTCATGAAGTGGAGGTTCTTGTCAACAGAGCAGCCCTAAACTTTGGGGTGCCTGTGTCTTGCTGATTTTTAGTTTTCCCAATTTATACGCCCATGAGTGGACGTGCCCTATACTCCCTAAGCTGTGTTTTTTCGATGTTTCAGGACACACCGTACACTTCTCCAGAGTGGCTGTTGGCAATTTACATCCCGCCCATCAGCGTAGCAAGGCTGCCATTTCTCCATGGCCTGTCCTGCATTTCTGGTTTTGACACTTTTTGCAGCATGACCCTTTTGACCGATGTGAAGCGAGACTTCTTTGGAGCGCTGATTTGCCTTTGCAGGTTGCTTGGTTGGCCAAAAAGGGCGTATGCGTTTTTTCCTGAATATATTCAGGAAAAAACGCATACGCCCTTTTTGGCCAAGGGCATCATTGTCGACGTTTTGCTGCTTTTCATGTGTTTTAAACGCGATTTGAATATACCTCCTGAAATCTGTTTCCTGCAATTCTGCCTTGCTTTCAAATCCTCTTCGTTGCCTTCCCTCAATATATTGTGGATGAGAGTTATCATTTATAACTCTGCGGGTTTGTGAATTGCAGTGTCCCTGAGCTCCATTTTTCAACTCGCTTTTTTGGGAGCTGGCCGCAAAAGCGCGGGATTGCCTCAGGCCCTATTCTGCTTCTGGGCGGCAGGCTGAGCCTGTGGTTAATTCTTCTTCCTGATGGGAAAATAGAGTGACCTGTGCCTGTCCCAACACCTAGATCTAGTCTCTCATTGGTTGCCCCTCTTCCCGTTCATCCTTAGGACAAATTGCAACATGTAGGAAACAGGAGCTTAAAGGTGCTGATTCTCCAAGTAGGGAGATTGCTAGTAAAGTAGCTGGAAAGGCGAACCCGAGCACAAGGAGATGAGAAATGAGGTGCGTATTAGAAACCTTTCAAAATCACACGGTGTACCATCTTCTGGGTTTCTCATGCATGTTTTCGATGTAGGAAGATGCCCTTGAACCTGGAGATTTGGGACCCATGGGATGGGTACCAGGCAGTATTCCTTTAAAGGGTCTGCGTTTGCTCACCCAACCTCACCCAACCTTTCAGCCCCAAGAGTGTCCACCCTTATGTCTCATCCAGCTGTGGGTCTAGATATGGTCAATCCAGGTTGCATCACAGCCTCTGAACGAATTTTGTAAGAATTTCTCTCTCTTTCACTGTCTTTGTTTTACGGGTTTTTAAAAGTAATTTATTTTTATAATGGGGTATAGCTGCTTTTCACGGCTGTGTTTATGCGGCTTTACACCCACTTGACTCACTTCCAGACAGATATCAATACATAGGTTTAAGATTCTTACTAGTCACATATATTCTTGTGCGGTGAATAGGGGGTGTTGAGTCCAGTTCACTGAGCAAGGAGTAGGTCTTGTCTATTACATATTGGGTGTACGGAACGGTATCTGAGCGAATTTGAAACCCTTGTTTTATGCATCACCCCCACCTCACCTTTCCCGTTAAGCAGGCATATTGTGATTTGTAAACGTGTGACTCTGTTCTGTTTTGTAAATCAGTTCAAGTGTAGCGGTTTTTACATTCCCTCTATAAGTGATAGCTTATGATAAGTGTCTTTTTCTGTGTGACTTATTTCACTTAGGATCATCGTACCTAAATCCACTCATCTTGCTTCTACTAGCCTGATGACATTGATTTCATGTCTGAGTGATATTCCATTGTACATAAGGACCACAACTTCTTTATCCATTTTTCTCTTTCCTGGGATATTTAAGGTGTCATGAAGTGGAGGTTCTTGTCAACAGAGCAGCCCTAAACTTTGGGGTGCCTGTGTCTTGCTGATTTTTAGTTTTCCCAATTTATACGCCCATGAGTGGACGTGCCCTATACTCCCTAAGCTGTGTTTTTTCGATGTTTCAGGACACACCGTACACTTCTCCAGAGTGGCTGTTGGCAATTTACATCCCGCCCATCAGCGTAGCAAGGCTGCCATTTCTCCATGGCCTGTCCTGCATTTCTGGTTTTGACACTTTTTGCAGCATGACCCTTTTGACCGATGGGAAGCGAGACTTCTTTGGAGCGCTGATTTGCCTTTCCAGGTTGCTTGGTTGGCCAAAAAGGGCGTATGCGTTTTTTCCTGAATATATTCAGGAAAAAACGCATACGCCCTTTTTGGCCAAGGGCATCATTGTCGACGTTTTGCCGCTTTTCATGTGTTTTAAACGCGATTTGAATATACCTCCTGAAATCTGTTTCCTGCAATTCTGCCTTGCTTTCAAATCCTCTTCGTTGCCTTCCCTCAATATATCTGTGGATGAGAGTTATCATTTATAACTCTGCGGGTTTGTGAATTGCAGTGTCCCTGAGCTCCATTTTTCAACTCGCTTTTTTGGGAGCTGGCCGCAAAAGCGCGGGATTGCCTCAGGCCCTATTCTGCTTCTGGGCGCCAGGCTGAGTCTGTGGTTAATTCTTCTTCCAGATGGGAAAATAGAGTGACCTGTGCCTGTCCCAACACCTAGATCTAGTCTCTCATTGGTTGCCCCTCTTCCCGTTCATCCTTAGGACAAATTGCAACATGTAGGAAACAGGAGCTTAAAGGTGCTGATTCTCCAAGTAGGGAGATTGCTAGTAAAGTAGCTGGAAAGGCGAACCCGAGCACAAGGAGATGAGAAATGAGGTGCGTATTAGAAACCTTTCAAAATCACACGGTGTACCATCTTCTGGGTTTCTCATGCATGTTTTCGATGTAGGAAGATGCCCTTGAACCTGGAGATTTGGGACCCATGGGATGGGTACCAGGCAGTATTCCTTTAAAGGGTCTGCGTTTGCTCACCCAACCTCACCCAAACTTTCAGCCCCAAGAATGTCCACCCTTATGTCTCATCCAGCTGTGGGTCTAGATATGGTCAATCCAGGTTGCATCACAGCCTCTGAACGAATTTTGTAAGAATTTCTCTCTCTTTCACTGTCTTTGTTTTACGGGTTTTTAAAAGTAATTTATTTTTATAATGGGGTTTAGCTGCTTTTCAACGGCTGTGTTTATGCGGCTTTACACCCACTTGACTCACTTCCAGACAGATATCAATACATAGGTTTAAGATTCTTACTAGTCACATATATTCTTGTGCGGTGAATAGGGGGTGTTGAGTCCAGTTCACTGAGCAAGGAGTAGGTCTTGTCTATTACATATTGGGTGTACGGAACGGTATCTGAGCGAATTTGAAACCCTTGTTTTATGCATCACCCCACCTCACCTTTCCCGTTAAGCAGGCATATTGTGATTTGTAAACGTGTGACTCTGTTCTGTTTTGTAAATCAGTTCAAGTGTAGCGGTTTTTACATTCCCTCTATAAGTGATAGCTTATGATAAGTGTCTTTTTCTGTGTGACTTATTTCACTTAGGATCATCGTACCTAAATCCACTCATCTTGCTTCTACTAGCCTGATGACATTGATTTCATGTCTGAGTGATATTCCATTGTACATAAGGACCACAACTTCTTTATCCATTTTTCTCTTTCCTGGGATATTTAAGGTGTCATGAAGTGGAGGTTCTTGTCAACAGAGCAGCCCTAAACTTTGGGGTGCCTGTGTCTTGCTGATTTTTAGTTTTCCCAATTTATACGCCCATGAGTGGACGTGCCCTATACTCCCTAAGCTGTGTTTTTTCGATGTTTCAGGACACACCGTACACTTCTCCAGAGTGGCTGTTGGCAATTTACATCCCGCCCATCAGCGTAGCAAGGCTGCCATTTCTCCATGGCCTGTCCTGCATTTCTGGTTTTGACACTTTTTGCAGCATGACCCTTTTGACCGATGTGAAGCGAGACTTCTTTGGAGCGCTGATTTGCCTTTGCAGGTTGCTTGGTTGGCCAAAAAGGGCGTATGCGTTTTTTCCTGAATATATTCAGGAAAAAACGCATACGCCCTTTTTGGCCAAGGGCATCATTGTCGACGTTTTGCCGCTTTTCATGTGTTTTAAACGCGATTTGAATATACCTCCTGAAATCTGTTTCCTGCAATTCTGCCTTGCTTTCAAATCCTCTTCGTTGCCTTCCCTCAATATATCTGTGGATGAGAGTTATCATTTATAACTCTGCGGGTTTGTGAATTGCAGTGTCCCTGAGCTCCATTTTTCAACTCGCTTTTTTGGGAGCTGGCCGCAAAAGCGCGGGATTGCCTCAGGCCCTATTCTGCTTCTGGGCGGCAGGCTGAGCCTGTGGTTAATTCTTCTTCCTGATGGGAAAATAGAGTGACCTGTGCCTGTCCCAACACCTAGATCTAGTCTCTCATTGGTTGCCCCTCTTCCCGTTCATCCTTAGGACAAATTGCAACATGTAGGAAACAGGAGCTTAAAGGTGCTGATTCTCCAAGTAGGGAGATTGCTAGTAAAGTAGCTGGAAAGGCGAACCCGAGCACAAGGAGATGAGAAATGAGGTGCGTATTAGAAACCTTTCAAAATCACACGGTGTACCATCTTCTGGGTTTCTCATGCATGTTTTCGATGTAGGAAGATGCCCTTGAACCTGGAGATTTGGGACCCATGGGATGGGTACCAGGCAGTATTCCTTTAAAGGGTCTGCGTTTGCTCACCCAACCTCACCCAACCTTTCAGCCCCAAGAGTGTCCACCCTTATGTCTCATCCAGCTGTGGGTCTAGATATGGTCAATCCAGGTTGCATCACAGCCTCTGAACGAATTTTGTAAGAATTTCTCTCTCTTTCACTGTCTTTGTTTTACGGGTTTTTAAAAGTAATTTATTTTTATAATGGGGTTTAGCTGCTTTTCACGGCTGTGTTTATGCGGCTTTACACCCACTTGACTCACTTCCAGACAGATATCAATACATAGGTTTAAGATTCTTACTAGTCACATATATTCTTGTGCGGTGAATAGGGGGTGTTGAGTCCAGTTCACTGAGCAAGGAGTAGGTCTTGTCTATTACATATTGGGTGTACGGAACGGTATCTGAGCGAATTTGAAACCCTTGTTTTATGCATCACCCCACCTCACCTTTCCCGTTAAGCAGGCATATTGTGATTTGTAAACGTGTGACTCTGTTCTGTTTTGTAAATCAGTTCAAGTGTAGCGGTTTTTACATTCCCTCTATAAGTGATAGCTTATGATAAGTGTCTTTTTCTGTGTGACTTATTTCACTTAGGATCATCGTACCTAAATCCACTCATCTTGCTTCTACTAGCCTGATGACATTGATTTCATGTCTGAGTGATATTCCATTGTACATAAGGACCACAACTTCTTTATCCATTTTTCTCTTTCCTGGGATATTTAAGGTGTCATGAAGTGGAGGTTCTTGTCAACAGAGCAGCCCTAAACTTTGGGGTGCCTGTGTCTTGCTGATTTTTAGTTTTCCCAATTTATACGCCCATGAGTGGACGTGCCCTATACTCCCTAAGCTGTGTTTTTTCGATGTTTCAGGACACACCGTACACTTCTCCAGAGTGGCTGTTGGCAATTTACATCCCGCCCATCAGCGTAGCAAGGCTGCCATTTCTCCATGGCCTGTCCTGCATTTCTGGTTTTGACACTTTTTGCAGCATGACCCTTTTGACCGATGGGAAGCGAGACTTCTTTGGAGCGCTGATTTGCCTTTGCAGGTTGCTTGGTTGGCCAAAAAGGGCGTATGCGTTTTTTCCTGAATATATTCAGGAAAAAACGCATACGCCCTTTTTGGCCAAGGGCATCATTGTCGACGTTTTGCCGCTTTTCATGTGTTTTAAACGCGATTTGAATATACCTCCTGAAATCTGTTTCCTGCAATTCTGCCTTGCTTTCAAATCCTCTTCGTTGCCTTCCCTCAATATATCTGTGGATGAGAGTTATCATTTATAACTCTGCGGGTTTGTGAATTGCAGTGTCCCTGAGCTCCATTTTTCAACTCGCTTTTTTGGGAGCTGGCCGCAAAAGCGCGGGATTGCCTCAGGCCCTATTCTGCTTCTGGGCGCCAGGCTGAGTCTGTGGTTAATTCTTCTTCCAGATGGGAAAATAGAGTGACCTGTGCCTGTCCCAACACCTAGATCTAGTCTCTCATTGGTTGCCCCTCTTCCCGTTCATCCTTAGGACAAATTGCAACATGTAGGAAACAGGAGCTTAAAGGTGCTGATTCTCCAAGTAGGGAGATTGCTAGTAAAGTAGCTGGAAAGGCGAACCTACCCGAGCACAAGGAGATGAGAAATGAGGTGCGTATTAGAAACCTTTCAAATCACACGGTGTACCATCTTCTGGGTTTCTCATGCATGTTTTCGATGTAGGAAGATGCCCTTGAACCTGGAGATTTGGGACCCATGGGATGGGTACCAGGCAGTATTCCTTTAAAGGGTCTGCGTTTGCTCACCCAACCTCACCCAAACTTTCAGCCCCAAGAATGTCCACCCTTATGTCTCATCCAGCTGTGGGTCTAGATATGGTCAATCCAGGTTGCATCACAGCCTCTGAACGAATTTTGTAAGAATTTCTCTCTCTTTCACTGTCTTTGTTTTACGGGTTTTTAAAAGTAATTTATTTTTATAATGGGGTTTAGCTGCTTTTCACGGCTGTGTTTATGCGGCTTTACACCCACTTGACTCACTTCCAGACAGATATCAATACATAGGTTTAAGATTCTTACTAGTCACATATATTCTTGTGCGGTGAATAGGGGGTGTTGAGTCCAGTTCACTGAGCAAGGAGTAGGTCTTGTCTATTACATATTGGGTGTACGGAACGGTATCTGAGCGAATTTGAAACCCTTGTTTTATGCATCACCCCACCTCACCTTTCCCGTTAAGCAGGCATATTGTGATTTGTAAACGTGTGACTCTGTTCTGTTTTGTAAATCAGTTCAAGTGTAGCGGTTTTTACATTCCCTCTATAAGTGATAGCTTATGATAAGTGTCTTTTTCTGTGTGACTTATTTCACTTAGGATCATCGTACCTAAATCCACTCATCTTGCTTCTACTAGCCTGATGACATTGATTTCATGTCTGAGTGATATTCCATTGTACATAAGGACCACAACTTCTTTATCCATTTTTCTCTTTCCTGGGATATTTAAGGTGTCATGAAGTGGAGGTTCTTGTCAACAGAGCAGCCCTAAACTTTGGGGTGCCTGTGTCTTGCTGATTTTTAGTTTTCCCAATTTATACGCCCATGAGTGGACGTGCCCTATACTCCCTAAGCTGTGTTTTTTCGATGTTTCAGGACACACCGTACACTTCTCCAGAGTGGCTGTTGGCAATTTACATCCCGCCATCAGCGTAGCAAGGCTGCCATTTCTCCATGGCCTGTCCTGCATTTCTGGTTTTGACACTTTTTGCAGCATGACCCTTTTGACCGATGTGAAGCGAGACTTCTTTGGAGCGCTGATTTGCCTTTGCAGGTTGCTTGGTTGGCCAAAAAGGGCGTATGCGTTTTTTCCTGAATATATTCAGGAAAAAACGCATACGCCCTTTTTGGCCAAGGGCATCATTGTCGACGTTTTGCCGCTTTTCATGTGTTTTAAACGCGATTTGAATATACCTCCTGAAATCTGTTTCCTGCAATTCTGCCTTGCTTTCAAATCCTCTCGTTGCCTTCCTCAATATATCTGTGGATGAGAGTTATCATTTATAACTCTGCGGGTTTGTGAATTGCAGTGTCCCTGAGCTCCATTTTTCAACTCGCTTTTTTGGGAGCTGGCCGCAAAAGCGCGGGATTGCCTCAGGCCCTATTCTGCTTCTGGGCGGCAGGCTGAGCCTGTGGTTAATTCTTCTTCCTGATGGGAAAATAGAGTGACCTGTGCCTGTCCCAACACCTAGATCTAGTCTCTCATTGGTTGCCCCTCTTCCCGTTCATCCTTAGGACAAATTGCAACATGTAGGAAACAGGAGCTTAAAGGTGCTGATTCTCCAAGTAGGGAGATTGCTAGTAAAGTAGCTGGAAAGGCGAACCCGAGCACAAGGAGATGAGAAATGAGGTGCGTATTAGAAACCTTTCAAAATCACACGGTGTACCATCTTCTGGGTTTCTCATGCATGTTTTCGATGTAGGAAGATGCCCTTGAACCTGGAGATTTGGGACCCATGGGATGGGTACCAGGCAGTATTCCTTTAAAGGGTCTGCGTTTGCTCACCCAACCTCACCCAACCTTTCAGCCCCAAGAGTGTCCACCCTTATGTCTCATCCAGCTGTGGGTCTAGATATGGTCAATCCAGGTTGCATCACAGCCTCTGAACGAATTTTGTAAGAATTTCTCTCTCTTTCACTGTCTTTGTTTTACGGGTTTTTAAAAGTAATTTATTTTTATAATGGGGTTTAGCTGCTTTTCACGGCTGTGTTTATGCGGCTTTACACCCACTTGACTCACTTCCAGACAGATATCAATACATAGGTTTAAGATTCTTACTAGTCACATATATTCTTGTGCGGTGAATAGGGGGTGTTGAGTCCAGTTCACTGAGCAAGGAGTAGGTCTTGTCTATTACATATTGGGTGTACGGAACGGTATCTGAGCGAATTTGAAACCCTTGTTTTATGCATCACCCCACCTCACCTTTCCCGTTAAGCAGGCATATTGTGATTTGTAAACGTGTGACTCTGTTCTGTTTTGTAAATCAGTTCAAGTGTAGCGGTTTTTACATTCCCTCTATAAGTGATAGCTTATGATAAGTGTCTTTTTCTGTGTGACTTATTTCACTTAGGATCATCGTACCTAAATCCACTCATCTTGCTTCTACTAGCCTGATGACATTGATTTCATGTCTGAGTGATATTCCATTGTACATAAGGACCACAACTTCTTTATCCATTTTTCTCTTTCCTGGGATATTTAAGGTGTCATGAAGTGGAGGTTCTTGTCAACAGAGCAGCCCTAAACTTTGGGGTGCCTGTGTCTTGCTGATTTTTAGTTTTCCCAATTTATACGCCCATGAGTGGACGTGCCCTATACTCCCTAAGCTGTGTTTTTTCGATGTTTCAGGACACACCGTACACTTCTCGAGAGTGGCTGTTGGCAATTTACATCCCGCCCATCAGCGTAGCAAGGCTGCCATTTCTCCATGGCCTGTCCTGCATTTCTGGTTTTGACACTTTTTGCAGCATGACCCTTTTGACCGATGGGAAGCGAGACTTCTTTGGAGCGCTGATTTGCCTTTGCAGGTTGCTTGGTTGGCCAAAAAGGGCGTATGCGTTTTTTCCTGAATATATTCAGGAAAAAACGCATACGCCCTTTTTGGCCAAGGGCATCATTGTCGACGTTTTGCCGCTTTTCATGTGTTTTAAACGCGATTTGAATATACCTCCTGAAATCTGTTTCCTGCAATTCTGCCTTGCTTTCAAATCCTCTTCGTTGCCTTCCCTCAATATATCTGTGGATGAGAGTTATCATTTATAACTCTGCGGGTTTGTGAATTGCAGTGTCCCTGAGCTCCATTTTTCAACTCGCTTTTTTGGGAGCTGGCCGCAAAAGCGCGGGATTGCCTCAGGCCCTATTCTGCTTCTGGGCGCCAGGCTGAGTCTGTGGTTAATTCTTCTTCCAGATGGGAAAATAGAGTGACCTGTGCCTGTCCCAACACCTAGATCTAGTCTCTCATTGGTTGCCCCTCTTCCCGTTCATCCTTAGGACAAATTGCAACATGTAGGAAACAGGAGCTTAAAGGTGCTGATTCTCCAAGTAGGGAGATTGCTAGTAAAGTAGCTGGAAAGGCGAACCCGAGCACAAGGAGATGAGAAATGAGGTGCGTATTAGAAACCTTTCAAAATCACACGGTGTACCATCTTCTGGGTTTCTCATGCATGTTTTCGATGTAGGAAGATGCCCTTGAACCTGGAGATTTGGGACCCATGGGATGGGTACCAGGCAGTATTCCTTTAAAGGGTCTGCGTTTGCTCACCCAACCTCACCCAAACTTTCAGCCCCAAGAATGTCCACCCTTATGTCTCATCCAGCTGTGGGTCTAGATATGGTCAATCCAGGTTGCATCACAGCCTCTGAACGAATTTTGTAAGAATTTCTCTCTCTTTCACTGTCTTTGTTTTACGGGTTTTTAAAAGTAATTTATTTTTATAATGGGGTTTAGCTGCTTTTCACGGCTGTGTTTATGCGGCTTTACACCCACTTGACTCACTTCCAGACAGATATCAATACATAGGTTTAAGATTCTTACTAGTCACATATATTCTTGTGCGGTGAATAGGGGGTGTTGAGTCCAGTTCACTGAGCAAGGAGTAGGTCTTGTCTATTACATATTGGGTGTACGGAACGGTATCTGAGCGAATTTGAAACCCTTGTTTTATGCATCACCCCACCTCACCTTTCCCGTTAAGCAGGCATATTGTGATTTGTAAACGTGTGACTCTGTTCTGTTTTGTAAATCAGTTCAAGTGTAGCGGTTTTTACATTCCCTCTATAAGTGATAGCTTATGATAAGTGTCTTTTTCTGTGTGACTTATTTCACTTAGGATCATCGTACCTAAATCCACTCATCTTGCTTCTACTAGCCTGATGACATTGATTTCATGTCTGAGTGATATTCCATTGTACATAAGGACCACAACTTCTTTATCCATTTTTCTCTTTCCTGGGATATTTAAGGTGTCATGAAGTGGAGGTTCTTGTCAACAGAGCAGCCCTAAACTTTGGGGTGCCTGTGTCTTGCTGATTTTTAGTTTTCCCAATTTATACGCCCATGAGTGGACGTGCCCTATACTCCCTAAGCTGTGTTTTTTCGATGTTTCAGGACACACCGTACACTTCTCCAGAGTGGCTGTTGGCAATTTACATCCCGCCCATCAGCGTAGCAAGGCTGCCATTTCTCCATGGCCTGTCCTGCATTTCTGGTTTTGACACTTTTTGCAGCATGACCCTTTTGACCGATGTGAAGCGAGACTTCTTTGGAGCGCTGATTTGCCTTTGCAGGTTGCTTGGTTGGCCAAAAAGGGCGTATGCGTTTTTTCCTGAATATATTCAGGAAAAAACGCATACGCCCTTTTTGGCCAAGGGCATCATTGTCGACGTTTTGCCGCTTTTCATGTGTTTTAAACGCGATTTGAATATACCTCCTGAAATCTGTTTCCTGCAATTCTGCCTTGCTTTCAAATCCTCTTCGTTGCCTTCCCTCAATATATCTGTGGATGAGAGTTATCATTTATAACTCTGCGGGTTTGTGAATTGCAGTGTCCCTGAGCTCCATTTTTCAACTCGCTTTTTTGGGAGCTGGCCGCAAAAGCGCGGGATTGCCTCAGGCCCTATTCTGCTTCTGGGCGGCAGGCTGAGCCTGTGGTTAATTCTTCTTCCTGATGGGAAAATAGAGTGACCTGTGCCTGTCCCAACACCTAGATCTAGTCTCTCATTGGTTGCCCCTCTTCCCGTTCATCCTTAGGACAAATTGCAACATGTAGGAAACAGGAGCTTAAAGGTGCTGATTCTCCAAGTAGGGAGATTGCTAGTAAAGTAGCTGGAAAGGCGAACCCGAGCACAAGGAGATGAGAAATGAGGTGCGTATTAGAAACCTTTCAAAATCACACGGTGTACCATCTTCTGGGTTTCTCATGCATGTTTTCGATGTAGGAAGATGCCCTTGAACCTGGAGATTTGGGACCCATGGGATGGGTACCAGGCAGTATTCCTTTAAAGGGTCTGCGTTTGCTCACCCAACCTCACCCAACCTTTCAGCCCCAAGAGTGTCCACCCTTATGTCTCATCCAGCTGTGGGTCTAGATATGGTCAATCCAGGTTGCATCACAGCCTCTGAACGAATTTTGTAAGAATTTCTCTCTCTTTCACTGTCTTTGTTTTACGGGTTTTTAAAAGTAATTTATTTTTATAATGGGGTTTAGCTGCTTTTCACGGCTGTGTTTATGCGGCTTTACACCCACTTGACTCACTTCCAGACAGATATCAATACATAGGTTTAAGATTCTTACTAGTCACATATATTCTTGTGCGGTGAATAGGGGGTGTTGAGTCCAGTTCACTGAGCAAGGAGTAGGTCTTGTCTATTACATATTGGGTGTACGGAATGGTATCTGAGCGAATTTGAAACCCTTGTTTTATGCATCACCCCACCTCACCTTTCCCGTTAAGCAGGCATATTGTGATTTGTAAACGTGTGACTCTGTTCTGTTTTGTAAATCAGTTCAAGTGTAGCGGTTTTTACATTCCCTCTATAAGTGATAGCTTATGATAAGTGTCTTTTTCTGTGTGACTTATTTCACTTAGGATCATCGTACCTAAATCCACTCATCTTGCTTCTACTAGCCTGATGACATTGATTTCATGTCTGAGTGATATTCCATTGTACATAAGGACCACAACTTCTTTATCCATTTTTCTCTTTCCTGGGATATTTAAGGTGTCATGAAGTGGAGGTTCTTGTCAACAGAGCAGCCCTAAACTTTGGGGTGCCTGTGTCTTGCTGATTTTTAGTTTTCCCAATTTATACGCCCATGAGTGGACGTGCCCTATACTCCCTAAGCTGTGTTTTTTCGATGTTTCAGGACACACCGTACACTTCTCCAGAGTGGCTGTTGGCAATTTACATCCCGCCCATCAGCGTAGCAAGGCTGCCATTTCTCCATGGCCTGTCCTGCATTTCTGGTTTTGACACTTTTTGCAGCATGACCCTTTTGACCGATGGGAAGCGAGACTTCTTTGGAGCGCTGATTTGCCTTTGCAGGTTGCTTGGTTGGCCAAAAAGGGCGTATGCGTTTTTTCCTGAATATATTCAGGAAAAAACGCATACGCCCTTTTTGGCCAAGGGCATCATTGTCGACGTTTTGCCGCTTTTCATGTGTTTTAAACGCGATTTGAATATACCTCCTGAAATCTGTTTCCTGCAATTCTGCCTTGCTTTCAAATCCTCTTCGTTGCCTTCCCTCAATATATCTGTGGATGAGAGTTATCATTTATAACTCTGCGGGTTTGTGAATTGCAGTGTCCCTGAGCTCCATTTTTCAACTCGCTTTTTTGGGAGCTGGCCGCAAAAGCGCGGGATTGCCTCAGGCCCTATTCTGCTTCTGGGCGCCAGGCTGAGTCTGTGGTTAATTCTTCTTCCAGATGGGAAAATAGAGTGACCTGTGCCTGTCCCAACACCTAGATCTAGTCTCTCATTGGTTGCCCCTCTTCCCGTTCATCCTTAGGACAAATTGCAACATGTAGGAAACAGGAGCTTAAAGGTGCTGATTCTCCAAGTAGGGAGATTGCTAGTAAAGTAGCTGGAAAGGCGAACCCGAGCACAAGGAGATGAGAAATGAGGTGCGTATTAGAAACCTTTCAAAATCACACGGTGTACCATCTTCTGGGTTTCTCATGCATGTTTTCGATGTAGGAAGATGCCCTTGAACCTGGAGATTTGGGACCCATGGGATGGGTACCAGGCAGTATTCCTTTAAAGGGTCTGCGTTTGCTCACCCAACCTCACCCAAACTTTCAGCCCCAAGAATGTCCACCCTTATGTCTCATCCAGCTGTGGGTCTAGATATGGTCAATCCAGGTTGCATCACAGCCTCTGAACGAATTTTGTAAGAATTTCTCTCTCTTTCACTGTCTTTGTTTTACGGGTTTTTAAAAGTAATTTATTTTTATAATGGGGTTTAGCTGCTTTTCACGGCTGTGTTTATGCGGCTTTACACCCACTTGACTCACTTCCAGACAGATATCAATACATAGGTTTAAGATTCTTACTAGTCACATATATTCTTGTGCGGTGAATAGGGGGTGTTGAGTCCAGTTCACTGAGCAAGGAGTAGGTCTTGTCTATTACATATTGGGTGTACGGAACGGTATCTGAGCGAATTTGAAACCCTTGTTTTATGCATCACCCCACCTCACCTTTCCCGTTAAGCAGGCATATTGTGATTTGTAAACGTGTGACTCTGTTGTTTTGTAAATCAGTTCAAGTGTAGCGGTTTTTACATTCCCTCTATAAGTGATAGCTTATGATAAGTGTCTTTTTCTGTGTGACTTATTTCACTTAGGATCATCGTACCTAAATCCACTCATCTTGCTTCTACTAGCCTGATGACATTGATTTCATGTCTGAGTGATATTCCATTGTACATAAGGACCACAACTTCTTTATCCATTTTTCTCTTTCCTGGGATATTTAAGGTGTCATGAAGTGGAGGTTCTTGTCAACAGAGCAGCCCTAAACTTTGGGGTGCCTGTGTCTTGCTGATTTTTAGTTTTCCCAATTTATACGCCCATGAGTGGACGTGCCCTATACTCCCTAAGCTGTGTTTTTTCGATGTTTCAGGACACACCGTACACTTCTCCAGAGTGGCTGTTGGCAATTTACATCCCGCCCATCAGCGTAGCAAGGCTGCCATTTCTCCATGGCCTGTCCTGCATTTCTGGTTTTGACACTTTTTGCAGCATGACCCTTTTGACCGATGTGAAGCGAGACTTCTTTGGAGCGCTGATTTGCCTTTGCAGGTTGCTTGGTTGGCCAAAAAGGGCGTATGCGTTTTTTCCTGAATATATTCAGGAAAAAACGCATACGCCCTTTTTGGCCAAGGGCATCATTGTCGACGTTTTGCCGCTTTTCATGTGTTTTAAACGCGATTTGAATATACCTCCTGAAATCTGTTTCCTGCAATTCTGCCTTGCTTTCAAATCCTCTTCGTTGCCTTCCCTCAATATATCTGTGGATGAGAGTTATCATTTATAACTCTGCGGGTTTGTGAATTGCAGTGTCCCTGAGCTCCATTTTTCAACTCGCTTTTTTGGGAGCTGGCCGCAAAAGCGCGGGATTGCCTCAGGCCCTATTCTGCTTCTGGGCGGCAGGCTGAGCCTGTGGTTAATTCTTCTTCCTGATGGGAAAATAGAGTGACCTGTGCCTGTCCCAACACCTAGATCTAGTCTCTCATTGGTTGCCCCTCTTCCCGTTCATCCTTAGGACAAATTGCAACATGTAGGAAACAGGAGCTTAAAGGTGCTGATTCTCCAAGTAGGGAGATTGCTAGTAAAGTAGCTGGAAAGGCGAACCCGAGCACAAGGAGATGAGAAATGAGGTGCGTATTAGAAACCTTTCAAAATCACACGGTGTACCATCTTCTGGGTTTCTCATGCATGTTTTCGATGTAGGAAGATGCCCTTGAACCTGGAGATTTGGGACCCATGGGATGGGTACCAGGCAGTATTCCTTTAAAGGGTCTGCGTTTGCTCACCCAACCTCACCCAACCTTTCAGCCCCAAGAGTGTCCACCCTTATGTCTCATCCAGCTGTGGGTCTAGATATGGTCAATCCAGGTTGCATCACAGCCTCTGAACGAATTTTGTAAGAATTTCTCTCTCTTTCACTGTCTTTGTTTTACGGGTTTTTAAAAGTAATTTATTTTTATAATGGGGTTTAGCTGCTTTTCACGGCTGTGTTTATGCGGCTTTACACCCACTTGACTCACTTCCAGACAGATATCAATACATAGGTTTAAGATTCTTACTAGTCACATATATTCTTGTGCGGTGAATAGGGGGTGTTGAGTCCAGTTCACTGAGCAAGGAGTAGGTCTTGTCTATTACATATTGGGTGTACGGAACGGTATCTGAGCGAATTTGAAACCCTTGTTTTATGCATCACCCCACCTCACCTTTCCCGTTAAGCAGGCATATTGTGATTTGTAAACGTGTGACTCTGTTCTGTTTTGTAAATCAGTTCAAGTGTAGCGGTTTTTACATTCCCTCTATAAGTGATAGCTTATGATAAGTGTCTTTTTCTGTGTGACTTATTTCACTTAGGATCATCGTACCTAAATCCACTCATCTTGCTTCTACTAGCCTTATGACATTGATTTCATGTCTGAGTGATATTCCATTGTACATAAGGACCACAACTTCTTTATCCATTTTTCTCTTTCCTGGGATATTTAAGGTGTCATGAAGTGGAGGTTCTTGTCAACAGAGCAGCCCTAAACTTTGGGGTGCCTGTGTCTTGCTGATTTTTAGTTTTCCCAATTTATACGCCCATGAGTGGACGTGCCCTATACTCCCTAAGCTGTGTTTTTTCGATGTTTCAGGACACACCGTACACTTCTCCAGAGTGGCTGTTGGCAATTTACATCCCGCCCATCAGCGTAGCAAGGCTGCCATTTCTCCATGGCCTGTCCTGCATTTCTGGTTTTGACACTTTTTGCAGCATGACCCTTTTGACCGATGGGAAGCGAGACTTCTTTGGAGCGCTGATTTGCCTTTGCAGGTTGCTTGGTTGGCCAAAAAGGGCGTATGCGTTTTTTCCTGAATATATTCAGGAAAAAACGCATATGCCCTTTTTGGCCAAGGGCATCATTGTCGACGTTTTGCCGCTTTTCATGTGTTTTAAACGCGATTTGAATATACCTCCTGAAATCTGTTTCCTGCAATTCTGCCTTGCTTTCAAATCCTCTTCGTTGCCTTCCCTCAATATATCTGTGGATGAGAGTTATCATTTATAACTCTGCGGGTTTGTGAATTGCAGTGTCCCTGAGCTCCATTTTTCAACTCGCTTTTTTGGGAGCTGGCCGCAAAAGCGCGGGATTGCCTCAGGCCCTATTCTGCTTCTGGGCGGCAGGCTGAGCCTGTGGTTAATTCTTCTTCCTGATGGGAAAATAGAGTGACCTGTGCCTGTCCCAACACCTAGATCTAGTCTCTCATTGGTTGCCCTTCTTCCCGTTCATCCTTAGGACAAATTGCAACATGTAGGAAACAGGAGCTTAAAGGTGCTGAGTCTCCAAGTAGGGAGATTGCTAGTAAAGTAGCTGGAAAGGCGAACCCGAGCACAAGGAGATGAGAAATGAGGTGCGTATTAGAAACCTTTCAAAATCACACGGTGTACCATCTTCTGGGTTTCTCATGCATGTTTTCGATGTAGGAAGATGCCCTTGAACCTGGAGATTTGGGACCCATGGGATGGGTCCCAGGCAGTATTCCTTTAAAGGGTCTGCGTTTGCTCACCCAACCTCACCCAACCTTTCAGCCCCAAGAGTGTCCACCCTTATGTCTCATCCAGCTGTGGGTCTAGATATGGTCAATCCAGGTTGCATCACAGCCTCTGAACGAATTTTGTAAGAATTTCTCTCTCTTTCACTGTCTTTGTTTTACGGGTTTTTAAAAGTAATTTATTTTTATAATGGGGTTTAGCTGCTTTTCACGGCTGTGTTTATGCGGCTTTACACCCACTTGACTCACTTCCAGACAGATATCAATACATAGGTTTAAGATTCTTACTAGTCACATATATTCTTGTGCGGTGAATAGGGGGTGTTGAGTCCAGTTCACTGAGCAAGGAGTAGGTCTTGTCTATTACATATTGGGTGTACGGAACGGTATCTGAGCGAATTTGAAACCCTTGTTTTATGCATCACCCCACCTCACCTTTCCCGTTAAGCAGGCATATTGTGATTTGTAAACGTGTGACTCTGTTCTGTTTTGTAAATCAGTTCAAGTGTAGCGGTTTTTACATTCCCTCTATAAGTGATAGCTTATGATAAGTGTCTTTTTCTGTGTGACTTATTTCACTTAGGATCATCGTACCTAAATCCACTCATCTTGCTTCTACTAGCCTGATGACATTGATTTCATGTCTGAGTGATATTCCATTGTACATAAGGACCACAACTTCTTTATCCATTTTTCTCTTTCCTGGGATATTTAAGGTGTCATGAAGTGGAGGTTCTTGTCAACAGAGCAGCCCTAAACTTTGGGGTGCCTGTGTCTTGCTGATTTTTAGTTTTCCCAATTTATACGCCCATGAGTGGACGTGCCCTATACTCCCTAAGCTGTGTTTTTTCGATGTTTCAGGACACACCGTACACTTCTCCAGAGTGGCTGTTGGCAATTTACATCCCGCCCATCAGCGTAGCAAGGCTGCCATTTCTCCATGGCCTGTCCTGCATTTCTGGTTTTGACACTTTTTGCAGCATGACCCTTTTGACCGATGGGAAGCGAGACTTCTTTGGAGCGCTGATTTGCCTTTCCAGGTTGCTTGGTTGGCCAAAAAGGGCGTATGCGTTTTTTCCTGAATATATTCAGGAAAAAACGCATACGCCCTTTTTGGCCAAGGGCATCATTGTCGACGTTTTGCCGCTTTTCATGTGTTTTAAACGCGATTTGAATATACCTCCTGAAATCTGTTTCCTGCAATTCTGCCTTGCTTTCAAATCCTCTTCGTTGCCTTCCCTCAATATATCTGTGGATGAGAGTTATCATTTATAACTCTGCGGGTTTGTGAATTGCAGTGTCCCTGAGCTCCATTTTTCAACTCGCTTTTTTGGGAGCTGGCCGCAAAAGCGCGGGATTGCCTCAGGCCCTATTCTGCTTCTGGGCGCCAGGCTGAGTCTGTGGTTAATTCTTCTTCCAGATGGGAAAATAGAGTGACCTGTGCCTGTCCCAACACCTAGATCTAGTCTCTCATTGGTTGCCCCTCTTCCCGTTCATCCTTAGGACAAATTGCAACATGTAGGAAACAGGAGCTTAAAGGTGCTGATTCTCCAAGTAGGGAGATTGCTAGTAAAGTAGATGGAAAGGCGAACCCGAGCACAAGGAGATGAGAAATGAGGTGCGTATTAGAAACCTTTCAAAATCACACGGTGTACCATCTTCTGGGTTTCTCATGCATGTTTTCGATGTAGGAAGATGCCCTTGAACCTGGAGATTTGGGACCCATGGGATGGGTACCAGGCAGTATTCCTTTAAAGGGTCTGCGTTTGCTCACCCAACCTCACCCAAACTTTCAGCCCCAAGAATGTCCACCCTTATGTCTCATCCAGCTGTGGGTCTAGATATGGTCAATCCAGGTTGCATCACAGCCTCTGAACGAATTTTGTAAGAATTTCTCTCTCTTTCACTGTCTTTGTTTTACGGGTTTTTAAAAGTAATTTATTTTTATAATGGGGTTTAGCTGCTTTTCACGGCTGTGTTTATGCGGCTTTACACCCACTTGACTCACTTCCAGACAGATATCAATACATAGGTTTAAGATTCTTACTAGTCACATATATTCTTGTGCGGTGAATAGGGGGTGTTGAGTCCAGTTCACTGAGCAAGGAGTAGGTCTTGTCTATTACATATTGGGTGTACGGAACGGTATCTGAGCGAATTTGAAACCCTTGTTTTATGCATCACCCCACCTCACCTTTCCCGTTAAGCAGGCATATTGTGATTTGTAAACGTGTGACTCTGTTCTGTTTTGTAAATCAGTTCAAGTGTAGCGGTTTTTACATTCCCTCTATAAGTGATAGCTTATGATAAGTGTCTTTTTCTGTGTGACTTATTTCACTTAGGATCATCGTACCTAAATCCACTCATCTTGCTTCTACTAGCCTGATGACATTGATTTCATGTCTGAGTGATATTCCATTGTACATAAGGACCACAACTTCTTTATCCATTTTTCTCTTTCCTGGGATATTTAAGGTGTCATGAAGTGGAGGTTCTTGTCAACAGAGCAGCCCTAAACTTTGGGGTGCCTGTGTCTTGCTGATTTTTAGTTTTCCCAATTTATACGCCCATGAGTGGACGTGCCCTATACTCCCTAAGCTGTGTTTTTTCGATGTTTCAGGACACACCGTACACTTCTCCAGAGTGGCTGTTGGCAATTTACATCCCGCCCATCAGCGTAGCAAGGCTGCCATTTCTCCATGGCCTGTCCTGCATTTCTGGTTTTGACACTTTTTGCAGCATGACCCTTTTGACCGATGTGAAGCGAGACTTCTTTGGAGCGCTGATTTGCCTTTGCAGGTTGCTTGGTTGGCCAAAAAGGGCGTATGCGTTTTTTCCTGAATATATTCAGGAAAAAACGCATACGCCCTTTTTGGCCAAGGGCATCATTGTCGACGTTTTGCCGCTTTTCATGTGTTTTAAACGCGATTTGAATATACCTCCTGAAATCTGTTTCCTGCAATTCTGCCTTGCTTTCAAATCCTCTTCGTTGCCTTCCCTCAATATATCTGTGGATGAGAGTTATCATTTATAACTCTGCGGGTTTGTGAATTGCAGTGTCCCTGAGCTCCATTTTTCAACTCGCTTTTTTGGGAGCTGGCCGCAAAAGCGCGGGATTGCCTCAGGCCCTATTCTGCTTCTGGGCGGCAGGCTGAGCCTGTGGTTAATTCTTCTTCCTGATGGGAAAATAGAGTGACCTGTGCCTGTCCCAACACCTAGATCTAGTCTCTCATTGGTTGCCCCTCTTCCCGTTCATCCTTAGGACAAATTGCAACATGTAGGAAACAGGAGCTTAAAGGTGCTGATTCTCCAAGTAGGGAGATTGCTAGTAAAGTAGCTGGAAAGGCGAACCCGAGCACAAGGAGATGAGAAATGAGGTGCGTATTAGAAACCTTTCAAAATCACACGGTGTACCATCTTCTGGGTTTCTCATGCATGTTTTCGATGTAGGAAGATGCCCTTGAACCTGGAGATTTGGGACCCATGGGATGGGTACCAGGCAGTATTCCTTTAAAGGGTCTGCGTTTGCTCACCCAACCTCACCCAACCTTTCAGCCCCAAGAGTGTCCACCCTTATGTCTCATCCAGCTGTGGGTCTAGATATGGTCAATCCAGGTTGCATCACAGCCTCTGAACGAATTTTGTAAGAATTTCTCTCTCTTTCACTGTCTTTGTTTTACGGGTTTTTAAAAGTAATTTATTTTTATAATGGGGTTTAGCTGCTTTTCACGGCTGTGTTTATGCGGCTTTACACCCACTTGACTCACTTCCAGACAGATATCAATACATAGGTTTAAGATTCTTACTAGTCACATATATTCTTGTGCGGTGAATAGGGGGTGTTGAGTCCAGTTCACTGAGCAAGGAGTAGGTCTTGTCTATTACATATTGGGTGTACGGAACGGTATCTGAGCGAATTTGAAACCCTTGTTTTATGCATCACCCCACCTCACCTTTCCCGTTAAGCAGGCATATTGTGATTTGTAAACGTGTGACTCTGTTCTGTTTTGTAAATCAGTTCAAGTGTAGCGGTTTTTACATTCCCTCTATAAGTGATAGCTTATGATAAGTGTCTTTTTCTGTGTGACTTATTTCACTTAGGATCATCGTACCTAAATCCACTCATCTTGCTTCTACTAGCCTTATGACATTGATTTCATGTCTGAGTGATATTCCATTGTACATAAGGACCACAACTTCTTTATCCATTTTTCTCTTTCCTGGGATATTTAAGGTGTCATGAAGTGGAGGTTCTTGTCAACAGAGCAGCCCTAAACTTTGGGGTGCCTGTGTCTTGCTGATTTTTAGTTTTCCCAATTTATACGCCCATGAGTGGACGTGCCCTATACTCCCTAAGCTGTGTTTTTTCGATGTTTCAGGACACACCGTACACTTCTCCAGAGTGGCTGTTGGCAATTTACATCCCGCCCATCAGCGTAGCAAGGCTGCCATTTCTCCATGGCCTGTCCTGCATTTCTGGTTTTGACACTTTTTGCAGCATGACCCTTTTGACCGATGGGAAGCGAGACTTCTTTGGAGCGCTGATTTGCCTTTGCAGGTTGCTTGGTTGGCCAAAAAGGGCGTATGCGTTTTTTCCTGAATATATTCAGGAAAAAACGCATACGCCCTTTTTGGCCAAGGGCATCATTGTCGACGTTTTGCCGCTTTTCATGTGTTTTAAACGCGATTTGAATATACCTCCTGAAATCTGTTTCCTGCAATTCTGCCTTGCTTTCAAATCCTCTTCGTTGCCTTCCCTCAATATATCTGTGGATGAGAGTTATCATTTATAACTCTGCGGGTTTGTGAATTGCAGTGTCCCTGAGCTCCATTTTTCAACTCGCTTTTTTGGGAGCTGGCCGCAAAAGCGCGGGATTGCCTCAGGCCCTATTCTGCTTCTGGGCGGCAGGCTGAGCCTGTGGTTAATTCTTCTTCCTGATGGGAAAATAGAGTGACCTGTGCCTGTCCCAACACCTAGATCTAGTCTCTCATTGGTTGCCCTTCTTCCCGTTCATCCTTAGGACAAATTGCAACATGTAGGAAACAGGAGCTTAAAGGTGCTGAGTCTCCAAGTAGGGAGATTGCTAGTAAAGTAGCTGGAAAGGCGAACCCGAGCACAAGGAGATGAGAAATGAGGTGCGTATTAGAAACCTTTCAAAATCACACGGTGTACCATCTTCTGGGTTTCTCATGCATGTTTTCGATGTAGGAAGATGCCCTTGAACCTGGAGATTTGGGACCCATGGGATGGGTACCAGGCAGTATTCCTTTAAAGGGTCTGCGTTTGCTCACCCAACCTCACCCAACCTTTCAGCCCCAAGAGTGTCCACCCTTATGTCTCATCCAGCTGTGGGTCTAGATATGGTCAATCCAGGTTGCATCACAGCCTCTGAACGAATTTTGTAAGAATTTCTCTCTCTTTCACTGTCTTTGTTTTACGGGTTTTTAAAAGTAATTTATTTTTATAATGGGGTTTAGCTGCTTTTCACGGCTGTGTTTATGCGGCTTTACACCCACTTGACTCACTTCCAGACAGATATCAATACATAGGTTTAAGATTCTTACTAGTCACATATATTCTTGTGCGGTGAATAGGGGGTGTTGAGTCCAGTTCACTGAGCAAGGAGTAGGTCTTGTCTATTACATATTGGGTGTACGGAACGGTATCTGAGCGAATTTGAAACCCTTGTTTTATGCATCACCCCACCTCACCTTTCCCGTTAAGCAGGCATATTGTGATTTGTAAACGTGTGACTCTGTTCTGTTTTGTAAATCAGTTCAAGTGTAGCGGTTTTTACATTCCCTCTATAAGTGATAGCTTATGATAAGTGTCTTTTTCTGTGTGACTTATTTCACTTAGGATCATCGTACCTAAATCCACTCATCTTGCTTCTACTAGCCTTATGACATTGATTTCATGTCTGAGTGATATTCCATTGTACATAAGGACCACAACTTCTTTATCCATTTTTCTCTTTCCTGGGATATTTAAGGTGTCATGAAGTGGAGGTTCTTGTCAACAGAGCAGCCCTAAACTTTGGGGTGCCTGTGTCTTGCTGATTTTTAGTTTTCCCAATTTATACGCCCATGAGTGGACGTGCCCTATACTCCCTAAGCTGTGTTTTTTCGATGTTTCAGGACACACCGTACACTTCTCCAGAGTGGCTGTTGGCAATTTACATCCCGCCCATCAGCGTAGCAAGGCTGCCATTTCTCCATGGCCTGTCCTGCATTTCTGGTTTTGACACTTTTTGCAGCATGACCCTTTTGACCGATGGGAAGCGAGACTTCTTTGGAGCGCTGATTTGCCTTTGCAGGTTGCTTGGTTGGCCAAAAAGGGCGTATGCGTTTTTTCCTGAATATATTCAGGAAAAAACGCATACGCCCTTTTTGGCCAAGGGCATCATTGTCGACGTTTTGCCGCTTTTCATGTGTTTTAAACGCGATTTGAATATACCTCCTGAAATCTGTTTCCTGCAATTCTGCCTTGCTTTCAAATCCTCTTCGTTGCCTTCCCTCAATATATCTGTGGATGAGAGTTATCATTTATAACTCTGCGGGTTTGTGAATTGCAGTGTCCCTGAGCTCCATTTTTCAACTCGCTTTTTTGGGAGCTGGCCGCAAAAGCGCGGGATTGCCTCAGGCCCTATTCTGCTTCTGGGCGCCAGGCTGAGTCTGTGGTTAATTCTTCTTCCAGATGGGAAAATAGAGTGACCTGTGCCTGTCCCAACACCTAGATCTAGTCTCTCATTGGTTGCCCCTCTTCCCGTTCATCCTTAGGACAAATTGCAACATGTAGGAAACAGGAGCTTAAAGGTGCTGATTCTCCAAGTAGGGAGATTGCTAGTAAAGTAGCTGGAAAGGCGAACCCGAGCACAAGGAGATGAGAAATGAGGTGCGTATTAGAAACCTTTCAAAATCACACGGTGTACCATCTTCTGGGTTTCTCATGCATGTTTTCGATGTAGGAAGATGCCCTTGAACCTGGAGATTTGGGACCCATGGGATGGGTACCAGGCAGTATTCCTTTAAAGGGTCTGCGTTTGCTCACCCAACCTCACCCAAACTTTCAGCCCCAAGAATGTCCACCCTTATGTCTCATCCAGCTGTGGGTCTAGATATGGTCAATCCAGGTTGCATCACAGCCTCTGAACGAATTTTGTAAGAATTTCTCTCTCTTTCACTGTCTTTGTTTTACGGGTTTTTAAAAGTAATTTATTTTTATAATGGGGTTTAGCTGCTTTTCACGGCTGTGTTTATGCGGCTTTACACCCACTTGACTCACTTCCAGACAGATATCAATACATAGGTTTAAGATTCTTACTAGTCACATATATTCTTGTGCGGTGAATAGGGGGTGTTGAGTCCAGTTCACTGAGCAAGGAGTAGGTCTTGTCTATTACATATTGGGTGTACGGAACGGTATCTGAGCGAATTTGAAACCCTTGTTTTATGCATCACCCCACCTCACCTTTCCCGTTAAGCAGGCATATTGTGATTTGTAAACGTGTGACTCTGTTGTTTTGTAAATCAGTTCAAGTGTAGCGGTTTTTACATTCCCTCTATAAGTGATAGCTTATGATAAGTGTCTTTTTCTGTGTGACTTATTTCACTTAGGATCATCGTACCTAAATCCACTCATCTTGCTTCTACTAGCCTGATGACATTGATTTCATGTCTGAGTGATATTCCATTGTACATAAGGACCACAACTTCTTTATCCATTTTTCTCTTTCCTGGGATATTTAAGGTGTCATGAAGTGGAGGTTCTTGTCAACAGAGCAGCCCTAAACTTTGGGGTGCCTGTGTCTTGCTGATTTTTAGTTTTCCCAATTTATACGCCCATGAGTGGACGTGCCCTATACTCCCTAAGCTGTGTTTTTTCGATGTTTCAGGACACACCGTACACTTCTCCAGAGTGGCTGTTGGCAATTTACATCCCGCCCATCAGCGTAGCAAGGCTGCCATTTCTCCATGGCCTGTCCTGCATTTCTGGTTTTGACACTTTTTGCAGCATGACCCTTTTGACCGATGGGAAGCGAGACTTCTTTGGAGCGCTGATTTGCCTTTGCAGGTTGCTTGGTTGGCCAAAAAGGGCGTATGCGTTTTTTCCTGAATATATTCAGGAAAAAACGCATACGCCCTTTTTGGCCAAGGGCATCATTGTCGACGTTTTGCCGCTTTTCATGTGTTTTAAACGCGATTTGAATATACCTCCTGAAATCTGTTTCCTGCAATTCTGCCTTGCTTTCAAATCCTCTTCGTTGCCTTCCCTCAATATATTTGTGGACGAGAGTTATCATTTATAACTCAGCAGTTTTGTGAATTTCAGTGCCCCTGAGCTCCATTTTTCAACTGTCTTTTTTGGGAGCTGGCCGCAAAAGCACGGGATTGCCTCAGGCCCTATTCTGGTTCCTGGCGGCAGGCTGAGCCTGTGGTTAATTCTTCTTCCTGATGGGAAAATAGAGTGACCTGTGCCTGTCCCAACACCTAGATCTAGTCTCTCATTGGTTGCCCCTCTTCCCGTTCATCCTTAGGACAAATTGCAACATGTAGGAAACAGGAGCTTAAAGGTGCTGATTCTCCAAGTAGGGAGATTGCTAGTAAAGTAGCTGGAAAGGCGAACCCGAGCACAAGGAGATGAGAAATGAGGTGCGTATTAGAAACCTTTCAAAATCACACGGTGTACCATCTTCTGGGTTTCTCATGCATGTTTTCGATGTAGGAAGATGCCCTTGAACCTGGAGATTTGGGACCCATGGGATGGGTACCAGGCAGTATTCCTTTAAAGGGTCTGCGTTTGCTCACCCAACCTCACCCAACCTTTCAGCCCCAAGAGTGTCCACCCTTATGTCTCATCCAGCTGTGGGTCTAGATATGGTCAATCCAGGTTGCATCACAGCCTCTGAACGAATTTTGTAAGAATTTCTCTCTCTTTCACTGTCTTTGTTTTACGGGTTTTTAAAAGTAATTTATTTTTATAATGGGGTTTAGCTGCTTTTCACGGCTGTGTTTATGCGGCTTTACACCCACTTGACTCACTTCCAGACAGATATCAATACATAGGTTTAAGATTCTTACTAGTCACATATATTCTTGTGCGGTGAATAGGGGGTGTTGAGTCCAGTTCACTGAGCAAGGAGTAGGTCTTGTCTATTACATATTGGGTGTACGGAACGGTATCTGAGCGAATTTGAAACCCTTGTTTTATGCATCACCCCACCTCACCTTTCCCGTTAAGCAGGCATATTGTGATTTGTAAACGTGTGACTCTGTTCTGTTTTGTAAATCAGTTCAAGTGTAGCGGTTTTTACATTCCCTCTATAAGTGATAGCTTATGATAAGTGTCTTTTTCTGTGTGACTTATTTCACTTAGGATCATCGTACCTAAATCCACTCATCTTGCTTCTACTAGCCTTATGACATTGATTTCATGTCTGAGTGATATTCCATTGTACATAAGGACCACAACTTCTTTATCCATTTTTCTCTTTCCTGGGATATTTAAGGTGTCATGAAGTGGAGGTTCTTGTCAACAGAGCAGCCCTAAACTTTGGGGTGCCTGTGTCTTGCTGATTTTTAGTTTTCCCAATTTATACGCCCATGAGTGGACGTGCCCTATACTCCCTAAGCTGTGTTTTTTCGATGTTTCAGGACACACCGTACACTTCTCCAGAGTGGCTGTTGGCAATTTACATCCCGCCCATCAGCGTAGCAAGGCTGCCATTTCTCCATGGCCTGTCCTGCATTTCTGGTTTTGACACTTTTTGCAGCATGACCCTTTTGACCGATGGGAAGCGAGACTTCTTTGGAGCGCTGATTTGCCTTTGCAGGTTGCTTGGTTGGCCAAAAAGGGCGTATGCGTTTTTTCCTGAATATATTCAGGAAAAAACGCATATGCCCTTTTTGGCCAAGGGCATCATTGTCGACGTTTTGCCGCTTTTCATGTGTTTTAAACGCGATTTGAATATACCTCCTGAAATCTGTTTCCTGCAATTCTGCCTTGCTTTCAAATCCTCTTCGTTGCCTTCCCTCAATATATCTGTGGATGAGAGTTATCATTTATAACTCTGCGGGTTTGTGAATTGCAGTGTCCCTGAGCTCCATTTTTCAACTCGCTTTTTTGGGAGCTGGCCGCAAAAGCGCGGGATTGCCTCAGGCCCTATTCTGCTTCTGGGCGGCAGGCTGAGCCTGTGGTTAATTCTTCTTCCTGATGGGAAAATAGAGTGACCTGTGCCTGTCCCAACACCTAGATCTAGTCTCTCATTGGTTGCCCTTCTTCCCGTTCATCCTTAGGACAAATTGCAACATGTAGGAAACAGGAGCTTAAAGGTGCTGAGTCTCCAAGTAGGGAGATTGCTAGTAAAGTAGCTGGAAAGGCGAACCCGAGCACAAGGAGATGAGAAATGAGGTGCGTATTAGAAACCTTTCAAAATCACACGGTGTACCATCTTCTGGGTTTCTCATGCATGTTTTCGATGTAGGAAGATGCCCTTGAACCTGGAGATTTGGGACCCATGGGATGGGTCCCAGGCAGTATTCCTTTAAAGGGTCTGCGTTTGCTCACCCAACCTCACCCAACCTTTCAGCCCCAAGAGTGTCCACCCTTATGTCTCATCCAGCTGTGGGTCTAGATATGGTCAATCCAGGTTGCATCACAGCCTCTGAACGAATTTTGTAAGAATTTCTCTCTCTTTCACTGTCTTTGTTTTACGGGTTTTTAAAAGTAATTTATTTTTATAATGGGGTTTAGCTGCTTTTCACGGCTGTGTTTATGCGGCTTTACACCCACTTGACTCACTTCCAGACAGATATCAATACATAGGTTTAAGATTCTTACTAGTCACATATATTCTTGTGCGGTGAATAGGGGGTGTTGAGTCCAGTTCACTGAGCAAGGAGTAGGTCTTGTCTATTACATATTGGGTGTACGGAACGGTATCTGAGCGAATTTGAAACCCTTGTTTTATGCATCACCCCACCTCACCTTTCCCGTTAAGCAGGCATATTGTGATTTGTAAACGTGTGACTCTGTTCTGTTTTGTAAATCAGTTCAAGTGTAGCGGTTTTTACATTCCCTCTATAAGTGATAGCTTATGATAAGTGTCTTTTTCTGTGTGACTTATTTCACTTAGGATCATCGTACCTAAATCCACTCATCTTGCTTCTACTAGCCTGATGACATTGATTTCATGTCTGAGTGATATTCCATTGTACATAAGGACCACAACTTCTTTATCCATTTTTCTCTTTCCTGGGATATTTAAGGTGTCATGAAGTGGAGGTTCTTGTCAACAGAGCAGCCCTAAACTTTGGGGTGCCTGTGTCTTGCTGATTTTTAGTTTTCCCAATTTATACGCCCATGAGTGGACGTGCCCTATACTCCCTAAGCTGTGTATTTTCGATGTTTCAGGACACACCGTACACTTCTCCAGAGTGGCTGTTGGCAATTTACATCCCGCCCATCAGCGTAGCAAGGCTGCCATTTCTCCATGGCCTGTCCTGCATTTCTGGTTTTGACACTTTTTGCAGCATGACCCTTTTGACCGATGGGAAGCGAGACTTCTTTGGAGCGCTGATTTGCCTTTGCAGGTTGCTTGGTTGGCCAAAAAGGGCGTATGCGTTTTTTCCTGAATATATTCAGGAAAAAACGCATACGCCCTTTTTGGCCAAGGGCATCATTGTCGACGTTTTGCCGCTTTTCATGTGTTTTAAACGCGATTTGAATATACCTCCTGAAATCTGTTTCCTGCAATTCTGCCTTGCTTTCAAATCCTCTTCGTTGCCTTCCCTCAATATATCTGTGGATGAGAGTTATCATTTATAACTCTGCGGGTTTGTGAATTGCAGTGTCCCTGAGCTCCATTTTTCAACTCGCTTTTTTGGGAGCTGGCCGCAAAAGCGCGGGATTGCCTCAGGCCCTATTCTGCTTCTGGGCGCCAGGCTGAGTCTGTGGTTAATTCTTCTTCCAGATGGGAAAATAGAGTGACCTGTGCCTGTCCCAACACCTAGATCTAGTCTCTCATTGGTTGCCCCTCTTCCCGTTCATCCTTAGGACAAATTGCAACATGTAGGAAACAGGAGCTTAAAGGTGCTGATTCTCCAAGTAGGGAGATTGCTAGTAAAGTAGCTGGAAAGGCGAACCCGAGCACAAGGAGATGAGAAATGAGGTGCGTATTAGAAACCTTTCAAAATCACACGGTGTACCATCTTCTGGGTTTCTCATGCATGTTTTCGATGTAGGAAGATGCCCTTGAACCTGGAGATTTGGGACCCATGGGATGGGTACCAGGCAGTATTCCTTTAAAGGGTCTGCGTTTGCTCACCCAACCTCACCCAACCTTTCAGCCCCAAGAGTGTCCACCCTTATGTCTCATCCAGCTGTGGGTCTAGATATGGTCAATCCAGGTTGCATCACAGCCTCTGAACGAATTTTGTAAGAATTTCTCTCTCTTTCACTGTCTTTGTTTTACGGGTTTTTAAAAGTAATTTATTTTTATAATGGGGTTTAGCTGCTTTTCACGGCTGTGTTTATGCGGCTTTACACCCACTTGACTCACTTCCAGACAGATATCAATACATAGGTTTAAGATTCTTACTAGTCACATATATTCTTGTGCGGTGAATAGGGGGTGTTGAGTCCAGTTCACTGAGCAAGGAGTAGGTCTTGTCTATTACATATTGGGTGTACGGAACGGTATCTGAGCGAATTTGAAACCCTTGTTTTATGCATCACCCCACCTCACCTTTCCCGTTAAGCAGGCATATTGTGATTTGTAAACGTGTGACTCTGTTCTGTTTTGTAAATCAGTTCAAGTGTAGCGGTTTTTACATTCCCTCTATAAGTGATAGCTTATGATAAGTGTCTTTTTCTGTGTGACTTATTTCACTTAGGATCATCGTACCTAAATCCACTCATCTTGCTTCTACTAGCCTTATGACATTGATTTCATGTCTGAGTGATATTCCATTGTACATAAGGACCACAACTTCTTTATCCATTTTTCTCTTTCCTGGGATATTTAAGGTGTCATGAAGTGGAGGTTCTTGTCAACAGAGCAGCCCTAAACTTTGGGGTGCCTGTGTCTTGCTGATTTTTAGTTTTCCCAATTTATACGCCCATGAGTGGACGTGCCCTATACTCCCTAAGCTGTGTTTTTTCGATGTTTCAGGACACACCGTACACTTCTCCAGAGTGGCTGTTGGCAATTTACATCCCGCCCATCAGCGTAGCAAGGCTGCCATTTCTCCATGGCCTGTCCTGCATTTCTGGTTTTGACACTTTTTGCAGCATGACCCTTTTGACCGATGGGAAGCGAGACTTCTTTGGAGCGCTGATTTGCCTTTGCAGGTTGCTTGGTTGGCCAAAAAGGGCGTATGCGTTTTTTCCTGAATATATTCAGGAAAAAACGCATATGCCCTTTTTGGCCAAGGGCATCATTGTCGACGTTTTGCCGCTTTTCATGTGTTTTAAACGCGATTTGAATATACCTCCTGAAATCTGTTTCCTGCAATTCTGCCTTGCTTTCAAATCCTCTTCGTTGCCTTCCCTCAATATATCTGTGGATGAGAGTTATCATTTATAACTCTGCGGGTTTGTGAATTGCAGTGTCCCTGAGCTCCATTTTTCAACTCGCTTTTTTGGGAGCTGGCCGCAAAAGCGCGGGATTGCCTCAGGCCCTATTCTGCTTCTGGGCGGCAGGCTGAGCCTGTGGTTAATTCTTCTTCCTGATGGGAAAATAGAGTGACCTGTGCCTGTCCCAACACCTAGATCTAGTCTCTCATTGGTTGCCCTTCTTCCCGTTCATCCTTAGGACAAATTGCAACATGTAGGAAACAGGAGCTTAAAGGTGCTGAGTCTCCAAGTAGGGAGATTGCTAGTAAAGTAGCTGGAAAGGCGAACCCGAGCACAAGGAGATGAGAAATGAGGTGCGTATTAGAAACCTTTCAAAATCACACGGTGTACCATCTTCTGGGTTTCTCATGCATGTTTTCGATGTAGGAAGATGCCCTTGAACCTGGAGATTTGGGACCCATGGGATGGGTCCCAGGCAGTATTCCTTTAAAGGGTCTGCGTTTGCTCACCCAACCTCACCCAACCTTTCAGCCCCAAGAGTGTCCACCCTTATGTCTCATCCAGCTGTGGGTCTAGATATGGTCAATCCAGGTTGCATCACAGCCTCTGAACGAATTTTGTAAGAATTTCTCTCTCTTTCACTGTCTTTGTTTTACGGGTTTTTAAAAGTAATTTATTTTTATAATGGGGTTTAGCTGCTTTTCACGGCTGTGTTTATGCGGCTTTACACCCACTTGACTCACTTCCAGACAGATATCAATACATAGGTTTAAGATTCTTACTAGTCACATATATTCTTGTGCGGTGAATAGGGGGTGTTGAGTCCAGTTCACTGAGCAAGGAGTAGGTCTTGTCTATTACATATTGGGTGTACGGAACGGTATCTGAGCGAATTTGAAACCCTTGTTTTATGCATCACCCCACCTCACCTTTCCCGTTAAGCAGGCATATTGTGATTTGTAAACGTGTGACTCTGTTCTGTTTTGTAAATCAGTTCAAGTGTAGCGGTTTTTACATTCCCTCTATAAGTGATAGCTTATGATAAGTGTCTTTTTCTGTGTGACTTATTTCACTTAGGATCATCGTACCTAAATCCACTCATCTTGCTTCTACTAGCCTGATGACATTGATTTCATGTCTGAGTGATATTCCATTGTACATAAGGACCACAACTTCTTTATCCATTTTTCTCTTTCCTGGGATATTTAAGGTGTCATGAAGTGGAGGTTCTTGTCAACAGAGCAGCCCTAAACTTTGGGGTGCCTGTGTCTTGCTGATTTTTAGTTTTCCCAATTTATACGCCCATGAGTGGACGTGCCCTATACTCCCTAAGCTGTGTATTTTCGATGTTTCAGGACACACCGTACACTTCTCCAGAGTGGCTGTTGGCAATTTACATCCCGCCCATCAGCGTAGCAAGGCTGCCATTTCTCCATGGCCTGTCCTGCATTTCTGGTTTTGACACTTTTTGCAGCATGACCCTTTTGACCGATGGGAAGCGAGACTTCTTTGGAGCGCTGATTTGCCTTTGCAGGTTGCTTGGTTGGCCAAAAAGGGCGTATGCGTTTTTTCCTGAATATATTCAGGAAAAAACGCATACGCCCTTTTTGGCCAAGGGCATCATTGTCGACGTTTTGCCGCTTTTCATGTGTTTTAAACGCGATTTGAATATACCTCCTGAAATCTGTTTCCTGCAATTCTGCCTTGCTTTCAAATCCTCTTCGTTGCCTTCCCTCAATATATCTGTGGATGAGAGTTATCATTTATAACTCTGCGGGTTTGTGAATTGCAGTGTCCCTGAGCTCCATTTTTCAACTCGCTTTTTTGGGAGCTGGCCGCAAAAGCGCGGGATTGCCTCAGGCCCTATTCTGCTTCTGGGCGGCAGGCTGAGCCTGTGGTTAATTCTTCTTCCTGATGGGAAAATAGAGTGACCTGTGCCTGTCCCAACACCTAGATCTAGTCTCTCATTGGTTGCCCTTCTTCCCGTTCATCCTTAGGACAAATTGCAACATGTAGGAAACAGGAGCTTAAAGGTGCTGAGTCTCCAAGTAGGGAGATTGCTAGTAAAGTAGCTGGAAAGGCGAACCCGAGCACAAGGAGATGAGAAATGAGGTGCGTATTAGAAACCTTTCAAAATCACACGGTGTACCATCTTCTGGGTTTCTCATGCATGTTTTCGATGTAGGAAGATGCCCTTGAACCTGGAGATTTGGGACCCATGGGATGGGTCCCAGGCAGTATTCCTTTAAAGGGTCTGCGTTTGCTCACCCAACCTCACCCAACCTTTCAGCCCCAAGAGTGTCCACCCTTATGTCTCATCCAGCTGTGGGTCTAGATATGGTCAATCCAGGTTGCATCACAGCCTCTGAACGAATTTTGTAAGAATTTCTCTCTCTTTCACTGTCTTTGTTTTACGGGTTTTTAAAAGTAATTTATTTTTATAATGGGGTTTAGCTGCTTTTCACGGCTGTGTTTATGCGGCTTTACACCCACTTGACTCACTTCCAGACAGATATCAATACATAGGTTTAAGATTCTTACTAGTCACATATATTCTTGTGCGGTGAATAGGGGGTGTTGAGTCCAGTTCACTGAGCAAGGAGTAGGTCTTGTCTATTACATATTGGGTGTACGGAACGGTATCTGAGCGAATTTGAAACCCTTGTTTTATGCATCACCCCACCTCACCTTTCCCGTTAAGCAGGCATATTGTGATTTGTAAACGTGTGACTCTGTTCTGTTTTGTAAATCAGTTCAAGTGTAGCGGTTTTTACATTCCCTCTATAAGTGATAGCTTATGATAAGTGTCTTTTTCTGTGTGACTTATTTCACTTAGGATCATCGTACCTAAATCCACTCATCTTGCTTCTACTAGCCTGATGACATTGATTTCATGTCTGAGTGATATTCCATTGTACATAAGGACCACAACTTCTTTATCCATTTTTCTCTTTCCTGGGATATTTAAGGTGTCATGAAGTGGAGGTTCTTGTCAACAGAGCAGCCCTAAACTTTGGGGTGCCTGTGTCTTGCTGATTTTTAGTTTTCCCAATTTATACGCCCATGAGTGGACGTGCCCTATACTCCCTAAGCTGTGTATTTTCGATGTTTCAGGACACACCGTACACTTCTCCAGAGTGGCTGTTGGCAATTTACATCCCGCCCATCAGCGTAGCAAGGCTGCCATTTCTCCATGGCCTGTCCTGCATTTCTGGTTTTGACACTTTTTGCAGCATGACCCTTTTGACCGATGGGAAGCGAGACTTCTTTGGAGCGCTGATTTGCCTTTGCAGGTTGCTTGGTTGGCCAAAAAGGGCGTATGCGTTTTTTCCTGAATATATTCAGGAAAAAACGCATACGCCCTTTTTGGCCAAGGGCATCATTGTCGACGTTTTGCCGCTTTTCATGTGTTTTAAACGCGATTTGAATATACCTCCTGAAATCTGTTTCCTGCAATTCTGCCTTGCTTTCAAATCCTCTTCGTTGCCTTCCCTCAATATATCTGTGGATGAGAGTTATCATTTATAACTCTGCGGGTTTGTGAATTGCAGTGTCCCTGAGCTCCATTTTTCAACTCGCTTTTTTGGGAGCTGGCCGCAAAAGCGCGGGATTGCCTCAGGCCCTATTCTGCTTCTGGGCGCCAGGCTGAGTCTGTGGTTAATTCTTCTTCCAGATGGGAAAATAGAGTGACCTGTGCCTGTCCCAACACCTAGATCTAGTCTCTCATTGGTTGCCCCTCTTCCCGTTCATCCTTAGGACAAATTGCAACATGTAGGAAACAGGAGCTTAAAGGTGCTGATTCTCCAAGTAGGGAGATTGCTAGTAAAGTAGCTGGAAAGGCGAACCCGAGCACAAGGAGATGAGAAATGAGGTGCGTATTAGAAACCTTTCAAAATCACACGGTGTACCATCTTCTGGGTTTCTCATGCATGTTTTCGATGTAGGAAGATGCCCTTGAACCTGGAGATTTGGGACCCATGGGATGGGTACCAGGCAGTATTCCTTTAAAGGGTCTGCGTTTGCTCACCCAACCTCACCCAAACTTTCAGCCCCAAGAATGTCCACCCTTATGTCTCATCCAGCTGTGGGTCTAGATATGGTCAATCCAGGTTGCATCACAGCCTCTGAACGAATTTTGTAAGAATTTCTCTCTCTTTCACTGTCTTTGTTTTACGGGTTTTTAAAAGTAATTTATTTTTATAATGGGGTTTAGCTGCTTTTCACGGCTGTGTTTATGCGGCTTTACACCCACTTGACTCACTTCCAGACAGATATCAATACATAGGTTTAAGATTCTTACTAGTCACATATATTCTTGTGCGGTGAATAGGGGGTGTTGAGTCCAGTTCACTGAGCAAGGAGTAGGTCTTGTCTATTACATATTGGGTGTACGGAACGGTATCTGAGCGAATTTGAAACCCTTGTTTTATGCATCACCCCACCTCACCTTTCCCGTTAAGCAGGCATATTGTGATTTGTAAACGTGTGACTCTGTTCTGTTTTGTAAATCAGTTCAAGTGTAGCGGTTTTTACATTCCCTCTATAAGTGATAGCTTATGATAAGTGTCTTTTTCTGTGTGACTTATTTCACTTAGGATCATCGTACCTAAATCCACTCATCTTGCTTCTACTAGCCTTATGACATTGATTTCATGTCTGAGTGATATTCCATTGTACATAAGGACCACAACTTCTTTATCCATTTTTCTCTTTCCTGGGATATTTAAGGTGTCATGAAGTGGAGGTTCTTGTCAACAGAGCAGCCCTAAACTTTGGGGTGCCTGTGTCTTGCTGATTTTTAGTTTTCCCAATTTATACGCCCATGAGTGGACGTGCCCTATACTCCCTAAGCTGTGTTTTTTCGATGTTTCAGGACACACCGTACACTTCTCCAGAGTGGCTGTTGGCAATTTACATCCCGCCCATCAGCGTAGCAAGGCTGCCATTTCTCCATGGCCTGTCCTGCATTTCTGGTTTTGACACTTTTTGCAGCATGACCCTTTTGACCGATGGGAAGCGAGACTTCTTTGGAGCGCTGATTTGCCTTTGCAGGTTGCTTGGTTGGCCAAAAAGGGCGTATGCGTTTTTTCCTGAATATATTCAGGAAAAAACGCATATGCCCTTTTTGGCCAAGGGCATCATTGTCGACGTTTTGCCGCTTTTCATGTGTTTTAAACGCGATTTGAATATACCTCCTGAAATCTGTTTCCTGCAATTCTGCCTTGCTTTCAAATCCTCTTCGTTGCCTTCCCTCAATATATCTGTGGATGAGAGTTATCATTTATAACTCTGCGGGTTTGTGAATTGCAGTGTCCCTGAGCTCCATTTTTCAACTCGCTTTTTTGGGAGCTGGCCGCAAAAGCGCGGGATTGCCTCAGGCCCTATTCTGCTTCTGGGCGGCAGGCTGAGCCTGTGGTTAATTCTTCTTCCTGATGGGAAAATAGAGTGACCTGTGCCTGTCCCAACACCTAGATCTAGTCTCTCATTGGTTGCCCTTCTTCCCGTTCATCCTTAGGACAAATTGCAACATGTAGGAAACAGGAGCTTAAAGGTGCTGAGTCTCCAAGTAGGGAGATTGCTAGTAAAGTAGCTGGAAAGGCGAACCCGAGCACAAGGAGATGAGAAATGAGGTGCGTATTAGAAACCTTTCAAAATCACACGGTGTACCATCTTCTGGGTTTCTCATGCATGTTTTCGATGTAGGAAGATGCCCTTGAACCTGGAGATTTGGGACCCATGGGATGGGTCCCAGGCAGTATTCCTTTAAAGGGTCTGCGTTTGCTCACCCAACCTCACCCAACCTTTCAGCCCCAAGAGTGTCCACCCTTATGTCTCATCCAGCTGTGGGTCTAGATATGGTCAATCCAGGTTGCATCACAGCCTCTGAACGAATTTTGTAAGAATTTCTCTCTCTTTCACTGTCTTTGTTTTACGGGTTTTTAAAAGTAATTTATTTTTATAATGGGGTTTAGCTGCTTTTCACGGCTGTGTTTATGCGGCTTTACACCCACTTGACTCACTTCCAGACAGATATCAATACATAGGTTTAAGATTCTTACTAGTCACATATATTCTTGTGCGGTGAATAGGGGGTGTTGAGTCCAGTTCACTGAGCAAGGAGTAGGTCTTGTCTATTACATATTGGGTGTACGGAACGGTATCTGAGCGAATTTGAAACCCTTGTTTTATGCATCACCCCACCTCACCTTTCCCGTTAAGCAGGCATATTGTGATTTGTAAACGTGTGACTCTGTTCTGTTTTGTAAATCAGTTCAAGTGTAGCGGTTTTTACATTCCCTCTATAAGTGATAGCTTATGATAAGTGTCTTTTTCTGTGTGACTTATTTCACTTAGGATCATCGTACCTAAATCCACTCATCTTGCTTCTACTAGCCTGATGACATTGATTTCATGTCTGAGTGATATTCCATTGTACATAAGGACCACAACTTCTTTATCCATTTTTCTCTTTCCTGGGATATTTAAGGTGTCATGAAGTGGAGGTTCTTGTCAACAGAGCAGCCCTAAACTTTGGGGTGCCTGTGTCTTGCTGATTTTTAGTTTTCCCAATTTATACGCCCATGAGTGGACGTGCCCTATACTCCCTAAGCTGTGTATTTTCGATGTTTCAGGACACACCGTACACTTCTCCAGAGTGGCTGTTGGCAATTTACATCCCGCCCATCAGCGTAGCAAGGCTGCCATTTCTCCATGGCCTGTCCTGCATTTCTGGTTTTGACACTTTTTGCAGCATGACCCTTTTGACCGATGGGAAGCGAGACTTCTTTGGAGCGCTGATTTGCCTTTGCAGGTTGCTTGGTTGGCCAAAAAGGGCGTATGCGTTTTTTCCTGAATATATTCAGGAAAAAACGCATACGCCCTTTTTGGCCAAGGGCATCATTGTCGACGTTTTGCCGCTTTTCATGTGTTTTAAACGCGATTTGAATATACCTCCTGAAATCTGTTTCCTGCAATTCTGCCTTGCTTTCAAATCCTCTTCGTTGCCTTCCCTCAATATATCTGTGGATGAGAGTTATCATTTATAACTCTGCGGGTTTGTGAATTGCAGTGTCCCTGAGCTCCATTTTTCAACTCGCTTTTTTGGGAGCTGGCCGCAAAAGCGCGGGATTGCCTCAGGCCCTATTCTGCTTCTGGGCGCCAGGCTGAGTCTGTGGTTAATTCTTCTTCCAGATGGGAAAATAGAGTGACCTGTGCCTGTCCCAACACCTAGATCTAGTCTCTCATTGGTTGCCCCTCTTCCCGTTCATCCTTAGGACAAATTGCAACATGTAGGAAACAGGAGCTTAAAGGTGCTGATTCTCCAAGTAGGGAGATTGCTAGTAAAGTAGCTGGAAAGGCGAACCCGAGCACAAGGAGATGAGAAATGAGGTGCGTATTAGAAACCTTTCAAAATCACACGGTGTACCATCTTCTGGGTTTCTCATGCATGTTTTCGATGTAGGAAGATGCCCTTGAACCTGGAGATTTGGGACCCATGGGATGGGTACCAGGCAGTATTCCTTTAAAGGGTCTGCGTTTGCTCACCCAACCTCACCCAAACTTTCAGCCCCAAGAATGTCCACCCTTATGTCTCATCCAGCTGTGGGTCTAGATATGGTCAATCCAGGTTGCATCACAGCCTCTGAACGAATTTTGTAAGAATTTCTCTCTCTTTCACTGTCTTTGTTTTACGGGTTTTTAAAAGTAATTTATTTTTATAATGGGGTTTAGCTGCTTTTCACGGCTGTGTTTATGCGGCTTTACACCCACTTGACTCACTTCCAGACAGATATCAATACATAGGTTTAAGATTCTTACTAGTCACATATATTCTTGTGCGGTGAATAGGGGGTGTTGAGTCCAGTTCACTGAGCAAGGAGTAGGTCTTGTCTATTACATATTGGGTGTACGGAACGGTATCTGAGCGAATTTGAAACCCTTGTTTTATGCATCACCCCACCTCACCTTTCCCGTTAAGCAGGCATATTGTGATTTGTAAACGTGTGACTCTGTTCTGTTTTGTAAATCAGTTCAAGTGTAGCGGTTTTTACATTCCCTCTATAAGTGATAGCTTATGATAAGTGTCTTTTTCTGTGTGACTTATTTCACTTAGGATCATCGTACCTAAATCCACTCATCTTGCTTCTACTAGCCTGATGACATTGATTTCATGTCTGAGTGATATTCCATTGTACATAAGGACCACAACTTCTTTATCCATTTTTCTCTTTCCTGGGATATTTAAGGTGTCATGAAGTGGAGGTTCTTGTCAACAGAGCAGCCCTAAACTTTGGGGTGCCTGTGTCTTGCTGATTTTTAGTTTTCCCAATTTATACGCCCATGAGTGGACGTGCCCTATACTCCCTAAGCTGTGTATTTTCGATGTTTCAGGACACACCGTACACTTCTCCAGAGTGGCTGTTGGCAATTTACATCCCGCCCATCAGCGTAGCAAGGCTGCCATTTCTCCATGGCCTGTCCTGCATTTCTGGTTTTGACACTTTTTGCAGCATGACCCTTTTGACCGATGGGAAGCGAGACTTCTTTGGAGCGCTGATTTGCCTTTCCAGGTTGCTTGGTTGGCCAAAAAGGGCGTATGCGTTTTTTCCTGAATATATTCAGGAAAAAACGCATACGCCCTTTTTGGCCAAGGGCATCATTGTCGACGTTTTGCCGCTTTTCATGTGTTTTAAACGCGATTTGAATATACCTCCTGAAATCTGTTTCCTGCAATTCTGCCTTGCTTTCAAATCCTCTTCGTTGCCTTCCCTCAATATATCTGTGGATGAGAGTTATCATTTATAACTCTGCGGGTTTGTGAATTGCAGTGTCCCTGAGCTCCATTTTTCAACTCGCTTTTTTGGGAGCTGGCCGCAAAAGCGCGGGATTGCCTCAGGCCCTATTCTGCTTCTGGGCGCCAGGCTGAGTCTGTGGTTAATTCTTCTTCCAGATGGGAAAATAGAGTGACCTGTGCCTGTCCCAACACCTAGATCTAGTCTCTCATTGGTTGCCCCTCTTCCCGTTCATCCTTAGGACAAATTGCAACATGTAGGAAACAGGAGCTTAAAGGTGCTGATTCTCCAAGTAGGGAGATTGCTAGTAAAGTAGCTGGAAAGGCGAACCCGAGCACAAGGAGATGAGAAATGAGGTGCGTATTAGAAACCTTTCAAAATCACACGGTGTACCATCTTCTGGGTTTCTCATGCATGTTTTCGATGTAGGAAGATGCCCTTGAACCTGGAGATTTGGGACCCATGGGATGGGTACCAGGCAGTATTCCTTTAAAGGGTCTGCGTTTGCTCACCCAACCTCACCCAAACTTTCAGCCCCAAGAATGTCCACCCTTATGTCTCATCCAGCTGTGGGTCTAGATATGGTCAATCCAGGTTGCATCACAGCCTCTGAACGAATTTTGTAAGAATTTCTCTCTCTTTCACTGTCTTTGTTTTACGGGTTTTTAAAAGTAATTTATTTTTATAATGGGGTTTAGCTGCTTTTCACGGCTGTGTTTATGCGGCTTTACACCCACTTGACTCACTTCCAGACAGATATCAATACATAGGTTTAAGATTCTTACTAGTCACATATATTCTTGTGCGGTGAATAGGGGGTGTTGAGTCCAGTTCACTGAGCAAGGAGTAGGTCTTGTCTATTACATATTGGGTGTACGGAACGGTATCTGAGCGAATTTGAAACCCTTGTTTTATGCATCACCCCACCTCACCTTTCCCGTTAAGCAGGCATATTGTGATTTGTAAACGTGTGACTCTGTTGTTTTGTAAATCAGTTCAAGTGTAGCGGTTTTTACATTCCCTCTATAAGTGATAGCTTATGATAAGTGTCTTTTTCTGTGTGACTTATTTCACTTAGGATCATCGTACCTAAATCCACTCATCTTGCTTCTACTAGCCTGATGACATTGATTTCATGTCTGAGTGATATTCCATTGTACATAAGGACCACAACTTCTTTATCCATTTTTCTCTTTCCTGGGATATTTAAGGTGTCATGAAGTGGAGGTTCTTGTCAACAGAGCAGCCCTAAACTTTGGGGTGCCTGTGTCTTGCTGATTTTTAGTTTTCCCAATTTATACGCCCATGAGTGGACGTGCCCTATACTCCCTAAGCTGTGTTTTTTCGATGTTTCAGGACACACCGTACACTTCTCCAGAGTGGCTGTTGGCAATTTACATCCCGCCCATCAGCGTAGCAAGGCTGCCATTTCTCCATGGCCTGTCCTGCATTTCTGGTTTTGACACTTTTTGCAGCATGACCCTTTTGACCGATGGGAAGCGAGACTTCTTTGGAGCGCTGATTTGCCTTTGCCGGTTGCTTGGTTGGCCAAAAAGGGCGTATGCGTTTTTTCCTGAATATATTCAGGAAAAAACGCATACGCCCTTTTTGGCCAAGGGCATCATTGTCGACGTTTTGCCGCTTTTCATGTGTTTTAAACGCGATTTGAATATACCTCCTGAAATCTGTTTCCTGCAATTCTGCCTTGCTTTCAAATCCTCTTCGTTGCCTTCCCTCAATATATCTGTGGATGAGAGTTATCATTTATAACTCTGCGGGTTTGTGAATTGCAGTGTCCCTGAGCTCCATTTTTCAACTCGCTTTTTTGGGAGCTGGCCGCAAAAGCGCGGGATTGCCTCAGGCCCTATTCTGCTTCTGGGCGGCAGGCTGAGCCTGTGGTTAATTCTTCTTCCTGATGGGAAAATAGAGTGACCTGTGCCTGTCCCAACACCTAGATCTAGTCTCTCATTGGTTGCCCCTCTTCCCGTTCATCCTCAGGACAAATTGCAACCTGTACAGAACAAGAGGTTAAAGGTGCTGATTCTCCAAGTAGGGAGATTGCTAGTGAAGTAGCTGGAATGGCGAACCCGAGCACAAGGAGATGAGAAATGAGGTGCGTTTCAGAAACCTTTCAAAATCACACGGTGTACCTTCTTCTGGGTTCCTCATGCAAGATTTCGATGTAGGAAGATGCCCTTGAACCTGGAGATTTGGGACCCATGGGATGGGTACCATGCAGTATTACTTTAAAGGGTCTGCATTTTCTCACCCAACCTCACCCAACCTCTCAGCCCCAAGAGTGTCCACCCTTATGTCTCATCCAGCTGTGGGTCTAGATATGGTCAATCCAGGTTGCATCACAGCCTCTGAACGAATTTTGTAAGAAGTTGTCTCTCTTTCACTGTCTTTGTTTTACGGGTTTTTAAAAGTAATTTATTTTTATAATGGGGTTTAGCTGCTTTTCACGGCTGTGTTTATGCGGCTTTACACCCACTTGACTCACTTCCAGACAGATATCAATACATAGGTTTAAGATTCTTACTAGTCACATATATTCTTGTGCGGTGAATAGGGGTGTTGAGTCCAGTTCACTGAGCAAGGAGTAGGTCTTGTCTATTACATATTGGGTGTACGAAACGGTATCTGAGCGAATTTTAAACCCTTGTTTTATGCATCACCCCACCTCACCTTTCCCGTTAAGCAGGCATATTGTGATTTGTAAACGTGTGACTCTGTTCTGTTTTGTAAATCAGTTCAAGTGTAGCGGTTTTTACATTCCCTCTATAAGTGATAGCTTATGATAAGTGTCTTTTTCTGTGTGACTTATTTCACTTAGGATCATCGTACCTAAATCCACTCATCTTGCTTCTACTAGCCTTATGACATTGATTTCATGTCTGAGTGATATTCCATTGTACATAAGGACCACAACTTCTTTATCCATTTTTCTCTTTCGTGGGATATTTAAGGTGTCATGAAGTGGAGGTTCTTGTCAACAGAGCAGCCCTATACTTTGGGGTGCCTGTGTCTTTCTGATTTTTAGTTTTCCCAATTTATACGCCCATGAGTGGACGTGCCCTATGCTCCCTAAGCTGTGTTTTTTCGATGTTTCAGGACACACCGTACACTTCTCCAGAGTGGCTGTTGGCAATTTACATCCCGCCCATCAGCGTAGCAAGGCTGCCATTTCTCCATGGCCTGTCCTGCATTTCTGGTTTTGACACTTTTTGCAGCATGACCCTTTTGACCGATGGGAAGCGAGACTTCTTTGGAGCGCTGATTTGCCTTTGCAGGTTGCTTGGTTGGCCAAAAAGGGCGTATGCGTTTTTTCCTGAATATATTCAGGAAAAAACGCATACGCCCTTTTTGGCCAAGGGCATCATTGTCGACGTTTTGCCGCTTTTCATGTGTTTTAAACGCGATTTGAATATACCTCCTGAAATCTGTTTCCTGAAATTCTGCCTTGCTTTCAAATCCTCTTCGTTGCCTTCCCTCAATATATCTGTGGATGAGAGTTATCATTTATAACTCTGCGGGTTTGTGAATTGCAGTGTCCCTGAGCTCCATTTTTCAACTCGCTTTTTTGGGAGCTGGCCGCAAAAGCACGGGATTGCCTCAGGCCCTATTCTGCTTCTGGGCGGCAGGCTGAGCCTGTGGTTAATTCTTCTTCCTGATGGGAAAATAGAGTGACCTGTGCCTGTCCCAACACCTAGATCTAGTCTCTCATTGGTTGCCCCTCTTCCCGTTCATCCTTAGGACAAATTGCAACATGTAGGAAACAGGAGCTTAAAGGTGCTGATTCTCCAAGTAGGGAGATTGCTAGTAAAGTAGCTGGAAAGGCGAACCCGAGCACAAGGAGATGAGAAATGAGGTGCGTATTAGAAACCTTTCAAAATCACACGGTGTACCATCTTCTGGGTTTCTCATGCATGTTTTCGATGTAGGAAGATGCCCTTGAACCTGGAGATTTGGGACCCATGGGATGGGTCCCAGGCAGTATTACTTTAAAGGGTCTGCGTTTGCTCACCCAACCTCACCCAACCTTTCAGCCCCAAGAGTGTCCACCCTTATGTCTCATCCAGCTGTGGGTCTAGATATGGTCAATCCAGGTTGCATCACAGCCTCTGAACGAATTTTGTAAGAATTTCTCTCTCTTTCACTGTCTTTGTTTTACGGGTTTTTAAAAGTAATTTATTTTTATAATGGGGTTTAGCTGCTTTTCACGGCTGTGTTTATGCGGCTTTACACCCACTTGACTCACTTCCAGACAGATATCAATACATAGGTTTAAGATTCTTACTAGTCACATATATTCTTGTGCGGTGAATAGGGGGTGTTGAGTCCAGTTCCCTGAGCAAGGAGTAGGTCTTTTCTATTACATATTGGGTATACGGAACGGTATCTGAGCGAATTTGAAACCCTTGTTTTATGCATCACCCCACCTCACCTTTCCTGTTAAGCAGGCATATTGTGATTTGTAAACGTGTGACTCTGTTCTGTTTTGTAAATCAGTTCAAGTGTAGCGGTTTTTACATTCCCTCTATAAGTGATAGCTTATGATAAGTGTCTTTTTCAGTGTGACTTATTTCACTTAGGATCATCGTACCTAAATCCACTCATCTTGCTTCTACTAGCCTTATGACATTGATTTCATGTCTGAGTGATATTCCATTGTACATAAGGACCACAACTTCTTTATCCATTTTTCTCTTTCCTGGGATATTTAAGGTGTCATGAAGTGGAGGTTCTTGTCAACAGAGCAGCCCTAAACTTTGGGGTGCCTGTGTCTTGCTGATTTTTAGTTTTCCCAATTTATACGCCCATGAGTGGACGTGCCCTATACTCCCTAAGCTGTGTTTTTTCGATGTTTCAGGACACACCGTACACTTCTCCAGAGTGGCTGTTGGCAATTTACATCCCGCCCATCAGCGTAGCAAGGCTGCCATTTCTCCATGGCCTGTCCTGCATTTCTGGTTTTGACACTTTTTGCAGCATGACCCTTTTGACTGATGGGAAGCGAGACTTCTTTGGAGCGCTGATTTGCCTTTCCAGGTTGCTTGGTTGGCCAAAAAGGGCGTATGCGTTTTTTCCTGAAAATATTCAGGAAAAAACGCATACGCCCTTTTTGGCCAAGGGCATCATTGTCGACGTTTTGCCGCTTTTCATGTGTTTTAAACGCAATTTGAATATACCTCCTGAAATCTGTTTCCTGCAATTCTGCCTTGCTTTCAAATCCTCTTCGTTGCCTTCCCTCAATATATCTGTGGATGAGAGTTATCATTTATAACTCTGCGGGTTTGTGAATTGCAGTGTCCCTGAGCTCCATTTTTCAACTCGCTTTTTTGGGAGCTGGCCGCAAAAGCGCGGGATTGCCTCAGGCCCTATTCTGCTTCTGGGCGGCAGGCTGAGCCTGTGGTTAATTCTTCTTCCTGATGGGAAAATAGAGTGACCTGTGCCTGTCCCAACACCTAGATCTAGTCACTCATTGGTTGCCCCTCTTCCCGTTCATCCTCAGGACAAATTGCAACCTGTAGGGAACAGGAGCTTAAAGGTGCTGATTCTCCAAGTAGGGAGATTGCTAGTAAAGTAGCTGGAAAGGCGAACCCGAGCACAAGGAGATGAGAAATGAGGTGCGTATTAGAAACCTTTCAAAATCACACGGTGTACCATCTTCTGGGTTTCTCATGCATGTTTTCGATGTAGGAAGATGCCCTTGAACCTGGAGATTTGGGACCCATGGGATGGGTACCAGGCAGTATTCCTTTAAAGGGTCTGCGTTTGCTCACCCAACCTCACCCAAACTTTCAGCCCCAAGAATGTCCACCCTTATGTCTCATCCAGCTGTGGGTCTAGATATGGTCAATCCAGGTTGCATCACAGCCTCTGAACGAATTTTGTAAGAATTTCTCTCTCTTTCACTGTCTTTGTTTTACGGGTTTTTAAAAGTAATTTATTTTTATAATGGGGTTTAGCTGCTTTTCACGGCTGTGTTTATGCGGCTTTACACCCACTTGACTCACTTCCAGACAGATATCAATACATAGGTTTAAGATTCTTACTAGTCACATATATTCTTGTGCGGTGAATAGGGGGTGTTGAGTCCAGTTCACTGAGCAAGGAGTAGGTCTTGTCTATTACATATTGGGTGTACGGAACGGTATCTGAGCGAATTTGAAACCCTTGTTTTATGCATCACCCCACCTCACCTTTCCCGTTAAGCAGGCATATTGTGATTTGTAAACGTGTGACTCTGTTGTTTTGTAAATCAGTTCAAGTGTAGCGGTTTTTACATTCCCTCTATAAGTGATAGCTTATGATAAGTGTCTTTTTCTGTGTGACTTATTTCACTTAGGATCATCGTACCTAAATCCACTCATCTTGCTTCTACTAGCCTGATGACATTGATTTCATGTCTGAGTGATATTCCATTGTACATAAGGACCACAACTTCTTTATCCATTTTTCTCTTTCCTGGGATATTTAAGGTGTCATGAAGTGGAGGTTCTTGTCAACAGAGCAGCCCTAAACTTTGGGGTGCCTGTGTCTTGCTGATTTTTAGTTTTCCCAATTTATACGCCCATGAGTGGACGTGCCCTATACTCCCTAAGCTGTGTTTTTTCGATGTTTCAGGACACACCGTACACTTCTCCAGAGTGGCTGTTGGCAATTTACATCCCGCCCATCAGCGTAGCAAGGCTGCCATTTCTCCATGGCCTGTCCTGCATTTCTGGTTTTGACACTTTTTGCAGCATGACCCTTTTGACCGATGGGAAGCGAGACTTCTTTGGAGCGCTGATTTGCCTTTGCCGGTTGCTTGGTTGGCCAAAAAGAGCGTATGCGTTTTTTCCTGAATATATTCAGGAAAAAACGCATACGCCCTTTTTGGCCAAGGGCATCATTGTCGACGTTTTGCCGCTTTTCATGTGTTTTAAACGCGATTTGAATATACCTCCTGAAATCTGTTTCCTGCAATTCTGCCTTGCTTTCAAATCCTCTTCGTTGCCTTCCCTCAATATATCTGTGGATGAGAGTTATCATTTATAACTCTGCGGGTTTGTGAATTGCAGTGTCCCTGAGCTCCATTTTTCAACTCGCTTTTTTGGGAGCTGGCCGCAAAAGCGCGGGATTGCCTCAGGCCCTATTCTGCTTCTGGGCGGCAGGCTGAGCCTGTGGTTAATTCTTCTTCCTGATGGGAAAATAGAGTGACCTGTGCCTGTCCCAACACCTAGATCTAGTCTCTCATTGGTTGCCCCTCTTCCCGTTCATCCTCAGGACAAATTGCAACCTGTAGGGAACAGGAGCTTAAAGGTGCTGATTCTCCAAGTAGGGAGATTGCTAGTAAAGTAGCTGGAAAGGCGAACCCGAGCACAAGGAGATGAGAAATGAGGTGCGTATTAGAAACCTTTCAAAATCACACGGTGTACCATCTTCTGGGTTTCTCATGCATGTTTTCGATGTAGGAAGATGCCCTTGAACCTGGAGATTTGGGACCCATGGGATGGGTACCAGGCAGTATTCCTTTAAAGGGTCTGCGTTTGCTCACCCAACCTCACCCAAACTTTCAGCCCCAAGAATGTCCACCCTTATGTCTCATCCAGCTGTGGGTCTAGATATGGTCAATCCAGGTTGCATCACAGCCTCTGAACGAATTTTGTAAGAATTTCTCTCTCTTTCACTGTCTTTGTTTTACGGGTTTTTAAAAGTAATTTATTTTTATAATGGGGTTTAGCTGCTTTTCACGGCTGTGTTTATGCGGCTTTACACCCACTTGACTCACTTCCAGACAGATATCAATACATAGGTTTAAGATTCTTACTAGTCACATATATTCTTGTGCGGTGAATAGGGGGTGTTGAGTCCAGTTCACTGAGCAAGGAGTAGGTCTTGTCTATTACATATTGGGTGTACGGAACGGTATCTGAGCGAATTTGAAACCCTTGTTTTATGCATCACCCCACCTCACCTTTCCCGTTAAGCAGGCATATTGTGATTTGTAAACGTGTGACTCTGTTGTTTTGTAAATCAGTTCAAGTGTAGCGGTTTTTACATTCCCTCTATAAGTGATAGCTTATGATAAGTGTCTTTTTCTGTGTGACTTATTTCACTTAGGATCATCGTACCTAAATCCACTCATCTTGCTTCTACTAGCCTGATGACATTGATTTCATGTCTGAGTGATATTCCATTGTACATAAGGACCACAACTTCTTTATCCATTTTTCTCTTTCCTGGGATATTTAAGGTGTCATGAAGTGGAGGTTCTTGTCAACAGAGCAGCCCTAAACTTTGGGGTGCCTGTGTCTTGCTGATTTTTAGTTTTCCCAATTTATACGCCCATGAGTGGACGTGCCCTATACTCCCTAAGCTGTGTTTTTTCGATGTTTCAGGACACACCGTACACTTCTCCAGAGTGGCTGTTGGCAATTTACATCCCGCCCATCAGCGTAGCAAGGCTGCCATTTCTCCATGGCCTGTCCTGCATTTCTGGTTTTGACACTTTTTGCAGCATGACCCTTTTGACCGAAGGGAAGCGAGACTTCTTTGGAGCGCTGATTTGCCTTTGCCGGTTGCTTGGTTGGCCAAAAAGAGCGTATGCGTTTTTTCCTGAATATATTCAGGAAAAAACGCATACGCCCTTTTTGGCCAAGGGCATCATTGTCGACGTTTTGCCGCTTTTCATGTGTTTTAAACGCGATTTGAATATACCTCCTGAAATCTGTTTCCTGCAATTCTGCCTTGCTTTCAAATCCTCTTCGTTGCCTTCCCTCAATATATCTGTGGATGAGAGTTATCATTTATAACTCTGCGGGTTTGTGAATTGCAGTGTCCCTGAGCTCCATTTTTCAACTCGCTTTTTTGGGAGCTGGCCGCAAAAGCGCGGGATTGCCTCAGGCCCTATTCTGCTTCTGGGCGGCAGGCTGAGCCTGTGGTTAATTCTTCTTCCTGATGGGAAAATAGAGTGACCTGTGCCTGTCCCAACACCTAGATCTAGTCTCTCATTGGTTGCCCCTCTTCCCGTTCATCCTCAGGACAAATTGCAACCTGTACAGAACAAGAGGTTAAAGGTGCTGATTCTCCAAGTAGGGAGATTGCTAGTGAAGTAGCTGGAATGGCGAACCCGAGCACAAGGAGATGAGAAATGAGGTGCGTTTCAGAAACCTTTCAAAATCACACGGTGTACCTTCTTCTGGGTTCCTCATGCAAGATTTCGATGTAGGAAGATGCCCTTGAACCTGGAGATTTGGGACCCATGGGATGGGTACCATGCAGTATTACTTTAAAGGGTCTGCATTTTCTCACCCAACCTCACCCAACCTCTCAGCCCCAAGAGTGTCCACCCTTATGTCTCATCCAGCTGTGGGTCTAGATATGGTCAATCCAGGTTGCATCACAGCCTCTGAACGAATTTTGTAAGAAGTTGTCTCTCTTTCACTGTCTTTGTTTTACGGGTTTTTAAAAGTAATTTATTTTTATAATGGGGTTTAGCTGCTTTTCACGGCTGTGTTTATGCGGCTTTACACCCACTTGACTCACTTCCAGACAGATATCAATACATAGGTTTAAGATTCTTACTAGTCACATATATTCTTGTGCGGTGAATAGGGGTGTTGAGTCCAGTTCACTGAGCAAGGAGTAGGTCTTGTCTATTACATATTGGGTGTACGAAACGGTATCTGAGCGAATTTGAAACCCTTGTTTTATGCATCACCCCACCTCACCTTTCCCGTTAAGCAGGCATATTGTGATTTGTAAACGTGTGACTCTGTTCTGTTTTGTAAATCAGTTCAAGTGTAGCGGTTTTTACATTCCCTCTATAAGTGATAGCTTATGATAAGTGTCTTTTTCTGTGTGACTTATTTCACTTAGGATCATCGTACCTAAATCCACTCATCTTGCTTCTACTAGCCTTATGACATTGATTTCATGTCTGAGTGATATTCCATTGTACATAAGGACCACAACTTCTTTATCCATTTTTCTCTTTCGTGGGATATTTAAGGTGTCATGAAGTGGAGGTTCTTGTCAACAGAGCAGCCCTATACTTTGGGGTGCCTGTGTCTTTCTGATTTTTAGTTTTCCCAATTTATACGCCCATGAGTGGACGTGCCCTATGCTCCCTAAGCTGTGTTTTTTCGATGTTTCAGGACACACCGTACACTTCTCCAGAGTGGCTGTTGGCAATTTACATCCCGCCCATCAGCGTAGCAAGGCTGCCATTTCTCCATGGCCTGTCCTGCATTTCTGGTTTTGACACTTTTTGCAGCATGACCCTTTTGACCGATGGGAAGCGAGACTTCTTTGGAGCGCTGATTTGCCTTTGCAGGTTGCTTGGTTGGCCAAAAAGGGCGTATGCGTTTTTTCCTGAATATATTCAGGAAAAAACGCATACGCCCTTTTTGGCCAAGGGCATCATTGTCGACGTTTTGCCGCTTTTCATGTGTTTTAAACGCGATTTGAATATACCTCCTGAAATCTGTTTCCTGAAATTCTGCCTTGCTTTCAAATCCTCTTCGTTGCCTTCCCTCAATATATCTGTGGATGAGAGTTATCATTTATAACTCTGCGGGTTTGTGAATTGCAGTGTCCCTGAGCTCCATTTTTCAACTCGCTTTTTTGGGAGCTGGCCGCAAAAGCACGGGATTGCCTCAGGCCCTATTCTGCTTCTGGGCGGCAGGCTGAGCCTGTGGTTAATTCTTCTTCCTGATGGGAAAATAGAGTGACCTGTGCCTGTCCCAACACCTAGATCTAGTCTCTCATTGGTTGCCCCTCTTCCCGTTCATCCTTAGGACAAATTGCAACATGTAGGAAACAGGAGCTTAAAGGTGCTGATTCTCCAAGTAGGGAGATTGCTAGTAAAGTAGCTGGAAAGGCGAACCCGAGCACAAGGAGATGAGAAATGAGGTGCGTATTAGAAACCTTTCAAAATCACACGGTGTACCATCTTCTGGGTTTCTCATGCATGTTTTCGATGTAGGAAGATGCCCTTGAACCTGGAGATTTGGGACCCATGGGATGGGTCCCAGGCAGTATTACTTTAAAGGGTCTGCGTTTGCTCACCCAACCTCACCCAACCTTTCAGCCCCAAGAGTGTCCACCCTTATGTCTCATCCAGCTGTGGGTCTAGATATGGTCAATCCAGGTTGCATCACAGCCTCTGAACGAATTTTGTAAGAATTTCTCTCTCTTTCACTGTCTTTGTTTTACGGGTTTTTAAAAGTAATTTATTTTTATAATGGGGTTTAGCTGCTTTTCACGGCTGTGTTTATGCGGCTTTACACCCACTTGACTCACTTCCAGACAGATATCAATACATAGGTTTAAGATTCTTACTAGTCACATATATTCTTGTGCGGTGAATAGGGGGTGTTGAGTCCAGTTCACTGAGCAAGGAGTAGGTCTTGTCTATTACATATTGGGTGTACGGAACGGTATCTGAGCGAATTTGAAACCCTTGTTTTATGCATCACCCCACCTCACCTTTCCCGTTAAGCAGGCATATTGTGATTTGTAAACGTGTGACTCTGTTCTGTTTTGTAAATCAGTTCAAGTGTAGCGGTTTTTACATTCCCTCTATAAGTGATAGCTTATGATAAGTGTCTTTTTCTGTGTGACTTATTTCACTTAGGATCATCGTACCTAAATCCACTCATCTTGCTTCTACTAGCCTGATGACATTGATTTCATGTCTGAGTGATATTCCATTGTACATAAGGACCACAACTTCTTTATCCATTTTTCTCTTTCCTGGGATATTTAAGGTGTCATGAAGTGGAGGTTCTTGTCAACAGAGCAGCCCTAAACTTTGGGGTGCCTGTGTCTTGCTGATTTTTAGTTTTCCCAATTTATACGCCCATGAGTGGACGTGCCCTATACTCCCTAAGCTGTGTATTTTCGATGTTTCAGGACACACCGTACACTTCTCCAGAGTGGCTGTTGGCAATTTACATCCCGCCCATCAGCGTAGCAAGGCTGCCATTTCTCCATGGCCTGTCCTGCATTTCTGGTTTTGACACTTTTTGCAGCATGACCCTTTTGACCGATGGGAAGCGAGACTTCTTTGGAGCGCTGATTTGCCTTTGCAGGTTGCTTGGTTGGCCAAAAAGGGCGTATGCGTTTTTTCCTGAATATATTCAGGAAAAAACGCATACGCCCTTTTTGGCCAAGGGCATCATTGTCGACGTTTTGCCGCTTTTCATGTGTTTTAAACGCGATTTGAATATACCTCCTGAAATCTGTTTCCTGCAATTCTGCCTTGCTTTCAAATCCTCTTCGTTGCCTTCCCTCAATATATCTGTGGATGAGAGTTATCATTTATAACTCTGCGGGTTTGTGAATTGCAGTGTCCCTGAGCTCCATTTTTCAACTCGCTTTTTTGGGAGCTGGCCGCAAAAGCGCGGGATTGCCTCAGGCCCTATTCTGCTTCTGGGCGCCAGGCTGAGTCTGTGGTTAATTCTTCTTCCAGATGGGAAAATAGAGTGACCTGTGCCTGTCCCAACACCTAGATCTAGTCTCTCATTGGTTGCCCCTCTTCCCGTTCATCCTTAGGACAAATTGCAACATGTAGGAAACAGGAGCTTAAAGGTGCTGATTCTCCAAGTAGGGAGATTGCTAGTAAAGTAGCTGGAAAGGCGAACCCGAGCACAAGGAGATGAGAAATGAGGTGCGTATTAGAAACCTTTCAAAATCACACGGTGTACCATCTTCTGGGTTTCTCATGCATGTTTTCGATGTAGGAAGATGCCCTTGAACCTGGAGATTTGGGACCCATGGGATGGGTACCAGGCAGTATTCCTTTAAAGGGTCTGCGTTTGCTCACCCAACCTCACCCAACCTTTCAGCCCCAAGAGTGTCCACCCTTATGTCTCATCCAGCTGTGGGTCTAGATATGGTCAATCCAGGTTGCATCACAGCCTCTGAACGAATTTTGTAAGAATTTCTCTCTCTTTCACTGTCTTTGTTTTACGGGTTTTTAAAAGTAATTTATTTTTATAATGGGGTTTAGCTGCTTTTCACGGCTGTGTTTATGCGGCTTTACACCCACTTGACTCACTTCCAGACAGATATCAATACATAGGTTTAAGATTCTTACTAGTCACATATATTCTTGTGCGGTGAATAGGGGGTGTTGAGTCCAGTTCACTGAGCAAGGAGTAGGTCTTGTCTATTACATATTGGGTGTACGGAACGGTATCTGAGCGAATTTGAAACCCTTGTTTTATGCATCACCCCACCTCACCTTTCCCGTTAAGCAGGCATATTGTGATTTGTAAACGTGTGACTCTGTTCTGTTTTGTAAATCAGTTCAAGTGTAGCGGTTTTTACATTCCCTCTATAAGTGATAGCTTATGATAAGTGTCTTTTTCTGTGTGACTTATTTCACTTAGGATCATCGTACCTAAATCCACTCATCTTGCTTCTACTAGCCTTATGACATTGATTTCATGTCTGAGTGATATTCCATTGTACATAAGGACCACAACTTCTTTATCCATTTTTCTCTTTCCTGGGATATTTAAGGTGTCATGAAGTGGAGGTTCTTGTCAACAGAGCAGCCCTAAACTTTGGGGTGCCTGTGTCTTGCTGATTTTTAGTTTTCCCAATTTATACGCCCATGAGTGGACGTGCCCTATACTCCCTAAGCTGTGTTTTTTCGATGTTTCAGGACACACCGTACACTTCTCCAGAGTGGCTGTTGGCAATTTACATCCCGCCCATCAGCGTAGCAAGGCTGCCATTTCTCCATGGCCTGTCCTGCATTTCTGGTTTTGACACTTTTTGCAGCATGACCCTTTTGACCGATGGGAAGCGAGACTTCTTTGGAGCGCTGATTTGCCTTTGCAGGTTGCTTGGTTGGCCAAAAAGGGCGTATGCGTTTTTTCCTGAATATATTCAGGAAAAAACGCATATGCCCTTTTTGGCCAAGGGCATCATTGTCGACGTTTTGCCGCTTTTCATGTGTTTTAAACGCGATTTGAATATACCTCCTGAAATCTGTTTCCTGCAATTCTGCCTTGCTTTCAAATCCTCTTCGTTGCCTTCCCTCAATATATCTGTGGATGAGAGTTATCATTTATAACTCTGCGGGTTTGTGAATTGCAGTGTCCCTGAGCTCCATTTTTCAACTCGCTTTTTTGGGAGCTGGCCGCAAAAGCGCGGGATTGCCTCAGGCCCTATTCTGCTTCTGGGCGGCAGGCTGAGCCTGTGGTTAATTCTTCTTCCTGATGGGAAAATAGAGTGACCTGTGCCTGTCCCAACACCTAGATCTAGTCTCTCATTGGTTGCCCTTCTTCCCGTTCATCCTTAGGACAAATTGCAACATGTAGGAAACAGGAGCTTAAAGGTGCTGAGTCTCCAAGTAGGGAGATTGCTAGTAAAGTAGCTGGAAAGGCGAACCCGAGCACAAGGAGATGAGAAATGAGGTGCGTATTAGAAACCTTTCAAAATCACACGGTGTACCATCTTCTGGGTTTCTCATGCATGTTTTCGATGTAGGAAGATGCCCTTGAACCTGGAGATTTGGGACCCATGGGATGGGTCCCAGGCAGTATTCCTTTAAAGGGTCTGCGTTTGCTCACCCAACCTCACCCAACCTTTCAGCCCCAAGAGTGTCCACCCTTATGTCTCATCCAGCTGTGGGTCTAGATATGGTCAATCCAGGTTGCATCACAGCCTCTGAACGAATTTTGTAAGAATTTCTCTCTCTTTCACTGTCTTTGTTTTACGGGTTTTTAAAAGTAATTTATTTTTATAATGGGGTTTAGCTGCTTTTCACGGCTGTGTTTATGCGGCTTTACACCCACTTGACTCACTTCCAGACAGATATCAATACATAGGTTTAAGATTCTTACTAGTCACATATATTCTTGTGCGGTGAATAGGGGGTGTTGAGTCCAGTTCACTGAGCAAGGAGTAGGTCTTGTCTATTACATATTGGGTGTACGGAACGGTATCTGAGCGAATTTGAAACCCTTGTTTTATGCATCACCCCACCTCACCTTTCCCGTTAAGCAGGCATATTGTGATTTGTAAACGTGTGACTCTGTTCTGTTTTGTAAATCAGTTCAAGTGTAGCGGTTTTTACATTCCCTCTATAAGTGATAGCTTATGATAAGTGTCTTTTTCTGTGTGACTTATTTCACTTAGGATCATCGTACCTAAATCCACTCATCTTGCTTCTACTAGCCTGATGACATTGATTTCATGTCTGAGTGATATTCCATTGTACATAAGGACCACAACTTCTTTATCCATTTTTCTCTTTCCTGGGATATTTAAGGTGTCATGAAGTGGAGGTTCTTGTCAACAGAGCAGCCCTAAACTTTGGGGTGCCTGTGTCTTGCTGATTTTTAGTTTTCCCAATTTATACGCCCATGAGTGGACGTGCCCTATACTCCCTAAGCTGTGTATTTTCGATGTTTCAGGACACACCGTACACTTCTCCAGAGTGGCTGTTGGCAATTTACATCCCGCCCATCAGCGTAGCAAGGCTGCCATTTCTCCATGGCCTGTCCTGCATTTCTGGTTTTGACACTTTTTGCAGCATGACCCTTTTGACCGATGGGAAGCGAGACTTCTTTGGAGCGCTGATTTGCCTTTGCAGGTTGCTTGGTTGGCCAAAAAGGGCGTATGCGTTTTTTCCTGAATATATTCAGGAAAAAACGCATACGCCCTTTTTGGCCAAGGGCATCATTGTCGACGTTTTGCCGCTTTTCATGTGTTTTAAACGCGATTTGAATATACCTCCTGAAATCTGTTTCCTGCAATTCTGCCTTGCTTTCAAATCCTCTTCGTTGCCTTCCCTCAATATATCTGTGGATGAGAGTTATCATTTATAACTCTGCGGGTTTGTGAATTGCAGTGTCCCTGAGCTCCATTTTTCAACTCGCTTTTTTGGGAGCTGGCCGCAAAAGCGCGGGATTGCCTCAGGCCCTATTCTGCTTCTGGGCGGCAGGCTGAGCCTGTGGTTAATTCTTCTTCCTGATGGGAAAATAGAGTGACCTGTGCCTGTCCCAACACCTAGATCTAGTCTCTCATTGGTTGCCCTTCTTCCCGTTCATCCTTAGGACAAATTGCAACATGTAGGAAACAGGAGCTTAAAGGTGCTGAGTCTCCAAGTAGGGAGATTGCTAGTAAAGTAGCTGGAAAGGCGAACCCGAGCACAAGGAGATGAGAAATGAGGTGCGTATTAGAAACCTTTCAAAATCACACGGTGTACCATCTTCTGGGTTTCTCATGCATGTTTTCGATGTAGGAAGATGCCCTTGAACCTGGAGATTTGGGACCCATGGGATGGGTCCCAGGCAGTATTCCTTTAAAGGGTCTGCGTTTGCTCACCCAACCTCACCCAACCTTTCAGCCCCAAGAGTGTCCACCCTTATGTCTCATCCAGCTGTGGGTCTAGATATGGTCAATCCAGGTTGCATCACAGCCTCTGAACGAATTTTGTAAGAATTTCTCTCTCTTTCACTGTCTTTGTTTTACGGGTTTTTAAAAGTAATTTATTTTTATAATGGGGTTTAGCTGCTTTTCACGGCTGTGTTTATGCGGCTTTACACCCACTTGACTCACTTCCAGACAGATATCAATACATAGGTTTAAGATTCTTACTAGTCACATATATTCTTGTGCGGTGAATAGGGGGTGTTGAGTCCAGTTCACTGAGCAAGGAGTAGGTCTTGTCTATTACATATTGGGTGTACGGAACGGTATCTGAGCGAATTTGAAACCCTTGTTTTATGCATCACCCCACCTCACCTTTCCCGTTAAGCAGGCATATTGTGATTTGTAAACGTGTGACTCTGTTCTGTTTTGTAAATCAGTTCAAGTGTAGCGGTTTTTACATTCCCTCTATAAGTGATAGCTTATGATAAGTGTCTTTTTCTGTGTGACTTATTTCACTTAGGATCATCGTACCTAAATCCACTCATCTTGCTTCTACTAGCCTGATGACATTGATTTCATGTCTGAGTGATATTCCATTGTACATAAGGACCACAACTTCTTTATCCATTTTTCTCTTTCCTGGGATATTTAAGGTGTCATGAAGTGGAGGTTCTTGTCAACAGAGCAGCCCTAAACTTTGGGGTGCCTGTGTCTTGCTGATTTTTAGTTTTCCCAATTTATACGCCCATGAGTGGACGTGCCCTATACTCCCTAAGCTGTGTATTTTCGATGTTTCAGGACACACCGTACACTTCTCCAGAGTGGCTGTTGGCAATTTACATCCCGCCCATCAGCGTAGCAAGGCTGCCATTTCTCCATGGCCTGTCCTGCATTTCTGGTTTTGACACTTTTTGCAGCATGACCCTTTTGACCGATGGGAAGCGAGACTTCTTTGGAGCGCTGATTTGCCTTTGCAGGTTGCTTGGTTGGCCAAAAAGGGCGTATGCGTTTTTTCCTGAATATATTCAGGAAAAAACGCATACGCCCTTTTTGGCCAAGGGCATCATTGTCGACGTTTTGCCGCTTTTCATGTGTTTTAAACGCGATTTGAATATACCTCCTGAAATCTGTTTCCTGCAATTCTGCCTTGCTTTCAAATCCTCTTCGTTGCCTTCCCTCAATATATCTGTGGATGAGAGTTATCATTTATAACTCTGCGGGTTTGTGAATTGCAGTGTCCCTGAGCTCCATTTTTCAACTCGCTTTTTTGGGAGCTGGCCGCAAAAGCGCGGGATTGCCTCAGGCCCTATTCTGCTTCTGGGCGCCAGGCTGAGTCTGTGGTTAATTCTTCTTCCAGATGGGAAAATAGAGTGACCTGTGCCTGTCCCAACACCTAGATCTAGTCTCTCATTGGTTGCCCCTCTTCCCGTTCATCCTTAGGACAAATTGCAACATGTAGGAAACAGGAGCTTAAAGGTGCTGATTCTCCAAGTAGGGAGATTGCTAGTAAAGTAGCTGGAAAGGCGAACCCGAGCACAAGGAGATGAGAAATGAGGTGCGTATTAGAAACCTTTCAAAATCACACGGTGTACCATCTTCTGGGTTTCTCATGCATGTTTTCGATGTAGGAAGATGCCCTTGAACCTGGAGATTTGGGACCCATGGGATGGGTACCAGGCAGTATTCCTTTAAAGGGTCTGCGTTTGCTCACCCAACCTCACCCAAACTTTCAGCCCCAAGAATGTCCACCCTTATGTCTCATCCAGCTGTGGGTCTAGATATGGTCAATCCAGGTTGCATCACAGCCTCTGAACGAATTTTGTAAGAATTTCTCTCTCTTTCACTGTCTTTGTTTTACGGGTTTTTAAAAGTAATTTATTTTTATAATGGGGTTTAGCTGCTTTTCACGGCTGTGTTTATGCGGCTTTACACCCACTTGACTCACTTCCAGACAGATATCAATACATAGGTTTAAGATTCTTACTAGTCACATATATTCTTGTGCGGTGAATAGGGGGTGTTGAGTCCAGTTCACTGAGCAAGGAGTAGGTCTTGTCTATTACATATTGGGTGTACGGAACGGTATCTGAGCGAATTTGAAACCCTTGTTTTATGCATCACCCCACCTCACCTTTCCCGTTAAGCAGGCATATTGTGATTTGTAAACGTGTGACTCTGTTCTGTTTTGTAAATCAGTTCAAGTGTAGCGGTTTTTACATTCCCTCTATAAGTGATAGCTTATGATAAGTGTCTTTTTCTGTGTGACTTATTTCACTTAGGATCATCGTACCTAAATCCACTCATCTTGCTTCTACTAGCCTTATGACATTGATTTCATGTCTGAGTGATATTCCATTGTACATAAGGACCACAACTTCTTTATCCATTTTTCTCTTTCCTGGGATATTTAAGGTGTCATGAAGTGGAGGTTCTTGTCAACAGAGCAGCCCTAAACTTTGGGGTGCCTGTGTCTTGCTGATTTTTAGTTTTCCCAATTTATACGCCCATGAGTGGACGTGCCCTATACTCCCTAAGCTGTGTTTTTTCGATGTTTCAGGACACACCGTACACTTCTCCAGAGTGGCTGTTGGCAATTTACATCCCGCCCATCAGCGTAGCAAGGCTGCCATTTCTCCATGGCCTGTCCTGCATTTCTGGTTTTGACACTTTTTGCAGCATGACCCTTTTGACCGATGGGAAGCGAGACTTCTTTGGAGCGCTGATTTGCCTTTGCAGGTTGCTTGGTTGGCCAAAAAGGGCGTATGCGTTTTTTCCTGAATATATTCAGGAAAAAACGCATATGCCCTTTTTGGCCAAGGGCATCATTGTCGACGTTTTGCCGCTTTTCATGTGTTTTAAACGCGATTTGAATATACCTCCTGAAATCTGTTTCCTGCAATTCTGCCTTGCTTTCAAATCCTCTTCGTTGCCTTCCCTCAATATATCTGTGGATGAGAGTTATCATTTATAACTCTGCGGGTTTGTGAATTGCAGTGTCCCTGAGCTCCATTTTTCAACTCGCTTTTTTGGGAGCTGGCCGCAAAAGCGCGGGATTGCCTCAGGCCCTATTCTGCTTCTGGGCGGCAGGCTGAGCCTGTGGTTAATTCTTCTTCCTGATGGGAAAATAGAGTGACCTGTGCCTGTCCCAACACCTAGATCTAGTCTCTCATTGGTTGCCCTTCTTCCCGTTCATCCTTAGGACAAATTGCAACATGTAGGAAACAGGAGCTTAAAGGTGCTGAGTCTCCAAGTAGGGAGATTGCTAGTAAAGTAGCTGGAAAGGCGAACCCGAGCACAAGGAGATGAGAAATGAGGTGCGTATTAGAAACCTTTCAAAATCACACGGTGTACCATCTTCTGGGTTTCTCATGCATGTTTTCGATGTAGGAAGATGCCCTTGAACCTGGAGATTTGGGACCCATGGGATGGGTCCCAGGCAGTATTCCTTTAAAGGGTCTGCGTTTGCTCACCCAACCTCACCCAACCTTTCAGCCCCAAGAGTGTCCACCCTTATGTCTCATCCAGCTGTGGGTCTAGATATGGTCAATCCAGGTTGCATCACAGCCTCTGAACGAATTTTGTAAGAATTTCTCTCTCTTTCACTGTCTTTGTTTTACGGGTTTTTAAAAGTAATTTATTTTTATAATGGGGTTTAGCTGCTTTTCACGGCTGTGTTTATGCGGCTTTACACCCACTTGACTCACTTCCAGACAGATATCAATACATAGGTTTAAGATTCTTACTAGTCACATATATTCTTGTGCGGTGAATAGGGGGTGTTGAGTCCAGTTCACTGAGCAAGGAGTAGGTCTTGTCTATTACATATTGGGTGTACGGAACGGTATCTGAGCGAATTTGAAACCCTTGTTTTATGCATCACCCCACCTCACCTTTCCCGTTAAGCAGGCATATTGTGATTTGTAAACGTGTGACTCTGTTCTGTTTTGTAAATCAGTTCAAGTGTAGCGGTTTTTACATTCCCTCTATAAGTGATAGCTTATGATAAGTGTCTTTTTCTGTGTGACTTATTTCACTTAGGATCATCGTACCTAAATCCACTCATCTTGCTTCTACTAGCCTGATGACATTGATTTCATGTCTGAGTGATATTCCATTGTACATAAGGACCACAACTTCTTTATCCATTTTTCTCTTTCCTGGGATATTTAAGGTGTCATGAAGTGGAGGTTCTTGTCAACAGAGCAGCCCTAAACTTTGGGGTGCCTGTGTCTTGCTGATTTTTAGTTTTCCCAATTTATACGCCCATGAGTGGACGTGCCCTATACTCCCTAAGCTGTGTATTTTCGATGTTTCAGGACACACCGTACACTTCTCCAGAGTGGCTGTTGGCAATTTACATCCCGCCCATCAGCGTAGCAAGGCTGCCATTTCTCCATGGCCTGTCCTGCATTTCTGGTTTTGACACTTTTTGCAGCATGACCCTTTTGACCGATGGGAAGCGAGACTTCTTTGGAGCGCTGATTTGCCTTTGCAGGTTGCTTGGTTGGCCAAAAAGGGCGTATGCGTTTTTTCCTGAATATATTCAGGAAAAAACGCATACGCCCTTTTTGGCCAAGGGCATCATTGTCGACGTTTTGCCGCTTTTCATGTGTTTTAAACGCGATTTGAATATACCTCCTGAAATCTGTTTCCTGCAATTCTGCCTTGCTTTCAAATCCTCTTCGTTGCCTTCCCTCAATATATCTGTGGATGAGAGTTATCATTTATAACTCTGCGGGTTTGTGAATTGCAGTGTCCCTGAGCTCCATTTTTCAACTCGCTTTTTTGGGAGCTGGCCGCAAAAGCGCGGGATTGCCTCAGGCCCTATTCTGCTTCTGGGCGCCAGGCTGAGTCTGTGGTTAATTCTTCTTCCAGATGGGAAAATAGAGTGACCTGTGCCTGTCCCAACACCTAGATCTAGTCTCTCATTGGTTGCCCCTCTTCCCGTTCATCCTTAGGACAAATTGCAACATGTAGGAAACAGGAGCTTAAAGGTGCTGATTCTCCAAGTAGGGAGATTGCTAGTAAAGTAGCTGGAAAGGCGAACCCGAGCACAAGGAGATGAGAAATGAGGTGCGTATTAGAAACCTTTCAAAATCACACGGTGTACCATCTTCTGGGTTTCTCATGCATGTTTTCGATGTAGGAAGATGCCCTTGAACCTGGAGATTTGGGACCCATGGGATGGGTACCAGGCAGTATTCCTTTAAAGGGTCTGCGTTTGCTCACCCAACCTCACCCAAACTTTCAGCCCCAAGAATGTCCACCCTTATGTCTCATCCAGCTGTGGGTCTAGATATGGTCAATCCAGGTTGCATCACAGCCTCTGAACGAATTTTGTAAGAATTTCTCTCTCTTTCACTGTCTTTGTTTTACGGGTTTTTAAAAGTAATTTATTTTTATAATGGGGTTTAGCTGCTTTTCACGGCTGTGTTTATGCGGCTTTACACCCACTTGACTCACTTCCAGACAGATATCAATACATAGGTTTAAGATTCTTACTAGTCACATATATTCTTGTGCGGTGAATAGGGGGTGTTGAGTCCAGTTCACTGAGCAAGGAGTAGGTCTTGTCTATTACATATTGGGTGTACGGAACGGTATCTGAGCGAATTTGAAACCCTTGTTTTATGCATCACCCCACCTCACCTTTCCCGTTAAGCAGGCATATTGTGATTTGTAAACGTGTGACTCTGTTCTGTTTTGTAAATCAGTTCAAGTGTAGCGGTTTTTACATTCCCTCTATAAGTGATAGCTTATGATAAGTGTCTTTTTCTGTGTGACTTATTTCACTTAGGATCATCGTACCTAAATCCACTCATCTTGCTTCTACTAGCCTGATGACATTGATTTCATGTCTGAGTGATATTCCATTGTACATAAGGACCACAACTTCTTTATCCATTTTTCTCTTTCCTGGGATATTTAAGGTGTCATGAAGTGGAGGTTCTTGTCAACAGAGCAGCCCTAAACTTTGGGGTGCCTGTGTCTTGCTGATTTTTAGTTTTCCCAATTTATACGCCCATGAGTGGACGTGCCCTATACTCCCTAAGCTGTGTATTTTCGATGTTTCAGGACACACCGTACACTTCTCCAGAGTGGCTGTTGGCAATTTACATCCCGCCCATCAGCGTAGCAAGGCTGCCATTTCTCCATGGCCTGTCCTGCATTTCTGGTTTTGACACTTTTTGCAGCATGACCCTTTTGACCGATGGGAAGCGAGACTTCTTTGGAGCGCTGATTTGCCTTTCCAGGTTGCTTGGTTGGCCAAAAAGGGCGTATGCGTTTTTTCCTGAATATATTCAGGAAAAAACGCATACGCCCTTTTTGGCCAAGGGCATCATTGTCGACGTTTTGCCGCTTTTCATGTGTTTTAAACGCGATTTGAATATACCTCCTGAAATCTGTTTCCTGCAATTCTGCCTTGCTTTCAAATCCTCTTCGTTGCCTTCCCTCAATATATCTGTGGATGAGAGTTATCATTTATAACTCTGCGGGTTTGTGAATTGCAGTGTCCCTGAGCTCCATTTTTCAACTCGCTTTTTTGGGAGCTGGCCGCAAAAGCGCGGGATTGCCTCAGGCCCTATTCTGCTTCTGGGCGCCAGGCTGAGTCTGTGGTTAATTCTTCTTCCAGATGGGAAAATAGAGTGACCTGTGCCTGTCCCAACACCTAGATCTAGTCTCTCATTGGTTGCCCCTCTTCCCGTTCATCCTTAGGACAAATTGCAACATGTAGGAAACAGGAGCTTAAAGGTGCTGATTCTCCAAGTAGGGAGATTGCTAGTAAAGTAGCTGGAAAGGCGAACCCGAGCACAAGGAGATGAGAAATGAGGTGCGTATTAGAAACCTTTCAAAATCACACGGTGTACCATCTTCTGGGTTTCTCATGCATGTTTTCGATGTAGGAAGATGCCCTTGAACCTGGAGATTTGGGACCCATGGGATGGGTACCAGGCAGTATTCCTTTAAAGGGTCTGCGTTTGCTCACCCAACCTCACCCAAACTTTCAGCCCCAAGAATGTCCACCCTTATGTCTCATCCAGCTGTGGGTCTAGATATGGTCAATCCAGGTTGCATCACAGCCTCTGAACGAATTTTGTAAGAATTTCTCTCTCTTTCACTGTCTTTGTTTTACGGGTTTTTAAAAGTAATTTATTTTTATAATGGGGTTTAGCTGCTTTTCACGGCTGTGTTTATGCGGCTTTACACCCACTTGACTCACTTCCAGACAGATATCAATACATAGGTTTAAGATTCTTACTAGTCACATATATTCTTGTGCGGTGAATAGGGGGTGTTGAGTCCAGTTCACTGAGCAAGGAGTAGGTCTTGTCTATTACATATTGGGTGTACGGAACGGTATCTGAGCGAATTTGAAACCCTTGTTTTATGCATCACCCCACCTCACCTTTCCCGTTAAGCAGGCATATTGTGATTTGTAAACGTGTGACTCTGTTGTTTTGTAAATCAGTTCAAGTGTAGCGGTTTTTACATTCCCTCTATAAGTGATAGCTTATGATAAGTGTCTTTTTCTGTGTGACTTATTTCACTTAGGATCATCGTACCTAAATCCACTCATCTTGCTTCTACTAGCCTGATGACATTGATTTCATGTCTGAGTGATATTCCATTGTACATAAGGACCACAACTTCTTTATCCATTTTTCTCTTTCCTGGGATATTTAAGGTGTCATGAAGTGGAGGTTCTTGTCAACAGAGCAGCCCTAAACTTTGGGGTGCCTGTGTCTTGCTGATTTTTAGTTTTCCCAATTTATACGCCCATGAGTGGACGTGCCCTATACTCCCTAAGCTGTGTTTTTTCGATGTTTCAGGACACACCGTACACTTCTCCAGAGTGGCTGTTGGCAATTTACATCCCGCCCATCAGCGTAGCAAGGCTGCCATTTCTCCATGGCCTGTCCTGCATTTCTGGTTTTGACACTTTTTGCAGCATGACCCTTTTGACCGATGGGAAGCGAGACTTCTTTGGAGCGCTGATTTGCCTTTGCCGGTTGCTTGGTTGGCCAAAAAGGGCGTATGCGTTTTTTCCTGAATATATTCAGGAAAAAACGCATACGCCCTTTTTGGCCAAGGGCATCATTGTCGACGTTTTGCCGCTTTTCATGTGTTTTAAACGCGATTTGAATATACCTCCTGAAATCTGTTTCCTGCAATTCTGCCTTGCTTTCAAATCCTCTTCGTTGCCTTCCCTCAATATATCTGTGGATGAGAGTTATCATTTATAACTCTGCGGGTTTGTGAATTGCAGTGTCCCTGAGCTCCATTTTTCAACTCGCTTTTTTGGGAGCTGGCCGCAAAAGCGCGGGATTGCCTCAGGCCCTATTCTGCTTCTGGGCGGCAGGCTGAGCCTGTGGTTAATTCTTCTTCCTGATGGGAAAATAGAGTGACCTGTGCCTGTCCCAACACCTAGATCTAGTCTCTCATTGGTTGCCCCTCTTCCCGTTCATCCTCAGGACAAATTGCAACCTGTACAGAACAAGAGGTTAAAGGTGCTGATTCTCCAAGTAGGGAGATTGCTAGTGAAGTAGCTGGAATGGCGAACCCGAGCACAAGGAGATGAGAAATGAGGTGCGTTTCAGAAACCTTTCAAAATCACACGGTGTACCTTCTTCTGGGTTCCTCATGCAAGATTTCGATGTAGGAAGATGCCCTTGAACCTGGAGATTTGGGACCCATGGGATGGGTACCATGCAGTATTACTTTAAAGGGTCTGCATTTTCTCACCCAACCTCACCCAACCTCTCAGCCCCAAGAGTGTCCACCCTTATGTCTCATCCAGCTGTGGGTCTAGATATGGTCAATCCAGGTTGCATCACAGCCTCTGAACGAATTTTGTAAGAAGTTGTCTCTCTTTCACTGTCTTTGTTTTACGGGTTTTTAAAAGTAATTTATTTTTATAATGGGGTTTAGCTGCTTTTCACGGCTGTGTTTATGCGGCTTTACACCCACTTGACTCACTTCCAGACAGATATCAATACATAGGTTTAAGATTCTTACTAGTCACATATATTCTTGTGCGGTGAATAGGGGTGTTGAGTCCAGTTCACTGAGCAAGGAGTAGGTCTTGTCTATTACATATTGGGTGTACGAAACGGTATCTGAGCGAATTTTAAACCCTTGTTTTATGCATCACCCCACCTCACCTTTCCCGTTAAGCAGGCATATTGTGATTTGTAAACGTGTGACTCTGTTCTGTTTTGTAAATCAGTTCAAGTGTAGCGGTTTTTACATTCCCTCTATAAGTGATAGCTTATGATAAGTGTCTTTTTCTGTGTGACTTATTTCACTTAGGATCATCGTACCTAAATCCACTCATCTTGCTTCTACTAGCCTTATGACATTGATTTCATGTCTGAGTGATATTCCATTGTACATAAGGACCACAACTTCTTTATCCATTTTTCTCTTTCGTGGGATATTTAAGGTGTCATGAAGTGGAGGTTCTTGTCAACAGAGCAGCCCTATACTTTGGGGTGCCTGTGTCTTTCTGATTTTTAGTTTTCCCAATTTATACGCCCATGAGTGGACGTGCCCTATGCTCCCTAAGCTGTGTTTTTTCGATGTTTCAGGACACACCGTACACTTCTCCAGAGTGGCTGTTGGCAATTTACATCCCGCCCATCAGCGTAGCAAGGCTGCCATTTCTCCATGGCCTGTCCTGCATTTCTGGTTTTGACACTTTTTGCAGCATGACCCTTTTGACCGATGGGAAGCGAGACTTCTTTGGAGCGCTGATTTGCCTTTGCAGGTTGCTTGGTTGGCCAAAAAGGGCGTATGCGTTTTTTCCTGAATATATTCAGGAAAAAACGCATACGCCCTTTTTGGCCAAGGGCATCATTGTCGACGTTTTGCCGCTTTTCATGTGTTTTAAACGCGATTTGAATATACCTCCTGAAATCTGTTTCCTGAAATTCTGCCTTGCTTTCAAATCCTCTTCGTTGCCTTCCCTCAATATATCTGTGGATGAGAGTTATCATTTATAACTCTGCGGGTTTGTGAATTGCAGTGTCCCTGAGCTCCATTTTTCAACTCGCTTTTTTGGGAGCTGGCCGCAAAAGCACGGGATTGCCTCAGGCCCTATTCTGCTTCTGGGCGGCAGGCTGAGCCTGTGGTTAATTCTTCTTCCTGATGGGAAAATAGAGTGACCTGTGCCTGTCCCAACACCTAGATCTAGTCTCTCATTGGTTGCCCCTCTTCCCGTTCATCCTTAGGACAAATTGCAACATGTAGGAAACAGGAGCTTAAAGGTGCTGATTCTCCAAGTAGGGAGATTGCTAGTAAAGTAGCTGGAAAGGCGAACCCGAGCACAAGGAGATGAGAAATGAGGTGCGTATTAGAAACCTTTCAAAATCACACGGTGTACCATCTTCTGGGTTTCTCATGCATGTTTTCGATGTAGGAAGATGCCCTTGAACCTGGAGATTTGGGACCCATGGGATGGGTCCCAGGCAGTATTACTTTAAAGGGTCTGCGTTTGCTCACCCAACCTCACCCAACCTTTCAGCCCCAAGAGTGTCCACCCTTATGTCTCATCCAGCTGTGGGTCTAGATATGGTCAATCCAGGTTGCATCACAGCCTCTGAACGAATTTTGTAAGAATTTCTCTCTCTTTCACTGTCTTTGTTTTACGGGTTTTTAAAAGTAATTTATTTTTATAATGGGGTTTAGCTGCTTTTCACGGCTGTGTTTATGCGGCTTTACACCCACTTGACTCACTTCCAGACAGATATCAATACATAGGTTTAAGATTCTTACTAGTCACATATATTCTTGTGCGGTGAATAGGGGGTGTTGAGTCCAGTTCCCTGAGCAAGGAGTAGGTCTTTTCTATTACATATTGGGTATACGGAACGGTATCTGAGCGAATTTGAAACCCTTGTTTTATGCATCACCCCACCTCACCTTTCCTGTTAAGCAGGCATATTGTGATTTGTAAACGTGTGACTCTGTTCTGTTTTGTAAATCAGTTCAAGTGTAGCGGTTTTTACATTCCCTCTATAAGTGATAGCTTATGATAAGTGTCTTTTTCAGTGTGACTTATTTCACTTAGGATCATCGTACCTAAATCCACTCATCTTGCTTCTACTAGCCTTATGACATTGATTTCATGTCTGAGTGATATTCCATTGTACATAAGGACCACAACTTCTTTATCCATTTTTCTCTTTCCTGGGATATTTAAGGTGTCATGAAGTGGAGGTTCTTGTCAACAGAGCAGCCCTAAACTTTGGGGTGCCTGTGTCTTGCTGATTTTTAGTTTTCCCAATTTATACGCCCATGAGTGGACGTGCCCTATACTCCCTAAGCTGTGTTTTTTCGATGTTTCAGGACACACCGTACACTTCTCCAGAGTGGCTGTTGGCAATTTACATCCCGCCCATCAGCGTAGCAAGGCTGCCATTTCTCCATGGCCTGTCCTGCATTTCTGGTTTTGACACTTTTTGCAGCATGACCCTTTTGACTGATGGGAAGCGAGACTTCTTTGGAGCGCTGATTTGCCTTTCCAGGTTGCTTGGTTGGCCAAAAAGGGCGTATGCGTTTTTTCCTGAAAATATTCAGGAAAAAACGCATACGCCCTTTTTGGCCAAGGGCATCATTGTCGACGTTTTGCCGCTTTTCATGTGTTTTAAACGCAATTTGAATATACCTCCTGAAATCTGTTTCCTGCAATTCTGCCTTGCTTTCAAATCCTCTTCGTTGCCTTCCCTCAATATATCTGTGGATGAGAGTTATCATTTATAACTCTGCGGGTTTGTGAATTGCAGTGTCCCTGAGCTCCATTTTTCAACTCGCTTTTTTGGGAGCTGGCCGCAAAAGCGCGGGATTGCCTCAGGCCCTATTCTGCTTCTGGGCGGCAGGCTGAGCCTGTGGTTAATTCTTCTTCCTGATGGGAAAATAGAGTGACCTGTGCCTGTCCCAACACCTAGATCTAGTCACTCATTGGTTGCCCCTCTTCCCGTTCATCCTCAGGACAAATTGCAACCTGTAGGGAACAGGAGCTTAAAGGTGCTGATTCTCCAAGTAGGGAGATTGCTAGTAAAGTAGCTGGAAAGGCGAACCCGAGCACAAGGAGATGAGAAATGAGGTGCGTATTAGAAACCTTTCAAAATCACACGGTGTACCATCTTCTGGGTTTCTCATGCATGTTTTCGATGTAGGAAGATGCCCTTGAACCTGGAGATTTGGGACCCATGGGATGGGTACCAGGCAGTATTCCTTTAAAGGGTCTGCGTTTGCTCACCCAACCTCACCCAAACTTTCAGCCCCAAGAATGTCCACCCTTATGTCTCATCCAGCTGTGGGTCTAGATATGGTCAATCCAGGTTGCATCACAGCCTCTGAACGAATTTTGTAAGAATTTCTCTCTCTTTCACTGTCTTTGTTTTACGGGTTTTTAAAAGTAATTTATTTTTATAATGGGGTTTAGCTGCTTTTCACGGCTGTGTTTATGCGGCTTTACACCCACTTGACTCACTTCCAGACAGATATCAATACATAGGTTTAAGATTCTTACTAGTCACATATATTCTTGTGCGGTGAATAGGGGGTGTTGAGTCCAGTTCACTGAGCAAGGAGTAGGTCTTGTCTATTACATATTGGGTGTACGGAACGGTATCTGAGCGAATTTGAAACCCTTGTTTTATGCATCACCCCACCTCACCTTTCCCGTTAAGCAGGCATATTGTGATTTGTAAACGTGTGACTCTGTTGTTTTGTAAATCAGTTCAAGTGTAGCGGTTTTTACATTCCCTCTATAAGTGATAGCTTATGATAAGTGTCTTTTTCTGTGTGACTTATTTCACTTAGGATCATCGTACCTAAATCCACTCATCTTGCTTCTACTAGCCTGATGACATTGATTTCATGTCTGAGTGATATTCCATTGTACATAAGGACCACAACTTCTTTATCCATTTTTCTCTTTCCTGGGATATTTAAGGTGTCATGAAGTGGAGGTTCTTGTCAACAGAGCAGCCCTAAACTTTGGGGTGCCTGTGTCTTGCTGATTTTTAGTTTTCCCAATTTATACGCCCATGAGTGGACGTGCCCTATACTCCCTAAGCTGTGTTTTTTCGATGTTTCAGGACACACCGTACACTTCTCCAGAGTGGCTGTTGGCAATTTACATCCCGCCCATCAGCGTAGCAAGGCTGCCATTTCTCCATGGCCTGTCCTGCATTTCTGGTTTTGACACTTTTTGCAGCATGACCCTTTTGACCGATGGGAAGCGAGACTTCTTTGGAGCGCTGATTTGCCTTTGCCGGTTGCTTGGTTGGCCAAAAAGAGCGTATGCGTTTTTTCCTGAATATATTCAGGAAAAAACGCATACGCCCTTTTTGGCCAAGGGCATCATTGTCGACGTTTTGCCGCTTTTCATGTGTTTTAAACGCGATTTGAATATACCTCCTGAAATCTGTTTCCTGCAATTCTGCCTTGCTTTCAAATCCTCTTCGTTGCCTTCCCTCAATATATCTGTGGATGAGAGTTATCATTTATAACTCTGCGGGTTTGTGAATTGCAGTGTCCCTGAGCTCCATTTTTCAACTCGCTTTTTTGGGAGCTGGCCGCAAAAGCGCGGGATTGCCTCAGGCCCTATTCTGCTTCTGGGCGGCAGGCTGAGCCTGTGGTTAATTCTTCTTCCTGATGGGAAAATAGAGTGACCTGTGCCTGTCCCAACACCTAGATCTAGTCTCTCATTGGTTGCCCCTCTTCCCGTTCATCCTCAGGACAAATTGCAACCTGTAGGGAACAGGAGCTTAAAGGTGCTGATTCTCCAAGTAGGGAGATTGCTAGTAAAGTAGCTGGAAAGGCGAACCCGAGCACAAGGAGATGAGAAATGAGGTGCGTATTAGAAACCTTTCAAAATCACACGGTGTACCATCTTCTGGGTTTCTCATGCATGTTTTCGATGTAGGAAGATGCCCTTGAACCTGGAGATTTGGGACCCATGGGATGGGTACCAGGCAGTATTCCTTTAAAGGGTCTGCGTTTGCTCACCCAACCTCACCCAAACTTTCAGCCCCAAGAATGTCCACCCTTATGTCTCATCCAGCTGTGGGTCTAGATATGGTCAATCCAGGTTGCATCACAGCCTCTGAACGAATTTTGTAAGAATTTCTCTCTCTTTCACTGTCTTTGTTTTACGGGTTTTTAAAAGTAATTTATTTTTATAATGGGGTTTAGCTGCTTTTCACGGCTGTGTTTATGCGGCTTTACACCCACTTGACTCACTTCCAGACAGATATCAATACATAGGTTTAAGATTCTTACTAGTCACATATATTCTTGTGCGGTGAATAGGGGGTGTTGAGTCCAGTTCACTGAGCAAGGAGTAGGTCTTGTCTATTACATATTGGGTGTACGGAACGGTATCTGAGCGAATTTGAAACCCTTGTTTTATGCATCACCCCACCTCACCTTTCCCGTTAAGCAGGCATATTGTGATTTGTAAACGTGTGACTCTGTTGTTTTGTAAATCAGTTCAAGTGTAGCGGTTTTTACATTCCCTCTATAAGTGATAGCTTATGATAAGTGTCTTTTTCTGTGTGACTTATTTCACTTAGGATCATCGTACCTAAATCCACTCATCTTGCTTCTACTAGCCTGATGACATTGATTTCATGTCTGAGTGATATTCCATTGTACATAAGGACCACAACTTCTTTATCCATTTTTCTCTTTCCTGGGATATTTAAGGTGTCATGAAGTGGAGGTTCTTGTCAACAGAGCAGCCCTAAACTTTGGGGTGCCTGTGTCTTGCTGATTTTTAGTTTTCCCAATTTATACGCCCATGAGTGGACGTGCCCTATACTCCCTAAGCTGTGTTTTTTCGATGTTTCAGGACACACCGTACACTTCTCCAGAGTGGCTGTTGGCAATTTACATCCCGCCCATCAGCGTAGCAAGGCTGCCATTTCTCCATGGCCTGTCCTGCATTTCTGGTTTTGACACTTTTTGCAGCATGACCCTTTTGACCGAAGGGAAGCGAGACTTCTTTGGAGCGCTGATTTGCCTTTGCCGGTTGCTTGGTTGGCCAAAAAGAGCGTATGCGTTTTTTCCTGAATATATTCAGGAAAAAACGCATACGCCCTTTTTGGCCAAGGGCATCATTGTCGACGTTTTGCCGCTTTTCATGTGTTTTAAACGCGATTTGAATATACCTCCTGAAATCTGTTTCCTGCAATTCTGCCTTGCTTTCAAATCCTCTTCGTTGCCTTCCCTCAATATATCTGTGGATGAGAGTTATCATTTATAACTCTGCGGGTTTGTGAATTGCAGTGTCCCTGAGCTCCATTTTTCAACTCGCTTTTTTGGGAGCTGGCCGCAAAAGCGCGGGATTGCCTCAGGCCCTATTCTGCTTCTGGGCGGCAGGCTGAGCCTGTGGTTAATTCTTCTTCCTGATGGGAAAATAGAGTGACCTGTGCCTGTCCCAACACCTAGATCTAGTCTCTCATTGGTTGCCCCTCTTCCCGTTCATCCTCAGGACAAATTGCAACCTGTACAGAACAAGAGGTTAAAGGTGCTGATTCTCCAAGTAGGGAGATTGCTAGTGAAGTAGCTGGAATGGCGAACCCGAGCACAAGGAGATGAGAAATGAGGTGCGTTTCAGAAACCTTTCAAAATCACACGGTGTACCTTCTTCTGGGTTCCTCATGCAAGATTTCGATGTAGGAAGATGCCCTTGAACCTGGAGATTTGGGACCCATGGGATGGGTACCATGCAGTATTACTTTAAAGGGTCTGCATTTTCTCACCCAACCTCACCCAACCTCTCAGCCCCAAGAGTGTCCACCCTTATGTCTCATCCAGCTGTGGGTCTAGATATGGTCAATCCAGGTTGCATCACAGCCTCTGAACGAATTTTGTAAGAAGTTGTCTCTCTTTCACTGTCTTTGTTTTACGGGTTTTTAAAAGTAATTTATTTTTATAATGGGGTTTAGCTGCTTTTCACGGCTGTGTTTATGCGGCTTTACACCCACTTGACTCACTTCCAGACAGATATCAATACATAGGTTTAAGATTCTTACTAGTCACATATATTCTTGTGCGGTGAATAGGGGTGTTGAGTCCAGTTCACTGAGCAAGGAGTAGGTCTTGTCTATTACATATTGGGTGTACGAAACGGTATCTGAGCGAATTTGAAACCCTTGTTTTATGCATCACCCCACCTCACCTTTCCCGTTAAGCAGGCATATTGTGATTTGTAAACGTGTGACTCTGTTCTGTTTTGTAAATCAGTTCAAGTGTAGCGGTTTTTACATTCCCTCTATAAGTGATAGCTTATGATAAGTGTCTTTTTCTGTGTGACTTATTTCACTTAGGATCATCGTACCTAAATCCACTCATCTTGCTTCTACTAGCCTTATGACATTGATTTCATGTCTGAGTGATATTCCATTGTACATAAGGACCACAACTTCTTTATCCATTTTTCTCTTTCGTGGGATATTTAAGGTGTCATGAAGTGGAGGTTCTTGTCAACAGAGCAGCCCTATACTTTGGGGTGCCTGTGTCTTTCTGATTTTTAGTTTTCCCAATTTATACGCCCATGAGTGGACGTGCCCTATGCTCCCTAAGCTGTGTTTTTTCGATGTTTCAGGACACACCGTACACTTCTCCAGAGTGGCTGTTGGCAATTTACATCCCGCCCATCAGCGTAGCAAGGCTGCCATTTCTCCATGGCCTGTCCTGCATTTCTGGTTTTGACACTTTTTGCAGCATGACCCTTTTGACCGATGGGAAGCGAGACTTCTTTGGAGCGCTGATTTGCCTTTGCAGGTTGCTTGGTTGGCCAAAAAGGGCGTATGCGTTTTTTCCTGAATATATTCAGGAAAAAACGCATACGCCCTTTTTGGCCAAGGGCATCATTGTCGACGTTTTGCCGCTTTTCATGTGTTTTAAACGCGATTTGAATATACCTCCTGAAATCTGTTTCCTGAAATTCTGCCTTGCTTTCAAATCCTCTTCGTTGCCTTCCCTCAATATATCTGTGGATGAGAGTTATCATTTATAACTCTGCGGGTTTGTGAATTGCAGTGTCCCTGAGCTCCATTTTTCAACTCGCTTTTTTGGGAGCTGGCCGCAAAAGCACGGGATTGCCTCAGGCCCTATTCTGCTTCTGGGCGGCAGGCTGAGCCTGTGGTTAATTCTTCTTCCTGATGGGAAAATAGAGTGACCTGTGCCTGTCCCAACACCTAGATCTAGTCTCTCATTGGTTGCCCCTCTTCCCGTTCATCCTTAGGACAAATTGCAACATGTAGGAAACAGGAGCTTAAAGGTGCTGATTCTCCAAGTAGGGAGATTGCTAGTAAAGTAGCTGGAAAGGCGAACCCGAGCACAAGGAGATGAGAAATGAGGTGCGTATTAGAAACCTTTCAAAATCACACGGTGTACCATCTTCTGGGTTTCTCATGCATGTTTTCGATGTAGGAAGATGCCCTTGAACCTGGAGATTTGGGACCCATGGGATGGGTCCCAGGCAGTATTACTTTAAAGGGTCTGCGTTTGCTCACCCAACCTCACCCAACCTTTCAGCCCCAAGAGTGTCCACCCTTATGTCTCATCCAGCTGTGGGTCTAGATATGGTCAATCCAGGTTGCATCACAGCCTCTGAACGAATTTTGTAAGAATTTCTCTCTCTTTCACTGTCTTTGTTTTACGGGTTTTTAAAAGTAATTTATTTTTATAATGGGGTTTAGCTGCTTTTCACGGCTGTGTTTATGCGGCTTTACACCCACTTGACTCACTTCCAGACAGATATCAATACATAGGTTTAAGATTCTTACTAGTCACATATATTCTTGTGCGGTGAATAGGGGGTGTTGAGTCCAGTTCCCTGAGCAAGGAGTAGGTCTTGTCTATTACATATTGGGTATACGGAACGGTATCTGAGCGAATTTGAAACCCTAGTTTTATGCATCACCCCACCTCACCTTTCCTGTTAAGCAGGCATATTGTGATTTGTAAACGTGTGACTCTGTTCTGTTTTGTAAATCAGTTCAAGTGTAGCGGTTTTTACATTCCCTCTATAAGTGATAGCTTATGATAAGTGTCTTTTTCAGTGTGACTTATTTCACTTAGGATCATCGTACCTAAATCCACTCATCTTGCTTCTACTAGCCTTATGACATTGATTTCATGTCTGAGTGATATTCCATTGTACATAAGGACCACAACTTCTTTATCCATTTTTCTCTTTCCTGGGATATTTAAGGTGTCATGAAGTGGAGGTTCTTGTCAACAGAGCAGCCCTAAACTTTGGGGTGCCTGTGTCTTGCTGATTTTTAGTTTTCCCAATTTATACGCCCATGAGTGGACGTGCCCTATACTCCCTAAGCTGTGTTTTTTCGATGTTTCAGGACACACCGTACACTTCTCCAGAGTGGCTGTTGGCAATTTACATCCCGCCCATCAGCGTAGCAAGGCTGCCATTTCTCCATGGCCTGTCCTGCATTTCTGGTTTTGACACTTTTTGCAGCATGACCCTTTTGACTGATGGGAAGCGAGACTTCTTTGGAGCGCTGATTTGCCTTTCCAGGTTGCTTGGTTGGCCAAAAAGGGCGTATGCGTTTTTTCCTGAAAATATTCAGGAAAAAACGCATACGCCCTTTTTGGCCAAGGGCATCATTGTCGACGTTTTGCCGCTTTTCATGTGTTTTAAACGCAATTTGAATATACCTCCTGAAATCTGTTTCCTGCAATTCTGCCTTGCTTTCAAATCCTCTTCGTTGCCTTCCCTCAATATATCTGTGGATGAGAGTTATCATTTATAACTCTGCGGGTTTGTGAATTGCAGTGTCCCTGAGCTCCATTTTTCAACTCGCTTTTTTGGGAGCTGGCCGCAAAAGCGCGGGATTGCCTCAGGCCCTATTCTGCTTCTGGGCGGCAGGCTGAGCCTGTGGTTAATTCTTCTTCCTGATGGGAAAATAGAGTGACCTGTGCCTGTCCCAACACCTAGATCTAGTCACTCATTGGTTGCCCCTCTTCCCGTTCATCCTCAGGACAAATTGCAACCTGTAGGGAACAGGAGCTTAAAGGTGCTGATTCTCCAAGTAGGGAGATTGCTAGTAAAGTAGCTGGAAAGGCGAACCCGAGCACAAGGAGATGAGAAATGAGGTGCGTATTTGAAACCTTTCAAAATCACACGGTGTACCATCTTCTGGGTTTCTCATGCATGTTTTCGATGTAGGAAGATGCCCTTGAACCTGGAGATTTGGGACCCATGGGATGGGTACCAGGTTGTATTCCTTTAAAGGGTCTGCGTTTGCTCACCCAACCTCACCCAACCTTTCAGCCCCAAGAGTGTCCACCCTTATGTCTCATCCAGCTGTGGGTCTAGATATGGTCAATCCAGGTTGCATCACAGCCTCTGAACGAATTTTGTAAGAATTTCTCTCTCTTTCACTGTCTTTGTTTTACGGGTTTTTAAAAGTAATTTATTTTTATAATGGGGTTTAGCTGCTTTTCACGGCTGTGTTTATGCGGCTTTACACCCACTTGACTCACTTCCAGACAGATATCAATACATAGGTTTAAGATTCTTACTAGTCACATATATTCTTGTGCGGTGAATAGGGGGTGTTGAGTCCAGTTCACTGAGCAAGGAGTAGGTCTTGTCTATTACGTATTGGGTGTACGGAACGGTATCTGAGCGAATTTGAAACCCTTGTTTTATGCATCACCCCACCTCACCTTTCCCGTTAAGCAGGCATATTGTGATTTCTAAACGTGTGACTCTGTTCTGTTTTGTAAATCAGTTCAAGTGTAGCGGTTTTTACATTCCCTCTATAAGTGATAGCTTATGATAAGTGTCTTTTTCTGTGTGACTTATTTCACTTAGGATCATCGTACCTAAATCCACTCATCTTGCTTCTGCTAGCCTTATGACATTGATTTCATGTCTGAGTGATATTCCATTGTAAATAAGGACCACAACTTCTTTATGCATTTTTCACTTTCCTGGGATATTTAAGGTGTCATGAAGTGGAGGTTCTTGTCAACAGAGCAGCCCTAACTTTGGGGTGCCTGTGTCTTGCTGATTTTTAGTATTCCCAATTTATACGCCCATTAGTGGACGTGCCCTATACTCCCTAAGCTGTGTTTTTTCGATGTTTCAGGACACACCGTACACTTCTCCAGAGTGGCTGTTGGCAATTTACATCCCGCCCATCAGCGTAGCAAGGCTGCCATTTCTCCATGGCCTGTCCTGCATTTCTGGTTTTGACACTTTTTGCAGCATGACCCTTTTGACCGATGGAAAGCGAGACTTCTTTGGAGCGCTGATTTGCCTTTCCAGGTTGCTTGGTTGGCCAAAAAGTGCGTATGCGTTTTTTCCTGAATATATTCAGGAAACGACGTTTTGCCGCTTTTCATGTGTTTTAAACGCGATTTGAATATACCTCCTGAAATCTGTTTCCTGCAATTCTGCCTTGCTTTCAAATCCTCTTCGTTGTCTTCCCTCAATATATCTGTGGATGAGAGTTATCATTTATAACTCTGCGGGTTTGTGAATTGCAGTGTCCCTGAGCTCCATTTTTCAACTCGCTTTTTTGGGAGCTGGCTGCAAAAGCGCGGGATTGCCTCAGGCCCTATTCTGCTTCTGGGCGGCAGGCTGAGCCTGTGGTTAATTCTTCTTCCTGATGGGAAAATAGAGTGACCTGTGCCTGTCCCAACACCTAGATCTAGTCTCTCATTGGTTGCCCCTCTTCCCGTTTATCCTCAGGAAAAATTGCAACCTGTAGGGAACAGGAGCTTAAAGGTGCTGATTCTCCAAGTAGGGAGATTGCTAGTAAAGTAGCTGGAAAGGCGAACCCGAGCACAAGGAGATGAGAAATGAGGTGCCTATTAGGAACCTTTCAAAATCACACGGTGTACCATCTTCTGGGTTTCTCATGCATGTTTTCGATGTAGGAAGATACCCTTGAACCTGGAGATTTGGGACCCATGGGATGGTTACCACGCAGTATTCCTTTAAAGGGTCTGCGTTTGCTCACCCAACCTCACCCAACCTTTCAGCCCCAAGAGTGTCCACCCTTATGTCTCATCCAGCTGTGGGTCTAGATATGGTCAATCCAGGTTGCATCACAGCCTCTGAACGAATTTTGTAAGAATTTCTCTCTCTTTCACTGTCTTTGTTTTATGGGTTTTTAAAAGTAATTTATTTTTATAATGGGGTTTAGCTGATTTTCACGGCTGTGTTTATGCGGCTTTACACCCACTTGACTCACTTCCAGACACATAACAATACATAGGTTTTAAGATTCTTACTAGTCACATATATTCTTGTGCGGTGAATAGGGGGTGTTGAGTCCAGTTCACTGAGCAAGGAGTAGGTCTTGTCTATTACATATTGGGTGTATGGAACGGTATCTGAGTGAATTTGTAACCCTTGTTTTATGCATCACCCCACCTCACCTTTCCCGTTAAGCAGCCATAGTGTGTTTTCTAAACGTGTGACTCTGTTCTGTTTTGTAATTCAGTTCAAGTGTAGCGGTTTTTACATTCCCTCTATAAGTGATAGCTTATGATAAGTGTCTATTTCTGTGTGACTTATTTCACTTAGAATCGTCGTACCTAAATCCACTCATCTTGCTTCTACTAGCCTTATGACATTGATTTCATGTCTGAGTGATATTCCATTGTACATAAGGACCACAACTTCTTTATCCATTTTTCTCTTTCCTGGGATATTTAAGGGGTCATGAAGTGGAGGTTCTTGTCAACAGAGCAGCCCTAAACTTTGGGGTGCCTGTGTCTTGCTGATTTTTAGTTTTCCCAATTTATACGCCCATGAGTGGACGTGCCCTATGCTCCCTAAGCTGTGTTTTTTCGATGTTTCAGGACACACCTTACACTTCTCCAGAGTGGCTGTTGGCAATTTACATCCCGCCCATCAGCGTAGCAAGGCTGCCATTTCTCCATGGCCTGTCCTGCATTTCTGGTTTTGACACTTTTTGCAGCATGACCCTTTTGACCGATGGGAAGCAAGACTTCTTTTTAGCGCTGATTTTCCTTTCCAGGTTGCTTGGTTGGCCAAAAAGGGCGTATGCTTTTTTTCCTGAATATATTCAGGAAAAAACGCATACGCCCTTTTTGGCCAAGGGCATCATTGTCGACGTTTTGCCGCTTTTCATGTGTTTTAAACGCGATTTGAATATACCTCCTGAAATCTGTTTCCTGCAATTCTGCCTTGCTTTCAAATCCTCTTCGTTGCCTTCCCTCAATATATCTGTGGATGAGAGTTATCATTTATAACTCTGCGGGTTTGTGAATTGCAGTGTCCCTGAGCTCCATTTTTCAACTCGCTTTTTTGGGAGCTGGCCGCAAAAGCGCGGGATTGCCTCAGGCCCTATTCTGCTTCTGGGCGGCAGGCTGAGCCTGTGGTTAATTCTTCTTCCTGATGGGAAAATAGAGTGACCTGTGCCTGTCCCAACACCTAGATCTAGTCTCTCATTGGTTGCCCTTCTTCCCGTTCATCCTTAGGACAAATTGCAACATGTAGGAAACAGGAGCTTAAAGGTGCTGAGTCTCCAAGTAGGGAGATTGCTAGTAAAGTAGCTGGAAAGGCGAACCCGAGCACAAGGAGATGAGAAATGAGGTGCGTATTAGAAACCTTTCAAAATCACACGGTGTACCATCTTCTGGGTTTCTCATGCATGTTTTCGATGTAGGAAGATGCCCTTGAACCTGGAGATTTGGGACCCATGGGATGGGTCCCAGGCAGTATTCCTTTAAAGGGTCTGCGTTTGCTCACCCAACCTCACCCAACCTTTCAGCCCCAAGAGTGTCCACCCTTATGTCTCATCCAGCTGTGGGTCTAGATATGGTCAATCCAGGTTGCATCACAGCCTCTGAACGAATTTTGTAAGAATTTCTCTCTCTTTCACTGTCTTTGTTTTACGGGTTTTTAAAAGTAATTTATTTTTATAATGGGGTTTAGCTGCTTTTCACGGCTGTGTTTATGCGGCTTTACACCCACTTGACTCACTTCCAGACAGATATCAATACATAGGTTTAAGATTCTTACTAGTCACATATATTCTTGTGCGGTGAATAGGGGGTGTTGAGTCCAGTTCCCTGAGCAAGGAGTAGGTCTTGTCTATTACATATTGGGTGTACGGAACGGTATCTGAGCGAATTTGAAACCCTTGTTTTATGCATCACCCCACCTCACCTTTCCCGTTAAGCAGGCATATTGTGATTTGTAAACGTGTGACTCTGTTCTGTTTTGTAAATCAGTTCAAGTGTAGCGGTTTTTACATTCCCTCTATAAGTGATAGCTTATGATAAGTGTCTTTTTCTGTGTGACTTATTTCACTTAGGATCATCGTACCTAAATCCACTCATCTTGCTTCTACTAGCCTTATGACATTGATTTCATGTCTGAGTGATATTCCATTGTACATAAGGACCACAACTTCTTTATCCATTTTTCTCTTTCCTGGGATATTTAAGGTGTCATGAAGTGGAGGTTCTTGTCAACAGAGCAGCCCTAAATTTTGGGGTGCCTCTGTCTTGCTGATTTTTAGTTTTCCCAATTTATACGCCCATGAGTGGGCGTGCCCTATGCTCCCTAAGCTGTGTTTTTTCGATGTTTCAGGACACACCGTACACTTCTCCAGAGTGGCTGCTGGCAATTAACATCCCGCCCATCAGCGTAGCAAGGCTGCCATTTCTCCATGGCCTGTCCTGCATTTCTGGTTTTGACACTTTTTGCAGCATGACCCTTTTGACCGATGGGAAGCGAGACTTCTTTGAAGCGCTGATTTGCCTTTCCAGGTTGCTTGGTTGGTCAAAAAGGGCGTATGCGTTTTTTCCTGAATATATTCAGGAAAAAACGCATACGCCCTTTTTGGCCAAGGGCATCATTGTCGACGTTTTGCCGCTTTTCATGTGCTTTAAAGGCGATTCGAATCTACATCCTGAAACCTGTTTCCTGCAATTCTGCCTTGCTTTCAAATCCTCTTCGTTGCCTTCCCTCAATATATTTGTGGACGAGAGTTATCATTTATAACTCAGCAGGTTTGTGAATGGCAGTGCCCCTGAGCTCCATTTTTCAACTGTCTTGTTTGGGAGCTGGCCGCAAAAGCACGGGATTGCCTCAGGCCCTATTCTGGTTCCCGGCGGCAGGCTGAGCCTGTGGTTAATTCTTCTACCTGATGGGAAAATAGAGTGACCTGTGCCTGTCCCAACACCTAGATCTAGTCTCTCATTGGTTGCCCCTCTTCCCGTTCATCCTCAGGACAAATTGCAACCTGTACAGAACAAGAGGTTAAAGGTGCTGATTCTCCAAGTAGGGAGATTGCTAGTGAAGTAGCTGGAATGGCGAACCCGAGCACAAGGAGATGAGAAATGAGGTGCGTTTCAGAAACCTTTCAAAATCACACGGTGTACCTTCTTCTGGGTTCCTCATGCAAGATTTCGATGTAGGAAGATGCCCTTGAACCTGGAGATTTGGGACCCATGGGATGGGTACCATGCAGTATTACTTTAAAGGGTCTGCATTTTCTCACCCAACCTCACCCAACCTCTCAGCCCCAAGAGTGTCCACCCTTATGTCTCATCCAGCTGTGGGTCTAGATATGGTCAATCCAGGTTGCATCACAGCCTCTGAACGAATTTTGTAAGAATTTGTCTCTCTTTCACTGTCTTTGTTTTACGGGTTTTTAAAAGTAATTTATTTTTATAATGGGGTTTAGCTGCTTTTCACGGCTGTGTTTATGCGGCTTTACACCCACTTGACTCACTTCCAGACAGATATCAATACATAGGTTTAAGATTCTTACTAGTCACATATATTCTTGTGCGGTGAATAGGGGTGTTGAGTCCAGTTCACTGAGCAAGGAGTAGGTCTTGTCTATTACATATTGGGTGTACGAAACGGTATCTGAGCGAATTTTAAACCCTTGTTTTATGCATCACCCCACCTCACCTTTCCCGTTAAGCAGGCATATTGTGATTTGTAAACGTGTGACTCTGTTCTGTTTTGTAAATCAGTTCAAGTGTAGCGGTTTTTACATTCCCTCTATAAGTGATAGCTTATGATAAGTGTCTTTTTCTGTGTGACTTATTTCACTTAGGATCATCGTACCTAAATCCACTCATCTTGCTTCTACTAGCCTTATGACATTGATTTCATGTCTGAGTGATATTCCATTGTACATAAGGACCACAACTTGTTTATCCATTTTTCTCTTTCCTGGGATATTTAAGGTGTCATGAAGTGGAGGTTCTTGTCAACAGAGCAGCCCTAAACTTTGGGGTGCCTGTGTCTTGCTGATTTTTAGTTTTCCCAATTTATACGCCCATGAGTGGACGTGCCCTATGCTCCCTAAGCTGTGTTTTTTCGATGTTTCAGGACACACCGTACACTTCTCCAGAGTGGCTGTTGGCAATTTACATCCCGCCCATCAGCGTAGCAAGGCTGCCATTTCTCCATGGCCTGTCCTGCATTTCTGGTTTTGACACTTTTTTCAGCATGACCCTTTTGACTGATGGGAAGCGAGACTTCTTTGGAGCGCTGATTTGCCTTTGCAGGTTGCTTGGTTGGCCAAAAAGGGCGTATGCGTTTTTTCCTGAAAATATTCAGGAAAAAACGCATACGCCCTTTTTGGCCAAGGGCATCATTGTCGACGTTTTGCCGCTTTTCATGTGTTTTAAACGCAATTTGAATATACCTCCTGAAATCTGTTTCCTGCAATTCTGCCTTGCTTTCAAATCCTCTTCGTTGCCTTCCCTCAATATATCTGTGGATGAGAGTTATCATTTATAACTCTGCGGGTTTGTGAATTGCAGTGTCCCTGAGCTCCATTTTTCAACTCGCTTTTTTGGGAGCTGGCCGCAAAAGCGCGGGATTGCCTCAGGCCCTATTCTGCTTCTGGGCGGCAGGCTGAGCCTGTGGTTAATTCTTCTTCCTGATGGGAAAATAGAGTGACCTGTGCCTGTCCCAACACCTAGATCTAGTCACTCATTGGTTGCCCCTCTTCCCGTTAATCCTCAGGACAAATTGCAACCTGTAGGGAACAGGAGCTTAAAGGTGCTGATTCTCCAAGTAGGGAGATTGCTAGTAAAGTAGCTGGAAAGGCGAACCCGAGCACAAGGAGATGAGAAATGAGGTGCGTATTAGAAACCTTTCAAAATCACACGGTGTACCATCTTCTGGGTTTCTCATGCATGTTTTCGATGTAGGAAGATGCCCTTGAACCTGGAGATTTGGGACCCATGGGATGGTTACCACGCAGTATTCCTTTAAAGGGTCTGCGTTTGCTCACCCAACCTCACCCAACCTTTCAGCCCCAAGAGTGTCCACCCTTATGTCTCATCCAGCTGTGGGTCTAGATATGGTCAATCCAGGTTGCATCACAGCCTCTGAACGAATTTTGTAAGAATTTCTCTCTCTTTCACTGTCTTTGTTTTATGGGTTTTTAAAAGTAATTTATTTTTATAATGGGGTTTAGCTGATTTTCACGGCTGTGTTTATGCGGCTTTACACCCACTTGACTCACTTCCAGACACATAACAATACATAGGTTTTAAGATTCTTACTAGTCACATATATTCTTGTGCGGTGAATAGGGGGTGTTGAGTCAAGTTCACTGAGCAAGGAGTAGGTCTTGTCTATTACATATTGGGTGTATGGAACGGTATCTGAGCGAATTTGTAACCCTTGTTTTATGCATCACCCCACCTCACCTTTCCCGTTAAGCAGCCATAGTGTGTTTTCTAAACGTGTGACTCTGTTCTGTTTTGTAATTCAGTTCAAGTGTAGCGGTTTTTACATTCCCTCTATAAGTGATAGCTTATGATAAGTGTCTATTTCTGTGTGACTTATTTCACTTAGAATCGTCGTACCTAAATCCACTCATCTTGCTTCTACTAGCCTTATGACATTGATTTCATGTCTGAGTGATATTCCATTGTACATAAGGACCACAACTTCTTTATCCATTTTTCTCTTTCCTGGGATATTTAAGGGGTCATGAAGTGGAGGTTCTTGTCAACAGAGCAGCCCTAAACTTTGGGGTGCCTGTGTCTTGCTGATTTTTAGTTTTCCCAATTTATACGCCCATGAGTGGACGTGCCCTATGCTCCCTAAGCTGTGTTTTTTCGATGTTTCAGGACACACCGTACACTTCTCCAGAGTGGCTGTTGGCAATTTACATCCCGCCCATCAGTGTAGCAAGGCTGCCATTTCTCCATGGCCTGTCCTGCATTTCTGGTTTTGACACTTTTTGCAGCATGACCCTTTTGACCGATGGGAAGCGAGACTTCTTTGTAGCGCTGATTTGCCTTTCCAGGTTGCTTGGTTGGCCAAAAAGGGCGTATGCGTTTTTTCCTGAATATATTCAGGAAAAAACGCATACGCCCTTTTTGGACAAGGGCATCATTGTCGAAGTTTTGCCGCTTTTCATGTGCTTTAAAGGCGATTCGAATCTACCTCCTGAAATCTGTTTACTGCAATTCTGCCTTGCTTTTAAATCCTCTTCCTTGCCTTCCCTCAATATATCTGTGAACGAGAGTTATCATTTATATCTCAGCAGGTTTGTGAATTGCAGTGCCCCTGAGCTCCATTTTTCAACTGTCTTTTTTGGGAGCTGTCCGCAAAAGCACGGGATTGCTTCAGGCCCTATTCAGGTTCCGGGGGGCAGGCTGAGCCTGTGGTTAATTCTTCTTCCTGATGGGAAAATAGAGTGACCTGTGCCTGTCCCAACACCTAGATCTAGTCTCTCATTGGTTGCCCCTCTTCCCGTTCATCCTCAGGACAAATTGCAACCTGTAGGAAACAGGAGCTTAAAGGTGCTGATTCTCCAAGTAGGGCGATTGCTAGTAAAGTAGCTGGAATGGCGAACCCGAGCACAAGGAGATGAGAAATGAGGTGCGTATTAGAAACCTTTCAAAATCACACGGTGTACCATCTTCTGGGTTTCTCATGCAAGTTTTCGATGTAGGAAGATGCCCTTGAACCTGGAGATTTGGGACCCATGGGATGGGTACCAGGCAGTATTCCTTTAAAGGGTCTGCATTTGCTCACCCAACCTCACCCAAACTTTCAGCCCCAAGAGTGTCCACCCTTATGTCTCATCCAGCTGTGGGTCTAGATATGGTCAATCCAGGTTGCATCACAGCCTCTGAACGAATTTTGTAAGAATTTCTCTCTCTTTCACTGTCTTTGTTTTACGGGTTTTTAAAAGTAATTTATTTTTATAATGGGGTTTAGCTGCTTTTCACGGCTGTGTTTATGCGGCTTTACACCCACTTGACTCACTTCCAGACACATAACAATAGATAGGTTTTAAGATTCTTACTAGTCACATATATTCTTGTGCGTTGAATAGGGGGTGTTGAGTCCAGTTCACTGAGCAAGGAGTAGGTCTTGTCTATTACATATTGGGTGTACGGAACGGTATCTGAGCGAATTTGAAACCCTTGTTTTATGCATCACCCCACCTCACCTTTCCCGTTAAGCAGGCATATTGTGATTTGTAAACGTGTGACTCTGTTCTGTTTTGTAAATCAGTTCAAGTGTAGCGGTTTTTACATTCCCTCTATAAGTGATAGCTTATGATAAGTGTCTTTTTCTGTGTGACTTATTTCACTTAGAATCATCGTACCTAAATCCACTCATCTTGCTTCTACAGGCCTTATGACATTGATTTCATGTCTGAGTGATATTCCATTGTACATAAGGACCACAACTTCTTTATCCATTTTTCTCTTTCCTGGGATATTTAAGGTGTCATGAAGTGGAGGTTCTTGTCAACAGAGCAGCCCTAAACTTTGGGGTGCCTGTGTGTTGCTGATTTTTAGTTTTCCCAATTTATACGCCCATGAGTGGACGTGCCCTATACTCCCTAAGCTGTGTTTTTTCGATGTTTCAGGACACACCGTACACTTCTCCAGAGTGGCTGTTGGCAATTTACATCCCGCCCATCAGCGTAGCAAGGCTGCCATTTCTCCATGGCCTGTCCTGCATTTCTGGTTTTGACACTTTTTGCAGCATGACCCTTTTGACCGATGGGAAGCGAGACTTCTTTGGAGCGCTGATTTGCCTTTCCAGGTTGCTTGGTTGGCCAAAAAGGGCGTATGCGTTTTTTCCTGAATATATTCAGGAAAAACGCATACGCCCTTTTTGGCCAAGGGCATCATTGTCGACGTTTTGCCGCTTTTCATGTGTTTTAAACGCGATTTGAATATACCTCCTGAAATCTGTTTCCTGCAATTCTGCCTTGCTTTCAAATCCTCTTCGTTGCCTTCCCTCAATATATCTGTGGATGAGAGTTATCATTTATAACTCTGCGGGTTTGTGAATTGCAGTGTCCCTGAGCTCCATTTTTCAACTGTCTTTTTTGGGAGCTGGCCGCAAAAGCACGGGATTGCCTCAGGCCCTATTCAGGTTCCGGGGGGCAGGCTGAGCCTGTGGTTAATTCTTCTTCCTGATGGGAAAATAGAGTGACCTGTGCCTGTCCCAACACCTAGATCTAGTCTCTCATTGGTTGCCCCTCTTCCCGTTCATCCTTAGGACAAATTGCAACCTGTAGGAAACAGGAGCTTAAAGGTGCTGATTCTCCAAGTAGGGAGATTGCTAGTAAAGTAGCTGGAAAGGCGAACCCGAGCACAAGGAGATGAGAAATGAGGTGCGTATTAGAAACCTTTCAAAATCACACGGTGTACCATCTTCTGGGTTTCTCATGCATGTTTTCGATGTAGGAAGATGCCCTTGAACCTGGAGATTTGGGACCCATGGGATGGGTACCAGGCAGTATTACTTTAAAGGGTCTGCGTTTGCTCACCCAAACTTTCAGCCCCAAGAGTGTCCCCCCTTATGTCTCATCCAGCTGTGGGTCTAGATATGGTCAATCCAGGTTGCATCACAGCCTCTGAACGAATTTTGTAAGAATTTCTCTCTCTTTCACTGTCTTTGATTTACGGGTTTTTAAAAGTAATTTATTTTTATAATGGGGTTTAGCTGCTTTTCACGGCTGTGTTTATGCGGCTTTACACCCACTTGACTCACTTCCAGACAGATATCAATACATAGGTTTTAAGATTCTTACTAGTCACATATATTCTTGTGCGGTGAATGGGGGTGTTGACTCCAGTTCACTGAGCAAGGAGTAGGTCTTGTCTATTACATATTGGGTGTATGGAACGGTATCTGAGCGAATTTGAAACCCTTGTTTTATGCATCACCCCACCTCACCTTTCCCGTGAAGCAGCCATAGTGTGTTTTCTAAACGTGTGACTCTGTTCTGTTTTGTAATTCAGTTCAAGTGTAGCGGTTTTTACATTCCCTCTATAAGTGATAGCTTATGATAAGTGTCTATTTCTGTGTGACTTATTTCACTTAGAATCGTCGTACCTAAATCCACTCATCTTGCTTCTACTAGCCTTATGACATTGATTTCATGTCTGAGTGATATTCCATTGTACATAAGGACCACAACTTCTTTATCCATTTTTCTCTTTCCTGGGATATTTAAGGTGTCATGAAGTGGAGGTTCTTGTCAACAGAGCAGCCCTAAACTTTGGGGTGCCTGTGTCTTGCTGATTTTTAGTTTTCCCAATTTATACGCCCATGAGTGGACGTGCCCTATGCTCCCTAAGCTGTGTTTTTTCGATGTTTCAGGACACACCGTACACTTCTCCAGAGTGGCTGTTGGCAATTTACATCCCGCCCATCAGTGTAGCAAGGCTGCCATTTCTCCATGGCCTGTCCTGCATTTCTGGTTTTGACACTTTTTGCAGCATGACCCTTTTGACCGATGGGAAGCGAGACTTCTTTGTAGCGCTGATTTGCCTTTCCAGGTTGCTTGGTTGGCCAAAAAGGGCGTATGCGTTTTTTCCTGAATATATTCAGGAAAAAACGCATACGCCCTTTTTGGCCAAGGGCATCATTGTCGAAGTTTTGCCGCTTTTCATGTGCTTTAAATGCGATTCGAATCTACCTCCTGAAATCTGTTTACTGCAATTCTGCCTTGCTTTTAAATCCTCTTCCTTGCCTTCCCTCAATATATCTGTGGACGAGAGTTATCATTAATATCTCAGCAGGTTTGTGAATTGCAGTGCCCCTGAGCTCCATTTTTCAACTGTCTTTTTTGGGAGCTGGCCGCAAAAGCACGGGATTGCCTCAGGCCCTATTCAGGTTCCGGGGGACAGGCTGAGCCTGTGGTTAATTCTTCTTCCTGATGGGAAAATAGAGTGACCTGTGCCTGTCCCAACACCTAGATCTAGTCTCTCATTGGTTGCCCCTCTTCCCGTTCATCCTTAGGACAAATTGCAACCTGTAGGAAACAGGGGCTTAAAGGTGCTGATTCTCCAAGTAGGGAGATTGCTAGTAAAGTAGCTGGAAAGGCGAACCCGAGCACAAGGAGATGAGAAATGAGGTGCGTATTAGAAACCTTTCAAAATCACACGGTGTACCATCTTCTGGGTTTCTCATGCATGTTTTCGATGTAGGAAGATGCCCTTGAACCTGGAGATTTGGGACCCATGGGATGGGTACCAGGCAGTATTACTTTAAAGGGTCTGCGTTTGCTCACCCAACCTCACCCATCCTTTCAGCCCCAAGAGTGTCCACCCTTATGTCTCATCCAGCTGTGGGTCTAGATATGGTCAATCCAGGTTGCATCACAGCCTCTGAACGAATTTTGTAAGAATTTCTCTCTCTTTCACTGTCTTTGTTTTACGGGTTTTTAAAAGTAATTTATTTTTATAATGGGGTTTAGCTGCTTTTCACGGCTGTGTTTATGCGGCTTTACACCCACTTGACTCACTTCCAGACAGATATCAATACATAGGTTTAAGATTCTTACTAGTCACATATATTCTTGTGCGGTGAATAGGGGGTGTTGAGTCCAGTTCACTGAGCAAGGAGTAGGTCTTGTCTATTACATATTGGGTGTACGGAACGGTATCTGAGCGAATTTGAAACCCTTGTTTTATGCATCACCCCACCTCACCTTTCCCGTTAAGCAGGCATATTGTGATTTGTAAACGTGTGACTCTGTTCTGTTTTGTAAATCAGTTCAAGTGTAGCGGTTTTTACATTCCCTCTATAAGTGATAGCTTATGATAAGTGTCTTTTTCTGTGTGACTTATTTCTCTTAGGATCATCGTACCTAAATCCACTCATCTTGCTTCTACTAGCCTTATGACATTGATTTCATGTCTGAGTGATATTCCATTGTACATAAGGACCACAACTTCTTTATCCATTTTTCTCTTTCCTGGGATATTTAAGGTGTCATGAAGTGGAGGTTCTTGTCAACAGAGCAGCCCTAAACTTTGGGGTGCCTGTGTCTTGCTGATTTTTAGTTTTCCCAATTTATACGCCCATGAGTGGACGTGCCCTATACTCCCTAAGCTGTGTTTTTTCGATGTTTCAGGACACACCGTACACTTCTCCAGAGTGGCTGTTGGCAATTTACATCCCGCCCATCAGCGTAGCAAGGCTGCCATTTCTCCATGGCCTGTCCTGCATTTCTGGTTTTGACACTTTTTGCAGCATGACCCTTTTGACCGATGGGAAGCGAGACTTCTTTGGAGCGCTGATTTGCCTTTGCAGGTTGCTTGGTTGGCCAAAAAGGGCGTATGCGTTTTTTCCTGAATATATTCAGGAAAAAACGCATACGCCCTTTTTGGCCAAGGGCATCATTGTCGACGTTTTGCCGCTTTTCATGTGTTTTAAACGCGATTTGAATCTACCTCCTGAAATCTGTTTCCTGCAATTCTGCCTTGCTTTCAAATCCTCTTCGTTGCCTTCCCTCAATATATCAGTGGATGAGAGTTATCATTTATAACTCTGCGGGTTTGTGAATTGCAGTGTCCCTGAGCTCCATTTTTCAACTCGCTTTTTTGGGAGCTGGCCGCAAAAGCGCGGGATTGCCTCAGGCCCTATTCTGCTTCTGGGCGGCAGGCTGAGCCTGTGGTTAATTCTTCTTCCTGATGGGAAAATAGAGTGACCTGTGCCTGTCCCAACACCTAGATCTAGTCTCTCATTGGTTGCCCCTCTTCCCGTTCATCCTTAGGACAAATTGCAACATGTAGGAAACAGGAGCTTAAAGGTGCTGATTCTCCAAGTAGGGAGATTGCTAGTAAAGTAGCTGGAAAGGCGAACCCGAGCACAAGGAGATGAGAAATGAGGTGCGTATTAGAAACCTTTCAAAATCACACGGTGTATCATCTTCTGGGTTTCTCATGCATGTTTTCGATGTAGGAAGATGCCCTTGAACCTGGAGATTTGGGACCCATGGGATGGGTACCAGGCAGTATTACTTTAAAGGGTCTGCGTTTGCTCACCCAACCTTTCAGCCCCAAGAGTGTCCACCCTTATGTCTCATCCAGCTGTGGGTCTAGATATGGTCAATCCAGGTTGCATCACAGCCTCTGAACGAATTTTGTAAGAATTTCTCTCTCTTTCACTGTCTTTGTTTTACGGGTTTTTAAAAGTAATTTATTTTTATAATGGGGTTTAGCTGCTTTTCACGGCTGTGTTTATGCGGCTTTACACCCACTTGACTCACTTCCAGACAGATATCAATACATAGGTTTTAAGATTCTTACTAGTCACATATATTCTTGTGCGGTGAATAGGGGGTGTTGAGTCCAGTTCACTGAGCAAGGAGTAGGTCTTGTCTATTACATATTGGGTGTATGGAACGGTATCTGAGCGAATTTGAAACCCTTGTTTTATGCATCACCCCACCTCACCTTTCCCGTTAAGCAGCCATAGTGTGTGTTCTAAACGTGTGACTCTGTTCTGTTTTGTAATTCAGTTCAAGTGTAGTGGGTTTTACATCCCCTCTATAAGTGATAGCTTATGATAAGTGTCTATTTCTGTGTGACTTATTTCACTTAGAATCGTCGTACCTAAATCCACTCATCTTGCTTCTACTAGCTTTATGACATTGATTTCATGTCTGAGTGATATTCCATTGTACATAAGGACCACAACTTCTTTATCCATTTTTCTCTTTCCTGGGATATTTAAGGTGTCATGAAGTGGAGGTTCTTGTCAACAGAGCAGCCCTAAACTTTGGGGTGCCTGTGTCTTGCTGATTTTTAGTTTTCCCAATTTATACGTCCATGAGTGGACGTGCCCTATGCTCCCTAAGCTGTGTTTTTTCGATGTTTCAGGACACACCGTACACTTCTCCAGAGTGGCTGTTGGCAATTTACATCCCGCCCATCAGTGTAGCAAGGCTGCCATTTCTCCATGGCCTGTCCTGCATTTCTGGTTTTGACACTTTTTGCAGCATGACCCTTTTGACCGATGGGAAGCGAGACTTCTTTGGAGCGCTGATTTACCTTTCCAGGTTGCTTGGTTGGCCAAAAAGGGCGTATGCGTTTTTTCCTGAATATATTCAGGAAAAAACGCATACGCCCTTTTTGGCCAAGGGCATCATTGTCGACATTTTGCCCCTTTTCATATGCTTTAAAGGCGATTCGAATCTACCATCTGAAATCTGTTTAATGGAATTCTGCCTTGCTTATAAATCCTCTTCCTTGCCTTCCCTCAATATATCTGTGGACGAGAGTTATCATTTATATCTCAGCAGGTTTGTGAATTGCAGTGCCCCTGAGCTCCATTTTTCAACTGTCTTTTTTGGGAGCTGGCCGCAAAAGCACGGGATTGCCTCAGGCCCTATTCAGGTTCCGGGGGGCAGGCTGAGCCTGTGGTTAATTCTTCTTCCTGATGGGAAAATAGAGTGACCTGTGCCTGTCCCAACACCTAGATCTAGTCTCTCATTGGTTGCCCCTCTTCCCGTTCATCCTCAAGACAAATTGCAACCTGTAGGGAACAGGAGCTTAAAGGTGCTGATTCTCCAAGTAGGGCGATTGCTAGTAAAGTAGCTGGAATGGCGAACCCGAGCACAAGGAGATGAGAAATGAGGTGCGTATTAGAAACCTTTCAAAATCACACGGTGTACCATCTTCTGGGTTTCTCATGCATGTTTTCGATGTACGAAGATGCCCTTGAACCTGGAGATTTGGGACCCATGGGATGGGTACCAGGCAGTATTCCTTTAAAGGGTCTGCGTTTGCTCACCCAACCTCACCCAACCTTTCAGCCCCAAGAGTGTCCACCCTTATGTCTCATCCAGCTGTGGGTCTAGATATGGTCAATCCAGGTTGCATCACAGCCTCTCAACGAATTTTGTAAGAATTTCTCTCTCTTTCACTGTCTTTGTTTTACGGGTTTTTAAAAGTAATTTATTTTTATAATGGGGTTTAGCTGCTTTTCACGGCTGTGTTTATGCGGCTTTACACCCACTTGACTCACTTCCAGACAGATATCAATACATAGGTTTAAGATTCTTACTAGTCACATATATTCTTGTGCGGTGAATAGGGGGTGTTGAGTCCAGTTCACTGAGCAAGGAGTAGGTCTTGTCTATTACATATTGGGTGTACGGAACGGTATCTGAGCGAATTTGAAACCCTTGTTTTATGCATCACCCCACCTCACCTTTCCCGTTAAGCAGGCATATTGTGATTTGTAAACGTGTGACTCTGTTCTGTTTTGTAAATCAGTTCAAGTGTAGCGGTTTTTACATTCCCTCTATAAGTGATAGCTTATGATAAGTGTCTTTTTCTGTGTGACTTATTTCACTTAGGATCATCGTACCTAAATCCACTCATCTTGCTTCTATTAGCCTTATGACATTGATTTCATGTCTGAGTGATATTCCATTGTACATAAGGACCACAACTTCTTTATCCATTTTTCTCTTTCCTGGGATATTTAAGGTGTCATGAAGTGGAGGTTCTTGTCAACAGAGCAGCCCTAAACTTTGGGGTGCCTGTGTCTTGCTGATTTTTAGTTTTCCCAATTTATACGCCCATGAGTGGACGTGCCCTATACTCCCTAAGCTGTGTTTTTTCGATGTTTCAGGACACACCGTACACTTCTCCAGAGTGGCTGTTGGCAATTTACATCCCGCCCATCAGCGTAGCAAGGCTGCCATTTCTCCATGGCCTGTCCTGCATTTCTGGTTTTGACACTTTTTGCAGCATGACCCTTTTGACCGATGGGAAGCGAGACTTCTTTGGAGCACTGATTTGCCTTTCCAGGTTGCTTGGTTGGCCAAAAAGGGCGTATGCCTTTTTTCCTGAATATATTCAGGAAAAAACGCATACGCCCTTTTTGGCCAAGGGCATCATTGTCGAAGTTTTGCCGCTTTTCATGTGTTTTAAACGCGATTTGAATATACCTCCTGTAATATGTTTCCTGCAATTCTGCCTTTCTTTCAAATCCTCTTCGTTGCCTTCCCTCAATATATCTGTGGATGAGAGTTATCATTTATAACTCTGCGGGTTTGTGAATTGCAGTGTCCCTGAGCTCCATTTTTCAACTCGCTTTTTTGGGAGCTGGCCGCAAAAGCGCGGGATTGCCTCAGGCCCTATTCTGCTTCTGGGCGGCAGGCTGAGCCTGTGGTTAATTCTTCTTCCTGATGGGAAAATAGAGTGACCTGTGCCTGTCCCAACACCTAGATCTAGTCTCTCATTGGTTGCCCCTCTTCCCGTTCATCCTTAGGACAAATTGCAACATGTAGGAAACAGGAGCTTAAAGGTGCTGATTCTCCAAGTAGGGAGATTGCTAGTAAAGTAGCTGGAAAGGCGAACCCGAGCACAAGGAGATGAGAAATGAGGTGCGAATTAGAAACCATTCAAAATCACACGGTGTACCATCTTCTGGGTTTCTCATGCATGTTTTCGATGTAGGAAGATGCCCTTGAACCTGGAGATTTGGGACCCATGGGATGGGTACCACGCAGTATTACTTTAAAGGGTCTGCGTTTGCTCACCCAACCTTTCAGCCCCAAGAGTGTCCACCCTTATGTCTCATCCAGCTGTGGGTCTAGATATGGTCAATCCAGGTTGCATCACAGCCTCTGAACGAATTTTGTAAGATATTCTCTCTCTTTCACTGTCTTAGTTTTACGGGTTTTTAAAAGTAATTTATTTTGATAATGGGGTTTAGCTGCTTTTCACGGCTGTGTTTATGCGGCTTTACACCCACTTGACTCACTTCCAGACAGATATCAATACATAGGTTTTAAGATTCTTACTAGTCACATATATTCTTGTGCGGTGAATAGGGGGTGTTGAGTCCAGTTCACTGAGCAAGGAGTTGGTCTTGTCTATTACATATTGGGTGTATGGAACGGTATCTGAGCGAATTTGAAACCCTTGTTTTATGCATCACCCCACCTCACCTTTCCCGTTAAGCAGCCATAGTGTGTTTTCTAAACGTGTGACTCTGTTCTGTTTTGTAATTCAGTTCAAGTGTAGCGGTTTTTACATTCCCTCTATAAGTGATAGCTTATGATAAGTGTCTATTTCTGTGTGACTTATTTCACTTAGAATCGTCGTACCTAAATCCACTCATCTTGCTTCTAATAGCCTTATGACATTGATTTCATGTCTGAGTGATATTCCATTGTACATAAGGACCACAACTTCTTTATCCATTTTTCTCTTTCCTGGGATATTTAAGGTGTCATGAAGTGGAGGTTCTTGTCAACAGAGCAGCCCTAAACTTTGGGGTGCCTGTGTCTTGCTGATTTTTAGTTTTCCCAATATATACGCCCATGAGAGGACGTGCCCTATGCTCCCTAAGCTGTGTTTTTTCGATGTTTCAGGACACACCGTACACTTCTCCAGAGTGGCTGTTGCCAATTTACATCCCGCCCATCAGTGTAGCAAGGCTGCCATTTCTCCATGGCCTGTCCTGCATTTCTGGTTTTGTCACTTTTTGCAGCATGGCCCTTTTGACCGATGGGAAGCGAGACGTCTTTGTAGCGCTGATTTGCCTTTCCAGGTTGCTTGGTTGGCCAAAAAGGGCGTATGCGTTTTTTCCTGAATATATTCAGGAAAAAACGCATACGCCCTTTTTGGCCAAGGGCATCATTGTCGACGTTTTGCCGCTTTTCATATGCTTTAAAGGCGATTCGAATCTACCATCTGAAATCTGTTTAATGGAATTCTGCCTTACTTATAAATCCTCTTCCTTGCCTTCCCTCAATATATCTGTGGACGAGAGTTATCATTTATATCTCAGCAGGTTTGTGAATTGCAGTGCCCCTGAGCTCCATTTTTCAACTGTCTTTTTTGGGAGCTGGCCGCAAAAGCACGGGATTGCCTCAGGCCCTATTCAGGTTCCGGGGGGCAGGCTGAGCCTGTGGTTAATTCTTCTTCCTGATGGGAAAATAGAGTGACCTGTGCCTGTCCCAACACCTAGATCTAGTCTCTCATTGGTTGCCCCTCTTCCCGTTCATCCTCAAGACAAATTGCAACCTGTAGGGAACAGGAGCTTAAAGGTGCTGATTCTCCAAGCAGGGCAATTGCTAGTAAAGTAGCTGGAATGGCGAACCCGAGCACAAGGAGATGAGAAATGAGGTGCGTATTAGAAACCTTTCAAAATCACACGGTGTACCATCTTCTGGGTTTCTCATGCATGTTTTCGATGTAGGAAGATGCCCTTGAACCTGGAGATTTGGGACCCATGGGATGGGTACCAGGCAGTATTACTTTAAAGGGTCTGCGTTTGCTCACCCAACCTCACCCAACCTTTCAGCCCCAAGAGTGTCCACCCTTATGTCTCATCCAGCTATGGGTCTAGATATGGTCAATCCAGGTTGCATCACAGCCTCTGAACGAATTTTGTAAGAATTTATCTCTCTTTCACTGTCTTTGTTTTACGGGTTTTTAAAAGTAATTTATTTTTATAATGGGGTTTAGCTGCTTTTCACGGCTGTGTTTATGCGGCTTTACACCCACTTGACTCACTTCCAGACAGATATCAATACATAGGTTTAAGATTCTTACTAGTCACATATATTCTTGTGCGGTGAATAGGGGGTGTTGAGTCCAGTTCACTGAGCAAGGAGTAGGTCTTGTCTATTACATATTGGGTGTACGGAACGGTATCTGAGCGAATTTGAAACCCTTGTTTTATGCATCACCCCACCTCACCTTTCCCGTTAAGCAGGCATATTGTGATTTGTAAACATGTGACTCTGTTCTGTTTTGTAAATCAGTTCAAGTGTAGCGGTTTTTACATTCCCTCTATAAGTGATAGCTTATGATAAGTGTCTTTTTCTGTGTGACTTATTTCACTTAGGATCATCGTACCTAAATCCACTCATCTTGCTTCTACTAGCCTTATGACATTGATTTCATGTCTGAGTGATATTCCATTGTACATAAGGACCACAACTTCTTTATCCATTTTTCTCTTTCCTGGGATATTTAAGGTGTCATGAAGTGGAGGTTCTTGTCAACAGAGCAGCCCTAAACTTTGGGGTGCCTGTGTCTTGCTGATTTTTAGTTTTCCCAATTTATACGCCCATGAGTGGACGTGCCCTATACTCCCTAAGCTGTGTTTTTTCGATGTTTCAGGACACACCGTACACTTCTCCAGAGTGGCTGTTGGCAATTTACATCCCGCCCATCAGCGTAGCAAGGCTGCCATTTCTCCATGGCCTGTCCTGCATTTCTGGTTTTGACACTTTTTGCAGCATGACCCTTTTGACCGATGGGAAGCGAGACTTCTTTGGAGCACTGATTTGCCTTTCCAGGTTGCTTGGTTGGCCAAAAAGGGCGTATGCGTTTTTTCCTGAATATATTCAGGAAAAAACGCATACGCCCTTTTTGGCCAAGGGCATCATTGTCGACGTTTTGCCGCTTTTCATGTGTTTTAAACGCGATTTGAATATACCTCCTGAAATATGTTTCCTGCAATTCTGCCTTTCTTTCAAATCCTCTTCGTTGCCTTCCCTCAATATATCTGTGGATGAGAGTTATCATTTATAACTCTGCGGGTTTGTGAATTGCAGTGTCCCTGAGCTCCATTTTTCAACTCGCTTTTTTGGGAGCTGGCCGCAAAAGCGCGGGATTGCCTCAGGCCCTATTCTGCTCCTGGGCGGCAGGCTGAGCCTGTGGTTAATTCTTCTTCCTGATGGGAAAATAGAGTGACCTGTGCCTGTCCCAACACCTAGATCTAGTCTCTCATTGGTTGCCCCTCTTCCCGTTCATCCTTAGGACAAATTGCAACATGTAGGAAACAGGAGCTTAAAGGTGCTGATTCTCCAAGTAGGGAGATTGCTAGTAAAGTAGCTGGAAAGGCGAACCCGAGCACAAGGAGATGAGAAATGAGGTGCGAATTAGAAACCATTCAAAATCACACGGTGTACCATCTTCTGGGTTTCTCATGCATGTTTTCGATGTAGGAAGATGCCCTTGAACCTGGAGATTTGGGACCCATGGGATGGGTACCACGCAGTATTACTTTAAAGGGTCTGCGTTTGCTCACCCAACCTTTCAGCCCCAAGAGTGTCCACCCTTATGTCTCATCCAGCTGTGGGTCTAGATATGGTCAATCCAGGTTGCATCACAGCCTCTGAACGAATTTTGTAAGAATTTCTCTCTCTTTCACTGTCTTAGTTTTACGGGTTTTTAAAAGTAATTTATTTTGATAATGGGGTTTAGCTGCTTTTCACGGCTGTGTTTATGCGGCTTTACACCCACTTGACTCACTTCCAGACAGATATCAATACATAGGTTTTAAGATTCTTACTAGTCACATATATTCTTGTGCGGTGAATAGGGGGTGTTGAGTCCAGTTCACTGAGCAAGGAGTAGGTCTTGTCTATTACATATTGGGTGTATGGAACGGTATCTGAGCGAATTTGAAACCCTTGTTTTATGCATCACCCCACCTCACCTTTCCCGTTAAGCAGCCATAGTGTGTTTTCTAAACGTGTGACTCTGTTCTGTTTTGTAATTCAGTTCAAGTGTAGCGGTTTTTACATTACCTCTATAAGTGATAGCTTATGATAAGTGTCTATTTCTGTGTGACTTATTTCACTTAGAATCGTCGTACCTAAATCCACTCATCTTGCTTCTAATAGCCTTATGACATTGATTTCATGTCTGAGTGATATTCCATTGTACATAAGGACCACAACTTCTTTATCCATTTTTCTCTTTCCTGGGATATTTAAGGTGTCATGAAGTGGAGGTTCTTGTCAACAGAGCAGCCCTAAACTTTGGGGTGCCTGTGTCTTGCTGATTTTTAGTTTTCCCAATTTATACGCCCATGAGTGGACGTGCCCTATGCTCCCTAAGCTGTGTTTTTTCGATGTTTCAGGACACACCGTACACTTCTCCAGAGTGGCTGTTGCCAATTTACATCCCGCCCATCAGTGTAGCAAGGCTGCCATTTCTCCATGGCCTGTCCTGCATTTCTGGTTTTGACACTTTTTGCAGCATGGCCCTTTTGACCGATGGGAAGCGAGACGTCTTTGTAGCGCTGATTTGCCTTTCCAGGTTGCTTGGTTGGCCAAAAAGGGCGTATGCGTTTTTTCCTGATTATATTCAGGAAAAAACGCATACGCCCTTTTTGGCCAAGGGCATCATTGTCGACGTTTTGCCGCTTTTCATATGCTTTAAAGGCGATTCGAATCTACCATCTGAAATCTGTTTAATGGAATTCTGCCTTACTTATAAATCCTCTTCCTTGCCTTCCCTCAATATATCTGTGGACGAGAGTTATCATTTATATCTCAGCAGGTTTGTGAATTGCAGTGCCCCTGAGCTCCATTTTTCAACTGTCTTTTTTGGGAGCTGGCCGCAAAAGCACGGGATTGCCTCAGGCCCTATTCAGGTTCCGGGGGGCAGGCTGAGCCTGTGGTTAATTCTTCTTCCTGATGGGAAAATAGAGTGACCTGTGCCTGTCCCAACACCTAGATCTAGTCTCTCATTGGTTGCCCCTCTTCCCGTTCATCCTCAAGACAAATTGCAACCTGTAGGGAACAGGAGCTTAAAGGTGCTGATTCTCCAAGTAGGGCAATTGCTAGTAAAGTAGCTGGAATGGCGAACCCGAGCACAAGGAGATGAGAAATGAGGTGCGTATTAGAAACCTTTCAAAATCACACGGTGTACCATCTTCTGGGTTTCTCATGCATGTTTTCGATGTAGGAAGATGCCCTTGAACCTGGAGATTTGGGACCCATGGGATGGGTACCAGGCAGTATTACTTTAAAGGGTCTGCGTTTGCTCACCCAACCTCACCCAACCTTTCAGCCCCAAGAGTGTCCACCCTTATGTCTCATCCAGCTGTGGGTCTAGATATGGTCAATCCAGGTTGCATCACAGCCTCTGAACGAATTTTGTAAGAATTTCTCTCTCTTTCACTGTCTTTGTTTTACGGGTTTTTAAAAGTAATTTATTTTTATAATGGGGTTTAGCTGCTTTTCACGGCTGTGTTTATGCGGCTTTACACCCACTTGACTCACTTCCAGACAGATATCAATACATAGGTTTAAGATTCTTACTAGTCACATATATTCTTGTGCGGTGAATAGGGGGTGTTGAGTCCAGTTCACTGAGCAAGGAGTAGGTCTTGTCTATTACATATTGGGTGTACGGAACGGTATCTGAGCGAATTTGAAACCCTTGTTTTATGCATCACCCCACCTCACCTTTCCCGTTAAGCAGGCATATTGTGATTTGTAAACATGTGACTCTGTTCTGTTTTGTAAATCAGTTCAAGTGTAGCGGTTTTTACATTCCCTCTATAAGTGATAGCTTATGATAAGTGTCTTTTTCTGTGTGACTTATTTCACTTAGGATCATCGTACCTAAATCCACTCATCTTGCTTCTACTAGCCTTATGACATTGATTTCATGTCTGAGTGATATTCCATTGTACATAAGGACCACAACTTCTTTATCCATTTTTCTCTTTCCTGGGATATTTAAGGTGTCATGAAGTGGAGGTTCTTGTCAACAGAGCAGCCCTAAACTTTGGGGTGCCTGTGTCTTGCTGATTTTTAGTTTTCCCAATTTATACGCCCATGAGTGGACGTGCCCTATACTCCCTAAGCTGTGTTTTTTCGATGTTTCAGGACACACCGTACACTTCTCCAGAGTGGCTGTTGACAATTTACATCCCGCCCATCAGCGTAGCAAGGCTGCCATTTCTCCATGGCCTGTCCTGCATTTCTGGTTTTGACACTTTTTGCAGCATGACCCTTTTGACCGATGGGAAGCGAGACTTCTTTGGAGCACTGATTTGCCTTTCCAGGTTGCTTGGTTGGCCAAAAAGGGCGTATGCGTTTTTTCCTGAATATATTCAGGAAAAAACGCATACGCCCTTTTTGGCCAAGGGCATCATTGTCGACGTTTTGCCGCTTTTCATGTGTTTTAAACGCGATTTGAATATACCTCCTGAAATATGTTTCCTGCAATTCTGCCTTTCTTTCAAATCCTCTTCGTTGCCTTCCCTCAATATATCTGTGGATGAGAGTTATCATTTATAACTCTGCGGGTTTGTGAATTGCAGTGTCCCTGAGCTCCATTTTTCAACTCGCTTTTTTGGGAGCTGGCCGCAAAAGCGTGGGATTGCCTCAGGCCCTATTCTGCTTCTGGGCGGCAGGCTGAGCCTGTGGTTAATTCTTCTTCCTGATGGGAAAATAGAGTGACCTGTGCCTGTCCCAACACCTAGATCTAGTCTCTCATTGGTTGCCCCTCTTCCCGTTCATCCTTAGGACAAATTGCAACATGTAGGAAACAGGAGCTTAAAGGTGCTGATTCTCCAAGTAGGGAGATTGCTAGTAAAGTAGCTGGAAAGGCGAACCCGAGCACAAGGAGATGAGAAATGAGGTGCGAATTAGAAACCATTCAAAATCACACGGTGTACCATCTTCTGGGTTTCTCATGCATGTTTTCGATGTAGGAAGATGCCCTTGAACCTGGAGATTTGGGACCCATGGGATGGGTACCACGCAGTATTACTTTAAAGGGTCTGCGTTTGCTCACCCAACCTTTCAGCCCCAAGAGTGTCCACCCTTATGTCTCATCCAGCTGTGGGTCTAGATATGGTCAATCCAGGTTGCATCACAGCCTCTGAACGAATTTTGTAAGAATTTCTCTCTCTTTCACTGTCTTAGTTTTACGGGTTTTTAAAAGTAATTTATTTTGATAATGGGGTTTAGCTGCTTTTCACGGCTGTGTTTATGCGGCTTTACACCCACTTGACTCACTTCCAGACAGATATCAATACATAGGTTTTAAGATTCTTACTAGTCACATATATTCTTGTGCGGTGAATAGGGGGTGTTGAGTCCAGTTCACTGAGCAAGGAGTTGGTCTTGTCTATTACATATTGGGTGTATGGAACGGTATCTGAGCGAATTTGAAACCCTTGTTTTATGCATCACCCCACCTCACCTTTCCCGTTAAGCAGCCATAGTGTGTTTTCTAAACGTGTGACTCTGTTCTGTTTTGTAATTCAGTTCAAGTGTAGCGGTTTTTACATTCCCTCTATAAGTGATAGCTTATGATAAGTGTCTATTTCTGTGTGACTTATTTCACTTAGAATCGTCGTACCTAAATCTACTCATCTTGCTTCTAATAGCCTTATGACATTGATTTCATGTCTGAGTGATATTCCATTGTACATAAGGACCACAACTTCTTTATCCATTTTTCTCTTTCCTGGGATATTTAAGGTGTCATGAAGTGGAGGTTCTTGTCAACAGAGCAGCCCTAAACTTTGGGGTGCCTGTGTCTTGCTGATTTTTAGTTTTCCCAATTTATACGCCCATGAGTGGACGTGCCCTATGCTCCCTAAGCTGTGTTTTTTCGATGTTTCAGGACACACCGTACACTTCTCCAGAGTGGCTGTTGCCAATTTACATCCCGCCCATCAGTGTAGCAAGGCTGCCATTTCTCCATGGCCTGTCCTGCATTTCTGGTTTTGTCACTTTTTGCAGCATGGCCCTTTTGACCGATGGGAAGCGAGACGTCTTTGTAGCGCTGATTTGCCTTTCCAGGTTGCTTGGTTGGCCAAAAAGGGCGTATGCGTTTTTTCCTGAATATATTCAGGAAAAAACGCATACGCCCTTTTTGGCCAAGGGCATCATTGTCGACGTTTTGCCGCTTTTCATATGCTTTAAAGGCGATTCGAATCTACCATCTGAAATCTGTTTAATGGAATTCTGCCTTACTTATAAATCCTCTTCCTTGCCTTCCCTCAATATATCTGTGGACGAGAGTTATCATTTATATCTCAGCAGGTTTGTGAATTGCAGTGCCCCTGAGCTCCATTTTTCAACTGTCTTTTTTGGGAGCTGGCCGCAAAAGCACGGGATTGCCTCAGGCCCTATTCAGGTTCCGGGGGGCAGGCTGAGCCTGTGGTTAATTCTTCTTCCTGATGGGAAAATAGAGTGACCTGTGCCTGTCCCAACACCTAGATCTAGTCTCTCATTGGTTGCCCCTCTTCCCGTTCATCCTCAAGACAAATTGCAACCTGTAGGGAACAGGAGCTTAAAGGTGCTGATTCTCCAAGTAGGGCAATTGCTAGTAAAGTAGCTGGAATGGCGAACCCGAGCACAAGGAGATGAGAAATGAGGTGCGTATTAGAAACCTTTCAAAATCACACGGTGTACCATCTTCTGGGTTTCTCATGCATGTTTTCGATGTAGGAAGATGCCCTTGAACCTGGAGATTTGGGACCCATGGGATGGGTACCAGGCAGTATTACTTTAAAGGGTCTGCGTTTGCTCACCCAACCTCACCCAACCTTTCAGCCCCAAGAGTGTCCACCCTTATGTCTCATCCAGCTGTGGGTCTAGATATGGTCAATCCAAGTTGCATCACAGCCTCTGAACGAATTTTGTAAGAATTTCTCTCTCTTTCACTGTCTTTGTTTTACGGGTTTTTAAAAGTAATTTATTTTTATAATGGGGTTTAGCTGCTTTTCACGGCTGTGTTTATGCGGCTTTACACCCACTTGACTCACTTCCAGACAGATATCAATACATAGGTTTAAGATTCTTACTAGTCACATATATTCTTGTGCGGTGAATAGGGGGTGTTGAGTCCAGTTCACTGAGCAAGGAGTAGGTCTTGTCTATTACATATTGGGTGTACGGAACGGTATCTGAGCGAATTTGAAACCCTTGTTTTATGCATCACCCCACCTCACCTTTCCCGTTAAGCAGGCATATTGTGATTTGTAAACATGTGACTCTGTTCTGTTTTGTAAATCAGTTCAAGTGTAGCGGTTTTTACATTCCCTCTATAAGTGATAGCTTATGATAAGTGTCTTTTTCTGTGTGACTTATTTCACTTAGGATCATCGTACCTAAATCCACTCATCTTGCTTCTACTAGCCTTATGACATTGATTTCATGTCTGAGTGATATTCCATTGTACATAAGGACCACAACTTCTTTATCCATTTTTCTCTTTCCTGGGATATTTAAGGTGTCATGAAGTGGAGGTTCTTGTCAACAGAGCAGCCCTAAACTTTGGGGTGCCTGTGTCTTGCTGATTTTTAGTTTTCCCAATTTATACGCCCATGAGTGGACGTGCCCTATACTCCCTAAGCTGTGTTTTTTCGATGTTTCAGGACACACCGTACACTTCTCCAGAGTGGCTGTTGGCAATTTACATCCCGCCCATCAGCGTAGCAAGGCTGCCATTTCTCCATGGCCTGTCCTGCATTTCTGGTTTTGACACTTTTTGCAGCATGACCCTTTTGACCGATGGGAAGCGAGACTTCTTTGGAGCACTGATTTGCCTTTCCAGGTTGCTTGGTTGGCCAAAAAGGGCGTATGCGTTTTTTCCTGAATATATTCAGGAAAAAACGCATACGCCCTTTTTGGCCAAGGGCATCATTGTCGACGTTTTGCCGCTTTTCATGTGTTTTAAACGCGATTTGAATATACCTCCTGAAATATGTTTCCTGCAATTCTGCCTTTCTTTCAAATCCTCTTCGTTGCCTTCCCTCAATATATCTGTGGATGAGAGTTATCATTTATAACTCTGCGGGTTTGTGAATTGCAGTGTCCCTGAGCTCCATTTTTCAACTCGCTTTTTTGGGAGCTGGCCGCAAAAGCGCGGGATTGCCTCAGGCCCTATTCTGCTTCTGGGCGGCAGGCTGAGCCTGTGGTTAATTCTTCTTCCTGATGGGAAAATAGAGTGACCTGTGCCTGTCCCAACACCTAGATCTAGTCTCTCATTGGTTGCCCCTCTTCCCGTTCATCCTTAGGACAAATTGCAACATGTAGGAAACAGGAGCTTAAAGGTGCTGATTCTCCAAGTAGGGAGATTGCTAGTAAAGTAGCTGGAAAGGTGAACCCGAGCACAAGGAGATGAGAAATGAGGTGCGAATTAGAAACCATTCAAAATCACACGGTGTACCATCTTCTGGGTTTCTCATGCATGTTTTCGATGTAGGAAGATGCCCTTGAACCTGGAGATTTGGGACCCATGGGATGGGTACCACGCAGTATTACTTTAAAGGGTCTGCGTTTGCTCACCCAACCTTTCAGCCCCAAGAGTGTCCACCCTTATGTCTCATCCAGCTGTGGGTCTAGATATGGTCAATCCAGGTTGCATCACAGCCTCTGAACGAATTTTGTAAGAATTTCTCTCTCTTTCACTGTCTTAGTTTTACGGGTTTTTAAAAGTAATTTATTTTGATAATGGGGTTTAGCTGCTTTTCACGGCTGTGTTTATGCGGCTTTACACCCACTTGACTCACTTCTAGACAGATATCAATACATAGGTTTTAAGATTCTTACTAGTCACATATATTCTTGTGCGGTGAATAGGGGGTGTTGAGTCCAGTTCACTGAGCAAGGAGTAGGTCTTGTCTATTACATATTGGGTGTATGGAACGGTATCTGAGCGAATTTGAAACCCTTGTTTTATGCATCACCCCACCTCACCTTTCCCGTTAAGCAGCCATAGTGTGTTTTCTAAACGTGTGACTCTGTTCTGTTTTGTAATTCAGTTCAAGTGTAGCGGTTTTTACATTCCCTCTATAAGTGATAGCTTATGATAAGTGTCTATTTCTGTGTGACTTATTTCACTTAGAATCGTCGTACCTAAATCCACTCATCTTGCTTCTAATAGCCTTATGACATTGATTTCATGTCTGAGTGATATTCCATTGTACATAAGGACCACAACTTCTTTATCCATTTTTCTCTTTCCTGGGATATTTAAGGTGTCATGAAGTGGAGGTTCTTGTCAACAGAGCAGCCCTAAACTTTGGGGTGCCTGTGTCTTGCTGATTTTTAGTTTTCCCAATTTATACGCCCATGAGTGGACGTGCCCTATGCTCCCTAAGCTGTGTTTTTTCGATGTTTCAGGACACACCGTACACTTCTCCAGAGTGGCTGTTGCCAATTTACATCCCGCCCATCAGTGTAGCAAGGCTGCCATTTCTCCATGGCCTGTCCTGCATTTCTGGTTTTGACACTTTTTGCAGCATGGCCCTTTTGACCGATGGGAAGCGAGACGTCTTTGTAGCGCTGATTTGCCTTTCCAGGTTGCTTGGTTGGCCAAAAAGGGCGTATGCGTTTTTTCCTGATTATATTCAGGAAAAAACGCATACGCCCTTTTTGGCCAAGGGCATCATTGTCGACGTTTTGCCGCTTTTCATATGCTTTAAAGGCGATTCGAATCTACCATCTGAAATCTGTTTAATGGAATTCTGCCTTACTTATAAATCCTCTTCCTTGCCTTCCCTCAATATATCTGTGGACGAGAGTTATCATTTATATCTCAGCAGGTTTGTGAATTGCAGTGCCCCTGAGCTCCATTTTTCAACTGTCTTTTTTGGGAGCTGGCCGCAAAAGCACGGGATTGCCTCAGGCCCTATTCAGGTTCCGGGGGGCAGGCTGAGCCTGTGGTTAATTCTTCTTCCTGATGGGAAAATAGAGTGACCTGTGCCTGTCCCAACACCTAGATCTAGTCTCTCATTGGTTGCCCCTCTTCCCGTTCATCCTCAAGACAAATTGCAACCTGTAGGGAACAGGAGCTTAAAGGTGCTGATTCTCCAAGTAGGGCAATTGCTAGTAAAGTAGCTGGAATGGCGAACCCGAGCACAAGGAGATGAGAAATGAGGTGCGTATTAGAAACCTTTCAAAATCACACGGTGTACCATCTTCTGGGTTTCTCATGCATGTTTTCGATGTAGGAAGATGCCCTTGAACCTGGAGATTTGGGACCCATGGGATGGGTACCAGGCAGTATTACTTTAAAGGGTCTGCGTTTGCTCACCCAACCTCACCCAACCTTTCAGCCCCAAGAGTGTCCACCCTTATGTCTCATCCAGCTGTGGGTCTAGATATGGTCAATCCAGGTTGCATCACAGCCTCTGAACGAATTTTGTAAGAATTTCTCTCTCTTTCACTGTCTTTGTTTTACGGGTTTTAAAAGTAATTTATTTTTATAATGGGGTTTAGCTGCTTTTCACGGCTGTGTTTATGCGGCTTTACACCCACTTGACTCACTTCCAGACAGATATCAATACATAGGTTTAAGATTCTTACTAGTCACATATATTCTTGTGCGGTGAATAGGGGGTGTTGAGTCCAGTTCACTGAGCAAGGAGTAGGTCTTGTCTATTACATATTGGGTGTACGGAACGGTATCTGAGCGAATTTGAAACCCTTGTTTTATGCATCACCCCACCTCACCTTTCCCGTTAAGCAGGCATATTGTGATTTGTAAACATGTGACTCTGTTCTGTTTTGTAAATCAGTTCAAGTGTAGCGGTTTTTACATTCCCTCTATAAGTGATAGCTTATGATAAGTGTCTTTTTCTGTGTGACTTATTTCACTTAGGATCATCGTACCTAAATCCACTCATCTTGCTTCTACTAGCCTTATGACATTGATTTCATGTCTGAGTGATATTCCATTGTACATAAGGACCACAACTTCTTTATCCATTTTTCTCTTTCCTGGGATATTTAAGGTGTCATGAAGTGGAGGTTCTTGTCAACAGAGCAGCCCTAAACTTTGGGGTGCCTGTGTCTTGCTGATTTTTAGTTTTCCCAATTTATACGCCCATGAGTGGACGTGCCCTATACTCCCTAAGCTGTGTTTTTTCGATGTTTCAGGACACACCGTACACTTCTCCAGAGTGGCTGTTGGCAATTTACATCCCGCCCATCAGCGTAGCAAGGCTGCCATTTCTCCATGGCCTGTCCTGCATTTCTGGTTTTGACACTTTTTGCAGCATGACCCTTTTGACCGATGGGAAGCGAGACTTCTTTGGAGCACTGATTTGCCTTTCCAGGTTGCTTGGTTGGCCAAAAAGGGCGTATGCGTTTTTTCCTGAATATATTCAGGAAAAAACGCATACGCCCTTTTTGGCCAAGGGCATCATTGTCGACGTTTTGCCGCTTTTCATGTGTTTTAAACGCGATTTGAATATACCTCCTGAAATATGTTTCCTGCAATTCTGCCTTTCTTTCAAATCCTCTTCGTTGCCTTCCCTCAATATATCTGTGGATGAGAGTTATCATTTATAACTCTGCGGGTTTGTGAATTGCAGTGTCCCTGAGCTCCATTTTTCAACTCGCTTTTTTGGGAGCTGGCCGCAAAAGCGCGGGATTGCCTCAGGCCCTATTCTGCTTCTGGGCGGCAGGCTGAGCCTGTGGTTAATTCTTCTTCCTGATGGGAAAATAGAGTGACCTGTGCCTGTCCCAACACCTAGATCTAGTCTCTCATTGGTTGCCCCTCTTCCCGTTCATCCTTAGGACAAATTGCAACATGTAGGAAACAGGAGCTTAAAGGTGCTGATTCTCCAAGTAGGGAGATTGCTAGTAAAGTAGCTGGAAAGGCGAACCCGAGCACAAGGAGATGAGAAATGAGGTGCGAATTAGAAACCATTCAAAATCACACGGTGTACCATCTTCTGGGTTTCTCATGCATGTTTTCGATGTAGGAAGATGCCCTTGAACCTGGAGATTTGGGACCCATGGGATGGGTACCACGCAGTAGTACTTTAAAGGGTCTGCGTTTGCTCACCCAACCTTTCAGCCCCAAGAGTGTCCACCCTTATGTCTCATCCAGCTGTGGGTCTAGATATGGTCAATCCAGGTTGCATCACAGCCTCTGAACGAATTTTGTAAGAATTTCTCTCTCTTTCACTGTCTTAGTTTTACGGGTTTTTAAAAGTAATTTATTTTGATAATGGGGTTTAGCTGCTTTTCACGGCTGTGTTTATGCGGCTTTACACCCACTTGACTCACTTCCAGACAGATATCAATACATAGGTTTTAAGATTCTTACTAGTCACATATATTCTTGTGCGGTGAATAGGGGGTGTTGAGTGCAGTTCACTGAGCAAGGAGTTGGTCTTGTCTATTACATATTGGGTGTATGGAACGGTATCTGAGCGAATTTGAAACCCTTGTTTTATGCATCACCCCACCTCACCTTTCCCGTTAAGCAGCCATAGTGTGTTTTCTAAACGTGTGACTCTGTTCTGTTTTGTAATTCAGTTCAAGTGTAGCGGTTTTTACATTCCCTCTATAAGTGATAGCTTATGATAAGTGTCTATTTCTGTGTGACTTATTTCACTTAGAATCGTCGTACCTAAATCCACTCATCTTGCTTCTACTAGCCTTATGACATTGATTTCATGTCTGAGTGATATTCCATTGTACATAAGGACCACAACTTCTTTATCCATTTTTCTCTTTCCTGGGATATTTAAGGTGTCATGAAGTGGAGGTTCTTGTCAACAGAGCAGCCCTAAACTTTGGGGTGCCTGTGTCTTGCTGATTTTTAGTTTTCCCAATTTATACGCCCATGAGTGGACGTGCCCTATGCTCCCTAAGCTGTGTTTTTTCGATGTTTCAGGACACACCGTACACTTCTCCAGAGTGGCTGTTGCCAATTTACATCCCGCCCATCAGTGTAGCAAGGCTGCCATTTCTCCATGGCCTGTCCTGCATTTCTGGTTTTGACACTTTTTGCAGCATGGCCCTTTTGACCGATGGGAAGCGAGACGTCTTTGTAGCGCTGATTTGCCTTTCCAGGTTGCTTGGTTGGCCAAAAAGGGCGTATGCGTTTTTTCCTGATTATATTCAGGAAAAAACGCATACGCCCTTTTTGGCCAAGGGCATCATTGTCGACGTTTTGCCGCTTTTCATATGCTTTAAAGGCGATTCGAATCTACCATCTGAAATCTGTTTAATGGAATTCTGCCTTACTTATAAATCCTCTTCCTTGCCTTCCCTCAATATATCTGTGGACGAGAGTTATCATTTATATCTCAGCAGGTTTGTGAATTGCAGTGCCCCTGAGCTCCATTTTTCAACTGTCTTTTTTGGGAGCTGGCCGCAAAAGCACGGGATTGCCTCAGGCCCTATTCAGGTTCCGGGGGGCAGGCTGAGCCTGTGGTTAATTCTTCTTCCTGATGGGAAAATAGAGTGACCTGTGCCTGTCCCAACACCTAGATCTAGTCTCTCATTGGTTGCCCCTCTTCCCGTTCATCCTCAAGACAAATTGCAACCTGTAGGGAACAGGAGCTTAAAGGTGCTGATTCTCCAAGTAGGGCAATTGCTAGTAAAGTAGCTGGAATGGCGAACCCGAGCACAAGGAGATGAGAAATGAGGTGCGTATTAGAAACCTTTCAAAATCACACGGTGTACCATCTTCTGGGTTTCTCATGCATGTTTTCGATGTAGGAAGATGCCCTTGAACCTGGAGATTTGGGACCCATGGGATGGGTACCAGGCAGTATTCCTTTAAAGGGTCTGCGTTTGCTCACCCAACCTCACCCAACCTTTCAGCCCCAAGAGTGTCCACCCTTATGTCTCATCCAGCTGTGGGTCTAGATATGGTCAATCCAGGTTGCATCACAGCCTCTGAACGAATTTTGTAAGAATTTCTCTCTCTTTCACTGTCTTTGTTTTACGGGTTTTTAAAAGTAATTTATTTTTATAATGGGGTTTAGCTGCTTTTCACGGCTGTGTTTATGCGGCTTTACACCCACTTGACTCACTTCCAGACAGATATCAATACATAGGTTTAAGATTCTTACTAGTCACATATATTCTTGTGCGGTGAATAGGGGGTGTTGAGTCCAGTTCACTGAGCAAGGAGTAGGTCTTGTCTATTACATATTGGGTGTACGGAACGGTATCTGAGCGAATTTGAAACCCTTGTTTTATGCATCACCCCACCTCACCTTTCCCGTTAAGCAGGCATATTGTGATTTGTAAACATGTGACTCTGTTCTGTTTTGTAAATCAGTTCAAGTGTAGCGGTTTTTACATTCCCTCTATAAGTGATAGCTTATGATAAGTGTCTTTTTCTGTGTGACTTATTTCACTTAGGATCATCGTACCTAAATCCACTCATCTTGCTTCTACTAGCCTTATGACATTGATTTCATGTCTGAGTGATATTCCATTGTACATAAGGACCACAACTTCTTTATCCATTTTTCTCTTTCCTGGGATATTTAAGGTGTCATGAAGTGGAGGTTCTTGTCAACAGAGCAGCCCTAAACTTTGGGGTGCCTGTGTCTTGCTGATTTTTAGTTTTCCCAATTTATACGCCCATGAGTGGACGTGCCCTATACTCCCTAAGCTGTGTTTTTTCGATGTTTCAGGACACACCGTACACTTCTCCAGAGTGGCTGTTGGCAATTTACATCCCGCCCATCAGCGTAGCAAGGCTGCCATTTCTCCATGGCCTGTCCTGCATTTCTGGTTTTGACACTTTTTGCAGCATGACCCTTTTGACCGATGGGAAGCGAGACTTCTTTGGAGCACTGATTTGCCTTTCCAGGTTGCTTGGTTGGCCAAAAAGGGCGTATGCGTTTTTTCCTGAATATATTCAGGAAAAAACGCATACGCCCTTTTTGGCCAAGGGCATCATTGTCGACGTTTTGCCGCTTTTCATGTGTTTTAAACGCGATTTGAATATACCTCCTGAAATATGTTTCCTGCAATTCTGCCTTTCTTTCAAATCCTCTTCGTTGCCTTCCCTCAATATATCTGTGGATGAGAGTTATCATTTATAACTCTGCGGGTTTGTGAATTGCAGTGTCCCTGAGCTCCATTTTTCAACTCGCTTTTTTGGGAGCTGGCCGCAAAAGCGCGGGATTGCCTCAGGCCCTATTCTGCTTCTGGGCGGCAGGCTGAGCCTGTGGTTAATTCTTCTTCCTGATGGGAAAATAGAGTGACCTGTGCCTGTCCCAACACCTAGATCTAGTCTCTCATTGGTTGCCCCTCTTCCCGTTCATCCTTAGGACAAATTGCAACATGTAGGAAACAGGAGCTTAAAGGTGCTGATTCTCCAAGTAGGGAGATTGCTAGTAAAGTAGCTGGAAAGGCGAACCCGAGCACAAGGAGATGAGAAATGAGGTGCGTATTAGAAACCTTTCCAAATCACACGGTGTACCATCTTCTGGGTTTCTCATGCATGTTTTCGATGTAGGAAGATGCCCTTGAACCTGGAGATTTGGGACCCATGGGATGGGTACCACGCAGTATTACTTTAAAGGGTCTGCGTTTGCTCACCCAACCTTTCAGCCCCAAGAGTGTCCACCCTTATGTCTCATCCAGCTGTGGGTCTAGATATGGTCAATCCAGGTTGCATCACAGCCTCTGAACGAATTTTGTAAGAATTTCTCTCTCTTTCACTGTCTTTGTTTTACGGGTTTTTAAAAGTAATTTATTTTTATAATGGGGTTTAGCTGCTTTTCACGGCTGTGTTTATGCGGCTTTACACCCACTTGACTCACTTCCAGACAGATATCAATACATAGGTTTAAGATTCTTACTAGTCACATATATTCTTGTGCGGTGAATAGGGGGTGTTGAGTCCAGTTCACTGAGCAAGGAGTAGGTCTTGTCTATTACATATTGGGTGTACGGAACGGTATCTGAGCGAATTTGAAACCCTTGTTTTATGCATCACCCCACCTCACCTTTCCCGTTAAGCAGGCATATTGTGATTTGTAAACATGTGACTCTGTTCTGTTTTGTAAATCAGTTCAAGTGTAGCGGTTTTTACATTCCCTCTATAAGTGATAGCTTATGATAAGTGTCTTTTTCTGTGTGACTTATTTCACTTAGGATCATCGTACCTAAATCCACTCATCTTGCTTCTACTAGCCTTATGACATTGATTTCATGTCTGAGTGATATTCCATTGTACATAAGGACCACAACTTCTTTATCCATTTTTCTCTTTCCTGGGATATTTAAGGTGTCATGAAGTGGAGGTTCTTGTCAACAGAGCAGCCCTAAACTTTGGGGTGCCTGTGTCTTGCTGATTTTTAGTTTTCCCAATTTATACGCCCATGAGTGGACGTGCCCTATACTCCCTAAGCTGTGTTTTTTCGATGTTTCAGGACACACCGTACACTTCTCCAGAGTGGCTGTTGGCAATTTACATCCCGCCCATCAGCGTAGCAAGGCTGCCATTTCTCCATGGCCTGTCCTGCATTTCTGGTTTTGACACTTTTTGCAGCATGACCCTTTTGACCGATGGGAAGCGAGACTTCTTTGGAGCACTGATTTGCCTTTCCAGGTTGCTTGGTTGGCCAAAAAGGGCGTATGCGTTTTTTCCTGAATATATTCAGGAAAAAACGCATACGCCCTTTTTGGCCAAGGGCATCATTGTCGACGTTTTGCCGCTTTTCATGTGTTTTAAACGCGATTTGAATATACCTCCTGAAATATGTTTCCTGCAATTCTGCCTTTCTTTCAAATCCTCTTCGTTGCCTTCCCTCAATATATCTGTGGATGAGAGTTATCATTTATAACTCTGCGGGTTTGTGAATTGCAGTGTCCCTGAGCTCCATTTTTCAACTCGCTTTTTTGGGAGCTGGCCGCAAAAGCGCGGGATTGCCTCAGGCCCTATTCTGCTTCTGGGCGGCAGGCTGAGCCTGTGGTTAATTCTTCTTCCTGATGGGAAAATAGAGTGACCTGTGCCTGTCCCAACACCTAGATCTAGTCTCTCATTGGTTGCCCCTCTTCCCGTTCATCCTTAGGACAAATTGCAACATGTAGGAAACAGGAGCTTAAAGGTGCTGATTCTCCAAGTAGGGAGATTGCTAGTAAAGTAGCTGGAAAGGCGAACCCGAGCACAAGGAGATGAGAAATGAGGTGCGAATTAGAAACCTTTCAAAATCACACGGTGTACCATCTTCTGGGTTTCTCATGCATGTTTTCGATGTAGGAAGATGCCCTTGAACCTGGAGATTTGGGACCCATGGGATGGGTACCACGCAGTATTACTTTAAAGGGTCTGCGTTTGCTCACCCAACCTTTCAGCCCCAAGAGTGTCCACCCTTATGTCTCATCCAGCTGTGGGTCTAGATATGGTCAATCCAGGTTGCATCACAGCCTCTGAACGAATTTTGTAAGAATTTCTCTCTCATTCACTGTCTTTGTTTTACGGGTTTTTAAAAGTAATTTATTTTTATAATGGGGTTTAGCTGCTTTTCACGGCTGTGTTTATGCGGCTTTACACCCACTTGACTCACTTCCAGACAGATATCAATACATAGGTTTTAAGATTCTTACTAGTCACATATATTCTTGTGCGGTGAATAGGGGGTGTTGAGTCCAGTTCACTGAGCAAGGAGTAGGTCTTGTCTATTACATATTGGGTGTATGGAACGGTATCTGAGCGAATTTGAAACCCTTGTTTTATGCATCACCCCACCTCACCTTTCCCGTTAAGCAGCCATAGTGTGTTTTCTAAACGTGTGACTCTGTTCTGTTTTGTAATTCAGTTCAAGTGTAGCGGTTTTTACATTCCCTCTATAAGTGATAGCTTATGATAAGTGTCTATTTCTGTGTGACTTATTTCACTTAGAATCGTCGTACCTAAATCCACTCATCTTGCTTCTACTAGCCTTATGACATTGATTTCATGTCTGAGTGATATTCCATTGTACATAAGGACCACAACTTCTTTATCCATTTTTCTCTTTCCTGGGATATTTAAGGTGTCATGAAGTGGAGGTTCTTGTCAACAGAGCAGCCCTAAACTTTGGGGTGCCTGTGTCTTGCTGATTTTTAGTTTTCCCAATTTATACGCCCATGAGTGGACGTGCCCTATGCTCCCTAAGCTGTGTTTTTTCGATGTTTCAGGACACACCGTACACTTCTCCAGAGTGGCTGTTGGCAATTTACATCCCGCCCATCAGTGTAGCAAGGCTGCCATTTCTCCATGGCCTGTCCTGCATTTCTGGTTTTGACACTTTTTGCAGCATGGCCCTTTTGACCGATGGGAAGCGAGACTTCTTTGTAGCGCTGATTTGCCTTTCCAGGTTGCTTGGTTGGCCAAAAAGGGCGTTTGCGTTTTTTCCTGAATATATTCAGGAAAAAACGCATACGCCCTTTTTGGCCAAGGGCATCATTGTCGACGTTTTGCCGCTTTTCATATGCTTTAAAGGCGATTCGAATCTACCATCTGAAATCTGTTTAATGGAATTCTGCCTTGCTTATAAATCCTCTTCCTTGCCTTCCCTCAATATATCTGTGGACGAGAGTTATCATTTATATCTCAGCAGGTTTGTGAATTGCAGTGCCCCTGAGCTCCATTTTTCAACTGTCTTTTTTGGGAGCTGGCCGCAAAAGCACGGGATTGCCTCAGGCCCTATTCAGGTTCCGGGGGGCAGGCTGAGCCTGTGGTTAATTCTTCTTCCTGATGGGAAAATAGAGTGACCTGTGCCTGTCCCAACACCTAGATCTAGTCTCTCATTGGTTGCCCCTCTTCCCGCTCATCCTCAAGACAAATTGCAACCTGTAGGGAACAGGAGCTTAAAGGTGCTGATTCTCCAAGTAGGGCGATTGCTAGTAAAGTAGCTGGAATGGCGAACCCGAGCACAAGGAGATGAGAAATGAGGTGCGTATTAGAAACCTTTCAAAATCACACGGTGTACCATCTTCTGGGTTTCTCATGCATGTTTTCGATGTAGGAAGATGCCCTTGAACCTGGAGATTTGGGACCCATGGGATGGGTACCAGGCAGTATTCCTTTAAAGGGTCTGCGTTTGCTCACCCAACCTCACCCAACCTTTCAGCCCCAAGAGTGTCCACCCTTATGTCTCATCCAGCTGTGGGTCTAGATATGGTCAATCCAGGTTGCCTCACAGCCTCTGAACGAATTTTGTAAGAATTTCTCTCTCTTTCACTGTCTTTGTTTTACGGGTTTTTAAAAGTAATTTATTTTTATAATGGGGTTTAGCTGCTTTTCACGGCTGTGTTTATGCGGCTTTACACCCACTTGACTCACTTCCAGACAGATATCAATACATAGGTTTAAGATTCTTACTAGTCACATATATTCTTGTGCGGTGAATAGGGGGTGTTGAGTCCAGTTCACTGAGCAAGGAGTAGGTCTTGTCTATTACATATTGGGTGTACGGAACGGTATCTGAGCGAATTTGAAACCCTTGTTTTATGCATCACCCCACCTCACCTTTCCCGTTAAGCAGGCATATTGTGATTTGTAAACGTGTGACTCTGTTCTGTTTTGTAAATCAGTTCAAGTGTAGCGGTTTTTACATTCCCTCTATAAGTGATAGCTTATGATAAGTGTCTTTTTCTGTGTGACTTATTTCACTTAGGATCATCGTACCTAAATCCACTCATCTTGCTTCTACTAGCCTTATGACATTGATTTCATGTCTGAGTGATATTCCATTGTACATAAGGACCACAACTTCTTTATCCATTTTTCTCTTTCCTGGGATATTTAAGGTGTCATGAAGTGGAGGTTCTTGTCAACAGAGCAGCCCTAAACTTTGGGGTGCCTGTGTCTTGCTGATTTTTAGTTTTCCCAATTTATACGCCCATGAGTGGACGTGCCCTATACTCCCTAAGCTGTGTTTTTTCGATGTTTCAGGACACACCGTACACTTCTCCAGAGTGGCTGTTGGCAATTTACATCCCGCCCATCAGCGTAGCAAGGCTGCCATTTCTCCATGGCCTGTCCTGCATTTCTGGTTTTGACACTTTTTGCAGCATGACCCTTTTGACCGATGGGAAGCGAGACTTCTTTGGAGCACTGATTTGCCTTTCCAGGTTGCTTGGTTGGCCAAAAAGGGCGTATGCGTTTTTTCCTGAATATATTCAGGAAAAAACGCATACGCCCTTTTTGGCCAAGGGCATCATTGTCGACGTTTTGCCGCTTTTCATGTGTTTTAAACGCGATTTGAATATACCTCCTGAAATATGTTTCCTGCAATTCTGCCTTTCTTTCAAATCCTCTTCGTTGCCTTCCCTCAATATATCTGTGGATGAGAGTTATCATTTATAACTCTGCGGGTTTGTGAATTGCAGTGTCCCTGAGCTCCATTTTTCAACTCGCTTTTTTGGGAGCTGGCCGCAAAAGCGCGGGATTGCCTCAGGCCCTATTCTGCTTCTGGGCGGCAGACTGAGCCTGTGGTTAATTCTTCTTCCTGATGGGAAAATAGAGTGACCTGTGCCTGTCCCAACACCTAGATCTAGTCTCTCATTGGTTGCCCCTCTTCCCGTTCATCCTTAGGACAAATTGCAACATGTAGGAAACAGGAGCTTAAAGGTGCTGATTCTCCAAGTAGGGAGATTGCTAGTAAAGTAGCTGGAAAGGCGAACCCGAGCACAAGGAGATGAGAAATGAGGTGCGAATTAGAAACCTTTCAAAATCACACGGTGTACCATCTTCTGGGTTTCTCATGCATGTTTTCGATGTAGGAAGATGCCCTTGAACCTGGAGATTTGGGACCCATGGGATGGGTACCACGCAGTATTACTTTAAATGGTCTGCGTTTGCTCACCCAACCTTTCAGCCCCAAGAGTGTCCACCCTTATGTCTCATCCAGCTGTGGGTCTAGATATGGTCAATCCAGGTTGCCTCACAGCCTCTGAACGAATTTTGTAAGAATTTCTCTCTCTTTCACTGTCTTTGTTTTACGGGTTTTTAAAAGTAATTTATTTTTATAATGGGGTTTAGCTGCTTTTCACGGCTGTGTTTATGCGGCTTTACACCCACTTGACTCACTTCCAGACAGATATCAATACATAGGTTTAAGATTCTTACTAGTCACATATATTCTTGTGCGGTGAATAGGGGGTGTTGAGTCCAGTTCACTGAGCAAGGAGTAGGTCTTGTCTATTACATATTGGGTGTACGGAACGGTATCTGAGCGAATTTGAAACCCTTGTTTTATGCATCACCCCACCTCACCTTTCCCGTTAAGCAGGCATATTGTGATTTGTAAACGTGTGACTCTGTTCTGTTTTGTAAATCAGTTCAAGTGTAGCGGTTTTTACATTCCCTCTATAAGTGATAGCTTATGATAAGTGTCTTTTTCTGTGTGACTTATTTCACTTAGGATCATCGTACCTAAATCCACTCATCTTGCTTCTACTAGCCTTATGACATTGATTTCATGTCTGAGTGATATTCCATTGTACATAAGGACCACAACTTCTTTATCCATTTTTCTCTTTCCTGGGATATTTAAGGTTTCATGAAGTGGAGGTTCTTGTCAACAGAGCAGCCCTAAACTTTGGGGTGCCTGTGTCTTGCTGATTTTTAGTTTTCCCAATTTATACGCCCATGAGTGGACGTGCCCTATGCTCCTAGAGCTGTGTTTTTTCGATGTTTCAGGACACACCGTACACTTCTCCAGAGTGGCTGTTGGCAATTTACATCCCGCCCATCAGCGTAGCAAGGCTGCCATTTCTCCATGGCCTGTCCTGCATTTCTGGTTTTGACACTTTTTGCAGCATGACCCTTTTGACCGATGGGAAGCGAGACTTCTTTGGAGCACTGATTTGCCTTTCCAGGTTGCTTGGTTGGCCAAAAAGGGCGTATGCGTTTTTTCCTGAATATATTCAGGAAAAAACGCATACGCCCTTTTTGGCCAAGGGCATCATTGTCGACGTTTTGCCGCTTTTCATGTGTTTTAAACGCGATTTGAATATACCTCCTGAAATATGTTTCCTGCAATTCTGCCTTTCTTTCAAATCCTCTTCGTTGCCTTCCCTCAATATATCTGTGGATGAGAGTTATCATTTATAACTCTGCGGGTTTGTGAATTGCAGTGTCCCTGAGCTCCATTTTTCAACTCGCTTTTTTGGGAGCTGGCCGCAAAAGCGCGGGATTGCCTCAGGCCCTATTCTGCTTCTGGGCGGCAGGCTGAGCCTGTGGTTAATTCTTCTTCCTGATGGGAAAATAGAGTGACCTGTGCCTGTCCCAACACCTAGATCTAGTCTCTCATTGGTTGCCCCTCTTCCCGTTCATCCTTAGGACAAATTGCAACATGTAGGAAACAGGAGCTTAAAGGTGCTGATTCTCCAAGTAGGGAGATTGCTAGTAAAGTAGCTGGAAAGGCGAACCCGAGCACAAGGAGATGAGAAATGAGGTGCGAATTAGAAACCTTTCAAAATCACACGGTGTACCATCTTCTGGGTTTCTCATGCATGTTTTCGATGTAGGAAGATGCCCTTGAACCTGGAGATTTGGGACCCATGGGATGGGTACCACGCAGTATTACTTTAAAGGGTCTGCGTTTGCTCACCCAACCTTTCAGTCCCAAGAGTGTCCACCCTTATGTCTCATCCAGCTGTGGGTCTAGATATGGTCAATCCAGGTTGCATCACAGCCTCTGAACGAATTTTGTAAGAATTTCTCTCTCATTCACTGTCTTTGTTTTACGGGTTTTTAAAAGTAATTTATTTTGATAATGGGGTTTAGCTGCTTTTCACGGCTGTGTTTATGCGGCTTTACACCCACTTGACTCACTTCCAGACAGATATCAATACATAGGTTTTAAGATTCTTACTAGTCACATATATTCTTGTGCGGTGAATAGGGGGTGTTGAGTCCAGTTCACTGAGCAAGGAGTAGGTCTTGTCTATTACATATTGGGTGTATGGAACGGTATCTGAGCGAATTTGAAACCCTTGTTTTATGCATCACCCCACCTCACCTTTCCCGTTAAGCAGCCATAGTGTGTTTTCTAAACGTGTGACTCTGTTCTGTTTTGTAATTCAGTTCAAGTGTAGCGGTTTTTACATTCCCTCTATAAGTGATAGCTTATGATAAGTGTCTATTTCTGTGTGACTTATTTCACTTAGAATCGTCGTACCTAAATCCACTCATCTTGCTTCTACTAGCCTTATGACATTGATTTCATGTCTGAGTGATATTCCATTGTACATAAGGACCACAACTTCTTTATCCATTTTTCTCTTTCCTGGGATATTTAAGGTGTCATGAAGTGGAGGTTCTTGTCAACAGAGCAGCCCTAAACTTTGGGGTGCCTGTGTCTTGCTGATTTTTAGTTTTCCCAATTTATACGCCCATGAGTGGACGTGCCCTATGCTCCCTAAGCTGTGTTTTTTCGATGTTTCAGGACACACCGTACACTTCTCCAGAGTGGCTGTTGGCAATTTACATCCCGCCCATCAGTGTAGCAAGGCTGCCATTTCTCCATGGCCTGTCCTGCATTTCTGGTTTTGACACTTTTTGCAGCATGGCCCTTTTGACCGATGGGAAGCGAGACTTCTTTGTAGCGCTGATTTGCCTTTCCAGGTTGCTTGGTTGGCCAAAAAGGGCGTATGCGTTTTTTCCTGAATATATTCAGGAAAAAACGCATACGCCCTTTTTGGCCAAGGGCATCATTGTCGACGTTTTGCCGCTTTTCATATGCTTTAAAGGCGATTCGAATCTACCATCTGAATTCTGTTTAATGGAATTCTGCCTTGCTTATAAATCCTCTTCCTTGCCTTCCCTCAATATATCTGTGGACGAGAGTTATCATTTATATCTCAGCAGGTTTGTGAATTGCAGTGCCCCTGAGCTCCATTTTTCAACTGTCTTTTTTGGGAGCTGGCCGCAAAAGCACGGGATTGCCTCAGGCCCTATTCAGGTTCCGGGGGGCAGGCTGAGCCTGTGGTTAATTCTTCTTCCTGATGGGAAAATAGAGTGACCTGTGCCTGTCCCAACACCTAGATCTAGTCTCTCATTGGTTGCCCCTCTTCCCGTTCATCCTCAAGACAAATTGCAACCTGCAGGGAACAGGAGCTTAAAGGTGCTGATTCTCCAAGTAGGGCGATTGCTAGTAAAGTAGCTGGAATGGCGAACCCGAGCACAAGGAGATGAGAAATGAGGTGCGTATTAGAAACCTTTCAAAATCACACGGTGTACCATCTTCTGGGTTTCTCATGCATGTTTTCGATGTAGGAAGATGCCCTTGAACCTGGAGATTTGGGACCCATGGGATGGGTACCAGGCAGTATTACTTTAAAGGGTCTGCGTTTGCTCACCCAACCTCACCCAACCTTTCAGCCCCAAGAGTGTCCACCCTTATGTCTCATCCAGCTGTGGGTCTAGATATGGTCAATCCAGGTTGCATCACAGCCTCTGAACGAATTTTGTAAGAATTTCTCTCTCTTTCACTGTCTTTGTTTTACGGGTTTTTAAAAGTAATTTATTTTTATAATGGGGTTTAGCTGCTTTTCACGGCTGTGTTTATGCGGCTTTACACCCACTTGACTCACTTCCAGACAGATATCAATACATAGGTTTAAGATTCTTACTAGTCACATATATTCTTGTGCGGTGAATAGGGGGTGTTGAGTCCAGTTCACTGAGCAAGGAGTAGGTCTTGTCTATTACATATTGGGTGTACGGAACGGTATCTGAGCGAATTTGAAACCCTTGTTTTATGCATCACCCCACCTCACCTTTCCCGTTAAGCAGGCATATTGTGATTTGTAAACATGTGACTCTGTTCTGTTTTGTAAATCAGTTCAAGTGTAGCGGTTTTTACATTCCCTCTATAAGTGATAGCTTATGATAAGTGTCTTTTTCTGTGTGACTTATTTCACTTAGGATCATCGTACCTAAATCCACTCATCTTGCTTCTACTAGCCTTATGACATTGATTTCATGTCTGAGTGATATTCCATTGTACATAAGGACCACAACTTCTTTATCCATTTTTCTCTTTCCTGGGATATTTAAGGTGTCATGAAGTGGAGGTTCTTGTCAACAGAGCAGCCCTAAACTTTGGGGTGCCTGTGTCTTGCTGATTTTTAGTTTTCCCAATTTATACGCCCATGAGTGGACGTGCCCTATACTCCCTAAGCTGTGTTTTTTCGATGTTTCAGGACACACCGTACACTTCTCCAGAGTGGCTGTTGGCAATTTACATCCCGCCCATCAGCGTAGCAAGGCTACCATTTCTCCATGGCCTGTCCTGCATTTCTGGTTTTGACACTTTTTGCAGCATGACCCTTTTGACCGATGGGAAGCGAGACTTCTTTGGAGCACTGATTTGCCTTTCCAGGTTGCTTGGTTGGCCAAAAAGGGCGTATGCGTTTTTTCCTGAATATATTCAGGAAAAAACGCATACGCCCTTTTTGGCCAAGGGCATCATTGTCGACGTTTTGCCGCTTTTCATGTGTTTTAAACGCGATTTGAATATACCTCCTGAAATATGTTTCCTGCAATTCTGCCTTTCTTTCAAATCCTCTTCGTTGCCTTCCCTCAATATATCTGTGGATGAGAGTTATCATTTATAACTCTGCGGGTTTGTGAATTGCAGTGTCCCTGAGCTCCATTTTTCAACTCGCTTTTTTGGGAGCTGGCCGCAAAAGCGCGGGATTGCCTCAGGCCCTATTCTGCTTCAGGGCGGCAGGCTGAGCCTGTGGTTAATTCTTCTTCCTGATGGGAAAATAGAGTGACCTGTGCCTGTCCCAACACCTAGATCTAGTCTCTCATTGGTTGCCCCTCTTCCCGTTCATCCTTAGGACAAATTGCAACATGTAGGAAACAGGAGCTTAAAGGTGCTGATTCTCCAAGTAGGGAGATTGCTAGTAAAGTAGCTGGAAAGGCGAACCCGAGCACAAGGAGATGAGAAATGAGGTGCGAATTAGAAACCTTTCAAAATCACACGGTGTACCATCTTCTGGGTTTCTCATGCATGTTTTCGATGTAAGAAGATGCCCTTGAACCTGGAGATTTGGGACCCATGGGATGGGTACCACGCAGTATTACTTTAAAGGGTCTGCGTTTGCTCACCCAACCTTTCAGCCCCAAGAGTGTCCACCCTTATGTCTCATCCAGCTGTGGGTCTAGATATGGTCAATCCAGGTTGCATCACAGCCTCTGAACGAATTTTGTAAGAATTTCTCTGTCTTTCACTGTCTTTGTTTTACGGGTTTTTAAAAGTAATTTATTTTGATAATGGGGTTTAGCTGCTTTTCACGGCTGTGTTTATGCGGCTTTACACCCACTTGACTCACTTCCAGACAGATATCAATACATAGGTTTTAAGATTCTTACTAGTCACATATATTCTTGTGCGGTGAATAGGGGGTGTTGAGTCCAGTTCACTGAGCAAGGAGTAGGTCTTGTCTATTACATATTGGGTGTATGGAACGGTATCTGAGCGAATTTGAAACCCTTGTTTTATGCATCACCCCACCTCACCTTTCCCGTTAAGCAGCCATAGTGTGTTTTCTAAACGTGTGACTCTGTTCTGTTTTGTAATTCAGTTCAAGTGTAGCGGTTTTTACATTCCCTCTATAAGTGATAGCTTATGATAAGTGTCTATTTCTGTGTGACTTATTTCACTTAGAATCGTCGTACCTAAATCCACTCATCTTGCTTCTACTAGCCTTATGACATTGATTTCATGTCTGAGTGATATTCCATTGTACATAAGGACCACAACTTCTTTATCCATTTTTCTCTTTCCTGGGATATTTAAGGTGTCATGAAGTGGAGGTTCTTGTCAACAGAGCAGCCCTAAACTTTGGGGTGCCTGTGTCTTGCTGATTTTTAGTTTTCCCAATTTATACGCCCATGAGTGGACGTGCCCTATGCTCCCTAAGCTGTGTTTTTTCGATGTTTCAGGACACACCGTACACTTCTCCAGAGTGGCTGTTGGCAATTTACATCCCGCCCATCAGTGTAGCAAGGCTGCCATTTCTCCATGGCCTGTCCTGCATTTCTGGTTTTGACACTTTTTGCAGCATGGCCCTTTTGACCGATGGGAAGCGAGACTTCTTTGTAGCGCTGATTTGCCTTTCCAGGTTGCTTGGTTGGCCAAAAAGGGCGTATGCGTTTTTTCCTGAATATATTCAGGAAAAAACGCATACGCCCTTTTTGGCCAAGGGCATCATTGCCGACGTTTTGCCGCTTTTCATATGCTTTAAAGGCGATTCGAATCTACCATCTGAAATCTGTTTAATGGAATTCTGCCTTGCTTATAAATCCTCTTCCTTGCCTTCCCTCAATATATCTGTGGACGAGAGTTATCATTTATATCTCAGCAGGTTTGTGAATTGCAGTGCCCCTGAGCTCCATTTTTCAACTGTCTTTTTTGGGAGCTGGCCGCAAAAGCACGGGATTGCCTCAGGCCCTATTCAGGTTCCGGGGGGCAGGCTGAGCCTGTGGTTAATTCTTCTTCCTGATGGGAAAATAGAGTGACCTGTGCCTGTCCCAACACCTAGATCTAGTCTCTCATTGGTTGCCCCTCTTCCCGTTCATCCTCAAGACAAATTGCAACCTGTAGGGAACAGGAGCTTAAAGGTGCTGATTCTCCAAGTAGGGCGATTGCTAGTAAAGTAGCTGGAATGGCGAACCCGAGCACAAGGAGATGAGAAATGAGGTGCGTATTAGAAACCTTTCAAAATCACACGGTGTACCATCTTCTGGGTTTCTCATGCATGTTTTCGATGTAGGAAGATGCCCTTGAACCTGGAGATTTGGGACCCATGGGATGGGTACCAGGCAGTATTACTTTAAAGGGTCTGCGTTTGCTCACCCAACCTCACCCAACCTTTCAGCCCCAAGAGTGTCCACCCTTATGTCTCATCCAGCTGTGGGTCTAGATATGGTCAATCCAGGTTGCATCACAGCCTCTGAACGAATTTTGTAAGAATTTCTCTCTCTTTCACTGTCTTTGTTTTACGGGTTTTTAAAAGTAATTTATTTTTATAATGGGGTTTAGCTGCTTTTCACGGCTGTGTTTATGCGGCTTTACACCCACTTGACTCACTTCCAGACAGATATCAATACATAGGTTTTAAGATTCTTACTAGTCACATATATTCTTGTGCGGTGAATAGGGGGTGTTGAGTCCAGTTCACTGAGCAAGGAGTAGGTCTTGTCTATTACATATTGGGTGTATGGAACGGTATCTGAGCGAATTTGAAACCCTTGTTTTATGCATCACCCCACCTCACCTTTCCCGTTAAGCAGCCATAGTGTGTTTTCTAAACGTGTGACTCTGTTCTGTTTTGTAATTCAGTTCAAGTGTAGCGGTTTTTACATTCCCTCTATAAGTGATAGCTTATGATAAGTGTCTATTTCTGTGTGACTTATTTCACTTAGAATCGTCGTACCTAAATCCACTCATCTTGCTTCTACTAGCCTTATGACATTGATTTCATGTCTGAGTGATATTCCATTGTACATAAGGACCACAACTTCTTTATCCATTTTTCTCTTTCCTGGGATATTTAAGGTGTCATGAAGTGGAGGTTCTTGTCAACAGAGCAGCCCTAAACTTTGGGGTGCCTGTGTCTTGCTGATTTTTAGTTTTCCCAATTTATACGCCCATGAGTGGACGTGCCCTATGCTCCCTAAGCTGTGTTTTTTCGATGTTTCAGGACACACCGTACACTTCTCCAGAGTGGCTGTTGGCAATTTACATCCCGCCCATCAGTGTAGCAAGGCTGCCATTTCTCCATGGCCTGTCCTGCATTTCTGGTTTTGACACTTTTTGCAGCATGGCCCTTTTGACCGATGGGAAGCGAGACTTCTTTGTAGCGCTGATTTGCCTTTCCAGGTTGCTTGGTTGGCCAAAAAGGGCGTATGCGTTTTTTCCTGAATATATTCAGGAAAAAACGCATACGCCCTTTTTGGCCAAGGGCATCATTGTCGACGTTTTGCCGCTTTTCATATGCTTTAAAGGCGATTCGAATCTACCATCTGAATTCTGTTTAATGGAATTCTGCCTTGCTTATAAATCCTCTTCCTTGCCTTCCCTCAATATATCTGTGGACGAGAGTTATCATTTATATCTCAGCAGGTTTGTGAATTGCAGTGCCCCTGAGCTCCATTTTTCAACTGTCTTTTTTGGGAGCTGGCCGCAAAAGCACGGGATTGCCTCAGGCCCTATTCAGGTTCCGGGGGGCAGGCTGAGCCTGTGGTTAATTCTTCTTCCTGATGGGAAAATAGAGTGACCTGTGCCTGTCCCAACACCTAGATCTAGTCTCTCATTGGTTGCCCCTCTTCCCGTTCATCCTCAAGACAAATTGCAACCTGCAGGGAACAGGAGCTTAAAGGTGCTGATTCTCCAAGTAGGGCGATTGCTAGTAAAGTAGCTGGAATGGCGAACCCGAGCACAAGGAGATGAGAAATGAGGTGCGTATTAGAAACCTTTCAAAATCACACGGTGTACCATCTTCTGGGTTTCTCATGCATGTTTTCGATGTAGGAAGATGCCCTTGAACCTGGAGATTTGGGACCCATGGGATGGGTACCAGGCAGTATTACTTTAAAGGGTCTGCGTTTGCTCACCCAACCTCACCCAACCTTTCAGCCCCAAGAGTGTCCACCCTTATGTCTCATCCAGCTGTGGGTCTAGATATGGTCAATCCAGGTTGCATCACAGCCTCTGAACGAATTTTGTAAGAATTTCTCTCTCTTTCACTGTCTTTGTTTTACGGGTTTTTAAAAGTAATTTATTTTTATAATGGGGTTTAGCTGCTTTTCACGGCTGTGTTTATGCGGCTTTACACCCACTTGACTCACTTCCAGACAGATATCAATACATAGGTTTAAGATTCTTACTAGTCACATATATTCTTGTGCGGTGAATAGGGGGTGTTGAGTCCAGTTCACTGAGCAAGGAGTAGGTCTTGTCTATTACATATTGGGTGTACGGAACGGTATCTGAGCGAATTTGAAACCCTTGTTTTATGCATCACCCCACCTCACCTTTCCCGTTAAGCAGGCATATTGTGATTTGTAAACATGTGACTCTGTTCTGTTTTGTAAATCAGTTCAAGTGTAGCGGTTTTTACATTCCCTCTATAAGTGATAGCTTATGATAAGTGTCTTTTTCTGTGTGACTTATTTCACTTAGGATCATCGTACCTAAATCCACTCATCTTGCTTCTACTAGCCTTATGACATTGATTTCATGTCTGAGTGATATTCCATTGTACATAAGGACCACAACTTCTTTATCCATTTTTCTCTTTCCTGGGATATTTAAGGTGTCATGAAGTGGAGGTTCTTGTCAACAGAGCAGCCCTAAACTTTGGGGTGCCTGTGTCTTGCTGATTTTTAGTTTTCCCAATTTATACGCCCATGAGTGGACGTGCCCTATACTCCCTAAGCTGTGTTTTTTCGATGTTTCAGGACACACCGTACACTTCTCCAGAGTGGCTGTTGGCAATTTACATCCCGCCCATCAGCGTAGCAAGGCTACCATTTCTCCATGGCCTGTCCTGCATTTCTGGTTTTGACACTTTTTGCAGCATGACCCTTTTGACCGATGGGAAGCGAGACTTCTTTGGAGCACTGATTTGCCTTTCCAGGTTGCTTGGTTGGCCAAAAAGGGCGTATGCGTTTTTTCCTGAATATATTCAGGAAAAAACGCATACGCCCTTTTTGGCCAAGGGCATCATTGTCGACGTTTTGCCGCTTTTCATGTGTTTTAAACGCGATTTGAATATACCTCCTGAAATATGTTTCCTGCAATTCTGCCTTTCTTTCAAATCCTCTTCGTTGCCTTCCCTCAATATATCTGTGGATGAGAGTTATCATTTATAACTCTGCGGGTTTGTGAATTGCAGTGTCCCTGAGCTCCATTTTTCAACTCGCTTTTTTGGGAGCTGGCCGCAAAAGCGCGGGATTGCCTCAGGCCCTATTCTGCTTCAGGGCGGCAGGCTGAGCCTGTGGTTAATTCTTCTTCCTGATGGGAAAATAGAGTGACCTGTGCCTGTCCCAACACCTAGATCTAGTCTCTCATTGGTTGCCCCTCTTCCCGTTCATCCTTAGGACAAATTGCAACATGTAGGAAACAGGAGCTTAAAGGTGCTGATTCTCCAAGTAGGGAGATTGCTAGTAAAGTAGCTGGAAAGGCGAACCCGAGCACAAGGAGATGAGAAATGAGGTGCGAATTAGAAACCTTTCAAAATCACACGGTGTACCATCTTCTGGGTTTCTCATGCATGTTTTCGATGTAAGAAGATGCCCTTGAACCTGGAGATTTGGGACCCATGGGATGGGTACCACGCAGTATTACTTTAAAGGGTCTGCGTTTGCTCACCCAACCTTTCAGCCCCAAGAGTGTCCACCCTTATGTCTCATCCAGCTGTGGGTCTAGATATGGTCAATCCAGGTTGCATCACAGCCTCTGAACGAATTTTGTAAGAATTTCTCTGTCTTTCACTGTCTTTGTTTTACGGGTTTTTAAAAGTAATTTATTTTGATAATGGGGTTTAGCTGCTTTTCACGGCTGTGTTTATGCGGCTTTACACCCACTTGACTCACTTCCAGACAGATATCAATACATAGGTTTTAAGATTCTTACTAGTCACATATATTCTTGTGCGGTGAATAGGGGGTGTTGAGTCCAGTTCACTGAGCAAGGAGTAGGTCTTGTCTATTACATATTGGGTGTATGGAACGGTATCTGAGCGAATTTGAAACCCTTGTTTTATGCATCACCCCACCTCACCTTTCCCGTTAAGCAGCCATAGTGTGTTTTCTAAACGTGTGACTCTGTTCTGTTTTGTAATTCAGTTCAAGTGTAGCGGTTTTTACATTCCCTCTATAAGTGATAGCTTATGATAAGTGTCTATTTCTGTGTGACTTATTTCACTTAGAATCGTCGTACCTAAATCCACTCATCTTGCTTCTACTAGCCTTATGACATTGATTTCATGTCTGAGTGATATTCCATTGTACATAAGGACCACAACTTCTTTATCCATTTTTCTCTTTCCTGGGATATTTAAGGTGTCATGAAGTGGAGGTTCTTGTCAACAGAGCAGCCCTAAACTTTGGGGTGCCTGTGTCTTGCTGATTTTTAGTTTTCCCAATTTATACGCCCATGAGTGGACGTGCCCTATGCTCCCTAAGCTGTGTTTTTTCGATGTTTCAGGACACACCGTACACTTCTCCAGAGTGGCTGTTGGCAATTTACATCCCGCCCATCAGTGTAGCAAGGCTGCCATTTCTCCATGGCCTGTCCTGCATTTCTGGTTTTGACACTTTTTGCAGCATGGCCCTTTTGACCGATGGGAAGCGAGACTTCTTTGTAGCGCTGATTTGCCTTTCCAGGTTGCTTGGTTGGCCAAAAAGGGCGTATGCGTTTTTTCCTGAATATATTCAGGAAAAAACGCATACGCCCTTTTTGGCCAAGGGCATCATTGCCGACGTTTTGCCGCTTTTCATATGCTTTAAAGGCGATTCGAATCTACCATCTGAAATCTGTTTAATGGAATTCTGCCTTGCTTATAAATCCTCTTCCTTGCCTTCCCTCAATATATCTGTGGACGAGAGTTATCATTTATATCTCAGCAGGTTTGTGAATTGCAGTGCCCCTGAGCTCCATTTTTCAACTGTCTTTTTTGGGAGCTGGCCGCAAAAGCACGGGATTGCCTCAGGCCCTATTCAGGTTCCGGGGGGCAGGCTGAGCCTGTGGTTAATTCTTCTTCCTGATGGGAAAATAGAGTGACCTGTGCCTGTCCCAACACCTAGATCTAGTCTCTCATTGGTTGCCCCTCTTCCCGTTCATCCTCAAGACAAATTGCAACCTGTAGGGAACAGGAGCTTAAAGGTGCTGATTCTCCAAGTAGGGCGATTGCTAGTAAAGTAGCTGGAATGGCGAACCCGAGCACAAGGAGATGAGAAATGAGGTGCGTATTAGAAACCTTTCAAAATCACACGGTGTACCATCTTCTGGGTTTCTCATGCATGTTTTCGATGTAGGAAGATGCCCTTGAACCTGGAGATTTGGGACCCATGGGATGGGTACCAGGCAGTATTACTTTAAAGGGTCTGCGTTTGCTCACCCAACCTCACCCAACCTTTCAGCCCCAAGAGTGTCCACCCTTATGTCTCATCCAGCTGTGGGTCTAGATATGGTCAATCCAGGTTGCATCACAGCCTCTGAACGAATTTTGTAAGAATTTCTCTCTCTTTCACTGTCTTTGTTTTACGGGTTTTTAAAAGTAATTTATTTTTATAATGGGGTTTAGCTGCTTTTCACGGCTGTGTTTATGCGGCTTTACACCCACTTGACTCACTTCCAGACAGATATCAATACATAGGTTTAAGATTCTTACTAGTCACATATATTCTTGTGCGGTGAATAGGGGGTGTTGAGTCCAGTTCACTGAGCAAGGAGTAGGTCTTGTCTATTACATATTGGGTGTACGGAACGGTATCTGAGCGAATTTGAAACCCTTGTTTTATGCATCACCCCACCTCACCTTTCCCGTTAAGCAGGCATATTGTGATTTGTAAACATGTGACTCTGTTCTGTTTTGTAAATCAGTTCAAGTGTAGCGGTTTTTACATTCCCTCTATAAGTGATAGCTTATGATAAGTGTCTTTTTCTGTGTGACTTATTTCACTTAGGATCATCGTACCTAAATCCACTCATCTTGCTTCTACTAGCCTTATGACATTGATTTCATGTCTGAGTGATATTCCATTGTACATAAGGACCACAACTTCTTTATCCATTTTTCTCTTTCCTGGGATATTTAAGGTGTCATGAAGTGGAGGTTCTTGTCAACAGAGCAGCCCTAAACTTTGGGGTGCCTGTGTCTTGCTGATTTTTAGTTTTCCCAATTTATACGCCCATGAGTGGACGTGCCCTATACTCCCTAAGCTGTGTTTTTTCGATGTTTCAGGACACACCGTACACTTCTCCAGAGTGGCTGTTGGCAATTTACATCCCGCCCATCAGCGTAGCAAGGCTGCCATTTCTCCATGGCCTGTCCTGCATTTCTGGTTTTGACACTTTTTGCAGCACGACCCTTTTGACCGATGGGAAGCGAGACTTCTTTGGAGCACTGATTTGCCTTTCCAGGTTGCTTGGTTGGCCAAAAAGGGCGTATGCGTTTTTTCCTGAATATATTTAGGAAAAAACGCATACGCCCTTTTTGGCCAAGGGCATCATTGTCGACGTTTTGCCGCTTTTCATGTGTTTTAAACGCGATTTGAATATACCTCCTGAAATATGTTTCCTGCAATTCTGCCTTTTTTTCAAATCCTCTTCGTTGCCTTCCCTCAATATATCTGTGGATGAGAGTTATCATTTATAACTCTGCGGGTTTGTGAATTGCAGTGTCCCTGAGCTCCATTTTTCAACTCGCTTTTTTGGGAGCTGGCCGCAAAAGCGCGGGATTGCCTCAGGCCCTATTCTGCTTCTGGGCGGCAGGCTGAGCCTGTGGTTAATTCTTCTTCCTGATGGGAAAATAGAGTGACCTGTGCCTGTCCCAACACCTAGATCTAGTCTCTCATTGGTTGCCCCTCTTCCCGTTCATCCTTAGGACAAATTGCAACATGTAGGAAACAGGAGCTTAAAGGTGCTGATTCTCCAAGTAGGGAGATTGCTAGTAAAGTAGCTGGAAAGGCGAACCCGAGCACAAGGAGATGAGAAATGAGGTGCGAATTAGAAACCTTTCAAAATCACACGGTGTACCATCTTCTGGGTTTCTCATGCATGTTTTCGATGTAAGAAGATGCCCTTGAACCTGGAGATTTGGGACCCATGGGATGGGTACCACGCAGTATTACTTTAAAGGGTCTGCGTTTGCTCACCCAACCTTTCAGCCCCAAGAGTGTCCACCCTTATGTCTCATCCAGCTGTGGGTCTAGATATGGTCAATCCAGGTTGCATCACAGCCTCTGAACGAATTTTGTAAGAATGTCTCTGTCTTTCACTGTCTTTGTTTTACGGGTTTTTAAAAGTAATTTATTTTGATAATGGGGTTTAGCTGCTTTTCACGGCTGTGTTTATGCGGCTTTACACCCACTTGACTCACTTCCAGACAGATATCAATACATAGGTTTTAAGATTCTTACTAGTCACATATATTCTTGTGCGGTGAATAGGGGGTGTTGAGTCCAGTTCACTGAGCAAGGAGTAGGTCTTGTCTATTACATATTGGGTGTATGGAACGGTATCTGAGCGAATTTGAAACCCTTGTTTTATGCATCACCCCACCTCACCTTTCCCGTTAAGCAGCCATAGTGTGTTTTCTAAACGTGTGACTCTGTTCTGTTTTGTAATTCAGTTCAAGTGTAGCGGTTTTTACATTCCCTCTATAAGTGATAGCTTATGATAAGTGTCTATTTCTGTGTGACTTATTTCACTTAGAATCGTCGTACCTAAATCCACTCATCTTGCTTCTACTAGCCTTATGACATTGATTTCATGTCTGAGTGATATTCCATTGTACATAAGGACCACAACTTCTTTATCCATTTTTCTCTTTCCTGGGATATTTAAGGTGTCATGAAGTGGAGGTTCTTGTCAACAGAGCAGCCCTAAACTTTGGGGTGCCTGTGTCTTGCTGATTTTTAGTTTTCCCAATTTATACGCCCATGAGTGGACGTGCCCTATGCTCCCTAAGCTGTGTTTTTTCGATGTTTCAGGACACACCGTACACTTCTCCAGAGTGGCTGTTGGCAATTTACATCCCGCCCATCAGTGTAGAAAGGCTGCCATTTCTCCATGGCCTGTCCAGCATTTCTGGTTTTGACACTTTTTGCAGCATGACCCTTTTGACCGATGGGAAGCGAGACTTCTTTGTAGCGTTGATTTGCCTTTCCAGGTTGCTTGGTTGGCCAAAAAGGGCGTATGCGTTTTTTCCTGAATATATTCAGGAAAAAACGCATACGCCCTTTTTGGCCAAGGGCATCATTGCCGACATTTTGCCGCTTTTCATATGCTTTAAAGGCGATTCGAATCTACCATCTGAAATCTGTTTAATGGAATTCTGCCTTGCTTATAAATCCTCTTCCTTGCCTTCCCTCAATATATCTGTGGACGAGAGTTATCATTTATATCTCAGCAGGTTTGTGAATTGCAGTGCCCCTGAGCTCCATTTTTCAACTGTCTTTTTTGGGAGCTGGCCGCAAAAGCACGGGATTGCCTCAGGCCCTATTCAGGTTCCGGGGGGCAGGCTGAGCCTGTGGTTAATTCTTCTTCCTGATGGGAAAATAGAGTGACCTGTGCCTGTCCCAACACCTAGATCTAGTCTCTCATTGGTTGCCCCTCTTCCCGTTCATCCTCAAGACAAATTGCAACCTGTAGGGAACAGGAGCTTAAAGGTGCTGATTCTCCAAGTAGGGCGATTGCTAGTAAAGTAGCTGGAATGGCGAACCCGAGCACAAGGAGATGAGAAATGAGGTGCGTATTAGAAACCTTTCAAAATCACACGGTGTACCATCTTCTGGGTTTCTCATGCATGTTTTCGATGTAGGAAGATGCCCTTGAACCTGGAGATTTGGGACCCATGGGATGGGTACCAGGCAGTATTACTTTAAAGGGTCTGCGTTTGCTCACCCAACCTCACCCAACCTTTCAGCCCCAAGAGTGTCCACCCTTATGTCTCATCCAGCTGTGGGTCTAGATATGGTCAATCCAGGTTGCATCACAGCCTCTGAACGAATTTTGTAAGAATTTCTCTCTCTTTCACTGTCTTTGTTTTACGGGTTTTTAAAAGTAATTTATTTTTATAATGGGGTTTAGCTGCTTTTCACGGCTGTGTTTATGCGGCTTTACACCCACTTGACTCACTTCCAGACAGATATCAATACATAGGTTTAAGATTCTTACTAGTCACATATATTCTTGTGCGGTGAATAGGGGGTGTTGAGTCCAGTTCACTGAGCAAGGAGTAGGTCTTGTCTATTACATATTGGGTGTACGGAACGGTATCTGAGCGAATTTGAAACCCTTGTTTTATGCATCACCCCACCTCACCTTTCCCGTTAAGCAGGCATATTGTGATTTGTAAACATGTGACTCTGTTCTGTTTTGTAAATCAGTTCAAGTGTAGCGGTTTTTACATTCCCTCTATAAGTGATAGCTTATGATAAGTGTCTTTTTCTGTGTGACTTATTTCACTTAGGATCATCGTACCTAAATCCACTCATCTTGCTTCTACTAGCCTTATGACATTGATTTCATGTCTGAGTGATATTCCATTGTACATAAGGACCACAACTTCTTTATCCATTTTTCTCTTTCCTGGGATATTTAAGGTGTCATGAAGTGGAGGTTCTTGTCAACAGAGCAGCCCTAAACTTTGGGGTGCCTGTGTCTTGCTGATTTTTAGTTTTCCCAATTTATACGCCCATGAGTGGACGTGCCCTATACTCCCTAAGCTGTGTTTTTTCGATGTTTCAGGACACACCGTACACTTCTCCAGAGTGGCTGTTGGCAATTTACATCCCGCCCATCAGCGTAGCAAGGCTGCCATTTCTCCATGGCCTGTCCTGCATTTCTGGTTTTGACACTTTTTGCAGCATGACCCTTTTGACCGATGGGAAGCGAGACTTCTTTGGAGCACTGATTTGCCTTTCCAGGTTGCTTGGTTGGCCAAAAAGGGCGTATGCGTTTTTTCCTGAATATATTCAGGAAAAAACGCATACGCCCTTTTTGGCCAAGGGCATCATTGTCGACGTTTTGCCGCTTTTCATGTGTTTTAAACGCGATTTGAATATACCTCCTGAAATATGTTTCCTGCAATTCTGCCTTTCTTTCAAATCCTCTTCGTTGCCTTCCCTCAATATATCTGTGGATGAGAGTTATCATTTATAACTCTGCGGGTTTTGAATTGCAGTGTCCCTGAGCTCCATTTTTCAACTCGCTTTTTTGGGAGCTGGCCGCAAAAGCGCGGGATTGCCTCAGGCCCTATTCTGCTTCTGGGCGGCAGGCTGAGCCTGTGGTTAATTCTTCTTCCTGATGGGAAAATAGAGTGACCTGTGCCTGTCCCAACACCTAGATCTAGTCTCTCATTGGTTGCCCCTCTTCCCGTTCATCCTTAGGACAAATTGCAACATGTAGGAAACAGGAGCTTAAAGGTGCTGATTCTCCAAGTAGGGAGATTGCTAGTAAAGTAGCTGGAAAGGCGAACCCGAGCACAAGGAGATGAGAAATGAGGTGCGAATTAGAAACCTTTCAAAATCACACGGTGTACCATCTTCTGGGTTTCTCATGCATGTTTTCGATGTAAGAAGATGCCCTTGAACCTGGAGATTTGGGACCCATGGGATGGGTACCACGCAGTATTACTTTAAAGGGTCTGCGTTTGCTCACCCAACCTTTCAGCCCCAAGAGTGTCCACCCTTATGTCTCATCCAGCTGGTTGTCTAGATATGGTCAATCCAGGTTGCATCACAGCCTCTGAACGAATTTTGTAAGAATTTCTCTGTCTTTCACTGTCTTTGTTTTACGGATTTTTAAAAGTAATTTATTTTGGTAATGGGGTTTAGCTGCTTTTCACGGCTGTGTTTATGCGGCTTTACACCCACTTGACTCACTTCCAGACAGATATCAATACATAGGTTTTAAGATTCTTACTAGTCACATATATTCTTGTGCGGTGAATAGGGGGTGTTGAGTCCAGTTCACTGAGCAAGGAGTAGGTCTTGTCTATTACATATTGGGTGTATGGAACGGTATCTGAGCGAATTTGAAACCCTTGTTTTATGCATCACCCCACCTCACCTTTCCCGTTAAGCAGCCATAGTGTGTTTTCTAAACGTGTGACTCTGTTCTGTTTTGTAATTCAGTTCAAGTGTAGCGGTTTTTACATTCCCTCTATAAGTGATAGCTTATGATAAGTGTCTATTTCTGTGTGACTTATTTCACTTAGAATCGTCGTACCTAAATCCACTCATCTTGCTTCTACTAGCCTTATGACATTGATTTCATGTCTGAGTGATATTCCATTGTACATAAGGACCACAACTTCTTTATCCATTTTTCTCTTTCCTGGGATATTTAAGGTGTCATGAAGTGGAGGTTCTTGTCAACAGAGCAGCCCTAAACTTTGGGGTGCCTGTGTCTTGCTGATTTTTAGTTTTCCCAATTTATACGCCCATGAGTGGACGTGCCCTATGCTCCCTAAGCTGTGTTTTTTCGATGTTTCAGGACACACCGTACACTTCTCCAGAGTGGCTGTTGGCAATTTACATCCCGCCCATCAGTGTAGCAAGGCTGCCATTTCTCCATGGCCTGTCCTGCATTTCTGGTTTTGACACTTTTTGCAGCATGGCCCTTTTGACCGATGGGAAGCGAGACTTCTTTGTAGCGCTGATTTGCCTTTCCAGGTTGCTTGGTTGGCCAAAAAGGGCGTATGCGTTTTTTCCTGAATATATTCAGGAAAAAACGCATACGCCCTTTTTGGCCAAGGGCATCATTGTCGACGTTTTGCCGCTTTTCATATGCTTTAAAGGCGATTCGAATCTACCATCTGAAATCTGTTTAATGGAATTCTGCCTTGCTTATAAATCCTCTTCCTTGCCTTCCCTCAATATATCTGTGGACGAGAGTTATCATTTATATCTCAGCAGGTTTGTGAATTGCAGTGCCCCTGAGCTCCATTTTTCAACTGTCTTTTTTGGGAGCTGGCCGCAAAAGCACGGGATTGCCTCAGGCCCTATTCAGGTTCCGGGGGGCAGGCTGAGCCTGTGGTTAATTCTTCTTCCTGATGGGAAAATAGAGTGACCTGTGCCTGTCCCAACACCTAGATCTAGTCTCTCATTGGTTGCCCCTCTTCCCGTTCATCCTCAAGACAAATTGCAACCTGTAGGGAACAGGAGCTTAAAGGTGCTGATTCTCCAAGTAGGGCGATTGCTAGTAAAGTAGCTGGAATGGCGAACCCGAGCACAAGGAGATGAGAAATGAGGTGCGTATTAGAAACCTTTCAAAATCACACGGTGTACCATCTTCTGGGTTTCTCATGCATGTTTTCGATGTAGGAAGATGCCCTTGAACCTGGAGATTTGGGACCCATGGGATGGGTACCAGGCAGTATTACTTTAAAGGGTCTGCGTTTGCTCACCCAACCTCACCCAACCTTTCAGCCCCAAGAGTGTCCACCCTTATGTCTCATCCAGCTGTGGGTCTAGATATGGTCAATCCAGGTTGCATCACAGCCTCTGAACGAATTTTGTAAGAATTTCTCTCTCATTCACTGTCTTTGTTTTACGGGTTTTTAAAAGTAATTTATTTTGATAATGGGGTTTAGCTGCTTTTCACGGCTGTGTTTATGCGGCTTTACACCCACTTGACTCACTTCCAGACAGATATCAATACATAGGTTTTAAGATTCTTACTAGTCACATATATTCTTGTGCGGTGAATAGGGGGTGTTGAGTCCAGTTCACTGAGCAAGGAGTAGGTCTTGTCTATTACATATTGGGTGTATGGAACGGTATCTGAGCGAATTTGAAACCCTTGTTTTATGCATCACCCCACCTCACCTTTCCCGTTAAGCAGCCATAGTGTGTTTTCTAAACGTGTGACTCTGTTCTGTTTTGTAATTCAGTTCAAGTGTAGCGGTTTTTACATTCCCTCTATAAGTGATAGCTTATGATAAGTGTCTATTTCTGTGTGACTTATTTCACTTAGAATCGTCGTACCTAAATCCACTCATCTTGCTTCTACTAGCCTTATGACATTGATTTCATGTCTGAGTGATATTCCATTGTACATAAGGACCACAACTTCTTTATCCATTTTTCTCTTTCCTGGGATATTTAAGGTGTCATGAAGTGGAGGTTCTTGTCAACAGAGCAGCCCTAAACTTTGGGGTGCCTGTGTCTTGCTGATTTTTAGTTTTCCCAATTTATACGCCCATGAGTGGACGTGCCCTATGCTCCCTAAGCTGTGTTTTTTCGATGTTTCAGGACACACCGTACACTTCTCCAGAGTGGCTGTTGGCAATTTACATCCCGCCCATCAGTGTAGCAAGGCTGCCATTTCTCCATGGCCTGTCCTGCATTTCTGGTTTTGACACTTTTTGCAGCATGGCCCTTTTGACCGATGGGAAGCGAGACTTCTTTGTAGCGCTGATTTGCCTTTCCAGGTTGCTTGGTTGGCCAAAAAGGGCGTATGCGTTTTTTCCTGAATATATTCAGGAAAAAACGCATACGCCCTTTTTGGCCAAGGGCATCATTGTCGACGTTTTGCCGCTTTTCATATGCTTTAAAGGCGATTCGAATCTACCATCTGAATTCTGTTTAATGGAATTCTGCCTTGCTTATAAATCCTCTTCCTTGCCTTCCCTCAATATATCTGTGGACGAGAGTTATCATTTATATCTCAGCAGGTTTGTGAATTGCAGTGCCCCTGAGCTCCATTTTTCAACTGTCTTTTTTGGGAGCTGGCCGCAAAAGCACGGGATTGCCTCAGGCCCTATTCAGGTTCCGGGGGGCAGGCTGAGCCTGTGGTTAATTCTTCTTCCTGATGGGAAAATAGAGTGACCTGTGCCTGTCCCAACACCTAGATCTAGTCTCTCATTGGTTGCCCCTCTTCCCGTTCATCCTCAAGACAAATTGCAACCTGCAGGGAACAGGAGCTTAAAGGTGCTGATTCTCCAAGTAGGGCGATTGCTAGTAAAGTAGCTGGAATGGCGAACCCGAGCACAAGGAGATGAGAAATGAGGTGCGTATTAGAAACCTTTCAAAATCACACGGTGTACCATCTTCTGGGTTTCTCATGCATGTTTTCGATGTAGGAAGATGCCCTTGAACCTGGAGATTTGGGACCCATGGGATGGGTACCAGGCAGTATTACTTTAAAGGGTCTGCGTTTGCTCACCCAACCTCACCCAACCTTTCAGCCCCAAGAGTGTCCACCCTTATGTCTCATCCAGCTGTGGGTCTAGATATGGTCAATCCAGGTTGCATCACAGCCTCTGAACGAATTTTGTAAGAATTTCTCTCTCTTTCACTGTCTTTGTTTTACGGGTTTTTAAAAGTAATTTATTTTTATAATGGGGTTTAGCTGCTTTTCACGGCTGTGTTTATGCGGCTTTACACCCACTTGACTCACTTCCAGACAGATATCAATACATAGGTTTAAGATTCTTACTAGTCACATATATTCTTGTGCGGTGAATAGGGGGTGTTGAGTCCAGTTCACTGAGCAAGGAGTAGGTCTTGTCTATTACATATTGGGTGTACGGAACGGTATCTGAGCGAATTTGAAACCCTTGTTTTATGCATCACCCCACCTCACCTTTCCCGTTAAGCAGGCATATTGTGATTTGTAAACATGTGACTCTGTTCTGTTTTGTAAATCAGTTCAAGTGTAGCGGTTTTTACATTCCCTCTATAAGTGATAGCTTATGATAAGTGTCTTTTTCTGTGTGACTTATTTCACTTAGGATCATCGTACCTAAATCCACTCATCTTGCTTCTACTAGCCTTATGACATTGATTTCATGTCTGAGTGATATTCCATTGTACATAAGGACCACAACTTCTTTATCCATTTTTCTCTTTCCTGGGATATTTAAGGTGTCATGAAGTGGAGGTTCTTGTCAACAGAGCAGCCCTAAACTTTGGGGTGCCTGTGTCTTGCTGATTTTTAGTTTTCCCAATTTATACGCCCATGAGTGGACGTGCCCTATACTCCCTAAGCTGTGTTTTTTCGATGTTTCAGGACACACCGTACACTTCTCCAGAGTGGCTGTTGGCAATTTACATCCCGCCCATCAGCGTAGCAAGGCTACCATTTCTCCATGGCCTGTCCTGCATTTCTGGTTTTGACACTTTTTGCAGCATGACCCTTTTGACCGATGGGAAGCGAGACTTCTTTGGAGCACTGATTTGCCTTTCCAGGTTGCTTGGTTGGCCAAAAAGGGCGTATGCGTTTTTTCCTGAATATATTCAGGAAAAAACGCATACGCCCTTTTTGGCCAAGGGCATCATTGTCGACGTTTTGCCGCTTTTCATGTGTTTTAAACGCGATTTGAATATACCTCCTGAAATATGTTTCCTGCAATTCTGCCTTTCTTTCAAATCCTCTTCGTTGCCTTCCCTCAATATATCTGTGGATGAGAGTTATCATTTATAACTCTGCGGGTTTGTGAATTGCAGTGTCCCTGAGCTCCATTTTTCAACTCGCTTTTTTGGGAGCTGGCCGCAAAAGCGCGGGATTGCCTCAGGCCCTATTCTGCTTCAGGGCGGCAGGCTGAGCCTGTGGTTAATTCTTCTTCCTGATGGGAAAATAGAGTGACCTGTGCCTGTCCCAACACCTAGATCTAGTCTCTCATTGGTTGCCCCTCTTCCCGTTCATCCTTAGGACAAATTGCAACATGTAGGAAACAGGAGCTTAAAGGTGCTGATTCTCCAAGTAGGGAGATTGCTAGTAAAGTAGCTGGAAAGGCGAACCCGAGCACAAGGAGATGAGAAATGAGGTGCGAATTAGAAACCTTTCAAAATCACACGGTGTACCATCTTCTGGGTTTCTCATGCATGTTTTCGATGTAAGAAGATGCCCTTGAACCTGGAGATTTGGGACCCATGGGATGGGTACCACGCAGTATTACTTTAAAGGGTCTGCGTTTGCTCACCCAACCTTTCAGCCCCAAGAGTGTCCACCCTTATGTCTCATCCAGCTGTGGGTCTAGATATGGTCAATCCAGGTTGCATCACAGCCTCTGAACGAATTTTGTAAGAATTTCTCTGTCTTTCACTGTCTTTGTTTTACGGGTTTTTAAAAGTAATTTATTTTGATAATGGGGTTTAGCTGCTTTTCACGGCTGTGTTTATGCGGCTTTACACCCACTTGACTCACTTCCAGACAGATATCAATACATAGGTTTTAAGATTCTTACTAGTCACATATATTCTTGTGCGGTGAATAGGGGGTGTTGAGTCCAGTTCACTGAGCAAGGAGTAGGTCTTGTCTATTACATATTGGGTGTATGGAACGGTATCTGAGCGAATTTGAAACCCTTGTTTTATGCATCACCCCACCTCACCTTTCCCGTTAAGCAGCCATAGTGTGTTTTCTAAACGTGTGACTCTGTTCTGTTTTGTAATTCAGTTCAAGTGTAGCGGTTTTTACATTCCCTCTATAAGTGATAGCTTATGATAAGTGTCTATTTCTGTGTGACTTATTTCACTTAGAATCGTCGTACCTAAATCCACTCATCTTGCTTCTACTAGCCTTATGACATTGATTTCATGTCTGAGTGATATTCCATTGTACATAAGGACCACAACTTCTTTATCCATTTTTCTCTTTCCTGGGATATTTAAGGTGTCATGAAGTGGAGGTTCTTGTCAACAGAGCAGCCCTAAACTTTGGGGTGCCTGTGTCTTGCTGATTTTTAGTTTTCCCAATTTATACGCCCATGAGTGGACGTGCCCTATGCTCCCTAAGCTGTGTTTTTTCGATGTTTCAGGACACACCGTACACTTCTCCAGAGTGGCTGTTGGCAATTTACATCCCGCCCATCAGTGTAGCAAGGCTGCCATTTCTCCATGGCCTGTCCTGCATTTCTGGTTTTGACACTTTTTGCAGCATGGCCCTTTTGACCGATGGGAAGCGAGACTTCTTTGTAGCGCTGATTTGCCTTTCCAGGTTGCTTGGTTGGCCAAAAAGGGCGTATGCGTTTTTTCCTGAATATATTCAGGAAAAAACGCATACGCCCTTTTTGGCCAAGGGCATCATTGCCGACGTTTTGCCGCTTTTCATATGCTTTAAAGGCGATTCGAATCTACCATCTGAAATCTGTTTAATGGAATTCTGCCTTGCTTATAAATCCTCTTCCTTGCCTTCCCTCAATATATCTGTGGACGAGAGTTATCATTTATATCTCAGCAGGTTTGTGAATTGCAGTGCCCCTGAGCTCCATTTTTCAACTGTCTTTTTTGGGAGCTGGCCGCAAAAGCACGGGATTGCCTCAGGCCCTATTCAGGTTCCGGGGGGCAGGCTGAGCCTGTGGTTAATTCTTCTTCCTGATGGGAAAATAGAGTGACCTGTGCCTGTCCCAACACCTAGATCTAGTCTCTCATTGGTTGCCCCTCTTCCCGTTCATCCTCAAGACAAATTGCAACCTGTAGGGAACAGGAGCTTAAAGGTGCTGATTCTCCAAGTAGGGCGATTGCTAGTAAAGTAGCTGGAATGGCGAACCCGAGCACAAGGAGATGAGAAATGAGGTGCGTATTAGAAACCTTTCAAAATCACACGGTGTACCATCTTCTGGGTTTCTCATGCATGTTTTCGATGTAGGAAGATGCCCTTGAACCTGGAGATTTGGGACCCATGGGATGGGTACCAGGCAGTATTACTTTAAAGGGTCTGCGTTTGCTCACCCAACCTCACCCAACCTTTCAGCCCCAAGAGTGTCCACCCTTATGTCTCATCCAGCTGTGGGTCTAGATATGGTCAATCCAGGTTGCATCACAGCCTCTGAACGAATTTTGTAAGAATTTCTCTCTCTTTCACTGTCTTTGTTTTACGGGTTTTTAAAAGTAATTTATTTTTATAATGGGGTTTAGCTGCTTTTCACGGCTGTGTTTATGCGGCTTTACACCCACTTGACTCACTTCCAGACAGATATCAATACATAGGTTTAAGATTCTTACTAGTCACATATATTCTTGTGCGGTGAATAGGGGGTGTTGAGTCCAGTTCACTGAGCAAGGAGTAGGTCTTGTCTATTACATATTGGGTGTACGGAACGGTATCTGAGCGAATTTGAAACCCTTGTTTTATGCATCACCCCACCTCACCTTTCCCGTTAAGCAGGCATATTGTGATTTGTAAACATGTGACTCTGTTCTGTTTTGTAAATCAGTTCAAGTGTAGCGGTTTTTACATTCCCTCTATAAGTGATAGCTTATGATAAGTGTCTTTTTCTGTGTGACTTATTTCACTTAGGATCATCGTACCTAAATCCACTCATCTTGCTTCTACTAGCCTTATGACATTGATTTCATGTCTGAGTGATATTCCATTGTACATAAGGACCACAACTTCTTTATCCATTTTTCTCTTTCCTGGGATATTTAAGGTGTCATGAAGTGGAGGTTCTTGTCAACAGAGCAGCCCTAAACTTTGGGGTGCCTGTGTCTTGCTGATTTTTAGTTTTCCCAATTTATACGCCCATGAGTGGACGTGCCCTATACTCCCTAAGCTGTGTTTTTTCGATGTTTCAGGACACACCGTACACTTCTCCAGAGTGGCTGTTGGCAATTTACATCCCGCCCATCAGCGTAGCAAGGCTGCCATTTCTCCATGGCCTGTCCTGCATTTCTGGTTTTGACACTTTTTGCAGCACGACCCTTTTGACCGATGGGAAGCGAGACTTCTTTGGAGCACTGATTTGCCTTTCCAGGTTGCTTGGTTGGCCAAAAAGGGCGTATGCGTTTTTTCCTGAATATATTTAGGAAAAAACGCATACGCCCTTTTTGGCCAAGGGCATCATTGTCGACGTTTTGCCGCTTTTCATGTGTTTTAAACGCGATTTGAATATACCTCCTGAAATATGTTTCCTGCAATTCTGCCTTTTTTTCAAATCCTCTTCGTTGCCTTCCCTCAATATATCTGTGGATGAGAGTTATCATTTATAACTCTGCGGGTTTGTGAATTGCAGTGTCCCTGAGCTCCATTTTTCAACTCGCTTTTTTGGGAGCTGGCCGCAAAAGCGCGGGATTGCCTCAGGCCCTATTCTGCTTCTGGGCGGCAGGCTGAGCCTGTGGTTAATTCTTCTTCCTGATGGGAAAATAGAGTGACCTGTGCCTGTCCCAACACCTAGATCTAGTCTCTCATTGGTTGCCCCTCTTCCCGTTCATCCTTAGGACAAATTGCAACATGTAGGAAACAGGAGCTTAAAGGTGCTGATTCTCCAAGTAGGGAGATTGCTAGTAAAGTAGCTGGAAAGGCGAACCCGAGCACAAGGAGATGAGAAATGAGGTGCGAATTAGAAACCTTTCAAAATCACACGGTGTACCATCTTCTGGGTTTCTCATGCATGTTTTCGATGTAAGAAGATGCCCTTGAACCTGGAGATTTGGGACCCATGGGATGGGTACCACGCAGTATTACTTTAAAGGGTCTGCGTTTGCTCACCCAACCTTTCAGCCCCAAGAGTGTCCACCCTTATGTCTCATCCAGCTGTGGGTCTAGATATGGTCAATCCAGGTTGCATCACAGCCTCTGAACGAATTTTGTAAGAATGTCTCTGTCTTTCACTGTCTTTGTTTTACGGGTTTTTAAAAGTAATTTATTTTGATAATGGGGTTTAGCTGCTTTTCACGGCTGTGTTTATGCGGCTTTACACCCACTTGACTCACTTCCAGACAGATATCAATACATAGGTTTTAAGATTCTTACTAGTCACATATATTCTTGTGCGGTGAATAGGGGGTGTTGAGTCCAGTTCACTGAGCAAGGAGTAGGTCTTGTCTATTACATATTGGGTGTATGGAACGGTATCTGAGCGAATTTGAAACCCTTGTTTTATGCATCACCCCACCTCACCTTTCCCGTTAAGCAGCCATAGTGTGTTTTCTAAACGTGTGACTCTGTTCTGTTTTGTAATTCAGTTCAAGTGTAGCGGTTTTTACATTCCCTCTATAAGTGATAGCTTATGATAAGTGTCTATTTCTGTGTGACTTATTTCACTTAGAATCGTCGTACCTAAATCCACTCATCTTGCTTCTACTAGCCTTATGACATTGATTTCATGTCTGAGTGATATTCCATTGTACATAAGGACCACAACTTCTTTATCCATTTTTCTCTTTCCTGGGATATTTAAGGTGTCATGAAGTGGAGGTTCTTGTCAACAGAGCAGCCCTAAACTTTGGGGTGCCTGTGTCTTGCTGATTTTTAGTTTTCCCAATTTATACGCCCATGAGTGGACGTGCCCTATGCTCCCTAAGCTGTGTTTTTTCGATGTTTCAGGACACACCGTACACTTCTCCAGAGTGGCTGTTGGCAATTTACATCCCGCCCATCAGTGTAGAAAGGCTGCCATTTCTCCATGGCCTGTCCAGCATTTCTGGTTTTGACACTTTTTGCAGCATGACCCTTTTGACCGATGGGAAGCGAGACTTCTTTGTAGCGTTGATTTGCCTTTCCAGGTTGCTTGGTTGGCCAAAAAGGGCGTATGCGTTTTTTCCTGAATATATTCAGGAAAAAACGCATACGCCCTTTTTGGCCAAGGGCATCATTGCCGACATTTTGCCGCTTTTCATATGCTTTAAAGGCGATTCGAATCTACCATCTGAAATCTGTTTAATGGAATTCTGCCTTGCTTATAAATCCTCTTCCTTGCCTTCCCTCAATATATCTGTGGACGAGAGTTATCATTTATATCTCAGCAGGTTTGTGAATTGCAGTGCCCCTGAGCTCCATTTTTCAACTGTCTTTTTTGGGAGCTGGCCGCAAAAGCACGGGATTGCCTCAGGCCCTATTCAGGTTCCGGGGGGCAGGCTGAGCCTGTGGTTAATTCTTCTTCCTGATGGGAAAATAGAGTGACCTGTGCCTGTCCCAACACCTAGATCTAGTCTCTCATTGGTTGCCCCTCTTCCCGTTCATCCTCAAGACAAATTGCAACCTGTAGGGAACAGGAGCTTAAAGGTGCTGATTCTCCAAGTAGGGCGATTGCTAGTAAAGTAGCTGGAATGGCGAACCCGAGCACAAGGAGATGAGAAATGAGGTGCGTATTAGAAACCTTTCAAAATCACACGGTGTACCATCTTCTGGGTTTCTCATGCATGTTTTCGATGTAGGAAGATGCCCTTGAACCTGGAGATTTGGGACCCATGGGATGGGTACCAGGCAGTATTACTTTAAAGGGTCTGCGTTTGCTCACCCAACCTCACCCAACCTTTCAGCCCCAAGAGTGTCCACCCTTATGTCTCATCCAGCTGTGGGTCTAGATATGGTCAATCCAGGTTGCATCACAGCCTCTGAACGAATTTTGTAAGAATTTCTCTCTCTTTCACTGTCTTTGTTTTACGGGTTTTTAAAAGTAATTTATTTTTATAATGGGGTTTAGCTGCTTTTCACGGCTGTGTTTATGCGGCTTTACACCCACTTGACTCACTTCCAGACAGATATCAATACATAGGTTTAAGATTCTTACTAGTCACATATATTCTTGTGCGGTGAATAGGGGGTGTTGAGTCCAGTTCACTGAGCAAGGAGTAGGTCTTGTCTATTACATATTGGGTGTACGGAACGGTATCTGAGCGAATTTGAAACCCTTGTTTTATGCATCACCCCACCTCACCTTTCCCGTTAAGCAGGCATATTGTGATTTGTAAACATGTGACTCTGTTCTGTTTTGTAAATCAGTTCAAGTGTAGCGGTTTTTACATTCCCTCTATAAGTGATAGCTTATGATAAGTGTCTTTTTCTGTGTGACTTATTTCACTTAGGATCATCGTACCTAAATCCACTCATCTTGCTTCTACTAGCCTTATGACATTGATTTCATGTCTGAGTGATATTCCATTGTACATAAGGACCACAACTTCTTTATCCATTTTTCTCTTTCCTGGGATATTTAAGGTGTCATGAAGTGGAGGTTCTTGTCAACAGAGCAGCCCTAAACTTTGGGGTGCCTGTGTCTTGCTGATTTTTAGTTTTCCCAATTTATACGCCCATGAGTGGACGTGCCCTATACTCCCTAAGCTGTGTTTTTTCGATGTTTCAGGACACACCGTACACTTCTCCAGAGTGGCTGTTGGCAATTTACATCCCGCCCATCAGCGTAGCAAGGCTGCCATTTCTCCATGGCCTGTCCTGCATTTCTGGTTTTGACACTTTTTGCAGCATGACCCTTTTGACCGATGGGAAGCGAGACTTCTTTGGAGCACTGATTTGCCTTTCCAGGTTGCTTGGTTGGCCAAAAAGGGCGTATGCGTTTTTTCCTGAATATATTCAGGAAAAAACGCATACGCCCTTTTTGGCCAAGGGCATCATTGTCGACGTTTTGCCGCTTTTCATGTGTTTTAAACGCGATTTGAATATACCTCCTGAAATATGTTTCCTGCAATTCTGCCTTTCTTTCAAATCCTCTTCGTTGCCTTCCCTCAATATATCTGTGGATGAGAGTTATCATTTATAACTCTGCGGGTTTTGAATTGCAGTGTCCCTGAGCTCCATTTTTCAACTCGCTTTTTTGGGAGCTGGCCGCAAAAGCGCGGGATTGCCTCAGGCCCTATTCTGCTTCTGGGCGGCAGGCTGAGCCTGTGGTTAATTCTTCTTCCTGATGGGAAAATAGAGTGACCTGTGCCTGTCCCAACACCTAGATCTAGTCTCTCATTGGTTGCCCCTCTTCCCGTTCATCCTTAGGACAAATTGCAACATGTAGGAAACAGGAGCTTAAAGGTGCTGATTCTCCAAGTAGGGAGATTGCTAGTAAAGTAGCTGGAAAGGCGAACCCGAGCACAAGGAGATGAGAAATGAGGTGCGAATTAGAAACCTTTCAAAATCACACGGTGTACCATCTTCTGGGTTTCTCATGCATGTTTTCGATGTAAGAAGATGCCCTTGAACCTGGAGATTTGGGACCCATGGGATGGGTACCACGCAGTATTACTTTAAAGGGTCTGCGTTTGCTCACCCAACCTTTCAGCCCCAAGAGTGTCCACCCTTATGTCTCATCCAGCTGGTTGTCTAGATATGGTCAATCCAGGTTGCATCACAGCCTCTGAACGAATTTTGTAAGAATTTCTCTGTCTTTCACTGTCTTTGTTTTACGGATTTTTAAAAGTAATTTATTTTGGTAATGGGGTTTAGCTGCTTTTCACGGCTGTGTTTATGCGGCTTTACACCCACTTGACTCACTTCCAGACAGATATCAATACATAGGTTTTAAGATTCTTACTAGTCACATATATTCTTGTGCGGTGAATAGGGGGTGTTGAGTCCAGTTCACTGAGCAAGGAGTAGGTCTTGTCTATTACATATTGGGTGTATGGAACGGTATCTGAGCGAATTTGAAACCCTTGTTTTATGCATCACCCCACCTCACCTTTCCCGTTAAGCAGCCATAGTGTGTTTTCTAAACGTGTGACTCTGTTCTGTTTTGTAATTCAGTTCAAGTGTAGCGGTTTTTACATTCCCTCTATAAGTGATAGCTTATGATAAGTGTCTATTTCTGTGTGACTTATTTCACTTAGAATCGTCGTACCTAAATCCACTCATCTTGCTTCTACTAGCCTTATGACATTGATTTCATGTCTGAGTGATATTCCATTGTACATAAGGACCACAACTTCTTTATCCATTTTTCTCTTTCCTGGGATATTTAAGGTGTCATGAAGTGGAGGTTCTTGTCAACAGAGCAGCCCTAAACTTTGGGGTGCCTGTGTCTTGCTGATTTTTAGTTTTCCCAATTTATACGCCCATGAGTGGACGTGCCCTATGCTCCCTAAGCTGTGTTTTTTCGATGTTTCAGGACACACCGTACACTTCTCCAGAGTGGCTGTTGGCAATTTACATCCCGCCCATCAGTGTAGCAAGGCTGCCATTTCTCCATGGCCTGTCCTGCATTTCTGGTTTTGACACTTTTTGCAGCATGGCCCTTTTGACCGATGGGAAGCGAGACTTCTTTGTAGCGCTGATTTGCCTTTCCAGGTTGCTTGGTTGGCCAAAAAGGGCGTATGCGTTTTTTCCTGAATATATTCAGGAAAAAACGCATACGCCCTTTTTGGCCAAGGGCATCATTGTCGACGTTTTGCCGCTTTTCATATGCTTTAAAGGCGATTCGAATCTACCATCTGAAATCTGTTTAATGGAATTCTGCCTTGCTTATAAATCCTCTTCCTTGCCTTCCCTCAATATATCTGTGGACGAGAGTTATCATTTATATCTCAGCAGGTTTGTGAATTGCAGTGCCCCTGAGCTCCATTTTTCAACTGTCTTTTTTGGGAGCTGGCCGCAAAAGCACGGGATTGCCTCAGGCCCTATTCAGGTTCCGGGGGGCAGGCTGAGCCTGTGGTTAATTCTTCTTCCTGATGGGAAAATAGAGTGACCTGTGCCTGTCCCAACACCTAGATCTAGTCTCTCATTGGTTGCCCCTCTTCCCGTTCATCCTCAAGACAAATTGCAACCTGTAGGGAACAGGAGCTTAAAGGTGCTGATTCTCCAAGTAGGGCGATTGCTAGTAAAGTAGCTGGAATGGCGAACCCGAGCACAAGGAGATGAGAAATGAGGTGCGTATTAGAAACCTTTCAAAATCACACGGTGTACCATCTTCTGGGTTTCTCATGCATGTTTTCGATGTAGGAAGATGCCCTTGAACCTGGAGATTTGGGACCCATGGGATGGGTACCAGGCAGTATTACTTTAAAGGGTCTGCGTTTGCTCACCCAACCTCACCCAACCTTTCAGCCCCAAGAGTGTCCACCCTTATGTCTCATCCAGCTGTGGGTCTAGATATGGTCAATCCAGGTTGCATCACAGCCTCTGAACGAATTTTGTAAGAATTTCTCTCTCTTTCACTGTCTTTGTTTTACGGGTTTTTAAAAGTAATTTATTTTTATAATGGGGTTTAGCTGCTTTTCACGGCTGTGTTTATGCGGCTTTACACCCACTTGACTCACTTCCAGACAGATATCAATACATAGGTTTAAGATTCTTACTAGTCACATATATTCTTGTGCGGTGAATAGGGGGTGTTGAGTCCAGTTCACTGAGCAAGGAGTAGGTCTTGTCTATTACATATTGGGTGTACGGAACGGTATCTGAGCGAATTTGAAACCCTTGTTTTATGCATCACCCCACCTCACCTTTCCCGTTAAGCAGGCATATTGTGATTTGTAAACGTGTGACTCTGTTCTGTTTTGTAAATCAGTTCAAGTGTAGCGGTTTTTACATTCCCTCTATAAGTGATAGCTTATGATAAGTGTCTTTTTCTGTGTGACTTATTTCACTTAGGATCATCGTACCTAAATCCACTCATCTTGCTTCTACTAGCCTTATGACATTGATTTCATGTCTGAGTGATATTCCATTGTACATAAGGACCACAACTTCTTTATCCATTTTTCTCTTTCCTGGGATATTTAAGGTGTCATGAAGTGGAGGTTCTTGTCAACAGAGCAGCCCTAAACTTTGGGGTGCCTGTGTCTTGCTGATTTTTAGTTTTCCCAATTTATACGCCCATGAGTGGACGTGCCCTATACTCCCTAAGCTGTGTTTTTTCGATGTTTCAGGACACACCGTACACTTCTCCAGAGTGGCTGTTGGCAATTTACATCCCGCCCATCAGCGTAGCAAGGCTGCCATTTCTCCATGGCCTGTCCTGCATTTCTGGTTTTGACACTTTTTGCAGCATGACCCTTTTGACCGATGGGAAGCGAGACTTCTTTGGAGCACTGATTTGCCTTTCCAGGTTGCTTGGTTGGCCAAAAAGGGCGTATGCGTTTTTTCCTGAATATATTCAGGAAAAAACGCATACGCCCTTTTTGGCCAAGGGCATCATTGTCGACGTTTTGCCGCTTTTCATGTGTTTTAAACGCGATTTGAATATACCTCTTGAAATATGTTTCCTGCAATTCTGCCTTTCTTTCAAATCCTCTTCGTTGCCTTCCCTCAATATATCTGTGGATGAGAGTTATCATTTATAACTCTGCGGGTTTGTGAATTGCAGTGTCCCTGAGCTCCATTTTTCAACTCGCTTTTTTGGGAGCTGGCCGCAAAAGCGCGGGATTGCCTCAGGCCCTATTCTGCTTCTGGGCGGCAGGCTGAGCCTGTGGTTAATTCTTCTTCCTGATGGGAAAATAGAGTGACCTGTGCCTGTCCCAACACCTAGATCTAGTCTCTCATTGGTTGCCCCTCTTCCCGTTCATCCTTAGGACAAATTGCAACATGTAGGAAACAGGAGCTTAAAGGTGCTGATTCTCCAAGTAGGGAGATTGCTAGTAAAGTAGCTGGAAAGGCGAACCCGAGCACAAGGAGATGAGAAATGAGGTGCGAATTAGAAACCTTTCAAAATCACACGGTGTACCATCTTCTGGGTTTCTCATGCATGTTTTCGATGTAAGAAGATGCCCTTGAACCTGGAGATTTGGGACCCATGGGATGGGTACCACGCAGTATTACTTTAAAGGGTCTGCGTTTGCTCACCCAACCTTTCAGCCCCAAGAGTGTCCACCCTTATGTCTCATCCAGCTGGTTGTCTAGATATGGTCAATCCAGGTTGCATCACAGCCTCTGAACGAATTTTGTAAGAATTTCTCTGTCTTTCACTGTCTTTGTTTTACGGATTTTTAAAAGTAATTTATTTTGGTAATGGGGTTTAGCTGCTTTTCACGGCTGTGTTTATGCGGCTTTACACCCACTTGACTCACTTCCAGACAGATATCAATACATAGGTTTTAAGATTCTTACTAGTCACATATATTCTTGTGCGGTGAATAGGGGGTGTTGAGTCCAGTTCACTGAGCAAGGAGTAGGTCTTGTCTATTACATATTGGGTGTATGGAACGGTATCTGAGCGAATTTGAAACCCTTGTTTTATGCATCACCCCACCTCACCTTTCCCGTTAAGCAGCCATAGTGTGTTTTCTAAACGTGTGACTCTGTTCTGTTTTGTAATTCAGTTCAAGTGTAGCGGTTTTTACATTCCCTCTATAAGTGATAGCTTATGATAAGTGTCTATTTCTGTGTGACTTATTTCACTTAGAATCGTCGTACCTAAATCCACTCATCTTGCTTCTACTAGCCTTATGACATTGATTTCATGTCTGAGTGATATTCCATTGTACATAAGGACCACAACTTCTTTATCCATTTTTCTCTTTCCTGGGATATTTAAGGTGTCATGAAGTGGAGGTTCTTGTCAACACAGCAGCCCTAAACTTTGGGGTGCCTGTGTCTTGCTGATTTTTAGTTTTCCCAATTTATACGCCCATGAGTGGACGTGCCCTATGCTCCCTAAGCTGTGTTTTTTCGATGTTTCAGGACACACCGTACACTTCTCCAGAGTGGCTGTTGGCAATTTACATCCCGCCCATCAGTGTAGCAAGGCTGCCATTTCTCCATGGCCTGTCCTGCATTTCTGGTTTTGACACTTTTTGCAGCATGGCCCTTTTGACCGATGGGAAGCGAGACTTCTTTGTAGCGCTGATTTGCCTTTCCAGGTTGCTTGGTTGGCCAAAAAGGGCGTATGCGTTTTTTCCTGAATATATTCAGGAAAAAACGCATACGCCCTTTTTGGCCAAGGGCATCATTGTCGACGTTTTGCCGCTTTTCATATGCTTTAAAGGCGATTCGAATCTACCATCTGAAATCTGTTTAATGGAATTCTGCCTTGCTTATAAATCCTCTTCCTTGCCTTCCCTCAATATATCTGTGGACGAGAGTTATCATTTATATCTCAGCAGGTTTGTGAATTGCAGTGCCCCTGAGCTCCATTTTTCAACTGTCTTTTTTGGGAGCTGGCCGCAAAAGCACGGGATTGCCTCAGGCCCTATTCAGGTTCCGGGGGGCAGGCTGAGCCTGTGGTTAATTCTTCTTCCTGATGGGAAAATAGAGTGACCTGTGCCTGTCCCAACACCTAGATCTAGTCTCTCATTGGTTGCCCCTCTTCCCGTTCATCCTCAAGACAAATTGCAACCTGTAGGGAACAGGAGCTTAAAGGTGCTGATTCTCCAAGTAGGGCGATTGCTAGTAAAGTAGCTGGAATGGCGAACCCGAGCACAAGGAGATGAGAAATGAGGTGCGTATTAGAAACCTTTCAAAATCACACGGTGTACCATCTTCTGGGTTTCTCATGCATGTTTTCGATGTAGGAAGATGCCCTTGAACCTGGAGATTTGGGACCCATGGGATGGGTACCAGGCAGTATTACTTTAAAGGGTCTGCGTTTGCTCACCCAACCTCACCCAACCTTTCATCCCCAAGAGTGTCCACCCTTATGTCTCATCCAGCTGTGGGTCTAGATATGGTCAATCCAGGTTGCATCACAGCCTCTGAACGAATTTTGTAAGAATTTCTCTCTCTTTCACTGTCTTTGTTTTACGGGTTTTTAAAAGTAATTTATTTTTATAATGGGGTTTAGCTGCTTTTCACGGCTGTGTTTATGCGGCTTTACACCCACTTGACTCACTTCCAGACAGATATCAATACATAGGTTTAAGATTCTTACTAGTCACATATATTCTTGTGCGGTGAATAGGGGGTGTTGAGTCCAGTTCACTGAGCAAGGAGTAGGTCTTGTCTATTACATATTGGGTGTACGGAACGGTATCTGAGCGAATTTGAAACCCTTGTTTTATGCATCACCCCACCTCACCTTTCCCGTTAAGCAGGCATATTGTGATTTGTAAACATGTGACTCTGTTCTGTTTTGTAAATCAGTTCAAGTGTAGCGGTTTTTACATTCCCTCTATAAGTGATAGCTTATGATAAGTGTCTTTTTCTGTGTGACTTATTTCACTTAGGATCATCGTACCTAAATCCACTCATCTTGCTTCTACTAGCCTTATGACATTGATTTCATGTCTGAGTGATATTCCATTGTACATAAGGACCACAACTTCTTTATCCATTTTTCTCTTTCCTGGGATATTTAAGGTGTCATGAAGTGGAGGTTCTTGTCAACAGAGCAGCCCTAAACTTTGGGGTGCCTGTGTCTTGCTGATTTTTAGTTTTCCCAATTTATACGCCCATGAGTGGACGTGCCCTATACTCCCTAAGCTGTGTTTTTTCGATGTTTCAGGACACACCGTACACTTCTCCAGAGTGGCTGTTGGCAATTTACATCCCGCCCATCAGCGTAGCAAGGCTGCCATTTCTCCATGGCCTGTCCTGCATTTCTGGTTTTGACACTTTTTGCAGCATGACCCTTTTGACCGATGGGAAGCGAGACTTCTTTGGAGCACTGATTTGCCTTTCCAGGTTGCTTGGTTGGCCAAAAAGGGCGTATGCGTTTTTCCCTGAATATATTCAGGAAAAAACGCATACGCCCTTTTTGGCCAAGGGCATCATTGTCGACGTTTTGCCGCTTTTCATGTGTTTTAAACGCGATTTGAATATACCTCCTGAAATATGTTTCCTGCAATTCTGCCTTTCTTTCAAATCCTCTTCGTTGCCTTCCCTCAATATATCTGTGGATGAGAGTTATCATTTATAACTCTGCGGGTTTGTGAATTGCAGTGTCCCTGAGCTCCATTTTTCAACTCGCTTTTTTGGGAGCTGGCCGCAAAAGCGCGGGATTGCCTCAGGCCCTATTCTGCTTCTGGGCGGCAGGCTGAGCCTGTGGTTAATTCTTCTTCCTGATGGGAAAATAGAGTGACCTGTGCCTGTCCCAACACCTAGATCTAGTCTCTCATTGGTTGCCCCTCTTCCCGTTCATCCTTAGGACAAATTGCAACATGTAGGAAACAGGAGCTTAAAGGTGCTGATTCTCCAAGTAGGGAGATTGCTAGTAAAGTAGCTGGAAAGGCGAACCCGAGCACAAGGAGATGAGAAATGAGGTGCGAATTAGAAACCTTTCAAAATCACACGGTGTACCATCTTCTGGGTTTCTCATGCATGTTTTCGATGTAGGAAGATGCCCTTGAACCTGGAGATTTGGGACCCATGGGATGGGTACCACGCAGTATTACTTTAAAGGGTCTGCGTTTGCTCACCCAACCTTTCAGCCCCAAGAGTGTCCACCCTTATGTCTCATCCAGCTGTGGGTCTAGATATGGTCAATCCAGGTTGCATCACAGCCTCTGAACGAATTTTGTAAGAATTTCTCTCTCATTCACTGTCTTTGTTTTACGGGTTTTTAAAAGTAATTTATTTTTATAATGGGGTTTAGCTGCTTTTCACGGCTGTGTTTATGCGGCTTTACACCCACTTGACTCACTTCCAGACAGATATCAATACATAGGTTTTAAGATTCTTACTAGTCACATATATTCTTGTGCGGTGAATAGGGGGTGTTGAGTCCAGTTCACTGAGCAAGGAGTAGGTCTTGTCTATTACATATTGGGTGTATGGAACGGTATCTGAGCGAATTTGAAACCCTTGTTTTATGCATCACCCCACCTCACCTTTCCCGTTAAGCAGCCATAGTGTGTTTTCTAAACGTGTGACTCTGTTCTGTTTTGTAATTCAGTTCAAGTGTAGCGGTTTTTACATTCCCTCTATAAGTGATAGCTTATGATAAGTGTCTATTTCTGTGTGACTTATTTCACTTAGAATCGTCGTACCTAAATCCACTCATCTTGCTTCTACTAGCCTTATGACATTGATTTCATGTCTGAGTGATATTCCATTGTACATAAGGACCACAACTTCTTTATCCATTTTTCTCTTTCCTGGGATATTTAAGGTGTCATGAAGTGGAGGTTCTTGTCAACAGAGCAGCCCTAAACTTTGGGGTGCCTGTGTCTTGCTGATTTTTAGTTTTCCCAATTTATACGCCCATGAGTGGACGTGCCCTATGCTCCCTAAGCTGTGTTTTTTCGATGTTTCAGGACACACCGTACACTTCTCCAGAGTGGCTGTTGGCAATTTACATCCCGCCCATCAGTGTAGCAAGGCTGCCATTTCTCCATGGCCTGTCCTGCATTTCTGGTTTTGACACTTTTTGCAGCATGGCCCTTTTGACCGATGGGAAGCGAGACTTCTTTGTAGCGCTGATTTGCCTTTCCAGGTTGCTTGGTTGGCCAAAAAGGGCGTATGCGTTTTTTCCTGAATATATTCAGGAAAAAACGCATACGCCCTTTTTGGCCAAGGGCATCATTGTCGACGTTTTGCCGCTTTTCATATGCTTTAAAGGCGATTCGAATCTACCATCTGAAATCTGTTTAATGGAATTCTGCCTTGCTTATAAATCCTCTTCCTTGCCTTCCCTCAATATATCTGTGGACGAGAGTTATCATTTATATCTCAGCAGGTTTGTGAATTGCAGTGCCCCTGAGCTCCATTTTTCAACTGTCTTTTTTGGGAGCTGGCCGCAAAAGCACGGGATTGCCTCAGGCCCTATTCAGGTTCCGGGGGGCAGGCTGAGCCTGTGGTTAATTCTTCTTCCTGATGGGAAAATAGAGTGACCTGTGCCTGTCCCAACACCTAGATCTAGTCTCTCATTGGTTGCCCCTCTTCCCGTTCATCCTCAAGACAAATTGCAACCTGTAGGGAACAGGAGCTTAAAGGTGCTGATTCTCCAAGTAGGGCGATTGCTAGTAAAGTAGCTGGAATGGCGAACCCGAGCACAAGGAGATGAGAAATGAGGTGCGTATTAGAAACCTTTCAAAATCACACGGTGTACCATCTTCTGGGTTTCTCATGCATGTTTTCGATGTAGGAAGATGCCCTTGAACCTGGAGATTTGGGACCCATGGGATGGGTACCAGGCAGTATTACTTTAAAGGGTCTGCGTTTGCTCACCCAACCTCACCCAACCTTTCAGCCCCAAGAGTGTCCACCCTTATGTCTCATCCAGCTGTGGGTCTAGATATGGTCAATCCAGGTTGCATCACAGCCTCTGAACGAATTTTGTAAGAATTTCTCTCTCTTTCACTGTCTTTGTTTTACGGGTTTTTAAAAGTAATTTATTTTTATAATGGGGTTTAGCTGCTTTTCACGGCTGTGTTTATGCGGCTTTACACCCACTTGACTCACTTCCAGACAGATATCAATACATAGGTTTAAGATTCTTACTAGTCACATATATTCTTGTGCGGTGAATTGGGGGTGTTGAGTCCAGTTCACTGAGCAAGGAGTAGGTCTTGTCTATTACATATTGGGTGTACGGAACGGTATCTGAGCGAATTTGAAACCCTTGTTTTATGCATCACCCCACCTCACCTTTCCCGTTAAGCAGGCATATTGTGATTTGTAAACATGTGACTCTGTTCTGTTTTGTAAATCAGTTCAAGTGTAGCGGTTTTTACATTCCCTCTATAAGTGATAGCTTATGATAAGTGTCTTTTTCTGTGTGACTTATTTCACTTAGGATCATCGTACCTAAATCCACTCATCTTGCTTCTACTAGCCTTATGACATTGATTTCATGTCTGAGTGATATTCCATTGTACATAAGGACCACAACTTCTTTATCCATTTTTCTCTTTCCTGGGATATTTAAGGTGTCATGAAGTGGAGGTTCTTGTCAACAGAGCAGCCCTAAACTTTGGGGTGCCTGTGTCTTGCTGATTTTTAGTTTTCCCAATTTATACGCCCATGAGTGGACGTGCCCTATACTCCCTAAGCTGTGTTTTTTCGATGTTTCAGGACACACCGTACACTTCTCCAGAGTGGCTGTTGGCAATTTACATCCCGCCCATCAGCGTAGGAAGGCTGCCATTTCTCCATGGCCTGTCCTGCATTTCTGGTTTTGACACTTTTTGCAGCATGACCCTTTTGACCGATGGGAAGCGAGACTTCTTTGGAGCACTGATTTGCCTTTCCAGGTTGCTTGGTTGGCCAAAAAGGGCGTATGCGTTTTTTCCTGAATATATTCAGGAAAAAACGCATACGCCCTTTTTGGCCAAGGGCATCATTGTCGACGTTTTGCCGCTTTTCATGTGTTTTAAACGCGATTTGAATATACCTCCTGAAATATGTTTCCTGCAATTCTGCCTTTCTTTCAAATCCTCTTCGTTGCCTTCCCTCAATATATCTGTGGATGAGAGTTATCATTTATAACTCTGCGGGTTTGTGAATTGCAGTGTCCCTGAGCTCCATTTTTCAACTCGCTTTTTTGGGAGCTGGCCGCAAAAGCGCGGGATTGCCTCAGGCCCTATTCTGTTTCTGGGCGGCAGGCTGAGCCTGTGGTTAATTCTTCTTCCTGATGGGAAAATAGAGTGACCTGTGCCTGTCCCAACACCTAGATCTAGTCTCTCATTGGTTGCCCCTCTTCCCGTTCATCCTTAGGACAAATTGCAACATGTAGGAAACAGGAGCTTAAAGGTGCTGATTCTCCAAGTAGGGAGATTGCTAGTAAAGTAGCTGGAAAGGCGAACCCGAGCACAAGGAGATGAGAAATGAGGTGCGAATTAGAAACCTTTCAAAATCACACGGTGTACCATCTTCTGGGTTTCTCATGCATGTTTTCGATGTAGGAAGATGCCCTTGAACCTGGAGATTTGGGACCCATGGGATGGGTACCACGCAGTATTATTTTAAAGGGTCTGCGTTTGCTCACCCAACCTTTCAGCCCCAAGTGTGTCCACCCTTATGTCTCATCCAGCTGTGGGTCTAGATATGTTCAATCCAGGTTGCATCACAGCCTCTGAACGAATTTTGTAAGAATTTCTCTCTCATTCACTGTCTTTGTTTTACGGGTTTTTAAAAGTAATTTATTTTTATAATGGGGTTTAGCTGCTTTTCACGGCTGTGTTTATGCGGCTTTACACCCACTTGACTCACTTCCAGACAGATATCAATACATAGGTTTTAAGATTCTTACTAGTCACATATATTCTTGTGCGGTGAATAGGGGGTGTTGAGTCCAGTTCACTGAGCAAGGAGTAGGTCTTGTCTATTACATATTGGGTGTATGGAACGGTATCTGAGCGAATTTGAAACCCTTGTTTTATGCATCACCCCACCTCACCTTTCCCGTTAAGCAGCCATAGTGTGTTTTCTAAACGTGTGACTCTGTTCTGTTTTGTAATTCAGTTCAAGTGTAGCGGTTTTTACATTCCCTCTATAAGTGATAGCTTATGATAAGTGTCTATTTCTGTGTGACTTATTTCACTTAGAATCGTCGTACCTAAATCCACTCATCTTGCTTCTACTAGCCTTATGACATTGATTTCATGTCTGAGTGATATTCCATTGTACATAAGGACCACAACTTCTTTATCCATTTTTCTCTTTCCTGGGATATTTAAGGTGTCATGAAGTGGAGGTTCTTGTCAACAGAGCAGCCCTAAACTTTGGGGTGCCTGTGTCTTGCTGATTTTTAGTTTTCCCAATTTATACGCCCATGAGTGGACGTGCCCTATGCTCCCTAAGCTGTGTTTTTTCGATGTTTCAGGACACACCGTACACTTCTCCAGAGTGGCTGTTGGCAATTTACATCCCGCCCATCAGTGTAGCAAGGCTGCCATTTCTCCATGGCCTGTCCTGCATTTCTGGTTTTGACACTTTTTGCAGCATGGCCCTTTTGACCGATGGGAAGCGAGACTTCTTTGTAGCGCTGATTTGCCTTTCCAGGTTGCTTGGTTGGCCAAAAAGGGCGTATGCGTTTTTTCCTGAATATATTCAGGAAAAAACGCATACGCCCTTTTTGGCCAAGGGCATCATTGTCGACGTTTTGCCGCTTTTCATATGCTTTAAAGGCGATTCGAATCTACCATCTGAAATCTGTTTAATGGAATTCTGCCTTGCTTATAAATCCTCTTCCTTGCCTTCCCTCAATATATCTGTGGACGAGAGTTATCATTTATATCTCAGCAGGTTTGTGAATTGCAGTGCCCCTGAGCTCCATTTTTCAACTGTCTTTTTTGGGAGCTGGCCGCAAAAGCACGGGATTGCCTCAGGCCCTATTCAGGTTCCGGGGGGCAGGCTGAGCCTGTGGTTAATTCTTCTTCCTGATGGGAAAATAGAGTGACCTGTGCCTGTCCCAACACCTAGATCTAGTCTCTCATTGGTTGCCCCTCTTCCCGTTCATCCTCAAGACAAATTGCAACCTGTAGGGAACAGGAGCTTAAAGGTGCTGATTCTCCAAGTAGGGCGATTGCTAGTAAAGTAGCTGGAATGGCGAACCCGAGCACAAGGAGATGAGAAATGAGGTGCGTATTAGAAACCTTTCAAAATCACACGGTGTACCATCTTCTGGGTTTCTCATGCATGTTTTCGATGTAGGAAGATGCCCTTGAACCTGGAGATTTGGGACCCATGGGATGGGTACCAGGCAGTATTCCTTTAAAGGGTCTGCGTTTGCTCACCCAACCTCACCCAACCTTTCAGCCCCAAGAGTGTCCACCCTTATGTCTCATCCAGCTGTGGGTCTAGATATGGTCAATCCAGGTTGCATCACAGCCTCTGAACGAATTTTGTAAGAATTTCTCTCTCTTTCACTGTCTTTGTTTTACGGGTTTTTAAAAGTAATTTATTTTTATAATGGGGTTTAGCTGCTTTTCACGGCTGTGTTTATGCGGCTTTACACCCACTTGACTCACTTCCAGACAGATATCAATACATAGGTTTAAGATTCTTACTAGTCACATATATTCTTGTGCGGTGAATAGGGGGTGTTGAGTCCAGTTCACTGAGCAAGGAGTAGGTCTTGTCTATTACATATTGGGTGTACGGAACGGTATCTGAGCGAATTTGAAACCCTTGTTTTATGCATCACCCCACCTCACCTTTCCCGTTAAGCAGGCATATTGTGATTTGTAAACGTGTGACTCTGTTCTGTTTTGTAAATCAGTTCAAGTGTAGCCGTTTTTACATTCCCTCTATAAGTGATAGCTTATGATAAGTGTCTTTTTCTGTGTGACTTATTTCACTTAGGATCATCGTACCTAAATCCACTCATCTTGCTTCTACTAGCCTTATGACATTGATTTCATGTCTGAGTGATATTCCATTGTACATAAGGACCACAACTTCTTTATCCATTTTTCTCTTTCCTGGGATATTTAAGGTGTCATGAAGTGGAGGTTCTTGTCAACAGAGCAGCCCTAAACTTTGGGGTGCCTGTGTCTTGCTGATTTTTAGTATTCCCAATTTATACGCCCATGAGTGGACGTGCCCTATACTCCCTAAGCTGTGTTTTTTCGATGTTTCAGGACACACCGTACACTTCTCCAGAGTGGCTGTTGGCAATTTACATCCCGCCCATCAGCGTAGCAAGGCTGCCATTTCTCCATGGCCTGTCCTGCATTTCTGGTTTTGACACTTTTTGCAGCATGACCCTTTTGACCGATGGGAAGCGAGACTTCTTTGGAGCACTGATTTGCCTTTCCAGGTTGCTTGGTTGGCCAAAAAGGGCGTATGCGTTTTTTCCTGAATATATTCAGGAAAAAACGCATACGCCCTTTTTGGCCAAGGGCACCATTGTCGACGTTTTGCCGCTTTTCATGTGTTTTAAACGCGATTTGAATATACCTCCTGAAATATGTTTCCTGCAATTCTGCCTTTCTTTCAAATCCTCTTCGTTGCCTTCCCTCAATATATCTGTGGATGAGAGTTATCATTTATAACTCTGCGGGTTTGTGAATTGCAGTGTCCCTGAGCTCCATTTTTCAACTCGCTTTTTTGGGAGCTGGCCGCAAAAGCGCGGGATTGCCTCAGGCCCTATTCTGCTTCTGGGCGGCAGGCTGAGCCTGTGGTTAATTCTTCTTCCTGATGGGAAAATAGAGTGACCTGTGCCTGTCCCAACACCTAGATCTAGTCTCTCATTGGTTGCCCCTCTTCCCGTTCATCCTTAGGACAAATTGCAACATGTAGGAAACAGGAGCTTAAAGGTGCTGATTCTCCAAGTAGGGAGATTGCTAGTAAAGTAGCTGGAAAGGCGAACCCGAGCACAAGGAGAGGAGAAATGAGGTGCGAATTAGAAACCATTCAAAATCACACGGTGTACCATCTTCTGGGTTTCTCATGCATGTTTTCGATGTAGGAAGATGCCCTTGAACCTGGAGATTTGGGACCCATGGGATGGGTACCACGCAGTATTACTTTAAAGGGTCTGCGTTTGCTCACCCAACCTTTCAGCCCCAAGAGTGTCCACCCTTATGTCTCATCCAGCTGTGGGTCTAGATATGGTCAATCCAGGTTGCATCACAGCCTCTGAACGAATTTTGTAAGAATTTCTCTCTCTTTCACTGTCTTAGTTTTACGGGTTTTTAAAAGTAATTTATTTTGATAATGGGGTTTAGCTGCTTTTCACGGCTGTGTTTATGCGGCTTTACACCCACTTGACTCACTTCCAGACAGATATCAATACATAGGTTTTAAGATTCTTACTAGTCACATATATTCTTGTGCGGTGAATAGGGGGTGTTGAGTCCAGTTCACTGAGCAAGGAGTAGGTCTTGTCTATTACATATTGGGTGTATGGAACGGTATCTGAGCGAATTTGAAACCCTTGTTTTATGCATCACCCCACCTCACCTTTCCCGTTAAGCAGCCATAGTGTGTTTTCTAAACGTGTGACTCTGTTCTGTTTTGTAATTCAGTTCAAGTGTAGCGGTTTTTACATTCCCTCTATAAGTGATAGCTTATGATAAGTGTCTATTTCTGTGTGACTTATTTCACTTAGAATCGTCGTACCTAAATCCACTCATCTTGCTTCTACTAGCCTTATGACATTGATTTCATGTCTGAGTGATATTCCATTGTACATAAGGACCACAACTTCTTTATCCATTTTTCTCTTTCCTGGGATATTTAAGGTGTCATGAAGTGGAGGTTCTTGTCAACAGAGCAGCCCTAAACTTTGGGGTGCCTGTGTCTTGCTGATTTTTAGTTTTCCCAATTTATACGCCCATGAGTGGACGTGCCCTATGCTCCCTAAGCTGTGTTTTTTCGATGTTTCAGGACACACCGTACACTTCTCCAGAGTGGTTGTTGGCAATTTACATCCCGCCCATCAGTGTAGCAAGGCTGCCATTTCTCCATGGCCTGTCCTGCATTTCTGGTTTTGACACTTTTTGCAGCATGACCCTTTTGACCGATGGGAAGCGAGACTTCTTTGTAGCGCTGATTTGCCTTTCCAGGTTGCTTGGTTGGCCAAAAAGGGCGTATGCGTTTTTTCCTGAATATATTCAGGAAAAAACGCATACGCCCTTTTTGGCCAAGGGCATCATTGCCGACATTTTGCCGCTTTTCATATGCTTTAAAGGCGATTCGAATCTACCATCTGAAATCTGTTTAATGGAATTCTGCCTTGCTTATAAATCCTCTTCCTTGCCTTCCCTCAATATATCTGTGGACGAGAGTTATCATTTATATCTCAGCAGGTTTGTGAATTGCAGTGCCCCTGAGCTCCATTTTTCAACTGTCTTTTTTGGGAGCTGGCCGCAAAAGCACGGGATTGCCTCAGGCCCTATTCAGGTTCCGGGGGGCAGGCTGAGCCTGTGGTTAATTCTTCTTCCTGATGGGAAAATAGAGTGACCTGTGCCTGTCCCAACACCTAGATCTAGTCTCTCATTGGTTGCCCCTCTTCCCGTTCATCCTCAAGACAAATTGCAACCTGTAGGGAACAGGAGCTTAAAGGTGCTGATTCTCCAAGTAGGGCGATTGCTAGTAAAGTAGCTGGAATGGCGAACCCGAGCACAAGGAGATGAGAAATGAGGTGCGTATTAGAAACCTTTCAAAATCACACGGTGTACCATCTTCTGGGTTTCTCATGCATGTTTTCGATGTAGGAAGATGCCCTTGAACCTGGAGATTTGGGACCCATGGGATGGGTACCAGGCAGTATTACTTTAAAGGGTCTGCGTTTGCTCACCCAACCTCACCCAACCTTTCAGCCCCAAGAGTGTCCACCCTTATGTCTCATCCAGCTGTGGGTCTAGATATGGTAAATCCAGGTTGCATCACAGCCTCTGAACGAATTTTGTAAGAATTTCTCTCTCTTTCACTGTCTTTGTTTTACGGGTTTTTAAAAGTAATTTATTTTTATAATGGGGTTTAGCTGCTTTTCACGGCTGTGTTTATGCGGCTTTACACCCACTTGACTCACTTCCAGACAGATATCAATACATAGGTTTAAGATTCTTACTAGTCACATATATTCTTGTGCGGTGAATAGGGGGTGTTGAGTCCAGTTCACTGAGCAAGGAGTAGGTCTTGTCTATTACATATTGGGTGTACGGAACGGTATCTGAGCGAATTTGAAACCCTTGTTTTATGCATCACCCCACCTCACCTTTCCCGTTAAGCAGGCATATTGTGATTTGTAAACGTGTGACTCTGTTCTGTTTTGTAAATCAGTTCAAGTGTAGCGGTTTTTACATTCCCTCTATAAGTGATAGCTTATGATAAGTGTCTTTTTCTGTGTGACTTATTTCACTTAGGATCATCGTACCTAAATCCACTCATCTTGCTTCTACTAGCCTTATGACATTGATTTCATGTCTGAGTGATATTCCATTGTACATAAGGACCACAACTTCTTTATCCATTTTTCTCTTTCCTGGGATATTTAAGGTGTCATGAAGTGGAGGTTCTTGTCAACAGAGTAGCCCTAAACTTTGGGGTGCCTGTGTCTTGCTGATTTTTAGTTTTCCCAATTTATACGCCCATGAGTGGACGTGCCCTATACTCCCTAAACTGTGTTTTTTCGATGTTTCAGGACACACCGTACACTTCTCCAGAGTGGCTGTTGGCAATTTACATCCCGCCCATCAGCGTAGCAAGGCTGCCATTTCTCCATGGCCTGTCCTGCATTTCTGGTTTTGACACTTTTTGCAGCATGACCCTTTTGACCGATGGGAAGCGAGACTTCTTTGGAGCACTGATTTGCCTTTCCAGGTTGCTTGGTTGGCCAAAAAGGGCGTATGCGTTTTTTCCTGAATATATTCAGGAAAAAACGCATACGCCCTTTTTGGCCAAGGGCATCATTGTCGACGTTTTGCCGCTTTTCATGTGTTTTAAACGCGATTTGAATATACCTCCTGAAATATGTTTCCTGCAATTCTGCCTTTCTTTCAAATCCTCTTCGTTGCCTTCCCTCAATATATCTGTGGATGAGAGTTATCATTTATAACTCTGCGGGTTTGTGAATTGCAGTGTCCCTGAGCTCCATTTTTCAACTCGCTTTTTTGGGAGCTGGCCGCAAAAGCGCGGGATTGCCTCAGGCCCTATTCTGCTTCTGGGCGGCAGGCTGAGCCTGTGGTTAATTCTTCTTCCTGATGGGAAAATAGAGTGACCTGTGCCTGTCCCAACACCTAGATCTAGTCTCTCATTGGTTGCCCCTCTTCCCGTTCATCCTTAGGACAAATTGCAACATGTAGGAAACAGGAGCTTAAAGGTGCTGATTCTCCAAGTAGGGAGATTGCTAGTAAAGTAGCTGGAAAGGCGAACCCGAGCACAAGGAGATGAGAAATGAGGTGCGAATTAGAAACCTTTCAAAATCACACGGTGTACCATCTTCTGGGTTTCTCATGCATGTTTTCGATGTAGGAAGATGCCCTTGAACCTGGAGATTTGGGACCCATGGGATGGGTACCACGCAGTATTACTTTAAAGGGTCTCCGTTTGCTCACCCAACCTTTCAGCCCCAAGAGTGTCCACCCTTATGTCTCATCCAGCTGTGGGTCTAGATATGGTCAATCCAGGTTGCATCACAGCCTCTGAACGAATTTTGTAAGAATTTCTCTCTCATTCACTGTCTTTGTTTTACGGGTTTTTAAAAGTAATTTATTTTTATAATGGGGTTTAGCTGCTTTTCACGGCTGTGTTTATGCGGCTTTACACCCACTTGACTCACTTCCAGACAGATATCAATACATAGGTTTTAAGATTCTTACTAGTCACATATATTCTTGTGCGGTGAATAGGGGGTGTTGAGTCCAGTTCACTGAGCAAGGAGTAGGTCTTGTCTATTACATATTGGGTGTATGGAACGGTATCTGAGCGAATTTGAAACCCTTGTTTTATGCATCACCCCACCTCACCTTTCCCGTTAAGCAGCCATAGTGTGTTTTCTAAACGTGTGACTCTGTTCTGTTTTGTAATTCAGTTCAAGTGTAGCGGTTTTTACATTCCCTCTATAAGTGATAGCTTATGATAAGTGTCTATTTCTGTGTGACTTATTTCACTTAGAATCGTCGTACCTAAATCCACTCATCTTGCTTCTACTAGCCTTATGACATTGATTTCATGTCTGAGTGATATTCCATTGTACATAAGGACCACAACTTCTTTATCCATTTTTCTCTTTCCTGGGATATTTAAGGTGTCATGAAGTGGAGGTTCTTGTCAACAGAGCAGCCCTAAACTTTGGGGTGCCTGTGTCTTGCTGATTTTTAGTTTTCCCAATTTATACGCCCATGAGTGGACGTGCCCTATGCTCCCTAAGCTGTGTTTTTTCGATGTTTCAGGACACACCGTACACTTCTCCAGAGTGGCTGTTGGCAATTTACATCCCGCCCATCAGTGTAGCAAGGCTGCCATTTCTCCATGGCCTGTCCTGCATTTCTGGTTTTGACACTTTTTGCAGCATGGCCCTTTTGACCGATGGGAAGCGAGACTTCTTTGTAGCGCTGATTTGCCTTTCCAGGTTGCTTGGTTGGCCAAAAAGGGCGTATGCGTTTTTTCCTGAATATATTCAGGAAAAAACGCATACGCCCTTTTTGGCCAAGGGCATCATTGTCGACGTTTTGCCGCTTTTCATATGCTTTAAAGGCGATTCGAATCTACCATCTGAAATCTGTTTAATGGAATTCTGCCTTGCTTATAAATCCTCTTCCTTGCCTTCCCTCAATATATCTGTGGACGAGAGTTATCATTTATATCTCAGCAGGTTTGTGAATTGCAGTGCCCCTGAGCTCCATTTTTCAACTGTCTTTTTTGGGAGCTGGCCGCAAAAGCACGGGATTGCCTCAGGCCCTATTCAGGTTCCGGGGGGCAGGCTGAGCCTGTGGTTAATTCTTCTTCCTGATGGGAATATAGAGTGACCTGTGCCTGTCCCAACACCTAGATCTAGTCTCTCATTGGTTGCCCCTCTTCCCGTTCATCCTCAAGACAAATTGCAACCTGTAGGGAACAGGAGCTTAAAGGTGCTGATTCTCCAAGTAGGGCGATTGCTAGTAAAGTAGCTGGAATGGCGAACCCGAGCACAAGGAGATGAGAAATGAGGTGCGTATTAGAAACCTTTCAAAATCACACGGTGTACCATCTTCTGGGTTTCTCATGCATGTTTTCGATGTAGGAAGATGCCCTTGAACCTGGAGATTTGGGACCCATGGGATGGGTACCAGGCAGTATTCCTTTAAAGGGTCTGCGTTTGCTCACCCAACCTCACCCAACCTTTCAGCCCCAAGAGTGTCCACCCTTATGTCTCATCCAGCTGTGGGTCTAGATATGGTCAATCCAGGTTGCATCACAGCCTCTGAACGAATTTTGTAAGAATTTCTCTCTCTTTCACTGTCTTTGTTTTACGGGTTTTTAAAAGTAATTTATTTTTATAATGGGGTTTAGCTGCTTTTCACGGCTGTGTTTATGCGGCTTTACACCCACTTGACTCACTTCCAGACAGATATCAATACATAGGTTTAAGATTCTTACTAGTCACATATATTCTTGTGCGGTGAATAGGGGGTGTTGAGTCCAGTTCACTGAGCAAGGAGTAGGTCTTGTCTATTACATATTGGGTGTACGGAACGGTATCTGAGCGAATTTGAAACCCTTGTTTTATGCATCACCCCACCTCACCTTTCCCGTTAAGCAGGCATATTGTGATTTGTAAACGTGTGACTCTGTTCTGTTTTGTAAATCAGTTCAAGTGTAGCCGTTTTTACATTCCCTCTATAAGTGATAGCTTATGATAAGTGTCTTTTTCTGTGTGACTTATTTCACTTAGGATCATCGTACCTAAATCCACTCATCTTGCTTCTACTAGCCTTATGACATTGATTTCATGTCTGAGTGATATTCCATTGTACATAAGGACCACAACTTCTTTATCCATTTTTCTCTTTCCTGGGATATTTAAGGTGTCATGAAGTGGAGGTTCTTGTCAACAGAGCAGCCCTAAACTTTGGGGTGCCTGTGTCTTGCTGATTTTTAGTTTTCCCAATTTATACGCCCATGAGTGGACGTGCCCTATACTCCCTAAGCTGTGTTTTTTCGATGTTTCAGGACACACCGTACACTTCTCCAGAGTGGCTGTTGGCAATTTACATCCCGCCCATCAGCGTAGCAAGGCTGCCATTTCTCCATGGCCTGTCCTGCATTTCTGGTTTTGACACTTTTTGCAGCATGACCCTTTTGACCGATGGGAAGCGAGACTTCTTTGGAGCACTGATTTGCCTTTCCAGGTTGCTTGGTTGGCCAAAAAGGGCGTATGCGTTTTTTCCTGAATATATTCAGGAAAAAACGCATACGCCCTTTTTGGCCAAGGGCACCATTGTCGACGTTTTGCCGCTTTTCATGTGTTTTAAACGCGATTTGAATATACCTCCTGAAATATGTTTCCTGCAATTCTGCCTTTCTTTCAAATCCTCTTCGTTGCCTTCCCTCAATATATCTGTGGATGAGAGTTATCATTTATAACTCTGCGGGTTTGTGAATTGCAGTGTCCCTGAGCTCCATTTTTCAACTCGCTTTTTTGGGAGCTGGCCGCAAAAGCGCGGGATTGCCTCAGGCCCTATTCTGCTTCTGGGCGGCAGGCTGAGCCTGTGGTTAATTCTTCTTCCTGATGGGAAAATAGAGTGACCTGTGCCTGTCCCAACACCTAGATCTAGTCTCTCATTGGTTGCCCCTCTTCCCGTTCATCCTTAGGACAAATTGCAACATGTAGGAAACAGGAGCTTAAAGGTGCTGATTCTCCAAGTAGGGAGATTGCTAGTAAAGTAGCTGGAAAGGCGAACCCGAGCACAAGGAGAGGAGAAATGAGGTGCGAATTAGAAACCATTCAAAATCACACGGTGTACCATCTTCTGGGTTTCTCATGCATGTTTTCGATGTAGGAAGATGCCCTTGAACCTGGAGATTTGGGACCCATGGGATGGGTACCACGCAGTATTACTTTAAAGGGTCTGCGTTTGCTCACCCAACCTTTCAGCCCCAAGAGTGTCCACCCTTATGTCTCATCCAGCTGTGGGTCTAGATATGGTCAATCCAGGTTGCATCACAGCCTCTGAACGAATTTTGTAAGAATTTCTCTCTCTTTCACTGTCTTAGTTTTACGGGTTTTTAAAAGTAATTTATTTTGATAATGGGGTTTAGCTGCTTTTCACGGCTGTGTTTATGCGGCTTTACACCCACTTGACTCACTTCCAGACAGATATCAATACATAGGTTTTAAGATTCTTACTAGTCACATATATTCTTGTGCGGTGAATAGGGGGTGTTGAGTCCAGTTCACTGAGCAAGGAGTAGGTCTTGTCTATTACATATTGGGTGTATGGAACGGTATCTGAGCGAATTTGAAACCCTTGTTTTATGCATCACCCCACCTCACCTTTCCCGTTAAGCAGCCATAGTGTGTTTTCTAAACGTGTGACTCTGTTCTGTTTTGTAATTCAGTTCAAGTGTAGCGGTTTTTACATTCCCTCTATAAGTGATAGCTTATGATAAGTGTCTATTTCTGTGTGACTTATTTCACTTAGAATCGTCGTACCTAAATCCACTCATCTTGCTTCTACTAGCCTTATGACATTGATTTCATGTCTGAGTGATATTCCATTGTACATAAGGACCACAACTTCTTTATCCATTTTTCTCTTTCCTGGGATATTTAAGGTGTCATGAAGTGGAGGTTCTTGTCAACAGAGCAGCCCTAAACTTTGGGGTGCCTGTGTCTTGCTGATTTTTAGTTTTCCCAATTTATACGCCCATGAGTGGACGTGCCCTATGCTCCCTAAGCTGTGTTTTTTCGATGTTTCAGGACACACCGTACACTTCTCCAGAGTGGCTGTTGGCAATTTACATCCCGCCCATCAGCGTAGCAAGGCTGCCATTTCTCCATGGCCTGTCCTGCATTTCTGGTTTTGACACTTTTTGCAGCATGACCCTTTTGACCGATGGGAAGCGAGACTTCTTTGGAGCACTGATTTGCCTTTCCAGGTTGCTTGGTTGGCCAAAAAGGGCGTATGCGTTTTTTCCTGAATATATTCAGGAAAAAACGCATACGCCCTTTTTGGCCAAGGGCATCATTGTCGACGTTTTGCCGCTTTTCATGTGTTTTAAACGCGATTTGAATATACCTCCTGAAATATGTTTCCTGCAATTCTGCCTTTCTTTCAAATCCTCTTCGTTGCCTTCCCTCAATATATCTGTGGATGAGAGTTATCATTTATAACTCTGCGGGTTTGTGAATTGCAGTGTCCCTGAGCTCCATTTTTCAACTCGCTTTTTTGGGAGCTGGCCGCAAAAGCGCGGGATTGCCTCAGGCCCTATTCTGCTTCTGGGCGGCAGGCTGAGCCTGTGGTTAATTCTTCTTCCTGATGGGAAAATAGAGTGACCTGTGCCTGTCCCAACACCTAGATCTAGTCTCTCATTGGTTGCCCCTCTTCCCGTTCATCCTTAGGACAAATTGCAACATGTAGGAAACAGGAGCTTAAAGGTGCTGATTCTCCAAGTAGGGAGATTGCTAGTAAAGTAGCCTGAAAGGCGAACCCGAGCACAAGGAGATGAGAAATGAGGTGCGAATTAGAAACCTTTCAAAATCACACGGTGTACCATCTTCTGGGTTTCTCATGCATGTTTTCGATGTAGGAAGATGCCCTTGAACCTGGAGATTTGGGACCCATGGGATGGGTACCACGCAGTATTACTTTAAAGGGTCTGCGTTTGCTCACCCAACCTTTCAGCCCCAAGAGTGTCCACCCTTATGTCTCATCCAGCTGTGGGTCTAGATATGGTCAATCCAGGTTGCATCACAGCCTCTGAACGAATTTTGTAAGAATTTCTCTCTCATTCACTGTCTTTGTTTTACGGGTTTTTAAAAGTAATTTATTTTTATAATGGGGTTTAGCTGCTTTTCACGGCTGTGTTTATGCGGCTTTACACCAACTTGACTCACTTCCAGACAGATATCAATACATAGGTTTCAAGATTCTTACTAGTCACATATATTCTTGTGCGGTGAATAGGGGGTGTTGAGTCCAGTTCACTGAGCAAGGAGTAGGTCTTGTCTATTACATATTGGGTGTATGGAACGGTATCTGAGCGAATTTGAAACCCTTGTTTTATGCATCACCCCACCTCACCTTTCCCGTTAAGCAGCCATAGTGTGTTTTCTAAACGTGTGACTCTGTTCTGTTTTGTAATTCAGTTCAAGTGTAGCGGTTTTTACATTCCCTCTATAAGTGATAGCTTATGATAAGTGTCTATTTCTGTGTGACTTATTTCACTTAGAATCGTCGTACCTAAATCCACTCATCTTGCTTCTAATAGCCTTATGACATTGATTTCATGTCTGAGTGATATTCCATTGTACATAAGGACCACAACTTCTTTATCCATTTTTCTCTTTCCTGGGATATTTAAGGTGTCATGAAGTGGAGGTTCTTGTCAACAGAGCAGCCCTAAACTTTGGGGTGCCTGTGTCTTGCTGATTTTTAGTTTTCCCAATTTATACGCCCATGAGTGGACGTGCCCTATGCTCCCTAAGCTGTGTTTTTTCGATGTTTCAGGACACACCGTACACTTCTCCAGAGTGGCTGTTGGCAATTTACATCCCGCCCATCAGTGTAGCAAGGCTGCCATTTCTCCATGGCCTGTCCTGCATTTCTGGTTTTGACACTTTTTGCAGCATGGCCCTTTTGACCGATGGGAAGCGAGACTTCTTTGTAGCGCTGATTTGCCTTTCCAGGTTGCTTGGTTGGCCAAAAAGGGCGTATGCGTTTTTTCCTGAATATATTCAGGAAAAAACGCATACGCCCTTTTTGGCCAAGGGCATCATTGTCGACGTTTTGCCGCTTTTCATATGCTTTAAAGGCGATTCGAATCTACCATCTGAAATCTGTTTAATGGAATTCTGCCTTGCTTATAAATCCTCTTCCTTGCCTTCCCTCAATATATCTGTGGACGAGAGTTATCATTTATATCTCAGCAGGTTTGTGAATTGCAGTGCCCCTGAGCTCCATTTTTCAACTGTCTTTTTTGGGAGCTGGCCGCAAAAGCACGGGATTGCCTCAGGCCCTATTCAGGTTCCGGGGGGCAGGCTGAGCCTGTGGTTAATTCTTCTTCCTGATGGGAAAATAGAGTGACCTGTGCCTGTCCCAACACCTAGATCTAGTCTCTCATTGGTTGCCCCTCTTCCCGTTCATCCTCAAGACAAATTGCAACCTGTAGGGAACAGGAGCTTAAAGGTGCTGATTCTCCAAGTAGGGCGATTGCTTGTAAAGTAGCTGGAATGGCGAACCCGAGCACAAGGAGATGAGAAATGAGGTGCGTATTAGAAACCTTTCAAAATCACACGGTGTACCATCTTCTGGGTTTCTCATGCATGTTTTCGATGTAGGAAGATGCCCTTGAACCTGGAGATTTGGGACCCATGGGATGGGTACCAGGCAGTATTCCTTTAAAGGGTCTGCGTTTGCTCACCCAACCTCACCCAACCTTTCAGCCCCAAGAGTGTCCACCCTTATGTCTCATCCAGCTGTGGGTCTAGATATGGTCAATCCAGGTTGCATCACAGCCTCTGAACGAATTTTGTAAGAATTTCTCTCTCTTTCACTGTCTTTGTTTTACGGGTTTTTAAAAGTAATTTATTTTTATAATGGGGTTTAGCTGCTTTTCACGGCTGTGTTTATGCGGCTTTACACCCACTTGACTCACTTCCAGACAGATATCAATACATAGGTTTAAGATTCTTACTAGTCACATATATTCTTGTGCGGTGAATAGGGGGTGTTGAGTCCAGTTCACTGAGCAAGGAGTAGGTCTTGTCTATTACATATTGGGTGTACGGAACGGTATCTGAGCGAATTTGAAACCCTTGTTTTATGCATCACCCCACCTCACCTTTCCCGTTAAGCAGGCATATTGTGATTTGTAAACGTGTGACTCTGTTCTGTTTTGTAAATCAGTTCAAGTGTAGCCGTTTTTACATTCCCTCTATAAGTGATAGCTTATGATAAGTGTCTTTTTCTGTGTGACTTATTTCACTTAGGATCATCGTACCTAAATCCACTCATCTTGCTTCTACTAGCCTTATGACATTGATTTCATGTCTGAGTGATATTCCATTGTACATAAGGACCACAACTTCTTTATCCATTTTTCTCTTTCCTGGGATATTTAAGGTGTCATGAAGTGGAGGTTCTTGTCAACAGAGCAGCCCTAAACTTTGGGGTGCCTGTGTCTTGCTGATTTTTAGTTTTCCCAATTTATACGCCCATGAGTGGACGTGCCCTATACTCCCTAAGCTGTGTTTTTTCGATGTTTCAGGACACACCGTACACTTCTCCAGAGTGGCTGTTGGCAATTTACATCCCGCCCATCAGCGTAGCAAGGCTGCCATTTCTCCATGGCCTGTCCTGCATTTCTGGTTTTGACACTTTTTGCAGCATGACCCTTTTGACCGATGGGAAGCGAGACTTCTTTGGAGCACTGATTTGCCTTTCCAGGTTGCTTGGTTGGCCAAAAAGGGCGTATGCGTTTTTCCCTGAATATATTCAGGAAAAAACGCATACGCCCTTTTTGGCCAAGGGCATCATTGTCGACGTTTTGCCGCTTTTCATGTGTTTTAAACGCGATTTGAATATACCTCCTGAAATATGTTTCCTGCAATTCTGCCTTTCTTTCAAATCCTCTTCGTTGCCTTCCCTCAATATATCTGTGGATGAGAGTTATCATTTATAACTCTGCGGGTTTGTGAATTGCAGTGTCCCTGAGCTCCATTTTTCAACTCGCTTTTTTGGGAGCTGGCCGCAAAAGCGCGGGATTGCCTCAGGCCCTATTCTGCTTCTGGGCGGCAGGCTGAGCCTGTGGTTAATTCTTCTTCCTGATGGGAAAATAGAGTGACCTGTGCCTGTCCCAACACCTAGATCTAGTCTCTCATTGGTTGCCCCTCTTCCCGTTCATCCTTAGGACAAATTGCAACATGTAGGAAACAGGAGCTTAAAGGTGCTGATTCTCCAAGTAGGGAGATTGCTAGTAAAGTAGCTGGAAAGGCGAACCCGAGCACAAGGAGATGAGAAATGAGGTGCAAATTAGAAACCTTTCAAAATCACACGGTGTACCATCTTCTGGGTTTCTCATGCATGTTTTCGATGTAGGAAGATGCCCTTGAACCTGGAGATTTGGGACCCATGGGATGGGTACCAGGCAGTATTACTTTAAAGGGTCTGCGTTTGCTCACCCAACCTTTCAGCCCCAAGAGTGTCCACCCTTATGTCTCATCCAGCTGTGGGTCTAGATATGGTCAATCCAGGTTGCATCACAGCCTCTGAACGAATTTTGTAAGAATTTCTCTCTCTTTCACTGTCTTTGTTTTACGGGTTTTTAAAAGTAATTTATTTTTATAATGGGGTTTAGCTGCTTTTCACGGCTGTGTTTATGCGGCTTTACACCCATTTGACTCACTTCCAGACAGATATCAATACATAGGTTTAAGATTCTTACTAGTCACATATATTCTTGTGCGGTGAATAGGGGGTGTTGAGTCCAGTTCACTGAGCAAGGAGTAGGTCTTGTCTATTACATATTGGGTGTACGGAACGGTATCTGAGCGAATTTGAAACCCTTGTTTTATGCATCACCCCACCTCACCTTTCCCGTTAAGCAGGCATATTGTGATTTGTAAACATGTGACTCTGTTCTGTTTTGTAAATCAGTTCAAGTGTAGCGGTTTTTACATTCCCTCTATAAGTGATAGCTTATGATAAGTGTCTTTTTCTGTGTGACTTATTTCACTTAGGATCATCGTACCTAAATCCACTCATCTTGCTTCTACTAGCCTTATGACATTGATTTCATGTCTGAGTGATATTCCATTGTACATAAGGACCACAACTTCTTTATCCATTTTTCTCTTTCCTGGGATATTTAAGGTGTCATGAAGTGGAGGTTCTTGTCAACAGAGCAGCCCTAAACTTTGGGGTGCCTGTGTCTTGCTGATTTTTAGTTTTCCCAATTTATACGCCCATGAGTGGACGTGCCCTATACTCCCTAAGCTGTGTTTTTTCGATGTTTCAGGACACACCGTACACTTCTCCAGAGTGGCTGTTGGCAATTTACATCCCGCCCATCAGCGTAGGAAGGCTGCCATTTCTCCATGGCCTGTCCTGCATTTCTGGTTTTGACACTTTTTGCAGCATGACCCTTTTGACCGATGGGAAGCGAGACTTCTTTGGAGCACTGATTTGCCTTTCCAGGTTGCTTGGTTGGCCTGAATATATTCAGGAAAAAACGCATACGCCCTTTTTGGCCAAGGGCATCATTGTCGACGTTTTGCCGCTTTTCATGTGTTTTAAACGCGATTTGAATATACCTCCTGAAATATGTTTCCTGCAATTCTGCCTTTCTTTCAAATCCTCTTCGTTGCCTTCCCTCAATATATCTGTGGATGAGAGTTATCATTTATAACTCTGCGGGTTTGTGAATTGCAGTGTCCCTGAGCTCCATTTTTCAACTCGCTTTTTTGGGAGCTGGCCGCAAAAGCGCGGGATTGCCTCAGGCCCTATTCTGCTTCTGGGCGGCAGGCTGAGCCTGTGGTTAATTCTTCTTCCTGATGGGAAAATAGAGTGACCTGTGCCTGTCCCAACACCTAGATCTAGTCTCTCATTGGTTGCCCCTCTTCCCGTTGATCCTTAGGACAAATTGCAACATGTAGGAAACAGGAGCTTAAAGGTGCTGATTCTCCAAGTAGGGAGATTGCTAGTAAAGTAGCTGGAAAGGCAAACCCGAGCACAAGGAGATGAGAAATGAGGTGCGAATTAGAAACTTTTCAAAATCACACGGTGTACCATCTTCTGGGTTTCTCATGCATGTTTTCGATGTAAGAAGATGCCCTTGAACCTGGAGATTTGGGACCCATGGGATGGGTACCACGCAGTATTACTTTAAAGGGTCTGCGTTTGCTCACCCAAACTCTCAGCCCCAAGAGTGTCCACCCTTATGTCTCATCCAGCTGTGGGTCTAGATATGGTCAATCCAGGTTGCATCACAGCCTCTGAACGAATTTTGTAAGAATTTCTCTGTCTTTCACTGTCTTTGTTTTACGGGTTTTTAAAAGTAATTTATTTTGATAATGGGGTTTAGCTGCTTTTCACGGCTGTGTTTATGCGGCTTTACACCCACTTGACTCACTTCCAGACAGATATCAATACATAGGTTTTAAGATTCTTACTAGTCACATATATTCTTGTGCGGTGAATAGGGGGAGTTGAGTCCAGTTCACTGAGCAAGGAGTAGGTCTTGTCTATTACATATTGGGTGTATGGAACGGTATCTGAGCGAATTTGAAACCCTTGTTTTATGCATCACCCCACCTCACCTTTCCCGTTAAGCAGCCATAGTGTGTTTTCTAAACGTGTGACTCTGTTCTGTTTTGTAATTCAGTTCAAGTGTAGCGGTTTTTACATTCCCTCTATAAGTGATAGCTTATGATAAGTGTCTATTTCTGTGTGACTTATTTCACTTAGAATCGTCGTACCTAAATCCACTCATCTTGCTTCTACTAGCCTTATGACATTGATTTCATGTCTGAGTGATATTCCATTGTACATAAGGACCACAACTTCTTTATCCATTTTTCTCTTTCCTGGGATATTTAAGGTGTCATGAAGTGGAGGTTCTTGTCAACAGAGCAGCCCTAAACTTTGGGGTGCCTGTGTCTTGCTGATTTTTAGTTTTCCCAATTTATACGCCCATGAGTGGACGTGCCCTATGCTCCCTAAGCTGTGTTTTTTCGATGTTTCAGGACACACCGTACACTTCTCCAGAGTGGCTGTTGGCAATTTACATCCCGCCCATCAGTGTAGCAAGGCTGCCATTTCTCCATGGCCTGTCCTGCATTTCTGGTTTTGACACTTTTTGCAGCATGACCCTTTTGACCGATGGGAAGCGAGACTTCTTTGTAGCGCTGATTTGCCTTTCCAGGTTGCTTGGTTGGCCAAAAAGGGCGTATGCGTTTTTTCCTGAATATATTCAGGAAAAAACGCATACGCCCTTTTTGGCCAAGGGCATCATTGTCGACATTTTGCCGCTTTTCATATGCTTTAAAGGCGATTCGAATCTACCATCTGAAATCTGTTTAATGGAATTCTGCCTTGCTTATAAATCCTCTTCCTTGCCTTCCCTCAATATATCTGTGGACGAGAGTTATCATTTATATCTCAGCAGGTTTGTGAATTGCAGTGCCCCTGAGCTCCATTTTTCAACTGTCTTTTTTGGGAGCTGGCCGCAAAAGCACGGGATTGCCTCAGGCCCTATTCAGGTTCCGGGGGGCAGGCTGAGCCTGTGGTTAATTCTTCTTCCTGATGGGAAAATAGAGTGACCTGTGCCTGTCCCAAAACCTAGATCTAGTCTCTCATTGTTTGCCCCTCTTCCCGTTCATCCTCAAGACAAATTGCAACCTGTAGGGAACAGGAGCTTAAAGGTGCTGATTCTCCAAGTAGGGCGATTGCTAGTAAAGTAGCTGGAATGGCGAACCCGAGCACAAGGAGATGAGAAATGAGGTGCGTATTAGAAACCTTTCAAAATCACACGGTGTACCATCTTCTGGGTTTCTCATGCATGTTTTCGATGTAGGAAGATGCCCTTGAACCTGGAGATTTGGGACCCATGGGATGGGTACCAGGCAGTATTCCTTTAAAGGGTCTGCGTTTGCTCACCCAACCTCACCCAACCTTTCAGCCCCAAGAGTGTCCACCCTTATGTCTCATCCAGCTGTGGGTCTAGATATGGTCAATCCAGGTTGCATCACAGCCTCTGAACGAATTTTGTAAGAATTTCTCTCTCTTTCACTGTCTTTGTTTTACGGGTTTTTAAAAGTAATTTATTTTTATAATGGGGTTTAGCTGCTTTTCACGGCTGTGTTTATGCGGCTTTACACCCACTTGACTCACTTCCAGACAGATATCAATACATAGGTTTAAGATTCTTACTAGTCACATATATTCTTGTGCGGTGAATAGGGGGTGTTGAGTCCAGTTCACTGAGCAAGGAGTAGGTCTTGTCTATTACATATTGGGTGTACGGAACGGTATCTGAGCGAATTTGAAACCCTTGTTTTATGCATCACCCCACCTCACCTTTCCCGTTAAGCAGGCATATTGTGATTTGTAAACATGTGACTCTGTTCTGTTTTGTAAATCAGTTCAAGTGTAGCGGTTTTTACATTCCCTCTATAAGTGATAGCTTATGATAAGTGTCTTTTTCTGTGTGACTTATTTCACTTAGGATCATCGTACCTAAATCCACTCATCTTGCTTCTACTAGCCTGATGACATTGATTTCATGTCTGAGTGATATTCCATTGTACATAAGGACCACAACTTCTTTATCCATTTTTCTCTTTCCTGGGATATTTAAGGTGTCATGAAGTGGAGGTTCTTGTCAACAGAGTAGCCCTAAACTTTGGGGTGCCTGTGTCTTGCTGATTTTTAGTTTTCCCAATTTATACGCCCATGAGTGGACGTGCCCTATACTCCCTAAGCTGTGTTTTTTCGATGTTTCAGGACACACCGTACACTTCTCCAGAGTGGCTGTTGGCAATTTACATCCCGCCCATCAGCGTAGCAAGGCTGCCATTTCTCCATGGCCTGTCCTGCATTTCTGGTTTTGACACTTTTTGCAGCATGACCCTTTTGACCGATGGGAAGCGAGACTTCTTTGGAGCACTGATTTGCCTTTCCAGGTTGCTTGGTTGGCCGAAAAGGGCGTATGCGTTTTTTCCTGAATATATTCAGGAAAAAACGCATACGCCCTTTTTGGCCAAGGGCACCATTGTCGACGTTTTGCCGCTTTTCATGTGTTTTAAACGCGATTTGAATATACCTCCTGAAATATGTTTCCTGCAATTCTGCCTTTCTTTCAAATCCTCTTCGTTGCCTTCCCTCAATATATCTGTGGATGAGAGTTATCATTTATAACTCTGCGGGTTTGTGAATTGCAGTGTCCCTGAGCTCCATTTTTCAACTCGCTTTTTTGGGAGCTGGCCGCAAAAGCGCGGGATTGCCTCAGGCCCTATTCTGCTTCTGGGCGGCAGGCTGAGCCTGTGGTTAATTCTTCTTCCTGATGGGAAAATAGAGTGACCTGTGCCTGTCCCAACACCTAGATCTAGTCTCTCATTGGTTGCCCCTCTTCCCGTTCATCCTTAGGACAAATTGCAACATGTAGGAAACAGGAGCTTAAAGGTGCTGATTCTCCAAGTAGGGAGATTGCTAGTAAAGTAGCTGGAAAGGCGAACCCGAGCACAAGGAGAGGAGAAATGAGGTGCGAATTAGAAACCATTCAAAATCACACGGTGTACCATCTTCTGGGTTTCTCATGCAAGTTTTCGATGTAGGAAGATGCCCTTGAACCTGGAGATTTGGGACCCATGGGATGGGTACCACGCAGTATTACTTTAAAGGGTCTGCGTTTGCTCACCCAACCTTTCAGCCCCAAGAGTGTCCACCCTTATGTCTCATCCAGCTGTGGGTCTAGATATGGTCAATACAGGTTGCATCACAGCCTCTGAACGAATTTTGTAAGAATTTCTCTCTCTTTCACTGTCTTAGTTTTACGGGTTTTTAAAAGTAATTTATTTTGATAATGGGGTTTAGCTGCTTTTCACGGCTGTGTTTATGCGGCTTTACACCCACTTGACTCACTTCCAGACAGATATCAATACATAGGTTTTAAGATTCTTACTAGTCACATATATTCTTGTGCGGTGAATAGGGGGTGTTGAGTCCAGTTCACTGAGCAAGGAGTAGGTCTTGTCTATTACATATTGGGTGTATGGAACGGTATCTGAGCGAATTTGAAACCCTTGTTTTATGCATCACCCCACCTCACCTTTCCCGTTAAGCAGCCATAGTGTGTTTTCTAAACGTGTGACTCTGTTCTGTTTTGTAATTCAGTTCAAGTGTAGCGGTTTTTACATTCCCTCTATAAGTGATAGCTTATGATAAGTGTCTATTTCTGTGTGACTTATTTCACTTAGAATCGTCGTACCTAAATCCACTCATCTTGCTTCTACTAGCCTTATGACATTGATTTCATGTCTGAGTGATATTCCATTGTACATAAGGACCACAACTTCTTTATCCATTTTTCTCTTTCCTGGGATATTTAAGGTGTCATGAAGTGGAGGTTCTTGTCAACAGAGCAGCCCTAAACTTTGGGGTGCCTGTGTCTTGCTGATTTTTAGTTTTCCCAATTTATACGCCCATGAGTGGACGTGCCCTATGCTCCCTAAGCTGTGTTTTTTCGATGTTTCAGGACACACCGTACACTTCTCCAGAGTGGCTGTTGGCAATTTACATCCCGCCCATCAGTGTAGCAAGGCTGCCATTTCTCCATGGCCTGTCCTGCATTTCTGGTTTTGACACTTTTTGCAGCATGGCCCTTTTGACCGATGGGAAGCGAGACTTCTTTGTAGCGCTGATTTGCCTTTCCAGGTTGCTTGGTTGGCCAAAAAGGGCGTATGCGTTTTTTCCTGAATATATTCAGGAAAAAACGCATACGCCCTTTTTGGCCAAGGGCATCATTGTCGACGTTTTGCCGCTTTTCATATGCTTTAAAGGCGATTCGAATCTACCATCTGAAATCTGTTTAATGGAATTCTGCCTTGCTTATAAATCCTCTTCCTTGCCTTCCCTCAATATATCTGTGGACGAGAGTTATCATTTATATCTCAGCAGGTTTGTGAATTGCAGTGCCCCTGAGCTCCATTTTTCAACTGTCTTTTTTGGGAGCTGGCCGCAAAAGCACGGGATTGCCTCAGGCCCTATTCAGGTTCCGGGGGGCAGGCTGAGCCTGTGGTTAATTCTTCTTCCTGATGGGAAAATAGAGTGACCTGTGCCTGTCCCAACACCTAGATCTAGTCTCTCATTGTTTGCCCCTCTTCCCGTTCATCCTCAAGACAAATTGCAACCTGTAGGGAACAGGAGCTTAAAGGTGCTGATTCTCCAAGTAGGGCGATTGCTAGTAAAGTAGCTGGAATGGCGAACCCGAGCACAAGGAGATGAGAAATGAGGTGCGTATTAGAAACCTTTCAAAATCACACGGTGTACCATCTTCTGGGTTTCTCATGCATGTTTTCGATGTAGGAAGATGCCCTTGAACCTGGAGATTTGGGACCCATGGGATGGGTACCAGGCAGTATTACTTTAAAGGGTCTGCGTTTGCTCACCCAACCTCACCCAACCTTTCAGCCCCAAGAGTGTCCACCCTTATGTCTCATCCAGCTGTGGGTCTAGATATGGTCAATCCAGGTTGCATCACAGCCTCTGAACGAATTTTGTAAGAATTTCTCTCTCTTTCACTGTCTTTGTTTTACGGGTTTTTAAAAGTAATTTATTTTTATAATGGGGTTTAGCTGCTTTTCACGGCTGTGTTTATGCGGCTTTACACCCACTTGACTCACTTCCAGACAGATATCAATACATAGGTTTAAGATTCTTACTAGTCACATATATTCTTGTGCGGTGAATAGGGGGTGTTGAGTCCAGTTCACTGAGCAAGGAGTAGGTCTTGTCTATTACATATTGGGTGTACGGAACGGTATCTGAGCGAATTTGAAACCCTTGTTTTATGCATCACCCCACCTCACCTTTCCCGTTAAGCAGGCATATTGTGATTTGTAAACATGTGACTCTGTTCTGTTTTGTAAATCAGTTCAAGTGTAGCGGTTTTTACATTCCCTCTATAAGTGATAGCTTATGATAAGTGTCTTTTTCTGTGTGACTTATTTCACTTAGGATCATCGTACCTAAATCCACTCATCTTGCTTCTACTAGCCTTATGACATTGATTTCATGTCTGAGTGATATTCCATTGTACATAAGGACCACAACTTCTTTATCCATTTTTCTCTTTCCTGGGATATTTAAGGTGTCATGAAGTGGAGGTTCTTGTCAACAGAGCAGCCCTAAACTTTGGGGTGCCTGTGTCTTGCTGATTTTTAGTTTTCCCAATTTATACGCCCATGAGTGGACGTGCCCTATACTCCCTAAGCTGTGTTTTTTCGATGTTTCAGGACACACCGTACACTTCTCCAGAGTGGCTGTTGGCAATTTACATCCCGCCCATCAGCGTAGGAAGGCTGCCATTTCTCCATGGCCTGTCCTGCATTTCTGGTTTTGACACTTTTTGCAGCATGACCCTTTTGACCGATGGGAAGCGAGACTTCTTTGGAGCACTGATTTGCCTTTCCAGGTTGCTTGGTTGGCCTGAATATATTCAGGAAAAAACGCATACGCCCTTTTTGGCCAAGGGCATCATTGTCGACGTTTTGCCGCTTTTCATGTGTTTTAAACGCGATTTGAATATACCTCCTGAAATATGTTTCCTGCAATTCTGCCTTTCTTTCAAATCCTCTTCGTTGCCTTCCCTCAATATATCTGTGGATGAGAGTTATCATTTATAACTCTGCGGGTTTGTGAATTGCAGTGTCCCTGAGCTCCATTTTTCAACTCGCTTTTTTGGGAGCTGGCCGCAAAAGCGCGGGATTGCCTCAGGCCCTATTCTGCTTCTGGGCGGCAGGCTGAGCCTGTGGTTAATTCTTCTTCCTGATGGGAAAATAGAGTGACCTGTGCCTGTCCCAACACCTAGATCTAGTCTCTCATTGGTTGCCCCTCTTCCCGTTGATCCTTAGGACAAATTGCAACATGTAGGAAACAGGAGCTTAAAGGTGCTGATTCTCCAAGTAGGGAGATTGCTAGTAAAGTAGCTGGAAAGGCAAACCCGAGCACAAGGAGATGAGAAATGAGGTGCGAATTAGAAACTTTTCAAAATCACACGGTGTACCATCTTCTGGGTTTCTCATGCATGTTTTCGATGTAAGAAGATGCCCTTGAACCTGGAGATTTGGGACCCATGGGATGGGTACCACGCAGTATTACTTTAAAGGGTCTGCGTTTGCTCACCCAAACTCTCAGCCCCAAGAGTGTCCACCCTTATGTCTCATCCAGCTGTGGGTCTAGATATGGTCAATCCAGGTTGCATCACAGCCTCTGAACGAATTTTGTAAGAATTTCTCTGTCTTTCACTGTCTTTGTTTTACGGGTTTTTAAAAGTAATTTATTTTGATAATGGGGTTTAGCTGCTTTTCACGGCTGTGTTTATGCGGCTTTACACCCACTTGACTCACTTCCAGACAGATATCAATACATAGGTTTTAAGATTCTTACTAGTCACATATATTCTTGTGCGGTGAATAGGGGGAGTTGAGTCCAGTTCACTGAGCAAGGAGTAGGTCTTGTCTATTACATATTGGGTGTATGGAACGGTATCTGAGCGAATTTGAAACCCTTGTTTTATGCATCACCCCACCTCACCTTTCCCGTTAAGCAGCCATAGTGTGTTTTCTAAACGTGTGACTCTGTTCTGTTTTGTAATTCAGTTCAAGTGTAGCGGTTTTTACATTCCCTCTATAAGTGATAGCTTATGATAAGTGTCTATTTCTGTGTGACTTATTTCACTTAGAATCGTCGTACCTAAATCCACTCATCTTGCTTCTACTAGCCTTATGACATTGATTTCATGTCTGAGTGATATTCCATTGTACATAAGGACCACAACTTCTTTATCCATTTTTCTCTTTCCTGGGATATTTAAGGTGTCATGAAGTGGAGGTTCTTGTCAACAGAGCAGCCCTAAACTTTGGGGTGCCTGTGTCTTGCTGATTTTTAGTTTTCCCAATTTATACGCCCATGAGTGGACGTGCCCTATGCTCCCTAAGCTGTGTTTTTTCGATGTTTCAGGACACACCGTACACTTCTCCAGAGTGGCTGTTGGCAATTTACATCCCGCCCATCAGTGTAGCAAGGCTGCCATTTCTCCATGGCCTGTCCTGCATTTCTGGTTTTGACACTTTTTGCAGCATGACCCTTTTGACCGATGGGAAGCGAGACTTCTTTGTAGCGCTGATTTGCCTTTCCAGGTTGCTTGGTTGGCCAAAAAGGGCGTATGCGTTTTTTCCTGAATATATTCAGGAAAAAACGCATACGCCCTTTTTGGCCAAGGGCATCATTGTCGACATTTTGCCGCTTTTCATATGCTTTAAAGGCGATTCGAATCTACCATCTGAAATCTGTTTAATGGAATTCTGCCTTGCTTATAAATCCTCTTCCTTGCCTTCCCTCAATATATCTGTGGACGAGAGTTATCATTTATATCTCAGCAGGTTTGTGAATTGCAGTGCCCCTGAGCTCCATTTTTCAACTGTCTTTTTTGGGAGCTGGCCGCAAAAGCACGGGATTGCCTCAGGCCCTATTCAGGTTCCGGGGGGCAGGCTGAGCCTGTGGTTAATTCTTCTTCCTGATGGGAAAATAGAGTGACCTGTGCCTGTCCCAAAACCTAGATCTAGTCTCTCATTGTTTGCCCCTCTTCCCGTTCATCCTCAAGACAAATTGCAACCTGTAGGGAACAGGAGCTTAAAGGTGCTGATTCTCCAAGTAGGGCGATTGCTAGTAAAGTAGCTGGAATGGCGAACCCGAGCACAAGGAGATGAGAAATGAGGTGCGTATTAGAAACCTTTCAAAATCACACGGTGTACCATCTTCTGGGTTTCTCATGCATGTTTTCGATGTAGGAAGATGCCCTTGAACCTGGAGATTTGGGACCCATGGGATGGGTACCAGGCAGTATTACTTTAAAGGGTCTGCGTTTGCTCACCCAACCTCACCCAACCTTTCAGCCCCAAGAGTGTCCACCCTTATGTCTCATCCAGCTGTGGGTCTAGATATGGTCAATCCAGGTTGCATCACAGCCTCTGAACGAATTTTGTAAGAATTTCTCTCTCTTTCACTGTCTTTGTTTTACGGGTTTTTAAAAGTAATTTATTTTTATAATGGGGTTTAGCTGCTTTTCACGGCTGTGTTTATGCGGCTTTACACCCACTTGACTCACTTCCAGACAGATATCAATACATAGGTTTAAGATTCTTACTAGTCACATATATTCTTGTGCGGTGAATAGGGGGTGTTGAGTCCAGTTCACTGAGCAAGGAGTAGGTCTTGTCTATTACATATTGGGTGTACGGAACGGTATCTGAGCGAATTTGAAACCCTTGTTTTATGCATCACCCCACCTCACCTTTCCCGTTAAGCAGGCATATTGTGATTTGTAAACATGTGACTCTGTTCTGTTTTGTAAATCAGTTCAAGTGTAGCGGTTTTTACATTCCCTCTATAAGTGATAGCTTATGATAAGTGTCTTTTTCTGTGTGACTTATTTCACTTAGGATCATCGTACCTAAATCCACTCATCTTGCTTCTACTAGCCTTATGACATTGATTTCATGTCTGAGTGATATTCCATTGTACATAAGGACCACAACTTCTTTATCCATTTTTCTCTTTCCTGGGATATTTAAGGTGTCATGAAGTGGAGGTTCTTGTCAACAGAGTAGCCCTAAACTTTGGGGTGCCTGTGTCTTGCTGATTTTTAGTTTTCCCAATTTATACGCCCATGAGTGGACGTGCCCTATACTCCCTAAGCTGTGTTTTTTCGATGTTTCAGGACACACCGTACACTTCTCCAGAGTGGCTGTTGGCAATTTACATCCCGCCCATCAGCGTAGCAAGGCTGCCATTTCTCCATGGCCTGTCCTGCATTTCTGGTTTTGACACTTTTTGCAGCATGACCCTTTTGACCGATGGGAAGCGAGACTTCTTTGGAGCACTGATTTGCCTTTCCAGGTTGCTTGGTTGGCCAAAAAGGGCGTATGCGTTTTTTCCTGAATATATTCAGGAAAAAACGCATACGCCCTTTTTGGCCAAGGGCATCATTGTCGACGTTTTGCCGCTTTTCATGTGTTTTAAACGCGATTTGAATATACCTCCTGAAATCTGTTTCCTGCAATTCTGCCTTTCTTTCAAATCCTCTTCGTTGCCTTCCCTCAATATATCTGTGGATGAGAGTTATCATTTATAACTCTGCGGGTTTGTGAATTGCAGTGTCCCTGAGCTCCATTTTTCAACTCGCTTTTTTGGGAGCTGGCCGCAAAAGCGCGGGATTGCCTCAGGCCCTATTCTGCTTCTGGGCGGCAGGCTGAGCCTGTGGTTAATTCTTCTTCCTGATGGGAAAATAGAGTGACCTGTGCCTGTCCCAACACCTAGATCTAGTCTCTCATTGGTTGCCCCTCTTCCCGTTCATCCTTAGGACAAATTGCAACATGTAGGAAACAGGAGCTTAAAGGTGCTGATTCTCCAAGTAGGGAGATTGCTAGTAAAGTAGCTGGAAAGGCGAACCCGAGCACAAGGAGATGAGAAATGAGGTGCGAATTAGAAACCTTTCAAAATCACACGGTGTACCAACTTCTGGGGTTCTCATGCATGTTTTCGATGTAGGAAGATGCCCTTGAACCTGGAGATTTGGGACCCATGGGATGAGTACCACGCAGTATTACTTTAAAGGGTCTGCGTTTGCTCACCCAACCTTTCAGCCCCAAGAGTGTCCACCCTTATGTCTCATCCAGCTGTGGGTCTAGATATGGTCAATCCAGGTTGCATCACAGCCTCTGAACGAATTTTGTAAGAATTTCTCTCTCTTTCACTGTCTTTGTTTTACGGGTTTTTAAAAGTAATTTATTTTTATAATGGGGTTTAGCTGCTTTTCACGGCTGTGTTTATGCGGCTTTACACCCACTTGACTCACTTCCAGACAGATATCAATACATAGGTTTTAAGATTCTTACTAGTCACATATATTCTTGTGCGGTGAATGGGGGTGTTGAGTCCAGTTCACTGAGCAAGGAGTAGGTCTTGTCTATTACATATTGGGTGTATGGAACGGTATCTGAGCGAATTTGAAACCCTTGTTTTATGCATCACCCCACCTCACCTTTCCCGTTAAGCAGCCATAGTGTGTTTTCTAAACGTGTGACTCTGTTCTGTTTTGTAATTCAGTTCAAGTGTAGCGGTTTTTACATTCCCTCTATAAGTGATAGCTTATGATAAGTGTCTATTTCTGTGTGACTTATTTCACTTAGAATCGTCGTACCTAAATCCACTCATCTTGCTTCTACTAGCCTTATGACATTGATTTCATGTCTGAGTGATATTCCATTGTACATAAGGACCACAACTTCTTTATCCATTTTTCTCTTTCCTGGGATGTTTAAGGTGTCATGAAGTGGAGGTTCTTGTCAACAGAGCAGCCCTAAACTTTGGGGTGCCTGTGTCTTGCTGATTTTTAGTTTTCCCAATTTATACGCCCATGAGTGGACGTGCCCTATGCTCCCTAAGCTGTGTTTTTTCGATGTTTCAGGACACACCGTACACTTCTCCAGAGTGGCTGTTGGCAATTTACATCCCGCCCATCAGTGTAGCAAGGCTGCCATTTCTCCATGGCCTGTCCTGCATTTCTGGTTTTGACACTTTTTGCAGCATGGCCCTTTTGACCGATGGGAAGCGAGACTTCTTTGTAGCGCTGATTTGCCTTTGCAGGTTGCTTGGTTGGCCAAAAAGGGCGTATGCATTTTTTCCTGAATATATTCAGGAAAAAACGCATACGCCCTTTTTGGCCAAGGGCATCATTGTCGAAGTTTTGCCGCTTTTCATGTGCTTTAAAGGCGATTCGAATCTACCTCCTGAAATCTGTTTACTGCAATTCTGCCTTGTTTATACATCCTCTTCCTTGCCTTCCCTCAATATATCTGTGGACGAGAGTTATCATTTATATCTCAGCAGGTTTGTGAATTGCAGTGCCCCTGAGCTCCATTTTTCAACTGTGTTTTTTGGGAGCTGGCCGCAAAAGCACGGGATTGCCGCAGGCCCTATTCAGGTTCCGGGGGGCAGGCTGAGCCTGTGGTTAATTCTTCTTCCTGATGGGAAAATAGAGTGACCTGTGCCTGTCCCAACACCTAGATCTAGTCTCTCATTGGTTGCCCCTCTTCCCGTTCATCCTTAGGACAAATTGCAACCTGTAGGAAACAGGAGCTTAAAGGTGCTGATTCTCCAAGTAGGGCGATTGCTAGTAAAGTAGCTGGAATGGCGAACCCGAGCACAAGGAGATGAGAAATGAGGTGCGTATTAGAAACCTTTCAAAATCACACGGTGTACCATCTTCTGGGTTTCTCATGCATGTTTTCGATGTAGGAAGAAGCCCTTGAAACTGGAGATTTGGGACCCATGGGATGGGTTCCAGGCAGTATTACTTTAAAGGGTCTGCGTTTGCTCACCCAACCTCACCCAACCTTTGAGCCCCAAGAGTGTCCACCCTTATGTCTCATCCAGTTGTGGGTCTAGATATGGTCAATCCAGGTTGCATCACAGCCTCTGAACGAATTTTGTAAGAATTTCTCTCTCTTTCACTGTCTTTGTTTTACAGGTTTTTAAAAGTAATTTATTTTTATAATGGGGTTTAGCTGCTTTTCACGGCTGTGTTTATGCGGCTTTACACCCACTTGACTCACTTCCAGACAGATATCAATACATAGGTTTAAGATTCTTACTAGTCACATATATTCTTGTGCGGTGAATAGGGGGTGTTGAGTCCAGTTCACTGAGCAAGGAGTAGGTCTTGTCTATTACATATTGGGTGTACGGAACGGTACCTGAGCGAATTTGAAACCCTTGTTTTATGCATCACCCCACCTCACCTTTCCCGTTAAGCAGGCATATTGTGATTTGTAAACGTGTGACTCTGTTCTGTTTTGTAAATCAGTTCAAGTGTACCGGTTTTTACATTCCCTCTATAAGTGATAGCTTATGATAAGTGTCTTTTTCTGTGTGACTTATTTCACTTAGGATCATCGTACCTAAATCCACTCATCTTGCTTCTACTAGCCTTATGACATTGATTTCATGTCTGAGTGATATTCCATTGTACATAAGGACCACAACTTCTTTATCCATTTTTCTCTTTCCTGGGATATTTAAGGTGTCATGAAGTGGAGGTTCTTGTCAACAGAGCAGCCCTAAACTTTGGGGTGCCTGTGTCTTGCTGATTTTTAGTTTTCCCAATTTATACGCCCATGAGTGGACGTGCCCTATACTCCCTAAGCTGTGTTTTTTCGATGTTTCAGGACACACCGTACACTTCTCCAGAGTGGCTGTTGGCAATTTACATCCCGCCCATCAGCGTAGCAAGGCTGCCATTTCTCCATGGCCTGTCCTGCATTTCTGGTTTTGACACTTTTTGCAGCATGACCCTTTTGACCGATGGGAAGCGAGACTTCTTTGGAGCACTGATTTGCCTTTCCAGGTTGCTTGGTTGGCCAAAAAGGGTGTATGTGTTTTTTCCTGAATATATTCAGGAAAAAACGCATACGCCCTTTTTGGCCAAGGGCATCATTGTCGACGTTTTGCCGCTTTTCATGTGTTTTAAACGCGATTTGAATATACCTCCTGAAATCTGTTTCCTGCAATTCTGCCTTTCTTTCAAATCCTCTTCGTTGCCTTCCCTCAATATATCTGTGGATGAGAGTTATCATTTATAACTCTGCGGGTTTGTGAATTGCAGTGTCCCTGAGCTCCATTTTTCAACTCGCTTTTTTTGGGAGCTGGCCGCAAAAGCGCGGGATTGCCTCAGGCCCTATTCTGCTTCTGGGCGGCAGGCTGAGCCTGTGGTTAATTCTTCTTCCTGATGGGAAAATAGAGTGACCTGTGCCTGTCCCAACACCTAGATCTAGTCTCTCATTGGTTGCCCCTCTTCCCGTTCATCCTTAGGACAAATTGCAACATGTAGGAAACAGGAGCTTAAAGGTGCTGATTCTCCAAGTAGGGAGATTGCTAGTAAAGTAGCTGGAAAGGCGAACCCGAGCACAAGGAGATGAGAAATGAGGTGCGAATTAGAAACCTTTCAAAATCACACGGTGTACCATCTTCTGGGTTTCTCATGCATGTTTTCGATGTAGGAAGATGCCCTTGAACCTGGAGATTTGGGACCCATGGGATGGGTACCACGCAGTATTACTTTAAAGGGTCTGCGTTTGCTCACCCAACCTTTCAGCCCCAAGAGTGTCCACCCTTATGTCTCATCCAGCTGTGGGTCTAGATATGGTCAATCCAGGTTGCATCACAGCCTCTGAACGAATTTTGTAAGAATTTCTCTCTCTTTCACTGTCTTTGTTTTACGGGTTTTTAAAAGTAATTTATTTTTATAATGGGGTTTAGCTGCTTTTCACGGCTGTGTTTATGCAGCTTTACACCCACTTGACTCACTTCCAGACAGATATCAATACATAGGTTTTAAGATTCTTACTAGTCACATATATTCTTGTGCGGTGAATAGGGGGTGTTGAGTCCAGTTCACTGAGCAAGGAGTAGGTCTTGTCTATTACATATTGGGTGTATGGAACGGTATCTGAGCGAATTTGAAACACTTGTTTTATGCATCACCCCACCTCACCGTTCCCGTTAAGCAGCCATAGTGTGTTTTCTAAACGTGTGACTCTGTTCTGTTTTGTAATTCAGTTCAAGTTTAGCGGTTTTTACATTCCCTCTATAAGTGATAGCTTATGATAAGTGTCTATTTCTGTGTGACTTATTTCACTTAGAATCGTCGTACCTAAATCCACTCATCTTGCTTCTACTAGCCTTCTGACATTGATTTCATGTCTGAGTGATATTCCATTGTACATAAGGACCACAACTTCTTTATCCATTTTTCTCTTTCCTGGGATATTTAAGGTGTCATGAAGTGGAGGTTCTTGTCAACAGAGCAGCCCTAAACTTTGGGGTGCCTGTGTCTTGCTGATTTTTAGTTTTCCCAATTTATACGCCCATGAGTGGACGTGCCCTATGCTCCCTAAGCTGAGTTTTTTCGATGTTTCAGGACACACCGTACACTTCTCCAGAGTGGCTGTTGGCAATTTACATCCCGCCCATCAGTGTAGCAAGGCTGCCATTTCTCCATGGCCTGTCCTGCATTTCTGGTTTTGACACTTTTTGCAGCATGACCCTTTTGACCGATGGGAAGCGAGACTTCTTTGTAGCGCTGATTTGCCTTTCCAGGTTGCTTGGTTGGCCAAAAAGGGCGTATGCGTTTTTTCCTGAATATATTCAGGAAAAAACGCATACGCCCTTTTTGGCCAAGGGCATCATTGTCGAAGTTTTGCCGCTTTTCATGTGCTTTAAAGGCGATTCGAATCTACCTCCTGAAATCTGTTTACTGCAATTCTGCCTTGTTTATAAATCCTCTTCCTTGCCTTCCCTCAATATATCTGTGGACGAGAGTTATCATTTATATCTCAGCAGGTTTGTGAATTGCAGTGCCCCTGAGCTCCATTTTTCAACTGTCTTTTTTGGGAGCTGGCCGCAAAAGCACGGGATTGCCTCAGGCCCTATTCAGGTTCCGGGGGGCAGGCTGAGCCTGTGGTTAATTCTTCTTCCTGATGGGAAAATACAGTGACCTGTGCCTGTCCCAACACCTAGATCTAGTCTCTCATTGGTTGCCCCTCTTCCCGTTCATCCTCAAGACAAATTGCAACCTGTAGGGAACAGGAGCTTAAAGGTGCTGATTCTCCAAGGAGGGCGATTGCTAGTAAAGTAGCTGGAATGGCGAACCCGAGCACAAGGAGATGAGAAATGAGGTGCGTATTAGAAACCTTTCAAAATCACACGGTGTACCATCTTCTGGGTTTCTCATGCATGTTTTCGATGTAGGAAGATGCCCTTGAACCTGGAGATTTGGGACCCATGGGATGGGTACCAGGCAGTATTACTTTAAAGGGTCTGCGTTTGCTCACCCAACCTTTCAGCCCCAAGAGTGTCCACCCTTATGTCTCATCCAGCTGTGGGTCTAGATATGGTCAATCCAGGTTGCATCACAGCCTCTGAACGAATTTTGTAAGAATTTCTCTCTCTTTCACTGTCTTTGTTTTACGGGTTTTTAAAAGTAATTTATTTTTATAATGGGGTTTAGCTGCTTTTCACGGCTGTGTTTATGCGGCTTTACACCCACTTGACTCACTTCCAGACAGATATCAATACATAGGTTTAAGATTCTTACTAGTCACATATATTCTTGTGCGGTGAATAGGGGGTGTTGAGTCCAGTTCACTGAGCAAGGAGTAGGTCTTGTCTATTACATATTGGGTGTATGGAACGGTATCTGAGCGAATTTGAAACCCTTGTTTTATGCATCACCCCACCTCACCTTTCCCGTTAAGCAGCCATAGTGTGTTTTCTAAACGTGTGACTCTGTTCTGTTTTGTAATTCAGTTCAAGTGTAGCGGTTTTTACATTCCCTCTATAAGTGATAGCTTATGATAAGTGTCTATTTCTGTGTGACTTATTTCACTTAGAATCGTCGTACCTAAATCCACTCATCTTGCTTCTACTAGCCTTATGACATTGATTTCATGTCTGAGTGATATTCCATTGTACATAAGGACCACAACTTCTTTATCCATTTTTCTCTTTCCTGGGATATTTAAGGTGTCATGAAGTGGAGGTTCTTGTCAACAGAGCAGCCCTAAACTTTGGGGTGCCTGTGTCTTGCTGATTTTTAGTTTTCCCAATTTATACGCCCATGAGTGGACGTGCCCTATGCTCCCTAAGCTGTGTTTTTTCGATGTTTCAGGACACACCGTACACTTCTCCAGAGTGGCTGTTGGCAATTTACATCCCGCCCATCAGTGTAGCAAGGCTGCCATTTCTCCATGGCCTGTCCTGCATTTCTGGTTTTGACACTTTTTGCAGCATGACCCTTTTGACCGATGGGAAGCGAGACTTCTTTGTAGCGCTGATTTGCCTTTCCAGGTTGCTTGGTTGGCCAAAAAGGGCGTATGCGTTTTTTCCTGAATATATTCAGGAAAAAACGCATACGCCCTTTTTGGCCAAGGGCATCATTGTCGAAGTTTTGCCGCTTTTCATGTGCTTTAAAGGCGATTCGAATCTACCTCCTGAAATCTGTTTACTGCAATTCTGCTTTGCTTATAAATCCTCTTCCTTGCCTTCCCTCAATATATCTGTGGACGAGAGTTATCATTTATATCTCAGCAGGTTTGTGAATTGCAGTGCCCCTGAGCTCCATTTTTCAACTGTGTTTTTTGGGAGCTGGCCGCAAAAGCACGGGATTGCCGCAGGCCCTATTCAGGTTCCGGGGGTCAGGCTGAGCCTGTGGTTAATTCTTCTTCCTGATGGGAAAATAGAGTGACCTGTGCCTGTCCCAACACCTAGATCTAGTCTCTCATTGGTTGCCCCTCTTCCCGTTCATCCTTAGGACAAATTGCAACCTGTAGGAAACAGGAGCTTAAAGGTGCTGATTCTCCAAGTAGGGAGATTGCTAGTAAAGTAGCTGGAAAGGCGAACCCGAGCACAAGGAGATGAGAAATGAGGTGCGTATTAGAAACCTTTCAAAATCACACGGTGTACCATCTTCTGGGTTTCTCATGCATGTTTTCGATGTAGGAAGATGCCCTTGAACCTGGAGATTTGGGACCCATGGGATGGGTACCAGGCAGTATTACTTTAAAGGGTCTGCGTTTGCTCACCCAACCTCACCCAACCTTTCAGCCCCAAGAGTGTCCACCCTTATGTCTCATCCAATAGTGGGTCTAGATATGGTCAATCCAGGTTGCATCACAGCCTCTGAACGAATTTTGTAAGAATTTCTCTCTCTTTCACTGTCTTTGTTTTACAGGATTTTAAAAGTAATTTATTTTTATAATGGGGTTTAGCTGCTTTTCACGGCTGTGTTTATGCGGCTTTACACCCACTTGACTCACTTCCAGACAGATATCAATACATAGGTTTAAGATTCTTACTAGTCACATATATTCTTGTGCGGTGAATAGGGGGTGTTGAGTCCAGTTCACTGAGCAAGGAGTAGGTCTTGTCTATTACATATTGGGTGTACGGAACGGTATCTGAGCGAACTTGAAACCCTTGTTTTATGCATCACCCCATCTCACCTTTCCCGTTAAGCAGGCATATTGTGATTTGTAAACGTGTGACTCTGTTCTGTTTTGTAAATCAGTTCAAGTGTAGCGGTTTTTACATCCCCTCTATAAGTGATAGCTTATGATAAGTGTCTTTTTCTGTGTGACTTATTTCACTTAGGATCATCGTACCTAAATCCACTCATCTTGCTTCTACTAGCCTTATGACACTGATTTCATGTCTGAGTGATATTCCATTGTACATAAGGACCACAACTTCTTTATCCATTTTTCTCTTTCCTGGGATATTTAAGGTGTCATGAAGTGGAGGTTCTTGTCAACAGAGCAGCCCTAAACTTTGGGGTGCCTGTGTCTTGCTGATTTTTAATTTTCCCAATTTATACGCCCATGAGTGGACGTGCCCTATACACCCTAAGCTGAGTTTTTTCGATGTTTCAGGACACACCGTACACTTCTCCAGAGTGGCTCTTGGCAATTTACATCCCGCCCATCAGCGTAGCAAGGCTGCCATTTCTCCATGGCCTGTCCTGCATTTCTGGTTTTGACACTTTTTGCAGCATGACCCTTTTGACCGATGGGAAGCGAGACTTCTTTGGAGCGCTGATTTGCCTTTCCAGGTTGCTTGGTTGGCCAAAAAGGGCGTATGCGTTTTTTCCTGAATATATTCAGGAAAAAACGCATACGCCCTTTTTGGCCAAGGGCATCATTGTCGACGTTTTGCCGCTTTTCATGTGTTTTAAACGCGATTTGAATCTACCTCCTGAAATCTGTTTCCTGCAATTCTGCCTTGCTTTCAAATCCTCTTCGTTGCCTTCCCTCAATATATCTGTGGATGAGAGTTATCATTTATGACTCTGCGGGTTTGTGAATTGCAGTGTCCCTGAGCTCCATTTTTCAACTCGCTTTTTTGGGAGCTGGCCGCAAAAGCGCGGGATTGCCTCAGGCCCTATTCTGCTTCTGGGCGGCAGGCTGAGCCTGTGGTTAATTCTTCTTCCTGATGGGAAAATAGAGTGACCTGTGCCTGTCCCAACACCTAGATCTAGTCTCTCATTGGTTGCCCCTCTTCCCGTTCATCCTTAGGACAAATTGCAACATGTAGGAAACAGGAGCTTAAATGTGCTGATTCTCCAAGTAGGGAGATTGCTAGTAAAGTAGCTGGAAAGGCGAACCGGAGCACAAGGAGATGAGAAATGAGGTGCGTATTAGAAACCTTTCAAAATCACACGGTGTACCATCTTCTTGGTTTCTCATGCATGTTTTCGATGTAGGAAGATGCCCTTGAACCTGGAGATTTGGGACCCATGGGATGGGTACCACGCAGTATTACTTTAAAGGGTCTGCATTTGCTCACCCAACTTTTCAGCCCCAAGAGTGTCCACCCTTATGTCTCATCCAGCTGTGGGTCTAGATATGGTCAATCCAGGTTGCATCACAGCCTCTGAACGAATTTTGTAAGAATTTCTCTCTCTTTCACTGTCTTTGTTTTACGGGTTTTTAAAAGTAATTTATTTTTATAATGGGGTTTAGCTGCTTTTCACGGCTGTGTTTATGCGGCTTTACACCCACTTGACTCACTTCCAGACAGATATCAATACATAGGTTTAAGATTCTTACTAGTCACATATATTCTTGTGCGGTGAATAGGGGGTGTTGAGTCCAGTTCACTGAGCAAGGAGTAGGTCTTGTCTATTACATATTGGGTGTACGGAACGGTATCTGAGTGAATTTGAAACCCTTGTTTTATGCATCACCCCACCTCACCTTTCCCGTTAAGCAGGCATATTGAGATTTGTAAACGTGTGACTCTGTTCTGTTTTGTAAATCAGTTCAAGTGTAGCGGTTTTTACATTCCCTCTATAAGTGATAGCTTATGATAAGTGTCTTTTTCTGTGTGACTTATTTCACTTAGGATCATCGTACCTAAATCCACTCATCTTGCTTCTACTAGCCTTATGACATTGATTTCATGTCTGAGTGATATTCCATTGTACATAAGGACCACAACTTCTTTATCCATTTTTCTCTTTCCTGGGATATTTAAGGTGTCATGAAGTGGAGGTTCTTGTCAACAGAGCAGCCCTAAACTTTGGGGTGCCTGTGTCTTGCTGATTTTTAGTTTTCCCAATTTAAACGCCCATGAGTGGACGTGCCCTATACTCCCTAAGCTGTGTTTTTTCGATGTTTCAGGACACACCGTACACTTCTCCAGAGTGGCTGTTGGCAATTTACATCCCGCCCATCAGCGTAGCAAGGCTGCCATTTCTCCATGGCCTGTCCTGCATTTCTGGTTTTGACACTTTTTGCAGCATGACCCTTTTGACCGATGGGAAGCGAGACTTCTTTGTAGCGCTGATTTGCCTTTCCAGGTTGCTTGGTTGGCCAAAAAGGGCGTATGCGTTTTTTCCTGAATATATTCAGGAAAAAACGCATACGCCCTTTTTGGCCAAGGGCATCATTGTCGACGTTTTGCCGCTTTTCATGTGTTTTAAACGCGATTTGAATCTACCTCCTGAAATATGTTTCCTGCAATTCTGCCTTGCTTTCAAATCCTCTTCGTTGCCTTCCCTCAATATATCTGTGGATGAGAGTTATCATTTATAACTCTGCGGGTTTGTGAATTGCAGTGTCCCTGAGCTCCATTTTTCAACTCGCTTTTTTGGGAGCTGGCCGCAAAAGCGCGGGATTGCCTCAGGCCCTATTCAGGTTCCGGGGGGCAGGCTGAGCCTGTGGTTAATTCTTCTTCCTGATGGGAAAATAGAGTGACCTGTGCCTGTCCCAACACCTAGATCTAGTCTCTCATTGGTTGCCCCTCTTCCCGTTCATCCTTAGGACAAATTGCAACATGTAGGAAACAGGAGCTTAAAGGTGCTGATTCTCCAAGTAGGGAGATTGCTAGTAAAGTAGCTGGAAAGGCGAACCGGAGCACAAGGAGATGAGAAATGAGGTGCGTATTAGAAACCTTTCAAAATCACACGGTGTACCATCTTCTGGGTTTCTCATGCATGTTTTCGATGTAGGAAGATGCCCTTGAACCTGGAGATTTGGGACCCATGGGATGGGTACCAGGCAGTATTACTTTAAAGAGTCTGCGTTTGCTCACCCAAACTTTCAGCCCCAAGAGTGTCCACCCTTATGTCTCATCCAGCTCTGGGTCTAGATATGGTCAATCCAGGTTGCATCACAGCCTCTGAACGAATTTTGTAAGAATTTCTCTCTCTTTCACTGTCTTTGTTTTACGGGTTTTTAAAAGTAATTTATTTTTATAATGGGGTTTAGCTGCTTTTCACGGCTGTGTTTATGCGGCTTTACACCCACTTGACTCACTTCCAGACAGATATCAATACATAGGTTTTAAGATTCTTACTAGTCACATATATTCTTGTGCGGTGAATAGGGGGTGTTGAGTCCAGTTCACTGAGCAAGGAGTAGGTCTTGTCTATTACATATTGGGTGTATGGAACGGTATCTGAGCGAATTTGAAACCCTTGTTTTATGCATCACCCCACCTCACCGTTCCCGTTAAGCAGCCATAGTGTGTTTTCTAAACGTGTGACTCCGTTCTGTTTTGTAATTCAGTTCAAGTGTAGTGGTTTTTACATTCCCTCTATAAGTGATAGCTTATGATAAGTGTGTATTTCTGTGTGACATATTTCACTTAGAATCGTCGTACCTAAATCCACTCATCTTGCTTCTACTAGCCTTATGACATTGATTTCATGTCTGAGTGATATTCCATTGTACATAAGGACCACAACTTCTTTATCCATTTTTCTCTTTCCTGGGATATTTAAGGTGTCATGAAGTGGAGGTTCTTGTCAACAGAGCAGCCCTAAACTTTGGGGTGCCTGTGTCTTGCTGATTTTTAGTTTTCCCAATTTATACGCCCATGAGTGGACGTGCCCTATGCTCCCTAAGCTGAGTTTTTTCGATGTTTCAGGACACACCGTACACTTCTCCAGAGTGGCTGTTGGCAATTTACATCCCGCCCATCAGTGTAGCAAGGCTGCCATTTCTCCATGGCCTGTCCTGCATTTCTGGTTTTGACACTTTTTGCAGCATGACCCTTTTGACCGATGGGAAGCGAGACTTCTTTGTAGCGCTGATTTGCATTTCCAGGTTGCTTGGTTGGCCAAAAAGGGCGTATGCGGTTTTTCCTGAATATATTCAGGAAAAAACGCATACGCCCTTTTTGGCCAAGGGCATCATTGTCGAAGTTTTGCCGCTTTTCATGTGCTTTAAAGGCGATTCGAATCTACCTCCTGAAATCTGTTTACTGCAATTCTGCCTTGTTTATAAATCCTCTTCCTTGCCTTCCCTCAATATATCTGTGGACGAGAGTTATCATTTATATCTCAGCAGGTTTGTGAATTGCAGTGCCCCTGAGCTCCATTTTTCAACTGTCTTTTTTGGGAGCTGGCCGCAAAAGCACGGGATTGCCGCAGGCCCTATTCAGGTTCCGGGGGGCAGGCTGAGCCTGTGGTTAATTCTTCTTCCTGATGGGAAAATAGAGTGACCTGTGCCTGTCCCAACACCTAGATCTAGTCTCTCATTGGTTGCCCCTCTTCCCGTTCATCCTTAGGACAAATTGCAACCTGTAGGAAACAGGAGCTTAAAGGTGCTGATTCTCCAAGTAGAGAGATGTCTAGTAAAGTAGCTGGAAAGGCGAACCCGAGCACAAGGAGATGAGAAATGAGGTGCGTATTAGAAACCTTTCAAAATCACACGGTGTACCATCTTCTGGGTTTCTCATGCATGTTTTCGATGTAGGAAGATGCCCTTGAACCTGGAGATTTGGGACCCATGGGATGGGTACCAGGCAGTATTACTTTAAAGGGTCTGCGTTTGCTCACCCAACCAAACCCAACCTTTCAGCCCCAAGAGTGTCCACCCTTATGTCTCATCCAGCTGTGGGTCTAGATATGGTCAATCCAGGTTGCATCACAGCCTCTGAACGAATTTTGTAAGAATTTCTCTCTCTTTCACTGTCTTTGTTTTACGGGTTTTTAAAAGTAATTTATTTTTATAATGGGGTTTAGCTGCTTTTCACGGCTGTGTTTATGCGGCTTTACACCCACTTGACTCACTTCCAGACAGATATCAATACATAGGTTTAAGATTCTTACTAGTCACATATATTCTTGTGCGGTGAATAGGGGGTGTTGAGTCCAGTTCACTGAGCAAGGAGTAGGTCTTGTCTATTACATATTGGGTGTACGGAACGGTATCTGAGCGAACTTGAAACCATTGTTTTATGCATCACCCCACCTCACCTTTCCCGTTAAGCAGGCATACTCTGATTTGTAAACGTGTGACTCTGTTCTGTTTTGTAAATCAGTTCAAGTGTAGCGGTTTTTACATCCCCTCTATAAGTGATAGCTTATGATAAGTGTCTTTTTCTGTGTGACTTATTTCACTTAGGATCATCGTACCTAAATCCACTCATCTTGCTTCTACTAGCCTTATGACATTGATTTCATGTCTGAGTGATATTCCATTGTACATAAGGACCACAACTTCTTCATCCATTTTTCTCTTTCCTGGGATATTTAAGGTGTCATGAAGTGGAGGTTCTTGTCAACAGAGCAGCCCTAAACTTTGGGGTGCCTGTGTCTTGCTGATTTTTAGTTTTCCCAATTTATACGCCCATGAGTGGACGTGCCCTATACTCCCTAAGCTGTGTTTTTTCGATGTTTCAGGACACACCGTACACTTCTCCAGAGTGGCTGTTGGCAATTTACATCCCGCCCATCAGCGTAGCAAGGCTGCCATTTCTCCATGGCGTGTCCTGCATTTCTGGTTTTGACACTTTTTGCAGCATGACCCTTTTGACCGATGGGAAGCGAGACTTCTTTGGAGCGCTGATTTGCCTTTCCAGGTTGCTTGGTTGGCCAAAAAGGGCGTATGCGTTTTTTCCTGAATATATTCAGGAAAAAACGCATACGCCCTTTTTGGCCAAGGGCATCATTGTCGACGTTTTTGCCGATTTTCATGTGTTTTAAACGCGATTTGAATCTACCTCCTGAAATCTGTTTCCTGCAATTCTGCCTTGCTTTCAAATCCTCTTCGTTGCCTTCCCTCAATATATCTGTGGATGAGAGTTATCATTTATGACTCTGCGGGTTTGTGAATTGCAGTGTCCCTGAGCTCCATTTTTCAACTCGCTTTTTTGGGAGCTGGCCGCAAAAGCGCGGGATTGCCTCAGGCCCTATTCTGCTTCTGGGCGGCAGGCTGAGCCTGTGGTTAATTCTTCTTCCTGATGGGAAAATAGAGTGACCTGTGCCTGTCCCAACACCTAGATCTAGTCTCTCATTGGTTGCCCCTCTTCCCGTTCATCCTTAGGACAAATTGCAACATGTAGGAATCAGGAGCTTAAATGTGCTGATTCTCCAAGTAGGGAGATTGCTAGTAAAGTAGCTGGAAAGGCGAACCGGAGCACAAGGAGATGAGAAATGAGGTGCGTATTAGAAACCTTTCAAAATCACACGGTGTACCATCTTCTGGGTTTCTCATGCATGTTTTCGATGTAGGAAGATGCCCTTGAACCTGGAGATTTGGGACCCATGGGATGGGTACCACGCAGTATTACTTTAAAGGTCTGCGTTTGCTCACCCAACCTTTCAGCCCCAAGAGTGTCCACCCTTATGTCTCATCCAGCTGTGGGTCTAGATATGGTCAATCCAGGTTGCATCACAGCCTCTGAACGAATTTTGTAAGAATTTCTCTCTCTTTCACTGTCTTTGTTTTACGGGTTTTTAAAAGTAATTTATTTTTATAATGGGGTTTAGCTGCTTTTCACGGCTGTGTTTATGCGGCTTTACACCCACTTGACTCACTTCCAGACAGATATCAATACATAGGTTTTAAGATTCTTACTAGTCACATATATTCTTGTGCGGTGAATAGGGGGTGTTGAGTCCAGTTCACTGAGCAAGGAGTAGGTCTTGTCTATTACATATTGGGTGTATGGAACGGTATCTGAGCGAATTTGAAACCCATGTTTTATGCATCACCCCACCTCACCTTTCCCGTTAAGCAGCCATAGTGTGTTTTCTAAACGTGTGACTCCGTTCTGTTTTGTAATTCAGTTCAAGTGTAGCGGTTTTTACATTCCCTCTATAAGTGATAGCTTATGATAAGTGTCTATTTCTGTGTGACTTATTTCACTTAGAATCGTCGTACCTAAATCCACTCATCTTGCTTCTACTAGCCTTATGACATTGATTTCATGTCTGAGTGATATTCCATTGTACATAAGGACCACAACTTCTTTATATATTTTTCTCTTTCCTCGGATATTTAAGGTGTCATGAAGTGGAGGTTCTTGTCAACAGAGCAGCCCTAAACTTTGGGGTGCCTGTGTCTTGCTGATTTTTAGTTTTCCCAATTTATACGCCCATGAGTGGACGTGCCCTATGCTCCCTAAGCTGTGTTTTTTCGATGTTTCAGGACACACCGTACACTTCTCCAGAGTGGCTGTTGGCAATTTACATCCCGCCCATCAGTGTAGCAAGGCTGCCATTTCTCCATGGCCTGTCCTGCATTTCTGGTTTTGACACTTTTTGCAGCATGACCCTTTTGACCGATGGGAAGCGAGACTTCTTTGTAGCGCTGATTTGCATTTCCAGGTTGCTTGGTTGGCCAAAAAGGGCGTATGCGGTTTTTCCTGAATATATTCAGGAAAAAACGCATACGCCCTTTTTGGCCAAGGGCATCATTGTCGAAGTTTTGCCGCTTTTCATGTGCTTTAAAGGCGATTCGAATCTACCTCCTGAAATCTGTTTACTGCAATTCTGCCTTGCTTATAAATCCTCTTCCTTGCCTTCCCTCAATATATCTGTGGACGAGAGTTATCATTTATATCTCAGCAGGTTTGTGAATTGCAGTGCCCCTGAGCTCCATTTTTCAACTGTCTTTTTTGGGAGCTGGCCGCAAAAGCACGGGATTGCCTCAGGCCCTATTCAGGTTCCGGGGGGCAGGCTGAGCCTGTGGTTAATTCTTCTTCCTGATGGGAAAATAGAGTGACCTGTGCCTGTCCCAACACCTAGATCTAGTCTCTCATTGGTTGCCCCTCTTCCCGTTCATCCTTAGGACAAATTGCAACCTGTAGGAAACAGGAGCTTAAAGGTGCTGATTCTCCAAGTAGAGAGATGTCTAGTAAAGTAGCTGGAAAGGCGAACCCGAGCACAAGGAGATGAGAAATGAGGTGCGTATTAGAAACCTTTCAAAATCACACGGTGTACCATCTTCTGGGTTTCTCATGCATGTTTTCGATGTAGGAAGATGCCCTTGAACCTGGAGATTTGGGACCCATGGGATGGGTACCAGGCAGTATTACTTTAAAGGGTCTGCGTTTGCTCACCCAACCAAACCCAACCTTTCAGCCCCAAGAGTGTCCACCCTTATGTCTCATCCAGCTGTGGGTCTAGATATGGTCAATCCAGGTTGCATCACAGCCTCTGAACGAATTTTGTAAGAATTTCTCTCTCTTTCACTGTCTTTGTTTTACGGGTTTTTAAAAGTAATTTATTTTTATAATGGGGTTTAGCTGCTTTTCACGGCTGTGTTTATGCGGCTTTACACCCACTTGACTCACTTCCAGACAGATATCAATACATAGGTTTAAGATTCTTACTAGTCACATATATTCTTGTGCGGTGAATAGGGGGTGTTGAGTCCAGTTCACTGAGCAAGGAGTAGGTCTTGTCTATTACATATTGGGTGTACGGAACGGTATCTGAGCGAACTTGAAACCATTGTTTTATGCATCACCCCACCTCACCTTTCCCGTTAAGCAGGCATACTCTGATTTGTAAACGTGTGACTCTGTTCTGTTTTGTAAATCAGTTCAAGTGTAGCGGTTTTTACATCCCCTCTATAAGTGATAGCTTATGATAAGTGTCTTTTTCTGTGTGACTTATTTCACTTAGGATCATCGTACCTAAATCCACTCATCTTGCTTCTACTAGCCTTATGACATTGATTTCATGTCTGAGTGATATTCCATTGTACATAAGGACCACAACTTCTTCATCCATTTTTCTCTTTCCTGGGATATTTAAGGTGTCATGAAGTGGAGGTTCTTGTCAACAGAGCAGCCCTAAACTTTGGGGTGCCTGTGTCTTGCTGATTTTTAGTTTTCCCAATTTATACGCCCATGAGTGGACGTGCCCTATACTCCCTAAGCTGTGTTTTTTCGATGTTTCAGGACACACCGTACACTTCTCCAGAGTGGCTGTTGGCAATTTACATCCCGCCCATCAGCGTAGCAAGGCTGCCATTTCTCCATGGCGTGTCCTGCATTTCTGGTTTTGACACTTTTTGCAGCATGACCCTTTTGACCGATGGGAAGCGAGACTTCTTTGGAGCGCTGATTTGCCTTTCCAGGTTGCTTGGTTGGCCAAAAAGGGCGTATGCGTTTTTTCCTGAATATATTCAGGAAAAAACGCATACGCCCTTTTTGGCCAAGGGCATCATTGTCGACGTTTTTGCCGATTTTCATGTGTTTTAAACGCGATTTGAATCTACCTCCTGAAATCTGTTTCCTGCAATTCTGCCTTGCTTTCAAATCCTCTTCGTTGCCTTCCCTCAATATATCTGTGGATGAGAGTTATCATTTATGACTCTGCGGGTTTGTGAATTGCAGTGTCCCTGAGCTCCATTTTTCAACTCGCTTTTTTGGGAGCTGGCCGCAAAAGCGCGGGATTGCCTCAGGCCCTATTCTGCTTCTGGGCGGCAGGCTGAGCCTGTGGTTAATTCTTCTTCCTGATGGGAAAATAGAGTGACCTGTGCCTGTCCCAACACCTAGATCTAGTCTCTCATTGGTTGCCCCTCTTCCCGTTCATCCTTAGGACAAATTGCAACATGTAGGAATCAGGAGCTTAAATGTGCTGATTCTCCAAGTAGGGAGATTGCTAGTAAAGTAGCTGGAAAGGCGAACCGGAGCACAAGGAGATGAGAAATGAGGTGCGTATTAGAAACCTTTCAAAATCACACGGTGTACCATCTTCTGGGTTTCTCATGCATGTTTTCGATGTAGGAAGATGCCCTTGAACCTGGAGATTTGGGACCCATGGGATGGGTACCACGCAGTATTACTTTAAAGGTCTGCGTTTGCTCACCCAACCTTTCAGCCCCAAGAGTGTCCACCCTTATGTCTCATCCAGCTGTGGGTCTAGATATGGTCAATCCAGGTTGCATCACAGCCTCTGAACGAATTTTGTAAGAATTTCTCTCTCTTTCACTGTCTTTGTTTTACGGGTTTTTAAAAGTAATTTATTTTGATAATGGGGTTTAGCTGCTTTTCACGGCTGTGTTTATGCGGCTTTACACCCACTTGACTCACTTCCAGACAGATATCAATACATAGGTTTTAAGATTCTTACTAGTCACATATATTCTTGTGCGGTGAATAGGGGGTGTTGAGTCCAGTTCACTGAGCAAGGAGTAGGTCTTGTCTATTACATATTGGGTGTATGGAACGGTATCTGAGCGAATTTGAAACCCATGTTTTATGCATCACCCCACCTCACCTTTCCCGTTAAGCAGCCATAGTGTGTTTTCTAAACGTGTGACTCTGTTCTGTTTTGTAATTCAGTTCAAGTGTAGCGGTTTTTACATTCCCTCTATAAGTGATAGCTTATGATAAGTGTCTATTTCTGTGTGACTTATTTCACTTAGAATCGTCGTACCTAAATCCACTCATCTTGCTTCTACTAGCCTTATGACATTGATTTCATGTCTGAGTGATATTCCATTGTACATAAGGACCACAACTTCTTTATATATTTTTCTCTTTCCTCGGATATTTAAGGTGTCATGAAGTGGAGGTTCTTGTCAACAGAGCAGCCCTAAACTTTGGGGTGCCTGTGTCTTGCTGATTTTTAGTTTTCCCAATTTATACGCCCATGAGTGGACGTGCCCTATGCTCCCTAAGCTGTGTTTTTTCGATGTTTCAGGACACACCGTACACTTCTCCAGAGTGGCTGTTGGCAATTTACATCCCGCCCATCAGTGTAGCAAGGCTGCCATTTCTCCATGGCCTGTCCTGCATTTCTGGTTTTGACACTTTTTGCAGCATGACCCTTTTGACCGATGGGAAGCGAGACTTCTTTGTAGCGCTGATTTCCCTTTCCAGGTTGCTTGGTTGGCCAAAAAGGGCGTATGCGTTTTTTCCTGAATATATTCAGGAAAAAACGCATACGCCCTTTTTGGCCAAGGGCATCATTGTCGAAGTTTTGCCGCTTTTCATGTGCTTTAAAGGCGATTCGAATCTACCTCCTGAAATCTGTTTACTGCAATTCTGCCTTGCTTATAAATCCTCTTCCTTGCCTTCCCTCAATATATCTGTGGACGAGAGTTATCATTTATATCTCAGCAGGTTTGTGAATTGCAGTGCCCCTGAGCTCCATTTTTCAACTGTCTTTTTTGGGAGCTGGCCGCAAAAGCACGGGATTGCCTCAGGCCCTATTCAGGTTCCGGGGGGCAGGCTGAGCCTGTGGTTAATTCTTCTTCCTGATGGGAAAATAGAGTGACCTGTGCCTGTCCCAACACCTAGATCTAGTCTCTCATTGGTTGCCCCTCTTCCCGTTCATCCTCAGGACAATTTGCAACCTGTAGGAAACAGGAGCTTAAAGGTGCTGATTCTCCAAGTAGGGAGATTGCTAGTAAAGTAGCTGGAAAGGCGAACCCGAGCACAAGGAGATGAGAAATGAGGTGCGTATTAGAAACCTTTCAAAATCACACGGTGTACCATCTTCTGGGTTTCTCATGCATGTTTTCGATGTAGGAAGATGCCCTTGAACCTGGAGATTTGGGACCCATGGGATGGGTACCAGGCAGTATTACTTTAAAGGGTCTGCGTTTGCTCACCCAACCTCACCCAACCTTTCAGCCCCAAGAGTGTCCACCCTTATGTCTCATCCAGCTGTGGGTCTAGATATGGTCAATCCAGGTTGCATCACAGCCTCTGAACGAATTTTGTAAGAATTTCTCTCTCTTTCACTGTCTTTGTTTTACGGGTTTTTAAAAGTAATTTATTTTTATAATGGGGTTTAGCTGCTTTTCACGGCTGTGTTTATGCGGCTTTGCACCCACTTGACTCACTTCCAGACAGATATCAATACATAGGTTTAAGATTCTTACTAGTCACATATATTCTTGTGTGGTGAATAGGGGGTGTTGAGTCCAGTTCACTGAGCAAGGAATAGGTCTTGTCTATTACATATTGGGTGTACGGAACGGTATCTGAGCGAATTTGAAACCCTTGTTTTATGCATCACCCCACCTCACCTTTCCCGTTAAGCAGGCATATTGTGATTTGTAAACGTGTGACTCTGTTCTGTTTTGTAAATCAGTTCAAGTGGAGCGGTTTTTACATTCCCTCTATAAGTGATAGCTTATGATAAGTGTCTTTTTCTGTGTGACTTATTTCACTTAGGATCATCGTACCTAAATCCACTCATCTTGCTTCTACTAGCCTTATGACATTGATTTCATGTCTGAGTGATATTCCATTGTACATAAGGACCACAACTTCTTTATCCATTTTTCTCTTTCCTGGGATATTTAAGGTGTCATGAAGTGGAGGTTCTTGTCAACAGAGCAGCCTTAAACTTTGGGGTGCCTGTGTCTTGCTGATTTTTAGTTTTCCCAATTTATACGCCCATGAGTGGACGTGCCCTATACTCCCTAAGCTGTGTTTTTTCGATGTTTCAGGACACACCGTACACTTCTCCAGAGTGGCTGTTGGCAATTTACATCCCGCCCATCAGCGTAGCAAGGCTGCCATTTCTCCATGGCCTGTCCTGCATTTCTGGTTTTGACACTTTTTGCAGCATGACCCTTTTGACCGATGGGAAGCGAGACTTCTTTGGAGCGCTGATTTGCCTTTCCAGGTTGCTTGGTTGGCCAAAAAGGGCGTATGCGTTTTTTCCTGAATATATTCAGGAAAAAACGCATACGCCCTTTTTGGCCAAGGGCATCATTGACGACGTTTTGCCGCTTTTCATGTGTTTTAAACGCGATTTGAATCTACCTCCTGAAATCTGTTTCCTGCAATTCTGCCTTGCTTTCAAATCCTCTTCGTTGCCTTCCCTCAATATATCTGTGGATGAGAGTTATCATTTATAACTCTGCGGGTTTGTGAATTGCAGTGTCCCTGAGCTCCATTTTTCAACTCGCTTTTTTGGGAGCTGGCCGCAAAAGCGCGGGATTGCCTCAGGCCCTATTCTGCTTCTGGGCGGCAGGCTGAGCCTGTGGTTAATTCTTCTTCCTGATGGGAAAATAGAGTGACCTGTGCCTGTCCCAACACCTAGATCTAGTCTCTCATTGGTTGCCCCTCTTCCCGTTCATCCTTAGGACAAATTGCAACATGTAGGAAACAGGAGCTTAAAGGTGCTGATTCTCCAAGTAGGGAGATTGCTAGTAAAGTAGCTGGAAAGGCGAACCGGAGCACAAGGAGATGAGAAATGAGGAGCGTATTAGAAACCTTTCAAAATCACACGGTGTACCATCTTCTGGGTTTCTCATGCATGTTTTCGATGTAGGAAGATGCCCTTGAACCTGGAGATTTGGGACCCATGGGATGGGTACCAGGCAGTATTACTTTAAAGGGTCTGCGTTTGCTCACCCAACCTTTCATCCCCAAGAGTGTCCACCCTTATGTCTCATCCAGCTGTGGGTCTAGATATGGTCAATCCAGGTTGCATCACAGCCTCTGAACGAATTTTGTAAGAATTTCTCTCTCTTTCACTGTCTTTGTTTTACGGGTTTTTAAAAGTAATTTATTTTGATAATGGGGTTTAGCTGCTTTTCACGGCTGAGTTTATGCGGCTTTACACCCACTTGACTCACTTCCAGACAGATATCAATAAATAGGTATTAAGATTCTTACTAGTCACATATATTCTTGTGCGGTGAATAGGGTGTGTTGAGTCCAGTTCACTGAGCAAGGAGTAGGTCTTGTCTATTACATATTGGGTGTATGGAACGGTATCTGAGCGAATTTGAAACCCTTGTTTTATGCATCACCCCACCTCACCTTTCCCGTTAAGCAGCCATAGTGTGTTTTCTAAACGTGTGACTCTGTTCTGTTTTGTAATTCAGTTCAAGTGTAGTGGGTTTTACATCCCCTCTATAAGTGATAGCTTATGATAAGTGTCTATTTCTGTGTGACTTATTTCACTTAGAATCGTCGTACCTAAATCCACTCATCTTGCTTCTACTAGCTTTATGACATTGATTTCATGTCTGAGTGATATTCCATTGTACATAAGGACCACAACTTCTTTATCCATTTTTCTCTTTCCTGGGATATTTAAGGTGTCATGAAGTGGAGGTTCTTGTCAACAGAGCAGCCCTAAACTTTGGGGTGCCTGTGTCTTGCTGATTTTTAGTTTTCCCAATTTATACGTCCATGAGTGGACGTGCCCTATGCTCCCTAAGCTGTGTTTTTTCGATGTTTCAGGACACACCGTACACTTCTCCAGAGTGGCTGTTGGCAATTTACATCCCGCCCATCAGTGTAGCAAGGCTGCCATTTCTCCATGGCCTGTCCTGCATTTCTGGTTTTGACACTTTTTGCAGCATGACCCTTTTGACCGATGGGAAGCGAGACTTCTTTGTAGCGCTGATTTGCCTTTCCAGGTTGCTTGGTTGGCCAAAAAGGGCGTATGCGTTTTTTCCTGAATATATTCAGGAAAAAACGCATATGCCCTTTTTGGCCAAGGGCATCATTGTCGACATTTTGCCGGTTTTCATATGCTTTAAAGGCGATTCGAATCTACCATCTGAAATCTTTTTAATGGAATTCTGCCTTGCTTATAAATCCTCTTCCTTGCCTTCCCTCAATATATCTGTGGACGAGAGTTATCATTTATATCTCAGCAGGTTTGTGAATTGCAGTGCCCCTGAGCTCCATTTTTCAACAGTCTTTTTTGGGAGCTGGCCGCAAAAGCACGGGATTGCCTCAGGCCCTATTCAGGTTCCGGGGGGCAGGTTGAGCCTGTGGTTAATTCTTCTTCCTGATGGGAAAATAGAGTGACCTGTGCCTGTCCCAACACCTAGATCTAGTCTCTCATTGGTTGCCCCTCTTCCCGTTCATCCTCAAGACAAATTGCAACCTGTAGGGAACAGGAGCTTAAAGGTGCTGATTCTCCAAGTAGGGCGATTGCTAGTAAAGTAGCTGGAATGGCGAACCCGAGCACAAGGAGATGAGAAATGAGGTGCGTATTAGAAACCTTTCAAAATCACACGGTGTACCATCTTCTGGGTTTCTCATGCATGTTTTCGATGTAGGAAGATGCCCTTGAACCTGGAGATTTGGGACCCATGGGATGGGTACCAGGCAGTATTACTTTAAAGGGTCTGCGTTTGCTCACCCAACCTCACCCAACCTTTCAGCCCCAAGAGTGTCCACCCTTATGTCTCATCCAGCTGTGGGTCTAGATATGGTCAATCCAGGTTGCATCACAGCCTCTGAACGAATTTTGTAAGAATTTCTCTCTCTTTCACTGTCTTTGTTTTACCGGTTTTTAAAAGTAATTTATTTTTATAATGGGGTTTAGCTGCTTTTCACGGCTGTGTTTATGCGGCTTTGCACCCACTTGACTCACTTCCAGACAGATATCAATACATAGGTTTAAGATTCTTACTAGTCACATATATTCTTGTGTGGTGAATAGGGGGTGTTGAGTCCAGTTCACTGAGCAAGGAGTAGGTCTTGTCTATTACATATTGGGTGTACGGAACGGTATCTGAGCGAATTTGAAACCCTTGTTTTATGCATCACCCCACCTCACCTTTCCCGTTAAGCAGGCATATTGTGATTTGTAAACGTGTGACTCTGTTCTGTTTTGTAAATCAGTTCAAGTGGAGCGGTTTTTACATTCCCTCTATAAGTGATAGCTTATGATAAGTGTCTTTTTCTGTGTGACTTATTTCACTTAGGATCATCGTACCTAAATCCACTCATCTTGCTTCTACTAGCCTTATGACATTGATTTCATGTCTGAGTGATATTCCATTGTACATAAGGACCACAACTTCTTTATCCATTTTTCTCTTTCCTGGGATATTTAAGGTGTCATGAAGTGGAGGTTCTTGTCAACAGAGCAGCCTTAAACTTTGGGGTGCCTGTGTCTTGCTGATTTTTAGTTTTCCCAATTTATACGCCCATGAGTGGACGTGCCCTATACTCCCTAAGCTGTGTTTTTTCGATGTTTCAGGACACACCGTACACTTCTCCAGAGTGGCTGTTGGCAATTTACATCCCGCCCATCAGCGTAGCAAGGCTGCCATTTCTCCATGGCCTGTCCTGCATTTCTGGTTTTGTCACTTTTTGCAGCATGACCCTTTTGACCGATGGGAAGCGAGACTTCTTTGGAGCGCTGATTTGCCTTTCCAGGTTGCTTGGTTGGCCAAAAAGGGCGTATGCGTTTTTTCCTGAATATATTCAGGAAAAAACGCATACGCCCTTTTTGGCCAAGGGCATCATTGACGACGTTTTGCCGCTTTTCATGTGTTTTAAACGCGATTTGAATCTACCTCCTGAAATCTGTTTCCTGCAATTCTGCCTTGCTTTCAAATCCTCTTCGTTGCCTTCCCTCAATATATCTGTGGATGAGAGTTATCATTTATAACTCTGCGGGTTTGTGAATTGCAGTGTCCCTGAGCTCCATTTTTCAACTCGCTTTTTTGGGAGCTGGCCGCAAAAGCGCGGGATTGCCTCAGGCCCTATTCTGCTTCTGGGCGGCAGGCTGAGCCTGTGGTTAATTCTTCTTCCTGATGGGAAAATAGAGTGACCTGTGCCTGTCCCAACACCTAGATCTAGTCTCTCATTGGTTGCCCCTCTTCCCGTTCATCCTTAGGACAAATTGCAACATGTAGGAAACAGGAGCTTAAAGGTGCTGATTCTCCAAGTAGGGAGATTGCTAGTAAAGTAGCTGGAAAGGCGAACCGGAGCACAAGGAGATGAGAAATGAGGAGCGTATTAGAAACCTTTCAAAATCACACGGTGTACCATCTTCTGGGTTTCTCATGCATGTTTTCGATGTAGGAAGATGCCCTTGAACCTGGAGATTTGGGACCCATGGGATGGGTACCAGGCAGTATTACTTTAAAGGGTCTGCGTTTGCTCACCCAACCTTTCATCCCCAAGAGTGTCCACCCTTATGTCTCATCCAGCTGTGTGTCTAGATATGGTCAATCCAGGTTGCATCACAGCCTCTGAACGAATTTTGTAAGAATTTCTCTCTCTTTCACTGTCTTTGTTTTACGGGTTTTTAAAAGTAATTTATTTTGATAATGGGGTTTAGCTGCTTTTCACGGCTGTGTTTATGCGGCTTTACACCCACTTGACTCACTTCCAGACAGATATCAATAAATAGGTTTTAAGATTCTTACTAGTCACATATATTCTTGTGCGGTGAATAGGGTGTGTTGAGTCCAGTTCACTGAGCAAGGAGTAGGTCTTGTCTATTACATATTGGGTGTATGGAACGGTATCTGAGCGAATTTGAAACCCTTGTTTTATGCATCACCCCACCTCACCTTTCCCGTTAAGCAGCCATAGTGTGTTTTCTAAACGTGTGACTCTGTTCTGTTTTGTAATTCAGTTCAAGTGTAGTGGGTTTTACATCCCCTCTATAAGTGATAGCTTATGATAAGTGTCTATTTCTGTGTGACTTATTTCACTTAGAATCGTCGTACCTAAATCCACTCATCTTGCTTCTACTAGCTTTATGACATTGATTTCATGTCTGAGTGATATTCCATTGTACATAAGGACCACAACTTCTTTATCCATTTTTCTCTTTCCTGGGATATTTAAGGTGTCATGAAGTGGAGGTTCTTGTCAACAGAGCAGCCCTAAACTTTGGGGTGCCTGTGTCTTGCTGATTTTTAGTTTTCCCAATTTATACGTCCATGAGTGGACGTGCCCTATGCTCCCTAAGCTGTGTTTTTTCGATGTTTCAGGACACACCGTACACTTCTCCAGAGTGGCTGTTGGCAATTTACATCCCGCCCATCAGTGTAGCAAGGCTGCCATTTCTCCATGGCCTGTCCTGCATTTCTGGTTTTGACACTTTTTGCAGCATGACCCTTTTGACCGATGGGAAGCGAGACTTCTTTGTAGCGCTGATTTGCCTTTCCAGGTTGCTTGGTTGGCCAAAAAGGGCGTATGCGTTTTTTCCTGAATATATTCAGGAAAAAACGCATACGCCCTTTTTGGCCAAGGGCATCATTGTCGACATTTTGCCGGTTTTCATATGCTTTAAAGGCGATTCGAATCTACCATCTGAAATCTTTTTAATGGAATTCTGCCTTGCTTATAAATCCTCTTCCTTGCCTTCCCTCAATATATCTGTGGACGAGAGTTATCATTTATATCTCAGCAGGTTTGTGAATTGCAGTGCCCCTGAGCTCCATTTTTCAACAGTCTTTTTTGGGAGCTGGCCGCAAAAGCACGGGATTGCCTCAGGCCCTATTCAGGTTCCGGGGGGCAGGCTGAGCCTGTGGTTAATTCTTCTTCCTGATGGGAAAATAGAGTGACCTGTGCCTGTCCCAACACCTAGATCTAGTCTCTCATTGGTTGCCCCTCTTCCCGTTCATCCTCAAGACAAATTGCAACCTGTAGGGAACAGGAGCTTAAAGGTGCTGATTCTCCAAGTAGGGCGATTGCTAGTAAAGTAGCTGAAATGGCGAACCCGAACACAAGGAGATGAGAAATGAGGTGCGTATTAGAAACCTTTCAAAATCACACGGTGTACCATCTTCTGGGTTTCTCATGCATGTTTTCGATGTAGGAAGATGCCCTTGAACCTGGAGATTTGGGACCCATGGGATGGGTACCAGGCAGTATTACTTTAAAGGGTCTGCGTTTGCTCACCCAACCTCACCCAACCTTTCAGCCCCAAGAGTGTCCACCCTTATGTCTCATCCAGCTGTGGGTCTAGATATGGTCAATCCAGGTTGCATCACAGCCTCTGAACGAATTTTGTAAGAATTTCTCTCTCTTTCACTGTCTTTGTTTTACCGGTTTTTAAAAGTAATTTATTTTTATAATGGGGTTTAGCTGCTTTTCACGGCTGTGTTTATGCGGCTTTGCACCCACTTGACTCACTTCCAGACAGATATCAATACATAGGTTTAAGATTCTTACTAGTCACATATATTCTTGTGTGGTGAATAGGGGGTGTTGAGTCCAGTTCACTGAGCAAGGAGTAGGTCTTGTCTATTACATATTGGGTGTACGGAACGGTATCTGAGCGAATTTGAAACCCTTGTTTTATGCATCACCCCACCTCACCTTTCCCGTTAAGCAGGCATATTGTGATTTGTAAACGTGTGACTCTGTTCTGTTTTGTAAATCAGTTCAAGTGGAGCGGTTTTTACATTCCCTCTATAAGTGATAGCTTATGATAAGTGTCTTTTTCTGTGTGACTTATTTCACTTAGGATCATCGTACCTAAATCCACTCATCTTGCTTCTACTAGCCTTATGACATTGATTTCATGTCTGAGTGATATTCCATTGTACATAAGGACCACAACTTCTTTATCCATTTTTCTCTTTCCTGGGATATTTAAGGTGTCATGAAGTGGAGGTTCTTGTCAACAGAGCAGCCTTAAACTTTGGGGTGCCTGTGTCTTGCTGATTTTTAGTTTTCCCAATTTATACGCCCATGAGTGGACGTGCCCTATACTCCCTAAGCTGTGTTTTTTCGATGTTTCAGGACACACCGTACACTTCTCCAGAGTGGCTGTTGGCAATTTACATCCCGCCCATCAGCGTAGCAAGGCTGCCATTTCTCCATGGCCTGTCCTGCATTTCTGGTTTTGACACTTTTTGCAGCATGACCCTTTTGACCGATGGGAAGCGAGACTTCTTTGGAGCGCTGATTTGCCTTTCCAGGTTGCTTGGTTGGCCAAAAAGGGCGTATGCGTTTTTTCCTGAATATATTCAGGAAAAAACGCATACGCCCTTTTTGGCCAAGGGCATCATTGACGACGTTTTGCCGCTTTTCATGTGTTTTAAACGCGATTTGAATCTACCTCCTGAAATCTGTTTCCTGCAATTCTGCCTTGCTTTCAAATCCTCTTCGTTGCCTTCCCTCAATATATCTGTGGATGAGAGTTATCATTTATAACTCTGCGGGTTTGTGAATTGCAGTGTCCCTGAGCTCCATTTTTCAACTCGCTTTTTTGGGAGCTGGCCGCAAAAGCGCGGGATTGCCTCAGGCCCTATTCTGCTTCTGGGCGGCAGGCTGAGCCTGTGGTTAATTCTTCTTCCTGATGGGAAAATAGAGTGACCTGTGCCTGTCCCAACACCTAGATCTAGTCTCTCATTGGTTGCCCCTCTTCCCGTTCATCCTTAGGACAAATTGCAACATGTAGGAAACAGGAGCTTAAAGGTGCTGATTCTCCAAGTAGGGAGATTGCTAGTAAAGTAGCTGGAAAGGCGAACCGGAGCACAAGGAGATGAGAAATGAGGAGCGTATTAGAAACCTTTCAAAATCACACGGTGTACCATCTTCTGGGTTTCTCATGCATGTTTTCGATGTAGGAAGATGCCCTTGAACCTGGAGATTTGGGACCCATGGGATGGGTACCAGGCAGTATTACTTTAAAGGGTCTGCGTTTGCTCACCCAACCTTTCATCCCCAAGAGTGTCCACCCTTATGTCTCATCCAGCTGTGGGTCTAGATATGGTCAATCCAGGTTGCATCACAGCCTCTGAACGAATTTTGTAAGAATTTCTCTCTCTTTCACTGTCTTTGTTTTACGGGTTTTTAAAAGTAATTTATTTTGATAATGGGGTTTAGCTGCTTTTCACGGCTGAGTTTATGCGGCTTTACACCCACTTGACTCACTTCCAGACAGATATCAATAAATAGGTTTTAAGATTCTTACTAGTCACATATATTCTTGTGCGGTGAATAGGGTGTGTTGAGTCCAGTTCACTGAGCAAGGAGTAGGTCTTGTCTATTACATATTGGGTGTATGGAACGGTATCTGAGCGAATTTGAAACCCTTGTTTTATGCATCACCCCACCTCACCTTTCCCGTTAAGCAGCCATAGTGTGTTTTCTAAACGTGTGACTCTGTTCTGTTTTGTAATTCAGTTCAAGTGTAGTGGGTTTTACATCCCCTCTATAAGTGATAGCTTATGATAAGTGTCTATTTCTGTGTGACTTATTTCACTTAGAATCGTCGTACCTAAATCCACTCATCTTGCTTCTACTAGCTTTATGACATTGATTTCATGTCTGAGTGATATTCCATTGTACATAAGGACCACAACTTCTTTATCCATTTTTCTCTTTCCTGGGATATTTAAGGTGTCATGAAGTGGAGGTTCTTGTCAACAGAGCAGCCCTAAACTTTGGGGTGCCTGTGTCTTGCTGATTTTTAGTTTTCCCAATTTATACGTCCATGAGTGGACGTGCCCTATGCTCCCTAAGCTGTGTTTTTTCGATGTTTCAGGACACACCGTACACTTCTCCAGAGTGGCTGTTGGCAATTTACATCCCGCCCATCAGTGTAGCAAGGCTGCCATTTCTCCATGGCCTGTCCTGCATTTCTGGTTTTGACACTTTTTGCAGCATGACCCTTTTGACCGATGGGAAGCGAGACTTCTTTGTAGCGCTGATTTGCCTTTCCAGGTTGCTTGGTTGGCCAAAAAGGGCGTATGCGTTTTTTCCTGAATATATTCAGGAAAAAACGCATATGCCCTTTTTGGCCAAGGGAATCATTGTCGACATTTTGCCGGTTTTCATATGCTTTAAAGGCGATTCGAATCTACCATCTGAAATCTTTTTAATGGAATTCTGCCTTGCTTATAAATCCTCTTCCTTGCCTTCCCTCAATATATCTGTGGACGAGAGTTATCATTTATATCTCAGCAGGTTTGTGAATTGCAGTGCCCCTGAGCTCCATTTTTCAACAGTCTTTTTTGGGAGCTGGCCGCAAAAGCACGGGATTGCCTCAGGCCCTATTCAGGTTCCGGGGGGCAGGTTGAGCCTGTGGTTAATTCTTCTTCCTGATGGGAAAATAGAGTGACCTGTGCCTGTCCCAACACCTAGATCTAGTCTCTCATTGGTTGCCCCTCTTCCCGTTCATCCTCAAGACAAATTGCAACCTGTAGGGAACAGGAGCTTAAAGGTGCTGATTCTCCAAGTAGGGCGATTGCTAGTAAAGTAGCTGGAATGGCGAACCCGAGCACAAGGAGATGAGAAATGAGGTGCGTATTAGAAACCTTTCAAAATCACACGGTGTACCATCTTCTGGGTTTCTCATGCATGTTTTCGATGTAGGAAGATGCCCTTGAACCTGGAGATTTGGGACCCATGGGATGGGTACCAGGCAGTATTACTTTAAAGGGTCTGCGTTTGCTCACCCAACCTCACCCAACCTTTCAGCCCCAAGAGTGTCCACCCTTATGTCTCATCCAGCTGTGGGTCTAGATATGGTCAATCCAGGTTGCATCACAGCCTCTGAACGAATTTTGTAAGAATTTCTCTCTCTTTCACTGTCTTTGTTTTACGGGTTTTTAAAAGTAATTTATTTTTATAATGGGGTTTAGCTGCTTTTCACGGCTGTGTTTATGCGGCTTTGCACCCACTTGACTCACTTCCAGACAGATATCAATACATAGGTTTAAGATTCTTACTAGTCACATATATTCTTGTGTGGTGAATAGGGGGTGTTGAGTCCAGTTCACTGAGCAAGGAGTAGGTCTTGTCTATTACATATTGGGTGTACGGAACGGTATCTGAGCGAATTTGAAACCCTTGTTTTATGCATCACCCCACCTCACCTTTCCCGTTAAGCAGGCATATTGTGATTTGTAAACGTGTGACTCTGTTCTGTTTTGTAAATCAGTTCAAGTGGAGCGGTTTTTACATTCCCTCTATAAGTGATAGCTTATGATAAGTGTCTTTTTCTGTGTGACTTATTTCACTTAGGATCATCGTACCTAAATCCACTCATCTTGCTTCTACTAGCCTTATGACATTGATTTCATGTCTGAGTGATATTCCATTGTACATAAGGACCACAACTTCTTTATCCATTTTTCTCTTTCCTGGGATATTTAAGGTGTCATGAAGTGGAGGTTCTTGTCAACAGAGCAGCCTTAAACTTTGGGGTGCCTGTGTCTTGCTGATTTTTAGTTTTCCCAATTTATACGCCCATGAGTGGACGTGCCCTATACTCCCTAAGCTGTGTTTTTTCGATGTTTCAGGACACACCGTACACTTCTCCAGAGTGGCTGTTGGCAATTTACATCCCGCCCATCAGCGTAGCAAGGCTGCCATTTCTCCATGGCCTGTCCTGCATTTCTGGTTTTGTCACTTTTTGCAGCATGACCCTTTTGACCGATGGGAAGCGAGACTTCTTTGGAGCGCTGATTTGCCTTTCCAGGTTGCTTGGTTGGCCAAAAAGGGCGTATGCGTTTTTTCCTGAATATATTCAGGAAAAAACGCATACGCCCTTTTTGGCCAAGGGCATCATTGACGACGTTTTGCCGCTTTTCATGTGTTTTAAACGCGATTTGAATCTACCTCCTGAAATCTGTTTCCTGCAATTCTGCCTTGCTTTCAAATCCTCTTCGTTGCCTTCCCTCAATATATCTGTGGATGAGAGTTATCATTTATAACTCTGCGGGTTTGTGAATTGCAGTGTCCCTGAGCTCCATTTTTCAACTCGCTTTTTTGGGAGCTGGCCGCAAAAGCGCGGGATTGCCTCAGGCCCTATTCTGCTTCTGGGCGGCAGGCTGAGCCTGTGGTTAATTCTTCTTCCTGATGGGAAAATAGAGTGACCTGTGCCTGTCCCAACACCTAGATCTAGTCTCTCATTGGTTGCCCCTCTTCCCGTTCATCCTTAGGACAAATTGCAACATGTAGGAAACAGGAGCTTAAAGGTGCTGATTCTCCAAGTAGGGAGATTGCTAGTAAAGTAGCTGGAAAGGCGAACCGGAGCACAAGGAGATGAGAAATGAGGAGCGTATTAGAAACCTTTCAAAATCACACGGTGTACCATCTTCTGGGTTTCTCATGCATGTTTTCGATGTAGGAAGATGCCCTTGAACCTGGAGATTTGGGACCCATGGGATGGGTACCAGGCAGTATTACTTTAAAGGGTCTGCGTTTGCTCACCCAACCTTTCATCCCCAAGAGTGTCCACCCTTATGTCTCATCCAGCTGTGGGTCTAGATATGGTCAATCCAGGTTGCATCACAGCCTCTGAACGAATTTTGTAAGAATTTCTCTCTCTTTCACTGTCTTTGTTTTACGGGTTTTTAAAAGTAATTTATTTTGATAATGGGGTTTAGCTGCTTTTCACGGCTGAGTTTATGCGGCTTTACACCCACTTGACTCACTTCCAGACAGATATCAATAAATAGGTTTTAAGATTCTTACTAGTCACATATATTCTTGTGCGGTGAATAGGGTGTGTTGAGTCCAGTTCACTGAGCAAGGAGTAGGTCTTGTCTATTACATATTGGGTGTATGGAACGGTATCTGAGCGAATTTGAAACCCTTGTTTTATGCATCACCCCACCTCACCTTTCCCGTTAAGCAGCCATAGTGTGTTTTCTAAACGTGTGACTCTGTTCTGTTTTGTAATTCAGTTCAAGTGTAGTGGGTTTTACATCCCCTCTATAAGTGATAGCTTATGATAAGTGTCTATTTCTGTGTGACTTATTTCACTTAGAATCGTCGTACCTAAATCCACTCATCTTGCTTCTACTAGCTTTATGACATTGATTTCATGTCTGAGTGATATTCCATTGTACATAAGGACCACAACTTCTTTATCCATTTTTCTCTTTCCTGGGATATTTAAGGTGTCATGAAGTGGAGGTTCTTGTCAACAGAGCAGCCCTAAACTTTGGGGTGCCTGTGTCTTGCTGATTTTTAGTTTTCCCAATTTATACGTCCATGAGTGGACGTGCCCTATGCTCCCTAAGCTGTGTTTTTTCGATGTTTCAGGACACACCGTACACTTCTCCAGAGTGGCTGTTGGCAATTTACATCCCGCCCATCAGTGTAGCAAGGCTGCCATTTCTCCATGGCCTGTCCTGCATTTCTGGTTTTGACACTTTTTGCAGCATGACCCTTTTGACCGATGGGAAGCGAGACTTCTTTGTAGCGCTGATTTGCCTTTCCAGGTTGCTTGGTTGGCCAAAAAGGGCGTATGCGTTTTTTCCTGAATATATTCAGGAAAAAACGCATACGCCCTTTTTGGCCAAGGGCATCATTGTCGACATTTTGCCGGTTTTCATATGCTTTAAAGGCGATTCGAATCTACCATCTGAAATCTTTTTAATGGAATTCTGCCTTGCTTATAAATCCTCTTCCTTGCCTTCCCTCAATATATCTGTGGACGAGAGTTATCATTTATATCTCAGCAGGTTTGTGAATTGCAGTGCCCCTGAGCTCCATTTTTCAACAGTCTTTTTTGGGAGCTGGCCGCAAAAGCACGGGATTGCCTCAGGCCCTATTCAGGTTCCGGGGGGCAGGCTGAGCCTGTGGTTAATTCTTCTTCCTGATGGGAAAATAGAGTGACCTGTGCCTGTCCCAACACCTAGATCTAGTCTCTCATTGGTTGCCCCTCTTCCCGTTCATCCTCAAGACAAATTGCAACCTGTAGGGAACAGGAGCTTAAAGGTGCTGATTCTCCAAGTAGGGCGATTGCTAGTAAAGTAGCTGAAATGGCGAACCCGAACACAAGGAGATGAGAAATGAGGTGCGTATTAGAAACCTTTCAAAATCACACGGTGTACCATCTTCTGGGTTTCTCATGCATGTTTTCGATGTAGGAAGATGCCCTTGAACCTGGAGATTTGGGACCCATGGGATGGGTACCAGGCAGTATTACTTTAAAGGGTCTGCGTTTGCTCACCCAACCTCACCCAACCTTTCAGCCCCAAGAGTGTCCACCCTTATGTCTCATCCAGCTGTGGGTCTAGATATGGTCAATCCAGGTTGCATCACAGCCTCTGAACGAATTTTGTAAGAATTTCTCTCTCTTTCACTGTCTTTGTTTTACGGGTTTTTAAAAGTAATTTATTTTTATAATGGGGTTTAGCTGCTTTTCACGGCTGTGTTTATGCGGCTTTGCACCCACTTGACTCACTTCCAGACAGATATCAATACATAGGTTTAAGATTCTTACTAGTCACATATATTCTTGTGTGGTGAATAGGGGGTGTTGAGTCCAGTTCACTGAGCAAGGAGTAGGTCTTGTCTATTACATATTGGGTGTACGGAACGGTATCTGAGCGAATTTGAAACCCTTGTTTTATGCATCACCCCACCTCACCTTTCCCGTTAAGCAGGCATATTGTGATTTGTAAACGTGTGACTCTGTTCTGTTTTGTAAATCAGTTCAAGTGGAGCGGTTTTTACATTCCCTCTATAAGTGATAGCTTATGATAAGTGTCTTTTTCTGTGTGACTTATTTCACTTAGGATCATCGTACCTAAATCCACTCATCTTGCTTCTACTAGCCTTATGACATTGATTTCATGTCTGAGTGATATTCCATTGTACATAAGGACCACAACTTCTTTATCCATTTTTCTCTTTCCTGGGATATTTAAGGTGTCATGAAGTGGAGGTTCTTGTCAACAGAGCAGCCTTAAACTTTGGGGTGCCTGTGTCTTGCTGATTTTTAGTTTTCCCAATTTATACGCCCATGAGTGGACGTGCCCTATACTCCCTAAGCTGTGTTTTTTCGATGTTTCAGGACACACCGTACACTTCTCCAGAGTGGCTGTTGGCAATTTACATCCCGCCCATCAGCGTAGCAAGGCTGCCATTTCTCCATGGCCTGTCCTGCATTTCTGGTTTTGACACTTTTTGCAGCATGACCCTTTTGACCGATGGGAAGCGAGACTTCTTTGGAGCGCTGATTTGCCTTTCCAGGTTGCTTGGTTGGCCAAAAAGGGCGTATGCGTTTTTTCCTGAATATATTCAGGAAAAAACGCATACGCCCTTTTTGGCCAAGGGCATCATTGACGACGTTTTGCCGCTTTTCATGTGTTTTAAACGCGATTTGAATCTACCTCCTGAAATCTGTTTCCTGCAATTCTGCCTTGCTTTCAAATCCTCTTCGTTGCCTTCCCTCAATATATCTGTGGATGAGAGTTATCATTTATAACTCTGCGGGTTTGTGAATTGCAGTGTCCCTGAGCTCCATTTTTCAACTCGCTTTTTTGGGAGCTGGCCGCAAAAGCGCGGGATTGCCTCAGGCCCTATTCTGCTTCTGGGCGGCAGGCTGAGCCTGTGGTTAATTCTTCTTCCTGATGGGAAAATAGAGTGACCTGTGCCTGTCCCAACACCTAGATCTAGTCTCTCATTGGTTGCCCCTCTTCCCGTTCATCCTTAGGACAAATTGCAACATGTAGGAAACAGGAGCTTAAAGGTGCTGATTCTCCAAGTAGGGAGATTGCTAGTAAAGTAGCTGGAAAGGCGAACCGGAGCACAAGGAGATGAGAAATGAGGAGCGTATTAGAAACCTTTCAAAATCACACGGTGTACCATCTTCTGGGTTTCTCATGCATGTTTTCGATGTAGGAAGATGCCCTTGAACCTGGAGATTTGGGACCCATGGGATGGGTACCAGGCAGTATTACTTTAAAGGGTCTGCGTTTGCTCACCCAACCTTTCATCCCCAAGAGTGTCCACCCTTATGTCTCATCCAGCTGTGGGTCTAGATATGGTCAATCCAGGTTGCATCACAGCCTCTGAACGAATTTTGTAAGAATTTCTCTCTCTTTCACTGTCTTTGTTTTACGGGTTTTTAAAAGTAATTTATTTTGATAATGGGGTTTAGCTGCTTTTCACGGCTGAGTTTATGCGGCTTTACACCCACTTGACTCACTTCCAGACAGATATCAATAAATAGGTTTTAAGATTCTTACTAGTCACATATATTCTTGTGCGGTGAATAGGGTGTGTTGAGTCCAGTTCACTGAGCAAGGAGTAGGTCTTGTCTATTACATATTGGGTGTATGGAACGGTATCTGAGCGAATTTGAAACCCTTGTTTTATGCATCACCCCACCTCACCTTTCCCGTTAAGCAGCCATAGTGTGTTTTCTAAACGTGTGACTCTGTTCTGTTTTGTAATTCAGTTCAAGTGTAGTGGGTTTTACATCCCCTCTATAAGTGATAGCTTATGATAAGTGTCTATTTCTGTGTGACTTATTTCACTTAGAATCGTCGTACCTAAATCCACTCATCTTGCTTCTACTAGCTTTATGACATTGATTTCATGTCTGAGTGATATTCCATTGTACATAAGGACCACAACTTCTTTATCCATTTTTCTCTTTCCTGGGATATTTAAGGTGTCATGAAGTGGAGGTTCTTGTCAACAGAGCAGCCCTAAACTTTGGGGTGCCTGTGTCTTGCTGATTTTTAGTTTTCCCAATTTATACGTCCATGAGTGGACGTGCCCTATGCTCCCTAAGCTGTGTTTTTTCGATGTTTCAGGACACACCGTACACTTCTCCAGAGTGGCTGTTGGCAATTTACATCCCGCCCATCAGTGTAGCAAGGCTGCCATTTCTCCATGGCCTGTCCTGCATTTCTGGTTTTGACACTTTTTGCAGCATGACCCTTTTGACCGATGGGAAGCGAGACTTCTTTGTAGCGCTGATTTGCCTTTCCAGGTTGCTTGGTTGGCCAAAAAGGGCGTATGCGTTTTTTCCTGAATATATTCAGGAAAAAACGCATACGCCCTTTTTGGCCAAGGGCATCATTGTCGACATTTTGCCGGTTTTCATATGCTTTAAAGGCGATTCGAATCTACCATCTGAAATCTTTTTAATGGAATTCTGCCTTGCTTATAAATCCTCTTCCTTGCCTTCCCTCAATATATCTGTGGACGAGAGTTATCATTTATATCTCAGCAGGTTTGTGAATTGCAGTGCCCCTGAGCTCCATTTTTCAACAGTCTTTTTTGGGAGCTGGCCGCAAAAGCACGGGATTGCCTCAGGCCCTATTCAGGTTCCGGGGGGCAGGCTGAGCCTGTGGTTAATTCTTCTTCCTGATGGGAAAATAGAGTGACCTGTGCCTGTCCCAACACCTAGATCTAGTCTCTCATTGGTTGCCCCTCTTCCCGTTCATCCTCAAGACAAATTGCAACCTGTAGGGAACAGGAGCTTAAAGGTGCTGATTCTCCAAGTAGGGCGATTGCTAGTAAAGTAGCTGAAATGGCGAACCCGAACACAAGGAGATGAGAAATGAGGTGCGTATTAGAAACCTTTCAAAATCACACGGTGTACCATCTTCTGGGTTTCTCATGCATGTTTTCGATGTAGGAAGATGCCCTTGAACCTGGAGATTTGGGACCCATGGGATGGGTACCAGGCAGTATTACTTTAAAGGGTCTGCGTTTGCTCACCCAACCTCACCCAACCTTTCAGCCCCAAGAGTGTCCACCCTTATGTCTCATCCAGCTGTGGGTCTAGATATGGTCAATCCAGGTTGCATCACAGCCTCTGAACGAATTTTGTAAGAATTTCTCTCTCTTTCACTGTCTTTGTTTTACGGGTTTTTAAAAGTAATTTATTTTTATAATGGGGTTTAGCTGCTTTTCACGGCTGTGTTTATGCGGCTTTGCACCCACTTGACTCACTTCCAGACAGATATCAATACATAGGTTTAAGATTCTTACTAGTCACATATATTCTTGTGTGGTGAATAGGGGGTGTTGAGTCCAGTTCACTGAGCAAGGAGTAGGTCTTGTCTATTACATATTGGGTGTACGGAACGGTATCTGAGCGAATTTGAAACCCTTGTTTTATGCATCACCCCACCTCACCTTTCCCGTTAAGCAGGCATATTGTGATTTGTAAACGTGTGACTCTGTTCTGTTTTGTAAATCAGTTCAAGTGGAGCGGTTTTTACATTCCCTCTATAAGTGATAGCTTATGATAAGTGTCTTTTTCTGTGTGACTTATTTCACTTAGGATCATCGTACCTAAATCCACTCATCTTGCTTCTACTAGCCTTATGACATTGATTTCATGTCTGAGTGATATTCCATTGTACATAAGGACCACAACTTCTTTATCCATTTTTCTCTTTCCTGGGATATTTAAGGTGTCATGAAGTGGAGGTTCTTGTCAACAGAGCAGCCTTAAACTTTGGGGTGCCTGTGTCTTGCTGATTTTTAGTTTTCCCAATTTATACGCCCATGAGTGGACGTGCCCTATACTCCCTAAGCTGTGTTTTTTCGATGTTTCAGGACACACCGTACACTTCTCCAGAGTGGCTGTTGGCAATTTACATCCCGCCCATCAGCGTAGCAAGGCTGCCATTTCTCCATGGCCTGTCCTGCATTTCTGGTTTTGACACTTTTTGCAGCATGACCCTTTTGACCGATGGGAAGCGAGACTTCTTTGGAGCGCTGATTTGCCTTTCCAGGTTGCTTGGTTGGCCAAAAAGGGCGTATGCGTTTTTTCCTGAATATATTCAGGAAAAAACGCATACGCCCTTTTTGGCCAAGGGCATCATTGACGACGTTTTGCCGCTTTTCATGTGTTTTAAACGCGATTTGAATCTACCTCCTGAAATCTGTTTCCTGCAATTCTGCCTTGCTTTCAAATCCTCTTCGTTGCCTTCCCTCAATATATCTGTGGATGAGAGTTATCATTTATAACTCTGCGGGTTTGTGAATTGCAGTGTCCCTGAGCTCCATTTTTCAACTCGCTTTTTTGGGAGCTGGCCGCAAAAGCGCGGGATTGCCTCAGGCCCTATTCTGCTTCTGGGCGGCAGGCTGAGCCTGTGGTTAATTCTTCTTCCTGATGGGAAAATAGAGTGACCTGTGCCTGTCCCAACACCTAGATCTAGTCTCTCATTGGTTGCCCCTCTTCCCGTTCATCCTTAGGACAAATTGCAACATGTAGGAAACAGGAGCTTAAAGGTGCTGATTCTCCAAGTAGGGAGATTGCTAGTAAAGTAGCTGGAAAGGCGAACCGGAGCACAAGGAGATGAGAAATGAGGAGCGTATTAGAAACCTTTCAAAATCACACGGTGTACCATCTTCTGGGTTTCTCATGCATGTTTTCGATGTAGGAAGATGCCCTTGAACCTGGAGATTTGGGACCCATGGGATGGGTACCAGGCAGTATTACTTTAAAGGGTCTGCGTTTGCTCACCCAACCTTTCATCCCCAAGAGTGTCCACCCTTATGTCTCATCCAGCTGTGGGTCTAGATATGGTCAATCCAGGTTGCATCACAGCCTCTGAACGAATTTTGTAAGAATTTCTCTCTCTTTCACTGTCTTTGTTTTACGGGTTTTTAAAAGTAATTTATTTTGATAATGGGGTTTAGCTGCTTTTCACGGCTGAGTTTATGCGGCTTTACACCCACTTGACTCACTTCCAGACAGATATCAATAAATAGGTTTTAAGATTCTTACTAGTCACATATATTCTTGTGCGGTGAATAGGGTGTGTTGAGTCCAGTTCACTGAGCAAGGAGTAGGTCTTGTCTATTACATATTGGGTGTATGGAACGGTATCTGAGCGAATTTGAAACCCTTGTTTTATGCATCACCCCACCTCACCTTTCCCGTTAAGCAGCCATAGTGTGTTTTCTAAACGTGTGACTCTGTTCTGTTTTGTAATTCAGTTCAAGTGTAGTGGGTTTTACATCCCCTCTATAAGTGATAGCTTATGATAAGTGTCTATTTCTGTGTGACTTATTTCACTTAGAATCGTCGTACCTAAATCCACTCATCTTGCTTCTACTAGCTTTATGACATTGATTTCATGTCTGAGTGATATTCCATTGTACATAAGGACCACAACTTCTTTATCCATTTTTCTCTTTCCTGGGATATTTAAGGTGTCATGAAGTGGAGGTTCTTGTCAACAGAGCAGCCCTAAACTTTGGGGTGCCTGTGTCTTGCTGATTTTTAGTTTTCCCAATTTATACGTCCATGAGTGGACGTGCCCTATGCTCCCTAAGCTGTGTTTTTTCGATGTTTCAGGACACACCGTACACTTCTCCAGAGTGGCTGTTGGCAATTTACATCCCGCCCATCAGTGTAGCAAGGCTGCCATTTCTCCATGGCCTGTCCTGCATTTCTGGTTTTGACACTTTTTGCAGCATGACCCTTTTGACCGATGGGAAGCGAGACTTCTTTGTAGCGCTGATTTGCCTTTCCAGGTTGCTTGGTTGGCCAAAAAGGGCGTATGCGTTTTTTCCTGAATATATTCAGGAAAAAACGCATATGCCCTTTTTGGCCAAGGGCATCATTGTCGACATTTTGCCGGTTTTCATATGCTTTAAAGGCGATTCGAATCTACCATCTGAAATCTTTTTAATGGAATTCTGCCTTGCTTATAAATCCTCTTCCTTGCCTTCCCTCAATATATCTGTGGACGAGAGTTATCATTTATATCTCAGCAGGTTTGTGAATTGCAGTGCCCCTGAGCTCCATTTTTCAACAGTCTTTTTTGGGAGCTGGCCGCAAAAGCACGGGATTGCCTCAGGCCCTATTCAGGTTCCGGGGGGCAGGTTGAGCCTGTGGTTAATTCTTCTTCCTGATGGGAAAATAGAGTGACCTGTGCCTGTCCCAACACCTAGATCTAGTCTCTCATTGGTTGCCCCTCTTCCCGTTCATCCTCAAGACAAATTGCAACCTGTAGGGAACAGGAGCTTAAAGGTGCTGATTCTCCAAGTAGGGCGATTGCTAGTAAAGTAGCTGGAATGGCGAACCCGAGCACAAGGAGATGAGAAATGAGGTGCGTATTAGAAACCTTTCAAAATCACACGGTGTACCATCTTCTGGGTTTCTCATGCATGTTTTCGATGTAGGAAGATGCCCTTGAACCTGGAGATTTGGGACCCATGGGATGGGTACCAGGCAGTATTACTTTAAAGGGTCTGCGTTTGCTCACCCAACCTCACCCAACCTTTCAGCCCCAAGAGTGTCCACCCTTATGTCTCATCCAGCTGTGGGTCTAGATATGGTCAATCCAGGTTGCATCACAGCCTCTGAACGAATTTTGTAAGAATTTCTCTCTCTTTCACTGTCTTTGTTTTACGGGTTTTTAAAAGTAATTTATTTTTATAATGGGGTTTAGCTGCTTTTCACGGCTGTGTTTATGCGGCTTTGCACCCACTTGACTCACTTCCAGACAGATATCAATACATAGGTTTAAGATTCTTACTAGTCACATATATTCTTGTGTGGTGAATAGGGGGTGTTGAGTCCAGTTCACTGAGCAAGGAGTAGGTCTTGTCTATTACATATTGGGTGTACGGAACGGTATCTGAGCGAATTTGAAACCCTTGTTTTATGCATCACCCCACCTCACCTTTCCCGTTAAGCAGGCATATTGTGATTTGTAAACGTGTGACTCTGTTCTGTTTTGTAAATCAGTTCAAGTGTAGCGGTTTTTACATTCCCTCTATAAGTGATAGCTTATGATAAGTGTCTTTTTCTGTGTGACTTATTTCACTTAGGATCATCGTACCTAAATCCACTCATCTTGCTTCTACTAGCCTTATGACATTGATTTCATGTCTGAGTGATATTCCATTGTACATAAGGACCACAACTTCTTTATCCATTTTTCTCTTTCCTGGGATATTTAAGGTGTCATGAAGTGGAGGTTCTTGTCAACAGAGCAGCCTTAAACTTTGGGGTGCCTGTGTCTTGCTGATTTTTAGTTTTCCCAATTTATACGCCCATGAGTGGACGTGCCCTATACTCCCTAAGCTGTGTTTTTTCGATGTTTCAGGACACACCGTACACTTCTCCAGAGTGGCTGTTGGCAATTTACATCCCGCCCATCAGCGTAGCAAGGCTGCCATTTCTCCATGGCCTGTCCTGCATTTCTGGTTTTGTCACTTTTTGCAGCATGACCCTTTTGACCGATGGGAAGCGAGACTTCTTTGGAGCGCTGATTTGCCTTTCCAGGTTGCTTGGTTGGCCAAAAAGGGCGTATGCGTTTTTTCCTGAATATATTCAGGAAAAAACGCATACGCCCTTTTTGGCCAAGGGCATCATTGACGACGTTTTGCCGCTTTTCATGTGTTTTAAACGCGATTTGAATCTACCTCCTGAAATCTGTTTCCTGCAATTCTGCCTTGCTTTCAAATCCTCTTCGTTGCCTTCCCTCAATATATCTGTGGATGAGAGTTATCATTTATAACTCTGCGGGTTTGTGAATTGCAGTGTCCCTGAGCTCCATTTTTCAACTCGCTTTTTTGGGAGCTGGCCGCAAAAGCGCGGGATTGCCTCAGGCCCTATTCTGCTTCTGGGCGGCAGGCTGAGCCTGTGGTTAATTCTTCTTCCTGATGGGAAAATAGAGTGACCTGTGCCTGTCCCAACACCTAGATCTAGTCTCTCATTGGTTGCCCCTCTTCCCGTTCATCCTTAGGACAAATTGCAACATGTAGGAAACAGGAGCTTAAAGGTGCTGATTCTCCAAGTAGGGAGATTGCTAGTAAAGTAGCTGGAAAGGCGAACCGGAGCACAAGGAGATGAGAAATGAGGAGCGTATTAGAAACCTTTCAAAATCACACGGTGTACCATCTTCTGGGTTTCTCATGCATGTTTTCGATGTAGGAAGATGCCCTTGAACCTGGAGATTTGGGACCCATGGGATGGGTACCAGGCAGTATTACTTTAAAGGGTCTGCGTTTGCTCACCCAACCTTTCATCCCCAAGAGTGTCCACCCTTATGTCTCATCCAGCTGTGGGTCTAGATATGGTCAATCCAGGTTGCATCACAGCCTCTGAACGAATTTTGTAAGAATTTCTCTCTCTTTCACTGTCTTTGTTTTACGGGTTTTTAAAAGTAATTTATTTTGATAATGGGGTTTAGCTGCTTTTCACGGCTGTGTTTATGCGGCTTTACACCCACTTGACTCACTTCCAGACAGATATCAATAAATAGGTTTTAAGATTCTTACTAGTCACATATATTCTTGTGCGGTGAATAGGGTGTGTTGAGTCCAGTTCACTGAGCAAGGAGTAGGTCTTGTCTATTACATATTGGGTGTATGGAACGGTATCTGAGCGAATTTGAAACCCTTGTTTTATGCATCACCCCACCTCACCTTTCCCGTTAAGCAGCCATAGTGTGTTTTCTAAACGTGTGACTCTGTTCTGTTTTGTAATTCAGTTCAAGTGTAGTGGGTTTTACATCCCCTCTATAAGTGATAGCTTATGATAAGTGTCTATTTCTGTGTGACTTATTTCACTTAGAATCGTCGTACCTAAATCCACTCATCTTGCTTCTACTAGCTTTATGACATTGATTTCATGTCTGAGTGATATTCCATTGTACATAAGGACCACAACTTCTTTATCCATTTTTCTCTTTCCTGGGATATTTAAGGTGTCATGAAGTGGAGGTTCTTGTCAACAGAGCAGCCCTAAACTTTGGGGTGCCTGTGTCTTGCTGATTTTTAGTTTTCCCAATTTATACGTCCATGAGTGGACGTGCCCTATGCTCCCTAAGCTGTGTTTTTTCGATGTTTCAGGACACACCGTACACTTCTCCAGAGTGGCTGTTGGCAATTTACATCCCGCCCATCAGTGTAGCAAGGCTGCCATTTCTCCATGGCCTGTCCTGCATTTCTGGTTTTGACACTTTTTGCAGCATGACCCTTTTGACCGATGGGAAGCGAGACTTCTTTGTAGCGCTGATTTGCCTTTCCAGGTTGCTTGGTTGGCCAAAAAGGGCGTATGCGTTTTTTCCTGAATATATTCAGGAAAAAACGCATACGCCCTTTTTGGCCAAGGGCATCATTGTCGACATTTTGCCGGTTTTCATATGCTTTAAAGGCGATTCGAATCTACCATCTGAAATCTTTTTAATGGAATTCTGCCTTGCTTATAAATCCTCTTCCTTGCCTTCCCTCAATATATCTGTGGACGAGAGTTATCATTTATATCTCAGCAGGTTTGTGAATTGCAGTGCCCCTGAGCTCCATTTTTCAACAGTCTTTTTTGGGAGCTGGCCGCAAAAGCACGGGATTGCCTCAGGCCCTATTCAGGTTCCGGGGGGCAGGCTGAGCCTGTGGTTAATTCTTCTTCCTGATGGGAAAATAGAGTGACCTGTGCCTGTCCCAACACCTAGATCTAGTCTCTCATTGGTTGCCCCTCTTCCCGTTCATCCTCAAGACAAATTGCAACCTGTAGGGAACAGGAGCTTAAAGGTGCTGATTCTCCAAGTAGGGCGATTGCTAGTAAAGTAGCTGAAATGGCGAACCCGAACACAAGGAGATGAGAAATGAGGTGCGTATTAGAAACCTTTCAAAATCACACGGTGTACCATCTTCTGGGTTTCTCATGCATGTTTTCGATGTAGGAAGATGCCCTTGAACCTGGAGATTTGGGACCCATGGGATGGGTACCAGGCAGTATTACTTTAAAGGGTCTGCGTTTGCTCACCCAACCTCACCCAAACTTTCAGCCCCAAGAGTGTCCACCCTTATGTCTCATCCAGCTGTGGGTCTAGATATGGTCAATCCAGGTTGCATCACAGCCTCTGAACGAATTTTGTAAGAATTTCTCTCTCTTTCACTGTCTTTGTTTTACGGGTTTTTAAAAGTAATTTATTTTTATAATGGGGTTTAGCTGCTTTTCACGGCTGTGTTTATGCGGCTTTGCACCCACTTGACTCACTTCCAGACAGATATCAATACATAGGTTTAAGATTCTTACTAGTCACATATATTCTTGTGTGGTGAATAGGGGGTGTTGAGTCCAGTTCACTGAGCAAGGAGTAGGTCTTGTCTATTACATATTGGGTGTACGGAACGGTATCTGAGCGAATTTGAAACCCTTGTTTTATGCATCACCCCACCTCACCTTTCCCGTTAAGCAGGCATATTGTGATTTGTAAACGTGTGACTCTGTTCTGTTTTGTAAATCAGTTCAAGTGTAGCGGTTTTTACATTCCCTCTATAAGTGATAGCTTATGATAAGTGTCTTTTTCTGTGTGACTTATTTCACTTAGGATCATCGTACCTAAATCCACTCATCTTGCTTCTACTAGCCTTATGACATTGATTTCATGTCTGAGTGATATTCCATTGTACATAAGGACCACAACTTCTTTATCCATTTTTCTCTTTCCTGGGATATTTAAGGTGTCATGAAGTGGAGGTTCTTGTCAACAGAGCAGCCCTAAACTTTGGGGTGCCTGTGTCTTGCTGATTTTTAGTTTTCCCAATTTATACGCCCATGAGTGGACGTGCCCTATACTCCCTAAGCTGTGTTTTTTCGATGTTTCAGGACACACCGTACACTTCTCCAGAGTGGCTGTTGGCAATTTACATCCGGCCCATCAGCGTAGCAAGGCTGCCATTTCTCCATGGCCTGTCCTGCATTTCAGGTTTTGACACTTTTTGCAGCATGACCCTTTTGACCGATGGGAAGCGAGACTTCTTTGTAGCGCTGATTTGCCTTTCCAGGTTGCTTGGTTGGCCAAAAAGGGCGTATGCGTTTTTTCCTGAATATATTCAGGAAAAAACGCATACGCCCTTTTTGGCCAAGGGCATCATTGTCGACGTTTTGCCGCTTTTCATGTGTTTTAAACGCGATTTGAATCTACCTCCTGAAATCTGTTTCCTGCAATTCTGCCTTGCTTTCAAATCCTCTTCGTTGCCTTCCCTCAATATATCTGTGGATGAGAGTTATCATTTATAACTCTGCGGGTTTGTGAATTGCAGTGTCCCTGAGCTCCATTTTTCAACTCGCTTTTTTGGGAGCTGGCCACAAAAGCGCGGGATTGCCTCAGGCCCTATTCTGCTTCTGGGCGGCAGGCTGAGCCTGTGGTTAATTCTTCTTCCTGATGGGAAAATAGAGTGACCTGTGCCTGTCCCAACACCTAGATCTAGTCTCTCATTGGTTGCCCCTCTTCCCGTTCATCCTTAGGACAAATTGCAACATGTAGGAAACAGGAGCTTAAAGGTGCTGATTCTCCAAATAGGGAGATTGCTAGTAAAGTAGCTGGAAAGGCGAACCCGAGCACAAGGAGATGCGAAATGAGGTGCGAATTAGAAACCTTTCAAAATCACACGGTGTACCATCTTCTGGGTTTCTCATGCATGTTTTCGATGTAGGAAGATGCCCTTGAACCTGGAGATTTGGGACCCATGGGATGGGAACCACGCAGTATTACTTTAAAGGGTCTGCGTTTGCTCACCCAACCTTTCAGCCCAAAGAGTGTCCACCCTAATGTCTCATCCAGCTGTGGGTCTAGATATGGTCAATCCAGGTTGCATCACAGCCTCGGAACGAATTTTGTAAGAATTTCTCTCTCTTTCACTGTCTTTGTTTTACGGGTTTTTAAAAGTAATTTATTTTTATAATGGGGTTTAGCTGCTTTTCACGGCTGTGTTTATGCGGCTTTACACCCACTTGACTCACTTCCAGACAGATATCAATACATAGGTTTTAAGATTCTTACTAGTCACATATATTCTTGTGCGGTGAATAGGGGGTGTTGAGTCCAGTTCACTGAGCAAGGAGTAGGTCTTGTCTATTACATATTGGGTGTACGGAACGGTATCTGAGCGAATTTGAAACCCTTGTTTTATGCATCACCCCACCTCACCTTTCCCGTTAAGCAGGCATATTGTGATTTGTAAACGTGTGACTCTGTTCTGTTTTGTAAATCAATTCAAGTGTAGCGGTTTTTACATTCCCTCTATAAGTGATAGCTTATGATAAGTGTCTTTTTCTGTGTGACTTATTTCACTTAGGATCATCGTACCTAAATCCACTCATCTTGCTTCTACTAGCCTTATGACATTGATTTCATGTCTGAGTGATATTCCATTGTACATAAGGACCACAACTTCTTTATCCATTTTTCTCTTTCCTGGGATATTTAAGGTGTCATGAAGTGGAGGTTCTTGTCAACAGAGCAGCCCTAAACTTTGGGGTGCCTGTGTCTTGCTGATTTTTCGTTTTCCCAATTTATACGCCCATGAGTGGACGTGCCCTATACTCCCTAAGCTGTGTTTTTTCGATGTTTCAGGACACACCGTACACTTCTCCAGAGTGGCTGTTGGCAATTTACATCCCGCCCATCAGTGTAGCAAGGCTGCCATTTCTCCATGGCCTGTCCTGCATTTCTGGTTTTGACACTTTTTGCAGCATGACCCTTTTGACCGATGGGAAGCGAGACTTCTTTGTAGCGCTGATTTGCCTTTCCAGGTTGCTTGGTTGGCCAAAAAGGGCGTATGCGTTTTTTCCTGAATATATTCAGGAAAAAACGCATACGCCCTTTTTGGCCAAGGGCATCATTGACGACGTTTTGCCGCTTTTCATGTGTTTTAAACGCGATTTGAATCTACCTCCTGAAATCTGTTTCCTGCAATTCTGCCTTGCTTTCAAATCCTCTTCGTTGCCTTCCCTCAATATATCTGTGGATGAGAGTTATCATTTATAACTCTGCGGGTTTGTGAATTGCAGTGTCCCTGAGCTCCATTTTTCAACTCGCTTTTTTGGGAGCTGGCCGCAAAAGCGCGGGATTGCCTCAGGCCCTATTCTGCTTCTGGGCGGCAGGCTGAGCCTGTGGTTAATTCTTCTTCCTGATGGGAAAATAGAGTGACCTGTGCCTGTCCCAACACCTAGATCTAGTCTCTCATTGGTTGCCCCTCTTCCCGTTCATCCTTAGGACAAATTGCAACATGTAGGAAACAGGAGCTTAAAGGTGCTGATTCTCCAAGTAGGGAGATTGCTAGTAAAGTAGCTGGAAAGGCGAACCGGAGCACAAGGAGATGAGAAATGAGGAGCGTATTAGAAACCTTTCAAAATCACACGGTGTACCATCTTCTGGGTTTCTCATGCATGTTTTCGATGTAGGAAGATGCCCTTGAACCTGGAGATTTGGGACCCATGGGATGGGTACCAGGCAGTATTACTTTAAAGGGTCTGCGTTTGCTCACCCAACCTTTCATCCCCAAGAGTGTCCACCCTTATGTCTCATCCAGCTGTGGGTCTAGATATGGTCAATCCAGGTTGCATCACAGCCTCTGAACGAATTTTGTAAGAATTTCTCTCTCTTTCACTGTCTTTGTTTTACGGGTTTTTAAAAGTAATTTATTTTGATAATGGGGTTTAGCTGCTTTTCACGGCTGAGTTTATGCGGCTTTACACCCACTTGACTCACTTCCAGACAGATATCAATAAATAGGTTTTAAGATTCTTACTAGTCACATATATTCTTGTGCGGTGAATAGGGTGTGTTGAGTCCAGTTCACTGAGCAAGGAGTAGGTCTTGTCTATTACATATTGGGTGTATGGAACGGTATCTGAGCGAATTTGAAACCCTTGTTTTATGCATCACCCCACCTCACCTTTCCCGTTAAGCAGCCATAGTGTGTTTTCTAAACGTGTGACTCTGTTCTGTTTTGTAATTCAGTTCAAGTGTAGTGGGTTTTACATCCCCTCTATAAGTGATAGCTTATGATAAGTGTCTATTTCTGTGTGACTTATTTCACTTAGAATCGTCGTACCTAAATCCACTCATCTTGCTTCTACTAGCTTTATGACATTGATTTCATGTCTGAGTGATATTCCATTGTACATAAGGACCACAACTTCTTTATCCATTTTTCTCTTTCCTGGGATATTTAAGGTGTCATGAAGTGGAGGTTCTTGTCAACAGAGCAGCCCTAAACTTTGGGGTGCCTGTGTCTTGCTGATTTTTAGTTTTCCCAATTTATACGTCCATGAGTGGACGTGCCCTATGCTCCCTAAGCTGTGTTTTTTCGATGTTTCAGGACACACCGTACACTTCTCCAGAGTGGCTGTTGGCAATTTACATCCCGCCCATCAGTGTAGCAAGGCTGCCATTTCTCCATGGCCTGTCCTGCATTTCTGGTTTTGACACTTTTTGCAGCATGACCCTTTTGACCGATGGGAAGCGAGACTTCTTTGTAGCGCTGATTTGCCTTTCCAGGTTGCTTGGTTGGCCAAAAGGGCGTATGCGTTTTTTCCTGAATATATTCAGGAAAAAACGCATATGCCCTTTTTGGCCAAGGGCATCATTGTCGACATTTTGCCGGTTTTCATATGCTTTAAAGGCGATTCGAATCTACCATCTGAAATCTTTTTAATGGAATTCTGCCTTGCTTATAAATCCTCTTCCTTGCCTTCCCTCAATATATCTGTGGACGAGAGTTATCATTTATATCTCAGCAGGTTTGTGAATTGCAGTGCCCCTGAGCTCCATTTTTCAACAGTCTTTTTTGGGAGCTGGCCGCAAAAGCACGGGATTGCCTCAGGCCCTATTCAGGTTCCGGGGGGCAGGCTGAGCCTGTGGTTAATTCTTCTTCCTGATGGGAAAATAGAGTGACCTGTGCCTGTCCCAACACCTAGATCTAGTCTCTCATTGGTTGCCCCTCTTCCCGTTCATCCTCAAGACAAATTGCAACCTGTAGGGAACAGGAGCTTAAAGGTGCTGATTCTCCAAGTAGGGCGATTGCTAGTAAAGTAGCTGGAATGGCGAACCCGAGCACAAGGAGATGAGAAATGAGGTGCGTATTAGAAACCTTTCAAAATCACACGGTGTACCATCTTCTGGGTTTCTCATGCATGTTTTCGATGTAGGAAGATGCCCTTGAACCTGGAGATTTGGGACCCATGGGATGGGTACCAGGCAGTATTACTTTAAAGGGTCTGCGTTTGCTCACCCAACCTCACCCAACCTTTCAGCCCCAAGAGTGTCCACCCTTATGTCTCATCCAGCTGTGGGTCTAGATATGGTCAATCCAGGTTGCATCACAGCCTCTGAACGAATTTTGTAAGAATTTCTCTCTCTTTCACTGTCTTTGTTTTACGGGTTTTTAAAAGTAATTTATTTTTATAATGGGGTTTAGCTGCTTTTCACGGCTGTGTTTATGCGGCTTTGCACCCACTTGACTCACTTCCAGACAGATATCAATACATAGGTTTAAGATTCTTACTAGTCACATATATTCTTGTGTGGTGAATAGGGGGTGTTGAGTCCAGTTCACTGAGCAAGGAGTAGGTCTTGTCTATTACATATTGGGTGTACGGAACGGTATCTGAGCGAATTTGAAACCCTTGTTTTATGCATCACCCCACCTCACCTTTCCCGTTAAGCAGGCATATTGTGATTTGTAAACGTGTGACTCTGTTCTGTTTTGTAAATCAGTTCAAGTGGAGCGGTTTTTACATTCCCTCTATAAGTGATAGCTTATGATAAGTGTCTTTTTCTGTGTGACTTATTTCACTTAGGATCATCGTACCTAAATCCACTCATCTTGCTTCTACTAGCCTTATGACATTGATTTCATGTCTGAGTGATATTCCATTGTACATAAGGACCACAACTTCTTTATCCATTTTTCTCTTTCCTGGGATATTTAAGGTGTCATGAAGTGGAGGTTCTTGTCAACAGAGCAGCCTTAAACTTTGGGGTGCCTGTGTCTTGCTGATTTTTAGTTTTCCCAATTTATACGCCCATGAGTGGACGTGCCCTATACTCCCTAAGCTGTGTTTTTTCGATGTTTCAGGACACACCGTACACTTCTCCAGAGTGGCTGTTGGCAATTTACATCCCGCCCATCAGCGTAGCAAGGCTGCCATTTCTCCATGGCCTGTCCTGCATTTCTGGTTTTGACACTTTTTGCAGCATGACCCTTTTGACCGATGGGAAGCGAGACTTCTTTGGAGCGCTGATTTGCCTTTCCAGGTTGCTTGGTTGGCCAAAAAGGGCGTATGCGTTTTTTCCTGAATATATTCAGGAAAAAACGCATACGCCCTTTTTGGCCAAGGGCATCATTGACGACGTTTTGCCGCTTTTCATGTGTTTTAAACGCGATTTGAATCTACCTCCTGAAATCTGTTTCCTGCAATTCTGCCTTGCTTTCAAATCCTCTTCGTTGCCTTCCCTCAATATATCTGTGGATGAGAGTTATCATTTATAACTCTGCGGGTTTGTGAATTGCAGTGTCCCTGAGCTCCATTTTTCAACTCGCTTTTTTGGGAGCTGGCCGCAAAAGCGCGGGATTGCCTCAGGCCCTATTCTGCTTCTGGGCGGCAGGCTGAGCCTGTGGTTAATTCTTCTTCCTGATGGGAAAATAGAGTGACCTGTGCCTGTCCCAACACCTAGATCTAGTCTCTCATTGGTTGCCCCTCTTCCCGTTCATCCTTAGGACAAATTGCAACATGTAGGAAACAGGAGCTTAAAGGTGCTGATTCTCCAAGTAGGGAGATTGCTAGTAAAGTAGCTGGAAAGGCGAACCGGAGCACAAGGAGATGAGAAATGAGGAGCGTATTAGAAACCTTTCAAAATCACACGGTGTACCATCTTCTGGGTTTCTCATGCATGTTTTCGATGTAGGAAGATGCCCTTGAACCTGGAGATTTGGGACCCATGGGATGGGTACCAGGCAGTATTACTTTAAAGGGTCTGCGTTTGCTCACCCAACCTTTCATTCCCAAGAGTGTCCACCCTTATGTCTCATCCAGCTGTGGGTCTAGATATGGTCAATCCAGGTTGCATCACAGCCTCTGAACGAATTTTGTAAGAATTTCTCTCTCTTTCACTGTCTTTGTTTTACGGGTTTTTAAAAGTAATTTATTTTGATAATGGGGTTTAGCTGCTTTTCACGGCTGTGTTTATGCGGCTTTACACCCACTTGACTCACTTCCAGACAGATATCAATAAATAGGTTTTAAGATTCTTACTAGTCACATATATTCTTGTGCGGTGAATAGGGTGTGTTGAGTCCAGTTCACTGAGCAAGGAGTAGGTCTTGTCTATTACATATTGGGTGTATGGAACGGTATCTGAGCGAATTTGAAACCCTTGTTTTATGCATCACCCCACCTCACCTTTCCCGTTAAGCAGCCATAGTGTGTTTTCTAAACGTGTGACTCTGTTCTGTTTTGTAATTCAGTTCAAGTGTAGTGGGTTTTACATCCCCTCTATAAGTGATAGCTTATGATAAGTGTCTATTTCTGTGTGACTTATTTCACTTAGAATCGTCGTACCTAAATCCACTCATCTTGCTTCTACTAGCTTTATGACATTGATTTCATGTCTGAGTGATATTCCATTGTACATAAGGACCACAACTTCTTTATCCATTTTTCTCTTTCCTGGGATATTTAAGGTGTCATGAAGTGGAGGTTCTTGTCAACAGAGCAGCCCTAAACTTTGGGGTGCCTGTGTCTTGCTGATTTTTAGTTTTCCCAATTTATACGTCCATGAGTGGACGTGCCCTATGCTCCCTAAGCTGTGTTTTTTCGATGTTTCAGGACACACCGTACACTTCTCCAGAGTGGCTGTTGGCAATTTACATCCCGCCCATCAGTGTAGCAAGGCTGCCATTTCTCCATGGCCTGTCCTGCATTTCTGGTTTTGACACTTTTTGCAGCATGACCCTTTTGACCGATGGGAAGCGAGACTTCTTTGTAGCGCTGATTTGCCTTTCCAGGTTGCTTGGTTGGCCAAAAAGGGCGTATGCGTTTTTTCCTGAATATATTCAGGAAAAAACGCATACGCCCTTTTTGGCCAAGGGCATCATTGTCGACATTTTGCCGGTTTTCATATGCTTTAAAGGCGATTCGAATCTACCATCTGAAATCTTTTTAATGGAATTCTGCCTTGCTTATAAATCCTCTTCCTTGCCTTCCCTCAATATATCTGTGGACGAGAGTTATCATTTATATCTCAGCAGGTTTGTGAATTGCAGTGCCCCTGAGCTCCATTTTTCAACAGTCTTTTTTGGGAGCTGGCCGCAAAAGCACAGGATTGCCTCAGGCCCTATTCAGGTTCCGGGGGGCAGGCTGAGCCTGTGGTTAATTCTTCTTCCTGATGGGAAAATAGAGTGACCTGTGCCTGTCCCAACACCTAGATCTAGTCTCTCATTGGTTGCCCCTCTTCCCGTTCATCCTCAAGACAAATTGCAACCTGTAGGGAACAGGAGCTTAAAGGTGCTGATTCTCCAAGTAGGGCGATTGCTAGTAAAGTAGCTGGAATGGCGAACCCGAGCACAAGGAGATGAGAAATGAGGTGCGTATTAGAAACCTTTCAAAATCACACGGTGTACCATCTTCTGGGTTTCTCATGCATGTTTTCGATGTAGGAAGATGCCCTTGAACCTGGAGATTTGGGACCCATGGGATGGGTACCAGGCAGTATTACTTTAAAGGGTCTGCGTTTGCTCACCCAACCTCACCCAACCTTTCAGCCCCAAGAGTGTCCACCCTTATGTCTCATCCAGCTGTGGGTCTAGATATGGTCAATCCAGGTTGCATCACAGCCTCTGAACGAATTTTGTAAGAATTTCTCTCTCTTTCACTGTCTTTGTTTTACGGGTTTTTAAAAGTAATTTATTTTTATAATGGGGTTTAGCTGCTTTTCACGGCTGTGTTTATGCGGCTTTACACCCAATTGACTCACTTCCAGACAGATATCAATACATAGGTTTTAAGATTCTTACTAGTCACATATATTCTTGTGCGGTGAATAGGGGGTGTTGAGTCCAGTTCACTGACCAAGGAGTAGGTCTTGTCTATTACATAGTGGGTGTATGGAACGGTATCTGAGCGAATTTGAAACCCTTGTTTTATGCATCACCCCACCTCACCTTTCCCGTTAAGCAGCCATAGTGTGTTTTCTAAACGTGTGACTCTGTTCTGTTTTGTAATTCAGTTCAAGTGTAGCGGTTTTTACATTCCCTCTATATGTGATAGCTTATGATAAGTGTCTATTTCTGTGTGACTTATTTCACTTAGAATCGTTGTACCTAAATCCACTCATCTTGCTTCTACTAGCCTTATGACATTGATTTCATGTCTGAGTGATATTCCATTGTACATAAGGACCACAACTTCTTTATCCATTTTTCTCTTTCCTGGGATATTTAAGGTGTCATGAAGTGGAGGTTCTTGTCAACAGAGCAGCCCTAAACTTTGGGGTGCCTGTGTCTTGCTGATTTTTAGTTTTCCCAATTTATACGCCCATGAGTGGACGTGCCCTATGCTCCCTAAGCTGTGTTTTTTCGATGTTTCAGGACACACCATACACTTCTCCAGAGTGGCTGTTGGCAATTTACATCCCGCCCATCAGTGTAGCAAGGCTGTCATTTCTCCATGGCCTGTCCTGCATTTCTGGTTTTGACACTTTTTGCAGCATGACCCTTTTGACCGATGGGAAGCGAGACTTCTTTGTAGCGCTGATTTGCCTTTCCAGGTTGCTTGGTTGGCCAAAAAGGGCGTATGCGTTTTTTCCTGAATATATTCAGGAAAAAACGCATACGCCCTTTTTGGCCAAGGGCATCATTGTCGAAATTTTGCCGCTTTTCATGTGCTTTAAAGGCGATTCTAATCTACCTCCTGAAATCTGTTTACTGCAATTCTGCCTTGTTTATAAATCCTCTTCCTTGCCTTCCCTCAATATATCTGTGGACGAGAGTTATCATTTATATCTCAGCAGGTTTGTGAATTGCAGTGCCCCTGAGCTCTATTTTTCAACTGTGTTTTTTGGGAGCTGGCCGCAAAAGCACGGGATTGCCTCAGGCCCTATTCAGGTTCCGGGGGGCAGGCTGAGCCTGTGGTTAATTCTTCTTCCTGATGGGAAAATAGAGTGACCTGTGCCTGTCCCAACACCTAGATCTAGTCTCTCATTGGTTGCCCCTCTTCCCGTTCATCCTTAGGACAAATTGCAACCTGTAGGAAACAGGAGCTTAAAGGTGCTGATTCTCCAAGTAGGGAGATTGCTAGTAAAGTAGCTGGAAAGGCGAACCCGAGCACAAGGAGATGAGAAATGAGGTGCGTATTAGAAACCTTTCAAAATCACACGGTGTACCATCTTCTGGGTTTCTCATGCATGTTTTTGATGTAGGAAGATGCCCTTGAACCTGGAGATTTGGGACCCATGGGATGGGTACCAGGCAGTATTACTTTAAAGGGTCTGCGTTTGCTCACCCAACCTCACCCAACCTTTCAGCCCCAAGAGTGTCCACCCTTATGTCTCATCCAGCTGTGGGTCTAGATATGGTCAATCCAGGTTGCATCACAGCCTCTGAACGAATTTTGTAAGAATTTCTCTCTCTTTCACTGTCTTTGTTTTACGGGTTTTTAAAAGTAATTTATTTTTATAATGGGGTTTAGCTGCTTTTCACGGCTGTGTTTATGCGGCTTTACACCCACTTGACTCACTTCCAGACAGATATCAATACATAGGTTTTAAGATTCTTACTAGTCACATATATACTTGTGCGGTGAATAGGGGGTGTTGAGTCCAGTTCACTGAGCAAGGAGTAGGTCTTTTCTATTACATATTGGGTGTATGGAACGGTATCTGAGCGAATTTGAAACCCTTGTTTTATGCATCACCCCACCTCACCTTTCCCGTTAAGCAGCCATAGTGTGTATTCTAAACGTGTGACTCTGTTCTGTTTTGTAATTCAGTTCAAGTGTAGCGGGTTTTACATCCCCTCTATAAGTGATAGCTTATGATCAGTGTCTATTTCTGTGTGACTTATTTCACTTAGAATCGTCGTACCTAAATCCACTCATCTTGCTTCTACTAGCCTTATGACATTGATTTCATGTCTGAGTGATATTCCATTGTACATAAGGACCACAACTTCTTTATCCATTTTTCTCTTTCCTGGGATATTTAAGGTGTCATGAAGTGGAGGTTCTTGTCAACAGAGCAGCCCTAAACTTTGGGGTGCCTGTGTCTTGCTGATTTTTAGTTTTCCCAATTTATACGCCCATGAGTGGACGTGCCCTTATGCTCCTAGAGCTGTGTTTTTTCGATGTTTCAGGACACACCGTACACTTCTCCAGAGTGGCTGTTGGCAATTTACATCCCGCCCATCAGTGTAGCAAGGCTGCCATTTCTCCATGGCCTGTCCTGCATTTCTGGTTTTGACACTTTTTGCAGCATGACCCTTTTGACCGATGGGAAGCGAGACTTCTTTGTAGTGCTGATTTGCCTTTCCAGGTTGCTTGGTTGGCCAAAAAGGGCGTATGCGTTTTTTCCTGAATATATTCAGGAAAAATGCATACGCCCTTTTTGGCCAAGGGCATCATTGTCGACGTTTTGCCGCTTTTCATGTGCTTTAAAGGCGATTCGAATCTACCTCCTGAAATCTGTTTCCTGCAATTCTGCCTTGCTTTCAAATCCTCTTCGTTGCCTTCCCTCAATATATCTGTGGATGAGAGTTATCATTTATAACTCTGCGGGTTTGTGAATTGCAGTGTCCCTGAGCTCCATTTTTCAACTCGCTTTTTAGGGAGCTGGCCGCAAAAGCGCGGGATTGCCTCAGGCCCTATTCTGCTTCTGGGCGGCAGGCTGAGCCTGTGGTTAATTCTTCTTCCTGATGGGAAAATAGAGTGACCTGTGCCTGTCCCAACACCTAGATCTAGTCTCTCATTGGTTGCTCCTGTTCCCGTTCATCCTCAGGACAAATTGCAACCTGTAGGAAACAGGAGCTTAAAGGTGCTGATTCTCCAAGTAGGGAGATTGTTGTAAAGTAGCTGGAAAGGCGAACCCGAGCACAAGGAGATGAGAAATGAGGTGCGTATTAGAAACCTTTCAAAATCACACAGTGTACCATCTTCTGGGTTTCTCATGCATGTTTTCGATGTAGGAAGATGCCCTTGAACCTGGAGATTTGGGACCTATGGGATGGGTACCACGCAGTATTACTTTAAATGGTCTGCGTTTGCTCACCCAACCTCACCCAAACTTTCAGCCCCAAGAGTGTCCACCCTTATGTCTCATCCAGCTGTGGGTCTAGATATGGTCAATCCAGGTTGCATCACAGCCTCTGAACGAATTTTGTAAGAATTTCTCTCTCTTTCACTGTCTTTGTTTTACGGGTTTTTAAAAGTAATTTATTTTTATAATGGGGTTTAGCTGCTTTTCACGGCTGTGTTTATGCAGCTTTACACCCACTTGACTCACTTCCAGACAGATATCAATACATAGGTTTTAAGATTCTTACTAGTCACATATATTCTTGTGCGGTGAATGGGGGTGTTGAGTCCAGTTCACTGAGCAAGGAGTAGGTCTTGTCTATTACATATTGGGTGTATGGAACGGTATCTGAGCGAATTTGAAACCCTTGTTTTATGCATCACCCCACCTCACCTTTCCCGTTAAGCAGCCATAGTGTGTTTTCTAAACGTGTGACTCTGTTCTGTTTTGTAATTCAGTTCAAGTGTAGCGCTTTTTACATTCCCTCTATAAGTGATAGCTTATGATAAGTGTCTTTTTCTGTGTGACTTATTACACTTAGAATCGTCGTACCTAAATCCACTCATCTTGCTTCTACTAGCCTTATGACATTGATTTCATGTCTGAGTGATATTCCATTGTACATAAGGACCACAACTTCTTTATCCATTTTTCTCTTTCCTGCGATATTTAAGGTGTCATGAAGTGGAGGTTCTTGTCAACAGAGCAGCCCTAAACTTTGGGGTGCCTGTGTCTTGCTGATTTTTAGTTTTCCCAATTTATACGCCCATGAGTGGACGTGCCCTATGCTCCTAGAGCTCTGTTTTTTCGATGTTTCAGGACACACCGTACACTTCTCCAGAGTGGCTGTTGGCAATTTACATCCCGCCCATCAGTGTAGCAAGGCTGTCATTTCTCCATGGCCTGTCCTGCATTTCTGGTTTTGACACTTTTTGCAGCATGAACATTTGACCGATGGGAAGCGAGACTTCTTTGTAGTGCTGATTTGCCTTTCCAGGTTGCTTGGTTGGCCAAAAAGGGCGTATGCGTTTTTTCCTGAATATATTCAGGAAAAAACGCATACGCCCTTTTTGGCCAAGGGCATCATTGTCGACCTTTTGCCTCTTTTCATGTGCTTTAAAGGCGATTCGAATCTACCTCCTGAAATCTGTTTCCTGCAATTCTGCCTTGCTTTCAAATCCTCTTTATTGCCTTCCCTCAATATATCTGTGGATGAGAGTTATCATTTATAACTCTGCGGTTTTGTGAATTGCAGTGTCCCTGAGCTCCATTTTTCAACTCGCTTTTTTGGGAGCTGTCCGCAAAAGCGTGGGATTGCCTAAGGCCCTATTCTGCTTCTGGGCGGCAGGCTGAGCCTGTGGTTAATTCTTCTTCCTGATGGGAAAATAGAGTGACCTGTGCATGTCCCAACACCTAGATCTAGTCTCTCATTGGTTGCCCCTCTTCCCGTTCATCCTCAGGACAAATTGCAACCTGTAGGGAACAGGAGCTTAAAGGTGCTGATTCTCCAAGTAGGGAGATTGCTAGTAAAGTAGCTGGAAAGGCGAACCCGAGCACAAGGAGATGAGAAATGAGGTGCGTATTAGAAACCTTTCAAAATTACACGGTGTACCATCTTCTGGGTTTCTCATGCATGTTTTCGATGTAGGAAGATGCCCTTGAACCTGGAGATTTGGGACCCATGGGATGGGTACCAGGCAGTATTACTTTAAAGGGTCTGCGGTTGCTCACCCAACCTCACCCAACCTTTCAGCCCCAAGAGTGTCCACCCTTATGTCTCATCCAGCTGTGGGTCTAGATATGGTCAATCCAGGTTGCATCACAGCCTCTGAACGAATTTTGTAAGAATTTCTCTCTCTTTCACTGTCCTTGTTTTACGGGTTTTTAAAAGTAATTTATTTTTATAATGGGGTTTAGCTGCTTTTCACGGCTGTGTTTATGCGGCTTTACACCCACTTGACTCACTTCCAGACAGATATCAATACATAGGTTTTAAGATTCTTACTAGTCACATATATTCTTGTGCGGTGAATAGGGGGTGTTGAGTCCAGTTCACTGAGCAAGGAGTAGGTCTTGTCTATTACATATTGGGTGTATGGAACGGTATCTGAGCGAATTTGAAACCCTTGTTTTATGCATCACCCCACCTCACCTTTCCCGTTAAGCAGCCATAGTGTGTTTTCTAAACGTGTGACTCTGTTCTGTTTTGTAATTCAGTTCAAGTGTAGCGGTTTTTACATTCCCTCTATAAGTGATAGCTTATGATAAGTGTCTATTTCTGTGTGACTTATTTCACTTAGAATCGTCGTACCTAAATCCACTCATCTTGCTTCTACTAGCCTTATGACATTGATTTCATGTCTGAGTGATATTCCATTGTACATAAGGACCACAACTTCTTTATCCATTTTTCTCTTTCCTGGGATATTTAAGGTGTCATGAAGTGGAGGTTCTTGTCAACAGAGCAGCCCTAAACTTTGCGGTGCCTGTGTCTTGCTGATTTTTAGTTTTCCCAATTTATACGCCCATGAGTGGACGTGCCCAATGCTCCTAGAGCTGTGTTTTTTCGATGTTTCAGGACACACCGTACACTTCTCCAGAGTGGCTGTTGGCAATTTACATCCCGCCGATCAGTGTAGCAAGGCTGCCATTTCTCCATGGCCTGTCCTGCATTTCTGGTTTTGACACTTTTTGCAGCATGAACCTTTTGACCGATGGGAAGCGAGACTTCTTTGTAGTGCTGATTTGCCTTTCCAGGTTGCTTGGTTGGCCAAAAAGGGCGTATGCGTTTTTTCCTGAATATATTCAGGAAAAAACGCATACGCCCTTTTTGGCCAAGGTCATCATTGTCGACCTTTTGCCTCCTTTCATGTGCTTTAAAGGCGATTCGAATCTACCTCCTGAAATCTGTTTCCTGCAATTCTGCCTTGCTTTCAAATCCTCTTTGTTGCCTTCCCTCAATATATCTGTGGATGAGAGTTATCATTTATAACTCTGCGGGTTTGTGAATTGCAGTGTCCCTGAGCTCCATTTTTCAACTCGCTTTTTTGGGAGCTGGCCGCAAAAGCGCGGGATTGCCTCAGGCCCTATTCTGCTTCTGGGCGGCAGGCTGAGCCTGTGGTTAATTCTTCTTCCTGATGGGAAAATAGAGTGACCTGTGCATGTGCCAACACCTAGATCTAGTCTCTCATTGGTTGCCCCTCTTCCCGTTCATCCTCAGGACAAATTGCAACCTGTAGGGAACAGGAGCTTAAAGGTGCTGATTCTCCAAGTAGGGAGATTGCTAGTAAAGTAGCTGGAAAGGCGAACCCGAGCACAAGGAGATGAGAAATGAGGTGCGTATTAGAAACCTTTCAAAATCACACGGTGTACCATCTTCTGGGTTTCTCATGCATGTTTTCGATGTAGGAAGATGCCCTTGAACCTGGAGATTTCGGACCCATGGGATGGGTACCACGCAGTATTACTTTAAAGGGTCTGCGTTTGCTCACCCAACCTCACCCAACCTCTCAGCCCCAAGAGTGTCCACCCTTATGTCTCATCCAGGTGTGGGTCTAGATATGGTCAATCCAGGTTGCATCACAGCCTCTGAACGAATTTTGTAAGAATTTCTCTCTCTTTCACTGTCTTTGTTTTACGGGTTTTTAAAAGTAATTTATTTTTATAATGGGGTTTAGCTGCTTTTCATGGCTGTGTTTATGCGGCTTTACACCCACTTGACTCACTTCCAGACAGATATCAATACATAGGTTTTAAGATTCTTACTAGTCACATATATTCTTGTGCGGTGAATAGGGGGTGTTGAGTCCAGTTCACTGAGCAAGGAGTAGGTCTTGTCTATTACATATTGGGTGTATGGAACGGTATCTGAGCGAATTTGAAACCCTTGTTTTATGCATCACCCCACCTCACCTTTCCCGTTAAGCAGCCATAGTGTGTTTTCTAAACGTGTGACTCTGTTCTGTTTTGTAATTCAGTTCAAGTGTAGCGGTTTTTACATTCCCTCTATAAGTGATAGCTTATGATAAGTGTCTATTTCTGTGTGACTTATTTCACTTAGAATCGTCGTACCTAAATCCACTCATCTTGCTTCTACTAGCCTTATGACATTGATTTCATGTCTGAGTGATATTCCATTGTACATAAGGACCACAACTTCTTTATCCATTTTTCTCTTTCCTGGGATATTTAAGGTGTCATGAAGTGGAGGTTCTTGTCAACAGAGCAGCCCTAAACTTTGGGGTGCCTGTGTCTTGCTGATTTTTAGTTTTCCCAATTTATACGCCCATGAGTGGACGTGCCCTATGCTCCCTAAGCTGTGTTTTTTCGATGTTTCAGGACACACCGTACACTTCTCCAGAGTGGCTGTTGGCAATTTACATCCCGCCCATCAGTGTAGCAAGGCTACCATTTCTCCATGGCCTGTCCTGCATTTCTGGTTTTGACACTTTTTGCAGCATGAACATTTGACCGATGGGAAGCGAGACTTCTTTGTAGTGCTGATTTGTCTTTCCAGGTTGCTTGGTTGGCCAAAAAGGGCGTATGCGTTTTTTCCTGAATATATTCAGGAAAAAACGCATACGCCCTTTTTGGCCAAGGGCATCATTGTCGACCTTTTGCCTCTTTTCATGTGCTTTAAAGGCGATTCGAATCTACCTCCTGAAATCTGTTTCCTGCAATTCTGCCTTGCTTTCAAATCCTCTTTGTTGCCTTCCCTCAATATATCTGTGGATGAGAGTTATCATTCATAACTCTGCGGTTTTGTGAATTGCAGTGTCCCTGAGCTCCATTTTTCAACTCGCTTTTTTGGGAGCTGTCCGCAAAAGCGCGGGATTGCCTCAGGCCCTATTCTGCTTCTGGGCGGCAGGCTGAGCCTATGGTTAATTCTTCTTCCTGATGGGAAAATAGAGTGACCTGTGCATGTCCCAACACCTAGATCTAGTCTCTGATTGGTTGCCCCTCTTCCCGTTCATCCTCAGGACAAATTGCAACCTGTAGGGAACAGGAGCTTAAAGGTGCTGATTCTCCAAGTAGGGAGATTGCTAGTAAAGTAGCTGGAAAGGCGAACCCGAGCACAAGGAGATGAGAAATGAGGTGCGTATTAGAAACCTTTCAAAATTACACGGTGTACCATCTTCTGGGTTTCTCATGCAGGTTTTCGATGTAGGAAGATGCCCTTGAACCTGGAGATTTGGGACCCATGGGATGGGTACCACGCAGTATTACTTTAAAGGGTCTGCGTTTGCTCACCCAACCTCACCCAACCTTTCAGCCCCAAGAGTGTCCACCCTTATGTCTCATCCAGCTGTGGGTCTAGATATGGTCAATCCAGGTTGCATCACAGCCTCTGAACGAATTTTGTAAGAATTTCTCTCTCTTTCACTGTCTTTGTTTTACGGGTTTTTAAAAGTAATTTATTTTTATAATGGGTTTTAGCTGCTTTTCATGGCTGTGTTTATGCGGCTTTACACCCACTTGACTCACTTCCAGACAGATATCAATACATAGGTTTTAAGATTCTTACTAGTCACATATATTCTTGTGCGGTGAATAGGGGGTGTTGAGTCCAGTTCCCTGAGCAAGGAGTAGGTCTTGTCTATTACATATTGGGTGTATGGAACTGTATCTGAGCGAATTTGAAACCCTTGTTTTATGCATCACCCCACCTCACCTTTCCCGTTAAGCAGCCATAGTGTGTTTTCTAAACGTGTGACTCTGTTCTGTTTTGTAATTCAGTTCAAGTGTAGCGGTTTTTACATTCCCTCTATAAGTGATAGCTTATGATAAGTGTCTATTTCTGTGTGACTTATTTCACTTAGAATCGTCGTACCTAAATCCACTCATCTTGCTTCTACTAGCCTTATGACATTGATTTCATGTCTGAGTGATATTCCATTGTACATAAGTACCACAACTTCTTTATCCATTTTTTCTCTTTCCTGGGATATTTAAGGTGTCATGAAGTGGAGGTTTTTGTCAACAGAGCAGCCCTAAACTTTGGGGTGCCTGTGTCTTGCTGATTTTTAGTTTTCCCAATTTATACGCCCATGAGTGGACGTGCCCTATGCTCCTAGAGCTGTGTTTTTTCGATGTTTCAGGACACACCGTACACTTCTCCAGAGTGGCTGTTGGCAATTTACATCCCGTCCATCAGTGTAGCAAGGCTGCCATTTCTCCATGGCCTGTCCTGCATTTCTGGTTTTGACACTTTTTGCAGCATGAACCTTTTGACCGATGGGAAGCAAGACTTCTTTGTAGTGCTGATTTGCCTTTCCAGGTTGCTTGGTTGGCCAAAAAGGGCGTATGCGTTTTTTCCTGAATATATTCAGGAAAAAACGCATACGCCCTTTTTGGCCAAGGGCATCATTGTCGACGTTTTGCCGCTTTTCATGTGCTTTAAAGGCGATTCGAATCTACCTCCTGAAATCTGTTTCCTGCAATTCTGCCTTGCTTTCAAATCCTCTTTGTTGCCTTCCCTCAATATATCTGTGGATGAGAGTTATCATTTATAACTCTGCGGGTTTGTGAATTGCAGTGTCCCTGAGCTCCATTTTTCAACTGTTTTTTTGGGAGCTGGCCGCAAAAGCACGGGATTGCCTCAGGCCCTATTCTGGTTCTGGGCGGCAGGCTAAGCCTGTGGTTAATTCTTCTTCCTGAGGGGAAGAAAGAGTGACCTGTGCCTGTCCCAACACCTAGATCTAGTCTCTCATTGGTTGGCCCTCTTCCCGTTCATCCTCAGGACAAATTGCAACCTGTAGGGAACAGGAGCTTAAAGGTGCTGATTCTCCAAGTAGGGAGATTGCTAGTAAAGTAGCTGGAAAGGCGAACCCGAGCACAAGGAGATGAGAAATGAGGTGCGTATTAGAAACCTTTCAAAATCACACGGTGTACCATCTTCTGGGTTTCTCATGCATGTTTTCGATGTAGGAAGATGCACTTGAACCTGGAGATTTGGGACCCATGGGATGGGTACCACGCAGTATTACTTTAAAGGGTCTGCGTTTGCTCACCCAACCTCACCCAACCTTTCATCCCCAAGAGTGTCCACCCTTATGTCTCATCCAGCTGTGGGTCTAGATATGGTCAATCCAGGTTGCATCACAGCCTCTGAACGAATTTTGTAAGAATTTCTCTCTCTTTCACTGTCTTTGTTTTACGTGTTTTTAAAAGTAATTTATTTTTATAATGGGGTTTAGCTGCTTTTCATGGCTGTGTTTATGCGGCTTTACACCCACTTGACTCACTTCCAGACAGATATCAATACATAAGTTTTAAGATTCTTACTAGTCACATATATTCTTGTGCGGTGAATAGGGGGTGTTGAGTCCAGTTCACTGAGCAAGGAGTAGGTCTTGTGTATTACATATTGGGTGTATGGAACGGTATCTGAGCGAATTTGAAACCCTTGTTTTATGCATCACCCCACCTCACCTTTCCCGTTAAGCAGCCATAGTGTGTTTTCTAAACGTGTGACTCTGTTCTGTTTTGTAATTCAGTTCAAGTGTAGCGGTTTTTACATTCCCTCTATAAGTGATAGCTTATGATAAGTGTCTTTTTCTGTGTGACTTATTTCACTTAGAATCGTCGTTCCTAAATCCACTCATCTTGCTTCTATTAGCCTTATGACATTGATTTCATGTCTGAGTGATATTCCATTGTACATAAGGACCACAACTTCTTTATCCATTTTTCTCTTTCCTGGGATATTTAAGGTGTCATGAAGTGGAGGTTCTTGTCAACAGAGCAGCCCTAAACTTTGGGGTGCCTGTGTCTTGCTGATTTTTAGTTTTCCCAATTTATACGCCCATGAGTGGACGTGCCCTATGCTCCCTAAGCTGTGTTTTTTCGATGTTTCAGGACACACCGTACACTTCTCCAGAGTGGCTGTTGGCAATTTACATCCCGCCCATCAGCGTAGCAAGGCTGCCTTTTCTCCATGGCCTGTCCTGCATTTCTGGTTTTGACACTTTTTGCAGCATGACCCTTTTGACCGATGGGAAGCGAGACATCTTTGTCGCGCTGATTTGCCTTTCCAGGTTGCTTGGTTGGCCAAAAAGGGCGTATGCGTTTTTTCCTGAATATATTCAGGAAAAAACGCATACGCCCTTTTTGGCCAAGGGCATCATTCTCGACGTTTTGCCGCTTTTCATGTGCTTTAAAGGTGATTCGAATCTACCTCCTGAAATCTGTTTCCTGCAATTCTGCCTTGCTTTCAAATCCTCTTCGTTGCCTTCCCTCAATATATCTGTGGATGAGAGTTATCATTTATAACTCTGCGGGTTTGTGAATTGCAGTGTCCTTGAGCTCCATTTTTCAACTCGCTTTTTTGGGAGCTGGCCGCAAAAGCGCGGGATTGCCTCAGGCCCTATTCTGCTTCTGGGCGGCAGGCTGAGCCTGTGGTTAATTCTTCTTCCTGATGGGAAAATAGAGTGACCTGTGCCTGTCCCAACACCTAGATCTAGTCTCTCATTGGTTGCCCCTCTTCCCGTTCATCCTCAGGACAAATTGCAACCTGTAGGAAACAGGAGCTTAAAGGTGCTGATTCTCCAAGTAGGGAGATTGTTGTAAAGTAGCTGGAAAGGCGAACCCGAGCACAAGGAGATGAGAAATGAGGTGCGTATTAGAAACCTTTCAAAATCACACAGTGTACCATCTTCTGGGTTTCTCATGCATGTTTTCGATGTAGGAAGATGCCCTTGAACCTGGAGATTTGGGACCCATGGGATGGGTACCACGCAGTATTACTTTAAATGGTCTGCGTTTGCTCACCCAACCTCACCCAACCTTTCAGCCCCAAGAGTGTCCACCCTTATGTCTCATCCAGCTGTGGGTCTAGATATGGTCAATCCAGGTTGCATCACAGCCTCTGAACGAATTTTGTAAGAATTTCTCTCTCTTTCACTGTCTTTGTTTTACGGGTTTTTAAAAGTAATTTATTTTTATAATGGGGTTTAGCTGCTTTTCACGGCTGTGTTTATGCAGCTTTACACCCACTTGACTCACTTCCAGACAGATATCAATACATAGGATTTAAGATTCTTACTAGTCACATATATTCTTGTGCGGTGAATGGGGGTGTTGAGTCCAGTTCACTGAGCAAGGAGTAGGTCTTGTCTATTACATATTGGGTGTATGGAACGGTATCTGAGCGAATTTGAAACCCTTGTTTTATGCATCACCCCACCTCACCTTTCCCGTTAAGCAGCCATAGTGTGTTTTCTAAACGTGTGACTCTGTTCTGTTTTCTAATTCAGTTCAAGTGTAGCGCTTTTTACATTCCCTCTATAAGTGATAGCTTATGATAAGTGTCTTTTTCTGTGTGACTTATTACACTTAGAATCGTCGTACCTAAATCCACTCATCTTGCTTCTACTAGCCTTATGACATTGATTTCATGTCTGAGTGATATTCCATTGTACATAAGGACCACAACTTCTTTATCCATTTTTCTCTTTCCTGGGATATTTAAGGTGTCATGAAGTGGAGGTTCTTGTCAACAGAGCAGCCCTAAACTTTGGGGTGCCTGTGTCTTGCTGATTTTTAGTTTTCCCAATTTATACGCCCATGAGTGGACGTGCCCTATGCTCCTAGAGCTGTGTTTTTTCGATGTTTCAGGACACACCGTACACTTCTGCAGAGTGGCTGTTGGCAATTTACATCCCGCCCATCAGTGTAGCAAGGCTGCCATTTCTCCATGGCCTGTCCTGCATTTCTGGTTTTGACACTTTTTGCAGCATGAACATTTGACCGATGGGAAGCGAGACTTCTTTGTAGTGCTGATTTGCCTTTCCAGGTTGCTTGGTTGGCCAAAAAGGGCGTATGCGTTTTTTCCTGAATATATTCAGGAAAAAACGCATACGCCCTTTTTGGCCAAGGGCATCATTGTCGACCTTTTGCCTCTTTTCATGTGCTTTAAAGGCGATTCGAATCTACCTCCTGAAATCTGTTTCCTGCAATTCTGCCTTGCTTTCAAATCCTCTTTATTGCCTTCCCTCAATATATTTGTGGATGAGAGTTATCATTTATAACTCTGCGGTTTTGTGAATTGCAGTGTCCCTGAGCTCCATTTTTCAACTCGCTTTTTTGGGAGCTGTCCGCAAAAGCGTGGGATTGCCTAAGGCCCTATTCTGCTTCTGGGCGGCAGGCTGAGCCTGTGGTTAATTCTTCTTCCTGATCGGAAAATAGAGTGACCTGTGCATGTCCCAACACCTAGATCTAGTCTCTCATTGGTTGCCCCTCTTCCCGTTCATCCTCAGGAGAAATTGCAACCTGTAGGGAACTGGAGCTTAAAGGTGCTGATTCTCCAAGTAGGGAGATTGCTAGTAAAGTAGCTGGAAAGGCGAACCCGAGCACAAGGAGATGAGAAATGAGGTGCGTATTAGAAACCTTTCAAAATCACACGGTGTACCATCTTCTGGGTTTCTCATGCATGTTTTCGATGTAGGAAGATGCCCTTGAACCTGGAGATTTGGGACCCATGGGATGGGTACCACGCAGTATTACTTTAAAGGGTCTGCGTTTGCTCACCCAACCTCACCCAACCTTTCAGCCCCAAGAGTGTCCACCCTTATGTCTCATCCAGCTGTGGGTCTAGATATGGTCAATCCAGGTTGCATCACAGCCTCTGAACGAATTTTGTAAGAATTTCTCTCTCTTTCACTGTCTTTGTTTTACGGGTTTTTAAAAGTAATTTATTTTTATAATGGGGTTTAGCTGCTTTTCACGGCTGTGTTTATGCGGCTTTACACCCACTTGACTCACTTCCAGACAGATATCAATACATAGGTTTTAAGATTCTTACTAGTCACATATATTCTTGTGCGGTGAATAGGGGGTGTTGAGTCCAGTTCACTGAGCAAGGAGTAGGTCTTGTCTATTACATATTGGGTGTATGGAACGGTATCTGAGCGAATTTGAAACCCTTGTTTTATGCATCACCCCACCTCACCTTTCCCGTTAAGCAGCCATAGTGTGTTTTCTAAACGTGTGACTCTGTTCTGTTTTGTAATTCAGTTCAAGTGTAGCGGTTTTTACATTCCCTCTATAAGTGATAGCTTATGATAAGTGTCTATTTCTGTGTGACTTATTTCACTTAGAATCGTCGTACCTAAATCCACTCATCTTGCTTCTACTAGCCTTATGACATTGATTTCATGTCTGAGTGATATTCCATTGTACATAAGGACCACAACTTCTTTATCCATTTTTCTCTTTCCTGGGATATTTAAGGTGTCATGAAGTGGAGGTTCTTGTCAACAGAGCAGCCCTAAACTTTGCGGTGCCTGTGTCTTGCTGATTTTTAGTTTTCCCAATTTATACGCCCATGAGTGGACGTGCCCAATGCTCCTAGAGCTGTGTTTTTTCGATGTTTCAGGACACACCGTACACTTCTCCAGAGTGGCTGTTGGCAATTTACATCCCGCCGATCAGTGTAGCAAGGCTGCCATTTCTCCATGGCCTGTCCTGCATTTCTGGTTTTGACACTTTTTGCAGCATGAACCATTTGACCGATGGGAAGCGAGACTTCTTTGTAGTGCTGATTTGCCTTTCCAGGTTGCTTGGTTGGCCAAAAAGGGCGTATGCGTTTTTTCCTGAATATATTCAGGAAAAAACGCATACGCCCTTTTTGGCCAAGGGCATCATTGTCGACCTTTTGCCTCTTTTCATGTGCTTTAAAGGCGATTCGAATCTACCTCCTGAAATCTGTTTCCTGCAATTCTGCCTTGCTTTCAAATCCTCTTTGTTGCCTTCCCTCAATATATCTGTGGATGAGAGTTATCATTTATAACTCTGCGGGTTTGTGAATTGCAGTGTCCCTGAGCTCCATTTTTCAACTCGCTTTTTTGGGAGCTGGCCGCAAAAGCGCGGGATTGCCTCAGGCCCTATTCTGCTTCTGGGCGGCAGGCTGAGCCTGTGGTTAATTCTTCTTCCTGATGGGAAAATAGAGTGACCTGTGCATGTGCCATCACCTAGATCTAGTCTCTCATTGGTTGCCCCTCTTCCCGTTCATCCTCAGGACAAATTGCAACCTGTAGGGAACAGGAGCTTAAAGGTGCTGATTCTCCAAGTAGGGAGATTGCTAGTAAAGTAGCTGGAAAGGCGAACCCGAGCACAAGGAGATGAGAAATGAGGTGCGTATTAGAAACCTTTCAAAATCACACGGTGTACCATCTTCTGGGTTTCTCATGCATGTTTTCGACGTAGGAAGATACCCTTGAACCTGGAGATTTGGGACCCATGGGATGGGTACCACGCAGTATTACTTTAAAGGGTCTGCGTTTGCTCACCCAACCTTTCAGCCCCAAGAGTGTCCACCCTTATGTCTCATCCAGCTGTGGGTCTAGATATGGTCAATCCAGGTTGCATCACAGCCTCTGAACGAATTTTGTAAGAATTTCTCTGTCTTTCACTGTCTTTGTTTTACGGGTTTTTAAAAGTAATTTATTTTGATAATGGGGTTTAGCTGCTTTTCACGGCTGTGTTTATGCGGCTTTACACCCACTTGACTCACTTCCAGACAGATATCAATACATAGGTTTTAAGATTCTTACTAGTCACATATATTCTTGTGCGGTGAATAGGGGGTGTTGAGTCCAGTTCACTGAGCAAGGAGTAGGTCTTGTCTATTACATATTGGGTGTATGGAACGGTATCTGAGCGAATTTGAAACCCTTGTTTTATGCATCACCCCACCTCACCTTTCCCGTTAAGCAGCCATAGTGTGTTTTCTAAACGTGTGACTCTGTTCTGTTTTGTAATTCAGTTCAAGTGTAGCGGTTTTTACATTCCCTCTATAAGTGATAGCTTATGATAAGTGTCTATTTCTGTGTGACTTATTTCACTTAGAATCGTCGTACCTAAATCCACTCATCTTGCTTCTACTAGCCTTATGACATTGATTTCATGTCTGAGTGATATTCCATTGTACATAAGGACCACAACTTCTTTATCCATTTTTCTCTTTCCTGGGATATTTAAGGTGTCATGAAGTGGAGGTTCTTGTCAACAGAGCAGCCCTAAACTTTGGGGTGCCTGTGTCTTGCTGATTTTTAGTTTTCCCAATTTATACGCCCATGAGTGGACGTGCCCTATGCTCCTAGAGCTGTGTTTTTTCGATGTTTCAGGACACACCGTACACTTCTCCAGAGTGGCTGTTGGCAATTTACATCCCGCCCATCAGTGTAGCAAGGCTACCATTTCTCCATGGCCTGTCCTGCATTTCTGGTTTTGACACTTTTTGCAGCATGAACATTTGACCGATGGGAAGCGAGACTTCTTTGTAGTGCTGATTTGCCTTTCCAGGTTGCTTGGTTGGCCAAAAAGGGCGTATGCGTTTTTTCCTGAATATATTCAGGAAAAAACGCATACGCCCTTTTTGGCCAAGGGCATCATTGTCGACGTTTTGCCGCTTTTCATGTGCTTTAAAGGCGATTCGAATCTACCTCCTGAAATCTGTTTCCTGCAATTCTGCCTTGCTTTCAAATCCTCTTTGTTGCCTTCCCTCAATATATCTGTGGATGAGAGTTATCATTCATAACTCTGCGGTTTTGTGAATTGCAGTGTCCCTGAGCTCCATTTTTCAACTCGCTTTTTTGGGAGCTGTCCGCAAAAGCGCGGGATTGCCTCAGGCCCTATTCTGCTTCTGGGCGGCAGGCTGAGCCTGTGGTTAATTCTTCTTCCTGATGGGAAAATAGAGTGACCTGTGCATGTCCCAACACCTAGATCTAGTCTCTGATTGGTTGCCCCTCTTCCCGTTCATCCTCAGGACAAATTGCAACCTGTAGGGAACAGGAGCTTAAAGGTGCTGATTCTCCAAGTAGGGAGATTGCTAGTAAAGTAGCTGGAAAGGCGAACCCGAGGACAAGGAGATGAGAAATGAGGTGCGTATTAGAAACCTTTCAAAATTACACGGTGTACCATCTTCTGGGTTTCTCATGCAGGTTTTCGATGTAGGAAGATGCCCTTGAACCTGGAGATTTGGGACCCATGGGATGGGTACCACGCAGTATTACTTTAAAGGGTCTGCGTTTGCTCACCCAACCTCACCCAACCTTTCAGCCCCAAGAGTGTCCACCCTTATGTCTCATCCAGCTGTGGGTCTAGATATGGTCAATCCAGGTTGCATCACAGCCTCTGAACGAATTTTGTAAGAATTTCTCTCTCTTTCACTGTCTTTGTTTTACGGGTTTTTAAAAGTAATTTATTTTTATAATGGGTTTTAGCTGCTTTTCATGGCTGTGTTTATGCGGCTTTACACCCACTTGACTCACTTCCAGACAGATATCAATACATAGGTTTTAAGATTCTTACTAGTCACATATATTCTTGTGCGGTGAATAGGGGGTGTTGAGTCCAGTTCACTGAGCAAGGAGTAGGTCTTGTCTATTACATATTGGGTGTATGGAACTGTATCTGAGCGAATTTGAAACCCTTGTTTTATGCATCACCCCACCTCACCTTTCCCGTTAAGCAGCCATAGTGTGTTTTCTAAACGTGTGACTCTGTTCTGTTTTGTAATTCAGTTCAAGTGTAGCGGTTTTTACATTCCCTCTATAAGTGATAGCTTATGATAAGTGTCTATTTCTGTGTGACTTATTTCACTTAGAATCGTCGTACCTAAATCCACTCATCTTGCTTCTACTAGCCTTATGATATTGATTTCATGTCTGAGTGATATTCCATTGTACATAAGGACCACAACTTCTTTATCCATTTTTCTCTTTCCTGGGATATTTAAGGTGTCATGAAGTGGAGGTTCTTGTCAACAGAGCAGCCCTAAACTTTGGGGTGCCTGTGTCTTGCTGATTTTTAGTTTTCCCAATTTATACGCCCATGAGTGGACGTGCCCTATGCTCCTAGAGCTGTGTTTTTTCGATGTTTCAGGACACACCGTACACTTCTCCAGAGTGGCTGTTGGCAATTTACATCCCGCCCATCAGTGTAGCAAGGCTGCCATTTCTCCATGGCCTGTCCTGCATTTCTGGTTTTGACACTTTTTGCAGCATGAACATTTGACCGATGGGAAGCGAGACTTCTTTGTAGTGCTGATTTGCCTTTCCAGGTTGCTTGGTTGGCCAAAAAGGGCGTATGCGTTTTTTCCTGAATATATTCAGGAAAAAACGCATACGCCCTTTTTGGCCAAGGGCATCATTGTCGACCTTTTGCCTCTTTTCATGTGCTTTAAAGGCGATTCGAATCTACCTCCTGAAATCTGTTTCCTGCAATTCTGCCTTGCTTTCAAATCCTCTTTATTGCCTTCCCTCAATATATTTGTGGATGAGAGTTATCATTTATAACTCTGCGGTTTTGTGAATTGCAGTGTCCCTGAGCTCCATTTTTCAACTCGCTTTTTTGGGAGCTGTCCGCAAAAGCGTGGGATTGCCTAAGGCCCTATTCTGCTTCTGGGCGGCAGGCTGAGCCTGTGGTTAATTCTTCTTCCTGATGGGAAAATAGAGTGACCTGTGCATGTCCCAACACCTAGATCTAGTCTCTCATTGGTTGCCCCTCTTCCCGTTCATCCTCAGGACAAATTGCAACCTGTAGGGAACAGGAGCTTAAAGGTGCTGATTCTCCAAGTAGGGAGATTGCTAGTAAAGTAGCTGGAAAGGCGAACCCGAGCACAAGGAGATGAGAAATGAGGTGCGTATTAGAAACCTTTCAAAATTACACGGTGTACCATCTTCTGGGTTTCTCATGCATGTTTTCGATGTAGGAAGATGCCCTTGAACCTGGAGATTTGGGACCCATGGGATGGGTACCACGCAGTATTACTTTAAAGGGTCTGCGTTTGCTCACCCAACCTCACCCAACCTTTCAGCCCCAAGAGTGTCCACCCTTATGTCTCATCCAGCTGTGGGTCTAGATATGGTCAATCCAGGTTGCATCACAGCCTCTGAACGAATTTTGTAAGAATTTCTCTCTCTTTCACTGTCTTTGTTTTACGGGTTTTTAAAAGTAATTTATTTTTATAATGGGGTTTAGCTGCTTTTCACGGCTGTGTTTATGCGGCTTTACACCCACTTGACTCACTTCCAGACAGATATCAATACATAGGTTTTAAGATTCTTACTAGTCACATATATTCTTGTGCGGTGAATAGGGGGTGTTGAGTCCAGTTCACTGAGCAAGGAGTAGGTCTTGTCTATTACATATTGGGTGTATGGAACGGTATCTGAGCGAATTTGAAACCCTTGTTTTATGCATCACCCCACCTCACCTTTCCCGTTAAGCAGCCATAGTGTGTTTTCTAAACGTGTGACTCTGTTCTGTTTTGTAATTCAGTTCAAGTGTAGCGGTTTTTACATTCCCTCTATAAGTGATAGCTTATGATAAGTGTCTATTTCTGTGTGACTTATTTCACTTAGAATCGTCGTACCTAAATCCACTCATCTTGCTTCTACTAGCCTTATGACATTGATTTCATGTCTGAGTGATATTCCATTGTACATAAGGACCACAACTTCTTTATCCATTTTTCTCTTTCCTGGGATATTTAAGGTGTCATGAAGTGGAGGTTCTTGTCAACAGAGCAGCCCTAAACTTTGCGGTGCCTGTGTCTTGCTGATTTTTAGTTTTCAAAATTTATACGCCCATGAGTGGACGTGCCCAATGCTCCTAGAGCTGTGTTTTTTCGATGTTTCAGGACACACCGTACACTTCTCCAGAGTGGCTGTTGGCAATTTACATCCCGCCGATCAGTGTAGCAAGGCTGCCATTTCTCCATGGCCTGTCCTGCATTTCTGGTTTTGACACTTTTTGCAGCATGAACCATTTGACCGATGGGAAGCGAGACTTCTTTGTAGTGCTGATTTGCCTTTCCTGGTTGCTTGGTTGGCCAAAAAGGGCGTATGCGTTTTTTCCTGAATATATTCAGGAAAAAACGCATACGCCCTTTTTGGCCAAGGGCATCATTGTCGACCTTTTGCCTCTTTTCATGTGCTTTAAAGGCGATTCGAATCTACCTCCTGAAATCTGTTTCCTGCAATTCTGCCTTGCTTTCAAATCCTCTTTGTTGCCTTCCCTCAATATTTCTGTGGATGAGAGTTATCATTTATAACTCTGCGGGTTTGTGAATTGCAGTGTCCCTGAGCTCCATTTTTCAACTCGCTTTTTTGGGAGCTGGCCGCAAAAGCGCGGGATTGCCTCAGGCCCTATTCTGCTTCTGGGCGGCAGGCTGAGCCTGTGGTTAATTCTTCTTCCTGATGGGAAAATAGAGTGACCTGTGCATGTGCCAACACCTAGATCTAGTCTCTCATTGGTTGCCCCTCTTCCCGTTCATCCTCAGGACAAATTGCAACCTGTAGGGAACAGGAGCTTAAAGGTGCTGATTCTCCAAGTAGGGAGATTGCTAGTAAAGTAGCTGGAAAGGCGAACCCGAGCACAAGGAGATGAGAAATGAGGTGCGTATTAGAAACCTTTCAAAATCACACGGTGTACCATCTTCTGGGTTTCTCATGCATGTTTTCGACGTAGGAAGATACCCTTGAACCTGGAGATTTGGGACCCATGGGATGGGTACCACGCAGTATTACTTTAAAGGGTCTGCGTTTGCTCACCCAACCTCACCCAAACTTTCAGCCCCAAGAGTGTCCACCCTTATGTCTCATCCAGCTGTGGGTCTAGATATGGTCAATCCAGGTTGCATCACAGCCTCTGAACGAATTTTGTAAGAATTTCTCTCTCTTTCACTGTCTTTGTTTTACGGGTTTTTAAAAGTAATTTATTTTTATAATGGGGTTTAGCTGCTTTTCATGGCTGTGTTTATGCGGCTTTACACCCACTTGACTCACTTCCAGACAGATATCAATACATAGGTTTTAAGATTCTTACTAGTCACATATATTATTGTGCGGTGAATAGGGGGTGTTGAGTCCAGTTCACTGAGCAAGGAGTAGGTCTTGTCTATTACATATTGGGTGTATGGAACGGTATCTGAGCGAATTTGAAACCCTTGTTTTATGCATCACCCCACCTCACCTTTCCCGTTAAGCAGCCATAGTGTGTTTTCTAAACGTGTGACTCTGTTCTGTTTTGTAATTCAGTTCAAGTGTAGCGGTTTTTACATTCCCTCTATAAGTGATAGCTTATGATAAGTGTCTATTTCTGTGTGACTTATTTCACTTAGAATCGTCGTACCTAAATCCACTCATCTTGCTTCTACTAGCCTTATGACATTGATTTCATGTCTGAGTGATATTCCATTGTACATAAGGACCACAACTTCTTTATCCATTTTTCTCTTTCCTGGGATATTTAAGGTGTCATGAAGTGGAGGTTCTTGTCAACAGAGCAGCCCTAAACTTTGGGGTGCCTGTGTCTTGCTGATTTTTAGTTTTCCCAAGTTATACGCCCATGAGTGGACGTGCCCTATGCTCCTAGAGCTGTGTTTTTCGATGTTTCAGGACACACCGTACACTTCTCCAGAGTTGCTGTTGCCAATTTACATCCCGCCCATCAGTGTAGCAAGGCTGCCATTTCTCCATGGCCCGTCCTGCATTTCTGGTTTTGACACTTTTTGCAGCATGAACCTTTTGACCGATGGGAAGCGAGACTTCTTTGTAGTGCTGATTTGCCTTTCCAGGTTGCTTGGTTGGCCAAAAAGGGCGTATGCGTTTTTTCCTGAATATATTCAGGAAAAAACGCATACGCCCTTTTTGGCCAAGGGCATCATTCTCGACGTTTTGCCGCTTTTCATGTGCTTTAAAGGTGATTCGAATCTACCTCCTGAAATCTGTTTCCTGCAATTCTGCCTTGCTTTCAAATCCTCTTCGTTGCCTTCCCTCAATATATCTGTGGATGAGAGTTATCATTTATAACTCTGCGGGTTTGTGAATTGCAGTGTCCCTGAGCTCCATTTTTCAACTCGCTTTTTTGGGAGCTGGCCGCAAAAGCGCGGGATTGCCTCAGGCCCTATTCTGCTTCTGGGCGGCAGGCTGAGCCTGTGGTTAATTCTTCTTCCTGATGGGAAAATAGAGTGACCTGTGCATGTCCCAACACCTAGATCTAGTCTCTCATTGGTTGCCCCTCTTCCCGTTCATCCTCAGGACAAATTGCAACCTGTAGGGAACAGGAGCTTAAAGGTGCTGATTCTCCAAGTAGGGAGATTGCTAGTAAAGTAGCTGGAAAGGCGAACCCGAGCACAAGGAGATGAGAAATGAGGTGCGTATTAGAAACCTTTCAAAATTACACGGTGTACCATCTTCTGGGTTTCTCATGCATGTTTTCGATGTAGGAAGATGCCCTTGAACCTGGAGATTTGGGACCCATGGGATGGGTACCAGGCAGTATTACTTTAAAGGGTCTGCGGTTGCTCACCCAACCTCACCCAACCTTTCAGCCCCAAGAGTGTCCACCCTTATGTCTCATCCAGCTGTGGGTCTAGATATGGTCAATCCAGGTTGCATCACAGCCTCTGAACGAATTTTGTAAGAATTTCTCTGTCTTTCACTGTCTTTGTTTTACGGGTTTTTAAAAGTAATTTATTTTGATAATGGGGTTTAGCTGCTTTTCACGGCTGTGTTTATGCGGCTTTACACCCACTTGACTCACTTCCAGACAGATATCAATACATAGGTTTTAAGATTCTTACTAGTCACATATATTCTTGTGCGGTGAATAGGGGGTGTTGAGTCCAGTTCACTGAGCAAGGAGTAGGTCTTGTCTATTACATATTGGGTGTATGGAACGGTATCTGAGCGAATTTGAAACCCTTGTTTTATGCATCACCCCACCTCACCTTTCCCGTTAAGCAGCCATAGTGTGTTTTCTAAACGTGTGACTCTGTTCTGTTTTGTAATTCAGTTCAAGTGTAGCGCTTTTTACATTCCCTCTATAAGTGATAGCTTATGATAAGTGTCTATTTCTGTGTGACTTATTTCACTTAGAATCGTCGTACCTAAATCCACTCATCTTGCTTCTACTAGCCTTATGACATTGATTTCATGTCTGAGTGATATTCCATTGTACATAAGGACCACAACTTCTTTATCCATTTTTCTCTTTCCTGGGATATTTAAGGTGCCATGAAGTGGAGGTTCTTGTCAACAGAGCAGCCCTAAACTTTGGGGTGCCTGTGTCTTGCTGATTTTTAGTTTTCCCAATTTATACGCCCATGAGTGGACGTGCCCTATGCTCCTAGAGCTGTGTTTTTTCGATGTTTCAGGACACACCGTACACTTCTCCAGAGAGGCTGTTGGCAATTTACATCTCGCCGATCAGTGTAGCAAGGCTGCCATTTCTCCATGGCCTGTCCTGCATTTCTGGTTTTGACACTTTTTGCAGCATGAACCTTTTGACCGATGGGAAGCGAGACTTCTTTGTAGTGCTGATTTGCCTTTCCAGGTTGCTTGGTTGGCCAAAAAGGGCGTATGCGTTTTTTCCTGAATATATTCAAGAAAAAACGCATACGCCCTTTTTGGCCAAGGGCATCATTCTCGACGTTTTGCCGCTTTTCATGTGCTTTAAAGGTGATTCGAATCTACCTCCTGAAATCTGTTTCCTGCAATTCTGCCTTGCTTTCAAATCCTCTTCGTTGCCTTCCCTCAATATATCTGTGGATGAGAGTTATCATTTATAACTCTGCGGGTTTGTGAATTGCAGTGTCCCTGAGCTCCATTTTTCAACTCGCTTTTTTGGGAGCTGGCCGCAAAAGCGCGGGATTGCCTCAGGCCCTATTCTGCTTCTGGGCGGCAGGCTGAGCCTGTGGTTAATTCTTCTTCCTGATGGGAAAATAGAGTGACCTGTGCCTGTCCCAACACCTAGATCTAGTCTCTCATTGGTTGCTCCTCTTCCCGTTCATCCTCAGGACAAATTGCAACCTGTAGGAAACAGGAGCTTAAAGGTGCCAATTCTCCAAGTAGGGAGATTGTTGTAAAGTAGCTGGAAAGGCGAACCCGAGCACAAGGAGATGAGAAATGAGGTGCGTATTAGAAACCTTTCAAAATCACACAGTGTACCATCTTCTGGGTTTCTCATGCATGTTTTCGATGTAGGAAGATGCCCTTGAACCTGGAGATTTGGGACCCATGGGATGGGTACCACGCAGTATTACTTTAAATGGTCTGCGTTTGCTCACCCAACCTCACCCAAACTTTCAGCCCCAAGAGTGTCCACCCTTATGTCTCATCCAGCTGTGGGTCTAGATATGGTCAATCCAGGTTGCATCACAGCCTCTGAACGAATTTTGTAAGAATTTCTCTCTCTTTCACTGTCTTTGTTTTACGGGTTTTTAAAAGTAATTTATTTTTATAATGGGGTTTAGCTGCTTTTCACGGCTGTGTTTATGCGGCTTTACACCCACTTGACTCACTTCCAGACAGATATCAATACATAGGTTTTAAGATTCTTACTAGTCACATATATTCTTGTGCGGTGAATAGGGGGTGTTGAGTCCAGTTCACTGAGCAAGGAGTAGGTCTTGTCTATTACATATTGGGTGTATGGAACGGTATCTGAGCGAATTTGAAACCCTTGTTTTATGCATCACCCCACCTCACCTTTCCCGTTAAGCAGCCATAGTGTGTTTTCTAAACGTGTGACTCTGTTCTGTTTTGTAATTCAGTTCAAGTGTAGCGGTTTTTACATTCCCTCTATAAGTGATAGCTTATGATAAGTGTCTATTTCTGTGTGACTTATTTCACTTAGAATCGTCGTACCTAAATCCACTCATCTTGCTTCTACTAGCCTTATGACATTGATTTCATGTCTGAGTGATATTCCATTGTACATAAGGACCACAACTTCTTTATCCATTTTTCTCTTTCCTGGGATATTTAAGGTGCCATGAAGTGGAGGTTCTTGTCAACAGAGCAGCCCTAAACTTTGGGGTGCCTGTGTCTTGCTGATTTTTAGTTTTCCCAATTTATACGCCCATGAGTGGACGTGCCCTATGCTCCTAGAGCTGTGTTTTTTCGATGTTTCAGGACACACCGTACACTTCTCCAGAGTGGCTGTTGGCAATTTACATCTCGCCGATCAGTGTAGCAAGGCTGCCATTTCTCCATGGCCTGTCCTGCATTTCTGGTTTTGACACTTTTTGCAGCATGAACCTTTTGACCGATGGGAAGCGAGACTTCTTTGTAGTGCTGATTTGCCTTTCCAGGTTGCTTGGTTGGCCAAAAAGGGCGTATGCGTTTTTTCCTGAATATATTCAGGTAAAAACGCATACGCCCTTTTTGGCCAAGGGCATCATTGCCGACCTTTTGCCTCTTTTCATGTGCTTTAAAGGCGATTCGAATCTACCTCCTGAAATCTGTTTCCTGCAATTCTGCCTTGCTTTCAAATCCTCTTCGTTGCCTTCCCTCAATATATCTGTGGATGAGAGTTATCATTTATAACTCTGCGGGTTTGTGAATTGCAGTGTCCCTGAGCTCCATTTTTCAACTCGCTTTTTTGGGAGCTGGCCGCAAAAGCGCGGGATTGCCTCAGGCCCTATTCTGCTTCTGGGCGGCAGGCTGAGCCTGTGGTTAATTCTTCTTCCTGATGGGAAAATAGAGTGACCTGTGCCTGTCCCAACACCTAGATCTAGTCTCTCATTGGTTGCTCCTCTTCCCGTTCATCCTCAGGACAAATTGCAACCTGTAGGAAACAGGAGCTTAAAGGTGCTGATTCTCCAAGTAGGGAGATTGTTGTAAAGTAGCTGGAAAGGCGAACCCGAGCACAAGGAGATGAGAAATGAGGTGCGTATTAGAAACCTTTCAAAATCACACAGTGTACCATCTTCTGGGTTTCTCATGCATGTTTTCGATGTAGGAAGATGCCCTTGAACCTGGAGATTTGGGACCCATGGGATGGGTACCACGCAGTATTACTTTAAATGGTCTGCGTTTGCTCACCCAACCTCACCCAAACTTTCAGCCCCAAGAGTGTCCACCCTTATGTCTCATCCAGCTGTGGGTCTAGATATGGTCAATCCAGGTTGCATCACAGCCTCTGAACGAATTTTGTAAGAATTTCTCTCTCTTTCACTGTCTTTGTTTTACGGGTTTTTAAAAGTAATTTATTTTTATAATGGGGTTTAGCTGCTTTTCACGGCTGTGTTTATGCGGCTTTACACCCACTTGACTCACTTCCAGACAGATATCAATACATAGGTTTTAAGATTCTTACTAGTCACATATATTCTTGTGCGGTGAATAGGGGGTGTTGAGTCCAGTTCACTGAGCAAGGAGTAGGTCTTGTCTATTACATATTGGGTGTATGGAACGGTATCTGAGCGAATTTGAAACCCTTGTTTTATGCATCACCCCACCTCACCTTTCCCGTTAAGCAGCCATAGTGTGTTTTCTAAACGTGTGACTCTGTTCTGTTTTGTAATTCAGTTCAAGTGTAGCGCTTTTTACATTCCCTCTATAAGTGATAGCTTATGATAAGTGTCTATTTCTGTGTGACTTATTTCACTTAGAATCGTCGTACCTAAATCCACTCATCTTGCTTCTACTAGCCTTATGACATTGATTTCATGTCTGAGTGATATTCCATTGTACATAAGGACCACAACTTCTTTATCCATTTTTCTCTTTCCTGGGATATTTAAGGTGCCATGAAGTGGAGGTTCTTGTCAACAGAGCAGCCCTAAACTTTGGGGTGCCTGTGTCTTGCTGATTTTTAGTTTTCCCAATTTATACGCCCATGAGTGGACGTGCCCTATGCTCCTAGAGCTGTGTTTTTTCGATGTTTCAGGACACACCGTACACTTCTCCAGAGTGGCTGTTGGCAATTTACATCTCGCCGATCAGTGTAGCAAGGCTGCCATTTCTCCATGGCCTGTCCTGCATTTCTGGTTTTGACACTTTTTGCAGCATGAACCTTTTGACCGATGGGAAGCGAGACTTCTTTGTAGTGCTGATTTGCCTTTCCAGGTTGCTTGGTTGGCCAAAAAGGGCGTATGCGTTTTTTCCTGAATATATTCAAGAAAAAACGCATACGCCCTTTTTGGCCAAGGGCATCATTGTCGACGTTTTGCCGCTTTTCATGTGCTTTAAAGGCGATTCGAATCTACCTCCTGAAATCTGTTTCCTGCAATTCTGCCTTGCATTCAAATCCTCTTTGTTGCCTTCCCTCAATATATCTGTGGATGAGAGTTATCATTTATAACTCTGCGGGTTTGTGAATTGCAGTGTCCCTGAGCTCCATTTTTCAACTCGCATTTTTGGGAGCTGGCCGCAAAAGCGCGGGATTGCCTCAGGCCCTATTCTGCTTCTGGGCGGCAGGCTGAGCCTGTGGTTAATTCTTCTTCCTGATGGGAAAATAGAGTGACCTGTGCATGTGCCAACACCTAGATCTAGTCTCTCATTGGTTGCCCCTCTTCCCGTTCATCCTCAGGACAAATTGCAACCTGTAGGGAACAGGAGCTTAAAGGTGCTGATTCTCCAAGTAGGGAGATTGCTAGTAAAGTAGCTGGAAAGGCGAACCCGAGCACAAGGAGATGAGAAATGAGGTGCGTATTAGAAACCTTTCAAAATCACACGGTGTACCATCTTCTGGGTTTCTCATGCATGTTTTCGATGTAGGAAGATGCCCTTGAACCTGGAGATTTGGGACCCATGGGATGGGTACCACGCAGTATTACTTTAAAGGGTCTGCGTTTGCTCACCCAACCTCACCCAACCTTTCAGCCCCAAGAGTGTCCACCCTTATGTCTCATCCAGCTGTGGGTCTAGATATGGTCAATCCAGGTTGCATCACAGCCTCTGAACGAATTTTGTAAGAATTTCTCTCTCTTTCACTGTCTTTGTTTTACGGGTTTTTAAAAGTAATTTATTTTTATAATGGGGTTTAGCTGCTTTTCATGGCTGTGTTTATGCGGCTTTACACCCACTTGACTCACTTCCAGACAGATATCAATACATAGGTTTTAAGATTCTTACTAGTCACATATATTCTTGTGCGGTGAATAGGGGGTGTTGAGTCCAGTTCACTGAGCAAGGAGTAGGTCTTCTCTATTACATATTGGGTGTATGGAACGGTATCTGAGCGAATTTGAAACCCTTGTTTTATGCATCACCCCACCTCACCTTTCCCGTTAAGCAGCCATAGTGTGTTTTCTAAACGTGTGACTCTGTTCTGTTTTGTAATTCAGTTCAAGTGTAGCGGTTTTTACATTCCCTCTATAAGTGATAGCTTATGATAAGTGTCTATTTCTGTGTGACTTATTTCACTTAGAATCGTCGTACCTAAATCCACTCATCTTGCTTCTACTAGCCTTATGACATTGATTTCATGTCTGAGTGATATTCCATTGTACATAAGGACCACAACTTCTTTATCCATTTTTCTCTTTCCTGGGATATTTAAGGTGTCATGAAGTGGAGGTTCTTGTCAACAGAGCAGCCCTAAACTTTGGGGTGCCTGTGTCTTGCTGATTTTTAGTTTTCCCAATTTATACGCCCATGAGTGGACGTGCCCTATGCTCCTAGAGCTGTGTTTTTTCGATGTTTCAGGACACACCGTACACTTCTCCAGAGTGGCTGTTGGCAATTTACATCCCGCCCATCAGTGTAGCAAGGCTACCATTTCTCCATGGCCTGTCCTGCATTTCTGGTTTTGACACTTTTTGCAGCATGAACATTTGACCGATGGGAAGCGAGACTTCTTTGTAGTGCTGATTTGCCTTTCCAGGTTGCTTGGTTGGCCAAAAAGGGCGTATGCGTTTTTTCCTGAATATATTCAGGAAAAAACGCATACGCCCTTTTTGGCCAAGGGCATCATTCTCGACGTTTTGCCGCTTTTCATGTGCTTTAAAGGTGATTCGAATCTACCTTCTGAAATCTGTTTCCTGCAATTCTGCCTTGCTTTCAAATCCTCTTCGTTGCCTTCCCTCAATATATCTGTGGATGAGAGTTATCATTTATAACTCTGCGGGTTTGTGAATTGCAGTGTCCCTGAGCTCCATTTTTCAACTCGCTTTTTTGGGAGCTGGCCGCAAAAGCGCGGGATTGCCTCAGGCCCTATTCTGCTTCTGGGCGGCAGGCTGAGCCTGTGCTTAATTCTTCTTCCTGATGGGAAAATAGAGTGACCTGTGCCTGTCCCAACACCTAGATCTAGTCTCTCATTGGTTGCCCCTCTTCCCGTTCATCCTCAGGACAAATTGCAACCTGTAGGGAACAGGAGCTTAAAGGTGCTGATTCTCCAATTAGGGAGATTGCTAGTAAAGTAGCTGGAATGGCGAACCCGAGAACAAGGAGATGAGAAATGAGATGCGTATTAGAAACCTTTCAAAATCACACGGTGTACCATCTTCTGGGTTTCTCATGCATGTTTTCGATGTAGGAAGATGCCCTTGAACCTGGAGATTTGGGACCCATGGGATGGGTTCCAGGCAGTATTACTTTAAAGGGTCTGCGTTTGCTCACCCAACCTCACCCAACCTTTCAGCCCCAAGAGTGTCCACCCTTATGTCTCATCCAGCTGTGGGTCTAGATATGGTCAATCCAGGTTGCATCACAGCCTCTGAACGAATTTTGTAAGAATTTCTCTCTCTTTCACTGTCTTTGTTTTACGGGTTTTTAAAAGTAATTTATTTTTATAATGGGATTTAGCTGCTTTTCACGGCTGTGTTTATGCGGCTTTACAACCACTTGACTCACTTCCAGACAGATATCAATACATAGGTTTTAAGATTCTTACTAGTCACATATATTCTTGTGCGGTGAATAGGGGGTGTTGAGTCCAGTTCACTGAGCAAGGAGTAGGTCTTGTCTATTACATATTGGGTGTATGGAACGGTATCTGAGCGAATTTGAAACCCTTGTTTTATGCATCACCCCACCTCACCTTTCCCGTTAAGCAGCCATAGTGTGTTTTCTAAACGTGTGACTCTGTTCTGTTTTGTAATTCAGTTCAAGTGTAGCGGTTTTTACATTCCCTCTATAAGTGATAGCTTATGATAAGTGTCTATTTCTGTGTGACTTATTTCACTTAGAATCGTCGTACCTAAATCCACTCATCTTGCTTCTACTAGCCTTATGACATTGATTTCATGTCTGAGTGATATTCCATTGTACATAAGGACCACAACTTCTTTATCCATTTTTCTCTTTCCTGGGATATTTAAGGTGTCATGAAGTGGAGGTTCTTGTCAACAGAGCAGCCCTAAATTTTGGGGTGCCTGTGTCTTGCTGATTTTTAGTTTTCCCAATTTATACGCCCATGAGTGGACGTGCCCTATGCTCCTAGAGCTGTGTTTTTCGATGTTTCAGGACACACCGTACACTTCTCCAGAGTGGCTGTTGGCAATTTACATCCCGCCCATCAGTGTAGCAAGGCTGCCATTTCTCCATGGCCCGTCCTGCATTTCTGGTTTTGACACTTTTTGCAGCATGAACCTTTTGACCGATGGGAAGCGAGACTTCTTTGTAGTGCTGATTTGCCTTTCCAGGTTGCTTGGTTGGCCAAAAAGGGCGTATGCGTTTTTTCCTGAATATATTCAGGAAAAAACGCATACGCCCTTTTTGGCCAAGGGCATCATTGTCGACGTTTTGCCGCTTTTCATGTGCTTTAAAGGCGATTCGAATCTACCTCCTGAAATCTGTTTCCTGCAATTCTGCCTTGCTTTCAAATCCTCTTTGTTGCCTTCCCTCAATATATCTGTGGATGAGAGTTATCATTTATAACTCTGCGGTTTTGTGAATTTCAGTGTCCCTGAGCTCCATTTTTCAACTCGCTTTTTTGGGAGCTGGCCGCAAAAGCGCGGGATTGCCTCAGGCCCTATTCTGCTTCTGGGCGGCAGGCTGAGCCTGTGGTTAATTCTTCTTCCTGATGGGAAAATAGAGTGACCTGTGCCTGTCCCAACACCTAGATCTAGTCTCTCATTGGTTGCCCCTCTTCCCGTTCATCCTCAGGACAAATTGCAACCTGTAGGGAACAGGAGCTTAAAGGTGTTGATTCTCCAAATAGGGAGATTGCTAGTAAAGTAGCTGGAAAGGCGAACCCGAGCACAAGGAGATGAGAAATGAGGTGCGTTTTAGAAACCTTTCAAAATCACACAGTGTACCATCTTCTGGGTTTCTCATGCATGATTTCGATGTAGGAAGATGCCCTTGAACCTGGAGATTTGGGACCCATGGGATGGGTACCACGCAGTATTATTTTAAGGGTCTGCGTTTGCTCACCCAACCTCACCCAACCTCTCAGCCCCAAGAGTGTCCACCCTTATGTCTCATCCAGGTGTGGGTCTAGATATGGTCAATCCAGGTTGCATCACAGCCTCTGAACGAATTTTGTAAGAATTTCTCTCTCTTTCACTGTCTTTGTTTTACGGGTTTTTAAAAGTAATTTATTTTTATAATGGGGTTTACCTGCTTTTCACGGCTGTGTTTATGCGGCTTTACACCCACTTGACTCACTTCCAGACAGATATCAATACATAGGTTTTAAGATTCTTACTAGTCACATATATTCTTGTGCGGTGAATAGGGGGTGTTGAGTCCAGTTCACTGAGCAAGGAGTAGGTCTTGTCTATTACATATTGGGTGTATGGAACAGTATCTGAGCGAATTTGAAACCCTTGTTTTATGCATCACCCCACCTCACCTTTCCCGTTAAGCAGCCATAGTGTGTTTTCTAAACGTGTGACTCTGTTCTGTTTTGTAATTCAGTTCAAGTGTAGCGGTTTTTACATTCCCTCTATAAGTGATACCTTATGATAAGTGTCTATTTCTGTGTGACTTTTTTCACTTAGAATCGTCGTACCTAAATCCACTCATCTTGCTTCTACTAGCCTTATGACATTGATTTCATGTCTGAGTGATATTCCATTGTACATAAGGACCACAACTTCTTTATCCATTTTTCTCTTTCCTGGGATATTTAAGGTGTCATGAAGTGGATGTTCTTGTCAACAGAGCAGCCCTAAACATTGGGGTGCCTGTGTCTTGCTGATTTTTAATTTTCCCAATTTATACGCCCATGAGTGGACGTGCCCTATGCTCCCTAAGCTGTGTTTTTTCGATGTTTCAGGACACACCGTACACTTCTCCAGAGTGGCTGTTGGCAATTTACATCCCGCCCATCAGCGTAGCAAGGCTGCCATTTCTCCATGGCCTGTCCTGCATTTCTGGTTTTGACACTTTTTGCAGCATGACCCTTTTGACCGATGGGAAGCGAGACTTCTTTGTAGCGCTGATTTGCCTTTCCAGGTTGCTTGGTTGGCCAAAAAGGGCGTATGCGTTTTTTCCTGAATATATTCAGGAAAAAACGCATACGCCCTTTTTGGCCAAGGGCATCATTCTCGACGTTTTGCCGCCTTACATGTGCTTTAAAGGCGATTCCTATCTACCTCCTGAAATCTGTTTCCTGCAATTCTGCCTTGCTTTCAAATCCTCTTCGTTGCCTTCCCTCAATATATCTGTGGATGAGAGTTATCATTTATAACTCTGCGGGTTTGTGAATTGCAGTGTCCCTGAGCTCCATTTTTCAACTCGCTTTTTTGGGAGCTGGCCGCAAATGCGCGGGATTGCCTCAGGCCCTATTCTGCTTCTGGGCGGCAGGCTGAGCCTGTGGTTAATTCTTCTTCCTGATGGGAAAATAGAGTGACCTGTGCCTGTCCCAACACCTAGATCTAGTCTCTCATTGGTTGCCCCTCTTCCCGTTCATCCTCAGGGCAAATTGCAACCTGTAGGGAACAGGAGCTTAAAGGTGCTGATTCTCCAAGTAGGGAGATTGCTAGTAAAGTATCTGGAAAGGCGAACCCGAGCACAAGGAGATGAGAAATGAGATGCGTATTAGAAACCTTTCAAAATCACACAGTGTACCATCTTCTGGGTTTCTCATGCATGATTTCGATGTAGGAAGATGCCCTTGAACCTGGAGATTTGGGACCCATGGGATGGGTACCACGCAGTATTACTTTAAAGGGTCTGCGTTTGCTCACCCAACCTCACCCAACCTCTCAGCCCCAAGAGTGTCCACCCTTATGTCTCATCCAGCTGTGGGTCTAGATATGGTCAATCCAGGTTGCATCACAGCCTCTGAACGAATTTTGTAAGAATTTCTCTCTCTTTCACTGTCTTTGTTTTACGGGTTTTTAAAAGTAATTTATTTTTATAATGGGGTTTAGCTGCTTTTCACGGCTGTGTTTATGCGGCTTTACACCCACTTCACTCACTTCCAGACAGATAACAATACATAGGTTTTAAGATTCTTACTAGTCACATATATTGTTGTGCGGTGAATAGGGGGTGTTGAGTCCAGTTCACTGAGCAAGGAGTAGGTCTTGTCTATTACATATTGGGTGTATGGAACGGTATCTGAGCGAATTTGAAACCCTTGTTTTATGCATCACCCTACCTCACCTTTCCCATTAAGCAGCCATAGTGTGTTTTCTAAACGTGTGACTCTGTTCTGTTTTGTAATTCAGTTCAAGTGTAGCGGTTTTTACATTCCCTCTATAAGTGATAGCTTATGATAAGTGTCTATTTCTGTGTGACTTATTTCACTTAGAATCGTCGTACCTAAATCCACTCATCTTGCTTCTACTAGCCTTATGACATTGATTTCATGTCTGAGTGATATTCCATTGTACATAAGGACCACAACTTCTTTATCCATTTTTCTCTTTCCTGGGATATTTAAGGTGTCATGAAGTGGAGGTTCTTGTCAACAGAGCAGCCCTAAACTTTGGGGTGCCTGTGTCTTGCTGATTTTTAGTTTTCCCAATTTATACGCCCATGAGTGGACGTGCCCTATGCTCCCTAAGCTGTGTTTTTTCGATGTTTCAGGACACACCGTACACTTCTCCAGAGTGGCTGTTGGCAATTTACATCCCGCCCATCAGCGTAGCAAGGCTGCCATTTCTCCATGGCCTGTCCTGCATTTCTGGTTTTGACACTTTTTGCAGCATGACCCTTTTGACCGATGGGAAGCGAGACTTTTTGTAGCGCTGATTTGCCTTTCCAGGTTGCTTGGTTGGCCAAAAAGTGCGTATGCGTTTTTTCCTGAATATATTCAGGAAAAAACGCATACGCCCTTTTTGGCCAAGGGCATCATTGTCGACGTTTTGCCGCTTTTCATGTGCTTTAAAGGCGATTTGAATCTACCTCCTGAAATCTGTTTCCTGCAATTCTGCCTTGCTTTCAAATCCTCTTCGTTGCCTTCCCTCAATATATCTGTGGATGAGAGTTATCATTTATAACTCTGCGGGTTTGTGAATTGCAGTGTCCCTGAGCTCCATTTTTCAACTTGCTTTTTTGGGAGCTGGCCCAAAAGCGCAGGATTGCCTCAGGCCCTATTCTGCTTCTGGGCGGCAGGCTGAGTCTGTGGTTAATTCTTCTTCCTGATGGGAAAATAGAGTGACCTGTGCCTGTCCCAACACCTAGATCTAGTCTCTCATTGGTTGCCCCTCTTCCCGTTCATCCTCAGGACAAATTGCAACCTGTAGGGAACAGGAACTTAAAGGTGCTGATTCTCCAAGTAGGGAGATTGCTAGTAAAGTAGCTGGAATGGCGAACCCGAGCACAAGGAGATGAGAAATGAGGTGCGTATTAGAAACCTTTCAAAATCACACGGTGTACCATCTTCTGGGTTTCTCATGCATGTTTTCGATGTAGGAAGATGCCCTTGAAACTGGAGATTTGGAACCCATGGGATGGGTACCAGGCAGTATTACTTTAAAGGGTCTGCATTTGCTCACCCAACCTCACCCAACCTTTCAGCCCCAAGAGTGTCCACCCTTATGTCTCATCCAACTGTGGGTCTAGATATGGTCAATCTAGGTTGCATCACAACCTCTGAACGAATTTTGTAAGAATTTCTCTCTCTTTCACTGTCTTTGTTTTACGGGTTTTTAAAAGTACTTTATTTTTATAATGGGGTTTAGCTGCTTTTCACGGCTGTGTTTATGCGGCTTTACACCCACTTGACTCACTTCCAGAGAGATATCAATACATAGGTTTTAAGATTCTTAGTAGTCACATATATTCTTGTGCAGTGAATAGGGGGTGTTGTGTCCAGTTCACTGAGCAAGGAGTAGGTCTTGTCTATTACATATTGGGTGTATGGAACGGTATCTGTGCGAATTTGAAACCCTTGTTTTATGCATCACCCCACCTCACCTTTCCCGTTAAGCAGCCATAGTGTGTTTTATAAACGTGTGACTCTGTTCTGTTTTGTAATTCAGTTCAAGTGTAGCGGTTTTTACATTCCCTCTATAAGTGATAGCTTATGATAAGTGTCTTTTTCTGTGTGACTTATTTCACTTAGAATCGTCGTACCTAAATCCACTCATCTTGCTTCTACTAGCCTTATGACATTGATTTCATGTCTGAGTGATATTCCATTGTACATAAGGACCACAACTTCTTTATCCATTTTTCTCTTTCCTGGGATATTTAAGGTGTCATGAAGTGGAGGTTCTTGTCAACAGAGCAGCCCTAAACTTTGGGGTGCCTGTGTCTTGCTGATTTTTAGTTTTCCCAATTTATACGCCCATGAGTGGACGTGCCCTATGCTCCCTAAGCTGTGTTTTCTCGATGTTTCAGGACACACTGTACACTTCTCCAGAGTGGCTGTTGGCAATTTACATCCCGCCCATCAGCGTAGCAAGGCTGCCATTTCTCCATGGCCTGTCCTGCATTTCTGGTTTTGACACTTTTTGCAGCATGACCCTTTTGACCGATGGGAAGCGAGACTTTTTGTAGCGCTGATTTGCCTTTCCAGGTTGCTTGGTTGGCCAAAAAGGGCGTATGCGTTTTTTCCTGAATATATTCAGGAAAAAACGCATACGCCCTTTTTGGCCAAGGGCATCATTGTCGACGTTTTGCCACTTTTCATGTGCTTTAAAGGCGATTTGAATCTACCTCCTGAAATCTGTTTCCTGCAATTCTGCCTTGCTTTCAAATCCTCTTCGTTGCCTTCCCTCAATATATTTGTGGACGAGAGTTATCATTTATATCTCAGCAGGTTTGTGAATTGCAGTGCCCCTGAGCTCCATTTTTCAACTGTCTTTCTAGGGAGCTGGCCGCAAAAGCGCGGGATTGCCTCAGGCCCTATTCAGGTTCCGGGGGGCAGGCTGAGCCTGTGGTTAATTCTTCTTCCTGATGGGAAAATAGAGTGACCTGTGCCTGTCCCAACAACTAGATCTAGTCTCTCGTTGGTTGCCCCTCTTCCCGTTCATCCTCAGGACAAATTGCAACCTGTAGGGAACAGGAGCTTAAAGGTGCTGATTCTCCAAGTAGGGAGATTGCTAGTAAAGTAGCTGGAATGGCGAACCCGAGAACAAGGAGATGAGAAATGAGATGCGTATTAGATACCTTTCAAAATCACACGGTGTACCATCTTCTGGGTTTCTCATGCATGTTTTCGATGTAGGAAGATGCCCTTGAACCTGGAGATTTGGGACCCATGGGATGGGTACCAGGCAGTATTACTTTAAAGGGTCTGTGTTTGCTCACCCAACCTCACCCAACCTTTCAGCCCCAAGAGTGTCCACCCTTATGTCTCATCCAGCTGTGGGTCTAGATATGGTCAATCCAGGTTGCATCACAGCCTCTGAACGAATTTTGTAAGAATGTCTCTCTCTTTCACTGTCTTTGTTTTACGGGTTTTTAAAAGTACTTTATTTTTATAATGGGGTTTAGCTGCTTTTCACGGCTGTGTTTATGCGGCTTTACATCCACTTGACTCACTTCCAGAGAGATATCAATACATAGGTTTTAAGATTCTTAGTAGTCACATATATTCTTGTGCGGTGAATAGGGGGTGTTGAGTCCAGTTCACTGAGCAAGGAGTAGGTCTTGTCTATTACATATTGGGTGTATGGAACGGTATCTGAGCGAATTTGAAACCCTTGTTTTATGCATCACCCCACCTCACCTTTCCCGTTAAGCAGCCATAGTGTGTTTTCTAAACGTGTGACTCTGTTCTGTTTTGTAATTCAGTTCAAGTGTAGCGGTTTTTACATTCCCTCTATAAGTGATAGCTTATGATAAGTGTCTATTTCTGTGTGACTTATTTCACTTAGAATCGTCGTACCTAAATCCACTCATCTTGCTTCTACTAGCCTTATGACATTGATTTCATGTCTGAGTGATATTCCATTGTACATAAGGACCACAACTTCTTTATCCATTTTTCTCTTTCCTGGGATATTTAAGGTGTCATGAAGTGGAGGTTCTTGTCAACAGAGCAGCCCTAAACTTTGGGGTGCCTGTGTCTTGCTGATTTTTAGTTTTCCCAATTTATACGCCCATGAGTGGACGTGCCCTATGCTTCTAGAGCTGTGTTTTTTCGATGTTTCAGGACACACCGTACACTTCTCCAGAGTGGCTGTTGGCAATTTACATCCCGCCCATCAGTGTAGCAAGGCTACCATTTCTCCATGGCCTGTCCTGCATTTCTGGTTTTGACACTTTTTGCAGCATGAACATTTGACCGATGGGAAGCGAGACTTCTTTGTAGTGCTGATTTGCCTTTCCAGGTTGCTTGGTTGGCCAAAAAGGGCGTATGCGTTTTTTCCTGAATATATTCAGGAAAAAACGCATACGCCCTTTTTGGCCAAGGGCATCATTCTCGACGTTTTGCCGCTTTTCATGTGCTTTAAAGGTGATTCGAATCTACCTCCTGAAATCTGTTTCCTGCAATTCTGCCTTGCTTTCAAATCCTCTTCGTTGCCTTCCCTCAATATATCTGTGGATGAGAGTTATCATTTATAACTCTGCGGGTTTGTGAATTGCAGTGTCCCTGAGCTCCATTTTTCAACTCGCTTTTTTGGGAGCTGGCCGCAAAAGCGCGGGATTGCCTCAGGCCCTATTCTGCTTCTGGGCCGCAGGCTGAGCCTGTGCTTAATTCTTCTTCCTGATGGGAAAATAGAGTGACCTGTGCCTGTCCCAACACCTAGATCTAGTCTCTCATTGGTTGCCCCTCTTCCCGTTCATCCTCAGGACAAATTGCAACCTGTAGGGAACAGGAGCTTAAAGGTGCTGATTCTCCAATTAGGGAGATTGCTAGTAAAGTAGCTGGAATGGCGAACCCGAGAACAAGGAGATGAGAAATGAGATGCGTATTAGAAACCTTTCAAAATCACACGGTGTACCATCTTCTGGGTTTCTCATGCATGTTTTCGATGTAGGAAGATGCCCTTGAACCTGGAGATTTGGGACCCATGGGATGGGTACCACGCAGTATTACTTTAAAGGGTCTGCGTTTGCTCACCCAACCTCACCCAACCTCTCAGCCCCAAGAGTGTCCACCCTTATGTCTCATCCAGGTGTGGGTCTAGATATGGTCAATCCAGGTTGCATCACAGCCTCTGAACGAATTTTGTAAGAATTTCTCTCTCTTTCACTGTCTTTGTTTTACGGGTTTTTAAAAGTAATTTATTTTTATAATGGGGTTTACCTGCTTTTCACGGCTGTGTTTATGCGGCTTTACACCCACTTGACTCACTTCCAGACAGATATCAATACATAGGTTTTAAGATTCTTACTAGTCACATATATTCTTGTGCGGTGAATAGGGGGTGTTGAGTCCAGTTCACTGAGCAAGGAGTAGGTCTTGTCTATTACATATTGGGTGTATGGAACAGTATCTGAGCGAATTTGAAACCCTTGTTTTATGCATCACCCCACCTCACCTTTCCCGTTAAGCAGCCATAGTGTGTTTTCTAAACGTGTGACTCTGTTCTGTTTTGTAATTCAGTTCAAGTGTAGCGGTTTTTACATTCCCTCTATAAGTGATACCTTATGATAAGTGTCTATTTCTGTGTGACTTTTTTCACTTAGAATCGTCGTACCTAAATCCACTCATCTTGCTTCTACTAGCCTTATGACATTGATTTCATGTCTGAGTGATATTCCATTGTACATAAGGACCACAACTTCTTTATCCATTTTTCTCTTTCCTGGGATATTTAAGGTGTCATGAAGTGGATGTTCTTGTCAACAGAGCAGCCCTAAACATTGGGGTGCCTGTGTCTTGCTGATTTTTAGTTTTCCCAATTTATACGCCCATGAGTGGACGTGCCCTATGCTCCCTAAGCTGTGTTTTTTCGATGTTTCAGGACACACCGTACACTTCTCCAGAGTGGCTGTTGGCAATTTACATCCCGCCCATCAGCGTAGCAAGGCTGCCATTTCTCCATGGCCTGTCCTGCATTTCTGGTTTTGACACTTTTTGCAGCATGACCCTTTTGACCGATGGGAAGCGAGACTTCTTTGTAGCGCTGATTTGCCTTTCCAGGTTGCTTGGTTGGCCAAAAAGGGCGTATGCGTTTTTTCCTGAATATATTCAGGAAAAAACGCATACGCCCTTTTTGGCCAAGGGCATCATTCTCGACGTTTTGCCGCCTTACATGTGCTTTAAAGGCGATTCCAATCTACCTCCTGAAATCTGTTTCCTGCAATTCTGCCTTGCTTTCAAATCCTCTTCGTTGCCTTCCCTCAATATATCTGTGGATGAGAGTTATCATTTATAACTCTGCGGGTTTGTGAATTGCAGTGTCCCTGAGCTCCATTTTTCAACTCGCTTTTTTGGGAGCTGGCCGCAAATGCGCGGGATTGCCTCAGGCCCTATTCTGCTTCTGGGCGGCAGGCTGAGCCTGTGGTTAATTCTTCTTCCTGATGGGAAAATAGAGTGACCTGTGCCTGTCCCAACACCTAGATCTAGTCTCTCATTGGTTGCCCCTCTTCCCGTTCATCCTCAGGGCAAATTGCAACCTGTAGGGAACAGGAGCTTAAAGGTGCTGATTCTCCAATTAGGGAGATTGCTAGTAAAGTATCTGGAAAGGCGAACCCGAGCACAAGGAGATGAGATATGAGATGCGTATTAGAAACCTTTCAAAATCACACAGTGTACCATCTTCTGGGTTTCTCATGCATGATTTCGATGTAGGAAGATGCCCTTGAACCTGGAGATTTGGGACCCATGGGATGGGTACCACGCAGTATTACTTTAAAGGGTCTGCGTTTGCTCACCCAACCTCACCCAACCTCTCAGCCCCAAGAGTGTCCACCCTTATGTCTCATCCAGCTGTGGGTCTAGATATGGTCAATCCAGGTTGCATCACAGCCTCTGAACGAATTTTGTAAGAATTTCTCTCTCTTTCACTGTCTTTGTTTTACGGGTTTTTAAAAGTAATTTATTTTTATAATGGGGTTTAGCTGCTTTTCACGGCTGTGTTTATGCGGCTTTACACCCACTTCACTCACTTCCAGACAGATAACAATACATAGGTTTTAAGATTCTTACTAGTCACATATATTCTTGTGCGGTGAATAGGGGGTGTTGAGTCCAGTTCACTGAGCAAGGAGTAGGTCTTGTCTATTACATATTGGGTGTATGGAACGGTATCTGAGCGAATTTGAAACCCTTGTTTTATGCATCACCCCACCTCACCTTTCCCATTAAGCAGCCATAGTGTGTTTTCTAAACGTGTGACTCTGTTCTGTTTTGTAATTCAGTTCAAGTGTAGCGGTTTTTACATTCCCTCTATAAGTGATAGCTTATGATAAGTGTCTCTTTCTGTGTGACTTATTTCACTTAGAATCGTCGTACCTAAATCCACTCATCTTGCTTCTACTAGCCTTATGACATTGATTTCATGTCTGAGTGATATTCCATTGTACATAAGGACCACAACTTCTTTATCCATTTTTCTCTTTCCTGGGATATTTAAGGTGTCATGAAGTGGAGGTTCTTGTCAACAGAGCAGCCCTAAACTTTGGGGTGCCTGTGTCTTGCTGATTTTTAGTTTTCCCAATTTATACGCCCATGAGTGGACGTGCCATATGCTCCCTAAGCTGTGTTTTTTCGATGTTTCAGGACACACCGTACACTTCTCCAGAGTGGCTGTTGGCAATTTACATCCCGCCCATCAGCGTAGCAAGGCTGCCATTTCTCCATGGCCTGTCCTGCATTTCTGGTTTTGACACTTTTTGCAGCATGACCCTTTTGACCGATGGGAAGCGAGACTTTTTGTAGCGCTGATTTGCCTTTCCAGGTTGCTTGGTTGGCCAAAAAGTGCGTATGCGTTTTTTCCTGAATATATTCAGGAAAAAACGCATACGCCCTTTTTGGCCAAGGGCATCATTGTCGACGTTTTGCCGCTTTTCATGTGCTTTAAAGGCGATTTGAATCTACCTCCTGAAATCTGTTTCCTGCAATTCTGCCTTGCTTTCAAATCCTCTTCGTTGCCTTCCCTCAATATATCTGTGGATGAGAGTTATCATTTATAACTCTGCGGGTTTGTGAATTGCAGTGTCCCTGAGCTCCATTTTTCAACTTGCTTTTTTGGGAGCTGGCCCAAAAGCGCAGGATTGCCTCAGGCCCTATTCTGCTTCTGGGCGGCAGGCTGAGTCTGTGGTTAATTCTTCTTCCTGATGGGAAAATAGAGTGACCTGTGCCTGTCCCAACACCTAGATCTAGTCTCTCATTGGTTGCCCCTCTTCCCGTTCATCCTCAGGACAAATTGCAACCTGTAGGGAACAGGAACTTAAAGGTGCTGATTCTCCAAGTAGGGAGATTGCTAGTAAAGTAGCTGGAATGGCGAACCCGAGCACAAGGAGATGAGAAATGAGGTGCGTATTAGAAACCTTTCAAAATCACACGGTGTACCATCTTCTGGGTTTCTCATGCATGTTTTCGATGTAGGAAGATGCCCTTGAACCTGGAGATTTGGAACCCATGGGATGGGTACCAGGCAGTATTACTTTAAAGGGTCTGCATTTGCTCACCCAACCTCACCCAACCTTTCAGCCCCAAGAGTGTCCACCCTTATGTCTCATCCAGCTGTGGGTCTAGATATGGTCAATCCAGGTTGCATCACAGCCTCTGAACGAATTTTGTAAGAATTTCTCTCTCTTTCACTGTCTTTGTTTTACGGGTTTTTAAAAGTAATTTATTTTTATAATGGGATTTAGCTGCTTTTCACGGCTGTGTTTATGCGGCTTTACAACCACTTGACTCACTTCCAGACAGATATCAATACATAGGTTTTAAGATTCTTACTAGTCACATATATTCTTGTGCGGTGAATAGGGGGTGTTGAGTCCAGTTCACTGAGCAAGGAGTAGGTCTTGTCTATTACATATTGGGTGTATGGAACGGTATCTGTGCGAATTTGAAACCCTTGTTTTATGCATCACCCCACCTCACCTTTCCCGTTAAGCAGCCATAGTGTGTTTTCTAAACGTGTGACTCTGTTCTGTTTTGTAATTCAGTTCAAGTGTAGCGGTTTTTACATTCCCTCTATAAGTGATAGCTTATGATAAGTGTCTTTTTCTGTGTGACTTATTTCACTTAGAATCGTCGTACCTAAATCCACTCATCTTGCTTCTACTAGCCTTATGACATTGATTTCATGTCTGAGTGATATTCCATTGTACATAAGGACCACAACTTCTTTATCCATTTTTCTCTTTCCTGGGATATTTAAGGTGTCATGAAGTGGAGGTTCTTGTCAACAGAGCAGCCCTAAACTTTGGGGTGCCTGTGTCTTGCTGATTTTTAGTTTTCCCAATTTATACGCCCATGAGTGGACGTGCCCTATGCTCCCTAAGCTGTGTTTTCTCGATGTTTCAGGACACACTGTACACTTCTCCAGAGTGGCTGTTGGCAATTTACATCCCGCCCATCAGCGTAGCAAGGCTGCCATTTCTCCATGGCCTGTCCTGCATTTCTGGTTTTGACACTTTTTGCAGCATGACCCTTTTGACCGATGGGAAGCGAGACTTTTTGTAGCGCTGATTTGCCTTTCCAGGTTGCTTGGTTGGCCAAAAAGGGCGTATGCGTTTTTTCCTGAATATATTCAGGAAAAAACGCATACGCCCTTTTTGGCCAAGGGCATCATTGTCGACGTTTTGCCACTTTTCATGTGCTTTAAAGGCGATTTGAATCTACCTCCTGAAATCTGTTTCCTGCAAATCTGCCTTGCTTTCAAATCCTCTTCGTTGCCTTCCCTCAATATATTTGTGGACGAGAGTTATCATTTATATCTCAGCAGGTTTGTGAATTGCAGTGCCCCTGATCTCCATTTTTCAACTGTCTTTCTAGGGAGCTGGCCGCAAAAGCGCGGGATTGCCTCAGGCCCTATTCAGGTTCCGGGGGGCAGGCTGAGCCTGTGGTTAATTCTTCTTCCTGATGGGAAAATAGAGTGACCTGTGCCTGTCCCAACACCTAGATCTAGTCTCTCATTGGTTGCCCCTCTTCCCGTTCATCCTCAGGACAAATTGCAACCTGTAGGGAACAGGAGCTTAAAGGTGCTGATTCTCCAAGTAGGGAGATTGCTAGTAAAGTAGCTGGAATGGCGAACCCGAGAACAAGGAGATGAGAAATGAGATGCGTATTAGATACCTTTCAAAATCACACGGTGTACCATCTTCTGGGTTTCTCATGCATGTTTTCGATGTAGGAAGATGCCCTTGAACCTGGAGATTTGGGACCCATGGGATGGGTACCAGGCAGTATTCCTTTAAAGGGTCTGCGTTTGCTCACCCAACCTCACCCAACCTTTCAGCCCCAAGAGTGTCCACCCTTATGTCTCATCCAGCTGTGGGTCTAGATATGGTCAATCCAGGTTGCATCACAGCCTCTGAACGAATTTTGTAAGAATGTCTCTCTCTTTCACTGTCTTTGTTTTACGGGTTTTTAAAAGTACTTTATTTTTATAATGGGGTTTAGCTGCTTTTCACGGCTGTGTTTATGCGGCTTTACATCCACTTGACTCACTTCCAGAGAGATATCAATACATAGGTTTTAAGATTCTTAGTAGTCACATATATTCTTGTGCGGTGAATAGGGGGTGTTGTGTCCAGTTCACTGAGCAAGGAGTAAGTCTTGTCTATTACATATTGGGTGTATGGAACGGTATCTGTGCGAATTTGAAACCCTTGTTTTATGCATCACCCCACCTCACCTTTCCCGTTAAGCAGCCATAGTGTGTTTTCTAAACGTGTGACTCTGTTCTGTTTTGTAATTCAGTTCAAGTGTAGCGGTTTTTACATTCCCTCTATAAGTGATACCTTATGATAAGTGTCTATTTCTGTGTGACTTATTTCACTTAGAATCGTCGTACCTAAATCCACTCATCTTGCTTCTACTAGCCTTATGACATTGATTTCATGTCTGAGTGATATTCCATTGTACATAAGGACCACAACTTCTTTATCCATTTTTCTCTTTCCTGGGATATTTAAGGTGTCATGAAGTGGATGTTCTTGTCAACAGAGCAGCCCTAAACATTGGGGTGCCTGTGTCTTGCTGATTTTTAGTTTTCCCAATTTATACGCCCATGAGTGGACGTGCCCTATGCTCCCTAAGCTGTGTTTTTTCGATGTTTCAGGACACACCGTACACTTCTCCAGAGTGGATGTTGGCAATTTACATCCCGCCCATCAGCGTAGCAAGGCTGCCATTTCTCCATGGCCTGTCCTGCATTTCTGGTTTTGACACTTTTTGCAGCATGACCCTTTTGACCGATGGGAAGCGAGACTTCTTTGTAGCGCTGATTTGCCTTTCCAGGTTGCTTGGTTGGCCAAAAAGGGCGTATGCGTTTTTTCCTGAATATATTCAGGAAAAAACGCATACGCCCTTTTTGGCCAAGGGCATCATTCTCGACGTTTTGCCGCCTTACATGTGCTTTAAAGGCGATTCCAATCTACCTCCTGAAATCTGTTTCCTGCAATTCTGCCTTGCTTTCAAATCCTCTTCGTTGCCTTCCCTCAATATATCTGTGGATGAGAGTTATCATTTATAACTCTGCGGGTTTGTGAATTGCAGTGTCCCTGAGCTCCATTTTTCAACTCGCTTTTTTGGGAGCTGGCCGCAAATGCGCGGGATTGCCTCAGGCCCTATTCTGCTTCTGGGCGGCAGGCTGAGCCTGTGGTTAATTCTTCTTCCTGATGGGAAAATAGAGTGACCTGTGCCTGTCCCAACACCTAGATCTAGTCTCTCATTGGTTGCCCCTCTTCCCGTTCATCCTCAGGACAAATTGCAACCTGTAGGGAACAGGAGCTTAAAGGTGCTGATTCTCCAAGTAGGGAGATTGCTAGTAAAGTATCTGGAAAGGCGAACCCGAGCACAAGGAGATGAGAAATGAGATGCGTATTAGAAACCTTTCAAAATCACACAGTGTACCATCTTCTGGGTTTCTCATGCATGATTTCGATGTAGGAAGATGCCCTTGAACCTGGAGATTTGGGACCCATGGGATGGGTACCACGCAGTATTACTTTAAAGGGTCTGCGTTTGCTCACCCAACCTCACCCAACCTCTCAGCCCCAAGAGTGTCCACCCTTATGTCTCATCCAGCTGTGGGTCTAGATATGGTCAATCCAGGTTGCATCACAGCCTCTGAACGAATTTTGTAAGAATTTCTCTCTCTTTCACTGTCTTTGTTTTACGGGTTTTTAAAAGTAATTTATTTTTATAATGGGGTTTAGCTGCTTTTCACGGCTGTGTTTATGCGGCTTTACACCCACTTCACTCACTTCCAGACAGATAACAATACATAGGTTTTAAGATTCTTACTAGTCACATATATTCTTGTGCGGTGAATAGGGGGTGTTGAGTCCAGTTCACTGAGCAAGGAGTAGGTCTTGTCTATTACATATTGGGTGTATGGAACGGTATCTGAGCGAATTTGAAACCCTTGTTTTATGCATCACCCCACCTCACCTTTCCCATTAAGCAGCCATAGTGTGTTTTCTAAACGTGTGACTCTGTTCTGTTTTGTAATTCAGTTCAAGTGTAGCGGTTTCTACATTCCCTCTATAAGTGATAGCTTATGATAAGTGTCTATTTCTGTGTGACTTATTTCACTTAGAATCGTCGTACCTAAATCCACTCATCTTGCTTCTACTAGCCTTATGACATTGATTTCATGTCTGAGTGATATTCCATTGTACATAAGGACCACAACTTCTTTATCCATTTTTCTCTTTCCTGGGATATTTAAGGTGTCATGAAGTGGAGGTTCTTGTCAACAGAGCAGCCCTAAACTTTGGGGTGCCTGTGTCTTGCTCATTTTTATTTTTCCCAATTTATACGCCCATGAGTGGACGTGCCCTATGCTCCCTAAGCTGTGTTTTCTCGATGTTTCAGGACACACCGTACACTTCTCCAGAGTGGCTGTTGGCAATTTACATCCCGCCCATCAGCGTAGCAAGGCTGCCATTTCTCCATGGCCTGTCCTGCATTTCTGGTTTTGACACTTTTTGCAGCATGACCCTTTTGACCGATGGGAAGCGAGACTTTTTGTAGCGCTGATTTGCCTTTCCAGGTTGCTTGGTTGGCCAAAAAGTGCGTATGCGTTTTTTCCTGAATATATTCAGGAAAAAACGCATACGCCCTTTTTGGCCAAGGGCATCATTGTCGACGTTTTGCCGCTTTTCATGTGCTTTAAAGGCGATTTGAATCTACCTCCTGAAATCTGTTTCCTGCAATTCTGCCTTGCTTTCAAATCCTCTTCGTTGCCTTCCCTCAATATATCTGTGGATGAGAGTTATCATTTATAACTCTGCGGGTTTGTGAATTGCAGTGTCCCTGAGCTCCATTTTTCAACTTGCTTTTTTGGGAGCTGGCCCAAAAGCGCAGGATTGCCTCAGGCCCTATTCTGCTTCTGGGCGGCAGGCTGAGTCTGTGGTTAATTCTTCTTCCTGATGGGAAAATAGAGTGACCTGTGCCTGTCCCAACACCTAGATCTAGTCTCTCATTGGTTGCCCCTCTTCCCGATCATCCTCAGGACAAATTGCAACCTGTAGGGAATAGGAACTTAAAGGTGCTGATTCTCCAAGTAGGGAGATTGCTAGTAAAGTAGCTGGAATGGCGAACCCGAGCACAAGGAGATGAGAAATGAGGTGCGTATTAGAAACCTTTCAAAATCACACGGTGTACCATCTTCTGGGTTTCTCATGCATGTTTTCGATGTAGGAAGATGCCCTTGAACCTGGAGATTTGGAACCCATGGGATGGGTACCAGGCAGTATTACTTTAAAGGGTCTGCATTTGCTCACCCAACCTCACCCAAACTTTCAGCCCCAAGAGTGTCCACCCTTATGTCTCATCCAACTGTGGGTCTAGATATGGTCAATCTAGGTTGCATCACAACCTCTGAACGAATTTTGTAAGAATTTCTCTCTCTTTCACTGTCTTTGTTTTACGGGTTTTTAAAAGTACTTTATTTTTATAATGGGGTTTAGCTGCTTTTCACGGCTGTGTTTATGCGGCTTTACACCCACTTGACTCACTTCCAGAGAGATATCAATACATAGGTTTTAAGATTCTTAGTAGTCACATATATTCTTGTGCGGTGAATAGGGGGTGTTGTGTCCAGTTCACTGAGCAAGGAGTAGGTCTTGTCTATTACATATTGGGTGTATGGAACGGTATCTGTGCGAATTTGAAACCCTTGTTTTATGCATCACCCCACCTCACCTTTGCCGTTAAGCAGCCATAGTGTGTTTTCTAAACGTGTGACTCTGTTCTGTTTTGTAATTCAGTTCAAGTGTAGCGGTTTTTACATTCCCTCTATAAGTGATAGCTTATGATAAGTGTCTTTTTCTGTGTGACTTATTTCACTTAGAATCGTCGTACCTAAATCCACTCATCTTGCTTCTACTAGCCTTATGACATTGATTTCATGTCTGAGTGATATTCCATTGTACATAAGGACCACAACTTCTTTATCCATTTTTCTCTTTCCTGGGATATTTAAGGTGTCATGAAGTGGAGGTTCTTGTCAACAGAGCAGCCCTAAACTTTGGGGTGCCTGTGTCTTGCTGATTTTTAGTTTTCCCAATTTATACGCCCATGAGTGGACGTGCCCTATGCTCCCTAAGCTGTGTTTTCTCGATGTTTCAGGACACACTGTACACTTCTCCAGAGTGGCTGTTGGCAATTTACATCCCGCCCATCAGCGTAGCAAGGCTGCCATTTCTCCATGGCCTGTCCTGCATTTCTGGTTTTGACACTTTTTGCAGCATGACCCTTTTGACCGATGGGAAGCGAGACTTTTTGTAGCGCTGATTTGCCTTTCCAGGTTGCTTGGTTGGCCAAAAAGGGCGTATGCGTTTTTTCCTGAATATATTCAGGAAAAAACGCATACGCCCTTTTTGGCCAAGGGCATCATTGTCGACGTTTTGCCACTTTTCATGTGCTTTAAAGGCGATTTGAATCTACCTCCTGAAATCTGTTTCCTGCAATTCTGCCTTGCTTTCAAATCCTCTTCGTTGCCTTCCCTCAATATATTTGTGGACGAGAGTTATCATTTATATCTCAGCAGGTTTGTGAATTGCAGTGCCCCTGAGCTCCATTTTTCAACTGTCTTTCTAGGGAGCTGGCCGCAAAAGCGCGGGATTGCCTCAGGCCCTATTCAGGTTCCGGGGGGCAGGCTGAGCCTGTGGTTAATTCTTCTTCCTGATGGGAAAATAGAGTGACCTGTGCCTGTCCCAACACCTAGATCTAGTCTCTCATTGGTTGCCCCTCTTCCCGTTCATCCTCAGGACAAATTGCAACCTGTAGGGAACAGGAGCTTAAAGGTGCTGATTCTCCAAGTAGGGAGATTGCTAGTAAAGTAGCTGGAATGGCGAACCCGAGAACAAGGAGATGAGAAATGAGATGCGTATTAGATACCTTTCAAAATCACACGGTGTACCATCTTCTGGGTTTCTCATGCATGTTTTCGATGTAGGAAGATGCCCTTGAACCTGGAGATTTGGGACCCATGGGATGGGTACCAGGCAGTATTACTTTAAAGGGTCTGTGTTTGCTCACCCAACCTCACCCAACCTTTCAGCCCCAAGAGTGTCCACCCTTATGTCTCATCCAGCTGTGGGTCTAGATATGGTCAATCCAGGTTGCATCACAGCCTCTGAACGAATTTTGTAAGAATGTCTCTCTCTTTCACTGTCTTTGTTTTACGGGTTTTTAAAAGTACTTTATTTTTATAATGGGGTTTAGCTGCTTTTCACGGCTGTGTTTATGCGGCTTTACATCCACTTGACTCACTTCCAGAGAGATATCAATACATAGGTTTTAAGATTCTTAGTAGTCACATATATTCTTGTGCGGTGAATAGGGGGTGTTGTGTCCAGTTCACTGAGCAAGGAGTAGGTCTTGTCTATTACATATTGGGTGTATGGAACGGTATCTGTGCGAATTTGAAACCCTTGTTTTATGCATCACCCCACCTCACCTTTCCCGTTAAGCAGCAATAGTGTGTTTTCTAAACGTGTGACTCTGTTCTGTTTTGTAATTCAGTTCAAGTGTAGCGGTTTTTACATTCCCTCTATAAGTGATAGCTTATGATAAGTGTCTATTTCTGTGTGACTTATTTCACTTAGAATCGTCGTACCTAAATCCACTCATCTTGCTTCTACTAGCCTTATGACATTTATTTCATGTCTGAGTGATATTCCATTGTACATAAGGACCACAACTTCTTTATCCATTTTTCTCTTTCCTGGGATATTTAAGGTGTCATGAAGTGGAGGTTCTTGTCAACAGAGCAGCCCTAAACTTTGGGGTGCCTGTGTCTTGCTGATTTTTAGTTTTCCCAATTTATACGCCCATGAGTGGACGTGCCCTATGCTCCCTAAGCTGTGTTTTCTCGATGTTTCAGGACACACCGTACACTTCTCCAGAGTGGCTTTTGGCAATTTACATCCCGCCCATCAGCGTAGCAAGGCTGCCATTTCTCCATGGCCTGTCCTGCATTTCTGGTTTTGACACTTTTTGCAGCATGACCCTTTTGACCGATGGGAAGCGAGACTTCTTTGTAGCGCTGATTTGCCTTTCCAGGTTGCTTGGTTGGCCAAAAAGGGCGTATGCGTTTTTTCCTGAATATATTCAGGAAAAAACGCATACGCCCTTTTTGGCCAAGGGCATCATTGTCGACGTTTTGCCGCTTTTCATGTGCTTTAAAGGTGATTCGAATCTACCTCCTGAAATCTGTTTCCTGCAATTCTGCCTTGCTTTCAAATCCTCTTCGTTGCCTTCCCTCAATATATCTGTGGATGAGAGTTATCATTTATAACTCTGCGGGTTTGTGAATTGCAGTGTCCCTGAGCTCCATTTTTCAACTCGCTTTTTTGGGAGCTGGCCGCAAAAGCGCGGGATTGCCTCAGGCCCTATTCTGCATCTTGGCGGCAGGCTGAGCCTGTGGTTAATTCTTTTTCCTGATGGGAAAATAGAGTGACCTGTGCCTGTCCCAACACCTAGATCTAGTCTCTCATTGGTTGCCCCTCTTCCAGTTCATCCTCAGGACAAATTGCAACCTGTAGGGAACAGGAGCTTAAAGGTGCTGATTTTCCAAGTAGGGAGATTGCTAGTAAAGTAGCTGGAATGGCGAACCCGAGAACAAGGAGATGAGAAATGAGATGCGTATTAGAAACCTTTCAAAATCACACGGTGTACCATCTTCTGGGTTTCTCATGCATGTTTTCGATGTAGGAAGATGCCCTTGAACCTGGAGATTTGGGACCCATGGGATGGGTACCAGGCAGTATTACTTTAAAGGGTCTGCATTTGCTCACCCAACCTCACCCAACCTTTCAGCCCCAAGAGTGTCCACCCTTATGTCTCATCCAGCTATGGGTTTAGATATGGTCAATCCAGGTTGCATCACAGCCTCTGAACGAATTTTGTAAGAATTTCTCTCTCTTTCACTGTCTTTGTTTTACGGGTTTTTAAAAGTAATTTATTTTTATAATGGGGTTTAGCTGCTTTTCACGGCTGTGTTTATGCGGCTTTACACCCACTTGACTCACTTCCAGACAGATATCTATACATAGGTTTTAAGATTCTTACTAGTCACATATATTATTGTGCGGTGAATAGGGGGTGTTGAGTCCAGTTCACTGAGCAAGGAGTAGGTCTTGTCTATTACATATTGGGTGTATGGAACGGTATCTGAGCGAATTTGAAACCCTTGTTTTATGCATCACCCCACCTCATCTTTCCCGTTAATCAGGCATAGTGTGTTTTCTAAACGTGTGACTCTGTTCTGTTTTGTAATTCAGTTCAAGTGTAGCGGTTTTTACATTCCCTCTATAAGTGATAGCTTATGATAAGTGTCTTTTTCTGTGTGACTTATTTCACTTAGGATCGTCGTACCTAAATCCACTCATCTTGCTTCTACTAGCCTTATGGCATTGATTTCATGTCTGAGTGATATTCCATTGTACATAAGGACCACAACTTCTTTATCCATTTTTCTCTTTCCTGGGATATTTAAGGTGTCATGAAGTGGAGGTTCTTGTCAACAGAGCAGCCCTAAACTTTGGGGTGCCTGTGTCTTGCTGATTTTTAGTTTTCCCAATTTATACGCCCATGAGTGGACGTGCCCTATGCTCCTAGAGCTCAGTTTTTCGATGTTTCAGGACACACCGTACACTTCTCCAGAGTGGCTGTTGGCAATTTACATCCCGCCCATCAGTGTAGCAAGGCTGCCATTTCTCCATGGCCCGTCCTGCATTTCTGGTTTTGACACTTTTTGCAGCATGAACCTTTTGACCAATGGGAAGCGAGACTTCTTTGTAGTGCTGATTTGCCTTTCCAGGTTGCTTGGTTGGCCAAAAAGGGCGTATGCGTTTTTTCCTGAATATATTCAGGAAAAAACGCATACGCCCTTTTTGGCCAAGGGCATCATTGTCGACGTTTTGCCGCTTTTCATGTGCTTTAAAGGCGATTCGAATCTACCTCCTGAAATCTGTTTCCTGCAATTCTGCCTTGCTTTCAAATCCTCTTTGTTGCCTTCCCTCAATATATCTGTGGATGAGAGTTATCATTTATAACTCTGCGGTTTTGTGAATTTCAGTGTCCCTGAGCTCCATTTTTCAACTCGCTTTTTTGGGAGCTGGCCGCAAAAGCGCGGGATTGCCTCAGGCCCTATTCTGCTTCTGGGCGGCAGGCTGAGCCTGTGGTTAATTCTTCTTCCTGATGGGAAAATAGAGTGACCTGTGCATGTCCCAACACCTAGATCTAGTCTCTCATTGGTTGCCCCTCTTCCCGTTCATCCTCAGGACAAATTGCAACCTGTAGGGAAGAGGAGCTTAAAGGTGTTGATTCTCCAAATAGGGAGATTGCTAGTAAAGTAGCTGGAAAGGCGAACCCGAGCACAAGGAGATGAGAAATGAGGTGCGTTTTAGAAACCTTTCAAAATCACACAGTGTACCATCTTCTGGGTTTCTCATGCATGTTTTCGATGTAGGAAGATGCCCTTGAACCTGAAGATTTGGGACCCATGGGATGGGTACCACGCAGTATTACTTTAAAGGGTCTGCGTTTGCTCACCCAACCTCACCCAACCTTTCAGCTCCAAGAGTGTCCACCCTTATGTCTCATCCAGCTGTGGGTCTAGATATGGTCAATCCAGGTTGCATCACAGCCTCTGAACGAATTTTGTAAGAATTTCTCTCTCTTTCAGTGTCTTTGTTTTACGGGTTTTTAAAAGTAATTTATTTTTATAATGGGGTTTAGCTGCTTTTCACGGCTGTGTTTATGCGGCTTTACACCCACTTGACTCACTTCCAGACAGATATCAATACATAGGTTTTAAGATTCTTACTAGTCACATATATTCTTGTGCGGTGAATAGGGGGTGTTGAGTCCAGTTCACTGAGCAAGGAGTAGGTCTTGTCTATTACATATTGGGTGTATGGAACGGTATCTGAGCGAATTTGAAACCCTTGTTTTATGCATCACTCCACCTCACCTTTCCCGTTAAGCAGCCATAGTGTGTTTTTTAAACGTGTGACTCTGTTCTGTTTTGTAATTCAGTTCAAGTGTAGCGGTTTTTACATTCCCTCTATAAGTGATAGCTTATGATAAGTGTCTCTTTCTGTGTGACTTATTTCACTTAGAATCGTCGTACCTAAATCCACTCATCTTGCTTCTACTAGCCTTATGACATTGATTTCATGTCTGAGTGATATTCCATTGTACATAAGGACCACAACTTCTTTATCCATTTTTCTCTTTCCTGGGATATTTAAGGTGTCATGAAGTGGATGTTCTTGTCAACAGAGCAGCCCTAAACATTGGGGTGCCTGTGTCTTGCTGATTTTTAGTTTTCCCAATTTATACGCCCATGAGTGGACGTGCCCTATGCTCCCTAAGCTGTGTTTTTTCGATGTTTCAGGACACACCGTACACTTCTCCAGAGTGGCTGTTGGCAATTTACATCCCGCCCATCAGCGTAGCAAGGCTGCCATTTATCCATGGCCTGTCCTGCATTTCTGGTTTTGACACTTTTTGCAGCATGACCCTTTTGACCGATGGGAAGCGAGACTTCTTTGTAGCGCTGATTTGCCTTTCCAGGTTGCTTGGTTGGCCAAAAAGGGCGTATGCGTTTTTTCCTGAATATATTCAGGAAAAAACGCATACGCCCTTTTTGGCCAAGGGCATCATTCTCGACGTTTTGCCGCCTTACATGTGCTTTAAAGGCGATTCCAATCTACCTCCTGAAATCTGTTTCCTGCAATTCTGCCTTGCTTTCAAATCCTCTTCGTTGCCTTCCCTCAATATATCTGTGGATGAGAGTTATCATTTATAACTCTGCGGGTTTGTGAATTGCAGTGTCCCTGAGTTCCATTTTTCAACTCGCTTTTTTGGGAGCTGGCCGCAAATGCGCGGGATTGCCTCAGGCCCTATTCTGCTTCTGGGCGGCAGGCTGAGCCTGTGGTTAATTCTTCTTCTTGATGGGAAAATAGAGTGACCTGTGCCTGTCCCAACACCTAGATCTAGTCTCTCATTGGTTGCCCCTCTTCCCGTTCATCCTCAGGGCAAATTGCAACCTGTAGGGAACAGGAGCTTAAAGGTGATGATTCTCCAAGTAGGGAGATTGCTAGTAAAGTAGCTGGAAAGGCGAACCCGAGCACAAGGAGATGAGAAATGAGGTGCGTTTTAGAAACCTTTCAAAATCACACGGTGTACCGTCTTCTGGGTTTCTCATGCATGATTTCGATGTAGGAAGATGCCCTTGAACCTGGAGATTTGGGACCCATGGGATGGGTACCACGAAGTATTACTTTAAAGGGTCTGTGTTTGCTCACCCAACCTCACCCAACCTTTCAGCCCCAAGAGTGTCCACCCTTATGTCTCATCCAGCTGTGGGTCTAGATATGGTCAATCCAGGTTGCATCACAGCCTCTGAACGAATTTTGTTAGAATGTCTCTCTCTTTCACTGTCTTTGTTTTACGGGTTTTTAAAAGTACTTTATTTTTATAATGGGGTTTAGCTGCTTTTCACGGCTGTGTTTATGCGGCTTTACATCCACTTGACTCACTTCCAGAGAGATATCAATACATAGGTTTTAAGATTCTTAGTAGTCACATATATTCTTGTGCGGTGAATAGGGGGTGTTGTGTCCAGTTCACTGAGCAAGGAGTAGGTCTTGTCTATTACATATTGGGTGTATGGAACGGCATCTGAGCGAATTTGAAACCCTTGTTTTATGCATCACCCCACCTCACCTTTCCCGTTAAGCAGCCATAGTGTGTTTTCTAAACGTGTGACTCTGTTCTGTTTTGTAATTCAGTTCAAGTGTAGCGGTTTTTACATTCCCTCTATAAGTGATAGCTTATGATAAGTGTCTATTTCTGTGTGACTTATTTCACTTAGAATCGTCGTACCTAAATCCACTCATCTTGCTTCTACTAGCCTTATGACATTGATTTCATGTCTGAGTGATATTCCATTGTACATAAGGACCACAACTTCTTTATCCATTTTTCTCTTTCCTGGGATATTTAAGGTGTCATGAAGTGGAGGTTCTTGTCAACAGAGCAGCCCTAAACTTTGGGGTGCCTGTGTCTTGCTGATTTTTAGTTTTCCCAATTTATACGCCCATGAGTGGACGTGCCCTATGCACCCTAAGCTGTGTTTTTTCGATGTTTCAGGACACACCGTACACTTCTCCAGAGTGGCTGTTGGCAATTTACATCCCGCCCATCAGCGTAGCAAGGCTGCCATTTCTCCATGGCCCGTCCTGCATTTCTGGTTTTGACACTTTTTGCAGCATGAACCTTTTGACCGATGGGAAGCGAGACTTCTTTGTAGTGCTGATTTGCCTTTCCAGGTTGCTTGGTTGGCCAAAAAGGGCGTATGCGTTTTTTCCTGAATATATTCAGGAAAAAACGCATACGCCCTTTTTGGCCAAGGGCATCATTGTCGACGTTTTGCCGCTTTTCATGTGCTTTAAAGGCGATTCGAATCTACCTCCTGAAATCTGTTTCCTGCAATTCTGCCTTGCTTTCAAATCCTCTTTGTTGCCTTCCCTCAATATATCTGTGGATGAGAGTTATCATTTATAACTCTGCGGTTTTGTGAATTTCAGTGTCCCTGAGCTCCATTTTTCAACTCGCTTTTTTGGGAGCTGGCCGCAAAAGCGCGGGATTGCCTCAGGCCCTATTCTGCTTCTGGGCGGCAGGCTGAGCCTGTGGTTAATTCTTCTTCCTGATGGGAAAATAGAGTGACCTGTGCATGTCCCAACACCTAGATCTAGTCTCTCATTGGTTGCCCCTCTTCCCGTTCATCCTCAGGACAAATTGCAACCTGTAGGGAAGAGGAGCTTAAAGGTGTTGATTCTCCAAATAGGGAGATTGCTAGTAAAGTAGCTGGAAAGGCGAACCCGAGCACAAGGAGATGAGAAATGAGGTGCGTTTTAGAAACCTTTCAAAATCACACAGTGTACCATCTTCTGGGTTTCTCATGCATGTTTTCGATGTAGGAAGATGCCCTTGAACCTGAAGATTTGGGACCCATGGGATGGGTACCACGCAGTATTACTTTAAAGGGTCTGCGTTTGCTCACCCAACCTCACCCAACCTTTCAGCTCCAAGAGTGTCCACCCTTATGTCTCATCCAGCTGTGGGTCTAGATATGGTCAATCCAGGTTGCATCACAGCCTCTGAACGAATTTTGTAAGAATTTCTCTCTCTTTCACTGTCTTTGTTTTACGGGTTTTTAAAAGTAATTTATTTTTATAATGGGGTTTAGCTGCTTTTCACGGCTGTGTTTATGCGGCTTTACACCCACTTGACTCACTTCCAGACAGATATCAATACATAGGTTTTAAGATTCTTACTAGTCACATATATTCTTGTGCGGTGAATAGGGGGTGTTGAGTCCAGTTCACTGAGCAAGGAGTAGGTCTTGTCTATTACATATTGGGTGTATGGAACAGTATCTGAGCGAATTTGAAACCCTTGTTTTATGCATCACTCCACCTCACCTTTCCCGTTAAGCAGCCATAGTGTGTTTTTTAAACGTGTGACTCTGTTCTGTTTTGTAATTCAGTTCAAGTGTAGCGGTTTTTACATTCCCTCTATAAGTGATAGCTTATGATAAGTGTCTCTTTCTGTGTGACTTATTTCACTTAGAATCGTCGTACCTAAATCCACTCATCTTGCTTCTACTAGCCTTATGACATTGATTTCATGTCTGAGTGATATTCCATTGTACATAAGGACCACAACTTCTTTATCCATTTTTCTCTTTCCTGGGATATTTAAGGTGTCATGAAGTGGATGTTCTTGTCAACAGAGCAGCCCTAAACATTGGGGTGCCTGTGTCTTGCTGATTTTTAGTTTTCCCAATTTATACGCCCATGAGTGGACGTGCCCTATGCTCCCTAAGCTGTGTTTTTTCGATGTTTCAGGACACACCGTACACTTCTCCAGAGTGGCTGTTGGCAATTTACATCCCGCCCATCAGCGTAGCAAGGCTGCCATTTATCCATGGCCTGTCCTGCATTTCTGGTTTTGACACTTTTTGCAGCATGACCCTTTTGACCGATGGGAAGCGAGACTTCTTTGTAGCGCTGATTTGCCTTTCCAGGTTGCTTGGTTGGCCAAAAAGGGCGTATGCGTTTTTTCCTGAATATATTCAGGAAAAAACGCATACGCCCTTTTTGGCCAAGGGCATCATTCTCGACGTTTTGCCGCCTTACATGTGCTTTAAAGGCGATTCCAATCTACCTCCTGAAATCTGTTTCCTGCAATTCTGCCTTGCTTTCAAATCCTCTTCGTTGCCTTCCCTCAATATATCTGTGGATGAGAGTTATCATTTATAACTCTGCGGGTTTGTGAATTGCAGTGTCCCTGAGTTCCATTTTTCAACTCGCTTTTTTGGGAGCTGGCCGCAAATGCGCGGGATTGCCTCAGGCCCTATTCTGCTTCTGGGCGGCAGGCTGAGCCTGTGGTTAATTCTTCTTCCTGATGGGAAAATAGAGTGACCTGTGCCTGTCCCAACACCTAGATCTAGTCTCTCATTGGTTGCCCCTCTTCCCGTTCATCCTCAGGGCAAATTGCAACCTGTAGGGAACAGGAGCTTAAAGGTGATGATTCTCCAAGTAGGGAGATTGCTAGTAAAGTAGCTGGAAAGGCGAACCCGAGCACAAGGAGATGAGAAATGAGGTGCGTTTTAGAAACCTTTCAAAATCACACGGTGTACCATCTTCTGGGTTTCTCATGCATGATTTCGATGTAGGAAGATGCCCTTGAACCTGGAGATTTGGGACCCATGGGATGGGTACCACGAAGTATTACTTTAAAGGGTCTGCGTTTGCTCACCCAACCTCACCCAACCTCTCAGCCCCAAGAGTGTCCACCCTTATGTCTCATCCAGCTGTGGGTCTAGATATGGTCAATCCAGGTTGCATCACAGCCTCTGAACGAATTTTGTAAGAATTTCTCTCTCTTTCACTGTCTTTGTTTTACGGGTTTTTAAAAGTAGTTTATTTTTATAATGGGGTTTAGCTGCTTTTCACGGCTGTGTTTATGCGGCTTTACACCCACTTGACTCACTTCCAGACAGATATCAATACATAGGTTTTAAGATTCTTACTAGTCACATATATTCTTGTGCGGTGAATAGGGGGTGTTGAGTCCAGTTCACTGAGCAAGGAGTAGGTCTTGTCTATTACATATTGGGTGTATGGAACGGTATCTGAGCGAATTTGAAACCCTTGTTTTATGCATCACCCCACCTCACCTTTCCCGTTAAGCAGCCATAGTGTGTTTTCTAAACGTGTGACTCTGTTCTGTTCTGTAATTCAGTTCAAGTGTTGCGGTTTTTACATTCCCTCTATAAGTGATAGCTTATGATAAGTGTCTTTTTCTGTGTGACTTATTTCACTTAGAATCGTCGTACCTAAATCCACTCATCTTGCTTCTACTAGCCTTATGACATTGATTTCATGTCTGAGTGATATTCCATTGTACATAAGGACCACAACTTCTTTATCCATTTTTCTCTTTCCTGGGATATTTAAGGTGTCATGAAGTGGAGGTTCTTGTCAACAGAGCAGCCCTAAACTTTGGGGTGCCTGTGTCTTGCTGATTTTTAGTTTTCCCAATTTATACGCCCATGAGTGGACGTGCCCTATGCTCCCTAAGCTGTGTTTTCTCGATGTTTCAGGACACACTGTACACTTCTCCAGAGTGGCTGTTGGCAATTTACATCCCGCCCATCAGCGTAGCAAGGCTGCCATTTCTCCATGGCCTGTCCTGCATTTCTGGTTTTGACACTTTTTGCAGCATGACCCTTTTGACCGATGGGAAGCGAGACTTTTTGTAGCGCTGATTTGCCTTTCCAGGTTGCTTGGTTGGCCAAAAAGGGCGTATGCGTTTTTTCCTGAATATATTCAGGAAAAAACGCATACGCCCTTTTTGGCCAAGGGCATCATTGTCGACGTTTTGCCACTTTTCATGTGCTTTAAAGGCGATTTGAATCTACCTCCTGAAATCTGTTTCCTGCAATTCTGCCTTGCTTTCAAATCCTCTTCGTTGCCTTCCCTCAATATATTTGTGGACGAGAGTTATCATTTATATCTCAGCAGGTTTGTGAATTGCAGTGCCCCTGAGCTCCATTTTTCAACTGTCTTTCTAGGGAGCTGGCCGCAAAAGCGCGGGATTGCCTCAGGCCCTATTCAGGTTCCGGGGGGCAGGCTGAGCCTGTGGTTAATTCTTCTTCCTGATGGGAAAATAGAGTGACCTGTGCCTGTCCCAACACCTAGATCTAGTCTCTCATTGGTTGCCCCTATTCCCGTTCATCCTCAGGACAAATTGCAACCTGTAGGGAACAGGAGCTTAAAGGTGCTGATTCTCCAAGTAGGGAGATTGCTAGTAAAGTAGCTGGAATGGCGAATCCGAGAACAAGGAGATGAGAAATGAGATGCGTATTAGATACCTTTCAAAATCACACGGTGTACCATCTTCTGGGTTTCTCATGCATGTTTTCGATGTAGGAAGATGCCCTTGAACCTGGAGATTTGGGACCCATGGGATGGGTACCAGGCAGTATTACTTTAAAGGGTCTGTGTTTGCTCACCCAACCTCACCCAACCTTTCAGCCCCAAGAGTGTCCACCCTTATGTCTCATCCAGCTGTGGGTCTAGATATGGTCAATCCAGGTTGCATCACAGCCTCTGAACGAATTTTGTTAGAATGTCTCTCTCTTTCACTGTCTTTGTTTTACGGGTTTTTAAAAGTACTTTATTTTTATAATGGGGTTTAGCTGCTTTTCACGGCTGTGTTTATGCGGCTTTACATCCACTTGACTCACTTCCAGAGAGATATCAATACATAGGTTTTAAGATTCTTAGTAGTCACATATATTCTTGTGCGGTGAATAGGGGGTGTTGTGTCCAGTTCACTGAGCAAGGAGTAGGTCTTGTCTATTACATATTGGGTGTATGGAACGGCATCTGAGCGAATTTGAAACCCTTGTTTTATGCATCACCCCACCTCACCTTTCCCGTTAAGCAGCCATAGTGTGTTTTCTAAACGTGTGACTCTGTTCTGTTTTGTAATTCAGTTCAAGTGTAGCGGTTTTTACATTCCCTCTATAAGTGATAGCTTATGATAAGTGTCTATTTCTGTGTGACTTATTTCACTTAGAATCGTCGTACCTAAATCCACTCATCTTGCTTCTACTAGCCTTATGACATTGATTTCATGTCTGAGTGATATTCCATTGTACATAAGGATCACAACTTCTTTATCCATTTTTCTCTTTCCTGGGATATTTAAGGTGTCATGAAGTGGAGGTTCTTGTCAACAGAGCAGCCCTAAACTTTGGGGTGCCTGTGTCTTGCTGATTTTTAGTTTTCCCAATTTATACGCCCATGAGTGGACGTGCCCTATGCACCCTAAGCTGTGTTTTTTCGATGTTTCAGGACACACCGTACACTTCTCCAGAGTGGCTGTTGGCAATTTACATCCCGCCCATCAGCGTAGCAAGGCTGCCATTTCTCCATGGCCTGTCCTGCATTTCTGGTTTTGACAATTTTTGCAGCATGACCCTTTTGACCGATGGGAAGCGAGACTTCTTTGTAGCGCTGATTTGCCTTTCCAGGTTGCTTGGTTGGCCAAAAAGGGCGTATGCGTTTTTTCCTGAATATATTCAGGAAAAAACGCATACGCCCTTTTTGGCCAAGGGCTTCATTGTCGACGTTTTGCCGCTTTTCATGTGCTTTAAAGGCGATTCGAATCTACCTCCTGAAATCTGTTTCCTGCAATTCTGCCTTGCTTTCAAATCCTCTTCGTTGCCTTCCCTCAATATATCTGTGGATGAGAGTTATCATTTATAACTCTGCGGGTTTGTGAATTGCAGTGTCCCTGAGCTCCATTTTTCAACTCGCTTTTTTGGGAGCTGGCCGCAAAAGCGCGGGATTGCCTCAGGCCCTATTCTGCTTCTGGGCGGCAGGCTGAGCCTGTGGTTAATTCTTTTTCCTGATGGGAAAATAGAGTGACCTGTGCCTGTCCCAACACCTAGATCTAGTCTCTCATTGGTTGCCCCTCTTCCAGTTCATCCTCAGGACAAATTGCAACCTGTAGGGTACAGGAGCTTAAAGGTGCTGATTTTCCAAGTAGGGAGATTGCTAGTAAAGTAGCTGGAATGGCGAACCCGAGAACAAGGAGATGAGAAATGAGATGCGTATTAGAAACCTTTCAAAATCACACGGTGTACCATCTTCTGGGTTTCTCATGCATGTTTTCGATGTAGGAAGATGCCCTTGAACCTGGAGATTTGGGACCCATGGGATGGGTACCAGGCAGTATTACTTTAAAGGGTCTGCGTTTGCTCACCCAACCTCACCCAACCTTTCATCCCCAAGAGTGTCCACCCTTATGTCTCATCCAGCTATGGGTCTAGATATGGTCAATCCAGGTTGCATCACAGCCTCTGAACGAATTTTGTAAGAATTTCTCTCTCTTTCACTGTCTTTGTTTTACGGGTTTTTAAAAGTAATTTATTTTTATAATGGGGTTTAGCTGCTTTTCACGGCTGTGTTTATGCGGCTTTACACCCACTTGACTCACTTCCAGACAGATATCAATACATAGGTTTTAAGATTCTTACTAGTCACATATATTCTTGTGCGGTGAATAGGGGGTGTTGAGTCCAGTTCACTGAGCAAGGAGTAGGTCTTGTCTATTACATATTGGGTGTATGGAACGGTATCTGAGCGAATTTGAAACCCTTGTTTTATGCATCACCCCACCTCATCTTTCCCGTTAAGCAGGCATAGTGTGTTTTCTAAACGTGTGACTCTGTTCTGTTTTGTAATTCAGTTCAAGTGTAGCGGTTTTTACATTCCCTCTATAAGTGATAGCTTATGATAAGTGTCTTTTTCTGTGTGACTTATTTCACTTAGGATCGTCGTACCTAAATCCACTCATCTTGCTTCTACTAGCCTTATGGCATTGATTTCATGTCTGAGTGATATTCCATTGTACATAAGGACCACAACTTCTTTATCCATTTTTCTCTTTCCTGGGATATTTAAGGTGTCATGAAGTGGAGGTTCTTGTCAACAGAGCAGCCCTAAACTTTGGGGTGCCTGTGTCTTGCTGATTTTTAGTTTTCCCAATTTATACGCCCATGAGTGGACGTGCCCTATGCTCCCTAAGCTGTGTTTTTTCGATATTTCAGGACACACCGTACACTTCTCCAGAGTGGCTGTTGGCAATTTACATCCCGCCCATCAGCGTAGCAAGGCTGCCATTTCTCCATGGCCTGTCCTGCATTTCTGGTTTTGACACTTTTTGCAGCATGACCCTTTTGACCGATGGGAAGCGAGACTTCTTTGTAGTGCTGATTTGCCTTTCCAGGTTGCTTGGTTGGCCAAAAAGGGCGTATGCGTTTTTTCCTGAATATATTCAGGAAAAAACGCATACGCCCTTTTTGGCCAAGGGCATCATTGTCGACGTTTTGCCGCTTTTCATGTGCTTTAAAGGTGATTCGAATCTACCTCCTGAAATCTGTTTCCTGCAATTCTGCCTTGCTTTCAAATCCTCTTCGTTGCCTTCCCTCAATATATCTGTGGATGAGAGTTATCATTTTTTACTCTGCAGGTTTGTGAATTGCAGTGTCCCTGAGCTCCATTTTTCAACTCACTTTTTTGGGAGCTGGCCGCAAAAGCGCGGGATTGCCTCAGGCCCTATTCTGCTTCTTGGCGGCAGGCTGAGCCTGTGGTTAATTCTTTTTCCTGATGGGAAAATAGAGTGACCTGTGCCTGTCCCAACACCTAGATCTAGTCTCGCATTGGTTGCCCCTCTTCCAGTTCATCCTCAGGACAAATTGCAACCTGTAGGGAACAGGAGCTTAAAGGTGCTGATTTTCCAAGTAGGGAGATTGCTAGTAAAGTAGCTGGAATGGCGAACCAGAGAACAAGGAGATGAGAAATGAGATGCGTATTAGAAACCTTTCAAAATCACACGGTGTACCATCTTCTGGGTTTCTCATGCATGTTTTCGATGTAGGAAGATGCCCTTGAACCTGGAGATTTGGGACCCATGGGATGGGTACCAGGCAGTATTCCTTTAAAGGGTCTGCGTTTGCTCACCCAACCTCACCCAAACTTTCAGCCCCAAGAGTGTCCACCCTTATGTCTCATCCAGCTATGGGTCTAGATATGGTCAATCCAGGTTGCATCACAGCCTCTGAACGAATTTTGTAAGAATTTCTCTCTCTTTCACTGTCTTTGTTTTACGGGTTTTTAAAAGTAATTTATTTTTATAATGGGGTTTAGCTGCTTTTCACGGCTGTGTTTATGCGGCTTTACACCCACTTGACTCACTTCCAGACAGATATCTATACATAGGTTTTAAGATTCTTACTAGTCACATATATTCTTGTGCGGTGAATAGGGGGTGTTGAGTCCAGTTCACTGAGCAAGGAGTAGGTCTTGAATATTACATATTGGGTGTATGGAACGGTATCTGAGCGAATTTGAAACCCTTGTTTTATGCATCACCCCACCTCATCTTTCCCGTTAAGCAGGCATAGTGTGTTTTCTAAACGTGTGACTCTGTTCTGTTTTGTAATTCAGTTCAAGTGTAGCGGTTTTTACATTCCCTCTATAAGTGATAGCTTATGATAAGTGTCTTTTTCTGTGTGACTTATTTCACTTAGGATCGTCGTACCTAAATCCACTCATCTTGCTTCTACTAGCCTTATGGCATTGATTTCATGTCTGAGTGATATTCCATTGTACATAAGGACCACAACTTCTTTATCCATTTTTCTCTTTCCTGTGATATTTAAGGTGTCATGAAGTGGAGGTTCTTGTCAACAGAGCAGCCCTAAACTTTGGGGTGCCTGTGTCTTGCTGATTTTTAGTTTTCCCAATTTATACGCCCATGAGTGGACGTGCCCTATGCTCCCTAAGCTGTGTTTTTTCGATGTTTCAGGACACACCGTACACTTCTCCAGAGTGGCTGTTGGCAATTTACATCCCGCCCATCAGCGTAGCAAGGCTGCCATTTCTCCATGGCCTGTCCTGCATTTCTGGTTTTGACACTTTTTGCAGCATGACCCTTTTGACCGATGGGAACCGAGACTTCTTTGTAGCGCTGATTTGCCTTTCCAGGTTGCTTGGTTGGCCAAACAGGGCGTATGCGTTTTTTCCTGAATATATTCAGGAAAAAACGCATACGCCCTGTTTGGCCAAGGGCATCATTGTCGACGTTTTGCCGCTTTTCATGTGCTTTAAAGGCGATTCGAATCTACCTCCTGAAATCTGTTTCCTGCAATTCTGCCTTGCTTTCAAATCCTCTTCGCTGCCTTCCCTCAATATATCTGTGGATGAGAGTTATCATTTATAACTCTGCGGGTTTGTGAATTGCAGTGTCCCTGAGCTCCATTTTTCAACTCGCTTTTTTGGGAGCTGGCCGCAAAAGCGCGGGATTGCCTCAGGCCCTATTCTGCTTCTGGGCGGCAGGCTGAGCCTGTGGTTAATTCTTCTTCCTGATGGGAAAATAGAGTGACCTGTGCCTGTCCCAACACCTAGATCTAGTCTCTCATTTGCTGCCCCTCTTCCCGTTCATCCTCAAGACAAATTGAAACCTGTAGGGAACAGGAGCTTAAAGGTGCTGATTCTCCAAGTAGGGAGATTGCTAGTAAAGTAGCTGGAATGGCGAACCCGAGCACAAGGAAATAAGAAATGAGGTGCATATTAGAAACCTTTCAAAATCACACGGTTTACCATCTTCTGGGTTTCTCATGCATGTTTTCGATGTAGGAAGATGCCCTTGAACCTGGAGATTTGGGACCCATGGGATGGGTACCAGGCAGTATTACTTTAAAGGGTCTGCGTTTGCTCACCCAACCTCACCCAACTTTTCAGCCCCAAGAGTGTCCAAACTTATGACCCATCCAGCTGTAGGTCTAGATATGGTCAATCCAGGTTGCATCACAGCCTCTGAACGAATTTTGTAAGAATTTCTCTCTCTTTCACTGTCTTTGTTTTACGGGTTTTTAAAAGTAATTTATTTTTATAATGGGGTTTAGCTGCTTTTCACGGCTGTGTTTATGCGGCTTTACACCCACTTGACTCACTTCCAGACAGATATCAATACATAGGTTTTCAGATTCTTACTAGTCACATATATACTTGTGTGGTGAATAGGGGGTGTTGAGTCCAGTTCACTGAGCAAGGAGTAGGTCTTGTCTATTACATATTGGGTGTACGGAACGGTATCTGAGCGAATTTGAAACCCTTGTTTTATGCATCACCCCACCTCACCTTTCCCGTTAAGCAGGCATAGTGTGATTTCTAAACGTGTGACTCTGTTCTGTTTTGTAAATCAGTTCAAGTGTAGCGGTTTTTACATTCCCTCTATAAGTGATAGCTTATGATAAGTGTCTTTTTCTGTGTGACTTATTTCACTTAGGATCATCGTACCTAAATCCACTCATCTTGCTTCTACTAGCCTTATGACATTGATTTCATGTCTGAGTGATATTCCATTGTACATAAGGACCACAACTTCTTTATCCATTTTTCTCTTTCCTGGGATATTTAAGGTGTCATAAAGTGGAGGTTCTTGTCAACAGAGCAGCCCTAAACTTTGGGGTGCCTGTGTCTTGCTGATTTTTAGTTTTCCCAATTTATACGCCCATGAGTGGACGTGCCCTATACTCCCTAAGCTGTGTTTTTTCGATGTTTCAGGACACACCGTACACTTCTCCAGAGTTGCTGTTGGCAATTTACATCCCGCCCATCAGCGTAGCAAGGCTGCCATTTCTCCATGGCCTGTCCTGCATTTCTGGTTTTGACACTTTTTGCAGCATGACCCTTTTGACCGATGGGAACCGAGACTTCTTTGTAGCGCTGATTTGCCTTTCCAGGTTGCTTGGTTGGCCAAACAGGGCGTATGCGTTTTTTCCTGAATATATTTAGGAAAAAACGCATACGCCCTGTTTGGCCAAGGGCATCATTGTCGACGTTTTGCCGCTTTTCATGTGCTTTAAAGGCGATTCGAATCTACCTCCTGAAATCTGTTTCCTGCAATTCTGCCTTGCTTTCAAATCCTCTTCGCTGCCTTCCCTCAATATATCTGTGGATGAGAGTTATCATTTATAACTCTGCGGGTTTGTGAATTGCAGTGTCCCTGAGCTCCATTTTTCAACTCGCTTTTTTGGGAGCTGGCCGCAAAAGCGCGGGATTGCCTCAGGCCCTATTCTGCTTCTGGGCGGAGGCTGAGCCTGTGGTTAATTCTTCCTCCTGATGGGAAAATAGAGTGACCTGTGCCTGTCTCAACACCTAGATCTAGTCTCTCATTGGTTGCCCCTCTTTCCGTTCATCCTCAAGACAAACTGCAACCTGTAGGGAACAGGAGCTTAAAGGTGCTGATTCTCCAAGTAGGGAGATTGCTAGTAAAGTAGCTGGAATGGCGAACCCGAGCACAAGGAAATGAGAAATGAGGTGCATATTAGAAACCTTTCAAAATCACACGGTTTACCATCTTCTGGGTTTCTCATGCATGTTTTCGATGTAGGAAGATGCCCTTGAACCTGGAGATTTGGGACCCATGGGATGGGTACCAGGCAGTATTACTTTAAAGGGTCTGCGTTTGCTCACCCAACCTCACCCAACTTTTCAGCCCCAAGAGTGTCCAACATTATGACCCATCCAGCTGTAGGTCTAGATATGGTCAATCCAGGTTGCATCACAGCATCTGAACGAATTTTGTAAGAATTTCTCTCTCTTTCACTGTCTTTGTTTTACGGGTTTTTAAAAGTAATTTATTTTTATAATGGGGTTTAGCTGCTTTTCACGGCTGTGTTTATGCGGCTTTACACCCACTTGACTCACTTCCAGACAGATATCAATACATAGGTTTTCAGATTCTTACTAGTCACATATATACTTGTGTGGTGAATAGGGGGTGTTGAGTCCAGTTCACTGAGCAAGGAGTAGGTCTTGTCTATTACATATTGGGTGTACGGAACGGTATCTGAGCGAATTTGAAACCCTTGTTTTATGCATCACCCCACCTCACCTTTCCCGTTAAGCAGCCATAGTGTGATTTGTAAACGTGTGACTCTGTTCTGTTTTGTAAATCAGTTCAAGTGTAGCGGTTTTTACATTCCCTCTATAAGTGATAGCTTATGATAAGTGTCTTTTTCTGTGTGACTTATTTCACTTAGGATCATCGTACCTAAATCCACTCATCTTGCTTCTACTAGCCTTATGACATTGATTTCACGTCTGAGTGATATTCCATTGTACATAAGGACCACAACTTCTTTATCCATTTTTCTCTTTCCTGGGATATTTAAGGTGTCATAAAGTGGAGGTTCTTGTCAACAGAGCAGCCCTAAACTTTGGGGTGCCTGTGTCTTGCTGATTTTTAGTTTTCCCAATTTATACGCCCATGTGTGGACGTGCCCTATACTCCCTAAGCTGTGTTTTTTCGATGTTTCAGGACACACCGTACACTTCTCCAGAGTGGCTGTTGGCAATTTACATCCCGCCCATCAGCGTAGCAAGGCTGCCATTTCTCCATGGCCTGTCCTGCATTTCTGGTTTTGACACTTTTTGCAGCATGACCCTTTTGACCGATGGGAAGCGAGACTTCTTTGGAGCGCTGATTTGCCTTTCCAGGTTGCTTGGTTGGCCAAAAAGGGCGTATGCGTTTTTTCCTGAATATATTCAGGAAAAAACGCATACGCACTTTTTGTCCAATGGCATCATTTTCGACGTTTTGCTGCTTTTCATGTGCTTTAAACGCGATTTGAATATACCTCCTGAAATCTGTTTCCTGCAATTCTGCCTTGCTTTCAAATCCTCTTCGTTGCCTTCCCTCAATATATCTGTGGACGAGAGTTATCATTTATAACTCTGCGGGTTTGTGAATGGCAGGGCCCCTGAGCTCCATTTTTCAACTGTCTTTTTTGGGAGCTGGCCGCAAAAGCATGGGATTGCCTCAGGCCCTATTCTGGTTCCCGGCGGCAGGCTGAGCCTGTGGTTAATTCTTCTTCCTGATGGGAAAATAGAGTGACCTGTGCCTGTCCCAACACCTAGATCTAGTCTCTCATTGGTTGCCCCTCTTCCCTTTCATCCTCAGGACAAATTGCAACCTGTACGGAACAGGAGGTTAAAGGTGCTGATTCTCCAAGTAGGGAGATTGTTAGTAAAGTACCTGGAATGGCGAACCCGAACACAAGGAGATGAGAAATGAGGTGCGTTTTAGAAACCTTTCAAAATCACACGGTGTACCATCATGTGGGTTTCTCATGCATGTTTTCGATGTAGGAAGATGCCCTTGAACCTGGAGATTTGGGACCCATGGGATGGGTACCACGCAGTATTACTTTAAAGGGTCTGCGTTTGCTCACCCAACCTCACCCAACCTCTCAACCCCAAGACTGTCCACCCTTATGTCTCATCCAGCTGTGTGTTTAGATATGGCCAATCCAGGTTGCATCACAGCCTCTGAACGAATTTTATAAGAATTTCTCTCTTTCACTGTCTTTATTTTAAGGGTTTTTAAAAGGAATTTATTTTTATAATGTGGTTTAGCTGCTTTTTACGGCTGTGTTTATGCGGCTTTACACCCACTTGACTCACTTCCAGACAGATATCAATACATAGGTTTTAAGATTCTTACTAGTCACATATATTCTTGTGCGGTGAATAGGGGGTGTTGAGTCCAGTTCACTGAGCAAGGAGTAGGTCTTGTCTATTACATATTGGGTGTATGGAACGGTATCTGAGCGAATTTGAAACCCTTGTTCTATGCATCACCCCACCTCACCTTTCCCGTTAAGCAGCCATAGTTTGTTTTCTAAACGTGTGACTCTGTTCTGTTTTGTAATTCAGTTCAAGTGTAGCGGTTTTTACATTCCCTCTATAAGTGATAGCTTATGATAAGTGTCTTTTTCTGTGTGACTTATTTCACTTAGAATCGTCGTACCTAAATCCACTCATCTTGCTTCTACTAGCCTTATGACATTGATTTCATGTCTGAGTGATATTCCATTTTACATAAGGACCACAACTTCTTTATCCATTTTTCTCTTTCCTGGGATATTTAAGGTGTCATGAAGTGGAGGTTCTTGTCAACAGAGCAGCCCTAAACTTTGGGGTGCCTGTGTCTTGCTGATTTTTAGTTTTCCCAATTTATACGCCCATGAGTGGACGTGCCCTATGCTCCCTAAGCTGTGTTTTTTCGATGTTTCAGGACACACCGTACACTTCTCCAGAGTGGCTGTTGGCAATTTACATCCCGCCCATCAGCGTAGCAAGGCTGCCATTTCTCCATGGCCTGTCCTGCATTTCTGGTTTTGACACTTTTTGCAGCATGGCCCTTTTGACCGATGGGAAGCGAGACTTCCTTGTAGCGCTGATTTGCCTTTCCAGGTTGCTTGGTTGGCCAAAAAGGGCGTATGCGTTTTTTCCTGAATATATTCAAGTAAAAACGCATACGCCCTTTATGGACAAGGGCATCATTGTCGACGTTTTGCCACATTTCATGTGCTTTAAAGGCGATTCGAATCTACCTCCTGAAACCTGTTTCCTGCAATTCTGCCTTGCTTTCAAATCCTCTTCGTTGCCTTCCTTCAATATATTTGTGGACGAGAGTTATCATTTATAACTCAGCAGGTTTGTGAATGGCAGGGCCCCTGAGCTCCATTTTTCAACTGTCTTTTTTGGGAGCTGGCCGCAAAAGCATGGGATTGCCTCAGGCCCTATTCTGGTTCCCGGCGGCAGGCTGAGCCTGTGGTTAATTCTTCTTCCTGATGGGAAAATAGAGTGACCTGTGCCTGTCCCAACACCTAGATCTAGTCTCTCATTGGTTGCCCCTCTTCCCTTTCATCCTCAGGACAAATTGCAACCTGTACGGAACAGGAGGTTAAAGGTGCTGATTCTCCAAGTAGGGAGATTGTTAGTAAAGTACATGGAATGGCGAACCCGAACACAAGGAGATGAGAAATGAGGTGCGTTTTAGAAACCTTTCAAAATCACACGGTGTACCATCATGTGGGTTTCTCATGCATGTTTTCGATGTAGGAAGATGCCCTTGAACCTGGAGATTTGGGACCCATGGGATGGGTACCAGGCAGTATTACTTTAAAGGGTCTGCGTTTGCTCACCCAACCTCACCCAACCTCTCAACCCCAAGACTGTCCACCCTTATGTCTCATCCAGCTGTGTGTTTAGATATGGCCAATCCAGGTTGCATCACAGCCTCTGAACGAATTTTATAAGAATTTCTCTCTTTCACTGTCTTTATTTTAAGGGTTTTTAAAAGGAATTTATTTTTATAATGTGGTTTAGCTGCTTTTCACGGCTGTGTTTATGCGGCTTTACACCCACTTGACTCACTTCCAGACAGATATCAATACATAGGTTTTAAGATTCTTACTAGTCACATATATTCTTGTGCGGTGAATAGGGGGTGTTGAGTCCAGTTCACTGAGCAAGGAGTAGGTCTTGTCTATTACATATTGGGTGTATGGAACGGTATCTGAGCGAATTTGAAACCCTTGTTCTATGCATCACCCCACCTCACCTTTCCCGTTAAGCAGCCATAGTTTGTTTTCTAAACGTGTGACTCTGTTCTGTTTTGTAATTCAGTTCAAGTGTAGCGGTTTTTACATTCCCTCTATAAGTGATAGCTTATGATAAGTGTCTATTTCTGTGTGACTTATTTCACTTAGAATCGTCGTACCTAAATCCACTCATCTTGCTTCTACTAGCCTTATGACATTGATTTCATGTCTGAGTGATATTCCATTGTACATAAGGACCACAACTTCTTTATCCATTTTTCTCTTTCCTGGGATATTTAAGGTGTCATGAAGTGGAGGTTCTTGTCAACAGAGCAGCCCTAAACTTTGGGGTGCCTGTGTCTTGCTGATTTTTAGTTTTCCCAATTTATACGCCCATGAGTGGACGTGCCCTATGCTCCCTAAGCTGTGTTTTTTCGATGTTTCAGGACACACCGTACACTTCTCCAGAGTGGCTGTTGGCAATTTACATCCCGCCCATCAGTGTAGCAAGGCTGCCATTTCTCCATGGCCTGTCCTGCATTTCTGGTTTTGACACTTTTTGCAGCATGGCCCTTTTGACCGATGGGAAGCGAGACTTCTTTGTAGCGCTGATTTGCCTTTCCAGGTTGCTTGGTTGGCCAAAAAGGGCGTATGCGTTTTTTCCTGAATATATTCAGGAAAAAACGCATACGCCCTTTTTGGCCAAGGGCATCATTGTCGACGTTTTGCCGCTTTTCATATGCTTTAAAGGCGATTCGAATCTACCATCTGAAATCTGTTTAATGGAATTCTGCCTTGCTTATAAATCCTCTTCCTTGCCTTCCCTCAATATATCTGTGGACGAGAGTTATCATTTATATCTCAGCAGGTTTGTGAATTGCAGTGCCCCTGAGCTCCATTTTTCAACTGTCTTTTTTGGGAGCTGGCCGCAAAAGCACGGGATTGCCTCAGGCCCTATTCAGGTTCCGGGGGGCAGGCTGAGCCTGTGGTTAATTCTTCTTCCTGATGGGAAAATAGAGTGACCTGTGCCTGTCCCAACACCTAGATCTAGTCTCTCATTGGTTGCCCCTCTTCCCTTTCACCCTCAGGACAAATTGCAACCTGTACGGAACAGGAGGTTAAAGGTGCTGATTCTCCAAGTAAGGAGATTGCTAGTAAAGTAGCTGGAATGGCGAACCCGAACACAAGGAGATGAGAAATGAGGTGCGTTTTAGAAACCTTTCAAAATCACACGGTGTACCATCTTCTGGGTTTCTCATGCATGTTTTCGATGTAGGAAGATGCCCTTGAACCTGGAGATTTGGGACCCATGGGATGGGTACCACGCAGTATTACTTTAAAGGGTCTGCATTTGCTCACCCAACCTCACCCAACCTCTCAACCCCAAGAGTGTCCACCCTTATGTCTCATCCAGCTGTGGGTCTAGATATGGTCTATCCAGGTTGCATCACAGCCTCTGAACGTATTTTGTAAGAATTTCTCTCTTTCACTGTCTTTTTTTTATGGGTTTTTAAAAGTAATTTATTTTTATAATGGGGTTTAGCTGCTTTTCATGGCTGTGTTTATGCGGCTTTACACCCAATTGACTCACTTCCAGACAGATATCTATAAATAGGTTTTAAGATTCTTACTAGTCACATATATTCTTGTGCGGTGAATAGGGGGTGTTGAGTCCAGTTCACTGAGCAAGGAGTAGGTCTTGTCTATTACATATTGGGTGTATGGAACGGTATCTGAGCGAATTTGAAACCCTTGTTTTATGCATCACCCCACCTCACCTTTCCCGTTAAGCAGCCATAATGTATTTTCTAAACGTGAGACTTTGTTCTGTTTTGTAATTCCATTCAAGTGTAGCGGTTTTTACATTCCCTCTATAAGTGATAGCTTATGATAAGTGTCTTTTTCTGTGTGACTTATTTCACTTAGAATCGTCGTGCCTAAATCCACTCATCTTGCTTCTACTAGCCTTATAACATTGATTTCATGTCTGAGTGATATTCCATTGTACATAAGGACCACAACTTCTTTAACCATTTTTCTCTTTCCTGGGATATTTAAGGTGTCATGAAGTGGAGGTTCTTGTCAACAGAGCAGCCCTAAACTTTGGGGTGCCTGTGTCTTGCTGATTTTTAGTTTTCCCAATTTATACGCCCATGAGTGGACGTGCCCTATGCTCCCTAAGCTGTGTTTTTTCGATGTTTCAGGACACACCGTACACTTCTCCAGAGTGGCTGTTGGCAATTTACATCCCGCCCATCAGCGTAGCAAGGCTGCCATTTCTCCATGGCCTGTCCTGCATTTCTGGTTTTGACACTTTTTGCAGCATGGCCCTTTTGACCGATGGGAAGCGAGACTTCCTTGTAGCGCTGATTTGCCTTTCCAGGTTGCTTGGTTGGCCAAAAAGGGCGTATGCTTTTTTTTCCTGAATATATTCAGGAAAAAACGCATACGCCCTTTTTGGCCAAGGGCATCATTGTCGATGTTTTGCCACTTTTCATGTGCTTTAAAGGCGATTCGAATCTACCTCCTGAAACCTGTTTCCTGCAATTCTGCCTTGCTTTCAAATCCTCTTCGTTGACTTCCCTCAATATATTTGTGGACGAGAGTTATCATTTATAACTCAGCAGGATTGTGAATGGCAGGGCCCCTGAGCTCCATTTTTCAACTGTCTTTTTTGGGAGCTGGCCGCAAAAGCATGGGATTGCCTCAGGCCCTATTCTGGTTCCCAGCGGCAGGCTGAGCCTGTGGTTAATTCTTCTTCCTGATGGGAAAATAGAGTGACCTGTGCCTGTCCCAACACCTAGATCTAGTCTCTCATTGGTTGCCCCTCTTCCCTTTCATCCTCAGTACAAATTGCAACCTGTACGGAACAGGAGGTTAAAGGTGCTGATTCTCCAAGTAGGGAGATTGTTAGTAAAGTACCTGGAATGGCGAACCCGAACACAAGGAGATGAGAAATGAGGTGCGTTTTAGAAACCTTTCAAAATCACACGGTGTACCAACATGTGGGTTTCTCATGCATGTTTTCGATGTAGGAAGATGCCCTTGAACCTGGAGATTTGGGACCCATGGGATGGGTACCACGCAGTATTACTTTAAAGGGTCTGCGTTTGCTCACCCAACCTCACCCAACCTCTCAACCCCAAGACTGTCCACCCTTATGTCTCATCCAGCTGTGTGTTTAGATATGGCCAATCCAGGTTGCATCACAGCCTCTGAACGAATATTATAAGAATTTCTCTCTTTCACTGTCTTTATTTTAAGGGTTTTTAAAAGGAATTTATTTTTATAATGTGGTTTAGCTGCTTTTCACGGCTGTGTTTATGCGGCTTTACACCCACTTGACTCACTTCCAGACAGATATCAATACATAGGTTTTAAGATTCTTACTAGTCACATATATTCTTGTGCGGTGAATAGGGGGTGTTGAGTCCAGTTCACTGAGAAAGGAGTAGGTCTTGTCTATTACATATTGGGTGTATGGAACGGTATCTGAGCGAATTTGAAACCCTTGTTTTATGCATCACCCCACCTCACCTTTCCCGTTAAGCAGCCATAGTGTGTTTTCTAAACGTGTGACTCTGTTCTGTTTTGTAATTCAGTTCAAGTGTAGCGGTTTTTACATTCCCTCTATAAGTGATAACTTATGATAAGTGTCTTTTTCTGTGTGACTTATTTCACTTAGAATCGTCGTACCTATATCCACTCATCTTGATTCTAGTAGCCTTATGACATTTATTTCATATCTGAGTGATAATCCATTGTACATAAGGACCACAACTTCTTTATCCATTTTTCTCTTTCCTGGGATATTTAAGGTGTCATGAAGTGGAGGTTCTTGTCAACAGAGCAACCCTAAACTTTGGGGTGCCTGTGTCTTGCTGATTTTTAGTTTTCCCAATTTATACGCCCATGAGTGGACGTGCCCTATGCTCCCTAAGCTGTGTTTTTTCGATGTTTCAGGACACACCGTACACTTCTCCAGAGTGGCTGTTGGCAATTTACATCCCGCCCATCAGCGTAGCAAGGCTGCCATTTCTCCATGGCCTGTCCTGCATTTCTGGTTTTGACACTTTTTGCAGCATGGCCCTTTTGACCGATGGGAAGCGAGCGTTCTTTGTAACGCTGATTTGCCTTTCCAGGTTGCTTGGTTGGCCAAAAAGGGCGTATGCGTTTTTTCCTGAATATACTCAGGAAAAAACGCATACGCCCTTTTTGGCCAAGGGCATCATTGTCGACGTTTTGCCACTTTTCATGTGCTTTAAAGGCGATTCGAATCTACCTCCTGAAACCTGTTTCCTGCAATTCTGCCTTGCTTTCAAATCCTCTTCGTTGCCTTCCCTCAATATATTTGTGGACGAGAGTTATCATTTATAACTCAGCAGGTTTGTGAATGGCAGTGCCCCTGAGCTCCATTTTTCAACTCGCATTTTTGGGAGCTGGCCGCAAAAGCGCGGGATTGCCTCAGGCCCTATTCTGCTTCTGGGCGGCAGGCTGAGCCTGTGGTTAATTCTTCTTCCTGATGGGAAAATAGAGTGACCTGTGCCTGTCCCAACACCTAGATCTAGTCTCTCATTGGTTGCCCCTCTTCCCTTTCATCCTCAGTACAAATTGCAACCTGTACGGAACAGGAGGTTAAAGGTGCTGATTCTCCAAGTAGGGAGATTGTTAGTAAAGTACCTGGAATGGCGAACCCGAACACAAGGAGATGAGAAATGAGGTGCGTTTTAGAAACCTTTCAAAATCACACGGTGTACCAACATGTGGGTTTCTCATGCATGTTTTCGATGTAGGAAGATGCCCTTGAACCTGGAGATTTGGGACCCATGGGATGGGTACCACGCAGTATTACTTTAAAGGGTCTGCGTTTGCTCACCCAACCTCACCCAACCTCTCAACCCCAAGACTGTCCACCCTTATGTCTCATCCAGCTGTGTGTTTAGATATGGCCAATCCAGGTTGCATCACAGCCTCTGAACGAATATTATAAGAATTTCTCTCTTTCACTGTCTTTATTTTAAGGGTTTTTAAAAGGAATTTATTTTTATAATGTGGTTTAGCTGCTTTTCACGGCTGTGTTTATGCGGCTTTACACCCACTTGACTCACTTCCAGACAGATATCAATACATAGGTTTTAAGATTCTTACTAGTCACATATATTCTTGTGCGGTGAATAGGGGGTGTTGAGTCCAGTTCACTGAGAAAGGAGTAGGTCTTGTCTATTACATATTGGGTGTATGGAACGGTATCTGAGCGAATTTGAAACCCTTGTTTTATGCATCACCCCACCTCACCTTTCCCGTTAAGCAGCCATAGTGTGTTTTCTAAACGTGTGACTCTGTTCTGTTTTGTAATTCAGTTCAAGTGTAGCGGTTTTTACATTCCCTCTATAAGTGATAACTTATGATAAGTGTCTTTTTCTGTGTGACTTATTTCACTTAGAATCGTCGTACCTATATCCACTCATCTTGATTCTAGTAGCCTTATGACATTTATTTCATATCTGAGTGATAATCCATTGTACATAAGGACCACAACTTCTTTATCCATTTTTCTCTTTCCTGGGATATTTAAGGTGTCATGAAGTGGAGGTTCTTGTCAACAGAGCAACCCTAAACTTTGGGGTGCCTGTGTCTTGCTGATTTTTAGTTTTCCCAATTTATACGCCCATGAGTGGACGTGCCCTATGCTCCCTAAGCTGTGTTTTTTCGATGTTTCAGGACACACCGTACACTTCTCCAGAGTGGCTGTTGGCAATTTACATCCCGCCCATCAGCGTAGCAAGGCTGCCATTTCTCCATGGCCTGTCCTGCATTTCTGGTTTTGACACTTTTTGCAGCATGGCCCTTTTGACCGATGGGAAGCGAGCGTTCTTTGTAACGCTGATTTGCCTTTCCAGGTTGCTTGGTTGGCCAAAAAGGGCGTATGCGTTTTTTCCTGAATATACTCAGGAAAAAACGCATACGCCCTTTTTGGCCAAGGGCATCATTGTCGACGTTTTGCCACTTTTCATGTGCTTTAAAGGCGATTCGAATCTACCTCCTGAAACCTGTTTCCTGCAATTCTGCCTTGCTTTCAAATCCTCTTCGTTGCCTTCCCTCAATATATTTGTGGACGAGAGTTATCATTTATAACTCAGCAGGTTTGTGAATGGCAGTGCCCCTGAGCTCCATTTTTCAACTGTCTTTTTGGGAGCTGGCCGCAAAAGCACGGGATTGCCTGAGGCCCTATTCTGGTTCCCAGCGGCAGGCTGAGCCTGTGGTTAATTCTTCTTTCTGATGGGAAAATAGAGTGACCTGTGCATGTCCCAACACCAAGATCTAGTCTCTCATTGGTTGCCCCACTTCCCTTTCATCCTCAGGACAAATTGCAACCTGTAGGGAACAGGAGGTTAAAGGTGCTGATTCTCCAAGTAGGGAGATTGCTAGTAAAGTAGCTGGAATGGCGAACCCGAGCACAAGGAGATGAGAAATGAGGTGCGTATTAGAAACCTTTCAAAATCACACGGTGTACCATCTTCTGGGTTTCTCATGCATGTTTTCGATGTAGGAAGATGCCCTTGAACCTGGAGATTTGGGACCCATTGGATGGGTACCAGGCAGTATTACTTTAAAGGGTCTGCGTTTGCTCACCCAACCTTTCAGCCCCAAGAGTGTCCACCCTTAGGTCTCATCCAGCTGTGGGTCTAGATATGGTCAATCCAGGTTGCATCACAGCCCCTGAACGAATTTTGTAAGAATTTCTCTCTCTTTCACTGTCTTTGTTTTACGGGTTTTTAAAAGTAATTTATTTTTATAATGGGGTTTAGCTGCTTTTCACGGCTGTGTTTATGCGGCTTTACACCCACTGGACTCACTTCCAGACAGATATCAATACATAGGTTTTAAGATTCTTACTAGTCACATATATTCTTGTGCGGTGAATAGGGGGTGTTGAGTCCAGTTCACTGAGCAAGGAGTAGGTCTTATCTATTACATATTGGGTGTATGGAACAGTATCTGAGCGAATTTGAAACCCTTCTTTTATGCATCACCCCACCTCACCTTTCCCGTTAAGCAGCCATAGTGTGTTTTCTAAACGTGAGACTCTCTTCTGTTTTGTAATTCAGTTCAAGTGTAGCGGTTTTTACATTCCCTCTATAAGTGATAGCTTATGATAAGTGTCTTTTTCTGTGTGACTTATTTCACTTAGAATCGTTGTACCTAAATCCACTCATCTTGCTTCTACTAGCCTTATGACATTGATTTCATGTCTGAGTGATATTCCATTGTACATAAGGACCACAACTTCTTTATCCATTTTTCTCTTTCCTGGGATATTTAAGGTGTCATGAAGTGGAGGTTCTTGTCAACAGAGAGGCCCTAAACTTTAGAGTGCCTGTGTCTTGCTGATTTTTAGTTTTCCTAATTTATACGCCCATGAGTGGACGTGCCCTATGCTCCCTAAGCTGTGTTTTTTCGATGTTTCAGGACACACCGTACACTTCTCCAGAGTGGCTGTTGGCAATTTACATCCCGCCCATCAGCGTAGCAAGGCTGCCATTTCTCCATGGCCTGTCCTGCATTTCTGGTTTTGACACTTTTTGCAGCATGGCCCTTTTGACCGATGGGAAGCGAGACTTCTTTGTAGCGCTGATTTGCCTTTCCAGGTTGCTTGGTTGGCCAAAAAGGGCATATGCGTTTTTTCCTGAATATATTCAGGAAAAAACGCATACGCCCTTTTTGTCCAAGGGCATCATTGTCGACGTTTTGCCACTTTTCATGTGCTTTAAAGGTGATTCGAATCTACCTCCTGAAACCTGTTTCCTGCAATTCTGCCTTGCTTTCAAATCCTCTTCGTTGCCTTCCCTCAATATATTTGTGGACGAGAGTTATCATTTATAACTCAGCAGGTTTGTGAATGGCAGTGCCCCTGAGCTCCATTTTTCAACTGTCTTTTTTGGGAGCTGGCCGCAAAAGCACGGGATTGCCTGAGGCCCTATTCTGGTTCCCAGCGGCAGGCTGAGCCTGTGGTTAATTCTTCTTTCTGATGGGAAAATAGAGTGACCTGTGCATGTCCCAACACCTAGATCTAGTCTCTCATTGGTTGCCCCTCTTCCCTTTCATCCTCAGGACAAATTGCAACCTGTACGGAACAGGAGGTTAAAGGTGCTGATTCTCCAAGTAGGGAGATTACTAGTAAATTAGCTGGAATGGTGAACCCGAACACAAGGAGATGAGAAATGAGGTGCGTTTTAAAAACCTTTCAAAATCACACGGTGTACCATCTTCTGGGTTTCTCATGCATGTTTTCGATGTAGGAAGATGCCCTTGAACCTGGAGATTTGGGACCCATGGGATGGGTACTAGGCAGTATTACTTTAAAGGGTCTGGGTTTGCTCACCCAACCTCACCCAACCTCTCAGCCCCAAGAGTGTCCACCCTTATGTCTCATCAAGCTGTGGGTCTAGATATGGTCAATCCAGGTTGCATCACAGCCTCTGAACGAATTTTGTAAGAATTTCTCTCTCTTTCACTGTCTTTGTTTTACGGGTTTTTAAAATTAATTTATTTTTATAATGGGGTTTAGCTGCTTTTCACGGCTGTGTTTATGAGGCTTTACAACCACTTGACTCACTTCCAGAGAGATATCAATACATAGGTTTTATGATTCTTACTAGTCACATATATTCTTGTGTGGTGAATAGGGGGTGTTGAGTCCAGTTCACTGAGCAAGGAGTAGGTCTTGTCTATTACATATTGGGTGTATGGAACGGTATCTGAGCGAATTTGAAACCCTTGTTTTATGCATCACCCCACCTCACCTTTCCCGTTAAGCAGCCATAATGTATTTTCTAAACGTGAGACTCTGTTCTGTTTTGTAATTCAGTTCAAGTGTAGCGGTTTTTACATTCCCTCTATAAGTGATAGCTTATGATAAGTGTCTTTTTCTGTGTGACTTATTTCACTTAGAATCGTCGTGCCTAGATCCACTCATCTTTCTTCTACTAGCCTTATAACATTGATTTCATGTCTGAGTGATATTCCATTGTACATAAGGACCACAACTTCTTTAACCATTTTTCTCTTTCCTGGGATATTTAAGGTGTCATGAAGTGGAGGTTCTTGTCAACAGAGCAGCCCTAAACTTTGGGGTGCCTGTGTCTTGCTGATTTTTAGTTTTCCCAATTTATACGCCCATGAGTGGACGTGCCCTATGCTCCCTAAGCTGTGTTTTTTCGATGTTTCAGGACACACCGTACACTTCTCCAGAGTGGCTGTTGGCAATTTACATCCCGCCCATCAGTGTAGCAAGGCTGCCATTTCTCCATGGCCTGTCCTGCATTTCTGGTTTTGACACTTTTTGCAGCATGGCCCTTTTGACCGATGGGAAGCGAGACTTCCTTGTAGCGCTGATTTGCCTTTCCAGGTTGCTTGGTTGGCCAAAAAGGGCGTATGCGTTTTTTCCTGAATATATTCAGGAAAAAACGCATACGCCCATTTTGGCCAAGGGCATCATTGTCGATGTTTTGCCACTTTTCATGTGCTTTAAAGGCGATTCGAATCTACCTCCTGAAACCTGTTTCCTGCAATTCTGCCTTGCTTTCAAATCCTCTTCGTTGACTTCCCTCAATATATTTGTGGACGAGAGTTATCATTTATAACTCAGCAGGTTTGTGAATGGCAGGGCCCCTGAGCTCCATTTTTCAACTGTCTTTTTTGGGAGCTGGCCGCAAAAGCATGGTATTGCCTCAGGCCCTATTCTGGTTCCCGGCGGCAGGCTGAGCCTGTGGTTAATTCTTCTTCCTGATGGGAAAATAGAGTGACCTGTGCCTGTCCCAACACCTAGATCTAGTCTCTCATTGGTTGCCCCTCTTCCCTTTCATCCTCAGGACAAATTGCAACCTGTAGGGAACAGGAGGTTAAAGGTGCTGATTCTCCAAGTAGGGAGATTGCTAGTAAAGTAGCTGGAATGGCGAACCCGAGCACAAGGAGATGAGAAATGAGGTGCGTATTAGAAACCTTTCAAAATCACACGGTGTACCATCTTCTGGGTTTCTCATGCATGTTTTCGATGTAGGAAGATGCCCTTGAACCTGGAGATTTGGGACCCATTGGATGGGTACCAGGCAGTATTACTTTAAAGGGTCTGCGTTTGCTCACCCAACCTTTCAGCCCCAAGAGTGTCCACCCTTAGGTCTCATCCAGCTGTGGGTCTAGATATGGTCAATCCAGGTTGCATCACAGCCCCTGAACGAATTTTGTAAGAATTTCTCTCTCTTTCACTGTCTTTGTTTTACGGGTTTTTAAAAGTAATTTATTTTTATAATGGGGTTTAGCTGCTTTTCACGGCTGTGTTTATGCGGCTTTACACCCACTGGACTCACTTCCAGACAGATATCAATACATAGGTTTTAAGATTCTTACTAGTCACATATATTCTTGTGCGGTGAATAGGGGGTGTTGAGTCCAGTTCACTGAGCAAGGAGTAGGTCTTATCTATTACATATTGGGTGTATGGAACAGTATCTGAGCGAATTTGAAACCCTTCTTTTATGCATCACCCCACCTCACCTTTCCCGTTAAGCAGCCATAGTGTGTTTTCTAAACGTGAGACTCTCTTCTGTTTTGTAATTCAGTTCAAGTGTAGCGGTTTTTACATTCCCTCTATAAGTGATAGCTTATGATAAGTGTCTTTTTCTGTGTGACTTATTTCACTTAGAATCGTTGTACCTAAATCCACTCATCTTGCTTCTACTAGCCTTATGACATTGATTTCATGTCTGAGTGATATTCCATTGTACATAAGGACCACAACTTCTTTATCCATTTTTCTCTTTCCTGGGATATTTAAGGTGTCATGAAGTGGAGGTTCTTGTCAACAGAGAGGCCCTAAACTTTAGAGTGCCTGTGTCTTGCTGATTTTTAGTTTTCCTAATTTATACGCCCATGAGTGGACGTGCCCTATGCTCCCTAAGCTGTGTTTTTTCGATGTTTCAGGACACACCGTACACTTCTCCAGAGTGGCTGTTGGCAATTTACATCCCGCCCATCAGCGTAGCAAGGCTGCCATTTCTCCATGGCCTGTCCTGCATTTCTGGTTTTGACACTTTTTGCAGCATGGCCCTTTTGACCGATGGGAAGCGAGACTTCTTTGTAGCGCTGATTTGCCTTTCCAGGTTGCTTGGTTGGCCAAAAAGGGCATATGCGTTTTTTCCTGAATATATTCAGGAAAAAACGCATACGCCCTTTTTGTCCAAGGGCATCATTGTCGACGTTTTGCCACTTTTCATGTGCTTTAAAGGTGATTCGAATCTACCTCCTGAAACCTGTTTCCTGCAATTCTGCCTTGCTTTCAAATCCTCTTCGTTGCCTTCCCTCAATATATTTGTGGACGAGAGTTATCATTTATAACTCAGCAGGTTTGTGAATGGCAGTGCCCCTGAGCTCCATTTTTCAACTGTCTTTTTTGGGAGCTGGCCGCAAAAGCACGGGATTGCCTGAGGCCCTATTCTGGTTCCCAGCGGCAGGCTGAGCCTGTGGTTAATTCTTCTTTCTGATGGGAAAATAGAGTGACCTGTGCATGTCCCAACACCTAGATCTAGTCTCTCATTGGTTGCCCCTCTTCCCTTTCATCCTCAGGACAAATTGCAACCTGTACGGAACAGGAGGTTAAAGGTGCTGATTCTCCAAGTAGGGAGATTACTAGTAAATTAGCTGGAATGGTGAACCCGAACACAAGGAGATGAGAAATGAGGTGCGTTTTAAAAACCTTTCAAAATCACACGGTGTACCATCTTCTGGGTTTCTCATGCATGTTTTCGATGTAGGAAGATGCCCTTGAACCTGGAGATTTGGGACCCATGGGATGGGTACTAGGCAGTATTACTTTAAAGGGTCTGGGTTTGCTCACCCAACCTCACCCAACCTCTCAGCCCCAAGAGTGTCCACCCTTATGTCTCATCAAGCTGTGGGTCTAGATATGGTCAATCCAGGTTGCATCACAGCCTCTGAACGAATTTTGTAAGAATTTCTCTCTCTTTCACTGTCTTTGTTTTACGGGTTTTTAAAAGTAATTAATTTTTATAATGGGGTTTAGCTGCTTTTCACGGCTGTGTTTATGAGGCTTTACAACCACTTGACTCACTTCCAGAGAGATATCAATACATAGGTTTTATGATTCTTACTAGTCACATATATTCTTGTGTGGTGAATAGGGGGTGTTGAGTCCAGTTCACTGAGCAAGGAGTAGGTCTTGTCTATTACATATTGGGTGTATGGAACGGTATCTGAGCGAATTTGAAACCCTTGTTTTATGCATCACCCCACCTCACCTTTCCCGTTAAGCAGCCATAATGTATTTTCTAAACGTGAGACTCTGTTCTGTTTTGTAATTCAGTTCAAGTGTAGCGGTTTTTACATTCCCTCTATAAGTGATAGCTTATGATAAGTGTCTTTTTCTGTGTGACTTATTTCACTTAGAATCGTCGTGCCTAGATCCACTCATCTTTCTTCTACTAGCCTTATAACATTGATTTCATGTCTGAGTGATATTCCATTGTACATAAGGACCACAACTTCTTTAACCATTTTTCTCTTTCCTGGGATATTTAAGGTGTCATGAAGTGGAGGTTCTTGTCAACAGAGCAGCCCTAAACTTTGGGGTGCCTGTGTCTTGCTGATTTTTAGTTTTCCCAATTTATACGCCCATGAGTGGACGTGCCCTATGCTCCCTAAGCTGTGTTTTTTCGATGTTTCAGGACACACCGTACACTTCTCCAGAGTGGCTGTTGGCAATTTACATCCCGCCCATCAGTGTAGCAAGGCTGCCATTTCTCCATGGCCTGTCCTGCATTTCTGGTTTTGACACTTTTTGCAGCATGGCCCTTTTGACCGATGGGAAGCGAGACTTCCTTGTAGCGCTGATTTGCCTTTCCAGGTTGCTTGGTTGGCCAAAAAGGGCGTATGCGTTTTTTCCTGAATATATTCAGGAAAAAACGCATACGCCCATTTTGGCCAAGGGCATCATTGTCGATGTTTTGCCACTTTTCATGTGCTTTAAAGGCGATTCGAATCTACCTCCTGAAACCTGTTTCCTGCAATTCTGCCTTGCTTTCAAATCCTCTTCGTTGACTTCCCTCAATATATTTGTGGACGAGAGTTATCATTTATAACTCAGCAGGTTTGTGAATGGCAGGGCCCCTGAGCTCCATTTTTCAACTGTCTTTTTTGGGAGCTGGCCGCAAAAGCATGGGATTGCCTCAGGCCCTATTCTGGTTCCCGGCGGCAGGCTGAGCCTGTGGTTAATTCTTCTTCCTGATGGGAAAATAGAGTGACCTGTGCCTGTCCCAACACCTAGATCTAGTCTCTCATTGGTTGCCCCTCTTCCCTTTCATCCTCAGGACAAATTGCAACCTGTACGGAACAGGAGGTTAAAGCTGCTGATTCTCCAAGTAGGGAGATTGTTAGTAAAGTAGCTGGAATGGCGAACCCGAACACAAGGAGATGAGAAATGAGGTGCGTATTAGAAACCTTTCAAAGTCACAAGGTGTACCATCTTCTGGGTTTCTCATGCATGTTTTCGATGTAGGAAGATGCCCTTGAACCTGGAGATTTGGGACCCATGGCATGGGTACCAGGCAGTATTACTTTAAAGGGTCTGCGTTTGCTCACCCAACCTCACCCAGCCTTTCAGCCCCAAGAGTGTCGACCCTTATGTCTCATCCAGCTGTGGGTCTAGATATGGTCAATCCAGGTTGCATCACAGCCTCTGAACGAATTTTGTAAGAATTTCTCTCTCTTTCACTGTCTTTGTTTTACGGGTTTTTAAAAGTAATTTATTTTTATAATGGGGTTTAGCTGCTTTTCACGGCTTTGTTTATGCGGCTTTACACCCACTTGACTCACTTCCAGACAGATATCAATACATAGGTTTTAAGATTCTTACTACTCACATATATTCTTGTGCGGTGAATAGGGGGTGTTGAGTCCAGTTCACTGAGCAAGGAGTAGGTCTTGTCTATTACATATTGGGTGTATGGAACGGTATCTGAGCGAATTTGAAACGCTTGTTTTATGCATCACCCCACCTCACCTTTCCCGTTAAGCATCCATAGTGTGTTTTCTAAACGTGTGACTCTGTTCTCTTTTGTAATTCAGTTCAAGTGTAGCGGTTTTTACATTCCCTCTATAAGTGATAGCTTATGATAAGTGTCTTTTTCTGTGTGACTTATTTCACTTAGAATCGTCGTACCTAAGTCCACTCATCTTGCTTCTACTAGCCTTATGACATTGATTTCATGTCTGAGTGATATTCCATTGTACATAAGGACCACAACTTCTTTATCCTTTTTTCTCTTTCCTGGGATATTTAGGGTGTCATGAAGTGGAGGTTCTTGTCAACAGAGAAGCCCTAAACTTTGGGGTGCCTGTGTCTTGCTGATTTTTAATTTTCCCAATTTATACGCCCATGAGTGGACGTGCCCTATGTTCCCTAAGCTGTGTTTTTTCGATGTTTCAGGACACACCGTACAGTTCTCCAGAGTGGCTGTTAGCAATTTACGTCCCGCCCATCAGCGTAGCAAGGCTGCCATTTCTCCATGGCCTGTCCTGCATTTCTGGTTTTCACACTTTTTGCAGCATGGCCCTTTTGACCGATGGGAAGCGAGACTTCTTTCTAGCGCTGATTTGCCTTTCCAGGTTGCTTGGTTGGCCAAAAAGGGCGTATGCGTTTTTTCCTGAATATATTCAGGAAAAAACGCATACGCCCTTTTTGGCCAAGGACATCACTGTCGACGTTTTCCCACTTTTCATGTGCTTTAAAGGCGATTCGAATCTACCTCCTGAAACCTGTTTCCTGCAATTCTGCCTTGCTTTCAAATCCTCTTCGTTGCCTTCCCTCAATATATTTGTTGACGAGAGTTATCATTTATAACTCAGCGGGTTTGTGATAGGCAGTGCCCCTGAGCTCCATTTTTCAACTGTCTTTTTTGGGAGCTGGCCGCAAAAGCACGGGATTGCCTCAGGCCCTATTCTGGTTCCGGGGTCTGGCTGAGCCTGTGGTTAATTCTTCTTCCTGATGGGAAAATAGAGTGACCTGTGCGTGTCCCAACACCTAGATCTAGTCTCTCATTGGTTGCCCCTCTTCCCTTTCACCCTCAGGACAAATTGCAACCTGTACGGAACAGGAGGTTAAAGGTGCTGATTCTCCAAGTAAGGAGATTGCTAGTAAAGTAGCTGGAATGGCGAACCCGAACACAAGGAGATGAGAAATGAGGTTCGTTTTAGAAACCTTTCAAAATCACACGGTGTACCATCTTCTGGGTTTCTCATGCATGTTTTCGATGTAGGAAGATGCCCTTGAACCTGGAGATTTGGGACCCATGGGATGGGTACCACGCAGTATTACTTTAAAGGGTCTGCATTTGCTCACCCAACCTCACCCAACCTCTCAACCCCAAGAGTGTCCACCCTTATGTCTCATCCAGCTGTGGGTCTAGATATGGTCTATCCAGGTTGCATCACAGCCTCTGAACGTATTTTGTAAGAATTTCTCTCTTTCACTGTCTTTTTTTTATGGGTTTTTAAAAGTAATTTATTTTTATAATGGGGTTTAGCTGCTTTTCATGGCTGTGTTTATGCGGCTTTACACCCAATTGACTCACTTCCAGACAGATATCAATAAATAGGTTTTAAGATTCTTACTAGTCACATATATTCTTGTGCGGTGAATAGGGGGTGTTGAGTCCAGTTCACTGAGCAAGGAGTAGGTCTTGTCTATTACATATTGGGTGTATGGAACGGTATCTGAGCGAATTTGAAACCCTTGTTTTATGCATCACCCCACCTCACCTTTCCCGTTAAGCAGCCATAATGTATTTTCTAAACGTGAGACTCTGTTCTGTTTTGTAATTCCGTTCAAGTGTAGCGGTTTTTACATTCCCTCTATAAGTGATAGCTTATGATAAGTGTCTTTTTCTGTGTGACTTATTTCACTTAGAATCGTCGTGCCTAAATCCACTCATCTTGCTTCTACTAGCCTTATAACATTGATTTCATGTCTGAGTGATATTCCATTGTACATAAGGACCACAACTTCTTTAACCATTTTTCTCTTTCCTGGGATATTTAAGGTGTCATGAAGTGGAGGTTCTTGTCAACAGAGCAGCCCTAAACTTTGGGGTGCCTGTGTCTTGCTGATTTTTAGTTTTCCCAATTTATACGCCCATGAGTGGACGTGCCCTATGCTCCCTAAGCTGTGTTTTTTCGATGTTTCAGGACACACCGTACACTTCTCCAGAGTGGCTGTTGGCAATTTACATCCCGCCCATCAGCGTAGCAAGGCTGCCATTTCTCCATGGCCTGTCCTGCATTTCTGGTTTTGACACTTTTTGCAGCATGGCCCTTTTGACCGATGGGAAGCGAGACTTCCTTGTAGCGCTGATTTGCCTTTCCAGGTTGCTTGGTTGGCCAAAAAGGGCGTATGCGTTTTTTCCTGAATATATTCAGGAAAAAACGCATACGCCCTTTTTGGCCAAGGGCATCATTGTCGATGTTTTGCCACTTTTCATGTGCTTTAAAGGCGATTCGAATCTACCTCCTGAAACCTGTTTCCTGCAATTCTGCCTTGCTTTCAAATCCTCTTCGTTGACTTCCCTCAATATATTTGTGGACGAGAGTTATCATTTATAACTCAGCAGGATTGTGAATGGCAGGGCCCCTGAGCTCCATTTTTCAACTGTCTTTTTTGGGAGCTGGCCGCAAAAGCATGGGATTGCCTCAGGCCCTATTCTGGTTCCCGGCTGCAGGCTGAGCCTGTGGTTAATTCTTCTTCCTGATGGGAAAATAGAGTGACCTGTGCCTGTCCCAAAACCTAGATCTAGTGTCTCATTGGTTGCCCCTCTTCCCTTTCATCCTCAGGACAAATTGCAACCTATACGGAACAGGAGGTTAAAGGTGCTGATTCTCCAAGTAGGGAGATTGTTAGTAAAGTACCTGGAATGGCGAACCCGAACACAAGGAGATGAGAAATGAGGTGCGTTTTAGAAACCTTTCAAAATCACACGGTGTACCATCATGTGGGTTTCTCATGCATGTTTTCGATGTAGGAAGATGCCCTTGAACCTGGAGATTTGGGACCCATGGGATGGGTACCACGCAGTATTACTTTAAAGGGTCTGCGTTTGCTCACCCAACTTCACCCAACCTCTCAACCCCAAGACTGTCCACCCTTATGTCTCATCCAGCTGTGTGTTTAGATATGGCCAATCCAGGTTGCATCACAGCCTCTGAACGAATATTATAAGAATTTCTCTCTTTCACTGTCTTTATTTTAAGGGTTTTTAAAAGGAATTTATTTTTATAATGTGGTTTAGCTGCTTTTCACGGCTGTGTTTATGCGGCTTTACACCCACTTGACTCACTTCCAGACAGATATCAATACATAGGTTTTAAGATTCTTACTAGTCACATATATTCTTGTGCGGTGAATAGGGGGTGTTGAGTCCAGTTCACTGAGAAAGGAGTAGGTCTTGTCTATTACATATTGGGTGTATGGAACGGTATCTGAGCGAATTTGAAACCCTTGTTTTATGCATCACCCCACCTCACCTTTCCCGTTAAGCAGCCATAGTGTGTTTTCTAAATGTGTGACTCTGTTCTGTTTTGTAATTCAGTTCAAGTGTAGCGGTTTTTACATTCCCTCTATAAGTGATAACTTATGATAAGTGTCTTTTTCTGTGTGACTTATTTCACTTAGAATCGTCGTACCTATATCCACTCATCTTGATTCTAGTAGCCTTATGACATTTATTTCATATCTGAGTGATAATCCATTGTACATAAGGACCACAACTTCTTTATCCATTTTTCTCTTTCCTGGGATATTTAAGGTGTCATGAAGTGGAGGTTCTTGTCAACAGAGCAACCCTAAACTTTGGGGTGCCTGTGTCTTGCTGATTTTTAGTTTTCCCAATTTATACGCCCATGAGTGGACGTGCCCTATGCTCCCTATGCTGTGTTTTTTCGATGTTTCAGGACACACCGTACACTTCTCCAGAGTGGCTGTTGGCAATTTACATCCCGCCCATCAGCGTAGCAAGGCTGCCATTTCTCCATGGCCTGTCCTGCATTTCTGGTTTTGACACTTTTTGCAGCATGGCCCTTTTGACCGATGGGAAGCGAGCGTTCTTTGTAACGCTGATTTGCCTTTCCAGGTTGCTTGGTTGGCCAAAAAGGGCGTATGCGTTTTTTCCTGAATATACTCAGGAAAAAACGCATACGCCCTTTTTGGCCAAGGGCATCATTGTCGACGTTTTGCCACTTTTCATGTGCTTTAAAGGCGATTCGAATCTACCTCCTGAAACCTGTTTCCTGCAATTCTGCCTTGCTTTCAAATCCTCTTCGTTGCCTTCCCTCAATATATTTGTGGACGAGAGTTATCATTTATAACTCAGCAGGTTTGTGAATGGCAGGGCCCCTGAGCTCCATTTTTCAACTGTCTTTTTTGGGAGCTGGCCGCAAAAGCATGGGATTGCCTGAGGCCCTATTCTGGTTCCCAGCGGCAGGCTGAGCCTGTGGTTAATTCTTCTTTCTGATGGGAAAATAGAGTGACCTGTGCCTGTCCCAACACCTAGATCTAGTCTCTCATTGGTTGCCCCTCTTCCCTTTCATCCTCAGGACAAATTGCAACCTGTACGGAACAGGAGGTTAAAGCTGCTGATTCTCCAAGTAGGGAGATTGCTAGTAAATAGCTGGAAAGGCGAACCCGAGCACAAGGAGATGAGAAATGAGGTGCGTATTAGAAAGCTTTCAAAATCACACGGTGTACCATCATCTGGGTTTCTCATGCATGTTTTCGATGTAGGAAGATGCCCTTGAACCTGGAGATTTGGGACCCATGGGATGGGTACCACGCAGTATTACTTTAAAGGGTCTGCGTTTGCTCACCCAACCTCACCCAACCTTTCAGCCCCAAGAGTGTCCACCCTTATGTCTCATCCAGCTGTGGGTCTAGATATGGTCAATCCAGGTTGCATCACAGCCTCTGAACGAATTTTGTAAGAATTTCTCTCTCTTTCACTGTCTTTGTTTTACGGGTTTTTAAAAGTAATTTATTTTTATAATGGGGTTTAGCTGCTTTTCACGGCTTTGTTTATGCGGCTTTACACCCACTTGACTCACTTCCAGACAGATATCAATACATAGGTTTTAAGATTCTTACTACTCACATATATTCTTCTGCGGTGAATAGGGGGTGTTGAGTCCAGTTCACTGAGCAAGGAGTAGGTCTTGTCTATTACATATTGGGTGTATGGAACGGTATCTGAGCGAATTTGAAACCCTTGTTTTATGCATCACCCCACCTCACCTTTCCCGTTAAGCATCCATAGTGTGTTTTCTAAACGTGTGACTCTGTTCTCTTTTGTAATTCAGTTCAAGGGTAGCGGTTTTTACATTCCCTCTATAAGTGATAGCTTATGATAAGTGTCTTTTTCTGTGTGACTTATTTCACTTAGAATCGTCGTACCTAAGTCCACTCATCTTGCTTCTACTAGCCTTATGACATTGATTTCATGTCTGAGTGATATTCCATTGTACATAAGGACCACAACTTCTTTATCCTTTTTTCTCTTTCCTGGGATATTTAAGGTGTCATGAAGTGGAGGTTCTTGTCAACAGAGAAGCCCTAAACTTTGGGGTGCCTGTGTCTAGCTGATTTTTAATTTTCCCAATTTATACGCCCATGAGTGGACGTGCCCTATGTTCCCTAAGCTGTGTTTTTTCGATGTTTCAGGACACACCGTACACTTCTCCAGAGTGGCTGTTAGCAATTTACGTCCCGCCCATCAGCGTAGCAAGGCTGCCATTTCTCCATGGCCTGTCCTGCATTTCTGGTTTTGACACTTTTTGCAGCATTGCCCTTTTGACCGATGGGAAGCGAGACTTCTTTCTAGCGCTGATTTGCCTTTCCAGGTTGCTTGGTTGGCCAAAAAGGGCGTATGCGTTTTTTCCTGAATATATTCAGGAAAAAACGCATACGCCCTTTTTGGCCAAGGACATCACTGTCGACGTTTTCCCACTTTTCATGTGCTTTAAAGGCGATTCGAATCTACCTCCTGAAACCTGTTTCCTGCAATTCTGCCTTGCTTTCAAATCCTCTTCGTTGCCTTCCCTCAATATATTTGTTGACGAGAGTTATCATTTATAACTCAGCGGGTTTGTGAAAGGCAGTGCCCCTGAGCTCCATTTTTCAACTGTCTTTTTTGGGAGCTGGCCGCAAAAGCACGGGATTGCCTCAGGCCCTATTCTGGTTCCGGGGTCTGGCTGAGCCTGTGGTTAATTCTTCTTCCTGATGGGAAAATAGAGTGACCTGTGCGTGTCCCAACACCTAGATCTAGTCTCTCATTGGTTGCCCCTCTTCCCTTTCACCCTCAGGACAAATTGCAACCTGTACGGAACAGGAGGTTAAAGGTGCTGATTCTCCAAGTAAGGAGATTGCTAGTAAAGTAGCTGGAATGGCGAACCCGAACACAAGGAGATGAGAAATGAGGTTCGTTTTAGAAACCTTTCAAAATCACACGGTGTACCATCTTCTGGGTTTCTCATGCATGTTTTCGATGTAGGAAGATGCCCTTGAACCTGGAGATTTGGGACCCATGGGATGGGTACCACGCAGTATTACTTTAAAGGGTCTGCATTTGCTCACCCAACCTCACCCAACCTCTCAACCCCAAGAGTGTCCACCCTTATGTCTCATCCAGCTGTGGGTCTAGATATGGACAATCCAGGTTGCATCACAGCCTCTGAACGTATTTTGTAAGAATTTCTCTCTTTCACTGTCTTTGTTTTATGGGTTTTTAAAAGTAATTTATTTTTATAATGGGGTTTAGCTGCTTTTCATGGCTGTGTTTATGTGGCTTTACACCCAATTGACTCACTTCCAGACAGATATCAATAAATAGGTTTTAAGATTCTTACTAGTCACATATATTCTTGTGCGGTGAATAGGGGGTGTTGAGTCCAGTTCACTGAGCAAGGAGTAGGTCTTGTCTATTACATATTGGGTGTATGGAACGGTATCTGAGCGAATTTGAAACCCTTGTTTTATGCATCACCCCACCTCACCTTTCCCGTTAAGCAGCCATAGTGTGTTTTCTAAACGTGTGACTCTGTTCTGTTTTGTAATTCAGTTCAAGTGTAGCGGTTTTTACATTCCCTCCATAAGTGATAACTTATGATAAGTGTCTTTTTCTGTGTGACTTATTTCACTTAGAATCGTCGTACCTATATCCACTCATCTTGCTTCTAGTAGCCTTATGACATTTATTTCATATCTGAGTGATATTCCATTGTACATAAGGACCACAACTTCTTTATCCATTTTTCTCTTTCCTGGGATATTTAAGGTGTCATGAAGTGGAGGTTCTTGTCAACAGAGCAGCCCTAAACTTTGGGGTGCCTGTGTCTTGCTGATTTTTAGTTTTCCCAATTTATACGCCCATGAGTGGACGTGCCCTATGCTCCCTAAGCTGTGTTTTTTCGATGTTTCAGGACACACCGTACACTTCTCCAGAGTGGCTGTTGGCAATTTACATCCCGCCCATCAGCGTAGCAAGGCTGCCATTTCTCCATGGCCTGTCCTGCATTTCTGGTTTTGACACTTTTTGCAGCATGGCCCTTTTGACAGATGGGAAGCGAGAGTTCTTTGTAACGCTGATTTGCCTTTCCAGGTTGCTTGGTTGGCCAAAAAGGGTGTATGCGTTTTTTCCTGAATATACTCAGGAAAAAACGCATACGCCCTTTTTGGCCAAGGGCATCATTGTCGACGTTTTGCAACTTTTCATGTGCTTTAAAGGCGATTCGAATCTACCTCCTGAAACCTGTTTCCTGCAATTCTGCCTTGCTTTCAAATCCTCTTCGTTGCCTTCCCTCAATATATTTGTGGACGAGAGTTATCATTTATAGCTCTGCGGGTTTGTGAATTGCAGTGTCCCTGAGCTCCATTTTTCAACTGGCTTTTTTGGGAGCTGGCCGCAAAAGCACGGGATTGCCTCAGGCCCTATTCTGCTTTTGGGTGGCAGGCTGAGCCTGTGGTTAATTCTTCTTCCTGATGGGAAAATAGAGTGACCTGTGCCTGTCCCAAAACCTAGATCTAGTGTCTCATTGGTTGCCCCTCTTCCCTTTCATCCTCAGGACAAACTGCAACCTGTACGGAACAGGAGGTTAAAGGTGCTGATTCTCCAAGTAGGGAGATTGCTAGTAAATTAGCTGGAATGGCGAACCCGAACACAAGGAGATGAGAAATGAGGTGCGTTTTAAAAACCTTTCAAAATCACACGGTGTACCATCTTCTGGGTTTCTCATGCATGTTTTCGATGTAGGAAGATGCCCTTGAACCTGGAGATTTGGGACCCATGGGATGGGTACTAGGCAGTATTACTTTAAAGGGTCTGGGTTTGCTCACCCAACCTCACCCAACCTCTCAGCCCCAAGAGTGTCCACCCTTATGTCTCATACAGCTGTGGGTCTAGATATGGTCAATCCAGGTTGCATCACAGCCTCTGAACGAATTTTGTAAGAATTTCTCTCTCTTTCACTGTCTTTGTTTTACGGGTTTTTAAAAGTAATTTATTTTTATAATGGGGTTTAGCTGCTTTTCACGGCTGTGTTTATGAGGCTTTACAACCACTTGACTCACTTCCAGAGAGATATCAATACATAGGTTTTATGATTCTTACTAGTCACATATATTCTTGTGTGGTGAATAGGGGGTGTTGAGTCCAGTTCACTGAGCAAGGAGTAGGTCTTGTCTATTACATATTGGGTGTATGGAACGGTATCTGAGCGAATTTGAAACCCTTGTTCTATGCATCACCCCACCTCACCTTTCCCGTTAAGCAGCCATAGTTTGTTTTCTAAACGTGTGACTCTGTTCTGTTTTGTAATTCAGTTCAAGTGTAGCGGTTTTTACATTCCCTCTATAAGTGATAGCTTATGATAAGTGTCTTTTTCTGTGTGACTTATTTCACTTAGAATCGTCGTACCTAAGTCCACTCATCTTGCTTCTACTAGCCTTATGACATTGATTTCATGTCTGAGTGATATTCCATTGTACATAAGGACCACAACTTCTTTATCCTTTTTTCTCTTTCCTGGGATATTTAAGGTGTCATGAAGTGGAGGTTCTTGTCAACAGAGAAGCCCTAAACTTTGGGGTGCCTGTGTCTTGCTGATTTTTAATTTTCCCAATTTATACGCCCATGAGTGGACGTGCCCTATGTTCCCTAAGCTGTGTTTTTTCGATGTTTCAGGACACACCGTACACTTCTCCAGAGTGGCTGTTAGCAATTTACGTCCCGCCCATCAGCGTAGCAAGGCTGCCATTTCTCCATGGCCTGTCATGCATTTCTGGTTTTGACACTTTTTGCAGCATGGCCCTTTTGACCGATGGGAAACGAGACTTCTTTCTAGCGCTGATTTGCCTTTCCAGGTTGCTTGGTTGGCCAAAAAGGGCGTATGCGTTTTTTCCTGAATATATTCAGGAAAAAACGCATACGCCCTTTTTGGCCAAGGACATCACTGTCGACGTTTTCCCACTTTTCATGTGCTTTAAAGGCGATTCGAATCTACCTCCTGAAACCTGTTTCCTGCAATTCTGCCTTGCTTTCAAATCCTCTTCGTTGCCTTCCCTCAATATATTTGTTGACGAGAGTTATCATTTATAACTCAGCGGGTTTGTGAAAGGCAGTGCCCCTGAGCTCCATTTTTCAACTGTCTTTTTTGGGAGCTGGCCGCAAAAGCACAGGATTGCCTCAGGCCCTATTCTGGTTCCGGGGTCTGGCTGAGCCTGTGGTTAATTCTTCTTCCTGATGGGAAAAAAAGTGACCTGTGCGTGTCCCAACACCTAGATCTAGTGTCTCATTGGTTGCCCCTCTTTCCGTTCATCCTCAGGACAAAGTGCAACCTCTAGGGAACAGGAGCTTAAAGGTGCTGATTCTCCAAGTAGGGAGATTGCTAGTAAATAGCTGGAAAGGCGAACCCGAGCACAAGGAGATGAGAAATGAGGTGCGTATTAGAAACCTTTCAAAATCACACGGTGTACCATCATCTGGGTTTCTCATGCATGTTTTCGATGTAGGAAGATGCCCTTGAACCTGGAGATTTGGGACCCATGGGATGGGTACCACGCAGTATTACTTTAAAGGGTCTGCGTTTGCTCACCCAACCTCACCCAACCTTTCAGCCCCAAGAGTGTCCACCCTTATGTCTCATCCAGCTGTGGGTCTAGATATGGTCAATCCAGGTTGCATCACAGCCTCTGAACGAATTTTGTAAGAATTTCTCTCTCTTTCACTGTCTTTGTTTTACGGGTTTTTAAAAGTAATTTATTTTTATAATGGGGTTTAGCTGCTTTTCACGGCTTTGTTTATGCGGCTTTACACCCACTTGACTCACTTCCAGACAGATATCAATACATAGGTTTTAAGATTCTTACTACTCACATATATTCTTCTGCGGTGAATAGGGGGTGTTGAGTCCAGTTCACTGAGCAAGGAGTAGGTCTTGTCTATTACATATTGGGTGTATGGAACGGTATCTGAGCGAATTTGAAACCCTTGTTTTATGCATCACCCCACCTCACCTTTCCCGTTAAGCATCCATAGTGTGTTTTCTAAACGTGTGACTCTGTTCTCTTTTGTAATTCAGTTCAAGGGTAGCGGTTTTTACATTCCCTCTATAAGTGATAGCTTATGATAAGTGTCTTTTTCTGTGTGACTTATTTCACTTAGAATCGTCGTACCTAAGTCCACTCATCTTGCTTCTACTAGCCTTATGACATTGATTTCATGTCTGAGTGATATTCCATTGTACATAAGGACCACAACTTCTTTATCCTTTTTTCTCTTTCCTGGGATATTTAAGGTGTCATGAAGTGGAGGTTCTTGTCAACAGAGAAGCCCTAAACTTTGGGGTGCCTGTGTCTAGCTGATTTTTAATTTTCCCAATTTATACGCCCATGAGTGGACGTGCCCTATGTTCCCTAAGCTGTGTTTTTTCGATGTTTCAGGACACACCGTACACTTCTCCAGAGTGGCTGTTAGCAATTTACGTCCCGCCCATCAGCGTAGCAAGGCTGCCATTTCTCCATGGCCTGTCCTGCATTTCTGGTTTTGACACTTTTTGCAGCATGGCCCTTTTGACCGATGGGAAGCGAGACTTCTTTCTAGCGCTGATTTGCCTTTCCAGGTTGCTTGGTTGGCCAAAAAGGGCGTATGCGTTTTTTCCTGAATATATTCAGGAAAAAACGCATACGCCCTTTTTGGCCAAGGACATCACTGTCGACGTTTTCCCACTTTTCATGTGCTTTAAAGGCGATTCGAATCTACCTCCTGAAACCTGTTTCCTGCAATTCTGCCTTGCTTTCAAATCCTCTTCGTTGCCTTCCCTCAATATATTTGTTGACGAGAGTTATCATTTATAACTCAGCGGGTTTGTGAAAGGCAGTGCCCCTGAGCTCCATTTTTCAACTGTCTTTTTTGGGAGCTGGCCGCAAAAGCATGGGATTGCCTCAGGCCCTATTCTGGTTCCCGGCGGCAGGCTGAGCCTGTGGTTAATTCTTCTTCCTGATGGGAAAATAGAGTGACCTGTGCCTGTCCCAACACCTAGATCTAGTCTCTCATTGGTTGCCCCTCTTCCCGTTCATCCTCAGGACAAATTGCAACCTGTACGGAACAGGAGGTTAAAGGTGCTGATTCTCCAAGTAGGGAGATTGTTAGTAAAGTACCTGGAATGGCGAACCCGAACACAAGGAGATGAGAAATGAGGTGCGTTTTAGAAACCTTTCAAAATCACACGGTGTACCATCATGTGGGTTTCTCATGCATGTTTTCGATGTAGGAAGATGCCCTTGAACCTGGAGATTTGGGACCCATGGGATGGGTACCACGCAGTATTACTTTAAAGGGTCTGCGTTTGCTCACCCAACCTCACCCAACCTCTCAACCCCAAGACTGTCCACCCTTATGTCTCATCCAGCTGTGTGTTTAGATATGGCCAATCCAGGTTGCATCACAGCCTCTGAACGAATTTTATAAGAATTTCTCTCTTTCACTGTCTTTATGTTAAGGGTTTTTAAAAGGAATTTATTTTTATAATGTGGTTTAGCTGCTTTTCACGTCTGTGTTTATGCGGCTTTACACCCACTTGACTCACTTCCAGACAGATATCAATACATAGGTTTTAAGATTCTTACTAGTCACATATATTCTTGTGCGGTGAATACGGGGTGTTGAGTCCAGTTCACTGAGCAAGGAGTAGGTCTTGTCTATTACATATTCGGTGTATGGAATGGTATCTGAGCGAATTTGAAACCCTTGTTCTATGCATCAACCCACCTCACCTTTCCCGTTAAGCAGCCATAGTTTGTTTTCTAAACGTGTGACTCTGTTCTGTTTTGTAATTCAGTTCAAGTGTAGCGGTTTTTACATTCCCTCTATAAGTGATAGCTTATGATAAGTGTCTTTTTCTGTGTGACTTATTTCACTTAGAATCGTCGTACCTAAATCCACTCATCTTGCTTCTACTAGCCTTATGACATTGATTTCAGGTCTGAGTGATATTCCATTTTACATAAGGACCACAACTTCTTTATCCATTTTTCTCTTTCCTGGGATATTTAAGATGTCATGAAGTGGAGGTTCTTGTCAACAGAGCAGCCCTAAACTTTGGGGTGCCTGTGTCTTGCTGATTTTTAGTTTTCCCAATTTATACGCCCATGAGTGGACGTGCCCTATGCTCCCTAAGCTGTGTGTTTTCGATGTTTCAGGACACACCGTACACTTCTCCAGAGTGGCTGTTGGCAATTTACATCCCGCCCATCAGCGTAGCAAGGCTGCCATTTCTCCATGGCCTGTCCTGCATTTCTGGTTTTGACACTTTTTGCAGCATGGGCCTTTTGACTGATGGGAAGCGAGACTTCCTTGTAGCGCTGATTTGCCTTTCCAGGTTGCTTGGTTGGCCAAAAAGGGCGTATGCTTTTTTTCCTGAATATATTCAGGAAAAAAAGCATACGCCCTTTTTGGACAAGGGCATCATTGTCGACGTTTTGCCACTTTTCATGTGCTTTAAAGGCGATTCGAATCTCCCTCCTGAAACCTGTTTCCTGCAATTCTGCCTTGCTTTCAAATCCTCTTCGTTGCCTTCCCTCAATATATCTGTGGATGAGAGTTATCATTTATAACTCTGCGGGTTTGTGAATTGCAGTGTCCCTGAGCTCCATTTTTCAACTGGCTTTTTTGGGAGCTGGCCGCAAAAGCGCGGGATTGCCTCAGGCCCTATTCTGCTTCTGAGCGGCAGGCTGAGCCTGTGGTTACTTCTTCTACCTGATGGGAAAATAGAGTGACCTGTGCCTGTCCCAACACCTAGATCTAGTCTCTCATTGGTTTCCCCTCATCCCTTTCATCCTCAGGACAAATTGCAACCTGTACGGAACAGGAGGTTAAAGGTGCTGCTTCTCCAAGTAGAGAGATTGTTAGTAAAGTAGCTAGAATGGCAAACCCCAACACAAGGAGATGAGAAATGAGGTGCGTTTTAGAAACCTTTCAAAATCACACGGTGTACCATCGTCTGGGTTTCTCATGCATGTTTTCGATGTAGGAAGATGCCCTTGAACCTGGATATTTGGGACCCATGGGATGGGTACCACGCAGTATTACTTTAAAGGGTATGCGTTTGCTCACACACCCTCACCCAACCTCTCAACCCCAAGAGTGTCCACCCTTATGTATCATCCAGCTGTGTGTCTAGATATGGTCAATCCAGGTTGCATCACATCCTCTGAACGAATATTGTAAGAATTTCTCTATTTCACTGTCTTTATTTTAAGGGTTTTCAAAAGTAATTTATTTTTATAATGGGGTTTAGCTGCTTTTCACGGCTGGTTTATGCGGCTTTACACCCACTTGACTCACTTCCAGACAGATATCAATACATAGGTTTTTAGATGCTTACTACTAACATATATTCTTGTGCGGTGAATAGGGCGTGTTGAATCCAGTTCACTGAGCAAGGAGTAGGTCTTGTGTATTACATATTGGGTGTATGGAAAGGTATCTGAGCGAATTTGAAACCCTTGTTTTATACATCACCCCACCTCACCTTTCCCGTTAAGCAGCCATAGTGTGTTTTCTAAACGTGTGACTCTGTTCTGTTTTGTAATTCAGTTCAAGTGTAGCGGTTTTTACATTCCCTCTATAAGTGATAGCTTATGATAAGTGTCTTTTTCTGTGTGACTTATTTCACTTAGAATCGTCGTACCTAAATCCACTCATCTTGCTTCTACTAGCCTTATGACATTGATTTCATGTCTGAGTGATATTCCATTGTACATAAGGACCACAACTTCTTTATCCATTTTTCTCTTTCCTGGGATATTTAAGGTGTCATGAAGTGGAGGTTGTTGTCAACAGAGCAGCCCTAAACTTTGGGGTGCCTGTGTCTTGCTGATTTTTAGTTTTCCCAATTTATACGCCCATGAGTGGACGTGCCATATGCTCCCTAAGCTGTGTTTTTTCGATGTTTCAGGACACACCGTACACTTCTCCAGAGTGGCTGTTGGCAATTTACAACCCGCCCATCAGCGTAGCAAGGCTGCCATTTCTCCATGGCCTGTCCAGCATTTCTGGTTTTGACACTTTTTGCAGCATGACCCTTTTGACCGATGGGAAGCGAGACTTCTTTGTAGCGCTGATTTGCCTTTCCAGGTTGCTTGGTTGGCCAAAAAGGGCGTATGCGTTTTTTCCTGAATATATTCAGGAAAAAACGCATACGCCCTTTTTGGACAAGGGCATCATTGTCGACGTTTTCCCACTTATCATGTGCTTTAAAGGCGATTCGAATCTACCTCCTGAAACCTGTTTCCTGCAATTCTGCCTTGCTTTCAAATCCTCTTCGTTGCCTTCCTTCAATATATTTGTGGACGCGAGTTATCATTTATAACTCAGCAGGTTTGTGAATGGCAGTGCCCCTGAGCTCCATTCTTCAACTGTCTTTTTGGGAGCTGGCCGCAAAAGCACGGGATTCCCTCAGGCACTTTTCTGGTTCCCGGCGGCAGGCTGAGCCTGTGGATAATTCTTCTTCCTGATGGGAAAATAGAGTGACCTGTGCCTGTCCCAACACCTAGATCTAGTCTCTCATTGGTTGCCCCTCTTCCCTTTCATCCTCAGGACAAATTGCAACCTGTACGGAACAGGAGGTTAAAGGTGCTGATTCTCCAAGTAGGGAGATTGTTAGTAAAGTAGCTGGAATGGCGAACCCGAACACAAGGAGATGAGAAATGAGGTGCGTTTTAAAACCTTTCCCGATCACACGGTGTACCATCGTCTGGGTTACTCATGCATGTTTTCGATGTAGGAAGATGCCCTTGAACCTGGAGATTTGGGACCCATGGGATGGGTACCACGCAGTATTGCTTTAAAGGGTCTGCGTTTGCTCACCCAACCTCACCCAACCTCTCAGCCCCAAGAGTTTCCGCCCTTATGTCTCATCCAGCTGTGGGTCTAGATATGGTCAATCCAGGTTGTATCACAGCCTCTGAACGAATTTTGTATGAATTTCTCTCTTTCACTGTCTTTATTTTAAGGGTTTTTAAAAGTAATTTATTTTTATAATGTGGTTTAGCTGCTTTTCACGGCTGTGTTTATGCGGCTTTACACCCACTTGACTCACTTCCAGACAGATATCAATACATAGGTTTTAAGATTCTTACTAGTCACATATATTCTTGTGCGGTGAATAGGGGGTGTTGAGTCCAGTTCACTGAGCAAGGAGTAGGTCTTGTCTATTACATATTCGGTGTATGGAAGGTATCTGAGCGAATTTGAATCCCTTGTTTTATGCATCACCCCACCTCACCTTTCCCGTTAAGCAGCCATAGTGTGTTTTCTAAACGTGTGACTCTGTTCTGTTTTGTAATTCAGTTCAAGTGTAGCGGTTTTTACATTCCCTCTATAAGTGATAGCTTATGATAAGTGTCTTTTTCTGTGTGACTTATTTCACTTAGAATCGTCGTACCTAAATCCACTCATCTTGCTTCTACTAGCCTTATGACATTGATTTCATGTCTGAGTGATATTCCATTGTACATAAGGACCACAACTTCTTTATCCATTTTTCTCTTTCCTGGGATATTTAAGGTGTCATGAAGTGGAGGTTCTTGTCAACAGAGCAGCCCTAAACTTTGGGGTGCCTGTGTCTTGCTGATTTTTAGTTTTCCCAATTTATACGCCCATGAGTGGACGTGCCCTATGCTCCCTAAGCTGTGTTTTTTCGATGTTTCAGGACACACCGTACACTTCTCCAGAGTGGCTGTTGGCAATTTACATCCCGCCCATCAGCGTAGCAAGGCTGCCATTTCTCCATGGCCTGTCCTGCATTTCTGGTTTAGACACTTTTTGCAGCATGGCCCTTTTGACCGATGGGAAGCGAGACTTCCTTGTAGTGCTGATTTGCCTTTCCAGGTTGCTTGTTTGGCCAAAAAGGGCGTATGCGTTTTTTCCTGAATATATTCAGGAAAAAACGCATACGCCCTTTTTGGACAAGGGCATCATTGTCGACGATTTGCCACTTTTCATGTTCTTTAAACGCGATTTGAATCTACCTCCTGAAACCTGTTTACTGCAATTCTGCCTTGCTTTCAAATCCTCTTCGTTGCCTTCCTTCAATATATTTGTGGACGAGAGTTATCATTTATAACTCAGCAGGTTTGTGAATGGCAGTGCCCCTGAGCTCCATTTTTCAACTGTCTTTTTGGGAGCTGGCCGCAAAAGCACGGGATTCCCTCAGGCCCTATTCTGGTTCCCGGCGGCAGGCTGAGCCTGTGGTTAATTCTTCTTCCAGATGGGAAAATAGAGTGACCTGTGCCTGTCCCAACACCTATATCTAGTCTCTCATTGGTTGCCCCTCATCCCTTTCATCCTCAGGACAAATTGCAACCTGTAGGGAACAGGAGCTTAAAGGTGCTGATTCTCCAAGTAGAGAGATTTTTAGTAAAGTAGCTGGAATGGCGAACCCGAACACAAGGGGATGAGAAATGAGGTGCCTTTTAGAAACCTTTCAAAATCACACTGTGTACCATCGTCTGGGTTTCTCATGCATGTTTTCGATGTAGGAAGATGCCCTTGAACCTGGAGATTTGGGACCCATGGGATGGGTACCACGCAGTATTACTTTAAAGGGTATGCGTTTGCTCACCCACCCTCACCCAACCTCTCAACCCCAAGAGGGTCCACCCTTATGTATCATCCAGCTTTGTGTCTAGATATGGTCAATCCAGGTTGCATCACATCCTCTGAACGAATTTTGTAAGAATTTCTCTATTTCACTGTCTTTATTTTAAGGGTTTTTAAAAGTAATTTATTTTTATAATGGGGTTTAGCTGCTTTTCACGGCTGGTTTATGCGGCTTTACACCCACTTGACTCACTTCCAGACAGATATCAATACATAGGTTTTAAGATTCTTACTAGTCACATATATTCTTGTGCGGTGAATAGGGGGTGTTGAGTCCAGTTCACTGAGCAAGGAGTAGGTCTTGTCTATTACATATTGGGTGTATGGAACCGTATCTGAGCGGATTTGAAACCCTTGTTTTATGCATCACCCCACCTCACCTTTCCCGTTAAGCAGCCATAGTGTGTTTTCTAAACGTGTGACTCTGTTCTGTTTTGTAATTCAGTTCAAGTGTAGCGGTTTTTACATTCCCTCTATAAGTGATAGCTTATGATAAGTGTCTTTTTCTGTGTGACTTATTTCACTTAGAATCGTCGTACCTAAGTCCATTCATCTTGCTTCTACTAGCCTTATGACATTGATTGCATGTCTGAATGATATTCCATTGTACATAAGGACCACAACTTCTTTATCCATTTTTCTCTTTCCTGGGATATTTAAGGTGTCATGAAGTGGAGGTTCTTGTCAACAGAGCAGCCCTAAATTTGGGGTGCCTGTGTCTTGCTGATTTTTAGTTTTCCCAATTTATACGCCCATGAGTGGACGTACCCTATGCTCCCTAAGCTGTGTTTTTTCGATTTTTCAGGACACACCGTACCCTTCTCCAGAGTGGCTGTTGGCAATTTACAACCCGCCCATCAGCGTAGCAAGGCTGCCATTTCTCCATGGCCTGTCCTGCATTTCTGGTTTTGACACTTTTTGCAGCATGGCCCTTTTGACCGATGGGAAGCGAGACTTCTTTGTAGCGCAGATTAGCCTTTCCAGGTTGCTTGGTTGGTCAAAAAGGGCGTATGCGTTTTTTCCAGAATATATTCAGGAAAAAACGCATACGCCCTTTTTGGCCAAGGGCATCATTGTCGACGTTTTGCCGCTTTTCATGTGCTTTAAAGGCGATTCGAATCTACCTCCTGAAACCTGTTTCCTGCAATTCTGCCTTGCTTTCAAATCCTCTTCGTTGCCTTCCCTCAATATATCTGTGGATGAGAGTTATCATTTATAGCTCTGCGGGTTTGTGAATGGCAGTGCCCCTGAGCTCCATTTTTCAACTGGCTTTTTTGGGAGCTGGCCGCAAAAGCGCGGGATTGCCTCAGGCCCTATTCTGCTTCTGGGCAGCAGGCTGAGCCTGTGGTTAATTCTTCTTCCTGAATGGAAAATAGAGTGACCTGTGCCTGTCCCAACACCTAGATCTAGTCTCTCATTGGTTGCCCCTCTTCCCGTTCATCCTCAGGACAAATTGCAACCTGTAGGGAACAGGAGGTTAAAGGTGCTGATTCTCCAAGTAGGGAGATTGCTAGTAAAGTAGCTGGAATGGCGAACCCGAGCACAAGGAGATGAGAAATGAGGTGCGTATTAGAAACCTTTCAAAATCACACGGTGTACCATCTTCTGGGTTTCTCATGCATGTTTTCGATGTAGGAAGATGCCCTTGAACCTGGAGATTTGGGACCCATTGGATGGGTACCAGGCAGTATTACTTTAAAGGGTCTGCGTTTGCTCACCCAACCTCACCCAACCTTTCAGCCCCAAGAGTGTCCACCCTTATGTCTCATCCAGCTGTGGGTCTAGATATGGTCAATCCAGGTTGCATCACAGCCTCTGAACGAATTTTGTAAGAATTTCTCTCTCTTTCACTGTCTTTGTTTTACGGGTTTTTAAAAGTAATTTATTTTTATAATGGGGTTTAGCTGCTTTTCACGGCTGTGTTTATGCGGCTTTACACCACTTGACTCACTTCCAGACAGATATCAATACATAGGTTTTAAGATTCTTACTAGTCACATATATTCTTGTGCGGTGAATAGGGGGTGTTGAGTCCAGTTCACTGAGCAAGGAGTAGGTCTTGTCTATTACATATTGGGTGTATGGAACGGTATCTGAGCGGATTTGAAACCCTTGTTTTATGCATCACCCCACCTCACCTTTCCCGTTAAGCAGCCATAGTGTGTTTTCTAAACGTGTGACTCTGTTCTGTTTTGTAATTCAGTTCAAGTGTAGCGGTTTTTACATTCCCTCTATAAGTGATAGCTTATGATAAGTGTCTTTTTCTGTGTGACTTATTTCACTTAGAATCGTCGTACCTAAATCCACTCATCTTGCTTCTACTAGCCTTATGACATTGATTTCAGGTCTGAGTGATATTCCATTTTACATAAGGACCACAACTTCTTTATCCATTTTTCTCTTTCCTGGGATATTTAAGATGTCATGAAGTGGAGGTTCTTGTCAACAGAGCAGCCCTAAACTTTGGGGTGCCTGTGTCTTGCTGATTTTTAGTTTTCCCAATTTATACGCCCATGAGTGGACGTGCCCTATGCTCCCTAAGCTGTGTGTTTTCGATGTTTCAGGACACACCGTACACTTCTCCAGAGTGGCTGTTGGCAATTTACATCCCGCCCATCAGCGTAGCAAGGCTGCCATTTCTCCATGGCCTGTCCTGCATTTCTGGTTTTGACACTTTTTGCAGCATGGCCCTTTTGACTGATGGGAAGCGAGACTTCCTTGTAGCGCTGATTTGCCTTTCCAGGTTGCTTGGTTGGCCAAAAAGGGCGTATGCTTTTTTTCCTGAATATATTCAGGAAAAAAAGCATACGCCCTTTTTGGACAAGGGCATCATTGTCGACGTTTTGCCACTTTTCATGTGCTTTAAAGGCGATTCGAATCTCCCTCCTGAAACCTGTTTCCTGCAATTCTGCCTTGCTTTCAAATCCTCTTCGTTGCCTTCCCTCAATATATCTGTGGATGAGAGTTATCATTTATAACTCTGCGGGTTTGTGAATTGCAGTGTCCCTGAGCTCCATTTTTCAACTGGCTTTTTTGGGAGCTGGCCGCAAAAGCGCGGGATTGCCTCAGGCCCTATTCTGCTTCTGAGCGGCAGGCTGAGCCTGTGGTTACTTCTTCTACCTGATGGGAAAATAGAGTGACCTGTGCCTGTCCCAACACCTAGATCTAGTCTCTCATTGGTTTCCCCTCATCCCTTTCATCCTCAGGACAAATTGCAACCTGTACGGAACAGGAGGTTAAAGGTGCTGCTTCTCCAAGTAGAGAGATTGTTAGTAAAGTAGCTAGAATGGCAAACCCCAACACAAGGAGATGAGAAATGAGGTGCGTTTTAGAAACCTTTCAAAATCACACGGTGTACCATCGTCTGGGTTTCTCATGCATGTTTTCGATGTAGGAAGATGCCCTTGAACCTGGATATTTGGGACCCATGGGATGGGTACCACGCAGTATTACTTTAAAGGGTATGCGTTTGCTCACACACCCTCACCCAACCTCTCAACCCCAAGAGTGTCCACCCTTATGTATCATCCAGCTGTGTGTCTAGATATGGTCAATCCAGGTTGCATCACATCCTCTGAACGAATATTGTAAGAATTTCTCTATTTCACTGTCTTTATTTTAAGGGTTTTCAAAAGTAATTTATTTTTATAATGGGGTTTAGCTGCTTTTCACGGCTGGTTTATGCGGCTTTACACCCACTTGACTCACTTCCAGACAGATATCAATACATAGGTTTTTAGATGCTTACTACTAACATATATTCTTGTGCGGTGAATAGGGCGTGTTGAATCCAGTTCACTGAGCAAGGAGTAGGTCTTGTGTATTACATATTGGGTGTATGGAAAGGTATCTGAGCGAATTTGAAACCCTTGTTTTATACATCACCCCACCTCACCTTTCCCGTTAAGCAGCCATAGTGTGTTTTCTAAACGTGTGACTCTGTTCTGTTTTGTAATTCAGTTCAAGTGTAGCGGTTTTTACATTCCCTCTATAAGTGATAGCTTATGATAAGTGTCTTTTTCTGTGTGACTTATTTCACTTAGAATCGTCGTACCTAAATCCACTCATCTTGCTTCTACTAGCCTTATGACATTGATTTCATGTCTGAGTGATATTCCATTGTACATAAGGACCACAACTTCTTTATCCATTTTTCTCTTTCCTGGGATATTTAAGGTGTCATGAAGTGGAGGTTGTTGTCAACAGAGCAGCCCTAAACTTTGGGGTGCCTGTGTCTTGCTGATTTTTAGTTTTCCCAATTTATACGCCCATGAGTGGACGTGCCATATGCTCCCTAAGCTGTGTTTTTTCGATGTTTCAGGACACACCGTACACTTCTCCAGAGTGGCTGTTGGCAATTTACAACCCGCCCATCAGCGTAGCAAGGCTGCCATTTCTCCATGGCCTGTCCAGCATTTCTGGTTTTGACACTTTTTGCAGCATGACCCTTTTGACCGATGGGAAGCGAGACTTCTTTGTAGCGCTGATTTGCCTTTCCAGGTTGCTTGGTTGGCCAAAAAGGGCGTATGCGTTTTTTCCTGAATATATTCAGGAAAAAACGCATACGCCCTTTTTGGACAAGGGCATCATTGTCGACGTTTTCCCACTTATCATGTGCTTTAAAGGCGATTCGAATCTACCTCCTGAAACCTGTTTCCTGCAATTCTGCCTTGCTTTCAAATCCTCTTCGTTGCCTTCCTTCAATATATTTGTGGACGCGAGTTATCATTTATAACTCAGCAGGTTTGTGAATGGCAGTGCCCCTGAGCTCCATTCTTCAACTGTCTTTTTGGGAGCTGGCCGCAAAAGCACGGGATTCCCTCAGGCACTTTTCTGGTTCCCGGCGGCAGGCTGAGCCTGTGGATAATTCTTCTTCCTGATGGGAAAATAGAGTGACCTGTGCCTGTCCCAACACCTAGATCTAGTCTCTCATTGGTTGCCCCTCTTCCCTTTCATCCTCAGGACAAATTGCAACCTGTACGGAACAGGAGGTTAAAGGTGCTGATTCTCCAAGTAGGGAGATTGTTAGTAAAGTAGCTGGAATGGCGAACCCGAACACAAGGAGATGAGAAATGAGGTGCGTTTTAAAACCTTTCCCGATCACACGGTGTACCATCGTCTGGGTTACTCATGCATGTTTTCGATGTAGGAAGATGCCCTTGAACCTGGAGATTTGGGACCCATGGGATGGGTACCACGCAGTATTGCTTTAAAGGGTCTGCGTTTGCTCACCCAACCTCACCCAACCTCTCAGCCCCAAGAGTTTCCGCCCTTATGTCTCATCCAGCTGTGGGTCTAGATATGGTCAATCCAGGTTGTATCACAGCCTCTGAACGAATTTTGTATGAATTTCTCTCTTTCACTGTCTTTATTTTAAGGGTTTTTAAAAGTAATTTATTTTTATAATGTGGTTTAGCTGCTTTTCACGGCTGTGTTTATGCGGCTTTACACCCACTTGACTCACTTCCAGACAGATATCAATACATAGGTTTTAAGATTCTTACTAGTCACATATATTCTTGTGCGGTGAATAGGGGGTGTTGAGTCCAGTTCACTGAGCAAGGAGTAGGTCTTGTCTATTACATATTCGGTGTATGGAAGGTATCTGAGCGAATTTGAATCCCTTGTTTTATGCATCACCCCACCTCACCTTTCCCGTTAAGCAGCCATAGTGTGTTTTCTAAACGTGTGACTCTGTTCTGTTTTGTAATTCAGTTCAAGTGTAGCGGTTTTTACATTCCCTCTATAAGTGATAGCTTATGATAAGTGTCTTTTTCTGTGTGACTTATTTCACTTAGAATCGTCGTACCTAAATCCACTCATCTTGCTTCTACTAGCCTTATGACATTGATTTCATGTCTGAGTGATATTCCATTGTACATAAGGACCACAACTTCTTTATCCATTTTTCTCTTTCCTGGGATATTTAAGGTGTCATGAAGTGGAGGTTCTTGTCAACAGAGCAGCCCTAAACTTTGGGGTGCCTGTGTCTTGCTGATTTTTAGTTTTCCCAATTTATACGCCCATGAGTGGACGTGCCCTATGCTCCCTAAGCTGTGTTTTTTCGATGTTTCAGGACACACCGTACACTTCTCCAGAGTGGCTGTTGGCAATTTACATCCCGCCCATCAGCGTAGCAAGGCTGCCATTTCTCCATGGCCTGTCCTGCATTTCTGGTTTAGACACTTTTTGCAGCATGGCCCTTTTGACCGATGGGAAGCGAGACTTCCTTGTAGTGCTGATTTGCCTTTCCAGGTTGCTTGTTTGGCCAAAAAGGGCGTATGCGTTTTTTCCTGAATATATTCAGGAAAAAACGCATACGCCCTTTTTGGACAAGGGCATCATTGTCGACGATTTGCCACTTTTCATGTTCTTTAAACGCGATTTGAATCTACCTCCTGAAACCTGTTTACTGCAATTCTGCCTTGCTTTCAAATCCTCTTCGTTGCCTTCCTTCAATATATTTGTGGACGAGAGTTATCATTTATAACTCAGCAGGTTTGTGAATGGCAGTGCCCCTGAGCTCCATTTTTCAACTGTCTTTTTGGGAGCTGGCCGCAAAAGCACGGGATTCCCTCAGGCCCTATTCTGGTTCCCGGCGGCAGGCTGAGCCTGTGGTTAATTCTTCTTCCAGATGGGAAAATAGAGTGACCTGTGCCTGTCCCAACACCTATATCTAGTCTCTCATTGGTTGCCCCTCATCCCTTTCATCCTCAGGACAAATTGCAACCTGTAGGGAACAGGAGCTTAAAGGTGCTGATTCTCCAAGTAGAGAGATTTTTAGTAAAGTAGCTGGAATGGCGAACCCGAACACAAGGGGATGAGAAATGAGGTGCCTTTTAGAAACCTTTCAAAATCACACTGTGTACCATCGTCTGGGTTTCTCATGCATGTTTTCGATGTAGGAAGATGCCCTTGAACCTGGAGATTTGGGACCCATGGGATGGGTACCACGCAGTATTACTTTAAAGGGTATGCGTTTGCTCACCCACCCTCACCCAACCTCTCAACCCCAAGAGGGTCCACCCTTATGTATCATCCAGCTTTGTGTCTAGATATGGTCAATCCAGGTTGCATCACATCCTCTGAACGAATTTTGTAAGAATTTCTCTATTTCACTGTCTTTATTTTAAGGGTTTTTAAAAGTAATTTATTTTTATAATGGGGTTTAGCTGCTTTTCACGGCTGGTTTATGCGGCTTTACACCCACTTGACTCACTTCCAGACAGATATCAATACATAGGTTTTAAGATTCTTACTAGTCACATATATTCTTGTGCGGTGAATAGGGGGTGTTGAGTCCAGTTCACTGAGCAAGGAGTAGGTCTTGTCTATTACATATTGGGTGTATGGAACCGTATCTGAGCGGATTTGAAACCCTTGTTTTATGCATCACCCCACCTCACCTTTCCCGTTAAGCAGCCATAGTGTGTTTTCTAAACGTGTGACTCTGTTCTGTTTTGTAATTCAGTTCAAGTGTAGCGGTTTTTACATTCCCTCTATAAGTGATAGCTTATGATAAGTGTCTTTTTCTGTGTGACTTATTTCACTTAGAATCGTCGTACCTAAGTCCATTCATCTTGCTTCTACTAGCCTTATGACATTGATTGCATGTCTGAATGATATTCCATTGTACATAAGGACCACAACTTCTTTATCCATTTTTCTCTTTCCTGGGATATTTAAGGTGTCATGAAGTGGAGGTTCTTGTCAACAGAGCAGCCCTAAATTTGGGGTGCCTGTGTCTTGCTGATTTTTAGTTTTCCCAATTTATACGCCCATGAGTGGACGTACCCTATGCTCCCTAAGCTGTGTTTTTTCGATTTTTCAGGACACACCGTACCCTTCTCCAGAGTGGCTGTTGGCAATTTACAACCCGCCCATCAGCGTAGCAAGGCTGCCATTTCTCCATGGCCTGTCCTGCATTTCTGGTTTTGACACTTTTTGCAGCATGGCCCTTTTGACCGATGGGAAGCGAGACTTCTTTGTAGCGCAGATTAGCCTTTCCAGGTTGCTTGGTTGGTCAAAAAGGGCGTATGCGTTTTTTCCAGAATATATTCAGGAAAAAACGCATACGCCCTTTTTGGCCAAGGGCATCATTGTCGACGTTTTGCCGCTTTTCATGTGCTTTAAAGGCGATTCGAATCTACCTCCTGAAACCTGTTTCCTGCAATTCTGCCTTGCTTTCAAATCCTCTTCGTTGCCTTCCCTCAATATATCTGTGGATGAGAGTTATCATTTATAGCTCTGCGGGTTTGTGAATGGCAGTGCCCCTGAGCTCCATTTTTCAACTGGCTTTTTTGGGAGCTGGCCGCAAAAGCGCGGGATTGCCTCAGGCCCTATTCTGCTTCTGGGCGGCAGGCTGAGCCTCTGGTTAATTCTTCTTCCTGAATGGAAAATAGAGTGACCTGTGCCTGTCCCAACACCTAGATCTAGTCTCTCATTGGTTGCCCCTCTTCCCGTTCATCCTCAGGACAAATTGCAACCTGTAGGGAACAGGAGGTTAAAGGTGCTGATTCTCCAAGTAGGGAGATTGCTAGTAAAGTAGCTGGAATGGCGAACCCGAGCACAAGGAGATGAGAAATGAGGTGCGTATTAGAAACCTTTCAAAATCACACGGTGTACCATCTTCTGGGTTTCTCATGCATGTTTTCGATGTAGGAAGATGCCCTTGAACCTGGAGATTTGGGACCCATTGGATGGGTACCAGGCAGTATTACTTTAAAGGGTCTGCGTTTGCTCACCCAACCTCACCCAACCTTTCAGCCCCAAGAGTGTCCACCCTTATGTCTCATCCAGCTGTGGGTCTAGATATGGTCAATCCAGGTTGCATCACAGCCTCTGAACGAATTTTGTAAGAATTTCTCTCTCTTTCACTGTCTTTGTTTTACGGGTTTTTAAAAGTAATTTATTTTTATAATGGGGTTTAGCTGCTTTTCACGGCTGTGTTTATGCGGCTTTACACCACTTGACTCACTTCCAGACAGATATCAATACATAGGTTTTAAGATTCTTACTAGTCACATATATTCTTGTGCGGTGAATAGGGGGTGTTGAGTCCAGTTCACTGAGCAAGGAGTAGGTCTTGTCTATTACATATTGGGTGTATGGAACGGTATCTGAGCGGATTTGAAACCCTTGTTTTATGCATCACCCCACCTCACCTTTCCCGTTAAGCAGCCATAGTGTGTTTTCTAAACGTGTGACTCTGTTCTGTTTTGTAATTCAGTTCAAGTGTAGCGGTTTTTACATTCCCTCTATAAGTGATAGCTTATGATAAGTGTCTTTTTCTGTGTGACTTATTTCACTTAGAATCGTCGTACCTAAGTCCATTCATCTTGCTTCTACTAGCCTTATGACATTGATTGCATGTCTGAATGATATTCCATTGTACATAAGGACCACAACTTCTTTATCCATTTTTCTCTTTCCTGGGATATTTAAGGTGTCATGAAGTGGAGGTTCTTGTCAACAGAGCAGCCCTAAACTTTGGGGTGCCTGTGTCTTGCTGATTTTTAGTTTTCCCAATTTATACGCCCATGAGTGGACGTACCCTGTGCTCCCTAAGCTGTGTTTTTTCGATTTTTCAGGACACACCGTACCCTTCTCCAGAGTGGCTGTTGGCAATTTACAACCCGCCCATCAGCGTAGCAAGGCTGCCATTTCTCCATGGCCTGTCCTGCATTTCTGGTTTTGACACTTTTTGCAGCATGGCCCTTTTGACCGATGGGAAGCGAGACTTCTTTGTAGCGCAGATTAGCCTTTCCAGGTTGCTTGGTTGGTCAAAAAGGGCGTATGCATTTTTTCCTGAATATATTCAGGAAAAAACGCATACGCCCTTTTTGGCCAAGGGCATCATTGTCGACGTTTTGCCGCTTTTCATGTGCTTTAAAGGCGATTCGAATCTACCTCCTGAAACCTGTTTCCTGCAATTCTGCCTTGCTTTCAAATCCTCTTCATTGCCTTCCCTCAATATATCTGTGGATGAGAGTTATCATTTATAGCTCTGCGGGTTTGTGAATGGCAGTGCCCCTGAGCTCCATTTTTCAACTGGCTTTTTTGGGAGCTGGCCGCAAAAGCGCGGGATTGCCTCTGGCCCTATTCTGCTTCTGGGCGGCAGGCTGAGCCTGTGGTTAATTCTTCTTCCTGAATGGAAAATAGAGTGACCTGTGCCTGTCCCAACACCTAGATCTAGTCTCTCATTGGTTGCCCCTCTTCCCGTTCATCCTCAGGACAAATTGCAACCTGTAGGGAACAGGAGGTTAAAGGTGCTGATTCTCCAAGTAGGGAGATTGCTAGTAAAGTAGCTGGAATGGCGAACCCGAGCACAAGGAGATGAGAAATGAGGTGCGTATTAGAAACCTTTCAAAATCACACGGTGTACCATCTTCTGGGTTTCTCATGCATGTTTTCGATGTAGGAAGATGCCCTTGAACCTGGAGATTTGGGACCCATTGGATGGGTACCAAGCAGTATTACTTTAAAGGGTCTGCGTTTGCTCACCCAACCTCACCCAACCTTTCAGCCCCAAGAGTGTCCACCCTTATGTCTCATCCAGCTGTGGGTCTAGATATGGTCAATCCAGGTTGCATCACAGCCTCTGAACGAATTTTGTAAGAATTTCTCTCTCTTTCACTGTCTTTGTTTTACGGGTTTTTAAAAGTAATTTATTTTTATAATGGGGTTTAGCTGCTTTTCACGGCTGTGTTTATGCGGCTTTACACCACTTGACTCACTTCCAGACAGATATCAATACATAGGTTTTAAGATTCTTACTAGTCACATATATTCTTGTGCGGTGAATAGGGGGTGTTGAGTCCAGTTCACTGAGCAAGGAGTAGGTCTTGTCTATTACATATTGGGTGTATGGAACGGTATCTGAGCGAATTTGAAACCCTTGTTTTATGCATCACCCCACCTCACCTTTCCCGTTAAGCAGCCATAGTGTGTTTTCTAAACGTGTGACTCTGTTCTGTTTTGTAATTCAGTTCAAGTGTAGCGGTTTTTACATTCCCTCTATAAGTGATAGCTTATGATAAGTGTCTTTTTCTGTGTGACTTATTTCACTTAGAATCGTCGTACCTAAGTCCATTCATCTTGTTTCTACTAGCCTTATAACATTGATTGCATGTATGAGTGATATTCCATTCTACATAAGGACCACAACTTCTTTATCCATTTTTCTCTTTCCTAGGATATTTAAGGTGTCATGAAGTGGAGGTTCTTGTCAACAGAGCAGCCCTAAACTTTGGGGTGCCTGTGTCTTGCTGATTTTTAGTTTTCGCAATTTATACGCCCATGAGTGGATGTAACCTATGCTCCCTAAGCTGTGTTTTTTCGACTTTTCAGGGCACACCGTACACTTATCAAGAGTGGCTGTTGGCAATTTACATCCCGCCCATCAGCGTAGCAAGGCTGCCATTTCTCCATGGCCTGTCCTGCATTTCTGGTTTTGACACTTTTTGCAGCATGGCCCTTTTGACCGATGGGAAGCGAGACTTCTTTGTATCGCAGATTAGCCTTTCCAGGTTGCTTGGTTGGTCAAAAAGGGCGTATGCGTGTTTTCCTGAATATATTCAGGAAAATACGCGTAGGCCCTTTTTGGCCAAGGGCATCATTGTCGACGTTTTGCCACTTTTCATGTGCTTTAAAGGCGATTCGAATCTACCTCCTGAAACCTGTTTCCTGCAATTCTGCCTTGCTTTCAAATCCTCTTCGTTGCCTTCCCTCAATATATCTGTGGATGAGAGTTATCATTTATAGCTCTGCGGGTTTGTGAATGGCAGTGCCCCTGAGCTCCATTTTTCAACTGTCTTTTTTGGGAGCTGGCCGCAAAAGCGCGGGATTGCCTCAGGCCCTATTCTGCTTCTGGGCGGCAGGCTGAGCCTGTGGTTAATTCTTCTTCCTGAATGGAAAATAGAGTGACCTGTGCCTGTCCCAACACCTAGATCTAGTCTCTCATTGGTTGCCCCTCTTCCCGTTCATCCTCAGGACAAATTGCAACCTGTAGGGAACAGGAGGTTAAAGGTGCTGATTCTCCAAGTAGGGAGATTGCTACTAAAGTAGCTGGAATGGCGAACCCGAGCACAAGGAGATGAGAAATGAGGTGCATAATAGAAACCTTTCAAAATCACACGGTGTACCATCTTCTGGGTTTCTCATGCATGTTTTCGATGTAGGAAGATGCCCTTGAACCTGGAGATTTGGGACCCATGGGATGGGTACCAGGCAGTATAACTTTAAAGGGTCTGCGTTTGCTCACACAACCTCACCCAACCTTTCAGCCCCAAGAGTGTCCACCCTTATGTTTCATCCAGCTGTGGGTCTAGATATGGTCAATCCAGGTTGCATCACAGCCTCTGAACGAATTTTGTAAGAATTTCTCTCTCTTTCACTGTCTTTGTTTTACGGGTTTTTAAAAGTAATTTATTTTTATAATGGGGTTTAGCTGCTTTTCACGGCTGTGTTTATGCGGCTTTACACCCACTTGACTCACTTCCAGACAGATATCAATACATAGGTTTTAAGATTCTTACTAGTCACATATATTCTTGTGCGGTGAATAGGGGGTGTTGAGTCCAGTTCACTGAGCAAGGAGTAGGTCTTGTCTATTACATATTGGGTGTATGGAACGGTATCTGAGCGAATTTGAAACCCTTGTTTTATGCATCACCCCACCTCACCTTTCCCGTTAAGCAGCCATAGTGTGTTTTCTAAACGAGTGACTCTGTTCTGTTTTGTAATTCAGTTCAAGTGTAGCGGTTTTTACATTCCCTCTATAAGTGATAGCTTATGATAAGTGTCTTTTTCTGTGTGACTTATTTCACTTAGAATCGTCGTACCTAAATCCACTCATCTTGCTTCTTCTAGCCTTATGACATTGATTTCATGTCTGAGTGATATTCCATTGTACATAAGGACCACAACTTCTTTATCCATTTTTCTCTTTCCTGGGATATTTAAGGTGTCATGAAGTGGAGGTTCTTGTCAACAGAGCAGCCCTAAACTTTGGGGTGCCTGTGTCTTGCTGATTTTTAATTTTCCCAATTTATACGCCCATGATTGGACGTGCCCTATGCTCCCTAAGCTGTGTTTTTTCGATGTTTCAGGACACACCGTACACTTCTCCAGAGTGGCTGTTGGCAATTTACATCCCGCCCATCAGCGTAGCAAGGCTGCCATTTCTCCATGGCCTGTCCTGCATTTCTGGTTTTGACACTTTTTGCAGCATGGCCCTTTTGACCGATGGGAAGCGAGACTTCTTTTTAGCGCTGATTAGCCTTTCCAGGTTGCTTGGTTGGCCAAACAGGGCGTATGCGTTTTTTCCTGAATATATTCAGGAAAAAACGCATACGCCCTGTTTGGCCAAGGGCATCATTTTCGACGTTTTGCCACTTTTCATGTGCTTTAAAGGCGATTCGATTCTACCTCCTGAAACCTGTTTCCTGCAATTCTGCCTTGCTTTCAAATCCTCTTCGTTGCCTTCCTTCAATATATTTGTGGACGAGAGTTATCATTTATAACTCAGCAGGTTTGTGAATGGCAGTGCCCCTGAGCTCCATTTTTCAACTGTCTTTTTGGGAGCTGGCCGCAAAAGCACGGGATTCCCTCAGGCCCTATTCTGGTTCCCGGCGGCAGGCTGAGCCTGTGGATAATTCTTCTTCCTGATGGGAAAATAGAGTGACCTGTGCCTGTCCCAACACCTAGATCTAGTCTCTCATTGGTTGCCCCTATTCCCTTTCATCCTCAGGACAAATTGCAACCTGTACAGAACAGGAGGTTAAAGGTGCTGATTCTCCAAGTAGGGAGATTGTTAGTAAAGTAGCTGGAATGGCGAACCCGAACACAAGGAGATGAGAAATGAGGTGTGTTTTAAAACCTTTCCCGATCACACGGTGTACCATCGTCTGGGTTACTCATGCATGTTTTCGATGTAGGAAGATGCCTTTGAACCTGGAGATTTGGGACCCATGGGATGGGTACCAGGCAGTATTACTTTAAAGGGTCTGCGTTTGCTCACCCAACCTCACCAAATATCTCAGCCCCAAGAGTGTCCACCCTTATGTCTCATCCAGCTGTGGGTCTAGATATGGTCAATCCAGGTTGCATCACAGCCTCTGAACGAATTTTGTAAGAATTTCTCTCTCTTTCACTGTCTTTGTTTTACGGGTTTTTAAAAGTAATTTATTTTTATAATGGGGTTTAGCTGCTTTTCACGGCTGTGTTTATGCGGCTTTACACCACTTGACTCACTTCCAGACAGATATCAATACATAGGTTTTAAGATTCTTACTAGTCACATATATTCTTGTGCGGTGAATAGGGGGTGTTGAGTCCAGTTCACTGAGCAAGGAGTAGGTCTTGTCTATTACATATTGGGTGTATGGAACGGTATCTGAGCGAATTTGAAACCCTTGTTTTATGCATCACCCCACCTCACCTTTCCCGTTAAGCAGCCATAGTGTGTTTTCTAAACGTGTGACTCTGTTCTGTTTTGTAATTCAGTTCAAGTGTAGCGGTTTTTACATTCCCTCTATAAGTGATAGCTTATGATAAGTGTCTTTTTCTGTGTGACTTATTTCACTTAGAATCGTCGTACCTAAGTCCATTCATCTTGTTTCTACTAGCCTTATAACATTGATTGCATGTATGAGTGATATTCCATTCTACATAAGGACCACAACTTCTTTATCCATTTTTCTCTTTCCTAGGATATTTAAGGTGTCATGAAGTGGAGGTTCTTGTCAACAGAGCAGCCCTAAACTTTGGGGTGCCTGTGTCTTGCTGATTTTTAGTTTTCGCAATTTATACGCCCATGAGTGGATGTAACCTATGCTCCCTAAGCTGTGTTTTTTCGACTTTTCAGGGCACACCGTACACTTATCAAGAGTGGCTGTTGGCAATTTACATCCCGCCCATCAGCGTAGCAAGGCTGCCATTTCTCCATGGCCTGTCCTGCATTTCTGGTTTTGACACTTTTTGCAGCATGGCCCTTTTGACCGATGGGAAGCGAGACTTCTTTGTATCGCAGATTAGCCTTTCCAGGTTGCTTGGTTGGTCAAAAAGGGCGTATGCGTGTTTTCCTGAATATATTCAGGAAAATACGCGTAGGCCCTTTTTGGCCAAGGGCATCATTGTCGACGTTTTGCCACTTTTCATGTGCTTTAAAGGCGATTCGAATCTACCTCCTGAAACCTGTTTCCTGCAATTCTGCCTTGCTTTCAAATCCTCTTCGTTGCCTTCCCTCAATATATCTGTGGATGAGAGTTATCATTTATAGCTCTGCGGGTTTGTGAATGGCAGTGCCCCTGAGCTCCATTTTTCAACTGTCTTTTTTGGGAGCTGGCCGCAAAAGCGCGGGATTGCCTCAGGCCCTATTCTGCTTCTGGGCGGCAGGCTGAGCCTGTGGTTAATTCTTCTTCCTGAATGGAAAATAGAGTGACCTGTGCCTGTCCCAACACCTAGATCTAGTCTCTCATTGGTTGCCCCTCTTCCCGTTCATCCTCAGGACAAATTGCAACCTGTAGGGAACAGGAGGTTAAAGGTGCTGATTCTCCAAGTAGGGAGATTGCTACTAAAGTAGCTGGAATGGCGAACCCGAGCACAAGGAGATGAGAAATGAGGTGCATAATAGAAACCTTTCAAAATCACACGGTGTACCATCTTCTGGGTTTCTCATGCATGTTTTCGATGTAGGAAGATGCCCTTGAACCTGGAGATTTGGGACCCATGGGATGGGTACCAGGCAGTATAACTTTAAAGGGTCTGCGTTTGCTCACACAACCTCACCCAACCTTTCAGCCCCAAGAGTGTCCACCCTTATGTTTCATCCAGCTGTGGGTCTAGATATGGTCAATCCAGGTTGCATCACAGCCTCTGAACGAATTTTGTAAGAATTTCTCTCTCTTTCACTGTCTTTGTTTTACGGGTTTTTAAAAGTAATTTATTTTTATAATGGGGTTTAGCTGCTTTTCACGGCTGTGTTTATGCGGCTTTACACCCACTTGACTCACTTCCAGACAGATATCAATACATAGGTTTTAAGATTCTTACTAGTCACATATATTCTTGTGCGGTGAATAGGGGGTGTTGAGTCCAGTTCACTGAGCAAGGAGTAGGTCTTGTCTATTACATATTGGGTGTATGGAACGGTATCTGAGCGAATTTGAAACCCTTGTTTTATGCATCACCCCACCTCACCTTTCCCGTTAAGCAGCCATAGTGTGTTTTCTAAACGAGTGACTCTGTTCTGTTTTGTAATTCAGTTCAAGTGTAGCGGTTTTTACATTCCCTCTATAAGTGATAGCTTATGATAAGTGTCTTTTTCTGTGTGACTTATTTCACTTAGAATCGTCGTACCTAAATCCACTCATCTTGCTTCTTCTAGCCTTATGACATTGATTTCATGTCTGAGTGATATTCCATTGTACATAAGGACCACAACTTCTTTATCCATTTTTCTCTTTCCTGGGATATTTAAGGTGTCATGAAGTGGAGGTTCTTGTCAACAGAGCAGCCCTAAACTTTGGGGTGCCTGTGTCTTGCTGATTTTTAATTTTCCCAATTTATACGCCCATGATTGGACGTGCCCTATGCTCCCTAAGCTGTGTTTTTTCGATGTTTCAGGACACACCGTACACTTCTCCAGAGTGGCTGTTGGCAATTTACATCCCGCCCATCAGCGTAGCAAGGCTGCCATTTCTCCATGGCCTGTCCTGCATTTCTGGTTTTGACACTTTTTGCAGCATGGCCCTTTTGACCGATGGGAAGCGAGACTTCTTTTTAGCGCTGATTAGCCTTTCCAGGTTGCTTGGTTGGCCAAACAGGGCGTATGCGTTTTTTCCTGAATATATTCAGGAAAAAACGCATACGCCCTGTTTGGCCAAGGGCATCATTTTCGACGTTTTGCCACTTTTCATGTGCTTTAAAGGCGATTCGATTCTACCTCCTGAAACCTGTTTCCTGCAATTCTGCCTTGCTTTCAAATCCTCTTCGTTGCCTTCCTTCAATATATTTGTGGACGAGAGTTATCATTTATAACTCAGCAGGTTTGTGAATGGCAGTGCCCCTGAGCTCCATTTTTCAACTGTCTTTTTGGGAGCTGGCCGCAAAAGCACGGGATTCCCTCAGGCCCTATTCTGGTTCCCGGCGGCAGGCTGAGCCTGTGGATAATTCTTCTTCCTGATGGGAAAATAGAGTGACCTGTGCCTGTCCCAACACCTAGATCTAGTCTCTCATTGGTTGCCCCTATTCCCTTTCATCCTCAGGACAAATTGCAACCTGTACAGAACAGGAGGTTAAAGGTGCTGATTCTCCAAGTAGGGAGATTGTTAGTAAAGTAGCTGGAATGGCGAACCCGAACACAAGGAGATGAGAAATGAGGTGTGTTTTAAAACCTTTCCCGATCACACGGTGTACCATCGTCTGGGTTACTCATGCATGTTTTCGATGTAGGAAGATGCCTTTGAACCTGGAGATTTGGGACCCATGGGATGGGTACCAGGCAGTATTACTTTAAAGGGTCTGCGTTTGCTCACCCAACCTCACCAAATATCTCAGCCCCAAGAGTGTCCACCCTTATGTCTCATCCAGCTGTGGGTCTAGATATGGTCAACCCAGGTTGCATCACAGCCTCTGAACGAATTTTGTAAGAATTTCTCTCTCTTTCACTGTCTTTGTTTTATGGGTTTCTAAATGTAATTTATTTTTATAATGGGGTTTAGCTGCTTTTCACGGCTGTGTTTATGCGGCTTTACACCACTTGACTCACTTCCAGACAGATATCAATACATAGGTTTTAAGATTCTTACTAGTGACATATATTCTTGTGCGGTGAATAGGGGGTGTTGAGTCCAGTTCACTGAGCAAGGAGTAGGTCTTGTCTATTACATATTGGGTGTATGGAACGGTATCTGAGCGAATTTGAAACCCTTGTTTTATGCATCACCCCACCTCACCTTTCCCGTTAAGCAGCCATAGTGTGTTTTCTAAACGTGTGACTCTGTTCTGTTTTGTAATTCAGTTCAAGTGTAGCGGTTTTTACATTCCCTCTATAAGTGATAGCTTATGATAAGTGTCTTTTTCTGTGTGACTTATTTCACTTAGAATCGTCGTACCTAAGTCCATTCATCTTGCTTCTACTAGCCTTATGACATTGATTGCATGTCTGAGTGATATTCCATTGTACATAAGGACCACAACTTCTTTATCCATTTTTCTCTTTCCTGGGATATTTAAGGTGTCATGAAGTGGAGGTTCTTGTCAACAGAGCAGCCCTAAACTTTGGGGTGCCTGTGTCTTGCTGATTTTTAGTTTTCGCAATTTATACGCCCATGAGTGGACGTACCCTATGCTCCCTAAGCTGTGTTTTTTCGATTTTTCAGGACACACCGTACCCTTCTCCAGAGTGGCTGTTGGCAATTTACAACCCGCCCATCAGCGTAGCAAGGCTGCCATTTCTCCATGGCCTGTCCTGCATTTCTGGTTTTGACACTTTTTACAGCATGGCCCTTTTGACCGATGGGAAGCGAGACTTCTTTGTAGCGCAGATTAGCCTTTCCAGGTTGCTTGGTTGGTCAAAAAGGGCGTATGCGTTTTTTCCTGAATATATTCAGGAAAAAACGCATACGCCCTTTTTGGCCAAGGGCATCATTGTCGACGTTTTGCCGCTTTTCATGTGCTTTAAAGGCGATTCGAATCTACCTCCTGAAACCTGTTTCCTGCAATTCTGCCTTGCTTTCAAATCCTCTTCGTTGCCTTCCCTCAATATATCTGTGGATGAGAGTTATCATTTATAGCTCTGCGGGTTTGTGAATGGCAGTGCTCCTGAGCTCCATTTTTCAACTGGCTTTTTTGGGAGCTGGCCGCAAAAGCGCGGGATTGCCTCAGGCCCTATTCTGCTTCTGGGCGGCAGGCTGAGCCTGTGGTTAATTCTTCTTCCTGAATGGAAAATAGAGTGACCTGTGCCTGTCCCAACACCTAGATCTAGTCTCTCATTGGTTGCCCCTCTTCCCGTTCATCCTCAGGACAAATTGCAACCTGTAGGGAACAGGAGGTTAAAGGTGCTGATTCTCCAAGTAGGGAGATTGCTAGTAAAGTAGCTGGAATGGCGAACCCGAGCACAAGGAGATGAGAAATATGGTGCGTATTAGAAACCTTTCAAAATCACACGGTGTACCATCTTCTGGGTTTCTCATGCATGTTTTCGATGTAGGAAGATGCCCTTGAACCTGGAGATTTGGGACCCATTGGATGGGTACCAGGCAGTATTTCTTTAAAGGGTCTGCATTTGCTCACCCAACCTCACCCAACCTTTCAGCCCCAAGAGTGTCCACCCTTATGTCTCATCCAGCTGTGGGTCTAGATATGGTCAATCCAGGTTGCATCACAGCCTCTGAACGAATTTTGTAAGAATTTCTCTCTCTTTCATTGTCTTTGTTTTACGGGTTTTTAAAAGTAATTTATTTTTATAATGGGGTTTAGCTGCTTTTTACGGCTGTGTTTATGCGGTTTACACCACTTGACTCACTTCCAGACAGATATCAATACATAGGTTTTAAGATTCTTACTAGTCACATATATTCTTGTGCGGTGAATAGGGGGTGTTGAGTCCAGTTCACTGAGCAAGGAGTAGGTCTTGTCTATTACATATTGGGTGTATGGAACGGTATCTGAGCGAATTTGAAACCCTTGTTTTATGCATCACCCCACCTCACCTTTCCCATTAAGCAGCCATAGTGTGTTTTCTAAACGTGTGACTCTGTTCTGTTTTGTAATTCAGTTCAAGTGTAGCGGTTTTTACATTCCCTCTATAAGTGATAGCTTATGATAAGTGTCTTTTTCTGTGTGACTTATTTCACTTAGAATCGTCGTACCTAAGTCCATTCATCTTGCTTCTACTAGCCTTATGACATTGATTGCATGTCTGAGTGATATTCCATTGTACATAAGGACCACAACTTCTTTATCCATTTTTCTCTTTCCTAGGATATTTAAGGTGTCATGAAGTGGAGGTTCTTGTCAACAGAGCAGCCCTAAACTTTGGGGTGCCTGTGTCTTGCTGATTTTTAGTTTTCGCAATTTATACGCCCATGAGTGGACGTACCCTATGCTCCCTAAGCTGTGTTTTTTCGATTTTTCAGGACACACCGTACACTTCTCCAGAGTGGCTGTTGGCAATTTACATCCCGCCCATCAGCGTAGCAAGGCTGCCATTTCTCCATGGCCTGTCCTGCATTTCTGGTTTTGACACTTTTTGCAGCATGGCCCTTTTGACCGATGGGAAGCGAGACTTCTTTGTAGCGCAGATTAACCTTTCCAGATTGCTTGGTTGGTCAAAAAGGGCGTATGCGTTTTTTCCTGAATATATTCAGGAAAAAACGCATACGCCCTTTTTGGCCAAGGGCATCATTGTCGACGTTTTGCCACTTTTCATGTGCTTTAAAGGCGATTCGAATCTACCTCCTGAAACCTGTTTCCTGCAATTCTGCCTTGCTTTCAAATCCTCTTCGTTGCCTTTCCTCAATATATCTGTGGATGAGAGTTATCATTTATAGCTCTGCGGGTTTGTGAATGGCAGTGCCCCTGAGCTCCATTTTTCAACTGGCTTTTTTGGGAGCTGGCCGCAAAAGCGCGGTATTGCCTCAGGCCCTATTCTGCTTCTGGGCGGCAGGCTGAGCCTGTGGTTAATTCTTCTTCCTGAATGGAAAATAGAGTGACCTGTGCCTGTCCCAACACCTAGATCTAGTCTCTCATTGGTTGCCCCTCTTCCCGTTCATCCTCAGGACAAATTGCAACCTGTAGGGAACAGGAGGTTAAAGGTGCTGATTCTCCAAGTAGGGAGATTGCTAGTAAAGTAGCTGGAATGGCGAACCCGAGCACAAGGAGATGAGAAATGAGGTGCGTATTAGAAACCTTTCAAAATCACACGGTGTACCATCTTCTGGGTTTCTCATGCATGTTTTCGATGTAGGAAGTTGCCCTTGAACCTGGAGATTTGGGACCCATTGGATGGGTACCAGGCAGTATTACTTTAAAGGGTCTGCGTTTGCTCACCCAACCTCACCCAACCTTTCAGCCCCAAGAGTGTCCACCCTTATGTCTCATCCAGCTGTGGGTCTAGATATGGTCAATCCAGGTTGCATCACAGCCTCTGAACGAATTTTGTAAGAATTTCTCTCTCTTTCACTGTCTTTGTTTTACGGGTTTTTAAAAGTAATTTATTTTTATAATGGGGTTTATCTGCTTTTCACGGCTGTGTTTATGCGGCTTTACACCACTTGACTCACTTCCAGACAGATATCAATACATAGGTTTTAAGATTCTTACTAGTCACATATATTCTTGTGCGGTGAATAGGGGGTGTTGAGTCCAGTTCACTGAGCAAGGAGTAGGTCTTGTCTATTACATATTGGGTGTATGGAACGGTATCTGAGCGAATTTGAAACCCTTGTTTTATGCATCACCCCACCTCACCTTTCCCGTTAAGCAGCCATAGTGTGTTTTCTAAACGTGTGACTCTGTTCTGTTTTGTAATTCAGTTCAAGTGTAGCGGTTTTTACATTCCCTCTATAAGTGATAGCTTATGATAAGTGTCTTTTTCTGTGTGACTTATTTCACTTAGAATCGTCGTACCTAAGTCCATTCATCTTGCTTCTACTAGCCTTATGACATTGATTGCATGTCTGAGTGATATTCCATTGTACATAAGGACCACAACTTCTTTATCCATTTTTCTCTTTCCTGGGATATTTAAGGTGTCATGAAGTGGAGGTTCTTGTCAACAGAGCAGCCCTAAACTTTGGGGTGCCTGTGTCTTGCTGATTTTTAGTTTTCCCAATTTATACGCCCATGAGTGGACGTACCCTATGCTCCCTAAGCTGGGTTTTTTCGATTTTTCAGGACACACCGTACACTTCTCCAGAGTGGCTGTTGGCAATTTACATCCCGCACATCAGCGTAGCAAGGCTGCCATTTCTCCATGGCCTGTCCTGCATTTCTGGTTTTGACACTTTTTGCAGCATGGCCCTTTTGACCGATGGGAAGCGAGACTTCTTTGTAGCGCAGTTTAGCCTTTCCAGGTTGCTTGGTTGGTCAAAAAGGGCGTATGCGTTTTTTCCTGAATATATTCAGGAAAAAACGCATACGCCCTTTTTGGCCAAGGGCATCATTGTCCACGTTTTGCCACTTTTCATGTGCTTTAAAGGCGATTCGAATCTACCTCCTGAAACCTGTTTCCTGCAATTCTGCCTTGCTTTCAAATCCTCTTCGTTGCCTTCCCTCAATATATCTGTGGATGAGAGTTATCATTTATAGCTCTGCGGGTTTGTGAATGGCAGTGCCCCTGAGCTCAATTTTTCAACTGGCTTTTTTGGGAGCTGGCCGCAAAAGCGCGGGATTGCCTCAGGCCCTATTCTGCTTCTGGGCTGCAGGCTGAGCCTGTGGTTAATTCTTCTTCCTGAGTGGAAAATAGAGTGACCTGTGCCTGTCCCAACACCTAGATCTAGTCTCTCATTGGTTGCCCCTCTTCCCGTTCATCCTCAGGACAAATTGCAACCTGTAGGGAACAGAAGCTTAAAGGTGCTGATTCTCCAAGTAGGGAGATTGCTAGTAAAGTAGCTGGAATGGCGAACCCGAGCACAAGGAGATGAGAAATGAGGTGCGTATTAGAAACCTTTCAAAATCACACGGTGTAACATCTTCTGGGTTTCTCATGCATGTTTTCGATGTAGGAAGATGCCCTTGAACCTGGAGATTTGGGACCCATGGGATGGGTACCAGGCAGCATTACTTTAAAGGGTCTGCGTTTGCTCACCCAACCTCACCCAACCTTTCAGCCCCAAGAGTGTCCACCCTTATGTCTCATCCAGCTGTGGGTCTAGATATGGTCAATCCAGGTTGCATCACAGCCTCTGAACGAATTTTGTAAGAATTTCTCTCTCTTTCACTGTCTTTGTTTTATGGGTTTTTAAATGTAATTTATTTTTATAATGGCGTTTAGCTGCTTTTCACGGTTGTGTTTATGCGGCTTTACACCACTTGACTCACTTCCAGACAGATATCAATACATAGGTTTTAAGATTCTTACTAGTCACATATATTCTTGTGCGGTGAATAGGGGGTGTTGAGTCCAGTTCACTGAGCAAGGAGTAGGTCTTGTCTATTACATATTGGGTGTATGGAACGGTATCTGAGCGAATTTGAAACCCTTGTTTTATGCATCACCCCACCTCACCTTTCCCATTAAGCAGCCATAGTGTGTTTTCTAAACGTGTGACTCTGTTCTGTTTTGTAATTCAGTTCAAGTGTAGCGGTTTTTACATTCCCTCTATAAGTGATAGCTTATGATAAGTGTCTTTTTCTGTGTGACTTATTTCACTTAGAATCGTCGTACCTAAGTCCATTCATCTTGCTTCTACTAGCCTTATGACATTGATTGCATGTCTGAGTGATATTCCATTGTACATAAGGACCACAACTTCTTTATCCATTTTTCTCTTTCCTGGGATATTTAAGGTGTCATGAAGTGGAGGTTCTTGTCAACAGAGCAGCCCTAAACTTTGGGGTGCCTGTGTCTTGCTGATTTTTAGTTTTCCCAATTTATACGCCCATGAGTGGACGTACCCTATGCTCCCTAAGCTGGGTTTTTTCGATTTTTCAGGACACACCGTACACTTCTCCAGAGTGGCTGTTGGCAATTTACATCCCGCACATCAGCGTAGCAAGGCTGCCATTTCTCCATGGCCTGTCCTGCATTTCTGGTTTTGACACTTTTTGCAGCATGGCCCTTTTGACCGATGGGAAGCGAGACTTCTTTGTAGCGCAGTTTAGCCTTTCCAGGTTGCTTGGTTGGTCAAAAAGGGCGTATGCGTTTTTCCTGAATATATTCAGGAAAAAACGCATACGCCCTTTTTGGCCAAGGGCATCATTGTCCACGTTTTGCCACTTTTCATGTGCTTTAAAGGCGATTCGAATCTACCTCCTGAAACCTGTTTCCTGCAATTCTGCCTTGCTTTCAAATCCTCTTCGTTGCCTTCCCTCAATATATCTGTGGATGAGAGTTATCATTTATAGCTCTGCGGGTTTGTGAATGGCAGTGCCCCTGAGCTCAATTTTTCAACTGGCTTTTTTGGGAGCTGGCCGCAAAAGCGCGGGATTGCCTCAGGCCCTATTCTGCTTCTGGGCTGCAGGCTGAGCCTGTGGTTAATTCTTCTTCCTGAGTGGAAAATAGAGTGACCTGTGCCTGTCCCAACACCTAGATCTAGTCTCTCATTGGTTGCCCCTCTTCCCGTTCATCCTCAGGACAAATTGCAACCTGTAGGGAACAGAAGCTTAAAGGTGCTGATTCTCCAAGTAGGGAGATTGCTAGTAAAGTAGCTGGAATGGCGAACCAGAGCACAAGGAGATGAGAAATGAGGTGCGTATTAGAAACCTTTCAAAATCACACGGTGTACCATCTTCTGGGTTTCTCATGCATGTTTTCGATGTAGGAAGATGCCCTTGAACCTGGAGATTTGGGACCCATGGGATGGGTACCAGGCAGTATTACTTTAAAGGGTCTGCGTTTGCTCACCCAACCTCACCCAACCTTTCAGCCCCAAGAGTGTCCACCCTTATGTCTCATCCAGCTGTGGGTCTAGATATGGTCAATCCAGGTTGCATCACAGCCTCTGAACGAATTTTGTAAGAATTTCTCTCTCTTTCACTGTCTTTGTTTTATGGGTTTTTAAATGTAATTTATTTTTATAATGGGGTTTAGCTGCTTTTCACGGCTGTGTTTATGCGGCTTTACACCACTTGACTCACTTCCAGACAGATATCAATACATAGGTTTTAAGATTCTTACTAGTCACATATATTCTTGTGCGGTGAATAGGGGGTGTTGAGTCCAGTTCACTGAGCAAGGAGTAGGTCTTGTCTATTACATATTGGGTGTATGGAACGGTATCTGAGCGAATTTGAAACCCTTGTTTTATGCATCACCCCACCTCACCTTTCCCATTAAGCAGCCATAGTGTGTTTTCTAAACGTGTGACTCTGTTCTGTTTTGTAATTCAGTTCAAGTGTAGCGGTTTTTACATTCCCTCTATAAGTGATAGCTTATGATAAGTGTCTTTTTCTGTGTGACTTATTTCACTTAGAATCGTCGTACCTAAGTCCAATCATCTTGCTTCTACTAGCCTTATGACATTGATTGCATGTCTGAGTGATATTCCATTGTACATAAGGACCACAACTTCTTTATCCATTTTTCTCTTTCCTGGGATATATAAGGTGTCATGAAGTGGAGGTTCTTGTCAACAGAGCAGCCCTAAACTTTGGGGTGCCTCTGTCTTGCTGATTTTTAGTTTTCGCAATTTATACGCCCATGAGTGGACGTACCCTATGCTCCCTAAGCTGTGTTTTTTCGATTTTTCAGGACACACCGAACACTTCTCCAGAGTGGCTGTTGGCAATTTACATCCCGCCCATCAGCGTAGCAAGGCTGCCATTTCTCCATGGCCTGTCCTGCATTTCTGGTTTTGACACTTTTTGCAGCATGGCCCTTTTGACCGATGGGAAGCGAGACTTCTTTGTAGCGCAGATTAGCCTTTCCAGGTTGCTTGGTTGGTCAAAAAGGGCGTATGCGTGTTTTCCTGAATATATTCAGGAAAACACGCATACGCCCTTTTTGGCCAAGGGCATCATTGTCGACGTTTTGCCACTTTTCATGTGCTTTAAAGGCGATTCGAATCTACCTCCTGAAACCTGTTTCCTGCAATTCTGCCTTGCTTTCAAATCCTCTTCGTTGCCTTCCCTCAATATATCTGTGGATGAGAGTTATCATTTATAGCTCTGCGGGTTTGTGAATGGCAGTGCCCCTGAGCTCCATTTTTCAACTGGCTTTTTTGGGAGCTGGCCGCAAATGCGCGGGATTGCCTCAGGCCCTATTCTGCTTCTGGGCTGCAGGCTGAGCCTGTGGTTAATTCTTCTTCCTGAGTGGAAAATAGAGTGACCTGTGCCTGTCCCAACACCTAGATCTAGTCTCTCATTGGTTGCCCCTCTTCCCGTTCATCCTCAGGACAAATTGCAACCTGTAGGGAACAGAAGCTTAAAGGTGCTGATTCTCCAAGTAGGGAGATTGCTAGTAAAGTAGCTGGAATGGCGAACCCGAGCACAAGGAGATGAGAAATGAGGTGCGTATTAGAAACCTTTCAAAATCACACGGTGTACCATCTTCTGGGTTTCTCATGCATGTTGTCGATGTAGGAAGATGCCCTTGAACCTGGAGATTTGGGACCCATGGGATGGGTACCAGGCAGTATTACTTTAAAGGGTCTGCGTTTGCTCACCCAACCTCACCCAACCTTTCAGCCCCAAGAGTGTCCACCCTTATGTCTCATCCAGCTGTGGGTCTAGATATGGTCAATCCAGGTTGCATCACAGCCTCTGAACGAATTTTGTAAGAATTTCTCTCTCTTTCACTGTCTTTGTTTTATGGGTTTTTAAATGTAATTTATTTTTATAATGGGGTTTAGCTGCTTTTCACGGCTGTGTTTATGCGGCTTTACACCACTTGACTCACTTCCAGACAGATATCAATACATAGGTTTTAAGATTCTTACTAGTCACATATATTCTTGTGCGGTGAATAGGGGGTGTTGAGTCCAGTTCACTGAGCAAGGAGTAGGTCTTGTCTATTACATATTGGGTGTATGGAACGGTATCTGAGCGAATTTGAAACCCTTGTTTTATGCATCACCCCACCTCACCTTTCCCATTAAGCAGCCATAGTGTGTTTTCTAAACGTGTGACTCTGTTCTGTTTTGTAATTCAGTTCAAGTGTAGCGGTTTTTACATTCCCTCTATAAGTGATAGCTTATGATAAGTGTCTTTTTCTGTGTGACTTATTTCACTTAGAATCGTCGTACCTAAGTCCATTCATCTTGCTTCTACTAGCCTTATGACATTGATTGCATGTCTGAGTGATATTCCATTGTACATAAGGACCACAACTTCTTTATCCATTTTTCTCTTTCCTGGGATATATAAGGTGTCATGAAGTGGAGGTTCTTGTCAACAGAGCAGCCCTAAACTTTGGGGTGCCTCTGTCTTGCTGATTTTTAGTTTTCGCAATTTATACGCCCATGAGTGGACGTACCCTATGCTCCCTAAGCTGTGTTTTTTCGATTTTTCAGGACACACCGTACACTTCTCCAGAGTGGCTGTTGGCAATTTACATCCCGCCCATCAGCGTAGCAAGGCTGCCATTTCTCCATGGCCTGTCCTGCATTTCTGGTTTTGACACTTTTTGCAGCATGGCCCTTTTGACCGATGGGAAGCGAGACTTCTTTATAGCGCAGATTAGCCTTTCCAGGTTGCTTGGTTGGTCAAAAAGTGCGTATGCGTGTTTTCCTGAATATATTCAGGAAAATACGCATACGCCCTTTTTGGCCAAGGGCATCATTGTCGACGTTTTGCCACTTTTCATGTGCTTTAAAGGCGATTCGAATCTACCTCCTGAAACCTGTTTCCTGCAATTCTGCCTTGCTTTCAAATCCTCTTCGTTGCCTTCCCTCAATATATCTGTGGATGAGAGTTATCATTTATAGCTCTGCGGGTTTGTGAATGGCAGTGCCCCTGAGCTCCATTTTTCAACTGGCTTTTTTGGGAGCTGGCCGCAAAAGCGCGGGATTGCTCAGGCCCTATTCTGCTTCTGGGCTGCAGGCTGAGCCTGTGGTTAATTCTTCTTCCTGAGTGGAAAATAGAGTGACCTGTGCCTGTCCCAACACCTAGATCTAGTCTCTCATTGGTTGCCCCTTTTCCCGTTCATCCTCAGGACAAATTGCAACCTGTAGGGAACAGAAGCTTAAAGGTGCTGATTCTCCAAGTAGGGAGATTGCTAGTAAAGTAGCTGGAATGGCGAACCCGAGCACAAGGAGATGAGAAATGAGGTGCGTATTAGAAACCTTTCAAAATCACACGGTGTACCATCTTCTGGGTTTCTCATGCATGTTTTCGATGTAGGAAGATGCCCTTGAACCTGGAGATTTGGGACCCATGGGATGGGTACCAGGCAGTATTACTTGAAAGGGTCTGCGTTTGCTCACCCAACCTCACCCAAACTTTCGGCCCCAAGAGTGTCCACCCTTATGTCTCATCCAGCTGGGGGTCTAGATATGGTCAATCCAGGTTGCATCACAGCCTCTGAACGAATTTTGTAAGAATTTCTCTCTCTTTCACTGTCTTTGTTTTATGGGTTTTTAAATGTAATTTATTTTTATAATGGGGTTTAGCTGCTTTTCACGGCTGTGTTTATGCGGCTTTACACCACTTGACTCACTTCCAGACAGATATCAATACATAGGTTTTAAGATTCTTACTAGTCACATATATTCTTGTGCGGTGAATAGGGGGTGTTGAGTCCAGTTCACTGAGCAAGGAGTAGGTCTTGTCTATTACATATTGGGTGTATGGAACGGTATCTGAGCGAATTTGAAACCCTTGTTTTATGCATCACCCCACCTCACCTTTCCCATTAAGCAGCCATAGTGTGTTTTCTAAACGTGTGACTCTGTTCTGTTTTGTAATTCAGTTCAAGTGTAGCGGTTTTTACATTCCCTCTATAAGTGATAGCTTATGATAAGTGTCTTTTTCTGTGTGACTTATTTCACTTAGAATCGTTGTACCTAAGTCCATTCATCTTGCTTCTACTAGCCTTATGACATTGATTGCATGTCTGAGTGATATTCCATTGTACATAAGGACCACAACTTCTTTATCCATTTTTCTCTTTCCTGGGATATTTAAGGTGTCATGAAGTGGAGGTTCTTGTCAACAGAGCAGCCCTAAACTTTGGGGTGCCTGTGTCTTGCTGATTTTTAGTTTTTCCAATTTATACGCCCATGAGTGGACGTACCCTGTGCTCCCTAAGCTGGGTTTTTTCGATTTTTCAGGACACACCGTACACTTCTCCAGAGTGGCTGTTGGCAATTTACATCCCGCCCATCAGCGTAGCAAGGCTGCCATTTCTCCATGGCCTGTCCTGCATTTCTGGTTTTGACACTTTTTGCAGCATGGCCCTTTTGACCGATGGGAAGCGAGACTTCTTTGTAGCGCAGTTTAGCCTTTCCAGGTTGCTTGGTTGGTCAAAAAGGGCGTATGCGTTTTTTCCTGAATATATTCAGGAAAAAACGCATACGCCCTTTTTGGCCAAGGGCATCATTGTCCACGTTTTGCCACTTTTCATGTGCTTTAAAGGCGATTCGAATCTACCTGCTGAAACCTGTTTCCTGCAATTCTGCCTTGCTTTCAAATCCTCTTCGTTGCCTTCCCTCAATATATCTGTGGATGAGAGTTATCATTTATAGCTCTGCGGGTTTGTGAATGGCAGTGCCCCTGAGCTCCATTTTTCAACTGTCTTTTTTGGGAGCTGGCCGCAAAAGCGCGGGATTGCCTCAGGCCCTATTCTGCTTCTGGGCGGCAGGCTGAGCCTGTGGTTAATTCTTCTTCCTGAATGGAAAATAGAGTGACCTGTGCCTGTCCCAACACCTAGATCTAGTCTCTCATTGGTTGCCCCTCTTCCCGTTCATCCTCAGGACAAATTGCAACCTGTAGGGAACAGGAGGTTAAAGGTGCTGATTCTCCAAGTAGGGAGATTGCTACTAAAGTAGCTGGAATGGCGAACCCGAGCACAAGGAGATGAGAAATGAGGTGCGTATTAGAAACCTTTCAAAATCACACGGTGTACCATCTTCTGGGTTTCTCATGCATGTTTTCGATGTAGGAAGATGCCCTTGAACCTGGAGATTTGGGACCCATTAGATGGGTACCACGCAGTATTACTTTAAAGGGTCTGTGTTTGCTCACCCAAACTCACCCAACCTTTCAGCCCCAGGAGTGTCCACCCTTATGTCTCATCCAGATGTGGGTCTAGATATGGTCAATCCAGGTTGCATCACAGCCTCTGAACGAATTTTGTAAGAATTTCTCTCTCTTTCACTGTCTTTGTTTTACGGGTTTTTAAAAGTAATTTATTTTTATAATGGGGTTTAGCTGCTTTTCACTGCTGTGTTTATGCGGCTTTACACCACTTGACTCACTTCCAGACAGATATCAATACATAGGTTTTAAGATTCTTACTAGTCACATATATTCTTGTGCGGTGAATAGGGGGTGTTGAGTCCAGTTCACTGAGCAAGGAGTAGGTCTTGTCTATTACATATTGGGTGTATGGAACGGTATCTGAGCGAATTTGAAACCCTTGTTTTATGCATCACCCCACCTCACCTTTCCCATTAAGCAGCCATAGTGTGTTTTCTAAACGTGTGACTCTGTTCTGTTTTGTAATTCAGTTCAAGTGTAGCAGTTTTTACATTCCCTCTATAAGTGATAGCTTATGATAAGTGTCTTTTTCTGTGTGACTTATTTCACTTAGAATCGTCGTACCTAAGTCCATTCATCTTGCTTCTACTAGCCTTATGACATTGATTGCATGTCTGAGTGATATTCCATTGTACATAAGGACCACAACTTCTTTATCCATTTTTCTCTTTCCTGGGATATTTAAGGTGTCATGAAGTGGAGGTTCTTGTCAACAGAGCAGCCCTAAACTTTGGGGTGCCTGTGTCTTGCTGATTTTTAGTTTTCCCAATTTATACGCCCATGAGTGGACGTGCCCTATGCTCCCTAAGCTGTGTTTTTTCGATGTTTCAGGACACACCGTACACTTCTCCAGAGTGGCTGTTGGCAATGTACATCCCGCCCATCAGCGTAGCAAGGCTGCCATTTCTCCATGGCCTGTCCTGCATTTCTGGTTTTGACACTTTTTGCAGCATGGCCCTTTTGACCGATGGGAAGCGAGACTTCTTTTTAGCGCTGATTTGCCTTTCCAGGTTGCTTGGTTGGCCAAAAAGGGCGTATGCGTTTTTTCCTGAATATATTCAGGAAAAAACGCATACGCCCTTTTTGGCCAAGGGCATCATTGTCGAAGTTTTGCCACTTTTCATGTGCTTTAAAGTTGATTCGAATCTACCTCCTGAAATCTGTTTCATACAATTCTGCCTTGCTTTCAAATCCTCTTCGTTGCCTTCCCTCAATATATCTGTGGATGAGAGTTATCATTTATAACTCTGCGGGTTTGTGAATTGCAGTGTCCCTGAGGTCCATTTTTCAACTCGCTTTTTTGGGAGCTGGCCGCAAAAGCGCGGGATTGCCTCAGGCCCTATTCTGCTTCTGGGCGGCAGGCTGAGCCTGTGGTTAACTCTTCTTCCTGATGGGAAAATAGAGTGACCTCTGCCTGTCCCAACACCTACATCTAGTCTCTCATTGGTTGCCCCTCTTCCTGTTCATCCTCAGGACAAATTGCAACCTGTAGGGAACAGGAGCTTAAAGGTGCTGATTCTCCAAGTAGGGAGATTGCTAGTAAAGTAGCTGGAAAGGCGAACCCGAGCACAAGGAGATGAGAAATGAGGTGCGTATTAGAAACCTTTCAAAATCACACGGTGTACCATCTTCTGGGTTTCTCATGCATGTTTTCGATGTAGGAAGATGCCCTTGAACCTGGAGATTTGGGGCCCATGGGATGGGTGCCAGGCAGTATTAATTTAAAGGGTCTGCGTTTGCTCACCCAACCTCACCCAACCTTTCAGCCCCAAGAGTGTCCACCCTTATGTCTCATCCAGCTGTGGGTCTAGATATGGTCAATCCAGGTTGCATCACAGCCTCTGAACGAATTTTGTAAGAATTTCTCTCTCTTTCACTGTCTTTCTTTTACGGGTTTTCAAAAGTAATTTATTTTTATAATCGGGTTTGCTGCTTTTCACGGCTGTGTTTATGCGGCTTTACACCCACTTGACCCACTTCCAGACAGATATCAATACATAGATTTTAGGATTCTTACTAGTCACATATATTCTTGTGCGGTGACTAGGGGGTGTTGAGTCCAGTTCACTGAGCAAGGAGTTGGTCTTGTCTGTTACATATTGGGTGTATGGAACGGTATCTGAGCGAATTTGAAACCCTTGTTTTATGCATCACCCCACTTCACCTTTCCCGTTAAGCAGCCATAGTGTGTTTTCTAAACGTGTGACTCTGTTCTGTTTTGTAATTCAGTTCAAGTGTAGCGGTTTTTACATTCCCTCTATAAGTGATAGCTTATGATAAGTGTCTTTTTCTGTGTGACTTATTTCACTTAGAATCGTCGTACCTAAATCCACTCATCTTGCTTCTACTAGCCTTATGACATTGATTTCATGTTTGAGTGATATTCCATTGTACATAAGGACCACAACTTCTTTATCCATTTTTCTCTTTCCTGGGATATTTAAGGTGTCATGAAGTGGAGGTTCTTGTCAACAGAGCAGCCCTAAACTTTGGGGTGCTTGTGTCTTGCTGATTTTTAGTTTTCCCAATTTATACGCCCATGAGTGGACGTGCCGTATGCTCCCTAAGCTGTGTTTTTTCGATGTTTCAGGACACACCGTACACTTCTCCAGAGTGGCTGTTGGCATTGTACATCCCGCCCATCAGCGTAGCAAGGCTGCCATTTCTCCATGGCCTGTCCTGCATTTCTGGTTTTGACACATTTTGCAGCATGGCCCTTTTGACCGATGGGAAGCGAGACTTCTTTGTAGCGCTGATTTGCCTTTTCAGGTTGCTTGGTTGGCCAAAAAGGGCGTATGCGTTTTTTCCTGAATATATTCAGGAAAAAACGCATACGCCCTTTTTGGCCAAGGGCATCATTGTCGACGTTTTGCCACTTTTCATGTGCTTTAAAGGCGATTCGTATCTACCTCCTGAAACCTGTTTCCTGCAATTCTGCCTTGCTTTCAAATCCTCTTCGTTGCCTTCCCTCAATATATTTGTGGACTGGAGTAATCATTTATAACTCAGCAGGTTTGTGAATGGCAGTGCCCCTGAGCTCCATTTTTCAACTGTCTTTTTTGGGAGCTGGCTGCTAAAGCACGGGATTGCCTCAGGCCCTATTCTGGTTCCCGGCGGCAGGCTGAGCCTGTGGTTAATTCTTCTTCCCGATGGGAAAATAGAGTGACCTGTGCCTGTCCCAACACCTAGATCTAGTCTCTCATTGGTTGCCCCTCTTCCCGTTCATCCTCAGGACAAATTGCAACCTGTAGGGAACAGGAGCTTAAAGGTGCTGATTCTCCAAGTAGGGAGATTGCTAGTAAAGTAGCTGGAAAGGCGAACCCTAGCACAAGGAGATGAGAAATCAGGTGCGTATTAGAAACCTTTCAAAATCACACGGTGTACCATCTTCTGGGTTTCTCATGCATGTTTTCGATGTAGGAAGATGCCCTTGAACCTGGAGATTTGGGACCCATGGGATGGGTACCAGGCAGTATTACTTTAAAGGGTCTGCGTCTGCTCACCCAACCCCACCCAAACTTTCAGCCCCAAGAGTGTCCACCCTTATGTCTCATCCAGCTGTGGGTCTAGATATGGTCAATCCAGGTTGCATCACAGCCTCTGAACAAATTTTGTAAGAATTTCTCTCTCTTTCTCTGTCTTTGTTTTACGGGTTTTTAAAAGTAATTTATTTTTATAATGGGGTTTAGCTGCTTTTCATGGCTGTGTTTATGCGGCTTTACACCCACTTGACTCACTTCCAGACAGATATCAATACATAGGTTTTAAGATTTTTACTAGTCACATATATTCTGTGCGGTGAATAGGGGGTGTTGAGTCCAGTTCACTGAGCAAGGAGTAGGTCTTGTCTATTACATATTGGGTGTATGGAACGGTATCTGAGCGAATTTGAAACCCTTGTTTTATTCCGCACCCCACCTCACATTTCCCGTTAAGCAGCCATAGTGTGTTTTCTAAACGTGTGACTCTGTTCTGTTTTGTAATTCAGTTCAAGTGTAGCGGTTTTTACATTCCCTCTATAAGTGATAGCTTATGATAAGTGTCTTTTTCTGTGTGACTTATTTCACTTAGAATCGTCGTACCTAAATCCACTCATCTTGCTTCTTCTAGCCTTATGACATTGATTTCATGTCTGAGTGATATTCCATTGTACATAAGGACCACAACTTCTTTATCCATTTTTCTCTTTCCTGGGATATTTAAGGTGTCATGAAGTGGAGGTTCTTGTCAACAGAGCAGCCCTAAACTTTGGGGTGCCTGTGTCTTGCTGATTTTTAGTTTTCCCAATTTATACGCCCATGAGTGGACGTGCCCTATGCTCCCTAAGCTGTGTTTTTTCGATGTTTCAGGACACACCGTACACTTCTCCAGAGTGGCTGTTGGCAATTTACATCTCGCCCATCAGCGTAGCAAGGCTGCCATTTCTCCATGGCCTGTCCTGCATTTCTGGTTTTGACACTTTTTGCAGCATGGCCCTTTTGACCGATGGGAAGCGAGACTTCTTTGTAGCGCTGATTAGCCTTTCCAGGTTGCTTGGTTGGCCAAGCAGGGCGTATGCGTTTTTTCCTGAATATATTCAGGAAAAAACGCATACGCCCTGTTTGGCCAAGGGCATCATTGTCGACGTTTTGCCACTTTTCATGTGCTTTAAAGGCGATTCGAATCTACCTCCTGAAACCTGTTTCCTGCAATTCTGCCTTGCTTTCAAATCCTCTTCGTTGCCTTCCCTCAATATATCTGCGGATGCGAGTTATCATTTATAGATCTGCTGGTTTGTGAATTGCAGTGTCCCTGAGCTCCATTTTTCAACTGGCTTTTTTGGGAGCTGGCCGCAAAAGCGCGGGATTGCCTCAGGCCCTATTCTGCTTCTGGGCGGCAGGCTGATCCTGTGGTTAATTCTTCTTCCCGATGGGAAAATAGAGTGACCTGTGCCTGTCCCAACACCTAGATCTAGTCTCTCATTGGTTGCCCCTCTTCCCGTTCATCCTCAGGACAAATTGCAACCTGTAGGGAACAGGAGCTTAAAGGTGCTGATTCTCCAAGTAGGGAGATTGCTAGTAAAGTAGCTGGAAAGGCGAACCCTAGCACAAGGAGATGAGAAATCAGGTGTGTATTAGAAACCTTTCAAAATCACACGGTGTACCATCTTCTGGGTTTCTCATGCATGTTTTCGATGTAGGAAGATGCCCTTGAACCTGGAGATTTGGCATCCATGGGATGGGTACCAGGCAGTATTACTTTAAAGGGTCTGCGTTTGCTCACCCAACCTCACCCAACCTTTCAGCCCCAAGAGTGTCCACCCTTATGTCTCATCCAGCTGTGGGTCTAGATATGGTCAATCCAGGTTGCATCACAGCCTCTGAACGAATTTTGTAAGAATTTCTCTCTCTTTCACTGTCTTTGTTTTACGGGTTTTTTAAAGTAATTTATTTTTATAATGGGGTTTATCTGCTTTTCACGGCTGTGTTTATGCGGCTTTACACCCAGTTGACTCACTTCCAGACAGATATCAATACATAGGTTTTAAGATTCTTACTAGTCACATATATTCTTGTGCGGTGAATAGGTGGTGTTGAGTCCAGTTCACTGAGCAAGGAGTAGGTCTTGTCTATTACATATTGGGTGTATGGAACGGTATCTGAGCGAATTGGAAACCCTTGTTTTATGCCTCACCCCACCTCACCTTTCCCGTTAAGCAGCCATAGTGTGTTTTCTAAACGTGTGACTCTGTTCTGTTTTGTAATTCAGTTCAATTGTAGCGGTTTTTACATTCCCTCTATAAGTGATAGCTTATGATAAGTGTCTTTTTCTGTGTGACTTATTTCACTTAGAATCGTCGTACCTAAATCCACTCATCTTGCTTCTACTAGCCTTATGACATTGATTTCATGTCTGAGTGATATTCCATTGTACATAAGGACCACAACTTCTTTATCCATTTTTCTCTTTCCTGGGATATTTAAGGTGTCATGAAGTGGAGGTTCTTGTCAACAGAGCAGCCCTAAACTTTGGAGTGCCTGTGTCTTGCTGATTTTTAGTTTTCCCAATTTATACGCCCATGAGTGGACGTGCCCTATGCTCCCTAAGCTGTGTTTTTTCGATGTTTCAGGACACACCGTACACTTCTCCAGAGTGGCTGTTGGCAATGTACATCCCGCCCATCAGCGTAGCAAGGCTGCCATTTCTCCATGGCCTGTCCTGCATTTCTGGTTTTGACACTTTTAGCAGCATGGCCCTTTTGACCGATGGGAAGCGAGACTTCTTTGTAGCGCTGATTAGCCTTTCCAGGTTGCTTGGTTGGCCAAACAGGGCGTATGCGTTTTTTCCTGAATATATTCAGGAAAAAACGCATACGCCCTGTTTGGCCAAGGGCATCATTGTCGACGTTTTGCCACTTTTCATGTGCTTTAAAGGCGATTCGAATCTACCTCCTGAAACCTGTTTCCTGCAATTCTGCCTTGCTTTCAAATCCTCTTCGTTGCCTTCCCTCAATATATCTGCGGATGCGAGTTATCATTTATAGATCTGCTGGTTTGTGAATTGCAGTGTCCCTGAGCTCCATTTTTCAACTGGCTTTTTTGGGAGCTGGCCGCAAAAGCGCGGGATTGCCTCAGGCCCTATTCTGCTTCTGGGCGGCAGGCTGATCCTGTGGTTAATTCTTCTTCCCGATGGGAAAATAGAGTGACCTGTGCCTGTCCCAACACCTAGATCTAGTCTCTCATTGGTTGCCCCTCTTCCCGTTCATCCTCAGGACAAATTGCAACCTGTAGGGAACAGGAGCTTAAAGGTGCTGATTCTCCAAGTAGGGAGATTGCTAGTAAAGTAGCTGGAAAGGCGAACCCTAGCACAAGGAGATGAGAAATCAGGTGTGTATTAGAAACCTTTCAAAATCACACGGTGTACCATCTTCTGGGTTTCTCATGCATGTTTTCGATGTAGGAAGATGCCCTTGAACCTGGAGATTTGGCATCCATGGGATGGGTACCAGGCAGTATTACTTTAAAGGGTCTGCGTTTGCTCACCCAACCTCACCCAACCTTTCAGCCCCAAGAGTGTCCACCCTTATGTCTCATCCAGCTGTGGGTCTAGATATGGTCAATCCAGGTTGCATCACAGCCTCTGAACGAATTTTGTAAGAATTTCTCTCTCTTTCACTGTCTTTGTTTTACGGGTTTTTTAAAGTAATTTATTTTTATAATGGGGTTTATCTGCTTTTCACGGCTGTGTTTATGCGGCTTTACACCCAGTTGACTCACTTCCAGACAGATATCAATACATAGGTTTTAAGATTCTTACTAGTCACATATATTCTTGTGCGGTGAATAGGTGGTGTTGAGTCCAGTTCACTGAGCAAGGAGTAGGTCTTGTCTATTACATATTGGGTGTATGGAACGGTATCTGAGCGAATTGGAAACCCTTGTTTTATGCCTCACCCCACCTCACCTTTCCCGTTAAGCAGCCATAGTGTGTTTTCTAAACGTGTGACTCTGTTCTGTTTTGTAATTCAGTTCAATTGTAGCGGTTTTTACATTCCCTCTATAAGTGATAGCTTATGATAAGTGTCTTTTTCTGTGTGACTTATTTCACTTAGAATCGTCGTACCTAAATCCACTCATCTTGCTTCTACTAGCCTTATGACATTGATTTCATGTCTGAGTGATATTCCATTGTACATAAGGACCACAACTTCTTTATCCATTTTTCTCTTTCCTGGGATATTTAAGGTGTCATGAAGTGGAGGTTCTTGTCAACAGAGCAGCCCTAAACTTTGGAGTGCCTGTGTCTTGCTGATTTTTAGTTTTCCCAATTTATACGCCCATGAGTGGACGTGCCCTATGCTCCCTAAGCTGTGTTTTTTCGATGTTTCAGGACACACCGTACACTTCTCCAGAGTGGCTGTTGGCAATGTACATCCCGCCCATCAGCGTAGCAAGGCTGCCATTTCTCCATGGCCTGTCCTGCATTTCTGGTTTTGACACTTTTAGCAGCATGGCCCTTTTGACCGATGGGAAGCGAGACTTCTTTGTAGCGCTGATTAGCCTTTCCAGGTTGCTTGGTTGGCCAAACAGGGCGTATGCGTTTTTTCCTGAATATATTCAGGAAAAAACGCATACGCCCTGTTTGGCCAAGGGCATCATTGTCGACGTTTTGCCACTTTTCATGTGCTTTAAAGGCGATTCGAATCTACCTCCTGAAACCTGTTTCCTGCAATTCTGCCTTGCTTTCAAATCCTCTTCGTTGCCTTCCCTCAATATATCTGTGGATGCGAGTTATCATTTATAGATCTGCTGGTTTGTGAATTGCAGTGTCCCTGAGCTCCATTTTTCAACTGGCTTTTTTGGGAGCTGGCCGCAAAAGCGCGGGATTGCCTCAGGCCCTATTCTGCTTCTGGGCGGCAGGCTGAGCCTGTGGTTAATTCTTCTTCCCGATGGGAAAATAGAGTGACCTGTGCCTGTCCCAACACCTAGATCTAGTCTCTCATTGGTTGCCCCTCTTCCCGTTCATCCTCAGGACAAATTGCAACCTGTAGGGAACAGGAGCTTAAAGGTGCTGATTCTCCAAGTAGGGAGATTGCTAGTAAAGTAGCTGGAAAGGCGAACCCTAGCACAAGGAGATGAGAAATCAGGTGTGTATTAGAAACCTTTCAAAATCACACGGTGTACCATCTTCTGGGTTTCTCATGCATGTTTTCGATGTAGGAAGATGCCCTTGAACCTGGAGATTTGGCATCCATGGGATGGGTACCAGGCAGGATTACTTTAAAGGGTCTGCGTTTGCTCACCCAACCTCACCCAACCTTTCAGCCCCAAGAGTGTCCACCCTTATGTCTCATCCAGCTGTGGGTCTAGATATGGTCAATCCAGGTTGCATCACAGCCTCTGAACGAATTTTGTAAGAATTTCTCTCTCTTTCACTGTCTTTGTTTTACGGGTTTTTTAAAGTAATTTATTTTTATAATGGGGTTTATCTGCTTTTCACGGCTGTGTTTATGCGGCTTTACACCCAGTTGACTCACTTCCAGACAGATATCAATACATAGGTTTTAAGATTCTTACTAGTCACATATATTCTTGTGCGGTGAATAGGTGGTGTTGAGTCCAGTTCACTGAGCAAGGAGTAGGTCTTGTCTATTACATATTGGGTGTATGGAACGGTATCTGAGCGAATTGGAAACCCTTGTTTTATGCCTCACCCCACCTCACCTTTCCCGTTAAGCAGCCATAGTGTGTTTTCTAAACGTGTGACTCTGTTCTGTTTTGTAATTCAGTTCAATTGTAGCAGTTTTTACATTCCCTCTATAAGTGATAGCTTATGATAAGTGTCTTTTTCTGTGTGACTTATTTCACTTAGAATCGTCGTACCTAAGTCCATTCATCTTGTTTCTACTAGCCTTATGACATTGATTGCATGTCTGAGTGATATTCCATTGTACATAAGGACCACAACTTCTTTATCCATTTTTCTCTTTCCTAGGATATTTAAGGTGTCATGAAGTGGAGGTTCTTGTCAACAGAGCAGCCCTAAACTTTGGGGTGCCTGTGTCTTGCTGATTTTTAGTTTTCGCAATTTATACGCCCATGAGTGGACGTACCCTATGCTCCCTAAGCTGTGTTTTTTCGATTTTTCAGGGCACACCGTACACTTATCCAGAGTGGCTGTTGGCAATTTACATCCCGCCCATCAGCGTAGCAAGGCTGCCATTTCTCCATGGCCTGTCCTGCATTTCTCGTTTTGACACTTTTTGCAGCATGGCCCTTTTGACCGATGGGAAGCGAGACTTCTTTGTAGCGCAGATTAGCCTTTCCAGGTTGCTTGGTTGGTCAAAAAGGGCATATGCGTGTTTTCCTGAATATATTCAGGAAAACACGCATACGCCCTTTTTGGCCAAGGGCATCATTGTCGACGTTTTGCCACTTTTCATGTGCTTTAAAGGCGATTCGAATCTACCTCCTGAAACCTGTTTCCTGCAATTCTGCCTTGCTTTCCAATCCTCTTCGTTGCCTTCCCTCAATATATCTGTGGATGAGAGTTATCATTTATAGCTCTGCGGGTTTGTGAATGGCAGTGCCCCTGAGCTCCATTTTTCAACTGGCTTTTTTGGGAGCTGGCCGCAAAAGCGTGGGATTGCCTCAGGCCCTATTCTGCTTCTGGGCTGCAGGCTGAGCCTGTGGTTAATTCTTCTTCCTGAGTGGAAAATAGAGTGACCTGTGCCTGTCCCAACACCTAGATCTAGTCTCTCATTGGTTGCCCCTCTTCCCGTTCATCCTCAGGACAAATTGCAACCTGTAGGGAACAGAAGCTTAAAGGTGCTGATGCTCCAAGTAGGGAGATTGCTAGTAAAGTAGCTGGAATGGCGAACCCGAGCACAAGGAGATGAGAAATGAGGTGCGTATTAGAAACCTTTCAAAATCACACGGTGTACCATCTTCTGGGTTTCTCATGCATGTTTTCGATGTAGGAAGATGCCCTTGAACCTGGAGATTTGGCATCCATGGGATGGGTACCAGGCAGTATTACTTTAAAGGGTCTGCGTTTGCTCACCCAACCTCACCCAACCTTTCAGCCCCAAGAGTGTCCACCCTTATGTCTCATCCAGCTGTGGGTCTAGATATGGTCAATCCAGGTTGCATCACAGCCTCTGAACGAATTTTGTAAGAATTTCTCTCTCTTTCACTGTCTTTGTTTTACGGGTTTTTTAAAGTAATTTATTTTTATAATGGGGTTTATCTGCTTTTCACGGCTGTGTTTATGCGGCTTTACACCCAGTTGACTCACTTCCAGACAGATATCAATACATAGGTTTTAAGATTCTTACTAGTCACATATATTCTTGTGCGGTGAATAGGTGGTGTTGAGTCCAGTTCACTGAGCAAGGAGTAGGTCTTGTCTATTACATATTGGGTGTATGGAACGGTATCTGAGCGAATTGGAAACCCTTGTTTTATGCCTCACCCCACCTCACCTTTCCCGTTAAGCAGCCATAGTGTGTTTTCTAAACGTGTGACTCTGTTCTGTTTTGTAATTCAGTTCAATTGTAGCGGTTTTTACATTCCCTCTATAAGTGATAGCTTATGATAAGTGTCTTTTTCTGTGTGACTTATTTCACTTAGAATCGTCGTACCTAAATCCACTCATCTTGCTTCTACTAGCCTTATGACATTGATTTCATGTCTGAGTGATATTCCATTGTACATAAGGACCACAACTTCTTTATCCATTTTTCTCTTTCCTGGGATATTTAAGGTGTCATGAAGTGGAGGTTCTTGTCAACAGAGCAGCCCTAAACTTTGGAGTGCCTGTGTCTTGCTGATTTTTAGTTTTCCCAATTTATACGCCCATGAGTGGACGTGCCCTATGCTCCCTAAGCTGTGTTTTTTCGATGTTTCAGGACACACCGTACACTTCTCCAGAGTGGCTGTTGGCAATGTACATCCCGCCCATCAGCGTAGCAAGGCTGCCATTTCTCCATGGCCTGTCCTGCATTTCTGGTTTTGACACTTTTAGCAGCATGGCCCTTTTGACCGATGGGAAGCGAGACTTCTTTGTAGCGCTGATTAGCCTTTCCAGGTTGCTTGGTTGGCCAAACAGGGCGTATGCGTTTTTTCCTGAATATATTCAGGAAAAAACGCATACGCCCTGTTTGGCCAAGGGCATCATTGTCGACGTTTTGCCACTTTTCATGTGCTTTAAAGGCGATTCGAATCTACCTCCTGAAACCTGTTTCCTGCAATTCTGCCTTGCTTTCAAATCCTCTTCGTTGCCTTCCCTCAATATATCTGTGGATGCGAGTTATCATTTATAGATCTGCTGGTTTGTGAATTGCAGTGTCCCTGAGCTCCATTTTTCAACTGGCTTTTTTGGGAGCTGGCCGCAAAAGCGCGGGATTGCCTCAGGCCCTATTCTGCTTCTGGGCGGCAGGCTGAGCCTGTGGTTAATTCTTCTTCCCGATGGGAAAATAGAGTGACCTGTGCCTGTCCCAACACCTAGATCTAGTCTCTCATTGGTTGCCCCTCTTCCCGTTCATCCTCAGGACAAATTGCAACCTGTAGGGAACAGGAGCTTAAAGGTGCTGATTCTCCAAGTAGGGAGATTGCTAGTAAAGTAGCTGGAAAGGCGAACCCTAGCACAAGGAGATGAGAAATCAGGTGTGTATTAGAAACCTTTCAAAATCACACGGTGTACCATCTTCTGGGTTTCTCATGCATGTTTTCGATGTAGGAAGATGCCCTTGAACCTGGAGATTTGGCATCCATGGGATGGGTACCAGGCAGGATTACTTTAAAGGGTCTGCGTTTGCTCACCCAACCTCACCCAACCTTTCAGCCCCAAGAGTGTCCACCCTTATGTCTCATCCAGCTGTGGGTCTAGATATGGTCAATCCAGGTTGCATCACAGCCTCTGAACGAATTTTGTAAGAATTTCTCTCTCTTTCACTGTCTTTGTTTTACGGGTTTTTTAAAGTAATTTATTTTTATAATGGGGTTTATCTGCTTTTCACGGCTGTGTTTATGCGGCTTTACACCCAGTTGACTCACTTCCAGACAGATATCAATACATAGGTTTTAAGATTCTTACTAGTCACATATATTCTTGTGCGGTGAATAGGTGGTGTTGAGTCCAGTTCACTGAGCAAGGAGTAGGTCTTGTCTATTACATATTGGGTGTATGGAACGGTATCTGAGCGAATTGGAAACCCTTGTTTTATGCCTCACCCCACCTCACCTTTCCCGTTAAGCAGCCATAGTGTGTTTTCTAAACGTGTGACTCTGTTCTGTTTTGTAATTCAGTTCAATTGTAGCAGTTTTTACATTCCCTCTATAAGTGATAGCTTATGATAAGTGTCTTTTTCTGTGTGACTTATTTCACTTAGAATCGTCGTACCTAAGTCCATTCATCTTGTTTCTACTAGCCTTATGACATTGATTGCATGTCTGAGTGATATTCCATTGTACATAAGGACCACAACTTCTTTATCCATTTTTCTCTTTCCTAGGATATTTAAGGTGTCATGAAGTGGAGGTTCTTGTCAACAGAGCAGCCCTAAACTTTGGGGTGCCTGTGTCTTGCTGATTTTTAGTTTTCGCAATTTATACGCCCATGAGTGGACGTACCCTATGCTCCCTAAGCTGTGTTTTTTCGATTTTTCAGGGCACACCGTACACTTATCCAGAGTGGCTGTTGGCAATTTACATCCCGCCCATCAGCGTAGCAAGGCTGCCATTTCTCCATGGCCTGTCCTGCATTTCTCGTTTTGACACTTTTTGCAGCATGGCCCTTTTGACCGATGGGAAGCGAGACTTCTTTGTAGCGCAGATTAGCCTTTCCAGGTTGCTTGGTTGGTCAAAAAGGGCATATGCGTGTTTTCCTGAATATATTCAGGAAAACACGCATACGCCCTTTTTGGCCAAGGGCATCATTGTCGACGTTTTGCCACTTTTCATGTGCTTTAAAGGCGATTCGAATCTACCTCCTGAAACCTGTTTCCTGCAATTCTGCCTTGCTTTCCAATCCTCTTCGTTGCCTTCCCTCAATATATCTGTGGATGAGAGTTATCATTTATAGCTCTGCGGGTTTGTGAATGGCAGTGCCCCTGAGCTCCATTTTTCAACTGGCTTTTTTGGGAGCTGGCCGCAAAAGCGCGGGATTGCCTCAGGCCCTATTCTGCTTCTGGGCTGCAGGCTGAGCCTGTGGTTAATTCTTCTTCCTGAGTGGAAAATAGAGTGACCTGTGCCTGTCCCAACACCTAGATCTAGTCTCTCATTGGTTGCCCCTCTTCCCGTTCATCCTCAGGACAAATTGCAACCTGTAGGGAACAGAAGCTTAAAGGTGCTGATGCTCCAAGTAGGGAGATTGCTAGTAAAGTAGCTGGAATGGCGAACCCGAGCACAAGGAGATGAGAAATGAGGTGCGTATTAGAAACCTTTCAAAATCACACGGTGTACCATCTTCTGGGTTTCTCATGCATGTTTTCGATGTAGGAAGATGCCCTTGAACCTGGAGATTTGGGACCCATGGGATGGGTACCAGGCAGTATTACTTTAAAGGGTCTGCGTTTGCTCACCCAACCTCACCTAACCTTTCAGCCCCAAGAGTGTCCACCCTTATGTCTCATCCAGCTGTGGGTCTAGATATGGTCAATCCAGGTTGCATCACAGCCTCTGAACGAATTTTGTAAGAATTTCTCTCTCTTTCACTGTCTTTGTTTTATGGGTTTTTAAATGTAATTTATTTTTATAATGGGGTTTAGCTGCTTTTCACGGCTGTGTTTATGTGGCTTTACACCACTTGACTCACTTCCAGACAGATATCAATACATAGGTTTTAAGATTCTTACTAGTCACATATATTCTTGTGCGGTGAATAGGTGGTGTTGAGTCCAGTTCACTGAGCAAGGAGTAGGTGTTTTCTATTACATATTGGGTGTATGGAACGGTATCTGAGCGAATTTGAAACCCTTGTTTTATGCATCATCCCACCTCACCTTTCCCATTAAGCAGCCATAGTGTGTTTTCTAAACGTGTGACTCTGTTCTGTTTTGTAATTCAGTTCAAGTGTAGCGGTTTTTACATTCCCTCTATAAGTGATAGCTTATGATAAGTGTCTTTTTCTGTGTGACTTATTTCACTTAGAATCGTCGTACCTAAGTCCATTCATCTTGCTTCTACTAGCCTTATGACATTGATTGCATGTCTGAGTGATATTCCATTGTACATAAGGACCACAACTTCTTTATCCATTTTTCTCTTTCCTGGGATATTTAAGGTGTCATGAAGTGGAGGTTCTTGTCAACAGAGCAGCCCTAAACTTTGGGGTGCCTGTGTCTTGCTGATTTTTAGTTTTCCCAATTTATACGCCCATGAGTGGACGTACCCTGTGCTCCCTAAGCTGGGTTTTTTCGATTTTTCAGGACACACCGTACACTTCTCCAGAGTGGCTGTTGGCAATTTACATCCCGCCCATCAGCGTAGCAAGGCTGCCATTTCTCCATGGCCTGTCCTGCATTTCTGGTTTTGACACTTTTTGCAGCATGGCCCTTTTGACCGATGGGAAGCGAGACTTCTTTGTAGCGCAGTTTAGCCTTTCCAGGTTGCTTGGTTGGTCAAAAAGGGCGTATGCGTTTTTTCCTGAATATATTCAGGAAAAAACGCATACGCCCTTTTTGGCCAAGGGCATCATTGTCCACGTTTTGCCACTTTTCATGTGCTTTAAAGGCGATTCGAATCTACCTCCTGAAACCTGTTTCCTGCAATTCTGCCTTGCTTTCAAATCCTCTTCGTTGCCTTCCCTCAATATATCTGTGGATGAGAGTTATCATTTATAGCTCTGCGGGTTTGTGAATGGCAGTGCCCCTGAGCTCCATTTTTCAACTGGCTTTTTTGGGAGCTGGCCGCAAAAGCGTGGGATTGCCTCAGGCCCTATTCTGCTTCTGGGCTGCAGGCTGAGCCTGTGGTTAATTCTTCTTCCTGAGTGGAAAATAGAGTGACCTGTGCCTCTCCCAACACCTAGATCTAGTCTCTCATTGGTTGCCCCTCTTCCCGTTCATCCTCAGGACAAATTGCAACCTGTAGGGAACAGGAGGTTAAAGGTGCTGATTCTCCAAGTAGGGAGATTGCTAGTAAAGTAGCTGGAATGGCGAACCCGAGCACAAGGAGATGAGAAATGAGGTGCGTATTAGAAACCTTTCAAAATCACACGGTGTACCATCTTCTGGGTTTCTCATGCATGTTTTCGATGTAGGAAGATGCCCTTGAACCTGGAGATTTGGGACCCATGGGATGGGTACCAGGCAGTATTACTTTAAAGGGTCTGCGTTTGCTCACCCAACCTCACCCAACCTTTCAGCCCCAAGAGTGTCCACCCTTATGTCTCATCCAGCTGTGGGTCTAGATATGGTCAATCCAGGTTGCATCACAGCCTCTGAACGAATTTTGTAAGAATTTCTCTCTCTTTCACTGTCTTTGTTTTATGGGTTTTTAAATGTAATTTATTTTTATAATGGGGTTTAGCTGCTTTTCACGGCCGTGTTTATGCGGCTTTACACCACTTGACTCACTTCCAGACAGATATCAATACATAGGTTTTAAGATTATTACTAGTCACATATATTCTTGTGCGGTGAATAGGGGGTGTTGAGTCCAGTTCACTGAGCAAGGAGTAGGTCTTGTCTATTACATATTGGGTGTATGGAACGGTATCTGAGCGAATTTGAAACCCTTGTTTTATGCATCACCCCACCTCACCTTTCCCATTAAGCAGCCATAGTGTGTTTTCTAAACGTGTGACTCTGTTCTGTTTTGTAATTCAGTTCAAGTGTAGCGGTTTTTACATTCCCTCTATAAGTGATAGCTTATGATAAGTGTCTTTTTCTGTGTGACTTATTTCACTTAGAATCGTCGTACCTAAGTCCATTCATCTTGCTTCTACTAGCCTTATGACATTGATTGCATGTCTGAGTGATATTCCATTGTACATAAGGACCACAACTTCTTTATCCATTTTTCTCTTTCCTGGGATATTTAAGGTGTCATGAAGTGGAGGTTCTTGTCAACAGAGCAGCCCTAAACTTTGGGGTGCCTCTGTCTTGCTGATTTTTAGTTTTCGCAATTTATACGCCCATGAGTGGACGTACCCTATGCTCCCTAATATGTGTTTTTTCGATTTTTCAGGACACACCGTACACTTCTCCAGAGTGGCTGTTGGCAATTTACATCCCGCCCATCAGCGTAGCAAGGCTGCCATTTCTCCATGGCCTGTCCTGCATTTCTGGTTTTGACACTTTTTGCAGCATGGCCCTTTTGACCGATGGGAAGCGAGACTTCTTTGTAGCTCAGATTAGCCTTTCCAGTTTGCTTGGTTGGTCAAAAAGGGCGTATGCGTTTTTTCCTGAATATATTCAGGAAAAAAGGCATACGCCCTTTTTGGCCAAGGGCATCATTGTCGACGTTTTGCCACTTTTCATGTGCTTTAAAGGCGATTCGAATCTACCTCCTGAAACCTGTTTCCTGCAATTCTGCCTTGCTTTCAAATCCTCTTCGTTGCCTTCCCTCAATATATCTGTGGATGAGAGTTATCATTTATAGCTCTGCGGGTTTGTGAATGGCAGTGCCCCTGAGCTCCATTTTTCAACTGTCTTTTTTGGGAGCTGGCCGCAAAAGCGCGGGATTGCCTCAGGCCCTATTCTGCTTCTGGGCGGCAGGCTGAGCCTGTGGTTAATTCTTCTTCCTGAATGGAAAATAGAGTGACCTGTGCCTGTCCCAACACCTAGATCTAGTCTCTCATTGGTTGCCCCTCTTCCCGTTCATCCTCAGGACAAATTGCAACCTGTAGGGAACAGGAGGTTAAAGGTGCTGATTCTCCAAGTAGGGAGATTGCTACTAAAGTAGCTGGAATGGCGAACCCGAGCACAAGGAGATGAGAAATGAGGTGCGTATTAGAAACCTTTCAAAATCACACGGTGTACCATCTTCTGGGTTTCTCATGCATGTTTTCGATGTAGGAAGATGCCCTTGAACCTGGAGATTTGGGACCCATTAGATGGGTACCACGCAGTATTACTTTAAAGGGTCTGTGTTTGCTCACCCAACCTCACCCAAACTTTCAGCCCCAGGAGTGTCCACCCTTATGTCTCATCCAGATGTGGGTCTAGATATGGTCAATCCAGGTTGCATCACAGCCTGTGAACGAATTTTGTAAGAATTTCTCTCTCTTTCACTGTCTTTGTTTTACGGGTTTTTAAAAGTAATTTATTTTTATAATGGGGTTTAGCTGCTTTTCACGGCTGTGTTTATGCGGCTTTACACCACTTGACTCACTTCCAGACAGATATCAATACATAGGTTTTAAGATTCTTACTAGTCACATATATTCTTGTGCGGTGAATAGGGGGTGTTGAGTCCAGTTCACTGAGCAAGGAGTAGGTCTTGTCTATTACATATTGGGTGTATGGAACGGTATCTGAGCGAATTTGAAACCCTTGTTTTATGCATCACCCCACCTCACCTTTCCCATTAAGCAGCCATAGTGTGTTTTCTAAACGTGTGACTCTGTTCTGTTTTGTAATTCAGTTCAAGTGTAGCAGTTTTTACATTCCCTCTATAAGTGATAGCTTATGATAAGTGTCTTTTTCTGTGTGACTTATTTCACTTAGAATCGTCGTACCTAAGTCCATTCATCTTGCTTCTACTAGCCTTATGACATTGATTGCATGTCTGAGTGATATTCCATTGTACATAAGGACCACAACTTCTTTATCCATTTTTCTCTTTCCTGGGATATTTAAGGTGTCATGAAGTGGAGGTTCTTGTCAACAGAGCAGCCCTAAACTTTGGGGTGCCTGTGTCTTGCTGATTTTTAGTTTTCCCAATTTATACGCCCATGAGTGGACGTGCCCTATGCTCCCTAAGCTGTGTTTTTTCGATGTTTCAGGACACACCGTACACTTCTCCAGAGTGGCTGTTGGCAATGTACATCCCGCCCATCAGCGTAGCAAGGCTGCCATTTCTCCATGGCCTGTCCTGCATTTCTGGTTTTGACACTTTTTGCAGCATGGCCCTTTTGACCGATGGGAAGCGAGACTTCTTTTTAGCGCTGATTTGCCTTTCCAGGTTGCTTGGTTGGCCAAAAAGGGCGTATGCGTTTTTTCCTGAATATATTCAGGAAAAAACGCATACGCCCTTTTTGGCCAAGGGCATCATTGTCGAAGTTTTGCCACTTTTCATGTGCTTTAAAGTTGATTCGAATCTACCTCCTGAAATCTGTTTCATACAATTCTGCCTTGCTTTCAAATCCTCTTCGTTGCCTTCCCTCAATATATCTGTGGATGAGAGTTATCATTTATATCTCTGCGGGTTTGTGAATTGCAGTGTCCCTGAGGTCCATTTTTCAACTCGCTTTTTTGGGAGCTGGCCGCAAAAGCGTGGGATTGCCTCAGGCCCTATTCTGCTTCTGGGCGGCAGGCTGAGCCTGTGGATAACTCTTCTTCCTGATGGGAAAATAGAGTGACCTCTGCCTGTCCCAACACCTAGATCTAGTCTCTCATTGGTTGCCCCTCTTCCTGTTCATCCTCAGGACAAATTGCAACCTGTAGGGAACAGGAGCTTAAAGGTGCTGATTCTCCAAGTAGGGAGATTGCTAGTAAAGTAGCTGGAAAGGCGAACCCGAGCACAAGGAGATGAGAAATGAGGTGCGTATTAGAAACCTTTCAAAATCACACGGTGTACCATCTTCTGGGTTTCTCATGCATGTTTTCGATGTAGGAAGATGCCCTTGAACCTGGAGATTTGGGGCCCATGGGATGGGTGCCAGGCAGTATTAATTTAAAGGGTCTGCGTTTGCTCACCCAACCTCACCCAACCTTTCAGCCCCAAGAGTGTCCACCCTTATGTCTCATCCAGCTGTGGGTCTAGATATGGTCAATCCAGGTTGCATCACAGCCTCTGAACGAATTTTGTAAGAATTTCTCTCTCTTTCACTGTCTTTCTTTTACGGGTTTTCAAAAGTAATTTATTTTTATAATCGGGTTTGCTGCTTTTCACGGCTGTGTTTATGCGGCTTTACACCCACTTGACCCACTTCCAGACAGATATCAATACATAGATTTTAGGATTCTTACTAGTCACATATATTCTTGTGCGGTGACTAGGGGGTGTTGAGTCCAGTTCACTGAGCAAGGAGTTGGTCTTGTCTGTTACATATTGGGTGTATGGAACGGTATCTGAGCGAATTTGAAACCCTTGTTTTATGCATCACCCCACTTCACCTTTCCCGTTAAGCAGCCATAGTGTGTTTTCTAAACGTGTGACTCTGTTCTGTTTTGTAATTCAGTTCAAGTGTAGCGGTTTTTACATTCCCTCTATAAGTGATAGCTTATGATAAGTGTCTTTTTCTGTGTGACTTATTTCACTTAGAATCGTCGTACCTAAATCCACTCATCTTGCTTCTACTAGCCTTATGACATTGATTTCATGTTTGAGTGATATTCCATTGTACATAAGGACCACAACTTCTTTATCCATTTTTCTCTTTCCTGGGATATTTAAGGTGTCATGAAGTGGAGGTTCTTGTCAACAGAGCAGCCCTAAACTTTGGGGTGCTTGTGTCTTGCTGATTTTTAGTTTTCCCAATTTATACGCCCATGAGTGGACGTGCCGTATGCTCCCTAAGCTGTGTTTTTTCGATGTTTCAGGACACACCGTACACTTCTCCAGAGTGGCTGTTGGCATTGTACATCCCGCCCATCAGCGTAGCAAGGCTGCCATTTCTCCATGGCCTGTCCTGCATTTCTGGTTTTGACACATTTTGCAGCATGGCCCTTTTGACCGATGGGAAGCGAGACTTCTTTGTAGCGCTGATTTGCCTTTTCAGGTTGCTTGGTTGGCCAAAAAGGGCGTATGCGTTTTTTCCTGAATATATTCAGGAAAAAATGCATACGCCCTTTTTGGCCAAGGGCATCATTGTCGACGTTTTGCCACTTTTCATGTGCTTTAAAGGCGATTCGTATCTACCTCCTGAAACCTGTTTCCTGCAATTCTGCCTTGCTTTCAAATCCTCTTCGTTGCCTTCCCTCAATATATTTGTGGACTGGAGTAATCATTTATAACTCAGCAGGTTTGTGAATGGCAGTGCCCCTGAGCTCCATTTTTCAACTGTCTTTTTTGGGAGCTGGCCGCTAAAGCACGGGATTGCCTCAGGCCCTATTCTGGTTCCCGGCGGCAGGCTGAGCCTGTGGTTAATTCTTCTTCCCGATGGGAAAATAGAGTGACCTCTGCCTGTCCCAACACCTAGATCTAGTCTCTCATTGGTTGCCCCTCTTCCCGTTCATCCTCAGGACAAATTGCAACCTGTAGGGAACAGGAGCTTAAAGGTGCTGATTCTCCAAGTAGGGAGATTGCTAGTAAAGTAGCTGGAAAGGCGAACCCTAGCACAAGGAGATGAGAAATCAGGTGCGTATTAGAAACCTTTCAAAATCACACGGTGTACCATCTTCTGGGTTTCTCATGCATGTTTTCGATGTAGGAAGATGCCCTTGAACCTGGAGATTTGGGACCCATGGGATGGGTACCAGGCAGTATTACTTTAAAGGGTCTGCGTCTGCTCACTCAACCCCACCCAAACTTTCAGCCCCAAGAGTGTCCACCCTTATGTCTCATCCAGCTGTGGGTCTAGATATGGTCAATCCAGGTTGCATCACAGCCTCTGAACAAATTTTGTAAGAATTTCTCTCTCTTTCTCTGTCTTTGTTTTACGGGTTTTTAAAAGTAATTTATTTTTATAATGGGGTTTAGCTGCTTTTCATGGCTGTGTTTATGCGGCTTTACTCCCACTTGACTCACTTCCAGACAGATATCAATACATAGGTTTTAAGATTTTTACTAGTCACATATATTCTGTGCGGTGAATAGGGGGTGTTGAGTCCAGTTCACTGAGCAAGGAGTAGGTCTTGTCTGTTACATATTGGGTGTATGGAACGGTATCTGAGCGAATTTGAAACCCTTGTTTTATTCCGCACCCCACCTCACATTTCCCGTTAAGCAGCCATAGTGTGTTTTCTAAACGTGTGACTCTGTTCTGTTTTGTAATTCAGTTCAAGTGTAGCGGTTTTTACATTCCCTCTATAAGTGATAGCTTATGATAAGTGTCTTTTTCTGTGTGACTTATTTCACTTAGAATCGTCGTACCTAAATCCACTCATCTTGCTTCTTCTAGCCTTATGACATTGATTTCATGTCTGAGTGATATTCCATTGTACATAAGGACCACAACTTCTTTATCCATTTTTCTCTTTCCTGGGATATTTAAGGTGTCATGAAGTGGAGGTTCTTGTCAACAGAGCAGCCCTAAACTTTGGGGTGCCTGTGTCTTGCTGATTTTTAGTTTTCCCAATTTATACGCCCATGAGTGGACGTGCCCTATGCTCCCTAAGCTGTGTTTTTTCGATGTTTCAGGACACACCGTACACTTCTCCAGAGTGGCTGTTGGCAATTTACATCTCGCCCATCAGCGTAGCAAGGCTGCCATTTCTCCATGGCCTGTCCTGCATTTCTGGTTTTGACACTTTTTGCAGCATGGCCCTTTTGACCGATGGGAAGCGAGACTTCTTTGTAGCGCTGATTAGCCTTTCCAGGTTGCTTGGTTGGCCAAGCAGGGCGTATGCGTTTTTTCCTGAATATATTCAGGAAAAAACGCATACGCCCTGTTTGGCCAAGGGCATCATTGTCGACGTTTTGCCACTTTTCATGTGCTTTAAAGGCGATTCGAATCTACCTCCTGAAACCTGTTTCCTGCAATTCTGCCTTGCTTTCAAATCCTCTTCGTTGCCTTCCCTCAATATATCTGTGGATGCGAGTTATCATTTATAGATCTGCTGGTTTGTGAATTGCAGTGTCCCTGAGCTCCATTTTTCAACTGGCTTTTTTGGGAGCTGGCCGCAAAAGCGCGGGATTGCCTCAGGCCCTATTCTGCTTCTGGGCGGCAGGCTGATCCTGTGGTTAATTCTTCTTCCCGATGGGAAAATAGAGTGACCTGTGCCTGTCCCAACACCTAGATCTAGTCTCTCATTGGTTGCCCCTCTTCCCGTTCATCCTCAGGACAAATTGCAACCTGTAGGGAACAGGAGCTTAAAGGTGCTGATTCTCCAAGTAGGGAGATTGCTAGTAAAGTAGCTGGAAAGGCGAACCCTAGCACAAGGAGATGAGAAATCAGGTGTGTATTAGAAACCTTTCAAAATCACACGGTGTACCATCTTCTGGGTTTCTCATGCATGTTTTCGATGTAGGAAGATGCCCTTGAACCTGGAGATTTGGCATCCATGGGATGGGTACCAGGCAGTATTACTTTAAAGGGTCTGCGTTTGCTCACCCAACCTCACCCAACCTTTCAGCCCCAAGAGTGTCCACCCTTATGTCTCATCCAGCTGTGGGTCTAGATATGGTCAATCCAGGTTGCATCACAGCCTCTGAACGAATTTTGTAAGAATTTCTCTCTCTTTCACTGTCTTTGTTTTACGGGTTTTTTAAAGTAATTTATTTTTATAATGGGGTTTATCTGCTTTTCACGGCTGTGTTTATGCGGCTTTACACCCAGTTGACTCACTTCCAGACAGATATCAATACATAGGTTTTAAGATTCTTACTAGTCACATATATTCTTGTGCGGTGAATAGGTGGTGTTGAGTCCAGTTCACTGAGCAAGGAGTAGGTCTTGTCTATTACATATTGGGTGTATGGAACGGTATCTGAGCGAATTGGAAACCCTTGTTTTATGCCTCACCCCACCTCACCTTTCCCGTTAAGCAGCCATAGTGTGTTTTCTAAACGTGTGACTCTGTTCTGTTTTGTAATTCAGTTCAATTGTAGTGGTTTTTACATTCCCTCTATAAGTGATAGCTTATGATAAGTGTCTTTTTCTGTGTGACTTATTTCACTTAGAATCGTCGTACCTAAATCCACTCATCTTGCTTCTACTAGCCTTATGACATTGATTTCATGTCTGAGTGATATTCCATTGTACATAAGGACCACAACTTCTTTATCCATTTTTCTCTTTCCTGGGATATTTAAGGTGTCATGAAGTGGAGGTTCTTGTCAACAGAGCAGCCCTAAACTTTGGAGTGCCTGTGTCTTGCTGATTTTTAGTTTTCCCAATTTATACGCCCATGAGTGGACGTGCCCTATGCTCCCTAAGCTGTGTTTTTTCGATGTTTCAGGACACACCGTACACTTCTCCAGAGTGGCTGTTGGCAATGTACATCCCGCCCATCAGCGTAGCAAGGCTGCCATTTCTCCATGGCCTGTCCTGCATTTCTGGTTTTGACACTTTTAGCAGCATGGCCCTTTTGACCGATGGGAAGCGAGACTTCTTTGTAGCGCTGATTAGCCTTTCCAGGTTGCTTGGTTGGCCAAACAGGGCGTATGCGTTTTTTCCTGAATATATTCAGGAAAAAACGCATACGCCCTGTTTGGCCAAGGGCATCATTGTCGACGTTTTGCCACTTTTCATGTGCTTTAAAGGCGATTCGATTCTACCTCCTGAAACCTGTTTCCTGCAATTCTGCCTTGCTTTCAAATCCTCTTCGTTGCCTTCCCTCAATATATCTGTGGATGCGAGTTATCATTTATAGATCTGCTGGTTTGTGAATTGCAGTGTCCCTGAGCTCCATTTTTCAACTGGCTTTTTTGGGAGCTGGCCGCAAAAGCGCGGGATTGCCTCAGGCCCTATTCTGCTTCTGGGCGGCAGGCTGAGCCTGTGGTTAATTCTTCTTCCCGATGGGAAAATAGAGTGACCTGTGCCTGTCCCAACACCTAGATCTAGTCTCTCATTGGTTGCCCCTCTTCCCGTTCATCCTCAGGACAAATTGCAACCTGTAGGGAACAGGAGCTTAAAGGTGCTGATTCTCCAAGTAGGGAGATTGCTAGTAAAGTAGCTGGAAAGGCGAACCCTAGCACAAGGAGATGAGAAATCAGGTGTGTATTAGAAACCTTTCAAAATCACACGGTGTACCATCTTCTGGGTTTCTCATGCATGTTTTCGATGTAGGAAGATGCCCTTGAACCTGGAGATTTGGCATCCATGGGATGGGTACCAGGCAGTATTACTTTAAAGGGTCTGCGTTTGCTCACCCAACCTCACCCAACCTTTCAGCCCCAAGAGTGTCCACCCTTATGTCTCATCCAGCTGTGGGTCTAGATATGGTCAATCCAGGTTGCATCACAGCCTCTGAACGAATTTTGTAAGAATTTCTCTCTCTTTCACTGTCTTTGTTTTACGGGTTTTTTAAAGTAATTTATTTTTATAATGGGGTTTATCTGCTTTTCACGGCTGTGTTTATGCGGCTTTACACCCAGTTGACTCACTTCCAGACAGATATCAATACATAGGTTTTAAGATTCTTACTAGTCACATATATTCTTGTGCGGTGAATAGGTGGTGTTGAGTCCAGTTCACTGAGCAAGGAGTAGGTCTTGTCTATTACATATTGGGTGTATGGAACGGTATCTGAGCGAATTGGAAACCCTTGTTTTATGCCTCACCCCACCTCACCTTTCCCGTTAAGCAGCCATAGTGTGTTTTCTAAACGTGTGACTCTGTTCTGTTTTGTAATTCAGTTCAATTGTAGCGGTTTTTACATTCCCTCTATAAGTGATAGCTTATGATAAGTGTCTTTTTCTGTGTGACTTATTTCACTTAGGATCATCGTACCTAAATCCACTCATCTTGCTTCTACTAGCCTTATGACATTGATTTCATGTCTGAGTGATATTCCATTGTACATAAGGGCCACAATTTCTTTATCCATTTTTCTCTTTCCTGGGATACTTAAGGTGTCATGAAGTGGAGGTTCTTGTCAACAGAGCAGCCCTAAACTTTGGGGTGCCTGTGTCTTGCTGATTTTTAGTTTTCCCAATTTATACGCCCATGAGTGGACGTGCCCTATGCTCCCTAAGCTGTGTTTTTTCGATGTTTCAGGACACACCGTACACTTCTCCAGAGTGGCTGTTGGCAATTTACATCCCGCCCATCAGCGTAGCAAGGCTGCCATTTCTCCATGGCCTGTCCTGCATTTCTGGTTTTGACACTTTTTGCAGCATGGCCCTTTTGACCGATGGGAAGCGAGACTTCTTTGTAGCGCTGATTAGCCTTTCCAGGTTGCTTGGTTGGCCAAACAGGGCGTATGCGTTTTTTCCTGAATATATTTAGGAAAAAACGCATACGCCCTGTTTGGCCAAGGGCATCATTTTCGACGTTTTGCCACTTTTCATGTGCTTTAAAGGCGATTCGAATCTACCTCCTGAAACCTGTTTCCTGCAATTCTGCCTTGCTTTCAAATCCTCTTCGTTGCCTTCCCTCTATATATCTGTGGATGCGAGTTATCATTTATAGATCTGCGGGTTTGTGAATCGCAGTGTCCCTGAGCTCCATTTTTCAACTGGCTTTTTTGGGAGCTGGCCGCAAAAGCGCGGGATTGCCTCAGGCCCTATTCTGCTTCTGGGCGGCAGGCTGATCCTGTGGTTAATTCTTCTTCCCGATGGGAAAATTGAGTGACCTGTGCCTGTCCCAACACCTAGATCTAGTCTCTCATTGGTTGCCCCTCTTCCCGTTCATCCTCAGGACAAATTGCAACCTGTAGGGAACAGGAGCTTAAAGGTGCTGATTCTCCAAGTAGGGAGATTGCTAGTAAAGTAGCTGGAAAGGCGAACCCTAGCACAAGGAGATGAGAAATCAGGTGCGTATTAGAAACCTTTCAAAATCACACGGTGTACCATCTTCTGGGTTTCTCATGCATGTTTTCGATATAGGAAGATGCCCTTGAACCTGGAGATTTGGGACCCATGGGATGGGTACCAGGCAGTATTACTTTAAAGGGTCTGCGTCTGCTCACCCAACCCCACCCAAACTTTCAGCCCCAAGAGTGTCCACCCTTATGTCTCATCCAGCTGTGGGTCTAGATATGGTCAATCCAGGTTGCATCACAGCCTCTGAACAAATTTTGTAAGAATTTCTCTCTCTTTCACTGTCTTTGTTTTACGGGTTTTTAAAAGTAACTTATTTTTATAATGGGGTTTAGCTGCTTTTCATGGCTGTGTTTATGCGGCTTTACACCCACTTGACTCACTTCCAGACAGATATCAATACATAGGTTTTAAGATTTTTACTAGTCACATATATTCTGTGCGGTGAATAGGGGGTGTTGAGTCCAGTTCACTGAGCAAGGAGTAGGTCTTGTCTATTACATATTGGGCGTATGGAACGGTATCTGAACGAATTTGAAACCCTTGTTTTATTCCGCACCCCACCTCACATTTCCCGTTAAGCAGCCATAGTGTGTTTTCTAAACGTGTGACTCTGTTCTGTTTTGTAATTCAGTTCAAGTGTAGCGGTTTTTACATTCCCTCTATAAGTGATAGCTTATGATAAGTGTCTTTTTCTGTGTGACTTATTTCACTTAGAATCGTCGTACCTAAATCCACTCATCTTGCTTCTTCTAGCCTTATGACATTGATTTCATGTCTGAGTGATATTCCATTGTACATAAGGACCACAACTTCTTTATCCATTTTTCTCTTTCCTGGGATATTTAAGGTGTCATGAAGTGGAGGTTCTTGTCAACAGAGCAGCCCTAAACGTTGGGGTGCCTGTGTCTTGCTGATTTTTAGTTTTCCCAATTTATACGCCCATGAGTGGACGTGCCCTATGCTCCCTAAGCTGTGTTTTTTCGATGTTTCAGGACACACCGTACACTTCTCCAGAGTGGCTGTTGGCAATTTACATCTCGCCCATCAGCGTAGCAAGGCTGCCATTTCTCCATGGCCTGTCCTGCATTTCTGGTTTTAACACTTTTTGCAGCATGGCCCTTTTGACCGATGGGAAGCGAGACTTCTTTGTAGCGCTGATTAGCCTTTCCAGGTTGCTTGGTTGGCCAAACAGGGCGTATGCGTTTTTTCCTGAATATATTCAGGAAAAAACGCATACGCCCTGTTTGGCCAAGGGCATCATTGTCGACGTTTTGCCACTTTTCATGTGCTTTAAAGGCGATTCGAATCTACCTCCTGAAACCTGTTTCCTGCAATTCTGCCTTGCTTTCAAATCCTCTTCGTTGCCTTCCCTCAATATATCTGTGGATGCGAGTTATCATTTATAGATCTGCTGGTTTGTGAATTGCAGTGTCCCTGAGCTCCATTTTTCAACTGGCTTTTTTGGGAGCTGGCCGCAAAAGCGCGGGATTGCCTCAGGCCCTATTCTGCTTCTGGGCGGCAGGCTGAGCCTGTGGTTAATTCTTCTTCCCGATGGGAAAATAGAGTGACCTGTGCCTGTCCCAACACCTAGATCTAGTCTCTCATTGGTTGCCCCTCTTCCCGTTCATCCTCAGGACAAATTGCAACCTGTAGGGAACAGGAGCTTAAAGGTGCTGATTCTCCAAGTAGGGAGATTGCTAGTAAAGTAGCTGGAAAGGTGAACCCTAGCACAAGGAGATGAGAAATCAGGTGTGTATTAGAAACCTTTCAAAATCACACGGTGTACCATCTTCTGGGTTTCTCATGCATGTTTTCGATGTAGGAAGATGCCCTTGAACCTGGAGATTTGGCATCCATGGGATGGGTACCAGGCAGTATTACTTTAAAGGGTCTGCGTTTGCTCACCCAACCTCACCCAACCTTTCAGCCCCAAGAGTGTCCACCCTTATGTCTCATCCAGCTGTGGGTCTAGATATGGTCAATCCAGGTTGCATCACAGCCTCTGAACGAATTTTGTAAGAATTTCTCTCTCTTTCACTGTCTTTGTTTTACGGGTTTTTTAAAGTAATTTATTTTTATAATGGGGTTTATCTGATTTTCACGGCTGTGTTTATGCGGCTTTACACCCAGTTGACTCACTTCCAGACAGATATCAATACATAGGTTTTAAGATTCTTACTAGTCACATATATTCTTGTGCGGTGAATAGGTGGTGTTGAGTCCAGTTCACTGAGCAAGGAGTAGGTCTTGTCTATTACATATTGGGTGTATGGAACGGTATCTGAGCGAATTTGAAACCCTTGTTTTATGCATCACCCCACTTCACCTTTCCCGTTAAGCAGCCATAGTGTGTTTTCTAAACGTGTGACTCTGTTCTGTTTTGTAATTCAGTTCAAGTGTAGCGGTTTTTACATTCCCTCTATAAGTGATAGCTTATGATAAGTGTCTTTTTCTGTGTGACTTATTTCACTTAGAATCGTCGTACCTAAATCCACTCATCTTGCTTCTACTAGCCTTATGACATTGATTTCATGTTTGAGTGATATTCCATTGTACATAAGGACCACAACTTCTTTATCCATTTTTCTCTTTCCTGGGATATTTAAGGTGTCATGAAGTGGAGGTTCTTGTCAACAGAGCAGCCCTAAACTTTGGGGTGCTTGTGTCTTGCTGATTTTTAGTTTTCCCAATTTATACGCCCATGAGTGGACGTGCCGTATGCTCCCTAAGCTGTGTTTTTTCGATGTTTCAGGACACACCGTACACTTCTCCAGAGTGGCTGTTGGCATTGTACATCCCGCCCATCAGCGTAGCAAGGCTGCCATTTCTCCATGGCCTGTCCTGCATTTCTGGTTTTGACACATTTTGCAGCATGGCCCTTTTGACCGATGGGAAGCGAGACTTCTTTGTAGCGCTGATTTGCCTTTTCAGGTTGCTTGGTTGGCCAAAAAGGGCGTATGCGTTTTTTCCTGAATATATTCAGGAAAAAATGCATACGCCCTTTTTGGCCAAGGGCATCATTGTCGACGTTTTGCCACTTTTCATGTGCTTTAAAGGCGATTCGTATCTACCTCCTGAAACCTGTTTCCTGCAATTCTGCCTTGCTTTCAAATCCTCTTCGTTGCCTTCCCTCAATATATTTGTGGACTGGAGTAATCATTTATAACTCAGCAGGTTTGTGAATGGCAGTGCCCCTGAGCTCCATTTTTCAACTGTCTTTTTTGGGAGCTGGCCGCTAAAGCACGGGATTGCCTCAGGCCCTATTCTGGTTCCCGGCGGCAGGCTGAGCCTGTGGTTAATTCTTCTTCCCGATGGGAAAATAGAGTGACCTCTGCCTGTCCCAACACCTAGATCTAGTCTCTCATTGGTTGCCCCTCTTCCCGTTCATCCTCAGGACAAATTGCAACCTGTAGGGAACAGGAGCTTAAAGGTGCTGATTCTCCAAGTAGGGAGATTGCTAGTAAAGTAGCTGGAAAGGCGAACCCTAGCACAAGGAGATGAGAAATCAGGTGCGTATTAGAAACCTTTCAAAATCACACGGTGTACCATCTTCTGGGTTTCTCATGCATGTTTTCGATGTAGGAAGATGCCCTTGAACCTGGAGATTTGGGACCCATGGGATGGGTACCAGGCAGTATTACTTTAAAGGGTCTGCGTCTGCTCACTCAACCCCACCCAAACTTTCAGCCCCAAGAGTGTCCACCCTTATGTCTCATCCAGCTGTGGGTCTAGATATGGTCAATCCAGGTTGCATCACAGCCTCTGAACAAATTTTGTAAGAATTTCTCTCTCTTTCTCTGTCTTTGTTTTACGGGTTTTTAAAAGTAATTTATTTTTATAATGGGGTTTAGCTGCTTTTCATGGCTGTGTTTATGCGGCTTTACTCCCACTTGACTCACTTCCAGACAGATATCAATACATAGGTTTTAAGATTTTTACTAGTCACATATATTCTGTGCGGTGAATAGGGGGTGTTGAGTCCAGTTCACTGAGCAAGGAGTAGGTCTTGTCTGTTACATATTGGGTGTATGGAACGGTATCTGAGCGAATTTGAAACCCTTGTTTTATTCCGCACCCCACCTCACATTTCCCGTTAAGCAGCCATAGTGTGTTTTCTAAACGTGTGACTCTGTTCTGTTTTGTAATTCAGTTCAAGTGTAGCGGTTTTTACATTCCCTCTATAAGTGATAGCTTATGATAAGTGTCTTTTTCTGTGTGACTTATTTCACTTAGAATCGTCGTACCTAAATCCACTCATCTTGCTTCTTCTAGCCTTATGACATTGATTTCATGTCTGAGTGATATTCCATTGTACATAAGGACCACAACTTCTTTATCCATTTTTCTCTTTCCTGGGATATTTAAGGTGTCATGAAGTGGAGGTTCTTGTCAACAGAGCAGCCCTAAACTTTGGGGTGCCTGTGTCTTGCTGATTTTTAGTTTTCCCAATTTATACGCCCATGAGTGGACGTGCCCTATGCTCCCTAAGCTGTGTTTTTTCGATGTTTCAGGACACACCGTACACTTCTCCAGAGTGGCTGTTGGCAATTTACATCTCGCCCATCAGCGTAGCAAGGCTGCCATTTCTCCATGGCCTGTCCTGCATTTCTGGTTTTGACACTTTTTGCAGCATGGCCCTTTTGACCGATGGGAAGCGAGACTTCTTTGTAGCGCTGATTAGCCTTTCCAGGTTGCTTGGTTGGCCAAGCAGGGCGTATGCGTTTTTTCCTGAATATATTCAGGAAAAAACGCATACGCCCTGTTTGGCCAAGGGCATCATTGTCGACGTTTTGCCACTTTTCATGTGCTTTAAAGGCGATTCGAATCTACCTCCTGAAACCTGTTTCCTGCAATTCTGCCTTGCTTTCAAATCCTCTTCGTTGCCTTCCCTCAATATATCTGTGGATGCGAGTTATCATTTATAGATCTGCTGGTTTGTGAATTGCAGTGTCCCTGAGCTCCATTTTTCAACTGGCTTTTTTGGGAGCTGGCCGCAAAAGCGCGGGATTGCCTCAGGCCCTATTCTGCTTCTGGGCGGCAGGCTGAGCCTGTGGTTAATTCTTCTTCCCGATGGGAAAATAGAGTGACCTGTGCCTGTCCCAACACCTAGATCTAGTCTCTCATTGGTTGCCCCTCTTCCCGTTCATCCTCAGGACAAATTGCAACCTGTAGGGAACAGGAGCTTAAAGGTGCTGATTCTCCAAGTAGGGAGATTGCTAGTAAAGTAGCTGGAAAGGCGAACCCTAGCACAAGGAGATGAGAAATCAGGTGTGTATTAGAAACCTTTCAAAATCACACGGTGTACCATCTTCTGGGTTTCTCATGCATGTTTTCGATGTAGGAAGATGCCCTTGAACCTGGAGATTTGGCATCCATGGGATGGGTACCAGGCAGTATTACTTTAAAGGGTCTGCGTTTGCTCACCCAACCTCACCCAACCTTTCAGCCCCAAGAGTGTCCACCCTTATGTCTCATCCAGCTGTGGGTCTAGATATGGTCAATCCAGGTTGCATCACAGCCTCTGAACGAATTTTGTAAGAATTTCTCTCTCTTTCACTGTCTTTGTTTTACGGGTTTTTTAAAGTAATTTATTTTTATAATGGGGTTTATCTGCTTTTCACGGCTGTGTTTATGCGGCTTTACACCCAGTTGACTCACTTCCAGACAGATATCAATACATAGGTTTTAAGATTCTTACTAGTCACATATATTCTTGTGCGGTGAATAGGTGGTGTTGAGTCCAGTTCACTGAGCAAGGAGTAGGTCTTGTCTATTACATATTGGGTGTATGGAACGGTATCTGAGCGAATTGGAAACCCTTGTTTTATGCCTCACCCCACCTCACCTTTCCCGTTAAGCAGCCATAGTGTGTTTTCTAAACGTGTGACTCTGTTCTGTTTTGTAATTCAGTTCAATTGTAGCGGTTTTTACATTCCCTCTATAAGTGATAGCTTATGATAAGTGTCTTTTTCTGTGTGACTTATTTCACTTAGGATCATCGTACCTAAATCCACTCATCTTGCTTCTACTAGCCTTATGACATTGATTTCATGTCTGAGTGATATTCCATTGTACATAAGGGCCACAATTTCTTTATCCATTTTTCTCTTTCCTGGGATACTTAAGGTGTCATGAAGTGGAGGTTCTTGTCAACAGAGCAGCCCTAAACTTTGGGGTGCCTGTGTCTTGCTGATTTTTAGTTTTCCCAATTTATACGCCCATGAGTGGACGTGCCCTATGCTCCCTAAGCTGTGTTTTTTCGATGTTTCAGGACACACCGTACACTTCTCCAGAGTGGCTGTTGGCAATTTACATCCCGCCCATCAGCGTAGCAAGGCTGCCATTTCTCCATGGCCTGTCCTGCATTTCTGGTTTTGACACTTTTTGCAGCATGGCCCTTTTGACCGATGGGAAGCGAGACTTCTTTGTAGCGCTGATTAGCCTTTCCAGGTTGCTTGGTTGGCCAAACAGGGCGTATGCGTTTTTTCCTGAATATATTTAGGAAAAAACGCATACGCCCTGTTTGGCCAAGGGCATCATTTTCGACGTTTTGCCACTTTTCATGTGCTTTAAAGGCGATTCGAATCTACCTCCTGAAACCTGTTTCCTGCAATTCTGCCTTGCTTTCAAATCCTCTTCGTTGCCTTCCCTCTATATATCTGTGGATGCGAGTTATCATTTATAGATCTGCGGGTTTGTGAATCGCAGTGTCCCTGAGCTCCATTTTTCAACTGGCTTTTTTGGGAGCTGGCCGCAAAAGCGCGGGATTGCCTCAGGCCCTATTCTGCTTCTGGGCGGCAGGCTGATCCTGTGGTTAATTCTTCTTCCCGATGGGAAAATTGAGTGACCTGTGCCTGTCCCAACACCTAGATCTAGTCTCTCATTGGTTGCCCCTCTTCCCGTTCATCCTCAGGACAAATTGCAACCTGTAGGGAACAGGAGCTTAAAGGTGCTGATTCTCCAAGTAGGGAGATTGCTAGTAAAGTAGCTGGAAAGGCGAACCCTAGCACAAGGAGATGAGAAATCAGGTGCGTATTAGAAACCTTTCAAAATCACACGGTGTACCATCTTCTGGGTTTCTCATGCATGTTTTCGATATAGGAAGATGCCCTTGAACCTGGAGATTTGGGACCCATGGGATGGGTACCAGGCAGTATTACTTTAAAGGGTCTGCGTCTGCTCACCCAACCCCACCCAAACTTTCAGCCCCAAGAGTGTCCACCCTTATGTCTCATCCAGCTGTGGGTCTAGATATGGTCAATCCAGGTTGCATCACAGCCTCTGAACAAATTTTGTAAGAATTTCTCTCTCTTTCACTGTCTTTGTTTTACGGGTTTTTAAAAGTAACTTATTTTTATAATGGGGTTTAGCTGCTTTTCATGGCTGTGTTTATGCGGCTTTACACCCACTTGACTCACTTCCAGACAGATATCAATACATAGGTTTTAAGATTTTTACTAGTCACATATATTCTGTGCGGTGAATAGGGGGTGTTGAGTCCAGTTCACTGAGCAAGGAGTAGGTCTTGTCTATTACATATTGGGCGTATGGAACGGTATCTGAACGAATTTGAAACCCTTGTTTTATTCCGCACCCCACCTCACATTTCCCGTTAAGCAGCCATAGTGTGTTTTCTAAACGTGTGACTCTGTTCTGTTTTGTAATTCAGTTCAAGTGTAGCGGTTTTTACATTCCCTCTATAAGTGATAGCTTATGATAAGTGTCTTTTTCTGTGTGACTTATTTCACTTAGAATCGTCGTACCTAAATCCACTCATCTTGCTTCTTCTAGCCTTATGACATTGATTTCATGTCTGAGTGATATTCCATTGTACATAAGGACCACAACTTCTTTATCCATTTTTCTCTTTCCTGGGATATTTAAGGTGTCATGAAGTGGAGGTTCTTGTCAACAGAGCAGCCCTAAACGTTGGGGTGCCTGTGTCTTGCTGATTTTTAGTTTTCCCAATTTATACGCCCATGAGTGGACGTGCCCTATGCTCCCTAAGCTGTGTTTTTTCGATGTTTCAGGACACACCGTACACTTCTCCAGAGTGGCTGTTGGCAATTTACATCTCGCCCATCAGCGTAGCAAGGCTGCCATTTCTCCATGGCCTGTCCTGCATTTCTGGTTTTAACACTTTTTGCAGCATGGCCCTTTTGACCGATGGGAAGCGAGACTTCTTTGTAGCGCTGATTAGCCTTTCCAGGTTGCTTGGTTGGCCAAACAGGGCGTATGCGTTTTTTCCTGAATATATTCAGGAAAAAACGCATACGCCCTGTTTGGCCAAGGGCATCATTGTCGACGTTTTGCCACTTTTCATGTGCTTTAAAGGCGATTCGAATCTACCTCCTGAAACCTGTTTCCTGCAATTCTGCCTTGCTTTCAAATCCTCTTCGTTGCCTTCCCTCAATATATCTGTGGATGCGAGTTATCATTTATAGATCTGCTGGTTTGTGAATTGCAGTGTCCCTGAGCTCCATTTTTCAACTGGCTTTTTTGGGAGCTGGCCGCAAAAGCGCGGGATTGCCTCAGGCCCTATTCTGCTTCTGGGCGGCAGGCTGAGCCTGTGGTTAATTCTTCTTCCCGATGGGAAAATAGAGTGACCTGTGCCTGTCCCAACACCTAGATCTAGTCTCTCATTGGTTGCCCCTCTTCCCGTTCATCCTCAGGACAAATTGCAACCTGTAGGGAACAGGAGCTTAAAGGTGCTGATTCTCCAAGTAGGGAGATTGCTAGTAAAGTAGCTGGAAAGGTGAACCCTAGCACAAGGAGATGAGAAATCAGGTGTGTATTAGAAACCTTTCAAAATCACACGGTGTACCATCTTCTGGGTTTCTCATGCATGTTTTCGATGTAGGAAGATGCCCTTGAACCTGGAGATTTGGCATCCATGGGATGGGTACCAGGCAGTATTACTTTAAAGGGTCTGCGTTTGCTCACCCAACCTCACCCAACCTTTCAGCCCCAAGAGTGTCCACCCTTATGTCTCATCCAGCTGTGGGTCTAGATATGGTCAATCCAGGTTGCATCACAGCCTCTGAACGAATTTTGTAAGAATTTCTCTCTCTTTCACTGTCTTTGTTTTACGGGTTTTTTAAAGTAATTTATTTTTATAATGGGGTTTATCTGATTTTCACGGCTGTGTTTATGCGGCTTTACACCCAGTTGACTCACTTCCAGACAGATATCAATACATAGGTTTTAAGATTCTTACTAGTCACATATATTCTTGTGCGGTGAATAGGTGGTGTTGAGTCCAGTTCACTGAGCAAGGAGTAGGTCTTGTCTATTACATATTGGGTGTATGGAACGGTATCTGAGCGAATTGGAAACCCTTGTTTTATGCCTCACCCCACCTCACCTTTCCCGTTAAGCAGCCATAGTGTGTTTTCTAAACGTGTGATTCTGTTCTGTTTTGTAATTCAGTTCAATTGTAGCGGTTTTTACATTCCCTCTATAAGTGATAGCTTATGATAAGTGTCTTTTTCTGTGTGACTTATTTCACTTAGAATCGTCGTACCTAAATCCACTCATCTTGCTTCTACTAGCCTTATGACATTGATTTCATGTCTGAGTGATATTCCATTGTACATAAGGACCACAACTTCTTTATCCATTTTTCTCTTTCCTGGGATATTTAAGGTGTCATGAAGTGGAGGTTCTTGTCAACAGAGCAGCCCTAAACTTTGGAGTGCCTGTGTCTTGCTGATTTTTAGTTTTCCCAATTTATACGCCCATGAGTGGACGTGCCCTATGCTCCCTAAGCTGTGTTTTTTCGATGTTTCAGGACACACCGTACACTTCTCCAGAGTGGCTGTTGGCAATTTACATCCCGCCCATCAGCGTAGCAAGGCTGCCATTTCTCCATGGCCTGTCCTGCATTTCTGGTTTTGACACTTTTTGCAGCATGGCCCTTTTGACCGATGGGAAGCGAGACTTCTTTGTAGCGCTGATTAGCATTTCCAGGTTGCTTGGTTGGCCAAACAGGGCGTATGCGTTTTTTCCTGAATATATTCAGGAAAAAACGCATACGCCCTGTTTGGCCAAGGGCATCATTTTCGACGTTTTGCCACTTTTCATGTGCTTTAAAGGCGATTCGAATCTACCTCCTGAAACCTGTTTCCTGCAATTCTGCCTTGCTTTCAAATCCTCTTCGTTGCCTTCCCTCAATATATCTGTGGATGCGAGTTATCATTTATAGATCTGCGGGTTTGTGAATCGCAGTGTCCCTGAGCTCCATTTTTCAACTGGCTTTTTTGGGAGCTGGCCGCAAAAGCGCGGGATTGCCTCAGGCCCTATTCTGCTTCTGGGCGGCAGGCTGATCCTGTGGTTAATTCTTCTTCCCGATGGGAAAATAGAGTGACCTGTGCCTGTCCCAACACCTAGATCTAGTCTCTCATTGGTTGCCCCTCTTCCCGTTCATCCTCAGGACAAATTGCAACCTGTAGGGAACAGGAGCTTAAAGGTGCTGATTCTCCAAGTAGGGAGATTGCTAGTAAAGTAGCTGGAAAGGCGAACCCTAGCACAAGGAGATGAGAAATCAGGTGCGTATTAGAAACCTTTCAAAATCACACGGTGTACCATCTTCTGGGTTTCTCATGCATGTTTTCGATGTAGGAAGATGCCCTTGAACCTGGAGATTTGGGACCCATGGGATGGGTACCAGGCAGTATTACTTTAAAGGGTCTGCGTCTGCTCACCCAACCCCACCCAAACTTTCAGCCCCAAGAGTGTCCACCCTTATGTCTCATCCAGCTGTGGGTCTAGATATGGTCAATCCAGGTTGCATCACAGCCTCTGAACAAATTTTGTAAGAATTTCTCTCTCTTTCACTGTCTTTGTTTTACGGGTTTTTAAAAGTAACTTATTTTTATAATGGGGTTTAGCTGCTTTTCATGGCTGTGTTTATGCGGCTTTACACCCACTTGACTCACTTCCAGACAGATATCAATACATAGGTTTTAAGATTTTTACTAGTCACATATATTCTGTGCGGTGAATAGGGGGTGTTGAGTCCAGTTCACTGAGCAAGGAGTAGGTCTTGTCTATTACATATTGGGCGTATGGAACGGTATCTGAGCGAATTTGAAACCCTTGTTTTATTCCGCACCCCACCTCACATTTCCCGTTAAGCAGCCATAGTGTGTTTTCTAAACGTGTGACTCTGTTCTGTTTTGTAATTCAGTTCAAGTGTAGCGGTTTTTACATTCCCTCTATAAGTGATAGCTTATGATAAGTGTCTTTTTCTGTGTGACTTATTTCACTTAGAATCGTCGTACCTAAATCCACTCATCTTGCTTCTTCTAGCCTTATGACATTGATTTCATGTCTGAGTGATATTCCATTGTACATAAGGACCACAACTTCTTTATCCATTTTTCTCTTTCCTGGGATATTTAAGGTGTCATGAAGTGGAGGTTCTTGTCAACAGAGCAGCCCTAAACTTTGGGGTGCCTGTGTCTTGCTGATTTTTAGTTTTCCCAATTTATACGCCCATGAGTGGACGTGCCCTATGCTCCCTAAGCTGTGTTTTTTCGATGTTTCAGGACACACCGTACACTTCTCCAGAGTGGCTGTTGGCAATTTACATCTCGCCCATCAGCGTAGCAAGGCTGCCATTTCTCCATGGCCTGTCCTGCATTTCTGGTTTTGACACTTTTTGCAGCATGGCCCTTTTGACCGATGGGAAGCGAGACTTCTTTGTAGCGCTGATTAGCCTTTCCAGGTTGCTTGGTTGGCCAAACAGGGCGTATGCGTTTTTTCCTGAATATATTCAGGAAAAAACGCATACGCCCTGTTTGGCCAAGGGCATCATTGTCGACGTTTTGCCACTTTTCATGTGCTTTAAAGGCGATTCGAATCTACCTCCTGAAACCTGTTTTCTGCAATTCTGCCTTGCTTTCAAATCCTCTTCGTTGCCTTCCCTCAATATATCTGTGGATGCGAGTTATCATTTATAGATCTGCTGGTTTGTGAATTGCAGTGTCCCTGAGCTCCATTTTTCAACTGGCTTTTTTGGGAGCTGGCCGCAAAAGCGCGGGATTGCCTCAGGCCCTATTCTGCTTCTGGGCGGCAGGCTGAGCCTGTGGTTAATTCTTCTTCCCGATGGGAAAATAGAGTGACCTGTGCCTGTCCCAACACCTAGATCTAGTCTCTCATTGGTTGCCCCTCTTCCCGTTCATCCTCAGGACAAATTGCAACCTGTAGGGAACGGGAGCTTAAAGGTGCTGATTCTCCAAGTAGGGAGATTGCTAGTAAAGTAGCTGGAAAGGCGAACCCTAGCACAAGGAGATGAGAATTCAGGTGTGTATTAGAAACCTTTCAAAATCACACGGTGTACCATCTTCTGGGTTTCTCATGCATGTTTTCGATGTAGGAAGATGCCCTTGAACCTGGAGATTTGGCATCCATGGGATGGGTACCAGGCAGTATTACTTTAAAGGGTCTGCGTTTGCTCACCCAACCTCACCCAACCTTTCAGCCCCAAGAGTGTCCACCCTTATGTCTCATCCAGCTGTGGGTCTAGATATGGTCAATCCAGGTTGCATCACAGCCTCTGAACGAATTTTGTAAGAATTTCTCTCTCTTTCACTGTCTTTGTTTTACGGGTTTTTTAAAGTAATTTATTTTTATAATGGGGTTTATCTGCTTTTCACGGCTGTGTTTATGCGGCTTTACACCCAGTTGACTCACTTCCAGACAGATATCAATACATAGGTTTTAAGATTCTTACTAGTCACATATATTCTTGTGCGGTGAATAGGTGGTGTTGAGTCCAGTTCACTGAGCAAGGAGTAGGTCTTGTCTATTACATATTGGGTGTATGGAACGGTATCTGAGCGAATTGGAAACCCTTGTTTTATGCCTCACCCCACCTCACCTTTCCCGTTAAGCAGCCATAGTGTGTTTTCTAAACGTGTGACTCTGTTCTGTTTTGTAATTCAGTTCAATTGTAGCGGTTTTTACATTCCCTCTATAAGTGATAGCTTATGATAAGTGTCTTTTTCTGTGTGACTTATTTCACTTAGAATCGTCGTACCTAAATCCACTCATCTTGCTTCTACTAGCCTTATGACATTGATTTCATGTCTGAGTGATATTCCATTGTACATAAGGACCACAACTTCTTTATCCATTTTTCTCTTTCCTGGGATATTTAAGGTGTCATGAAGTGGAGGTTCTTGTCAACAGAGCAGCCCTAAACTTTGGAGTGCCTGTGTCTTGCTGATTTTTAGTTTTCCCAATTTATACGCCCATGAGTGGACGTGCCCTATGCTCCCTAAGCTGTGTTTTTTCGATGTTTCAGGACACACCGTACACTTCTCCAGAGTGGCTGTTGGCAATTTACATCCCGCCCATCAGCGTAGCAAGGCTGCCATTTCTCCATGGCCTGTCCTGCATTTCTGGTTTTGACACTTTTTGCAGCATGGCCCTTTTGACCGATGGGAAGCGAGACTTCTTTGTAGCGCTGATTAGCCTTTCCAGGTTGCTTGGTTGGCCAAACAGGGCGTATGCGTTTTTTCCTGAATATATTCAGGAAAAAACGCATACGCCCTGTTTGGCCAAGGGCATCATTTTCGACGTTTTGCCACTTTTCATGTGCTTTAAAGGCGATTCGAATCTACCTCCTGAAACCTGTTTCCTGCAATTCTGCCTTGCTTTCAAATCCTCTTCGTTGCCTTCCCTCAATATATCTGTGGATGCGAGTTATCATTTATAGATCTGCGGGTTTGTGAATCGCAGTGTCCCTGAGCTCCATTTTTCAACTGGCTTTTTTGGGAGCTGGCCGCAAAAGCGCGGGATTGCCTCAGGCCCTATTCTGCTTCTGGGCGGCAGGCTGATCCTGTGGTTAATTCTTCTTCCCGATGGGAAAATAGAGTGACCTGTGCCTGTCCCAACACCTAGATCTAGTCTCTCATTGGTTGCCCCTCTTCCCGTTCATCCTCAGGACAAATTGCAACCTGTAGGGAACAGGAGCTTAAAGGTGCTGATTCTCCAAGTAGGGAGATTGCTAGTAAAGTAGCTGGAAAGGCGAACCCTAGCACAAGGAGATGAGAAATCAGGTGCGTATTAGAAACCTTTCAAAATCACACGGTGTACCATCTTCTGGGTTTCTCATGCATGTTTTCGATGTAGGAAGATGCCCTTGAACCTGGAGATTTGGGACCCATGGGATGGGTACCAGGCAGTATTACTTTAAAGGGTCTGCGTCTGCTCACCCAACCCCACCCAAACTTTCAGCCCCAAGAGTGTCCACCCTTATGTCTCATCCAGCTGTGGGTCTAGATATGGTCAATCCAGGTTGCATCACAGCCTCTGAACAAATTTTGTAAGAATTTCTCTCTCTTTCACTGTCTTTGTTTTACGGGTTTTTAAAAGTAACTTATTTTTATAATGGGGTTTAGCTGCTTTTCATGGCTGTGTTTATGCGGCTTTACACCCACTTGACTCACTTCCAGACAGATATCAATACATAGGTTTTAAGATTTTTACTAGTCACATATATTTTGTGCGGTGAATAGGGGGTGTTGAGTCCAGTTCACTGAGCAAGGAGTAGGTCTTGTCTATTACATATTGGGTGTATGGAACGGTATCTGAGCGAATTGGAAACCCTTGTTTTATTCCGCACCCCACCTCACATTTCCCGTTAAGCAGCCATAGTGTGTTTTCTAAACGTGTGACTCTGTTCTGTTTTGTAATTCAGTTCAAGTGTAGCGGTTTTTACATTCCCTCTATAAGTGATAGCTTATGATAAGTGTCTTTTTCTGTGTGACTTATTTCACTTAGAATCGTCGTACCTAAATCCACTCATCTTGCTTCTTCTAGCCTTATGACATTGATTTCATGTCTGAGTGATATTCCATTGTACATAAGGACCACAACTTCTTTATCCATTTTTCTCTTTCCTGGGATATTTAAGGTGTCATGAAGTGGAGGTTCTTGTCAACAGAGCAGCCCTAAACTTTGGGGTGCCTGTGTCTTGCTGATTTTTAGTTTTCCCAATTTATACGCCCATGAGTGGACGTGCCCTATGCTCCCTAAGCTGTGTTTTTTCGATGTTTCAGGACACACCGTACACTTCTCCAGAGTGGCTGTTGGCAATTTACATCTCGCCCATCAGCGTAGCAAGGCTGCCATTTCTCCATGGCCTGTCCTGCATTTCTGGTTTTAACACTTTTTGCAGCATGGCCCTTTTGACCGATGGGAAGCGAGACTTCTTTGTAGCGCTGATTAGCCTTTCCAGGTTGCTTGGTTGGCCAAACAGGGCGTATGCGTTTTTTCCTGAATATATTCAGGAAAAAACGCATACGCCCTGTTTGGCCAAGGGCATCATTGTCGACGTTTTGCTACTTTTCATGTGCTTTAAAGGCGATTCGAATCTACCTCCTGAAACCTGTTTCCTGCAATTCTGCCTTGCTTTCAAATCCTCTTCGTTGCCTTCCCTCAATATATCTGTGGATGCGAGTTATCATTTATAGATCTGCTGGTTTGTGAATTGCAGTGTCCCTGAGCTCCATTTTTCAACTGGCTTTTTTGGGAGCTGGCCGCAAAAGCGCGGGATTGCCTCAGGCCCTATTCTGCTTCTGGGCGGCAGGCTGAGCCTGTGGTTAATTCTTCTTCCCGATGGGAAAATAGAGTGACCTGTGCCTGTCCCAACACCTAGATCTAGTCTCTCATTGGTTGCCCCTCTTCCCGTTCATCCTCAGGACAAATTGCAACCTGTAGGGAACAGGAGCTTAAAGGTGCTGATTCTCCAAGTAGGGAGATTGCTAGTAAAGTAGCTGGAAAGGCGAACCCTAGCACAAGGAGATGAGAAATCAGGTGTGTATTAGAAACCTTTCAAAATCACACGGTGTACCATCTTCTGGGTTTCTCATGCATGTTTTCGATGTAGGAAGATGCCCTTGAACCTGGAGATTTGGCATCCATGGGATGGGTACCAGGCAGTATTACTTTAAAGGGTCTGCGTTTGCTCACCCAACCTCACCCAACCTTTCAGCCCCAAGAGTGTCCACCCTTATGTCTCATCCAGCTGTGGGTCTAGATATGGTCAATCCAGGTTGCATCACAGCCTCTGAACGAATTTTGTAAGAATTTCTCTCTCTTTCACTGTCTTTGTTTTACGGGTTTTTTAAAGTAATTTATTTTTATAATGGGGTTTATCTGCTTTTCACGGCTGTGTTTATGCGGCTTTACACCCAGTTGACTCACTTCCAGACAGATATCAATACATAGGTTTTAAGATTCTTACTAGTCACATATATTCTTGTGCGGTGAATAGGTGGTGTTGAGTCCAGTTCACTGAGCAAGGAGTAGGTCTTGTCTATTACATATTGGGTGTATGGAACGGTATCTGAGCGAATTGGAAACCCTTGTTTTATGCCTCACCCCACCTCACCTTTCCCGTTAAGCAGCCATAGTGTGTTTTCTAAACGTGTGACTCTGTTCTGTTTTGTAATTCAGTTCAATTGTAGCGGTTTTTACATTCCCTCTATAAGTGATAGCTTATGATAAGTGTCTTTTTCTGTGTGACTTATTTCACTTAGAATCGTCGTACCTAAATCCACTCATCTTGCTTCTACTAGCCTTATGACATTGATTTCATGTCTGAGTGATATTCCATTGTACATAAGGACCACAACTTCTTTATCCATTTTTCTCTTTCCTGGGATATTTAAGGTGTCATGAAGTGGAGGTTCTTGTCAACAGAGCAGCCCTAAACTTTGGAGTGCCTGTGTCTTGCTGATTTTTAGTTTTCCCAATTTATACGCCCATGAGTGGACGTGCCCTATGCTCCCTAAGCTGTGTTTTTTCGATGTTTCAGGACACACCGTACACTTCTCCAGAGTGGCTGTTGGCAATTTACATCCCGCCCATCAGCGTAGCAAGGCTGCCATTTCTCCATGGCCTGTCCTGCATTTCTGGTTTTGACACTTTTTGCAGCATGGCCCTTTTGACCGATGGGAAGCGAGACTTCTTTGTAGCGCTGATTAGCCTTTCCAGGTTGCTTGGTTGGCCAAACAGGGCGTATGCGTTTTTTCCTGAATATATTCAGGAAAAAACGCATACGCCCTGTTTGGCCAAGGGCATCATTTTCGACGTTTTGCCACTTTTCATGTGCTTTAAAGGCGATTCGAATCTACCTCCTGAAACCTGTTTCCTGCAATTCTGCCTTGCTTTCAAATCCTCTTCGTTGCCTTCCCTCAATATATCTGTGGATGCGAGTTATCATTTATAGATCTGCGGGTTTGTGAATCGCAGTGTCCCTGAGCTCCATTTTTCAACTGGCTTTTTTGGGAGCTGGCCGCAAAAGCGCGGGATTGCCTCAGGCCCTATTCTGCTTCTGGGCGGCAGGCTGATCCTGTGGTTAATTCTTCTTCCCGATGGGAAAATAGAGTGACCTGTGCCTGTCCCAACACCTAGATCTAGTCTCTCATTGGTTGCCCCTCTTCCCGTTCATCCTCAGGACAAATTGCAACCTGTAGGGAACAGGAGCTTAAAGGTGCTGATTCTCCAAGTAGGGAGATTGCTAGTAAAGTAGCTGGAAAGGCGAACCCTAGCACAAGGAGATGAGAAATCAGGTGCGTATTAGAAACCTTTCAAAATCACACGGTGTACCATCTTCTGGGTTTCTCATGCATGTTTTCGATGTAGGAAGATGCCCTTGAACCTGGAGATTTGGGACCCATGGGATGGGTACCAGGCAGTATTACTTTAAAGGGTCTGCGTCTGCTCACCCAACCCCACCCAAACTTTCAGCCCCAAGAGTGTCCACCCTTATGTCTCATCCAGCTGTGGGTCTAGATATGGTCAATCCAGGTTGCATCACAGCCTCTGAACAAATTTTGTAAGAATTTCTCTCTCTTTCACTGTCTTTGTTTTACGGGTTTTTAAAAGTAACTTATTTTTATAATGGGGTTTAGCTGCTTTTCATGGCTGTGTTTATGCGGCTTTACACCCACTTGACTCACTTCCAGACAGATATCAATACATAGGTTTTAAGATTTTTACTAGTCACATATATTCTGTGCGGTGAATAGGGGGTGTTGAGTCCAGTTCACTGAGCAAGGAGTAGGTCTTGTCTATTACATATTGGGTGTATGGAACGGTATCTGAGCGAATTGGAAACCCTTGTTTTATTCCGCACCCCACCTCACATTTCCCGTTAAGCAGCCATAGTGTGTTTTCTAAACGTGTGACTCTGTTCTGTTTTGTAATTCAGTTCAAGTGTAGCGGTTTTTACATTCCCTCTATAAGTGATAGCTTATGATAAGTGTCTTTTTCTGTGTGACTTATTTCACTTAGAATCGTCGTACCTAAATCCACTCATCTTGCTTCTTCTAGCCTTATGACATTGATTTCATGTCTGAGTGATATTCCATTGTACATAAGGACCACAACTTCTTTATCCATTTTTCTCTTTCCTGGGATATTTAAGGTGTCATGAAGTGGAGGTTCTTGTCAACAGAGCAGCCCTAAACTTTGGGGTGCCTGTGTCTTGCTGATTTTTAGTTTTCCCAATTTATACGCCCATGAGTGGACGTGCCCTATGCTCCCTAAGCTGTGTTTTTTCGATGTTTCAGGACACACCGTACACTTCTCCAGAGTGGCTGTTGGCAATTTACATCTCGCCCATCAGCGTAGCAAGGCTGCCATTTCTCCATGGCCTGTCCTGCATTTCTGGTTTTAACACTTTTTGCAGCATGGCCCTTTTGACCGATGGGAAGCGAGACTTCTTTGTAGCGCTGATTAGCCTTTCCAGGTTGCTTGGTTGGCCAAACAGGGCGTATGCGTTTTTTCCTGAATATATTCAGGAAAAAACGCATACGCCCTGTTTGGCCAAGGGCATCATTGTCGACGTTTTGCTACTTTTCATGTGCTTTAAAGGCGATTCGAATCTACCTCCTGAAACCTGTTTCCTGCAATTCTGCCTTGCTTTCAAATCCTCTTCGTTGCCTTCCCTCAATATATCTGTGGATGCGAGTTATCATTTATAGATCTGCTGGTTTGTGAATTGCAGTGTCCCTGAGCTCCATTTTTCAACTGGCTTTTTTGGGAGCTGGCCGCAAAAGCGCGGGATTGCCTCAGGCCCTATTCTGCTTCTGGGCGGCAGGCTGAGCCTGTGGTTAATTCTTCTTCCTGATGGGAAAATAGAGTGACCTGTGCCTGTCCCAACACCTAGATCTAGTCTCTCATTGGTTGCCCCTCTTCCCGTTCATCCTCAGGACAAATTGCAACCTGTAGGGAACAGGAGCTTAAAGGTGCTGATTCTCCAAGTAGGGAGATTGCTAGTAAAGTAGCTGGAAAGGCGAACCCTAGCACAAGGAGATGAGAAATCAGGTGTGTATTAGAAACCTTTCAAAATCACACGGTGTACCATCTTCTGGGTTTCTCATGCATGTTTTCGATGTAGGAAGATGCCCTTGAACCTGGAGATTTGGCATCCATGGGATGGGTACCAGGCAGTATTACTTTAAAGGGTCTGCGTTTGCTCACCCAACCTCACCCAACCTTTCAGCCCCAAGAGTGTCCACCCTTATGTCTCATCCAGCTGTGGGTCTAGATATGGTCAATCCAGGTTGCATCACAGCCTCTGAACGAATTTTGTAAGAATTTCTCTCTCTTTCACTGTCTTTGTTTTACGGGTTTTTTAAAGTAATTTATTTTTATAATGGGGTTTATCTGCTTTTCACGGCTGTGTTTATGCGGCTTTACACCCAGTTGACTCACTTCCAGACAGATATCAATACATAGGTTTTAAGATTCTTACTAGTCACATATATTCTTGTGCGGTGAATAGGTGGTGTTGAGTCCAGTTCACTGAGCAAGGAGTAGGTCTTGTCTATTACATATTGGGTGTATGGAACGGTATCTGAGCGAATTGGAAACCCTTGTTTTATGCCTCACCCCACCTCACCTTTCCCGTTAAGCAGCCATAGTGTGTTTTCTAAACGTGTGACTCTGTTCTGTTTTGTAATTCAGTTCAATTGTAGCGGTTTTTACATTCCCTCTATAAGTGATAGCTTATGATAAGTGTCTTTTTCTGTGTGACTTATTTCACTTAGAATCGTCGTACCTAAATCCACTCATCTTGCTTCTACTAGCCTTATGACATTGATTTCATGTCTGAGTGATATTCCATTGTACATAAGGACCACAACTTCTTTATCCATTTTTCTCTTTCCTGGGATATTTAAGGTGTCATGAAGTGGAGGTTCTTGTCAACAGAGCAGCCCTAAACTTTGGAGTGCCTGTGTCTTGCTGATTTTTAGTTTTCCCAATTTATACGCCCATGAGTGGACGTGCCCTATGCTCCCTAAGCTGTGTTTTTTCGATGTTTCAGGACACACCGTACACTTCTCCAGAGTGGCTGTTGGCAATTTACATCCCGCCCATCAGCGTAGCAAGGCTGCCATTTCTCCATGGCCTGTCCTGCATTTCTGGTTTTGACACTTTTTGCAGCATGGCCCTTTTGACCGATGGGAAGCGAGACTTCTTTGTAGCGCTGATTAGCCTTTCCAGGTTGCTTGGTTGGCCAAACAGGGCGTATGCGTTTTTTCCTGAATATATTCAGGAAAAAACGCATACGCCCTGTTTGGCCAAGGGCATCATTTTCGACGTTTTGCCACTTTTCATGTGCTTTAAAGGCGATTCGAATCTACCTCCTGAAACCTGTTTCCTGCAATTCTGCCTTGCTTTCAAATCCTCTTCGTTGCCTTCCCTCAATATATCTGTGGATGCGAGTTATCATTTATAGATCTGCGGGTTTGTGAATCGCAGTGTCCCTGAGCTCCATTTTTCAACTGGCTTTTTTGGGAGCTGGCCGCAAAAGCGCGGGATTGCCTCAGGCCCTATTCTGCTTCTGGGCGGCAGGCTGATCCTGTGGTTAATTCTTCTTCCCGATGGGAAAATAGAGTGACCTGTGCCTGTCCCAACACCTAGATCTAGTCTCTCATTGGTTGCCCCTCTTCCCGTTCATCCTCAGGACAAATTGCAACCTGTAGGGAACAGGAGCTTAAAGGTGCTGATTCTCCAAGTAGGGAGATTGCTAGTAAAGTAGCTGGAAAGGCGAACCCTAGCACAAGGAGATGAGAAATCAGGTGCGTATTAGAAACCTTTCAAAATCACACGGTGTACCATCTTCTGGGTTTCTCATGCATGTTTTCGATGTAGGAAGATGCCCTTGAACCTGGAGATTTGGGACCCATGGGATGGGTACCAGGCAGTATTACTTTAAAGGGTCTGCGTCTGCTCACGCAACCCCACCCAAACTTTCAGCCCCAAGAGTGTCCACCCTTATGTCTCATCCAGCTGTGGGTCTAGATATGGTCAATCCAGGTTGCATCACAGCCTCTGAACAAATTTTGTAAGAATTTCTCTCTCTTTCACTGTCTTTGTTTTACGGGTTTTTAAAAGTAACTTATTTTTATAATGGGGTTTAGCTGCTTTTCATGGCTGTGTTTATGCGGCTTTACACCCACTTGACTCACTTCCAGACAGATATCAATAAATAGGTTTTAAGATTTTTACTAGTCACATATATTCTGTGCGGTGAATAGGGGGTGTTGAGTCCAGTTCACTGAGCAAGGAGTAGGTCTTGTCTATTACATATTGGGTGTATGGAACGGTATCTGAGCGAATTGGAAACCCTTGTTTTATTCCGCACCCCACCTCACATTTCCCGTTAAGCAGCCATAGTGTGTTTTCTAAACGTGTGACTCTGTTCTGTTTTGTAATTCAGTTCAAGTGTAGCGGTTTTTACATTCCCTCTATAAGTGATAGCTTATGATAAGTGTCTTTTTCTGTGTGACTTATTTCACTTAGAATCGTCGTACCTAAATCCACTCATCTTGCTTCTTCTAGCCTTATGACATTGATTTCATGTCTGAGTGATATTCCATTGTACATAAGGACCACAACTTCTTTATCCATTTTTCTCTTTCCTGGGATATTTAAGGTGTCATGAAGTGGAGGTTCTTGTCAACAGAGCAGCCCTAAACTTTGGGGTGCCTGTGTCTTGCTGATTTTTAGTTTTCCCAATTTATACGCCCATGAGTGGACGTGCCCTATGCTCCCTAAGCTGTGTTTTTTCGATGTTTCAGGACACACCGTACACTTCTCCAGAGTGGCTGTTGGCAATTTACATCTCGCCCATCAGCGTAGCAAGGCTGCCATTTCTCCATGGCCTGTCCTGCATTTCTGGTTTTAACACTTTTTGCAGCATGGCCCTTTTGACCGATGGGAAGCGAGACTTCTTTGTAGCGCTGATTAGCCTTTCCAGGTTGCTTGGTTGGCCAAACAGGGCGTATGCGTTTTTTCCTGAATATATTCAGGAAAAAACGCATACGCCCTGTTTGGCCAAGGGCATCATTGTCGACGTTTTGCTACTTTTCATGTGCTTTAAAGGCGATTCGAATCTACCTCCTGAAACCTGTTTCCTGCAATTCTGCCTTGCTTTCAAATCCTCTTCGTTGCCTTCCCTCAATATATCTGTGGATGCGAGTTATCATTTATAGATCTGCTGGTTTGTGAATTGCAGTGTCCCTGAGCTCCATTTTTCAACTGGCTTTTTTGGGAGCTGGCCGCAAAAGCGCGGGATTGCCTCAGGCCCTATTCTGCTTCTGGGCGGCAGGCTGAGCCTGTGGTTAATTCTTCTTCCTGATGGGAAAATAGAGTGACCTGTGCCTGTCCCAACACCTAGATCTAGTCTCTCATTGGTTGCCCCTCTTCCCGTTCATCCTCAGGACAAATTGCAACCTGTAGGGAACAGGAGCTTAAAGGTGCTGATTCTCCAAGTAGGGAGATTGCTAGTAAAGTAGCTGGAAAGGCGAACCCTAGCACAAGGAGATGAGAAATCAGGTGTGTATTAGAAACCTTTCAAAATCACACGGTGTACCATCTTCTGGGTTTCTCATGCATGTTTTCGATGTAGGAAGATGCCCTTGAACCTGGAGATTTGGCATCCATGGGATGGGTACCAGGCAGTATTACTTTAAAGGGTCTGCGTTTGCTCACCCAACCTCACCCAACCTTTCAGCCCCAAGAGTGTCCACCCTTATGTCTCATCCAGCTGTGGGTCTAGATATGGTCAATCCAGGTTGCATCACAGCCTCTGAACGAATTTTGTAAGAATTTCTCTCTCTTTCACTGTCTTTGTTTTACGGGTTTTTTAAAGTAATTTATTTTTATAATGGGGTTTATCTGCTTTTCACGGCTGTGTTTATGCGGCTTTACACCCAGTTGACTCACTTCCAGACAGATATCAATACATAGGTTTTAAGATTCTTACTAGTCACATATATTCTTGTGCGGTGAATAGGTGGTGTTGAGTCCAGTTCACTGAGCAAGGAGTAGGTCTTGTCTATTACATATTGGGTGTATGGAACGGTATCTGAGCGAATTGGAAACCCTTGTTTTATGCCTCACCCCACCTCACCTTTCCCGTTAAGCAGCCATAGTGTGTTTTCTAAACGTGTGACTCTGTTCTGTTTTGTAATTCAGTTCAATTGTAGCGGTTTTTACATTCCCTCTATAAGTGATAGCTTATGATAAGTGTCTTTTTCTGTGTGACTTATTTCACTTAGAATCGTCGTACCTAAATCCACTCATCTTGCTTCTACTAGCCTTATGACATTGATTTCATGTCTGAGTGATATTCCATTGTACATAAGGACCACAACTTCTTTATCCATTTTTCTCTTTCCTGGGATATTTAAGGTGTCATGAAGTGGAGGTTCTTGTCAACAGAGCAGCCCTAAACTTTGGAGTGCCTGTGTCTTGCTGATTTTTAGTTTTCCCAATTTATACGCCCATGAGTGGACGTGCCCTATGCTCCCTAAGCTGTGTTTTTTCGATGTTTCAGGACACACCGTACACTTCTCCAGAGTGGCTGTTGGCAATTTACATCCCGCCCATCAGCGTAGCAAGGCTGCCATTTCTCCATGGCCTGTCCTGCATTTCTGGTTTTGACACTTTTTGCAGCATGGCCCTTTTGACCGATGGGAAGCGAGACTTCTTTGTAGCGCTGATTAGCCTTTCCAGGTTGCTTGGTTGGCCAAACAGGGCGTATGCGTTTTTTCCTGAATATATTCAGGAAAAAACGCATACGCCCTGTTTGGCCAAGGGCATCATTTTCGACGTTTTGCCACTTTTCATGTGCTTTAAAGGCGATTCGAATCTACCTCCTGAAACCTGTTTCCTGCAATTCTGCCTTGCTTTCAAATCCTCTTCGTTGCCTTCCCTCAATATATCTGTGGATGCGAGTTATCATTTATAGATCTGCGGGTTTGTGAATCGCAGTGTCCCTGAGCTCCATTTTTCAACTGGCTTTTTTGGGAGCTGGCCGCAAAAGCGCGGGATTGCCTCAGGCCCTATTCTGCTTCTGGGCGGCAGGCTGATCCTGTGGTTAATTCTTCTTCCCGATGGGAAAATAGAGTGACCTGTGCCTGTCCCAACACCTAGATCTAGTCTCTCATTGGTTGCCCCTCTTCCCGTTCATCCTCAGGACAAATTGCAACCTGTAGGGAACAGGAGCTTAAAGGTGCTGATTCTCCAAGTAGGGAGATTGCTAGTAAAGTAGCTGGAAAGGCGAACCCTAGCACAAGGAGATGAGAAATCAGGTGCGTATTAGAAACCTTTCAAAATCACACGGTGTACCATCTTCTGGGTTTCTCATGCATGTTTTCGATGTAGGAAGATGCCCTTGAACCTGGAGATTTGGGACCCATGGGATGGGTACCAGGCAGTATTACTTTAAAGGGTCTGCGTCTGCTCACCCAACCCCACCCAAACTTTCAGCCCCAAGAGTGTCCACCCTTATGTCTCATCCAGCTGTGGGTCTAGATATGGTCAATCCAGGTTGCATCACAGCCTCTGAACAAATTTTGTAAGAATTTCTCTCTCTTTCACTGTCTTTGTTTTACGGGTTTTTAAAAGTAACTTATTTTTATAATGGGGTTTAGCTGCTTTTCATGGCTGTGTTTATGCGGCTTTACACCCACTTGACTCACTTCCAGACAGATATCAATACATAGGTTTTAAGATTTTTACTAGTCACATATATTCTGTGCGGTGAATAGGGGGTGTTGAGTCCAGTTCACTGAGCAAGGAGTAGGTCTTGTCTATTACATATTGGGTGTATGGAACGGTATCTGAGCGAATTGGAAACCCTTGTTTTATTCCGCACCCCACCTCACATTTCCCGTTAAGCAGCCATAGTGTGTTTTCTAAACGTGTGACTCTGTTCTGTTTTGTAATTCAGTTCAAGTGTAGCGGTTTTTACATTCCCTCTATAAGTGATAGCTTATGATAAGTGTCTTTTTCTGTGTGACTTATTTCACTTAGAATCGTCGTACCTAAATCCACTCATCTTGCTTCTTCTAGCCTTATGACATTGATTTCATGTCTGAGTGATATTCCATTGTACATAAGGACCACAACTTCTTTATCCATTTTTCTCTTTCCTGGGATATTTAAGGTGTCATGAAGTGGAGGTTCTTGTCAACAGAGCAGCCCTAAACTTTGGGGTGCCTGTGTCTTGCTGATTTTTAGTTTTCCCAATTTATACGCCCATGAGTGGACGTGCCCTATGCTCCCTAAGCTGTGTTTTTTCGATGTTTCAGGACACACCGTACACTTCTCCAGAGTGGCTGTTGGCAATTTACATCTCGCCCATCAGCGTAGCAAGGCTGCCATTTCTCCATGGCCTGTCCTGCATTTCTGGTTTTAACACTTTTTGCAGCATGGCCCTTTTGACCGATGGGAAGCGAGACTTCTTTGTAGCGCTGATTAGCCTTTCCAGGTTGCTTGGTTGGCCAAACAGGGCGTATGCGTTTTTTCCTGAATATATTCAGGAAAAAACGCATACGCCCTGTTTGGCCAAGGGCATCATTGTCGACGTTTTGCTACTTTTCATGTGCTTTAAAGGCGATTCGAATCTACCTCCTGAAACCTGTTTCCTGCAATTCTGCCTTGCTTTCAAATCCTCTTCGTTGCCTTCCCTCAATATATCTGTGGATGCGAGTTATCATTTATAGATCTGCTGGTTTGTGAATTGCAGTGTCCCTGAGCTCCATTTTTCAACTGGCTTTTTTGGGAGCTGGCCGCAAAAGCGCGGGATTGCCTCAGGCCCTATTCTGCTTCTGGGCGGCAGGCTGAGCCTGTGGTTAATTCTTCTTCCTGATGGGAAAATAGAGTGACCTGTGCCTGTCCCAACACCTAGATCTAGTCTCTCATTGGTTGCCCCTCTTCCCGTTCATCCTCAGGACAAATTGCAACCTGTAGGGAACAGGAGCTTAAAGGTGCTGATTCTCCAAGTAGGGAGATTGCTAGTAAAGTAGCTGGAAAGGCGAACCCTAGCACAAGGAGATGAGAAATCAGGTGTGTATTAGAAACCTTTCAAAATCACACGGTGTACCATCTTCTGGGTTTCTCATGCATGTTTTCGATGTAGGAAGATGCCCTTGAACCTGGAGATTTGGCATCCATGGGATGGGTACCAGGCAGTATTACTTTAAAGGGTCTGCGTTTGCTCACCCAACCTCACCCAACCTTTCAGCCCCAAGAGTGTCCACCCTTATGTCTCATCCAGCTGTGGGTCTAGATATGGTCAATCCAGGTTGCATCACAGCCTCTGAACGAATTTTGTAAGAATTTCTCTCTCTTTCACTGTCTTTGTTTTACGGGTTTTTTAAAGTAATTTATTTTTATAATGGGGTTTATCTGCTTTTCACGGCTGTGTTTATGCGGCTTTACACCCAGTTGACTCACTTCCAGACAGATATCAATACATAGGTTTTAAGATTCTTACTAGTCACATATATTCTTGTGCGGTGAATAGGTGGTGTTGAGTCCAGTTCACTGAGCAAGGAGTAGGTCTTGTCTATTACATATTGGGTGTATGGAACGGTATCTGAGCGAATTGGAAACCCTTGTTTTATGCCTCACCCCACCTCACCTTTCCCGTTAAGCAGCCATAGTGTGTTTTCTAAACGTGTGACTCTGTTCTGTTTTGTAATTCAGTTCAATTGTAGCGGTTTTTACATTCCCTCTATAAGTGATAGCTTATGATAAGTGTCTTTTTCTGTGTGACTTATTTCACTTAGAATCGTCGTACCTAAATCCACTCATCTTGCTTCTACTAGCCTTATGACATTGATTTCATGTCTGAGTGATATTCCATTGTACATAAGGACCACAACTTCTTTATCCATTTTTCTCTTTCCTGGGATATTTAAGGTGTCATGAAGTGGAGGTTCTTGTCAACAGAGCAGCCCTAAACTTTGGAGTGCCTGTGTCTTGCTGATTTTTAGTTTTCCCAATTTATACGCCCATGAGTGGACGTGCCCTATGCTCCCTAAGCTGTGTTTTTTCGATGTTTCAGGACACACCGTACACTTCTCCAGAGTGGCTGTTGGCAATTTACATCCCGCCCATCAGCGTAGCAAGGCTGCCATTTCTCCATGGCCTGTCCTGCATTTCTGGTTTTGACACTTTTTGCAGCATGGCCCTTTTGACCGATGGGAAGCGAGACTTCTTTGTAGCGCTGATTAGCCTTTCCAGGTTGCTTGGTTGGCCAAACAGGGCGTATGCGTTTTTTCCTGAATATATTCAGGAAAAAACGCATACGCCCTGTTTGGCCAAGGGCATCATTTTCGACGTTTTGCCACTTTTCATGTGCTTTAAAGGCGATTCGAATCTACCTCCTGAAACCTGTTTCCTGCAATTCTGCCTTGCTTTCAAATCCTCTTCGTTGCCTTCCCTCAATATATCTGTGGATGCGAGTTATCATTTATAGATCTGCGGGTTTGTGAATCGCAGTGTCCCTGAGCTCCATTTTTCAACTGGCTTTTTTGGGAGCTGGCCGCAAAAGCGCGGGATTGCCTCAGGCCCTATTCTGCTTCTGGGCGGCAGGCTGATCCTGTGGTTAATTCTTCTTCCCGATGGGAAAATAGAGTGACCTGTGCCTGTCCCAACACCTAGATCTAGTCTCTCATTGGTTGCCCCTCTTCCCGTTCATCCTCAGGACAAATTGCAACCTGTAGGGAACAGGAGCTTAAAGGTGCTGATTCTCCAAGTAGGGAGATTGCTAGTAAAGTAGCTGGAAAGGCGAACCCTAGCACAAGGAGATGAGAAATCAGGTGCTTATTAGAAACCTTTCAAAATCACACGGTGTACCATCTTCTGGGTTTCTCATGCATGTTTTTGATGTAGGAAGATGCCCTTGAACCTGGAGATTTGGGACCCATGGGATGGGTACCAGGCAGTATTACTTTAAAGGGTCTGCGTCTGCTCACCCAACCCCACCCAAACTTTCAGCCCCAAGAGTGTCCACCCTTATGTCTCATCCAGCTGTGGGTCTAGATATGGTCAATCCAGGTTGCATCACAGCCTCTGAACAAATTTTGTAAGAATTTCTCTCTCTTTCACTGTCTTTGTTTTACGGGTTTTTAAAAGTAACTTATTTTTATAATGGGGTTTAGCTGCTTTTCATGGCTGTGTTTATGCGGCTTTACACCCACTTGACTCACTTCCAGACAGATATCAATACATAGGTTTTAAGATTTTTACTAGTCACATATACTCTGTGCGGTGAATAGGGGGTGTTGAGTCCAGTTCACTGAGCAAGGAGTAGGTCTTGTCTATTACATATTGGGTGTATGGAACGGTATCTGAGCGAATTTGAAACCCTTGTTTTATTCCGCACCCCACCTCACATTTCCCGTTAAGCAGCCATAGTGTGTTTTCTAAACGTGTGACTCTGTTCTGTTTTGTAATTCAGTTCAAGTGTAGCGGTTTTTACATTCCCTCTATAAGTGATAACTTATGATAAGTGTCTTTTTCTGTGTGACTTATTTCACTTAGAATCGTCGTACCTAAATCCACTCATCTTGCTTCTACTAGCCTTATGACATTGATTTCATGTCTGAGTGATATTCCATTGTACATAAGGACCACAACTTCTTTATCCATTTTTCTCTTTCCTAGGATATTTAAGGTGTCATGAAGTGGAGGTTCTTGTCAACAGAGCAGCCCTAAACTTTGGAGTGCCTGTGTCTTGCTGATTTTTAGTTTTCCCAATTTATACGCCCATGAGTGGACGTGCCCTATGCTCCCTAAGCTGTGTTTTTTCGATGTTTCAGGACACACCGTACACTTCTCCAGAGTGGCTGTTGGCAATTTACATCCCGCCCATCAGCGTAGCAAGGCTGCCATTTCTCCATGGCCTGTCCTGCATTTCTGGTTTTGACACTTTTTGCAGCATGGCCCTTTTGACCGATGGGAAGCGAGACTTCTTTGTAGCGCTGATTAGCCTTTCCAGGTTGCTTGGTTGGCCAAACAGGGCGTATGCGTTTTTTCCTGAATATATTCAGGAAAAAACGCATACGCCCTGTTTGGCCAAGGGCATCATTGTCGACGTTTTGCCACTTTTCATGTGCTTTAAAGGCGATTCGAATCTACCTCCTGAAACCTGTTTCCTGCAATTCTGCCTTGCTTTCAAATCCTCTTCGTTGCCTTCCCTCAATATATCTGTGGATGCGAGTTATCATTTATAGATCTGCGGGTTTGTGAATCGCAGTGTCCCTGAGCTCCATTTTTCAACTGGCTTTTTTGGGAGCTGGCCGCAAAAGCGCGGGATTGCCTCAGGCCCTATTCTGCTTCTGGGCGGCAGGCTGATCCTGTGGTTAATTCTTCTTCCCGATGGGAAAATAGAGTGACCTGTGCCTGTCCCAACACCTAGATCTAGTCTCTCATTGGTTGCCCCTCTTCCCGTTCATCCTCAGGACAAATTGCAACCTGTAGGGAACAGGAGCTTAAAGGTGCTGATTCTCCAAGTAGGGAGTTTGCTAGTAAAGTAGCTGGAAAGGCGAACCCTAGCACAAGGAGATGAGAAATCAGGTGCTTATTAGAAACCTTTCAAAATCACACGGTGTACCATCTTCTGGGTTTCTCATGCATGTTTTCGATGTAGGAAGATGCCCTTGAACCTGGAGATTTGGGACCCATGGGATGGGTACCAGGCAGTATTACTTTAAAGGGTCTGCGTCTGCTCACCCAACCCCACCCAAACTTTCAGCCCCAAGAGTGTCCACCCTTATGTCTCATCCAGCTGTGGGTCTAGATATGGTCAATCCAGGTTGCATCACAGCCTCTGAACAAATTTTGTAAGAATTTCTCTCTCTTTCACTGTCTTTGTTTTACGGGTTTTTAAAAGTAACTTATTTTTATAATGGGGTTTAGCTGCTTTTCATGGCTGTGTTTATGCGGCTTTACACCCACTTGACTCACTTCCAGACAGATATCAATACATAGGTTTTAAGATTTTTACTAGTCACATATATTCTGTGCGGTGAATAGGGGGTGTTGAGTCCAGTTCACTGAGCAAGGAGTAGGTCTTGTCTATTACATATTGGGTGTATGGAACGGTATCTGAGCGAATTTGAAACCCTTGTTTTATTCCGCACCCCACCTCACATTTCCCGTTAAGCAGCCATAGTGTGTTTTCTAAACGTGTGACTCTGTTCTGTTTTGTAATTCAGTTCAAGTGTAGCGGTTTTTACATTCCCTCTATAAGTGATAGCTTATGATAAGTGTCTTTTTCTGTGTGACTTATTTCACTTAGAATCGTCGTACCTAAATCCACTCATCTTGCTTCTTCTAGCCTTATGACATTGATTTCATGTCTGAGTGATATTCCATTGTACATAAGGACCACAACTTCTTTAACCATTTTTCTCTTTCCTGGGATATTTAAGGTGTCATGAAGTGGAGGTTCTTGTCAACAGAGCAGCCCTAAACTTTGGGGTGCCTGTGTCTTGCTGATTTTTAGTTTTCCCAATTTATACGCCCATGAGTGGACGTGCCCTATGCGCCCTAAGCTGTGTTTTTTCGATGTTTCAGGACACACCGTACACTTCTCCAGAGTGGCTGTTGGCAATTTACATCTCGCCCATCAGCGTAGCAAGGCTGCCATTTCTCCATGGCCTGTCCTGCATTTCTGGTTTTGACACTTTTTGCAGCATGGCCCTTTTGACCGATGGGAAGCGAGACTTCTTTGTAGCGCTGATTAGCCTTTCCAGGTTGCTTGGTTGGCCAAACAGGGCGTATGCGTTTTTTCCTGAATATATTCAGGAAAAAACGCATACGCCCTGTTTGGCCAAGGGCATCATTGTCGACGTTTTGCCACTTTTCATGTGCTTTAAAGGCGATTCGAATCTACCTCCTGAAACCTGTTTCCTGCAATTCTGCCTTGCTTTCAAATCCTCTTCGTTGCCTTCCCTCAATATATCTGTGGATGCGAGTTATCATTTATAGCTCTGCTGGTTTGTGAATCGCAGTGTCCCTGAGCTCCATTTTTCAACTGGCTTTTTTGGGAGCTGGCCGCAAAAGAGCGGGATTGCCTCAGGCCCTATTCTGCTTCTGGGCGGCAGGCTGAGCCTGTGGTTAATTCTTCTTCCCGATGGGAAAATAGAGTGACCTCTGCCTGTCCCAACACCTAGATCTAGTCTCTCATTGGTTGCCCCTCTTCCCGTTCATCCTCAGGACAAATTGCAACCTGTAGGGAACAGGAGCTTAAAGGTGCTGATTCTCCAAGTAGGGAGATTGCTAGTAAAGTAGCTGGAAAGGCGAACCCTAGCACAAGGAGATGAGAAATCAGGTGTGTATTAGAAACCTTTCAAAATCACACGGTGTACCATCTTCTGGGTTTCTCATGCATGTTTTCGATGTAGGAAGATGCCCTTGAACCTGGAGATTTGGGACCCATGGGATGGGTACCAGGCAGTATTACTTTAAAGGGTCTGCGTCTGCTCACCCAACCTCACCCAACCTTTCAGCCCCAAGAGTGTCCACCCTTATGTCTCATCCAGCTGTGGGTCTAGATATGGTCAATCCAGGTTGCATCACAGCCTCTGAACGAATTGTGTAAGAATTTCTCTCTCTTTCACTGTCTTTGTTTTACGGGTTTTTAAAAGTAATTTATTTTTATAATGGGGTTTAGCTGCTATTCACGGCTGTGTTTAAGCGGCTTTACACCCACTTGACTCACTTCCAGACAGATATCAATACATAGGTTTTAAGATTCTTACTAGTCACATATATTCTTGTGCGGTGAATAGGGGGTGTTGAGTCCAGTTCACTGAGCAAGGAGTAGGTCTTGTCTATTACATATTGGGTGTATGGAACGGTATCTGAGCGAATTTGAAACCCTTGTTTTATGCCTCACCCCACCTCACCTTTCCCGTTAAGCAGCCATAGTGTGTTTTCTAAACGTGTGACTCTGTTCTGTTTTGTAATTCAGTTCAAGTGTAGCGGTTTTTACATTCCCTCTATAAGTGATAGCTTATGATAAGTGTCTTTTTCTGTGTGACTTATTTCACTTAGAATCGTCGTACCTAAATCCACTCATCTTGCTTCTACTAGCCTTATGACATTGATTTCATGTCTGAGTGATATTCCATTGTACATAAGGACCACAACTTCTTTATCCATTTTTCTCTTTCCTGGGATATTTAAGGTGTCATGAAGTGGAGGTTCTTGTCAACAAAGCAGCCCTAAACTTTGGGGTGCCTGTGTCTTGCTGATTTTTAGTTTTCCCAATTTATACGCCCATGAGTGGACGTGCCCTATGCTCCCTAAGCTGTGTTTTTTCGATGTTTCAGGACACACCGTACACTTCTCCAGAGTGGCTGTTGGCAATGTACATCCCGCCCATCAGCGTAGCAAGGCTGCCATTTCTCCATGGCCTGTCCTGCATTTCTGGTTTTGACACTTTTTGCAGCATGGCCCTTTTGACCGATGGGAAGCGAGACTTCTTTTTAGCGCTGATTTGCCTTTCCAGGTTGCTTGGTTGGCCAAAAAGGGCGTATGCGTTTTTTCCTGAATATATTCAGGAAAAAACGCATACGCCCTTTTTGGCCAAGGGCATCATTGTCGAAGTTTTGCCACTTTTCATGTGCTTTAAAGTTGATTCGAATCTACCTCCTGAAATCTGTTTCATACAATTCTGCCTTGCTTTCAAATCCTCTTCGTTGCCTTCCCTCAATATATCTGTGGATGAGAGTTATCATTTATAACTCTGCGGGTTTGTGAATTGCAGTGTCCCTGAGGTCCATTTTTCAACTCGCTTTTTTGGGAGCTGGCCGCAAAAGCGCGGGATTGCCTCAGGCCCTATTCTGCTTCTGGGCGGCAGGCTGAGCCTGTGGTTAACTCTTCTTCCTGATGGGAAAATAGAGTGACCTCTGCCTGTCCCAACACCTAGATCTAGTCTCTCATTGGTTGCCCCTCTTCCTGTTCATCCTCAGGACAAATTGCAACCTGTAGGGAACAGGAGCTTAAAGGTGCTGATTCTCCAAGTAGGGAGATTGCTAGTAAAGTAGCTGGAAAGGCGAACCCGAGCACAAGGAGATGAGAAATGAGGTGCGTATTAGAAACCTTTCAAAATCACACGGTGTACCATCTTCTGGGTTTCTCATGCATGTTTTCGATGTAGGAAGATGCCCTTGAACCTGGAGATTTGGGGCCCATGGGATGGGTGCCAGGCAGTATTACTTTAAAGGGTCTGCGTTTGCTCACCCAACCTCACCCAACCTTTCAGCCCCAAGAGTGTCCACCCTTATTTCTCATCCGGCTGTGGGTCTAGATATGGTCAATCCAGGTTGCATCACAGCCTCTGAACGAATTTTGTAAGAATTTCTCTCTCTTTCACTGTCTTTCTTTTACGGGTTTTCAAAAGTAATTTATTTTTATAATCGGGTTTGCTGCTTTTCACGGCTGTGTTTATGCGGCTTTACACCCACTTGACCCACTTCCAGACAGATATCAATACATAGATTTTAGGATTCTTACTAGTCACATATATTCTTGTGCGGTGACTAGGGGGTGTTGAGTCCAGTTCACTGAGCAAGGAGTAGGTCTTGTCTGTTACATATTGGGTGTATGGAACGGTATCTGAGCGAATTTGAAACCCTTGTTTTATGCATCACCCCACTTCACCTTTCCCGTTAAGCAGCCATAGTGTGTTTTCTAAACGTGTGACTCTGTTCTGTTTTGTAATTCAGTTCAAGTGTAGCGGTTTTTACATTCCCTCTATAAGTGATAGCTTATGATAAGTGTCTTTTTCTGTGTGACTTATTTCACTTAGAATCGTCGTACCTAAATCCACTCATCTTGCTTCTACTAGCCTTATGACATTGATTTCATGTCTGAGTGATATTCCATTGTACATAAGGACCACAACTTCTTTATCCATTTTTCTCTTTCCTGGGATATTTAAGGTGTCATGAAGTGGAGGTTCTTGTCAACAGAGCAGCCCTAAACTTTGGGGTGCTTGTGTCTTGCTGATTTTTAGTTTTCCCAATTTATACGCCCATGAGTGGACGTGCCGTATGCTCCCTAAGCTGTGTTTTTTCGATGTTTCAGGACACACCGTACACTTCTCCAGAGTGGCTGTTGGCATTGTACATCCCGCCCATCAGCGTAGCAAGGCTGCCATTTCTCCATGGCCTGTCCTGCATTTCTGGTTTTGACACATTTTGCAGCATGGCCCTTTTGACCGATGGGAAGCGAGACTTCTTTGTAGCGCTGATTTGCCTTTTCAGGTTGCTTGGTTGGCCAATAAGGGCGTATGCGTTTTTTCCTGAATATATTCAGGAAAAAACGCATACGCCCTTTTTGGCCAAGGGCATCATTGTCGACGTTTTGCCACTTTTCATGTGCTTTAAAGGCGATTCGTATCTACCTCCTGAAACCTGTTTCCTGCAATTCTGCCTTGCTTTCAAATCCTCTTCGTTGCCTTCCCTCAATATATTTGTGGACTGGAGTAATCATTTATAACTCAGCAGGTTTGTGAATGGCAGTGCCCCTGAGCTCCATTTTTCAACTGTCTTTTTTGGGAGCTGGCCGCTAAAGCACGGGATTGCCTCAGGCCCTATTCTGGTTCCCGGCGGCAGGCTGAGCCTGTGGTTAATTCTTCTTCCCGATGGGAAAATAGAGTGACCTCTGCCTGTCCCAACACCTAGATCTAGTCTCTCATTGGTTGCCCCTCTTCCCGTTCATCCTCAGGACAAATTGCAACCTGTAGGGAACAGGAGCTTAAAGGTGCTGATTCTCCAAGTAGGGAGATTGCTAGTAAAGTAGCTGGAAAGGCGAACCCTAGCACAAGGAGATGAGAAATCAGGTGCGTATTAGAAACCTTTCAAAATCACACGGTGTACCATCTTCTGGGTTTCTCATGCATGTTTTCGATGTAGGAAGATGCCCTTGAACCTGGAGATTTGGGACCCATGGGATGGGTACCAGGCAGTATTACTTTAAAGGGTCTGCGTCTGCTCACCCAACCCCACCCAAACTTTCAGCCCCAAGAGTGTCCACCCTTATGTCTCATCCAGCTGTGGGTCTAGATATGGTCAATCCAGGTTGCATCACAGCCTCTGAACGAATTTTGTAAGAATTTCTCTCTCTTTCACTGTCTTTGTTTTACGGGTTTTTAAAAGTAATTTATTTTTATAATGGGGTTTAGCTGCTTTTCATGGCTGTGTTTATGCGGCTTTACACCCACTTGACTCACTTCCAGACAGATATCAATACATAGGTTTTAAGATTTTTACTAGTCACATATATTCTGTGCGGTGAATAGGGGGTGTTGAGTCCAGTTCACTGAGCAAGGAGTAGGTCTTGTCTATTACATATTGGGTGTATGGAACGGTATCTGAGCGAATTTGAAACCCTTGTTTTATTCCGCACCCCACCTCACATTTCCCGTTAAGCAGCCATAGTGTGTTTTCTAAACGTGTGACTCTGTTCTGTTTTGTAATTCAGTTCAAGTGTAGCGGTTTTTACATTCCCTCTATAAGTGATAGCTTATGATAAGTGTCTTTTTCTGTGTGACTTATTTCACTTAGAATCGTCGTACCTAAATCCACTCATCTTGCTTCTTCTAGCCTTATGACATTGATTTCATGTCTGAGTGATATTCCATTGTACATAAGGACCACAACTTCTTTATCCATTTTTCTCTTTCCTGGGATATTTAAGGTGTCATGAAGTGGAGGTTCTTGTCAACAGAGCAGCCCTAAACTTTGGGGTGCCTGTGTCTTGCTGATTTTTAGTTTTCCCAATTTATACGCTCATGAGTGGACGTGCCCTATGCTCCCTAAGCTGTGTTTTTTCGATGTTTCAGGACACACTGTACACTTCTCCAGAGTGGCTGTTGGCAATTTACATCTCGCCCATCAGCGTAGCAAGGCTGCCATTTCTCCATGGCCTGTCCTGCATTTCTGGTTTTGACACTTTTTGCTGCATGGCCCTTTTGACCGATGGGAAGCGAGACTTCTTTGTAGCGCTGATTAGCCTTTCCAGGTTGCTTGATTGGCCAAACAGGGCGTATGCGTTTTTTCCTGAATATATTCAGGAAAAAACGCATACGCCCTGTTTGGCCAAGGGCATCATTGTCGACGTTTTGCCACTTTTCATGTGCTTTAAAGGCGATTCGAATCTACCTCCTGAAACCTGTTTCCTGCAATTCTGCCTTGCTTTCAAATCCTCTTCGTTGCCTTCCCTCAATATATCTGTGGATGCGAGTTATCATTTATAGATCTGCTGGTTTGTGAATTGCAGTGTCCCTGAGCTCCATTTTTCAACTGGCTTTTTTGGGAGCTGGCCGCAAAAGCGCGGGATTGCCTCAGGCCCTATTCTGCTTCTGGGCGGCAGGCTGATCCTGTGGTTAATTCTTCTTCCCGATGGGAAAATAGAGTGACCTGTGCCTGTCCCAACACCTAGATCTAGTCTCTCATTGGTTGCCCCTCTTCCCGTTCATCCTCAGGACAAATTGCAACCTGTAGGGAACAGGAGCTTAAAGGTGCTGATTCTCCAAGTAGGGAGATTGCTAGTAAAGTAGCTGGAAAGGCGAACCCTAGCACAAGGAGATGAGAAATCAGGTGCTTATTAGAAACCTTTCAAAATCACACGGTGTACCATCTTCTGGGTTTCTCATGCATGTTTTTGATGTAGGAAGATGCCCTTGAACCTGGAGATTTGGGACCCATGGGATGGGTACCAGGCAGTATTACTTTAAAGGGTCTGCGTCTGCTCACCCAACCCCACCCAAACTTTCAGCCCCAAGAGTGTCCACCCTTATGTCTCATCCAGCTGTGGGTCTAGATATGGTCAATCCAGGTTGCATCACAGCCTCTGAACAAATTTTGTAAGAATTTCTCTCTCTTTCACTGTCTTTGTTTTACGGGTTTTTAAAAGTAACTTATTTTTATAATGGGGTTTAGCTGCTTTTCATGGCTGTGTTTATGCGGCTTTACACCCACTTGACTCACTTCCAGACAGATATCAATACATAGGTTTTAAGATTTTTACTAGTCACATATACTCTGTGCGGTGAATAGGGGGTGTTGAGTCCAGTTCACTGAGCAAGGAGTAGGTCTTGTCTATTACATATTGGGTGTATGGAACGGTATCTGAGCGAATTTGAAACCCTTGTTTTATTCCGCACCCCACCTCACATTTCCCGTTAAGCAGCCATAGTGTGTTTTCTAAACGTGTGACTCTGTTCTGTTTTGTAATTCAGTTCAAGTGTAGCGGTTTTTACATTCCCTCTATAAGTGATAACTTATGATAAGTGTCTTTTTCTGTGTGACTTATTTCACTTAGAATCGTCGTACCTAAATCCACTCATCTTGCTTCTACTAGCCTTATGACATTGATTTCATGTCTGAGTGATATTCCATTGTACATAAGGACCACAACTTCTTTATCCATTTTTCTCTTTCCTGGGATATTTAAGGTGTCATGAAGTGGAGGTTCTTGTCAACAGAGCAGCCCTAAACTTTGGAGTGCCTGTGTCTTGCTGATTTTTAGTTTTCCCAATTTATACGCCCATGAGTGGACGTGCCCTATGCTCCCTAAGCTGTGTTTTTTCGATGTTTCAGGACACACCGTACACTTCTCCAGAGTGGCTGTTGGCAATTTACATCCCGCCCATCAGCGTAGCAAGGCTGCCATTTCTCCATGGCCTGTCCTGCATTTCTGGTTTTGACACTTTTTGCAGCATGGCCCTTTTGACCGATGGGAAGCGAGACTTCTTTGTAGCGCTGATTAGCCTTTCCAGGTTGCTTGGTTGGCCAAACAGGGCGTATGCGTTTTTTCCTGAATATATTCAGGAAAAAACGCATACGCCCTGTTTGGCCAAGGGCATCATTGTCGACGTTTTGCCACTTTTCATGTGCTTTAAAGGCGATTCGAATCTACCTCCTGAAACCTGTTTCCTGCAATTCTGCCTTGCTTTCAAATCCTCTTCGTTGCCTTCCCTCAATATATCTGTGGATGCGAGTTATCATTTATAGATCTGCGGGTTTGTGAATCGCAGTGTCCCTGAGCTCCATTTTTCAACTGGCTTTTTTGGGAGCTGGCCGCAAAAGCGCGGGATTGCCTCAGGCCCTATTCTGCTTCTGGGCGGCAGGCTGATCCTGTGGTTAATTCTTCTTCCCGATGGGAAAATAGAGTGACCTGTGCCTGTCCCAACACCTAGATCTAGTCTCTCATTGGTTGCCCCTCTTCCCGTTCATCCTCAGGACAAATTGCAACCTGTAGGGAACAGGAGCTTAAAGGTGCTGATTCTCCAAGTAGGGAGATTGCTAGTAAAGTAGCTGGAAAGGCGAACCCTAGCACAAGGAGATGAGAAATCAGGTGCTTATTAGAAACCTTTCAAAATCACACGGTGTACCATCTTCTGGGTTTCTCATGCATGTTTTCGATGTAGGAAGATGCCCTTGAACCTGGAGATTTGGGACCCATGGGATGGGTACCAGGCAGTATTACTTTAAAGGGTCTGCGTCTGCTCACCCAACCCCACCCAAACTTTCAGCCCCAAGAGTGTCCACCCTTATGTCTCATCCAGCTGTGGGTCTAGATATGGTCAATCCAGGTTGCATCACAGCCTCTGAACAAATTTTGTAAGAATTTCTCTCTCTTTCACTGTCTTTGTTTTACGGGTTTTTAAAAGTAACTTATTTTTATAATGGGGTTTAGCTGCTTTTCATGGCTGTGTTTATGCGGCTTTACACCCACTTGACTCACTTCCAGACAGATATCAATACATAGGTTTTAAGATTTTTACTAGTCACATATATTCTGTGCGGTGAATAGGGGGTGTTGAGTCCAGTTCACTGAGCAAGGAGTAGGTCTTGTCTATTACATATTGGGTGTATGGAACGGTATCTGAGCGAATTTGAAACCCTTGTTTTATTCCGCACCCCACCTCACATTTCCCGTTAAGCAGCCATAGTGTGTTTTCTAAACGTGTGACTCTGTTCTGTTTTGTAATTCAGTTCAAGTGTAGCGGTTTTTACATTCCCTCTATAAGTGATAGCTTATGATAAGTGTCTTTTTCTGTGTGACTTATTTCACTTAGAATCGTCGTACCTAAATCCACTCATCTTGCTTCTTCTAGCCTTATGACATTGATTTCATGTCTGAGTGATATTCCATTGTACATAAGGACCACAACTTCTTTAACCATTTTTCTCTTTCCTGGGATATTTAAGGTGTCATGAAGTGGAGGTTCTTGTCAACAGAGCAGCCCTAAACTTTGGGGTGCCTGTGTCTTGCTGATTTTTAGTTTTCCCAATTTATACGCCCATGAGTGGACGTGCCCTATGCGCCCTAAGCTGTGTTTTTTCGATGTTTCAGGACACACCGTACACTTCTCCAGAGTGGCTGTTGGCAATTTACATCTCGCCCATCAGCGTAGCAAGGCTGCCATTTCTCCATGGCCTGTCCTGCATTTCTGGTTTTGACACTTTTTGCAGCATGGCCCTTTTGACCGATGGGAAGCGAGACTTCTTTGTAGCGCTGATTAGCCTTTCCAGGTTGCTTGGTTGGCCAAACAGGGCGTATGCGTTTTTTCCTGAATATATTCAGGAAAAAACGCATACGCCCTGTTTGGCCAAGGGCATCATTGTCGACGTTTTGCCACTTTTCATGTGCTTTAAAGGCGATTCGAATCTACCTCCTGAAACCTGTTTCCTGCAATTCTGCCTTGCTTTCAAATCCTCTTCGTTGCCTTCCCTCAATATATCTGTGGATGCGAGTTATCATTTATAGCTCTGCTGGTTTGTGAATCGCAGTGTCCCTGAGCTCCATTTTTCAACTGGCTTTTTTGGGAGCTGGCCGCAAAAGAGCGGGATTGCCTCAGGCCCTATTCTGCTTCTGGGCGCCAGGCTGAGCCTGTGGTTAATTCTTCTTCCCGATGGGAAAATAGAGTGACCTCTGCCTGTCCCAACACCTAGATCTAGTCTCTCATTGGTTGCCCCTCTTCCCGTTCATCCTCAGGACAAATTGCAACCTGTAGGGAACAGGAGCTTAAAGGTGCTGATTCTCCAAGTAGGGAGATTGCTAGTAAAGTAGCTGGAAAGGCGAACCCTAGCACAAGGAGATGAGAAATCAGGTGTGTATTAGAAACCTTTCAAAATCACACGGTGTACCATCTTCTGGGTTTCTCATGCATGTTTTCGATGTAGGAAGATGCCCTTGAACCTGGAGATTTGGGACCCATGGGACGGGTACCAGGCAGTATTACTTTAAAGGGTCTGCGTCTGCTCACCCAACCTCACCCAACCTTTCAGCCCCAAGAGTGTCCACCCTTATGTCTCATCCAGCTGTGGGTCTAGATATGGTCAATCCAGGTTGCATCACAGCCTCTGAACGAATTGTGTAAGAATTTCTCTCTCTTTCACTGTCTTTGTTTTACGGGTTTTTAAAAGTAATTTATTTTTATAATGGGGTTTAGCTGCTATTCACGGCTGTGTTTAAGCGGCTTTACACCCACTTGACTCACTTCCAGACAGATATCAATACATAGGTTTTAAGATTCTTACTAGTCACATATATTCTTGTGCGGTGAATAGGGGGTGTTGAGTCCAGTTCACTGAGCAAGGAGTAGGTCTTGTCTATTACATATTGGGTGTATGGAACGGTATCTGAGCGAATTTGAAACCCTTGTTTTATGCCTCACCCCACCTCACCTTTCCCGTTAAGCAGCCATAGTGTGTTTTCTAAACGTGTGACTCTGTTCTGTTTTGTAATTCAGTTCAAGTGTAGCGGTTTTTACATTCCCTCTATAAGTGATAGCTTATGATAAGTGTCTTTTTCTGTGTGACTTATTTCACTTAGAATCGTCGTACCTAAATCCACTCATCTTGCTTCTACTAGCCTTATGACATTGATTTCATGTCTGAGTGATATTCCATTGTACATAAGGACCACAACTTCTTTATCCATTTTTCTCTTTCCTGGGATATTTAAGGTGTCATGAAGTGGAGGTTCTTGTCAACAAAGCAGCCCTAAACTTTGGGGTGCCTGTGTCTTGCTGATTTTTAGTTTTCCCAATTTATACGCCCATGAGTGGACGTGCCCTATGCTCCCTAAGCTGTGTTTTTTCGATGTTTCAGGACACACCGTACACTTCTCCAGAGTGGCTGTTGGCAATGTACATCCCGCCCATCAGCGTAGCAAGGCTGCCATTTCTCCATGGCCTGTCCTGCATTTCTGGTTTTGACACTTTTTGCAGCATGGCCCTTTTGACCGATGGGAAGCGAGACTTCTTTTTAGCGCTGATTTGCCTTTCCAGGTTGCTTGGTTGGCCAAAAAGGGCGTATGCGTTTTTTCCTGAATATATTCAGGAAAAAACGCATACGCCCTTTTTGGCCAAGGGCATCATTGTCGAAGTTTTGCCACTTTTCATGTGCTTTAAAGTTGATTCGAATCTACCTCCTGAAATCTGTTTCATACAATTCTGCCTTGCTTTCAAATCCTCTTCGTTGCCTTCCCTCAATATATCTGTGGATGAGAGTTATCATTTATAACTCTGCGGGTTTGTGAATTGCAGTGTCCCTGAGGTCCATTTTTCAACTCGCTTTTTTGGGAGCTGGCCGCAAAAGCGCGGGATTGCCTCAGGCCCTATTCTGCTTCTGGGCGGCAGGCTGAGCCTGTGGTTAACTCTTCTTCCTGATGGGAAAATAGAGTGACCTCTGCCTGTCCCAACACCTAGATCTAGTCTCTCATTGGTTGCCCCTCTTCCTGTTCATCCTCAGGACAAATTGCAACCTGTAGGGAACAGGAGCTTAAAGGTGCTGATTCTCCAAGTAGGGAGATTGCTAGTAAAGTAGCTGGAAAGGCGAACCCGAGCACAAGGAGATGAGAAATGAGGTGCGTATTAGAAACCTTTCAAAATCACACGGTGTACCATCTTCTGGGTTTCTCATGCATGTTTTCGATGTAGGAAGATGCCCTTGAACCTGGAGATTTGGGGCCCATGGGATGGGTGCCAGGCAGTATTACTTTAAAGGGTCTGCGTTTGCTCACCCAACCTCACCCAACCTTTCAGCCCCAAGAGTGTCCACCCTTATTTCTCATCCAGCTGTGGGTCTAGATATGGTCAATCCAGGTTGCATCACAGCCTCTGAACGAATTTTGTAAGAATTTCTCTCTCTTTCACTGTCTTTCTTTTACGGGTTTTCAAAAGTAATTTATTTTTATAATCGGGTTTGCTGCTTTTCACGGCTGTGTTTATGCGGCTTTACACCCACTTGACCCACTTCCAGACAGATATCAATACATAGATTTTAGGATTCTTACTAGTCACATATATTCTTGTGCGGTGACTAGGGGGTGTTGAGTCCAGTTCACTGAGCAAGGAGTAGGTCTTGTCTGTTACATATTGGGTGTATGGAACGGTATCTGAGCGAATTTGAAACCCTTGTTTTATGCATCACCCCACTTCACCTTTCCCGTTAAGCAGCCATAGTGTGTTTTCTAAACGTGTGACTCTGTTCTGTTTTGTAATTCAGTTCAAGTGTAGCGGTTTTTACATTCCCTCTATAAGTGATAGCTTATGATAAGTGTCTTTTTCTGTGTGACTTATTTCACTTAGAATCGTCGTACCTAAATCCACTCATCTTGCTTCTACTAGCCTTATGACATTGATTTCATGTCTGAGTGATATTCCATTGTACATAAGGACCACAACTTCTTTATCCATTTTTCTCTTTCCTGGGATATTTAAGGTGTCATGAAGTGGAGGTTCTTGTCAACAGAGCAGCCCTAAACTTTGGGGTGCTTGTGTCTTGCTGATTTTTAGTTTTCCCAATTTATACGCCCATGAGTGGACGTGCCGTATGCTCCCTAAGCTGTGTTTTTTCGATGTTTCAGGACACACCGTACACTTCTCCAGAGTGGCTGTTGGCATTGTACATCCCGCCCATCAGCGTAGCAAGGCTGCCATTTCTCCATGGCCTGTCCTGCATTTCTGGTTTTGACACATTTTGCAGCATGGCCCTTTTGACCGATGGGAAGCGAGACTTCTTTGTAGCGCTGATTTGCCTTTTCAGGTTGCTTGGTTGGCCAATAAGGGCGTATGCGTTTTTTCCTGAATATATTCAGGAAAAAACGCATACGCCCTTTTTGGCCAAGGGCATCATTGTCGACGTTTTGCCACTTTTCATGTGCTTTAAAGGCGATTCGTATCTACCTCCTGAAACCTGTTTCCTGCAATTCTGCCTTGCTTTCAAATCCTCTTCGTTGCCTTCCCTCAATATATTTGTGGACTGGAGTAATCATTTATAACTCAGCAGGTTTGTGAATGGCAGTGCCCCTGAGCTCCATTTTTCAACTGTCTTTTTTGGGAGCTGGCCGCTAAAGCACGGGATTGCCTCAGGCCCTATTCTGGTTCCCGGCGGCAGGCTGAGCCTGTGGTTAATTCTTCTTCCCGATGGGAAAATAGAGTGACCTCTGCCTGTCCCAACACCTAGATCTAGTCTCTCATTGGTTGCCCCTCTTCCCGTTCATCCTCAGGACAAATTGCAACCTGTAGGGAACAGGAGCTTAAAGGTGCTGATTCTCCAAGTAGGGAGATTGCTAGTAAAGTAGCTGGAAAGGCGAACCCTAGCACAAGGAGATGAGAAATCAGGTGCGTATTAGAAACCTTTCAAAATCACACGGTGTACCATCTTCTGGGTTTCTCATGCATGTTTTCGATGTAGGAAGATGCCCTTGAACCTGGAGATTTGGGACCCATGGGATGGGTACCAGGCAGTATTACTTTAAAGGGTCTGCGTCTGCTCACCCAACCCCACCCAAACTTTCAGCCCCAAGAGTGTCCACCCTTATGTCTCATCCAGCTGTGGGTCTAGATATGGTCAATCCAGGTTGCATCACAGCCTCTGAACGAATTTTGTAAGAATTTCTCTCTCTTTCACTGTCTTTGTTTTACGGGTTTTTAAAAGTAATTTATTTTTATAATGGGGTTTAGCTGCTTTTCATGGCTGTGTTTATGCGGCTTTACACCCACTTGACTCACTTCCAGACAGATATCAATACATAGGTTTTAAGATTTTTACTAGTCACATATATTCTGTGCGGTGAATAGGGGGTGTTGAGTCCAGTTCACTGAGCAAGGAGTAGGTCTTGTCTATTACATATTGGGTGTATGGAACGGTATCTGAGCGAATTTGAAACCCTTGTTTTATTCCGCACCCCACCTCACATTTCCCGTTAAGCAGCCATAGTGTGTTTTCTAAACGTGTGACTCTGTTCTGTTTTGTAATTCAGTTCAAGTGTAGCGGTTTTTACATTCCCTCTATAAGTGATAGCTTATGATAAGTGTCTTTTTCTGTGTGACTTATTTCACTTAGAATCGTCGTACCTAAATCCACTCATCTTGCTTCTTCTAGCCTTATGACATTGATTTCATGTCTGAGTGATATTCCATTGTACATAAGGACCACAACTTCTTTATCCATTTTTCTCTTTCCTGGGATATTTAAGGTGTCATGAAGTGGAGGTTCTTGTCAACAGAGCAGCCCTAAACTTTGGGGTGCCTGTGTCTTGCTGATTTTTAGTTTTCCCAATTTATACGCTCATGAGTGGACGTGCCCTATGCTCCCTAAGCTGTGTTTTTTCGATGTTTCAGGACACACCGTACACTTCTCCAGAGTGGCTGTTGGCAATTTACATCTCGCCCATCAGCGTAGCAAGGCTGCCATTTCTCCATGGCCTGTCCTGCATTTCTGGTTTTGACACTTTTTGCTGCATGGCCCTTTTGACCGATGGGAAGCGAGACTTCTTTGTAGCGCTGATTAGCCTTTCCAGGTTGCTTGATTGGCCAAACAGGGCGTATGCGTTTTTTCCTGAATATATTCAGGAAAAAACGCATACGCCCTGTTTGGCCAAGGGCATCATTGTCGACGTTTTGCCACTTTTCATGTGCTTTAAAGGCGATTCGAATCTACCTCCTGAAACCTGTTTCCTGCAATTCTGCCTTGCTTTCAAATCCTCTTCGTTGCCTTCCCTCAATATATCTGTGGATGCGAGTTATCATTTATAGATCTGCTGGTTTGTGAATTGCAGTGTCCCTGAGCTCCATTTTTCAACTGGCTTTTTTGGGAGCTGGCCGCAAAAGCGCGGGATTGCCTCAGGCCCTATTCTGCTTCTGGGCGGCAGGCTGAGCCTGTGGTTAATTCTTCTTCCCGATGGGAAAATAGAGTGACCTGTGCCTGTCCCAACACCTAGATCTAGTCTCTCATTGGTTGCCCCTCTTCCCGTTCATCCTCAGGACAAATTGCAACCTGTAGGGAACAGGAGCTTAAAGGTGCTGATTCTCCAAGTAGGGAGATTGCTAGTAAAGTAGCTGGAAAGGCGAACCCTAGCACAAGGAGATGAGAAATCAGGTGTGTATTAGAAACCTTTCAAAATCACACGGTGTACCATCTTCTGGGTTTCTCATGCATGTTTTCGATGTAGGAAGATGCCCTTGAACCTGGAGATTTGGCATCCATGGGATGGGTACCAGGCAGTATTACTTTAAAGGGTCTGCGTTTGCTCACCCAACCTCACCCAAACTTTCAGCCCCAAGAGTGTCCACCCTTATGTCTCATCCAGCTGTGGGTCTAGATATGGTCAATCCAGGTTGCATCACATCCTCTGAACGAATTTTGTAAGAATTTCTCTCTCTTTCACTGTCTTTGTTTTACGGGTTTTTTAAAGTAATTTATTTTTATAATGGGGTTTATCTGCTTTTCACGGCTGTGTTTATGCGGCTTTACACCCAGTTGACTCACTTCCAGACAGATATCAATACATAGGTTTTAAGATTCTTACTAGTCACATATATTCTTGTGCGGTGAATAGGTGGTGTTGAGTCCAGTTCACTGAGCAAGGAGTAGGTCTTGTCTATTACATATTGGGTGTATGGAACGGTATCTGAGCGAATTGGAAACCCTTGTTTTATGCCTCACCCCACCTCACCTTTCCCGTTAAGCAGCCATAGTGTGTTTTCTAAACGTGTGACTCTGTTCTGTTTTGTAATTCAGTTCAATTGTAGCGGTTTTTACATTCCCTCTATAAGTGATAGCTTATGATAAGTGTCTTTTTCTGTGTGACTTATTTCACTTAGAATCGTCGTACCTAAATCCACTCATCTTGCTTCTACTAGCCTTATGACATTGATTTCCTGTCTGAGTGATATTCCATTGTACATAAGGACCACAACTTCTTTATCCATTTTTCTCTTTCCTGGGATATTTAAGGTGTCATGAAGTGGAGGTTCTTGTCAACAGAGCAGCCCTAAACTTTGGAGTGCCTGTGTCTTGCTGATTTTTAGTTTTCCCAATTTATACGCCCATGAGTGGACGTGCCCTATGCTCCCTAAGCTGTGTTTTTTCGATGTTTCAGGACACACCGTACACTTCTCCAGAGTGGCTGTTGGCAATTTACATCCCGCCCATCAGCGTAGCAAGGCTGCCATTTCTCCATGGCCTGTCCTGCATTTCTGGTTTTGACACTTTTTGCAGCATGGCCCTTTTGACCGATGGGAAGCGAGACTTCTTTGTAGCGCTGATTAGCCTTTCCAGGTTGCTTGGTTGGCCAAACAGGGCGTATGCGTTTTTTCCTGAATATATTCAGGAAAAAACGCATACGCCCTGTTTGGCCAAGGGCATCATTTTCGACGTTTTGCCACTTTTCATGTGCTTTAAAGGCGATTCGAATCTACCTCCTGAAACCTGTTTCCTGCAATTCTGCCTTGCTTTCAAATCCTCTTCGTTGCCTTCCCTCAATATATCTGTGGATGCGAGTTATCATTTATAGATCTGCGGGTTTGTGAATCGCAGTGTCCCTGAGCTCCATTTTTCAACTGGCTTTTTTGGGAGCTGGCCGCAAAAGCGCGGGATTGCCTCAGGCCCTATTCTGCTTCTGGGCGGCAGGCTGATCCTGTGGTTAATTCTTCTTCCCGATGGGAAAATAGAGTGACCTGTGCCTGTCCCAACACCTAGATCTAGTCTCTCATTGGTTGCCCCTCTTCCCGTTCATCCTCAGGACAAATTGCAACCTGTAGGGAACAGGAGCTTAAAGGTGCTGATTCTCCAAGTAGGGAGATTGCTAGTAAAGTAGCTGGAAAGGCGAACCCTAGCACAAGGAGATGAGAAATCAGGTGCGTATTAGAAACCTTTCAAAATCACACGGTGTACCATCTTCTGGGTTTCTCATGCATGTTTTCGATGTAGGAAGATGCCCTTGAACCTGGAGATTTGGGACCCATGGGATGGGTACCAGGCAGTATTACTTTAAAGGGTCTGCGTCTGCTCACCCAACCCCACCCAAACTTTCAGCCCCAAGAGTGTCCACCCTTATGTCTCATCCAGCTGTGGGTCTAGATATGGTCAATCCAGGTTGCATCACAGCCTCTGAACAAATTTTGTAAGAATTTCTCTCTCTTTCACTGTCTTTGTTTTACGGGTTTTTAAAAGTAACTTATTTTTATAATGGGGTTTAGCTGCTTTTCATGGCTGTGTTTATGCGGCTTTACACCCACTTGACTCACTTCCAGACAGATATCAATACATAGGTTTTAAGATTTTTACTAGTCACATATATTCTGTGCGGTGAATAGGGGGTGTTGAGTCCAGTTCACTGAGCAAGGAGTAGGTCTTGTCTATTACATATTGGGTGTATGGAACGGTATCTGAGCGAATTTGAAACCCTTGTTTTATTCCGCACCCCACCTCACATTTCCCGTTAAGCAGCCATAGTGTGTTTTCTAAACGTGTGACTCTGTTCTGTTTTGTAATTCAGTTCAAGTGTAGCGGTTTTTACATTCCCTCTATAAGTGATAGCTTATGATAAGTGTCTTTTTCTGTGTGACTTATTTCACTTAGAATCGTCGTACCTAAATCCACTCATCTTGCTTCTTCTAGCCTTATGACATTGATTTCATGTCTGAGTGATATTCCATTGTACATAAGGACCACAACTTCTTTATCCATTTTTCTCTTTCCTGGGATATTTAAGGTGTCATGAAGTGGAGGTTCTTGTCAACAGAGCAGCCCTAAACTTTGGGGTGCCTGTGTCTTGCTGATTTTTAGTTTTCCCAATTTATACGCCCATGAGTGGACGTGCCCTATGCTCCCTAAGCTGTGTTTTTTCGATGTTTCAGGACACACCGTACACTTCTCCAGAGTGGCTGTTGGCAATTTACATCTCGCCCATCAGCGTAGCAAGGCTGCCATTTCTCCATGGCCTGTCCTGCATTTCTGGTTTTGACACTTTTTGCAGCATGGCCCTTTTGACGGATGGGAAGCGAGACTTCTTTGTAGCGCTGATTAGCCTTTCCAGGTTGCTTGGTTGTCCAAACAGGGCGTATGCGTTTTTTCCTGAATATATTCAGGAAAAAACGCATACGCCCTGTTTGGCCAAGGGCATCATTGTCGACGTTTTGCCACTTTTCATGTGCTTTAATGGCGATTCGAATCTACCTCCTGAAACCTGTTTCCTGCAATTCTGCCTTGCTTTCAAATCCTCTTCGTTGCCTTCCCTCAATATATCTGTGGATGCGAGTTATCATTTATAGATCTGCTGGTTTGTGAATTGCAGTGTCCCTGAGCTCCATTTTTCAACTGGCTTTTTTGGGAGCTGGCCGCAAAAGCGCGGGATTGCCTCAGGCCCTATTCTGCTTCTGGGCGGCAGGCTGAGCCTGTGGTTAATTCTTCTTCCCGATGGGAAAATAGAGTGACCTGTGCCTGTCCCAACACCTAGATCTAGTCTCTCATTGGTTGCCCCTCTTCCCGTTCATCCTCAGGACAAATTGCAACCTGTAGGGAACAGGAGCTTAAAGGTGCTGATTCTCCAAGTAGGGAGATTGCTAGTAAAGTAGCTGGAAAGGCGAACCCTAGCACAAGGAGATGAGAAATCAGGTGTGTATTAGAAACCTTTCAAAATCACACGGTGTACCATCTTCTGGGTTTCTCATGCATGTTTTCGATGTAGGAAGATGCCCTTGAACCTGGAGATTTGGCATCCATGGGATGGGTACCAGGCAGTATTACTTTAAAGGGTCTGCGTTTGCTCACCCAACCTCACCCAACCTTTCAGCCCCAAGAGTGTCCACCCTTATGTCTCATCCAGCTGTGGGTCTAGATATGGTCAATCCAGGTTGCATCACAGCCTCTGAACGAATTTTGTAAGAATTTCTCTCTCTTTCACTGTCTTTGTTTTACGGGTTTTTTAAAGTAATTTATTTTTATAATGGGGTTTATCTGCTTTTCACGGCTGTGTTTATGCGGCTTTACACCCAGTTGACTCACTTCCAGACAGATATCAATACATAGGTTTTAAGATTCTTACTAGTCACATATATTCTTGTGCGGTGAATAGGTGGTGTTGAGTCCAGTTCACTGAGCAAGGAGTAGGTCTTGTCTATTACATATTGGGTGTATGGAACGGTATCTGAGCGAATTGGAAACCCTTGTTTTATGCCTCACCCCACCTCACCTTTCCCGTTAAGCAGCCATAGTGTGTTTTCTAAACGTGTGACTCTGTTCTGTTTTGTAATTCAGTTCAAGTGTAGCAGTTTTTACATTCCCTCTATAAGTGATAGCTTATGATAAGTGTCTTTTTCTGTGTGACTTATTTCACTTAGAATCGTCGTACCTAAATCCACTCATCTTGCTTCTACTAGCCTTATGACATTGATTTCATGTCTGAGTGATATTCCATTGTACATAAGGACCACAACTTCTTTATCCATTTTTCTCTTTCCTGGGATATTTAAGGTGTCATGAAGTGGAGGTTCTTGTCAACAGAGCAGCCCTAAACTTTGGAGTGCCTGTGTCTTGCTGATTTTTAGTTTTCCCAATTTATACGCCCATGAGTGGACGTGCCCTATGCTCCCTAAGCTGTGTTTTTTCGATGTTTCAGGACACACCGTACACTTCTCCAGAGTGGCTGTTGGCAATTTACATCCCGCCCATCAGCGTAGCAAGGCTGCCATTTCTCCATGGCCTGTCCTGCATTTCTGGTTTTGACACTTTTTGCAGCATGGCCCTTTTGACCGATGGGAAGCGAGACTTCTTTGTAGCGCTGATTAGCCTTTCCAGGTTGCTTGGTTGGCCAAACAGGGCGTATGCGTTTTTTCCTGAATATATTCAGGAAAAAACGCATACGCCCTGTTTGGCCAAGGGCATCATTTTCGACGTTTTGCCACTTTTCATGTGCTTTAAAGGCGATTCGAATCTACCTCCTGAAACCTGTTTCCTGCAATTCTGCCTTGCTTTCAAATCCTCTTCGTTGCCTTCCCTCAATATATCTGTGGATGCGAGTTATCATTTATAGATCTGCGGGTTTGTGAATCGCAGTGTCCCTGAGCTCCATTTTTCAACTGGCTTTTTTGGGAGCTGGCCGCAAAAGCGCGGGATTGCCTCAGGCCCTATTCTGCTTCTGGGCGGCAGGCTGATCCTGTGGTTAATTCTTCTTCCCGATGGGAAAATAGAGTGACCTGTGCCTGTCCCAACACCTAGATCTAGTCTCTCATTGGTTGCCCCTCTTCCCGTTCATCCTCAGGACAAATTGCAACCTGTAGGGAACAGGAGCTTAAAGGTGCTGATTCTCCAAGTAGGGAGATTGCTAGTAAAGTAGCTGGAAAGGCGAACCCTAGCACAAGGAGATGAGAAATCAGGTGCGTATTAGAAACCTTTCAAAATCACACGGTGTACCATCTTCTGGGTTTCTCATGCATGTTTTCGATGTAGGAAGATGCCCTTGAACCTGGAGATTTGGGACCCATGGGATGGGTACCAGGCAGTATTACCTTAAAGGGTCTGCGTCTGCTCACCCAACCCCACCCAAACTTTCAGCCCCAAGAGTGTCCACCCTTATGTCTCATCCAGCTGTGGGTCTAGATATGGTCAATCCAGGTTGCATCACAGCCTCTGAACAAATTTTGTAAGAATTTCTCTCTCTTTCACTGTCTTTGTTTTACGGGTTTTTAAAAGTAACTTATTTTTATAATGGGGTTTAGCTGCTTTTCATGGCTGTGTTTATGCGGCTTTACACCCACTTGACTCACTTCCAGACAGATATCAATACATAGGTTTTAAGATTTTTACTAGTCACATATATTCTGTGCGGTGAATAGGGGGTGTTGAGTCCAGTTCACTGAGCAAGGAGTAGGTCTTGTCTATTACATATTGGGTGTATGGAACGGTATCTGAGCGAATTTGAAACCCTTGTTTTATTCCGCACCCCACCTCACATTTCCCGTTAAGCAGCCATAGTGTGTTTTCTAAACGTGTGACTCTGTTCTGTTTTGTAATTCAGTTCAAGTGTAGCGGTTTTTACATTCCCTCTATAAGTGATAGCTTATGATAAGTGTCTTTTTCTGTGTGACTTATTTCACTTAGAATCGTCGTACCTAAATCCACTCATCTTGCTTCTTCTAGCCTTATGACATTGATTTCATGTCTGAGTGATATTCCATTGTACATAAGGACCACAACTTCTTTATCCATTTTTCTCTTTCCTGGGATATTTAAGGTGTCATGAAGTGGAGGTTCTTGTCAACAGAGCAGCCCTAAACTTTGGGGTGCCTGTGTCTTGCTGATTTTTAGTTTTCCCAATTTATACGCCCATGAGTGGACGTGCCCTATGCTCCCTAAGCTGTGTTTTTTCGATGTTTCAGGACACACCGTACACTTCTCCAGAGTGGCTGTTGGCAATTTACATCTCGCCCATCAGCGTAGCAAGGCTGCCATTTCTCCATGGCCTGTCCTGCATTTCTGGTTTTGACACTTTTTGCAGCATGGCCCTTTTGACGGATGGGAAGCGAGACTTCTTTGTAGCGCTGATTAGCCTTTCCAGGTTGCTTGGTTGTCCAAACAGGGCGTATGCGTTTTTTCCTGAATATATTCAGGAAAAAACGCATACGCCCTGTTTGGCCAAGGGCATCATTGTCGACGTTTTGCCACTTTTCATGTGCTTTAATGGCGATTCGAATCTACCTCCTGAAACCTGTTTCCTGCAATTCTGCCTTGCTTTCAAATCCTCTTCGTTGCCTTCCCTCAATATATCTGTGGATGCGAGTTATCATTTATAGATCTGCTGGTTTGTGAATTGCAGTGTCCCTGAGCTCCATTTTTCAACTGGCTTTTTTGGGAGCTGGCCGCAAAAGCGCGGGATTGCCTCAGGCCCTATTCTGCTTCTGGGCGGCAGGCTGAGCCTGTGGTTAATTCTTCTTCCCGATGGGAAAATAGAGTGACCTGTGCCTGTCCCAACACCTAGATCTAGTCTCTCATTGGTTGCCCCTCTTCCCGTTCATCCTCAGGACAAATTGCAACCTGTAGGGAACAGGAGCTTAAAGGTGCTGATTCTCCAAGTAGGGAGATTGCTAGTAAAGTAGCTGGAAAGGCGAACCCTAGCACAAGGAGATGAGAAATCAGGTGTGTATTAGAAACCTTTCAAAATCACACGGTGTACCATCTTCTGGGTTTCTCATGCATGTTTTCGATGTAGGAAGATGCCCTTGAACCTGGAGATTTGGCATCCATGGGATGGGTACCAGGCAGTATTACTTTAAAGGGTCTGCGTTTGCTCACCCAACCTCACCCAACCTTTCAGCCCCAAGAGTGTCCACCCTTATGTCTCATCCAGCTGTGGGTCTAGATATGGTCAATCCAGGTTGCATCACAGCCTCTGAACGAATTTTGTAAGAATTTCTCTCTCTTTCACTGTCTTTGTTTTACGGGTTTTTTAAAGTAATTTATTTTTATAATGGGGTTTATCTGCTTTTCACGGCTGTGTTTATGCGGCTTTACACCCAGTTGACTCACTTCCAGACAGATATCAATACATAGGTTTTAAGATTCTTACTAGTCACATATATTCTTGTGCGGTGAATAGGTGGTGTTGAGTCCAGTTCACTGAGCAAGGAGTAGGTCTTGTCTATTACATATTGGGTGTATGGAACGGTATCTGAGCGAATTGGAAACCCTTGTTTTATGCCTCACCCCACCTCACCTTTCCCGTTAAGCAGCCATAGTGTGTTTTCTAAACGTGTGACTCTGTTCTGTTTTGTAATTCAGTTCAAGTGTAGCAGTTTTTACATTCCCTCTATAAGTGATAGCTTATGATAAGTGTCTTTTTCTGTGTGACTTATTTCACTTAGAATCGTCGTACCTAAATCCACTCATCTTGCTTCTACTAGCCTTATGACATTGATTTCATGTCTGAGTGATATTCCATTGTACATAAGGACCACAACTTCTTTATCCATTTTTCTCTTTCCTGGGATATTTAAGGTGTCATGAAGTGGAGGTTCTTGTCAACAGAGCAGCCCTAAACTTTGGGGTGCCTGTGTCTTGCTGATTTTTAGTTTTCCCAATTTATACGCCCATGAGTGGACGTGCCCTATGCTCCCTAAGCTGTGCTTTTTCGATGTTTCAGGACACACCGTACACTTCTCCAGAGTGGCTGTTGGCAATTTACATCCCGCCCATCAGCGTAGCAAGGCTGCCATTTCTCCATGGCCTGTCCTGCATTTCTGGTTTTGACACTTTTTGCAGCATGGCCCTTTTGACCAATGGGAAGCGAGACTTCTTTTTAGCGCTGATTAACCTTTCCAGGTTGCTTGGTTGGCCAAACAGGGCGTATGCGTTTTTTCCTGAATATATTCAGGAAAAAACGCATACGCCCTGTTTGGCCAAGGGCATCATTGTCGACGTTTTGCCACTTTTCATGTGCTTTAAAGGCGATTCGAATCTACCTCCTGAAACCTGTTTCCTGCAATTCGGCCTTGCTTTCAAATCCTCTTCGTTGCCTTCCCTCAATATATCTTTGGATGAGAGTTATCATTTATAGCTCTGCGGGTTTGTGAATTGCAGTGTCCCTGAGCTCCATTTTTCAACTGGCTTTTTTGGGAGCTGGCCGCAAAACCGCGGGATTGCCTCAGGCCCTATTCTGCTTCTGGGCAGCAGGCTGAGCCTGTGGTTAATTCTTCTTCCCGATGGGAAAATAGAGTGACCTCTGACTGTCCCAACACCTAGATCTAGTCTCTCATTGGTTGCCCCTCTTCCCGTTCATCCTCAGGACAAATTGCAACCTGTAGGGAACAGGAGCTTAAAGGTGCTGATTCTCCAAGTAGGGAGATTGCTAGTAAAGTAGCTGGAAAGGCGAACCCGAGCACAAGGAGATGAGAAATGAGGTGCGTATTAGAAACCTTTCAAAATCACACGGTGTACCATCTTCTGGGTTTCTCATGCATGTTTTCGATGTAGGAAGATGCCCTTGAACCTGGAGATTTGGGACCCCTGGGATGGGTACCAGGCAGTAGTACTTTAAAGGGTCTGCGTTTGCTCACCCAACCTCACCCAACCTTTCAGCCCCAAGAGTGTCCACCCTTATGTCTCATCCAGCTGTGGGTCTAGATATGGTCAATCCAGGTTGCATCACAGCCTCTGAACGAATTTTGTAAGAATTTCTCTCTCTTTCACTGTCTTTGTTTTACGGGTTTTTAAAAGTAATTTATTTTTATAATGGGGTTTAGCTGCTTTTCACGGCTGTGTTTATGCGGCTTTACACCCACTTGACTCACTTCCAGACAGATATCAATACATAGGTTTTAAGATTCTTGCTAGTCACATATATTCTTGTGCGGTGAATAGGGGGTGTTGAGTCCAGTTCACTGAGCAAGGAGTAGGTCTTGTCTATTACATATTGGGTGTATGGAACGGTATCTGAGCGAATTTGAAACCCTTGTTTTATGCATCACCCCACCTCACCTTTCCCATTAAGCAGCCATAGTGTGTTTTCTAAACGTGTGACTCTGTTCTGTTTTGTAATTCAGTTCAAGTGTAGCGGTTTTTACATTCCCTCTATAAGTGATAGCTTATGATAAGTGTCTTTTTCTGTGTGACTTATTTCACGTAGAATCATCGTACCTAAATCCACTCATCTTGCTTCTACCAACCTTATGAAATTGATTTCATGTCTGAGTGATATTCCATTGTACATAAGGACCACAACTTCTTTATCCATTTTTTTCTTTCCTGGGATATTTAAGGTGTCATGAAGTGGAGGTTCTTGTCAACAGAGCAGCCCTAAACTTTGGGGTGCCTGTGTCTTGCTGATTTTTAGTTTTCCCAATTTATACGCCCATGAGTGGACGTGCCCTATGCTCCCTAAGCTGTGTTTTTTCGATGTTTTAGGACACACCGTGCAATTCTCCAGAGTGGCTGTTGGCAATTTACATCCCGCCCATCAGCGTAGCAAGGCTGCCATTTCTCCATGGCCTGTCCTGCATTTCTGGTTTTGACACTTTTTGCAGCATGGCCCTTTTGACCGATGGGAAGCGAGACTTCTTTGTAGCGCTGATTAGCCTTTCCAGGTTGCTTGGTTGGCCAAACAGGGCGTATGCGTTTTTTCCTGAATATATTCAGGAAAAAACGCATACGCCCTGTTTGGCCAAGGGCATCATTGTCGATATTTTGCCACTTTTCATGTGCTTTAAAGGCGATTAGAATCTACCTCCTGAAATCTGTTTCCTGCAATTCGGCCTTGCTTTCAAATCCTCTTCGTTGCCTTCCCTCAATATATCTGTGGATGAGAGTTATCATTTATAGCTCTGCGGGTTTGTGAATTGCAGTGTCCCTGAGCTCCATTTTTCAACTGGCTTTTTTGGGAGCTGGCCGCAAAACCGCGGGATTGCCTCAGGCCCTATTCTGCTTCTGGGCGGCAGGCTGAGCCTGTGGTTAATTCTTCTTCCCGATGGGAAAATAGAGTGACCTCTGCCTGTCCCAACACCTAGATCTAGTCTCTCATTGGTTGCCCCTCTTCCCGTTCATCCTCAGGACAAATTGCAACCTGTAGGGAACAGGAGCTTAAAGGTGCTGATTCTCCAAGTAGGGAGATTGCTAGTAAAGTAGCTGGAAAGGCGAACCCGAGCACAAGGAGATGAGAAATGAGGTGCGTATTAGAAACCTTTCAAAATCACACGGTGTACCATCTTCTGGGTTTCTCATGCATGTTTTCGATGTAGGAAGATGCCCTTGAACCTGGAGATTTGGGACCCCTGGGATGGGTACCAGGCAGTAGTACTTTAAAGGGTCTGCGTTTGCTCACCCAACCTCACCCAACCTTTCAGCCCCAAGAGTGTCCACCCTTATGTCTCATCCAGCTGTGGGTCTAGATATGGTCAATCCAGGTTGCATCACAGCCTCTGAACGAATTTTGTAAGAATTTCTCTCTCTTTCACTGTCTTTGTTTTACGGGTTTTTAAAAGTAATTTATTTTTATAATGGGGTATAGCTGCTTTTCACGGCTGTGTTTATGCGGCTTTACACCCACTTGACTCACTTCCAGACAGATATCAATACATAGGTTTTAAGATTCTTACTAGTCACATATATTCTTGTACGGTGAATAGGGGGTGTTGAGTCCAGTTCACTGAGCAAGGAGTAGGTCTTGTCTATTACATATTGGGTGTATGGAACGGTATCTGAGCGAATTTGAAACCCTTGTTTTATGCATCACCCCACCTCACCTTTCCCGTTAAGCAGCCATAGTGTGTTTTCTAAACGTGTGACTCTGTTCTCTTTTGTAATTCAGTTCAAGTGTAGCGGTTTTTACATTCCCTCTATAAGTGATAGCTTATGATAAGTGTCTTTTCCTGTGTGACTTATTTCACTTAGAATCGTCGTACCTAAATCCACTCATCTTGCTTCTACTAGCCTTATGACATTGATTTCATGTCTGAGTGATATTCCATTGTACATAAGGACCACAACTTCTTTATCCATTTTTCTCTTTCCTGGGATATTTAAGGTGTCATGAAGTGGAGGTTCTTGTCAACAGAGCAGCCCTAAACTTTGGGGTGCCTGTGTCTTGCTGATTTTTAGTTTTCCCAATTTATACGCCCATGAGTGGACGTGCCCTATGCTCCCTAAGCTGTGCTTTTTCGATGTTTCAGGACACACTGTACACTTCTCCAGAGTGGCTGTTGGCAATTTACATCCCGCCCATCAGCGTAGCAAGGCTGCCATTTCTCCATGGCCTGTCCTGCATTTCTGGTTTTGACACTTTTTTCAGCATGGCCCTTTTGACCGATGGGCAGCGAGACTTCTTTGTAGCGCTGATTAGCCTTTCCAGGTTGCTTGGTTGGCCAAACAGGGAGTATGCGTTTTTTCCTGAACATATTCAGGAAAAAACGCATACGCCCTGTTTGGCCAAGGGCATCATTGTCGACGTTTTGCCACTTTTCATGTGCTTTAAAGGCGATTCGAATCTACCTCCTGAAACCTGTTTCCTGCAATTCTGCCTTGCTTTCAAATCCTCTTCGTTGCCTTCCCTCAATATATTTGTGGACTGGAGTAATCATTTATAACTCTGCGGGTTTGTGAATGGTATTCCCCTTGAGCTCCATTTTTCAACTGTCTTTTTTGGGAGCTGGCCGCAAAAGCAAGGGATTGCCTCAGGCCCTATTCTGGTTCCTGGCGGCAGGCTGAGCCTATGGATAATTCTTCTTCCTGATGGGAAAATAGAGGGACCTGTGCCTGTCCCAACACCTAGATCTAGTCTCTCATTGGTTGCCCCTCTTCCCGTTCATCCTCAGGACAAATTGCAACCTGTAGGGAACAGGAGGTTAAACGTGCTGATTCTCCAAGTAGGGAGATTGCTAGTAAAGTAGCTGGAATGGCGAACCGGAGCACAAGGAGATGAGAAATGAGGTGCGTATTAGAAACCTTTCAAAATCACACGGTGTACCATCTTCTGGGTTTCTCATGCATGTTTTCCATGTAGGAAGATGCCCTTGAACCTGGAGATTTGGGACCCATGGGATGGGTACCAGGCAGTATTACTTTAAAGGGTCTGTGTTTGCTCACCCAACCTCACCCAACCTTTCAGCCCCAAGAGTGTCCACCCTTATGTCTCATCCAGCTGTGGGTCTAGATATGGTCAATCCAGGTTGCATCACAGCCTCTGAACGAATTTTGTAAGAATTTCTCTCTCTTTCACTGTCTTTGTTTTACGGGTTTTTAAAAGTAATTTATTTTTATAATGGGGTTTAGCTGCTTTTCACGGCTGTGTTTATGCGGCTTTACACCCACTTGACTCACTGCCAGACAGATATCAATACATAGGTTTTAAGATTCTTACTAGTCACATATATTCTTGTGCGGTGAATAGGGGGTGTTGAGTCCAGTTCACTGAGCAAGGAGCAGGTGTTGTCTATTACATATTGGGTGTATGGAACGGTATCTGAGCGAATTTGAAACCCTTGTTTTATGCCTCACCCCACCTCACCTTTCCCGTTAAGCAGCCATAGTGTGTTTTCTAAACGTGTGACTCTGTTCTGTTTTGTAATTCAGTTCAAGTGTAGCGGTTTTTACATTCCCTGTATAAGTGATAGCTTATGATAAGTGTCTTTTTCTGTGTGACTTATTTCACTTAGAATCGTCGTACCTAAATCCACTCATCGTGCTTCTACTAGCCTTATGACATTGATTTCATGTCTGAGTGATATTCCATTGTACATAAGGACCACAACTTCTTTATTCATTTTTCTCTTTCCTGGGATATTTAAGGTGTCATGAAGTGGAGGTTCTTGTCAACAGAGCAGCCCTAAACTTTGGGGTGCCTGTGTCTTGCTGATTTTTAGTTTTCCCAATTTATACGCCCATGAGTGGACGTGCCCTAAGCTCCCTAAGCTGTGTTTTTTCGATGTTTCAGGACACACCATACACTTCTCCAGAGTGGCTGTTGGCAATTTACATCCCGCCCATCAGCGTAGCAAGGCTGCCATTTCTCCATGGCCTGTCCTGCATTTCTGGTTTTGACACTTTTTGCAGCATGGCCCTTTTGACCGATGGGAAGCGAGACTTCTTTGTAGCGCTGATTAGCCTTTCCAGGTTGCTTGGTTGGCCAAACAGGGCGTATGCGTTTTTTCCTGAATATATTCAGGAAAAAACGCATAAGCCCTGTTTGGCCAAGGGCATCATTGTCGACGTTTTGCCACTTTTCATGTGCTTTAAAGGCGATTCGAATCTACCTCCTGAAACCTGTTTCCTGCAATTCTGCCTTGCTTTCAAATCCTCTTCGTTGCCTTCCCTCAATATATCTGTTGATGAGAGTTATCATTTATAGCTCTGCGGGTTTGTGAATTGCAGTGTCCCTGAGCTCCATTTTTCAACTCGCTTTTTTGGGAGCTGGCCGCAAAAGGGCGGGATTGCCTCAGGCCCTATTCTGCATCTGGGCGGCAGGCTGAGCCTGTGGATAATTCTTCTTCCTGATGGGAAAATAGAGTGACCTGTGCCTGTCCCAACACCTAGATCTAGTCTCTCATTGGTTGCCCCTCTTCCCGTTCATCCTCAGGACAAATTGCAACCTGTAGGGAACAGGAGGTTAAACGTGCTGATTCTCCAAGTAGGGAGATTGCTAGTAAAGTAGCTGGAATGGCGAACCCGAGCACAAGGAGATGAGAAATGAGGTGCGTATTAGAAACCTTTCAAAATCACACGGTGTACCATCTTCTGAGTTTCTCATGCATGTTTTCGATGTAGGAAGATGCCCTTGAACCTGGAGATTTGGGACCCATGGGATGGGTACCAGGCAGTATTACTTTAAAGGGTCTGTGTTTGCTCACCCAACCTCACCCAACCTTTCAGCCCCAAGAGTGTCCACCCTTATGTCTCATCCAGCTGTGGGTCTAGATATGGTCAATCCAGGTTGCATCACAGCCTCTGAACGAATTTTGTAAGAATTTCTCTCTCTTTCACTGTCTTTGTTTTACGGGTTTTTAAAAGTAATTTATTTTTATAATGGGGTTTAGCTGCTTTTCACGGCTGTGTTTATGCGGCTTTACACCCACTTGACTCACTGCCAGACAGATATCAATACATAGGTTTTAAGATTCTTACTAGTCACATATATTCTTGTGCGGTGAATAGGGGGTGTTGAGTCCAGTTCACTGAGCAAGGAGCAGGTGTTGTCTATTACATATTGGGTGTATGGAACGGTATCTGAGCGAATTTGAAACCCTTGTTTTATGCCTCACCCCACCTCACCTTTCCCGTTAAGCAGCCATAGTGTGTTTTCTAAACGTGTGACTCTGTTCTGTTTTGTAATTCAGTTCAAGTGTAGCGGTTTTTACATTCCCTGTATAAGTGATAGCTTATGATAAGTGTCTATTTCTGTGTGACTTATTTCACTTAGAATCGTCGTACCTAAATCCACTCATCTTGCTTCTACTAGCCTTATGGCATTGATTTCATGTCTGAGTGATATTCCATTGTACATAAGGACCACAACTTCTTTATCCATTTTTCTCTTTCCTGGGATATTTAAGGTGTCATGAAGTGGAGGTTCTTGTCAACAGAGCAGCCCTAAACTTTGGGGTGCCTGTGTCTTGCTGATTTTTAGTTTTCCCAATTTATACGCCCATGAGTGGACGTGCCCTAAGCTCCCTAAGCTGTGTTTTTTCGATGTTTCAGGACACACCATACACTTCTCCAGAGTGGCTGTTGGCAATTTACATCCCGCCCATCAGCGTAGCAAGGCTGCCATTTCTCCATGGCCTGTCCTGCATTTCTGGTTTTGACACTTTTTGCAGCATGGCCCTTTTGACCGATGGGAAGCGAGACTTCTTTGTAGCGCTGATTAGCCTTTCCAGGTTGCTTGGTTGGCCAAACAGGGCGTATGCGTTTTTTCCTGAATATATTCAGGAAAAAACGCATACGCCCTGTTTGGCCAAGGGCATCATTGTCGACGTTTTGCCACTTTTCATGTGCTTTAAAGGCGATTCGAATCTACCTCCTGAAACCTGTTTCCTGCAATTCTGCCTTGCTTTCAAATCCTCTTCGTTGCCTTCCCTCAATATATCTGTTGATGAGAGTTATCATTTATAGCTCTGCGGGTTTGTGAATTGCAGTGTCCCTGAGCTCCATTTTTCAACTCGCTTTTTTGGGACCTGGCCGCAAAAGGGCGGGATTGCCTCAGGCCCTATTCTGCATCTGGGCGGCAGGCTGAGCCTGTGAATAATTCTTCTTCCTGATGGGAAAATAGAGTGACCTGTGCCTGTCCCAACACCTAGATCTAGTCTCTCATTGGTTGCCCCTCTTCCCGTTCATCCTCAGGACAAATTGCAACCTGTAGGGAACAGGAGGTTAAACGTGCTGATTCTCCAAGTAGGGAGATTGCTAGTAAAGTAGCTGGAATGGCGAACCCGAGCACAAGGAGATGAGAAATGAGGTGCGTATTAGAAACCTTTCAAAATCACACGGTGTACCATCTTCTGGGTTTCTCATGCATGTTTTCGATGTAGGAAGATGCCCTTGAACCTGGAGATTTGGGACCCATGGGATGGGTACCAGGCAGTATTACTTTAAAGGGTCTGTGTTTGCTCACCCAACCTCACCCAACCTTTCAGCCCCAAGAGTGTCCACCCTTATGTCTCATCCAGCTGTGGGTCTAGATATGGTCAATCCAGATTGCATCACAGCCTCTGAACGAATTTTGTAAGAATTTCTCTCTCTTTCACTGTCTTTGTTTTACGGGTTTTTAAAAGTAATTTATTTTTATAACGGGGTTTAGCTGCTTTTCACAGCTGTGTTTATGCAGCTTTACACCCACTTGACTCACTTCCAGACAGATATCAATACATAGGTTTTAAGATTCTTACTAGTCACATATATTCTTGTACGGTGAATAGGGGGTGTTGAGTCCAGTTCACTGAGCAAGGAGTAGGTGTTGTCTATTACATATTGGGTGTATGGAACGGTATCTGTGCGAATTTGAAACCCTTGTTTTATGCATCACCCCACCTCACCTTTTCCGTTAAGCAGCCATAGTGTGTTTTCTAAACGTGTGACTCTGTTCTGTTTTGTAATTCAGTTCAAGTGTAGCGGTTTTTACATTCCCTCTATAAGTGATAGCTTATGATAAGTGTCTTTTTCTGTGTGACTTATTTCACTTAGAATCGTCGTACCTAAATCCACTCATCTTGCTTCTACTAGCCTTATGACATTGATTTCATGTCTGAGTGATATTCCATTGTACATAAGGACCACAACTTCTTTATCCATTTTTCTCTTTCCTGGGATATTTAAGGTGTCATGAAGTGGAGGTTCTTGTCAACAGAGCAGCCCTAAACTTTGGGGTGCCTGTGTCTTGCTGATTTTTAGTTTTCCCAATTTATACGCCCATGAGTGGACGTGCCCTATGCTCCCTAAGCTGTGCTTTTTCGATGTTTCAGGACACACCGTACACTTCTCCAGAGTGGCTGTTGGCAATTTACATCCCGCCCATCAGCGTAGCAAGGCTGCCATTTCTCCATGGCCTGTCCTGCATTTCTGGTTTTGACACTTTTTGCAGCATGGCCCTTTTGACCGATGGGAAGCGAGACTTCTTTGTAGCGCTGATTAGCCTTTCCAGGTTGCTTGGTTGGCCAAACAGGGAGTATGCGTTTTTTCCTGAACATATTCAGGAAAAAACGCATACGCCCTGTTTGGCCAAGGGCATCATTGTCGACGTTTTGCCACTTTTCATGTGCTTTAAAGGCGATTCGAATCTACCTCCTGAAACCTGTTTCCTGCAATTCTGCCTTGCTTTCAAATCCTCTTCGTTGCCTTCCCTCAATATATTTGTGGACTGGAGTAATCATTTATAACTCTGCGGGTTTGTGAATGGTATTCCCCTTGAGCTCCATTTTTCAACTGTCTTTTTTGGGAGCTGGCCGCAAAAGCAAGGGATTGCCTCAGGCCCTATTCTGTTTCCTGGCGGCAGGCTGAGCCTATGGATAATTCTTCTTCCTGATGGGAAAATAGAGGGACCTGTGCCTGTCCCAACACCTAGATCTAGTCTCTCATTGGTTGCCCCTCTTCCCGTTCATCCTCAGGACAAATTGCAACCTGTAGGGAACAGGAGGTTAAACGTGCTGATTCTCCAAGTAGGGAGATTGCTAGTAAAGTAGCTGGAATGGCGAACCCGAGCACAAGGAGATGAGAAATGAGGTGCGTATTAGAAACCTTTCAAAATCACACGGTGTACCATCTTCTGGGTTTCTCATGCATGTTTTCGATGTAGGAAGATGCCCTTGAACCTGGAGATTTGGGACCCATGGGATGGGTACCAGGCAGTATTACTTTAAAGGGTCTGTGTTTGCTCACCCAACCTCACCCAACCTTTCAGCCCCAAGAGTGTCCACCCTTATGTCTCATCCAGCTGTGGGTCTAGATATGGTCAATCCAGGTTGCATCACAGCCTCTGAACGAATTTTGTAAGAATTTCTCTCTCTTTCACTGTCTTTGTTTTACGGGTTTTTAAAAGTAATTTATTTTTATAATGGGGTTTAGCTGCTTTTCACGGCTGTGTTTATGCGGCTTTACACCCACTTGACTCACTGCCAGACAGATATCAATACATAGGTTTTAAGATTCTTACTAGTCACATATATTCTTGTGCGGTGAATAGGGGGTGTTGAGTCCAGTTCACTGAGCAAGGAGCAGGTGTTGTCTATTACATATTGGGTGTATGGAACGGTATCTGAGCGAATTTGAAACCCTTGTTTTATGCCTCACCCCACCTCACCTTTCCCGTTAAGCAGCCATAGTGTGTTTTCTAAACGTGTGACTCTGTTCTGTTTTGTAATTCAGTTCAAGTGTAGCGGTTTTTACATTCCCTGTATAAGTGATAGCTTATGATAAGTGTCTTTTTCTGTGTGACTTATTTCACTTAGAATCGTCGTACCTAAATCCACTCATCTTGCTTCTACTAGCCTTATGACATTGATTTCATGTCTGAGTGATATTCCATTGTACATAAGGACCACAACTTCTTTATCCATTTTTCTCTTTCCTGGGATATTTAAGGTGTCATGAAGTGGAGGTTCTTCTCAACAGAGCAGCCCTAAACTTTGGGGTGCCTGTGTCTTGCTGATTTTTATTTTTCCCAATTTATACGCCCATGAGTGGACGTGCCCTATGCTCCCTAAGCTGTGTTTTTTCGATGTTTCAGGACACACCATACACTTCTCCAGAGTGGCTGTTGGCAATTTACATCCCGCCCATCAGCGTAGCAAGGCTGCCATTTCTCCATGGCCTGTCCTGCATTTCTGGTTTTGACACTTTTTGCAGCATGGCCCTTTTGACCGATGGGAAGCGAGACTTCTTTGTAGCGCTGATTAGCCTTTCCAGGTTGCTTGGTTGGCCAAACAGGGCATATGCGTTTTTTCCTGAATATATTCAGGAAAAAACGCATACGCCCTGTTTGGCCAAGGGCATCATTGTCGACGTTTTGCCACTTTTCATGTGCTTTAAAGGCGATTCGAATCTACCTCCTGAAACCTGTTTCCTGCAATTCTGCCTTGCTTTCAAATCCTCTTCGTTGCCTTCCCTCAATATATCTGTTGATGAGAGTTATCATTTATAGCTCTGCGGGTTTGTGAATTGCAGTGTCCCTGAGCTCCATTTTTCAACTCGCTTTTTTGGGAGCTGGCCGCAAAAGGGCGGGATTGCCTCAGGCCCTATTCTGCATCTGGGCGGCAGGCTGAGCCTGTGGATAATTCTTCTTCCTGATGGGAAAATAGAGTGACCTGTGCCTGTCCCAACACCTAGATCTAGTCTCTCATTGGTTGCCCCTCTTCCCGTTCATCCTCAGGACAAATTGCAACCTGTAGGGAACAGGAGGTTAAACGTGCTGATTCTCCAAGTAGGGAGATTGCTAGTAAAGTAGCTGGAATGGCGAACCCGAGCACAAGGAGATGAGAAATGAGGTGCGTATTAGAAACCTTTCAAAATCACACGGTGTACCATCTTCTGGGTTTCTCATGCATGTTTTCGATGTAGGAAGATGCCCTTGAACCTGGAGATTTGGGACCCATGGGATGCGTACCAGGCAGTATTACTTTAAAGGGTCTGTGTTTGCTCACCCAACCTCACCCAACCTTTCAGCCCCAAGAGTGTCGACCCTTATGTCTCATCCAGCTGTGGGTCTAGATATGGTCAATCCAGATTGCATCACAGCCTCTGAACGAATTTTGTAAGAATTTCTCTCTCTTTCACTGTCTTTGTTTTACGGGTTTTTAAAAGTAATTTATTTTTATAACGGGGTTTAGCTGCTTTTCACGGCTGTGTTTATGCAGCTTTACACCCACTTGACTCACTTCCAGACAGATATCAATACATAGGTTTTAAGATTCTTACTAGTCACATATATTCTTGTACTGTGAATAGGGGGTGTTGAGTCCAGTTCACTGAGCAAGGAGTAGGTCTTGTCTATTACATATTGTGTGTATGGAACGGTATCTGAGCGAATTTGAAACCCTTGTTTTATGCATCACCCCACCTCACCTTTCCCGTTAAGCAGCCATAGTGTGTTTTCTAAACGTGTGACTCTGTTCTCTTTTGTAATTCAGTTCAAGTGTAGCGGTTTTTACATTCCCTCTATAAGTGATAGCTTATGATAAGTGTCTTTTCCTGTGTGACTTATTTCACTTAGAATCGTCGTACCTAAATCCACTCATCTTGCTTCTACTAGGCTTATGACATTGATTTCATGTCTGAGTGATATCCCATTGTACATAAGGACCACAACTTCTTTATCCATTTTTCTCTTTCCTGGGATATTTAAGGTGTCATGAAGTGGAGGTTCTTGTCAACAGAGCAGCCCTAAACTTTGGGGTGCCTGTGTCTTGCTGATTTTTAGTTTTCCCAATTTATACACCCATGAGTGGACGTGCCCTATGCTCCCTAAGCTGTGTTTATTCGATGTTTCAGCACACACCGTACACTTCTCCAGAGTGGCTGTTGGCAATTTACATCCCGCCCATCAGCGTAGCAAGGCTGCCATTTCTCCATGGCCTGTCCTGCATTTCTGGTTTTGACACTTTTTGCAGCATATCCCTTTTGACCGATGGGAAGCGAGACTTCTTTGTAGCGCTGATTTGCCTTTCCAGGTTGCTTGGTTGGCCAAAAAGGGCGTATGCGTTTTTTCCTGAATATATTCAGGATAAAACGCATACGCCCTTTTTGGCCAAGGGCATCATTGTCGACGTTTTGCCGCTTTTCATGTGCTTTAAAGGCGATTCGAATCTACCTCCTGAAATCTGTTTCCTGCAATTCTGCCTTGCTTTCAAATCCTCTTCGTTGCCTTCCCTCAATATATCTGTGGATGAGAGTTATCATTTATAACTCTGCGGGTTTGTGAATTGCAGTGTCCCTGAGCTCCATTTTTCAAGTCGCTTTTTTGGGAGCTGGCCGCAAAAGCGCGGGATTGCCTCAGGCCCTATTCTGCTTCTGGGAGGTAGGCTGAGCCTGTGGTTAATTCTGCTTCCTGATGGGAAAATAGAGTGACCTGTGCCTGTCCGAACACCTAGATCTAGTCTCTCATTGGTTGCCCCTCTTCCCGTTCATCCTCAGGACAAATTGCAACCTGTAGGGAACAGGAGGTTAAACGTGCTGATTCTCCAAGTAGGGAGATTGCTAGTAAAGTAGCTGGAATGGCGAACCCGAGCACAAGGAAATGAGAAATGAGGTGCGTATTAGAAACCTTTCAAAATCACACGGTGTACCATCTTCTGGGTTTCTCATGCATGTTTTCGATGTAGGAAGATGCCCTTGAACCTGGAGATTTGGGACCCATGGGATGGGTACCAGGCAGTATTACTTTAAAGGGTCTGTGTTTGCTCACCCAACCTCACCCAACCTTTCAGCCCCAAGAGTGTCCACCCTTATGTCTCATCCAGCTGTGGGTCTAGATATGGTCAATCCAGGTTGCATCACAGCCTCTGAACGAATTTTGTAAGAATTTCTCTCTCTTTCACTGTCTTTGTTTTACGGGTTTTTAAAAGTAATTTATTTTTATAATGGGGTTTAGCTGCTTTTCACGGCTGTGTTTATGCGGCTTTACACCCACTTGACTCACTTCCAGACAGATATCAATACATAGGTTTTAAGATTCTTACTAGTCACATATATTCTTGTACGGTGAATAGGGGGTGTTGAGTCCAGTTCACTGAGCAAGGAGTAGGTCTTGTCTATTACATATTGGGTGTATGGAACGGTATCTGAGCGAATTTGAAACCCTTGTTTTATGCATCACCCCACCTCACCTTTCCCGTTAAGCAGCCATAGTGTGTTTTCTAAACGTGTGACTCTGTTCTCTTTTGTAATTCAGTTCAAGTGTAGCGGTTTTTACATTCCCTCTATAAGTGATAGCTTATGATAAGTGTCTTTTCCTGTGTGACTTATTTCACTTAGAATCGTCGTACCTAAATCCACTCATCTTGCTTCTACTAGCCTTATGACATTGATTTCATGTCTGAGTGATATTCCATTGTACATAAGGACCACAACTTCTTTATCCATTTTTCTCTTTCCTGGGATATTTAAGGTGTCATGAAGTGGAGGTTCTTGTCAACAGAGCAGCCCTAAACTTTGGGGTGCCTGTGTCTTGCTGATTTTTAGTTTTCCCAATTTATACGCCCATGAGTGGACGTGCCCTATGCTCCCTAAGCTGTGGTTTTTCGATGTTTCAGGACACACCGTACACTTCTCCAGAGTGGCTGTTGGCAATTTACATCCCGCCCATCAGCGTAGCAAGGCTGCCATTTCTCCATGGCCTGTCCTGCATTTCTGGTTTTGACACTTTTTGCAGCATGGCCCTTTTGACCGATGGGAAGCGAGACTTCTTTGTAGCGCTGATTAGCCTTTCCAGGTTGCTTGGTTGGCCAAACAGGGCGTATGCGTTTTTTCCTGAATATATTCAGGAAAAAACGCATACGCCCTGTTTGGCCAAGGGCATCATTGTCGACGTTTTGCCACTTTTCATGTGCTTTAAAGGCGATTCAAATCTACCTCCTGAAACTTGTTTCCTGCAATTCTGCCTTGCTTTCCAATCCTCTTCGTTGCCTTCCCACAATATATTAGTGGACGAGAGTTATCATTTATAACTCAGCAGGTTTGTGAATGGCAGTGCCCCTGAGCTCCATTTTTCAACTGTCTTTTTTGGGAGCTGGCCGCAAAAGCACGGGATTGCCTCAGGCCCTATTCTGGTTCCTGGCGGCAGGCAGAGCCTGTGGATAATTCTTCTTCCTGATGGGAAAATAGAGTGACCTGTGCCTGTCCCAACACCTAGATCTAGTCTCTCATTGGTTGCCCCTCTTACCGTTCATCCTCAGGACAAATTGCAACCTGTAGGGAACAGGAGGTTAAACGTGCTGATTCTCCAAGTAGGGAGATTGCTAGTAAAGTAGCTGGAATGGCGAACCCGAGCACAAGGAGATGAGAAATGAGGTGCGTATTAGAAACCTTTCAAAATCACACGGTGTACCATCTTCTGGGTTTCTCATGCATGTTTTCGATGTAGGAAGATGCCCTTGAACCTGGAGATTTGGGACCCATGGGATGCGTACCAGGCAGTATTACTTTAAAGGGTCTGTGTTTGCTCACCCAACCTCACCCAACCTTTCAGCCCCAAGAGTGTCGACCCTTATGTCTCATCCAGCTGTGGGTCTAGATATGGTCAATCCAGATTGCATCACAGCCTCTGAACGAATTTTGTAAGAATTTCTCTCTCTTTCACTGTCTTTGTTTTACGGGTTTTTAAAAGTAATTTATTTTTATAACGGGGTTTAGCTGCTTTTCACGGCTGTGTTTATGCAGCTTTACACCCACTTGACTCACTTCCAGACAGATATCAATACATAGGTTTTAAGATTCTTACTAGTCACATATATTCTTGTACTGTGAATAGGGGGTGTTGAGTCCAGTTCACTGAGCAAGGAGTAGGTCTTGTCTATTACATATTGTGTGTATGGAACGGTATCTGAGCGAATTTGAAACCCTTGTTTTATGCATCACCCCACCTCACCTTTCCCGTTAAGCAGCCATAGTGTGTTTTCTAAACGTGTGACTCTGTTCTCTTTTGTAATTCAGTTCAAGTGTAGCGGTTTTTACATTCCCTCTATAAGTGATAGCTTATGATAAGTGTCTTTTCCTGTGTGACTTATTTCACTTAGAATCGTCGTACCTAAATCCACTCATCTTGCTTCTACTAGGCTTATGACATTGATTTCATGTCTGAGTGATATCCCATTGTACATAAGGACCACAACTTCTTTATCCATTTTTCTCTTTCCTGGGATATTTAAGGTGTCATGAAGTGGAGGTTCTTGTCAACAGAGCAGCCCTAAACTTTGGGGTGCCTGTGTCTTGCTGATTTTTAGTTTTCCCAATTTATACACCCATGAGTGGACGTGCCCTATGCTCCCTAAGCTGTGTTTATTCGATGTTTCAGCACACACCGTACACTTCTCCAGAGTGGCTGTTGGCAATTTACATCCCGCCCATCAGCGTAGCAAGGCTGCCATTTCTCCATGGCCTGTCCTGCATTTCTGGTTTTGACACTTTTTGCAGCATGGCCCTTTTGACCGATGGGAAGCGAGACTTCTTTGTAGCGCTGATTTGCCTTTCCAGGTTGCTTGGTTGGCCAAAAAGGGCGTATGCGTTTTTTCCTGAATATATTCAGGATAAAACGCATACGCCCTTTTTGGCCAAGGGCATCATTGTCGACGTTTTGCCGCTTTTCATGTGCTTTAAAGGCGATTCGAATCTACCTCCTGAAATCTGTTTCCTGCAATTCTGCCTTGCTTTCAAATCCTCTTCGTTGCCTTCCCTCAATATATCTGTGGATGAGAGTTATCATTTATAACTCTGCGGGTTTGTGAATTGCAGTGTCCCTGAGCTCCATTTTTCAAGTCGCTTTTTTGGGAGCTGGCCGCAAAAGCGCGGGATTGCCTCAGGCCCTATTCTGCTTCTGGGAGGTAGGCTGAGCCTGTGGTTAATTCTGCTTCCTGATGGGAAAATAGAGTGACCTGTGCCTGTCCGAACACCTAGATCTAGTCTCTCATTGGTTGCCCCTCTTCCCGTTCATCCTCAGGACAAATTGCAACCTGTAGGGAACAGGAGGTTAAACGTGCTGATTCTCCAAGTAGGGAGATTGCTAGTAAAGTAGCTGGAATGGCGAACCCGAGCACAAGGAAATGAGAAATGAGGTGCGTATTAGAAACCTTTCAAAATCACACGGTGTACCATCTTCTGGGTTTCTCATGCATGTTTTCGATGTAGGAAGATGCCCTTGAAGCTGGAGATTTGGGACCCATGGGATGGGTACCAGGCAGTATTACTTTAAAGGGTCTGTGTTTGCTCACCCAACCTCACCCAACCTTTCAGCCCCAAGAGTGTCCACCCTTATGTCTCATCCAGCTGTGGGTCTAGATATGGTCAATCCAGGTTGCATCACAGCCTCTGAACGAATTTTGTAAGAATTTCTCTCTCTTTCACTGTCTTTGTTTTACGGGTTTTTAAAAGTAATTTATTTTTATAATGGGGTTTAGCTGCTTTTCACGGCTGTGTTTATGCGGCTTTACACCCACTTGACTCACTTCCAGACAGATATCAATACATAGGTTTTAAGATTCTTACTAGTCACATATATTCTTGTACGGTGAATAGGGGGTGTTGAGTCCAGTTCACTGAGCAAGGAGTAGGTCTTGTCTATTACATATTGGGTGTATGGAACGGTATCTGAGCGAATTTGAAACCCTTGTTTTATGCATCACCCCACCTCACCTTTCCCGTTAAGCAGCCATAGTGTGTTTTCTAAACGTGTGACTCTGTTCTCTTTTGTAATTCAGTTCAAGTGTAGCGGTTTTTACATTCCCTCTATAAGTGATAGCTTATGATAAGTGTCTTTTCCTGTGTGACTTATTTCACTTAGAATCGTCGTACCTAAATCCACTCATCTTGCTTCTACTAGCCTTATGACATTGATTTCATGTCTGAGTGATATTCCATTGTACATAAGGACCACAACTTCTTTATCCATTTTTCTCTTTCCTGGGATATTTAAGGTGTCATGAAGTGGAGGTTCTTGTCAACAGAGCAGCCCTAAACTTTGGGGTGCCTGTGTCTTGCTGATTTTTAGTTTTCCCAATTTATACGCCCATGAGTGGACGTGCCCTATGCTCCCTAAGCTGTGGTTTTTCGATGTTTCAGGACACACCGTACACTTCTCCAGAGTGGCTGTTGGCAATTTACATCCCGCCCATCAGCGTAGCAAGGCTGCCATTTCTCCATGGCCTGTCCTGCATTTCTGGTTTTGACACTTTTTGCAGCATGGCCCTTTTGACCGATGGGAAGCGAGACTTCTTTGTAGCGCTGATTAGCCTTTCCAGGTTGCTTGGTTGGCCAAACAGGGCGTATGCGTTTTTTCCTGAATATATTCAGGAAAAAACGCATACGCCCTGTTTGGCCAAGGGCATCATTGTCGACGTTTTGCCACTTTTCATGTGCTTTAAAGGCGATTCAAATCTACCTCCTGAAACTTGTTTCCTGCAATTCTGCCTTGCTTTCCAATCCTCTTCGTTGCCTTCCCACAATATATTAGTGGACGAGAGTTATCATTTATAACTCAGCAGGTTTGTGAATGGCAGTGCCCCTGAGCTCCATTTTTCAACTGTCTTTTTTGGGAGCTGGCCGCAAAAGCACGGGATTGCCTCAGGCCCTATTCTGGTTCCTGGCGGCAGGCAGAGCCTGTGGATAATTCTTCTTCCTGATGGGAAAATAGAGTGACCTGTGCCTGTCCCAACACCTAGATCTAGTCTCTCATTGGTTGCCCCTCTTACCGTTCATCCTCAGGACAAATTGCAACCTGTAGGGAACAGGAGGTTAAACGTGCTGATTCTCCAAGTAGGGAGATTGCTAGTAAAGTAGCTGGAATGGCGAACCCGAGCACAAGGAGATGAGAAATGAGGTGCGTATTAGAAACCTTTCAAAATCACACGGTGTACCATCTTCTGGGTTTCTCATGCATGTTTTCGATGTAGGAAGATGCCCTTGAACCTGGAGATTGGGGACCCATGGGATGGGTACCAGGCAGTATTACTTTAAAGGGTCTGTGTTTGCTCACCCAACCTCACCCAACCTTTCAGCCCCAAGAGTGTCCACCCTTATGTCTCATCCAGCTGTGGGTCTAGATATGGTCAATCCAGGTTGCATCACAGCCTCTGAACGAATTTTGTAAGAATTTCTCTCTCTTTCACTGTCTTTGTTTTACGGGTTTTTAAAAGTAATTTATTTTTATAATGGGGTTTAGCTGCTTTTCACGGCTGTGTTTATGCGGCTTTACACCCACTTGACTCACTTCCAGACAGATATCAATACATAGGTTTTAAGATTCTTACTAGTCACATATATTCTTGTACGGTGAATAGGGGGTGTTGAGTCCAGTTCACTGAGCAAGGAGTAGGTCTTGTCTATTACATATTGGGTGTATGGAACGGTATCTGAGCGAATTTGAAACCCTTGTTTTATGCATCACCCCACCTCACCTTTCCCGTTAAGCAGCCATAGTGTGTTTTCTAAACGTGTGACTCTGTTCTCTTTTGTAATTCAGTTCAAGTGTAGCGGTTTTTACATTCCCTCTATAAGTGATAGCTTATGATAAGTGTCTTTTCCTGTGTGACTTATTTCACTTAGAATCGTCGTACCTAAATCCACTCATCTTGCTTCTACTAGCCTTATGACATTGATTTCATGTCTGAGTGATATTCCATTGTACATAACGGCCACAACTTCTTTCTCCATTTTGCTCTTTCCTGTGATATTTAAGGTGTCATGAAGTGGAGGTGCTTGTCAACAGAGCAGCCCTAAACTTTGGGGTGCTTGTGTCTTGCTGATTTTTAGTTTTCCCAATTTTTACGCCCATGAGTGGACGTGCCCTATGCTCCCTAAGCTGTGTTTTTTCGATGTTTCAGGACACACCGTACACTTCTCCAGAGTGGCTGTTGGCAATTTACATCCCGACCATCAGAGTAGCAAGGCTGCCATTTCTCCATGGCCTGTCCTGCATTTCTGGTTTTGACACTTTTTGCAGCATGGCCCTTTTGACCGATGGGAAGCGAGACTTCTTTGTAGCGCTGATTAGCCTTTCCAGGTTGCTTGGTTGGCCAAACAGGGCGTATGCGTTTTTTCCTGAATATATTCAGGAAAAAACGCATACGCCCTGTTTGGCCAAGGGCATCATTGTCGACGTTTTGCCACTTTTCATGTGCTTTAAAGGCGATTCGAATCTACCTCCTGAAACTTGTTTCCTGCAATTCTGCCTTGCTTTCCAATCCTCTTCGTTGCCTTCCCACAATATATTAGTGGACGACAGTTATCATTTATAACTCAGCAGGTTTGTGAATGGCAGTGCCCCTGAGCTCCATTTTTCAACTGTCTTTTTTGGGAGCTGGCCGCAAAAGCACGGGATTGCCTCAGGCCCTATTCTGGTTCCTGGCGGCAGGCAGAGCCTGTGGATAATTCTTCTTCCTGATGGGAAAATAGAGTGACCTGTGCCTGTCCCAACACCTAGATCTAGTCTCTCATTGGTTGCCCCTCTTCCCGTTCATCCTCAGGACAAATTGCAATCTGTAGGGAACAGGAGCTTAAAGGTGCTGATTCTCCAAGTAGGGAGATTGCTAGTAAAGTAGCTGGAATGGCGAACCCAAGCACAAGGAGATGAGAAATGAGGTGCGTATTAGAAACCTTTCAAAATCACACGGTGTACCATCTTCTGGGTTTCTCATGCATGTTTTCGATGTAGGAAGATGCCCTTGAACCTGGAGATTGGGGACCCATGGGATGGGTACCAGGCGGTATTACTTTAAAGGGTCTGTGTTTGCTCACCCAACCTCACCCAACCGTTCAGCCCCAAGAGTGTCCACCCTTATGTCTCATACAGCTGTGGGTCTAGATATGGTCAATCCAGGTTGCATCACAGCCTCTGAACGAATTTTGTAAGAATTTCTCTCTCTTTCACTGTCTTTGTTTTACGGGTTTTTAAAAGTAATTTATTTTTATAATGGGGTTTAGCTGCTTTTCACGGCTGTGTTTATGCGGCTTTACACCCACTTGACTCACTTCCAGACAGATATCAATACATAGGTTTTAAGATTCTTACTAGTCACATATATTCTTGTACGGTGAATAGGGGGTGTTGAGTCCAGTTCACGGAGCAAGGAGTAGGTCTTGTCTATTACATATTGGGTGTATGGAACGGTATCTGAGCGAATTTGAAACCCTTGTTTTATGCATCACCCCACCTCACCTTTCCCGTTAAGCAGCCATAGTGTGTTTTCTAAACGTGTGACTCTGTTCTCTTTTGTAATTCAGTTCAAGTGTAGCGGTTTTTACATTCCCTCTATAAGTGATAGCTTATGATAAGTGTCTTTTCCTGTGTGACTTATTTCACTTAGAATCGTCGTACCTAAATCCACTCATCTTGCTTCTACTAGCCTTATGACATTGATTTCATGTCTGAGTGATATTCCATTGTACATAACGGCCACAACTTCTTTCTCCATTTTGCTCTTTCCTGTGATATTTAAGGTGTCATGAAGTGGAGGTGCTTGTCAACAGAGCAGCCCTAAACTTTGGGGTGCTTGTGTCTTGCTGATTTTTAGTTTTCCCAATTTTTACGCCCATGAGTGGACGTGCCCTATGCTCCCTAAGCTGTGTTTTTTCGATGTTTCAGGACACACCGTACACTTCTCCAGAGTGGCTGTTGGCAATTTACATCCCGACCATCAGAGTAGCAAGGCTGCCATTTCTCCATGGCCTGTCCTGCATTTCTGGTTTTGACACTTTTTGCAGCATGGCCCTTTTGACCGATGGGAAGCGAGACTTCTTTGTAGCGCTGATTAGCCTTTCCAGGTTGCTTGGTTGGCCAAACAGGGCGTATGCGTTTTTTCCTGAATATATTCAGGAAAAAACGCATACGCCCTGTTTGGCCAAGGGCATCATTGTCGACGTTTTGCCACTTTTCATGTGCTTTAAAGGCGATTCGAATCTACCTCCTGAAACTTGTTTCCTGCAATTCTGCCTTGCTTTCCAATCCTCTTCGTTGCCTTCCCACAATATATTAGTGGACGACAGTTATCATTTATAACTCAGCAGGTTTGTGAATGGCAGTGCCCCTGAGCTCCATTTTTCAACTGTCTTTTTTGGGAGCTGGCCGCAAAAGCACGGGATTGCCTCAGGCCCTATTCTGGTTCCTGGCGGCAGGCAGAGCCTGTGGATAATTCTTCTTCCTGATGGGAAAATAGAGTGACCTGTGCCTGTCCCAACACCTAGATCTAGTCTCTCATTGGTTGCCCCTCTTCCCGTTCATCCTCAGGACAAATTGCAATCTGTAGGGAACAGGAGCTTAAAGGTGCTGATTCTCCAAGTAGGGAGATTGCTAGTAAAGTAGCTGGAATGGCGAACCCAAGCACAAGGAGATGAGAAATGAGGTGCGTATTAGAAACCTTTCAAAATCACACGGTGTACCATCTTCTGGGTTTCTCATGCATGTTTTCGATGTAGGAAGATGCCCTTGAACCTGGAGATTGGGGACCCATGGGATGGGTACCAGGCGGTATTACTTTAAAGGGTCTGTGTTTGCTCACCCAACCTCACCCAACCGTTCAGCCCCAAGAGTGTCCACCCTTATGTCTCATACAGCTGTGGGTCTAGATATGGTCAATCCAGGTTGCATCACAGCCTCTGAACGAATTTTGTAAGAATTTCTCTCTCTTTCACTGTCTTTGTTTTACGGGTTTTTAAAAGTAATTTATTTTTATAATGGGGTTTAGCTGCTTTTCACGGCTGTGTTTATGCGGCTTTACACCCACTTGACTCACTTCCAGACAGATATCAATACATAGGTTTTAAGATTCTTACTAGTCACATATATTCTTGTACGGTGAATAGGGGGTGTTGAGTCCAGTTCACGGAGCAAGGAGTAGGTCTTGTCTATTACATATTGGGTGTATGGAACTGTATCTGAGCGAATTTGAAACCCTTGTTTTATGCATCACCCCACCTCACCTTTCCCGTTAAGCAGCCATAGTGTGTTTTCTAAACGTGTGACTCTGTTCTCTTTTGTAATTCAGTTCAAGTGTAGCGGTTTTTACATTCCCTCTATAAGTGATAGCTTATGATAAGTGTCTTTTCCTGTGTGACTTATTTCACTTACAATCGTCGTACCTAAATCCACTCATCTTGCTTCTACTAGCCTTATGACATTGATTTCATGTCTGAGTGATATTCCATTGTACATAAGGGCCACAACTTCTTTCTCCATTTTGCTCTTTCCTGTGATATTTAAGGTGTCATGAAGTGGAGGTGCTTGTCAACAGAGCAGCCCTAAACTTTGGGGTGCTTGTGTCTTGCTGATTTTTAGTTTTCCCAATTTATACGCGCATGAGTGGACGTGCCCTATGCTCCCTAAGCTGTGTTTTTTCGATGTTTCAGGACACACCGTACACTTCTCCAGAGTGGCTGTTGGCAATTTACATCCCGCCCATCAGCGTAGCAAGGCTGCCATTTCTCCATGGCCTGTCTTGCATTTCTGGTTTTGACACTTTTTGCAGCATGGCCCTTTTGACCGATGGGAAGCGAGACTTCTTTGTAGCGCTGATTTGCCTTTCCACGGTTGCTTGGTTGGCCAAAAAGGGCGTATGCGTTTTTTCCTGAATATATTCAGGATAAAACGCATACGCCCTTTTTGGCCAAGGGCATCATTGTCAACGTTTTGCCGCTTTTCATGTGCTTTAAAGGCGATTCGAATCTACCTCCTGAAATCTGTTTCCTGCAATTCTGCCTTGCTTTCAAATCCTCTTCATTGCCTTCCCTCAATATATCTGTGGATGAGAGTTATCATTTATAACTCTGCGGGTTTGTGAATTGCAGTGTCCCTGAGCTCCATTTTTCAAGTCGCTTTTTTGGAAGCTGGCCGCAAAAGCGCGGGATTGCCTCAGGCCCTATTCTGCTTCTGGGAGGCAGGCTGAGCCTGTGGTTAATTCTGCTTCCTGATGGGAAAATAGAGTGACCTGTGCCTGTCCCAACACCTAGATCTAGTCTCTCATTGGTTGCCCCTCTTCCCGTTCATCCTCAGGACACATTGCAACCTGTAGGGAACAGGTGGTTAAACGTGCTGATTCTCCAAGTAGGGAGATTGCTAGTAAAGTAGCTGGAATGGCGAACCCGAGCACAAGGAGATGAGAAATGAGGTGCGTATTAGAAACCTTTCAAAATCACACGGTGTACCATCTTCTGGGTTTCTCATGCATGTTTTCGATGTAGGAAGATGCCCTTGAACCTGGAGATTTGGGACCCATGGGATGGGTACCAGGCAGTATTACTTTAAAGGGTCTGTGTTTGCTCACCCAACCTCACCCAACCTTTCAGCCCCAAGAGTGTCCACCCTTATGTCTCATACAGCTGTGGGTCTAGATATGGTCAATCCAGGTTGCATCACAGCCTCTGAACGAATTTTGTAAGAATTTCTCTCTCTTTCACTGTCTTTGTTTTACGGGTTTTTAAAAGTAATTTATTTTTATAATGGGGTATAGCTGCTTTTCACGGCTGTGTTTATGCGGCTTTACACCCACTTGACTCACTTCCAGACAGATATCAATACATAGGTTTTAAGATTCTTACTAGTCACATATATTCTTGTACGGTGAATAGGGGGTGTTGAGTCCAGTTCACTGAGCAAGGAGTAGGTCTTGTCTATTACATATTGGGTGTATGGAACGGTATCTGAGCGAATTTGAAACCCTTGTTTTATGCATCACCCCACCTCACCTTTCCCGTTAAGCAGCCATAGTGTGTTTTCTAAACGTGTGACTCTGTTCTCTTTTGTAATTCAGTTCAAGTGTAGCGGTTTTTACATTCCCTCTATAAGTGATAGCTTATGATAAGTGTTTTTTCCTGTGTGACTTATCTCACTTAGAATCGTCGTACCTAAATCCACTCATCTTGCTTCTACTAGCCTTATGACATTGATTTCATGTCTGAGTGATATTCCATTGTACATAAGGACCACAACTTCTTTATCCATTTTTCTCTTTCCTGGGATATTTAAGGTGTCATGAAGTGGAGGTTCTTGTCAACAGAGCAGCCCTAAACTTTGGGGTGCCTGTGTCTTGCTGATTTTTAGTTTTCCCAATTTATATGCCCATGAGTGGACGTGCCCTATGCTCCCTAAGCTGTGGTTTTTCGATGTTTCAGGACACACCGTACACTTCTCCAGAGTGGCTGTTGGCAATTTACATCCCGCCCATCAGCGTAGCAAGGCTGCCATTTCTCCATGGCCTGTCCTGCATTTCTGGTTTTGACACTTTTTGCAGCATGGCCCTTTTGACCGATGGGAAGCGAGACTTCTTTGTAGCGCTGATTAGCCTTTCCAGGTTGCTTGGTTGGCCAAACAGGGCGTATGCGTTTTTTCCTGAATATATTCAGGAAAAAACGCATACGCCCTGTTTGGCCAAGGGCATCATTGTCGACGTTTTGCCACTTTTCATGTGCTTTAAAGGCGATTCGAATCTACCTCCTGAAACCTGTTTCCTGCAATTATGCCTTGCTTTCAAATCCTCTTCGTTGCCTTCCCTCAATATATTTGTGGACGAGAGTTATCATTTATAACTCAGCAGTTTTGTGAATGGCAGTGCCCCTGAGCTCCATTTTTCAACTGTCTTTTTTGGGAGCTGGCCGCATAAGCACGGGATTGCCTCAGGCCCTATTCTGGTTCCTGGCAGCAGGCTGAGCCTGTGGATAAATCTTCTTCCTGATGGGCAAATAGAGTGACCTGTGCCTGTCCCAACACCTAGATCTAGTCTATCATTGGTTGCCCCTCTTCCCGTTCATCCTCAGGACAAATTGCAACCTGTAGGGAACAGGAGGTTAAACGTGCTGATTCTCCAAGTAGGGAGATTGCTAGTAAAGTAGCTGGAATGGCGAACCCGAGCACAAGGAAATGAGAAATGAGGTGCGTATTAGAAACCTTTCAAAATCACACGGTGTACCATCTTCTGGGTTTCTCATGCATGTTTTCGATGTAGGAAGATGCCCTTGAACCTGGAGATTTGGGACCCATGGGATGGGTACCAGGCAGTATTACTTTAAAGGGTCTGTGTTTGCTCACCCAACCTCACCCAACCTTTCAGCCCCAAGAGTGTCCACCCTTATGTCTCATACAGCTGTGGGTCTAGATATGGTCAATCCAGGTTGCATCACAGCCTCTGAACGAATTTTGTAAGAATTTCTCTCTCTTTCACTGTCTTTGTTTTACGGGTTTTTAAAAGTAATTTATTTTTATAATGGGGTATAGCTGCTTTTCACGGCTGTGTTTATGCGGCTTTACACCCACTTGACTCACTTCCAGACAGATATCAATACATAGGTTTTAAGATTCTTACTAGTCACATATATTCTTGTACGGTGAATAGGGGGTGTTGAGTCCAGTTCACTGAGCAAGGAGTAGGTCTTGTCTATTACATATTGGGTGTATGGAACGGTATCTGAGCGAATTTGAAACCCTTGTTTTATGCATCACCCCACCTCACCTTTCCCGTTAAGCAGCCATAGTGTGTTTTCTAAACGTGTGACTCTGTTCTCTTTTGTAATTCAGTTCAAGTGTAGCGGTTTTTACATTCCCTCTATAAGTGATAGCTTATGATAAGTGTCTTTTCCTGTGTGACTTATTTCACTTAGAATCGTCGTACCTAAATCCACTCATCTTGCTTCTACTAGCCTTATGACATTGATTTCATGTCTGAGTGATATTCCATTGTACATAAGGACCACAACTTCTTTATCCATTTTTCTCTTTCCTGGGATATTTAAGGTGTCATGAAGTGGAGGTTCTTGTCAACAGAGCAGCCCTAAACTTTGGGGTGCCTGTGTCTTGCTGATTTTTAGTTTTCCCAATTTATATGCCCATGAGTGGACGTGCCCTATGCTCCCTAAGCTGTGGTTTTTCGATGTTTCAGGACACACCGTACACTTCTCCAGAGTGGCTGTTGGCAATTTACATCCCGCCCATCAGCGTAGCAAGGCTGCCATTTCTCCATGGCCTGTCCTGCATTTCTGGTTTTGACACTTTTTGCAGCATGGCCCTTTTGACCGATGGGAAGCGAGACTTCTTTGTAGCGCTGATTAGCCTTTCCAGGTTGCTTGGTTGGCCAAACAGGGCGTATGCGTTTTTTCCTGAATATATTCAGGAAAAAACGCATACGCCCTGTTTGGCCAAGGGCATCATTGTCGACGTTTTGCCACTTTTCATGTGCTTTAAAGGCGATTCGAATCTACCTCCTGAAATTTGTTTCCTGCAGTTCTGCCTTGCTTTCCAATCCTCTTCGTTGCCTTCCCACAATATATTAGTGGACGAGAGTTATCATTTATAACTCAGCAGGTTTGTGAATGGCAGTGCCCCTGAGCTTCATTTTTCAACTGTCTTTTTTGGGAGCTGGCCGCAAAAGCACGGGATTGCCTCAGGCCCTATTCTGGTTCCTGGCAGCAGGCTGAGCCTGTGGATAATTCTTCTTCCTGATGGGAAAATAGAGTGACCTGTGCCTGTCCCAACACCTAGATCTAGTCTCTCATTGGTTGCCCCTCTTCCCGTTCATCCTCAGGACACATTGCAACCTGTAGGGAACAGGAGGTTAAACGTGCTGATTCTCCAAGTAGGGAGATTGCTAGTAAAGTAGCTGGAATGGCGAACCCGAGCACAAGGAGATGAGAAATGAGGTGCGTATTAGAAACCTTTCAAAATCACACGGTGTACCATCTTCTGGGTTTTTCATGCATGTTTTCAATGTAGGAAGATGCCCTTGAACCTGGAGATTTGGGACCCATGGGATGGGTACCAGGCAGTATTACTTTAAAGGGTCTGTGTTTGCTCACCCAACCTCACCCAACCTTTCAGCCCCAAGAGTGTCCACCCTTATGTCTCATACAGCTGTGGGTCTAGATATGGTCAATCCAGGTTGCATCACAGCCTCTGAACGAATTTTGTAAGAATTTCTCTCTCTTTCACTGTCTTTGTTTTACGGGTTTTTAAAAGTAATTTATTTTTATAATGGGGTTTAGCTGCTTTTCACGGCTGTGTTTATGCGGCTTTACACCCACTTGACTCACTTCCAGACAGATATCAATACATAGGTTTTAAGATTCTTACTAGTCACATATATTCTTTTCCGGTGAATAGGGGGTGTTGAGTCCAGTTCACTGAGCAAGGAGTAGGTCTTGTCTATTACATATTGGGTGTATGGAACGGTATCTGAGCGAATTTGAAACCCTTGTTTTATGCATCACCCCACCTCACCTTTCCCGTTAAGCAGCCATAGTGTGTTTTCTAAACGTGTGACTCTGTTCTCTTTTGTAATTCAGTTCAAGTGTAGCGGTTTTTACATTCCCTCTATAAGTGATAGCTTATGATAATTGTCTTTTCCTGTGTGACTTATTTCACTTAGAATCGTCGTACCTAAATCCACTCATCTTGCTTCTACTAGCCTTATGACATTGATTTCATGTCTGAGTGATATTCCATTGTACATAAGGGCCACAACTTCTTTCTCCATTTTGCTCTTTCCTGGGATATTTAAGGTGTCATGAAGTGGAGGTTCTTGTCAACAGAGCAGCCCTAAACTTTCGGGTTCTTGTGTCTTGCTGATTTTTAGTTTTCCCAATTTATACGCCCATGAGTGGACGTGCCCTATGCTCCCTAAGCTGTGTTTTTTCGATGTTTCAGGACACACCGTACACTTCTCCAGAGTGGCTGTTGGCAATTTACATCCCGCCCATCAGCGTAGCAAGGCTGCCATTTCTCCATGGCCTGTCCTGCATTTCTGGTTTTGACACTTTTTGCAGCATGACCCTTTTGACCGATGGGAAGCGAGACTTCTTTGTAGCGCTGATTTGCCTTTCCAGGTTGCTTGGTTGGCCAAAAAGGGCGTATGCGTTTTTTCCTGAATATATTCAGGAAAAAACGCATACGCCCTTTTTGGCCAAAGGCATAATTGTCCACGTTTTGCGGCTTTTCATGTGCTTTAAAGGCGATTCGAATCTACCTCCTGAAATCTGTTTCCTGCAATTCTGCCTTGCTTTCAAATCCTCTTCGTTGCCTTCCCTCAATATATCTGTGGATGAGAGTTATCATTTATAACTCTGCGGGTTTGTGAATTGCAGTGTCCCTGAGCTCCATTTTTCAAGTCGCTTTTTTGGGAGCTGGCCGCAAAAGCGCGGGATTGCCTCAGGCCCTATTCTGCTTCTGGGAGGCAGGCTGAGCCTGTGGTTAATTCTGCTTCCTGATGGGAAAATAGAGTGACCTGTGCCTCTCCCAACACCTAGATCTAGTCTCTCATTGGTTGCCCCTCTTCCCGTTCATCCTCAGGACAAATTGCAACCTGTAGGGAACAGGAGCTTAAAGGTGCTGATTCTCCAAGTAGGGAGATTGCTAGTAAAGTAGCTGGAATGGCGAACCCGAGCACAAGGAGATGAGAAATGAGGTGCGTATTAGAAAACTTTCAAAACCACACGGTGTACCATCTTCTGGGTTTCTCATGCATGTTTTCGATGTAGGAAGATGCCCTTGAACCTGGAGATTTGGGACCCATGGGATGGGTACCAGGCAGTATTACTTTAAAGGGTCTGTGTTTGCTCACCCAACCTCACCCAACCTTTCAGTCCCAAGAGTGTCCACCCTTATGTCTCATCCAGCTGTGGGTCTAGATATGGTCAATCCAGGTTGCATCACAGCCTCTGAACGAATTTTGTAAGAATTTCTCTCTCTTTCACTGTCTTTGTTTTACGGGTTTTTAAAAGTAATTTATTTTTATAATGGGGTTTAGCTGCTTTTCACGGCTGTGTTTATGCGGCTTTACACCCACTTGACTCACTGCCAGACAGATATCAATACAAAGGTTTTAAGATTCTTACTAGTCACATATATTCTTGTGCGGTGAATAGGGGGTGTTGAGTCCAGTTCACTGAGCAAGGAGCAGGTGTTGTCTATTACATATTGGGTGTATGGAACGGTATCTGAGCGAATTTGAAACCCTTGTTTTATGCCTCACCCCACCTCACCTTTCCCGTTAAGCAGCCATAGTGTGTTTTCTAAACGTGTGACTCTGTTCTGTTTTGTAATTCAGTTCAAGTGTAGCGGTTTTTACATTCCCTGTATAAGTGATAGCTTATGATAAGTGTCTTTTTCTGTGTGACTTATTTCACTTAGAATCGTCGTACCTAAATCCACTCATCTTGCTTCTACTAGCCTTATGACATTGATTTCATGTCTGAGTGTTATTCCATTGTACATAAGGACCTCAACTTCTTTATCCATTTTTCTCTTTCCTGGGATATTTAAGGTGTCATGAAGTGGAGGTTCTTGTCAACAGAGCAGCCCTAAACTTTGGGGTGCCTGTGTCTTGCTGATTTTAGTTTTCCCAATTTATACGCCCATGAGTGGACGTGCCCTATGCTCCCTAAGCTGTGTTTTTTCGATGTTTCAGGACACACCGTACACTTCTCCAGAGTGGCTGTTGGCAATTTACATCCCGCCCATCAGCGTAGCAAGGCTGCCATTTCTCCATGGCCTGTCCTGCATTTCTGGTATTGACACTTTTTGCAGCATGGCCCTTTTGAACGATGGGAAGCGAGACTTCTTTGAAACGCTTATTTGCCTTTCCAGGTTGCTTGGTTGGCCAAAAAGGGCGTATGCGTTTTTTCCTGAATATATTCAGGAAAAAACGCATACGCCCTTTTTGGCCAAGGGCATCATTGTCGACGTTTTGCCGCTTTTCATGTGCTTTAAAGGCGATTTGAATCTACCTCCTGAAATCTGTTTCCTGCAATTCTGCCTTGCTTTCAAATCCTCTTCGTTGCCTTCCCTCAATATATCTGTGGATGAGAGTTATCATTTATAACTCTGCGGGTTTGTGAATTGCAGTGTCCCTGAGCTCCATTTTTCAAGTCGCTTTTTTGGGAGCTGGCCGCAAAAGCGCGGGATTGCCTCAGGCCCTATTCTGCTTCTGGGAGGCAGGCTGAGCCTGTGGTTAATTCTGCTTCCTGATGGGAAAATAGAGTGACCTGTGCCTCTCCCAACACCTAGATCTAGTCTCTCATTGGTTGCCCCTCTTCCCGTTCATCCTCAGGACAAATTGCAACCTGTAGGGAACAGGAGCTTAAAGGTGCTGATTCTCCAAGTAGGGAGATTGCTAGTAAAGTAGCTGGAATGGCGAACCCGAGCACAAGGAGATGAGAAATGAGGTGCGTATTAGAAAACTTTCAAAACCACACGGTGTACCATCTTCTGGGTTTCTCATGCATGTTTTCGATGTAGGAAGATGCCCTTGAACCTGGAGATTTGGGACCCATGGGATGGGTACCAGGCAGTATTACTTTAAACGGTCTGTGTTTGCTCACCCAACCTCACCCAACCTTTCAGTCCCAAGAGTGTCCACCCTTATGTCTCATCCAGCTGTGGGTCTAGATATGGTCAATCCAGGTTGCATCACAGCCTCTGAATGAATTTTGTAAGAATTTCTCTCTCTTTCACTGTCTTTGTTTTACGGGTTTTTAAAAGTAATTTATTTTTATAATGGGGTTTAGCTGCTTTTCACGGCTGTGTTTATGCGGCTTTACACCCACTTGACTCACTTCCAGACAGATATCAATACATAGGTTTTAAGATTCTTACTAGTCACATATATTCTTGTGCGGTGAATAGGGGGTGTTGAGTCCAGTTGACTGAGCAAGGAGTAGGTCTTGTCTATTACATATTGGGTGTATGGAACGGTATCTGAGCGAATTTGAAACCCTTGTTTTATGCATCACCCCACCTCACCTTTCCCGTTAAGCAGCCATAGTGTGTTTTCTAAACGTGTGACTCTGTTCTCTTTTGTAATTCAGTTCAAGTGTAGCGGTTTTTACATTCCCTCTATAAGTGATAGCTTATGATAAGTGTTTTTTCCTGTGTGACTTATTTCACTTAGAATCGTCGTACCTAAATCCACTCATCTTGCTTCTACTAGCCTTATGACATTGATTTCATGTCTGAGTGATATTCCATTGTACATAAGGACCACAACTTCTTTATCCATTTTTCTCTTTCCTGGGATATTTAAGGTGTCATGAAGTGGAGGTTCTTGTCAACAGAGCAGCCCTAAACTTTGGGGTGCCTGTGTCTTGCTGATTTTTAGTTTTCCCAATTTATATGCCCATGAGTGGACGTGCCCTATGCTCCCTAAGCTGTGGTTTTTCGATGTTTCAGGACACACCGTACACTTCTCCAGAGTGGCTGTTGGCAATTTACATCCCGCCCATCAGCGTAGCAAGGCTGCCATTTCTCCATGGCCTGTCCTGCATTTCTGGTTTTGACACTTTTTGCAGCATGGCCCTTTTGACCGATGGGAAGCGAGACTTCTTTGTAGCGCTGATTAGCCTTTCCAGGTTGCTTGGTTGGCCAAACAGGGCGTATGCGTTTTTTCCTGAATATATTCAGGAAAAAACGCATACGCCCTGTTTGGCCAAGGGCATCATTGTCGACGTTTTGCCACTTTTCATGTGCTTTAAAGGCGATTCGAATCTACCTCCTGAAACCTGTTTCCTGCAATTATGCCTTGCTTTCAAATCCTCTTCGTTGCCTTCCCTCAATATATTTGTGGACGAGAGTTATCATTTATAACTCAGCAGTTTTGTGAATGGCAGTGCCCCTGAGCTCCATTTTTCAACTGTCTTTTTTGGGAGCTGGCCGCATAAGCACGGGATTGCCTCAGGCCCTATTCTGGTTCCTGGCAGCAGGCTGAGCCTGTGGATAAATCTTCTTCCTGATGGGCAAATAGAGTGACCTGTGCCTGTCCCAACACCTAGATCTAGTCTATCATTGGTTGCCCCTCTTCCCGTTCATCCTCAGGACAAATTGCAACCTGTAGGGAACAGGAGGTTAAACGTGCTGATTCTCCAAGTAGGGAGATTGCTAGTAAAGTAGCTGGAATGGCGAACCCGAGCACAAGGAAATGAGAAATGAGGTGCGTATTAGAAACCTTTCAAAATCACACGGTGTACCATCTTCTGGGTTTCTCATGCATGTTTTCGATGTAGGAAGATGCCCTTGAACCTGGAGATTTGGGACCCATGGGATGGGTACCAGGCAGTATTACTTTAAAGGGTCTGTGTTTGCTCACCCAACCTCACCCAACCTTTCAGCCCCAAGAGTGTCCACCCTTATGTCTCATACAGCTGTGGGTCTAGATATGGTCAATCCAGGTTGCATCACAGCCTCTGAACGAATTTTGTAAGAATTTCTCTCTCTTTCACTGTCTTTGTTTTACGGGTTTTTAAAAGTAATTTATTTTTATAATGGGGTATAGCTGCTTTTCACGGCTGTGTTTATGCGGCTTTACACCCACTTGACTCACTTCCAGACAGATATCAATACATAGGTTTTAAGATTCTTACTAGTCACATATATTCTTGTACGGTGAATAGGGGGTGTTGAGTCCAGTTCACTGAGCAAGGAGTAGGTCTTGTCTATTACATATTGGGTGTATGGAACGGTATCTGAGCGAATTTGAAACCCTTGTTTTATGCATCACCCCACCTCACCTTTCCCGTTAAGCAGCCATAGTGTGTTTTCTAAACGTGTGACTCTGTTCTCTTTTGTAATTCAGTTCAAGTGTAGCGGTTTTTACATTCCCTCTATAAGTGATAGCTTATGATAAGTGTCTTTTCCTGTGTGACTTATTTCACTTAGAATCGTCGTACCTAAATCCACTCATCTTGCTTCTACTAGCCTTATGACATTGATTTCATGTCTGAGTGATATTCCATTGTACATAAGGACCACAACTTCTTTATCCATTTTTCTCTTTCCTGGGATATTTAAGGTGTCATGAAGTGGAGGTTCTTGTCAACAGAGCAGCCCTAAACTTTGGGGTGCCTGTGTCTTGCTGATTTTTAGTTTTCCCAATTTATATGCCCATGAGTGGACGTGCCCTATGCTCCCTAAGCTGTGGTTTTTCGATGTTTCAGGACACACCGTACACTTCTCCAGAGTGGCTGTTGGCAATTTACATCCCGCCCATCAGCGTAGCAAGGCTGCCATTTCTCCATGGCCTGTCCTGCATTTCTGGTTTTGACACTTTTTGCAGCATGGCCCTTTTGACCGATGGGAAGCGAGACTTCTTTGTAGCGCTGATTAGCCTTTCCAGGTTGCTTGGTTGGCCAAACAGGGCGTATGCGTTTTTTCCTGAATATATTCAGGAAAAAACGCATACGCCCTGTTTGGCCAAGGGCATCATTGTCGACGTTTTGCCACTTTTCATGTGCTTTAAAGGCGATTCGAATCTACCTCCTGAAACTTGTTTCCTGCAGTTCTGCCTTGCTTTCCAATCCTCTTCGTTGCCTTCCCACAATATATTAGTGGACGAGAGTTATCATTTATAACTCAGCAGGTTTGTGAATGGCAGTGCCCCTGAGCTTCATTTTTCAACTGTCTTTTTTGGGAGCTGGCCGCAAAAGCACGGGATTGCCTCAGGCCCTATTCTGGTTCCTGGCAGCAGGCTGAGCCTGTGGATAATTCTTCTTCCTGATGGGAAAATAGAGTGACCTGTGCCTGTCCCAACACCTAGATCTAGTCTCTCATTGGTTGCCCCTCTTCCCGTTCATCCTCAGGACACATTGCAACCTGTAGGGAACAGGAGGTTAAACGTGCTGATTCTCCAAGTAGGGAGATTGCTAGTAAAGTAGCTGGAATGGCGAACCCGAGCACAAGGAGATGAGAAATGAGGTGCGTATTAGAAACCTTTCAAAATCACACGGTGTACCATCTTCTGGGTTTTTCATGCATGTTTTCAATGTAGGAAGATGCCCTTGAACCTGGAGATTTGGGACCCATGGGATGGGTACCAGGCAGTATTACTTTAAAGGGTCTGTGTTTGCTCACCCAACCTCACCCAACCTTTCAGCCCCAAGAGTGTCCACCCTTATGTCTCATCCAGCTGTGGGTCTAGATATGGTCAATCCAGGTTGCATCACAGCCTCTGAACGAATTTTGTAAGAATTTCTCTCTCTTTCACTGTCTTTGTTTTACGGGTTTTTAAAAGTAATTTATTTTTATAATGGGGTTTAGCTGCTTTTCACGGCTGTGTTTATGCGGCTTTACACCCACTTGACTCACTTCCAGACAGATATCAATACATAGGTTTTAAGATTCTTACTAGTCACATATATTCTTTTCCGGTGAATAGGGGGTGTTGAGTCCAGTTCACTGAGCAAGGAGTAGGTCTTGTCTATTACATATTGGGTGTATGGAACGGTATCTGAGCGAATTTGAAACCCTTGTTTTATGCATCACCCCACCTCACCTTTCCCGTTAAGCAGCCATAGTGTGTTTTCTAAACGTGTGACTCTGTTCTCTTTTGTAATTCAGTTCAAGTGTAGCGGTTTTTACATTCCCTCTATAAGTGATAGCTTATGATAAGTGTCTTTTCCTGTGTGACTTATTTCACTTAGAATCGTCGTACCTAAATCCACTCATCTTGCTTCTACTAGCCTTATGACATTGATTTCATGTCTGAGTGATATTCCATTGTACATAAGGGCCACAACTTCTTTCTCCATTTTGCTCTTTCCTGGGATATTTAAGGTGTCATGAAGTGGAGGTTCTTGTCAACAGAGCAGCCCTAAACTTTCGGGTTCTTGTGTCTTGCTGATTTTTAGTTTTCCCAATTTATACGCCCATGAGTGGACGTGCCCTATGCTCCCTAAGCTGTGTTTTTTCGATGTTTCAGGACACACCGTACACTTCTCCAGAGTGGCTGTTGGCAATTTACATCCCGCCCATCAGCGTAGCAAGGCTGCCATTTCTCCATGGCCTGTCCTGCATTTCTGGTTTTGACACTTTTTGCAGCATGACCCTTTTGACCGATGGGAAGCGAGACTTCTTTGTAGCGCTGATTTGCCTTTCCAGGTTGCTTGGTTGGCCAAAAAGGGCGTATGCGTTTTTTCCTGAATATATTCAGGAAAAAACGCATACGCCCTTTTTGGCCAAAGGCATAATTGTCCACGTTTTGCGGCTTTTCATGTGCTTTAAAGGCGATTCGAATCTACCTCCTGAAATCTGTTTCCTGCAATTCTGCCTTGCTTTCAAATCCTCTTCGTTGCCTTCCCTCAATATATCTGTGGATGAGAGTTATCATTTATAACTGTGCGGGTTTGTGAATTGCAGTGTCCCTGAGCTCCATTTTTCAAGTCGCTTTTTTGGGAGCTGGCCGCAAAAGCGCGGGATTGCCTCAGGCCCTATTCTGCTTCTGGGAGGCAGGCTGAGCCTGTGGTTAATTCTGCTTCCTGATGGGAAAATAGAGTGACCTGTGCCTCTCCCAACACCTAGATCTAGTCTCTCATTGGTTGCCCCTCTTCCCGTTCATCCTCAGGACAAATTGCAACCTGTAGGGAACAGGAGCTTAAAGGTGCTGATTCTCCAAGTAGGGAGATTGCTAGTAAAGTAGCTGGAATGGCGAACCCGAGCACAAGGAGATGAGAAATGAGGTGCGTATTAGAAAACTTTCAAAACCACACGGTGTACCATCTTCTGGGTTTCTCATGCATGTTTTCGATGTAGGAAGATGCCCTTGAACCTGGAGATTTGGGACCCATGGGATGGGTACCAGGCAGTATTACTTTAAAGGGTCTGTGTTTGCTCACCCAACCTCACCCAACCTTTCAGTCCCAAGAGTGTCCACCCTTATGTCTCATCCAGCTGTGGGTCTAGATATGGTCAATCCAGGTTGCATCACAGCCTCTGAACGAATTTTGTAAGAATTTCTCTCTCTTTCACTGTCTTTGTTTTACGGGTTTTTAAAAGTAATTTATTTTTATAATGGGGTTTAGCTGCTTTTCACGGCTGTGTTTATGCGGCTTTACACCCACTTGACTCACTTCCAGACAGATATCAATACATAGGTTTTAAGATTCTTACTAGTCACATATATTCTTGTGCGGTGAATAGGGGGTGTTGAGTCCAGTTCACTGAGCAAGGAGTAGGTCTTGTCTATTACATATTGGGTGTATGGTACGGTATCTGAGCGAATTTGAAACCCTTGTTTTATGCATCACCCCACCTCACCTTTCCGTTAAGCAGCCATAGTGTGTTTTCTAAACGTGTGACTCTGTTCTGTTTTGTAATTCAGTTCAATTGTAGCGGTTTTTACATTCCCTCTATAAGTGATAGCTTATGATAAGTGTCTTTTTCTGTGTGACTTATTTCACTTAGAATCGTCGTACCTAAATCCACTCATCTTGCTTCTACTAGCCTTATGACATTGATTTCATGTCTGAGTGTTATTCCATTGTAAATAAGGACCTCAACTTCTTTATCCATTTTTCTCTTTCCTGGGATATTTAAGGTGTCATGAAGTGGAGGTTCTTGTCAACAGAGCAGCCCTAAACTTTGGGGTGCCTGTGTCTTGCTGATTTTAGTTTTCCCAATTTATACGCCCATGAGTGGACGTGCCCTATGCTCCCTAAGCTGTGTTTTTTCGATGTTTCAGGACACACCGTACACTTCTCCAGAGTGGCTGTTGGCAATTTACATCCCGCCCATCAGCGTAGCAAGGCTGCCATTTCTCCATGGCCTGTCCTACATTTCTGGTATTGACACTTTTTGCAGCATGGCCCTTTTGAACGATGGGAAGCGAGACTTCTTTGTAACGCTTATTTGCCTTTCCAGGTTGCTTGGTTGGCCAAAAAGGGCGTATGCGTTTTTTCCTGAATATATTCAGGAAAAAACGCATACGCCCTTTTTGGCCAAGGGCATCATTGTCGACGTTTTGCCGCTTTTCATGTGCTTTAAAGGCGATTTGAATCTACCTCCTGAAATCTGTTTCCTGCAATTCTGCCTTGCTTTCAAATCCTCTTCGTTGCCTTCCCTCAATATATCTGTGGATGAGAGTTATCATTTATAACTCTGCGGGTTTGTGAATTGCAGTGTCCCTGAGCTCCATTTTTCAAGTCGCTTTTTTGGGAGCTGGCCGCAAAAGCGCGGGATTGCCTCAGGCCCTATTCTGCTTCTGGGAGGCAGGCTGAGCCTGTGGTTAATTCTGCTTCCTGATGGGAAAATAGAGTGACCTGTGCCTGTCCCAACACCTAGATCTAGTCTCTCATTGGTTGCCCCTCTTCCCGTTCATCCTCAGGACAAATTGCAACCTGTAGGGAACAGGAGCTTAAAGGTGCTGATTCTCCAAGTAGGGAGATTGCTAGTAAAGTAGCTGGAATGGCGAACCCGAGCACAAGGAAATGAGAAATGAGGTGCGTATTAGAAACCTTTCAAAATCACACGGTGTACCATCTTCTGGGTTTCTCATGCATGTTTTCGATGTAGGAAGATGCCCTTGAACCTGGAGATTTGGGACCCATGGGATGGGTACCAGGCAGTATTACTTTAAAGGGTCTGTGTTTGCTCACCCAACCTCACCCAACCTTTCAGCCCCAAGAGTGTCCACCCTTATGTCTCATACAGCTGTGGGTCTAGATATGGTCAATCCAGGTTGCATCACAGCCTCTGAACGAATTTTGTAAGAATTTCTCTCTCTTTCACTGTCTTTGTTTTACGGGTTTTTAAAAGTAATTTATTTTTATAATGGGGTTTAGCTGCTTTTCACGGCTGTGTTTATGCGGCTTTACACCCACTTGACTCACTTCCAGACAGATATCAATACATAGGTTTTAAGATTCTTACTAGTCACATATATTCTTGTGCGGTGAATAGGGGGTGTTGAGTCCAGTTGACTGAGCAAGGAGTAGGTCTTGTCTATTACATATTGGGTGTATGGAACGGTGTCTGAGCGAATTTGAAACCCTTGTTTTATGCATCACCCCACCTCACCTTTCCGTTAAGCAGCCATAGTGTGTTTTCTAAACGTGTGATTCTGTTCTGTTTTGTAATTCAGTTCAATTGTAGCGGTTTTTACATTCCCTCTATAAGTGATAGCTTATGATAAGTGTCTTTTTCTGTGTGACTTATTTCACTTAGAATCGTCGTACCTAAATCCACTCATCTTGCTTCTACTAGCCTTATGACATTGATTTCATGTCTGAGTGATATTCCATTGTACATAAGGACCTCAACTTCTTTATCCATTTTTCTCTTTCCTGGGATATTTAAGGTGTCATGAAGTGGAGGTTCTTGTCAACAGAGCAGCCCTAAACTTTGGGGTGCCTGTGTCTTGCTGATTTTTAGTTTTCCCAATTTATACGCCCATGAGTGGACGTGCCCTATGCTCCCTAAGCTGTGTTTTTTCGATGTTTCAGGACACACCGTACACTTCTCCAGAGTGGCTGTTGACAATTTACATCCCGCCCATCAGCGTAGCAAGGCTGCCATTTCTCCATGGCCTGTCCTGCATTTCTGGTTTTGATACTTTTTGCAGCATGGCCCTTTTGACCGATGGGAAGCGAGACTTCTTTGTAGCGCTGATTAGCCTTTCCAGGTTGCTTGGTTGGCCAAACAGGGCGTATGCGTTTTTTCCTGAATATATTCAGGAAAAAACGCATACGCCCTTTTTGGCCAAGGGCATCATTGTCGACGTTTTGCCACTTTTCATGTGCTTTAAAGGCGATTCGAATCTACCTCCTGAAACCTGTTTCCTGCAATTATGCCTTGCTTTCAAATCCTCTTCGTTGCCTTCCCTCAATATATTTGTGGACGAGAGTTATCATTTATAACTCAGCAGTTTTGTGAATGGCAGTGCCCCTGAGCTCCATTTTTCAACTGTCTTTTTAGGGAGCTGGCCGCAAAAGCACGGGATTGCCTCAGGCCCTATTCTGGTTCCTGGCAGCAGGCTGAGCCTGTGGATAAATCTTCTTCCTGATGGGCAAATAGAGTGACCTGTGCCTGTCCCAACACCTAGATCTAGTCTCTCATTGGTTTCCCCTCTTCCCGTTCATCCTCAGGACACATTGCAACCTGCAGGGAACAGGAGGTTAAAGGTGCTGATTCTCCAAGTAGGGAGATTGCTAGTAAAGTAGCTGGAATGGCGAACCCGAGCACAAGGAGATGAGAAATGAGGTGCGTATTAGAAACCTTTCAAAATCACACGGTGTACCATCTTCTGGGTTTCTCATGCATGTTTTCGATGTAGGAAGATGCCCTTGAACCTGGAGATTTGGGACCCATGGGATGGGTACCAGGCAGTATTACTTTAAAGGGTCTGTGTTTGCTCACCCAACCTCACCCAACCTTTCAGCCCCAAGAGTGTCCACCCTTATGTCTCATCCAGCTGTGGGTCTAGATATGGTCAATCCAGGTTGCATCACAGCCTCTGAACGAATTTTGTAAGAATTTCTCTCTCTTTCACTGTCTTTGTTTTACGGGTTTTTAAAAGTAATTTATTTTTATAATGGGGTATAGCTGCTTTTCACGGCTGTGTTTATGCGGCTTTACACCCACTTGACTCACTTCCAGACTGATATCAATACATAGGTTTTAAGATTCTTACTAGTCACATATATTCTTGTGCGGTGAATAGGGGGTGTTGAGTCCAGTTCATTGAGCAAGGAGTAGGTCTTGTCTATTACATATTGGGTGTATGGAACGGTATCTGAGCGAATTTGAAACCCTTGTTTTATGCATCACCCCACCTCACCTTTCCCGTTAAGCAGCCATAATGTGTTTTCTAAACGTGTGACTCTGTTCTCTTTTGTAATTCAGTTCAAGTGTAGCGGTTTTTACATTCCCTCTATAAGTGATAGCTTATGATAAGTGTCTTTTCCTGTGTGACTTATTTCACTTAGAATCGTCGTACCTAAATCCACTCATCTTGCTTCTACTAGCCTTATGACATTGATTTCATGTCTGAGTGATATTCCATTGTACATAAGGGCCACAACTTCTTTCTCCATTTTTCTCTTTCCTGGGATATTTAAGGTGTCATGAAGTGGAGGTTCTTGTCAACAGAGCAGCCCTAAACTTTGGGGTGCTTGTGTCTTGCTGATTTTTAGTTTTCCCAATTTATACGCCCATGAGTGGACGTGCCCTATGCTCCCTAAGCTGTGTTTTTTCGATGTTTCAGGACACACCGTACACTTCTCCAGAGTGGCTGTTGGCAATTTACATCCCGCCCATCAGCGTAGCAAGGCTGCCATTTCTCCATGGCCTGTCCTGCATTTCTGGTTTTGACATATTTTGCAGCATGTCCCTTTTGACCGATGGGAAGCGAGACTTCTTTGTAGCGCTGATTTGCCTTTCCAGGTTGCTTGGTTGGCCAAAAAGGGCGTATGCGTTTTTTCCTGAATATATTCAGGAAAAAACGCATACGACCTTTTTGGCCAAGGGCATAATTGTCGACGTTTTGAGGCTTTTCATGTGCTTTAAATGCGATTCGAATCTACCTCCTGAAATCTGTTTCCTGCAATTCTGCTTTGCTTTCAAATCCTCTTCGTTGCCTTCCCTCAATATATCTGTGGATGAGAGTTATCATTTATAACTCTGCGGGTTTGTGAATTGCAGTGTCCCTGAGCTCCATTTTTCAAGTCGCTTTTTTGGGAGCTGGCCGCAAAAGCGCGGGATTGCCTCAGGCCCTATTCTGCTTCTGGGCGGCAGGCTGAGCCTGTGGTTAATTCTTCTTCCTGATGGGAAAATAGAGTGACCTGTGCCTGTCCCAACACCTAGATCTAGTCTCTCATTGGTTGCCCCTCTTCCCGTTCATCCTCAGGACAAACTGCAACCTGTAGGGAACAGGAGCTTAAAGGTGCTGATTCTCCAAGTAGGGAGATTGCTAGTAAAGTAGCTGGAATGGCGAACCTGAGCACAAGGAGATAAGAAATGAGGTGCGTATTAGAAACCTTTCAAAATCACACGGTGTACCATCTTCTGGGTTTCTCATGCATGTTTTCGATGTAGGAAGATGCCCTTGAACCTGGAGATTTGGGACCCATGGGATGGGTACCAGGCAGTATTACTTTAAAGGGTCTGTGTTTGCTCACCCAACCTCACCCAAACTTTCAGCCCCAAGAGTGTCCACCCTTATGTCTCATCCAGCTGTGGGTCTAGATATGGTCAATCCAGGTTGCATCACAGCCTCTGAACGAATTTTGTAAGAATTTCTCTCTCTTTCACTGTCTTTGTTTTACGGGTTTTTAAAAGTAATTTATTTTTATAATGGGGTTTAGCTGCTTTTCACGGCTGTGTTTATGCGGCTTTACACCCACTTGACTCACTTCCAGACAGATATCAATACATAGGTTTTAAGATTCTTACTAGTCACATATATTCTTGTGCGGTGAATAGGGGGTGTTGAGTCCAGTTCACTGAGCAAGGAGTAGGTCTTGTCTATTACATATTGGGTGTATGGAACGGTATCTGAGCGAATTTGAAACCCTTGTTTTATGCATCACCCCACCTCACCTTTCCCGTTAAGCAGCCATAGTGTGTTTTCTAAACTTGTGACTCTGTTCTCTTTTGTAATTCAGTTCAAGTGTAGCGGTTTTTACATTCCCTCTATAAGTGATAGCTTATGATAAGTGTCTTTTTCTGTGTGACTTATTTCACTTAGAATCGTCGTACCTAAATCCACTCATCTTGCTTCTACTAGCCTTATGACATTGATTTCATGTCTGAGTGATATTCCGTTGTACATAAGGACCTCAAATTCTTTATCCATTTTTCTCTTTCCTGGGATATTTAAGGTGTCATGAAGTGGAGGTTCTTGTCAACAGAGCAGCCCTAAACTTTGGGGTGCCTGTGTCTTGCTGATTTTTAGTTTTCCCAATTTATACGCCCATGAGTGGACGTGCCCTATGCTCCGTAAGCTGTGTTTTTTCGATGTTTCAGGACACACCATACACTTCTCCAGAGTGGCTGTTGGCAATTTCCATCCCGCCCATCAGCGTAGCAAGGCTGCCATTTCTCCATGGCCTGTCCTGCATTTCTGGTTTTGATACTATTTGCAGCATGGCCCTTTTCACCGATGGGAAGCGAGACTTCTTTGTAGCGCTGATTTGCCTTTCCAGGTTGCTTGGTTGGCCAAAAAGGGCGTATGCGTTTTTTCCTGAATATATTCAGGAAAAAACGCATACGCCCTGTTTGGCCAAGGGCATCATTGTCGACGTTTTGCCACTTTTCATGTGCTTTAAAGGCGATTCGAATCTACCTCCTGAAACCTGTTTCCTGCAATTCTGCCTTGCTTTCAAATCCTCTTCGTTGCCTTCCCTCAATATATTTGTGGACGAGAGTTATCATTTATAACTCAGCAGGTTTGTGAATGGCAGTGCCCTTGAGCTCCATTTTTCAACTGTCTTTTTTGGGAGCTGGCCGCAAAAGCACGGGATTGCCTCAGGCCCTATTCTGGTTCCTGGAGGCAGGCTGAGCCTGTGGATAATTCTTCTTCCTGATGGGAAAATAGAGTGACCTGTGCCTGTCCCAACACCTAGATCTAGTCTCTCATTGGTTGCCCCTCTTCCCGTTCATCCTCAGGACAAATTGCAACCTGTAGGGAACAGGAGCTTAAAGGTGCTGATTCTCCAAGTAGGCAGATTGCTAGTAAAGTAGCTGGAAAGGCGAACCCGAGCACAAGGAGATGAGAAATGAGGTGCGTATTAGAAACCTTTCAAAATCACACGGTGTACCATCTTCTGGGTTTCTCATGCATGTTTTCGATGTAGGAAGATGCCCTTGAACCTGGAGATTTGGGACCCATGGGATGGGTACCACGCAGTATTACTTTAAAGGGTCTGCGTTTGCTCACCCAACCTCACCCAACCTTTCAGCCCCAAGAGTGTCCACCCTTATGTCTCATCCAGCTGTGGGTCTAGATATGGTCAATCCAGGTTGCATCACAGCCTCTGAACGAATTGTGTAAGAATTTCTCTCTCTTTCACTGTCTTTGTTTTACGGGTTTTTAAAAGTAATTTATTTTTATAATGGGGTTTAGCTGCTTTTCACGGCTGTGTTTATGCGGCTTTACACCCACTTGACTCACTTCCAGACAGATATCAATACATAGGTTTTAAGATTCTTACTAGTCACATATATTCTTGAGCGGTGAATAGGGGGTGTTGAGTCCAGTTCACTGAGCAAGGAGTAGGTCTTTTCTATTACATATTGGGTGTATGGAACGGTATCTGAGCGAATTTGAAACCCTTGTTTTATGCATCACCCAACCTCACCTTTCCCGTTAAGCAGCCATAGTGTGTTTTCTAAACGTGTGACTCTGTTCTCTTTTGTAATTCAGTTCAAGTGTAGCGGTTTTTACATTCCCTCTATAAGTGATAGCTTATGATAAGTGTCTTTTCCTGTGTGACTTATTTCACTTAGAATCGTCGTACCTAAATCCACTCATCTTGCTTCTACTAGCCTTATGACATTGATTTCATGTCTGAGTGATATTCCATTGTACATAAGGGCCACAACTTCTTTCTCCATTTTGCTCTTTCCTGGGATACTTAAGGTGTCATGAAGTGGAGGTTCTTGTCAACAGAGCAGCCCTAAACTTTGCGGTGCCTGTGTCTTGCTGATTTTTAGTTTTCCCAATTTATACGCCCATGAGTGGACGTGCCCTATGCTCCCTAAGCTGTGTTTTTTCGATGTTTCAGGACATACCGTACACTTCTCCAGAGTGGCTGTTGGCAATTTACATCCCGCCCATCAGCGTAGCAAGGCTGCCATTTCTCCATGGCCTGTCCTGCATTTCTGGTTCTGACACTTTTTGCAGCATGGCCCTTTTGACCGATGGGAAGCGAGACTTCTTTGTAGCGCTGATTAGCCTTTCCAGGTTGCTTGGTTGGCCAAAAAGGGCGTATGCGTTTTTTCCTGAATATATTCAGGAAAAAACGCATACGCCCTTTTTGGCCAAGGGCATCATTGTCGACGTTTTGCCGCTTTTCATGTGCTTTAAAGGCGATTCGAATCTACCTCCTGAAACCTGTTTCCTGCAATTCTGCCTTGCTTTCAAATCCTCTTCGTTGCCTTCCCACAATATATTTGTGGACGAGAGTTATCATTTATAACTCAGCAGGTTTGTGAATGGCAGTGCCCCGGAGCTCCATTTTTCAACTGTCTTTTTTGGGAGCTGGCCGCAAAAGCACGGGATTGCCTCAGGCCCTATTCTGGTTCCGGGGGACAGGATGAGCCTGTGGTTAATTCTTCTTCCTGATGGGAAAATAGAGTGACCTGTGCCTGTCCCAACACCTAGATCTAGTCTCTCATTGGTTGCCCCTCTTCCCGTTCATCCTCAGGACAAATTGCAACCTGTAGGGAACAGGAGCTTAAAGGTGCTGATTCTCCAAGTAGGGAGATTGCTAGTTAAGTAGCTGGAAAGGCGAACCCGAGCACAAGGAGATGAGAAATGAGGTGCGTATTAGAAACCTTTCAAAATCACACGGTGTACCATCTTCTGGGTTTCTCATGCATGTTTTCGATGTAGGAAGATGCCCTTGAACCTGGAGATTTGGGACCCATGGGATGGGTACCAGGCAGTATTACTTTAAAGGGTCTGTGTTTGCTCACCCAACCTCACCCAACCTTTCAGCCCCAAGAGTGTCCACCCTTATGTCTCATACAGCTGTGGGTCTAGATATGGTCAATCCAGGTTTCATCACAGCCTCTGAACGAATTTTGTAAGAATTTCTCTCTCTTTCACTGTCTTTGTTTTACGGGTTTTTAACAGTAATTTATTTTTATAATGGGGTTTAGCTGCTTTTCACGGCTGTGTTTATGCGGCTTTACACCCACTTGACTCACTTCCAGACAGATATCAATACATAGGTTTTAAGATTCTTACTAGTCACATATATTCTTGTACGGTGAATAGGGGGTGTTGAGTCCAGTTCACTGAGCAAGGAGTAGGTCTTGTCTATTACATATTGGGTGTATGGAACGGTATCTGAGCGAATTTGAAACCCTTGTTTTATGCATCACCCCACCTCACCTTTCCCGTTAAGCAGCCATAGTGTGTTTTCTAAACGTGTGACTCTGTTCTCTTTTGTAATTCAGTTCAAGTGTAGCGGTTTTTACATTCCCTCTCTAAGTGATAGCTTATGATAAGTGTCTTTTCCTCTGTGACTTATTTCACTTAGAATCGTCGTACCTAAATCCACTCATCTTGCTTCTACTAGCCTTATGACATTGATTTCATGTCTGAGTGATATTCCATTGTACATAAGGGCCACAACTTCTTTCTCCATTTTTCTCTTTCCTGGGATATTTAAGGTGTCATGAAGTGGAGGTTCTTGTCAACAGAGCAGCCCTAAACTTTGGGGTGCCTGTGTCTTGCTGATTTTTAGTTTTCCCAATTTATACGCCCATGAGTGGACGTGACCTATGCTCCCTAAGCTGTGTTTTTTCGATGTTTCTGGACACACCGTACACTTCTCCAGAGTGGCTGTTGGCAATTTACATCCCGCCCATCAGCGTAGCAAGGCTGCCATTTCTCCATGGCCTGTCCTGCATTTCTGGTTTTGACACTTTTTGCAGCAAGACCCTTTTGACCGATGGGAAGCGAGACTTCTTTGTAGCGCTGATTTGCCCTTCCAGGTTGCTTGGTTGGCCAAAAAGGGCGTATGCGTTTTTTCCTGAATATATTCAGGAAAAAACGCATACGCTCTTTTTGGCCAAGGGCATCATTGTCGACGTTTTGCCGCTTTTCATGTGCTTTAAAGTCGATTCGAATCTACCTCCTGAAATCTGTTTCCTGCAATTCTGCCTTGCTTTCAAATCCTCTTCGTTGCCTTCCCTCAATATATCTGTGGATGAGAGTTATCATTTATAACTCTGTGGGTTTGTGAATTTCAGTGTCCCTGAGCTCCATTTTTCAACTGTCTTTTTTGGGAGCTGGCCGCAAAAGCGCGGGATTGCCTCAGGCCCTATTCTGCTTCTGGGCGGCAGGCTGAGCCTGTGGTTAATTCTTCTTCCTGATGGGAAAATAGAGTGACCTGTGCCTGTCCCAACACCTAGATCTAGTCTCTCATTGGTTGCCCCTCTTCCCGTTCATCCTCAGGACAAATTGCAACCTGTAGGGAACAGGAGGTTAAAGGTGCTGATTCTCCAAGTAGGGAGATTGCTAGTAAAGTAGCTGGAAAGGCGAACCCGAGCACAAGGAGATGAGAAATGAGGTGCGTATTAGAAACCTTTCAAAATCACACGGTGTACCATCTTCTGGGTTTCTCATGCATGTTTTCGATGTAGGAAGATGCCCTTGAAGCTGGAGATTTGGGACCCATGGGATGGGTACCAGGCAGTATTACTTTAAAGGGTCTGTGTTTGCTCACCCAACCTCACCCAACCTTTCAGCCCCAAGAGTGTCCACCCTTATGTCTCATACAGCTGTGGGTCTAGATATGGTCAATCCAGGTTGCATCACAGCCTCTGAACGAATTGTGTAAGATTTTCTCTCTCTTTCACTGTCTTTGTTTTACAGGGTTTTAAAAGTAATTTATTTTTATAATGGGGTTTAGCTGCTTTTCACGGCTGTGTTTATGCGGCTTTACACCCAATTGACTCACTTCCAGACAGATATCAATACATAGGTTTTAAGATTCTTACTAGTCACATATATTCTTGTACGGTGAATAGGGGGTGTTGAGTCCAGTTCACTGAGCAAGGAGTAGGTCTTGTCTATTACATATTGGGTGTATGGAATGGTATCTGAGCGAATTTGAAACCCTTGTTTTATGCATCACCCCACCTCACCTTTCCCGTTAAGCAGCCATAGTGTGTTTTCTAAACGTGTGACTCTGTTCTCTTTTGTAATTCAGTTCAAGTGTAGCGGTTTTTACATTCCCTCTATAAGTGATAGCTTATGATAAGTGTCTTTTCCTGTGTGACTTATTTCACTTAGAATCGTCGTACCTAAATCCACTCATCTTGCTTCTACTAGCCTTATGACATTGATTTCATGTCTGAGTGATATTCCATTGTACATAAGGGCCACAACTTCTTTATCCATTTTTCTCTTTCCTGGGATATTTAAGGTGTAATGTAGTGGAGGTTCTTGTCAACAGAGCAGCCCTAAACTTTGGGGTGCCTGTGTCTTGCTGATTTTTAGTTTTCCCAATTTATACGCCCATGAGTGGACGTGCCCTATGCTCCCTAAGCTGTGTTTTTTCGATGTTTCAGGACACACCGTACACTTCTCCAGAGTGGCTGTTGGCAATTTACATCCCGCCCATCAGCGTAGCAAGGCTGCCATTTCTCCATGGCCTGTCCTGCATTTCTGGTTTTGACACTTTTTGCAGCATGACCCTTTTGACCGATGGGAAGCGAGAATTCTTTGTAGCGCTGATTAGCCTTTCCAGGTTGCTTGGTTGGCCAAACAGGGCGTATGCGTTTTTTCCTGAATATATTCAGGAAAAAACGCATACGCCCTGTTTGGCCAAGGGCATCATTGTCGACGTTTTGCCACTTTTCATGTGCTTTAAAGGCGATTCGAATCTACCTCCTGAAACCTGTTTCCTGCAATTCTGCCTTGCATTCAAATCCTCTTCGTTGCCTTCCCTCAATATATTTGTGGACGTGAGTTATCATTTATAACTCAGCAGGTTTGTGAATGGCAGTGCCCTTGAGCTCCATTTTTCAACTGTCTTTTTTGGGAGCTGGCCGCAAAAGCACGGGATTGCCTCAGGCCCTATTCTGGTTACTGGCGGCAGGCTGAGCCTGTGGATAATTCTTCTTCCTGATGGGAAAATAGAGTGACCTGTGCCTGTCCCAACACCTAGATCTAGTCTCTCATTGGTTGCCCCTCATCCCGTTCATCCTCAGGAAAAATTGCAACCTGTAGGGAACAGGAGCTTAAAGGTGCTGATTCTCCAAGTAGGCAGATTGCTAGTAAAGTAGCTGGAAAGGCGAACCCGAGCACAAGGAGATGAGAAATGAGGTGCGTATTAGAAACCTTTCAAAATCACACGGTGTACCATCTTCTGGGTTTCTCATGCATGTTTTCGATGTAGGAAGATGCCCTTGTACCTGGAGATTTGGGACCCATGGGATGGGTACCACGCAGTATTACTTTAAAGGGTCTGCGTTTGCTCACCCAACCTCACCCAACCTTTCAGCCCCAAGAGTGTCCACCCTTATGTCTCATCCAGCTGTGGGTCTAGATATGGTCAATCCAGGTTGCATCACAGCCTCTGAACGAATTGTGTAAGAATTTCTCTCTCTTTCACTGTCTTTGTTTTACGGGTTTTTAAAAGTAATTTATTTTTATAATGGGGTTTAGCTGCTTTTCACGGCTGTGTTTATGCGGCTTTACACCCACTTGACTCACTTCCAGACAGATATCAATACATAGGTTTTAAGATTCTTACTAGTCACATATATTCTTGTACGGTGAATAGGGGGTGTTGAGTCCAGTTCACTGAGCAAGGAGTAGGTCTTGTCTATTACATATTGGGTGTATGGAACGGTATCTGAGCGAATTTGAAACCCTTGTTTTATGCATCACCCCACCTCACCTTTCCCGTTAAGCAGCCATAGTGTGTTTTCTAAACGTGTGACTCTGTTCTCTTTTGTAATTCAGTTCAAGTGTAGCGGTTTTTACATTCCCTCTATAAGTGATAGCTTATGATAAGTGTCTTTTCCTGTGTGACTTATTTCACTTAGAATCGTCGTACCTAAATCCACTCATCTTGCTTCTCCTAGCCTTATGACATTGATTTCATGTCTGAGTGATATTCCATTGTACATAAGGACCACAACTTCTTTATCCATTTTTCTCTTTCCTGGGATATTTAAGGTGTCATGAAGTGGAGGTTCTTGTCAACAGAGCAGCCCTAAACTTTGGGGTGCCTGTGTCTTGCTGATTTTTAGTTTTCCCAATTTATACGCCCATGAGTGGACGTGCCCTATGCTCCCTAAGCTGTGTTTTTTCGATGTTTCAGGACACACCGTACACTTCTGCAGAGTGGCTGTTGGCAATTTACATCCCGCCCATCAGCGTAGCAAGGCTACCATTTCTCCATGTCCTGTCCTGCATTTCTGGTTTTGACACTTTTTGCAGCATGGCCCTTTTGACCGATGGGAAGCGAGACTTCTTTGTAGCGCTGATTAGCCTTTCCAGGTTGCTTGGTTGGCCAAACAGAGCGTATGCGTTTTTTCCTGAATATATTCAGGAAAAAACGCATACGCCCTGTTTGGCCAAGGGCATCATTGTCGACGTTTTGCCACTTTTCATGTGCTTTAAAGGCGATTCGAATCTACCTCCTGAAACTTGTTTCCTGCAATTCTGCCTTGCTTTCCAATCCGCTTCGTTGCCTTCCCACAATATATTAGTGGACGAGAGTTATCATTTATAACTCAGCAGGTTTGTGAATGGCAGTGCCCCTGAGCTCCATTTTTCAACTGTCTTTTTTGGGAGCTGGCCGCAAAAGCACGGGATTGCCTCAGGCCCTATTCTGGTTCCTGGAGGCAGGCTGAGCCTGTGGATAATTCTTCTTCCTGATGGGAAAATAGAGTGACCTGTGCCTGTCCCAACACCTAGATCTAGTCTCTCATTGGTTGCCCCTCTTCCCGTTCATCCTCAGGACACATTGCAACCTGCAGGGAACAGGAGGTTAAAGGTGCTGATTCTCCAAGTAGGGAGATTGCTAGTAAAGTAGCTGGAATGGCGAACCCGAGCACAAGGAGATGAGAAATGAGGTGCGTATTAGAAACCTTTCAAAATCACACGGTGTACCATCTTCTGGGTTTCTCATGCATGTTTTCGATGTAGGAAGATGCCCTTGAACCTGGAGATTTGGGACCCATGGGATGGGTACCAGGCAGTATTACTTTAAAGGGTCTGTGTTTGCTCACCCAACCTCACCCAACCTTTCAGCCCCAAGAGTGTCCACCCTTATGTCTCATCCAGCTGTGGGTCTAGATATGGTCAATCCAGGTTGCATCACAGCCTCTGAACGAATTTTGTAAGAATTTCTCTCTCTTTCACTGTCTTTGTTTTACGGGTTTTTAAAAGTAATTTATTTTTATAATGGGGTATAGCTGCTTTTCACGGCTGTGTTTATGCGGCTTTACACCCACTTGACTCACTTCCAGACTGATATCAATACATAGGTTTTAAGATTCTTACTAGTCACATATATTCTTGTGCGGTGAATAGGGGGTGTTGAGTCCAGTTCATTGAGCAAGGAGTAGGTCTTGTCTATTACATATTGGGTGTATGGAACGGTATCTGAGCGAATTTGAAACCCTTGTTTTATGCATCACCCCACCTCACCTTTCCCGTTAAGCAGCCATAATGTGTTTTCTAGACGTGTGACTCTGTTCTCTTTTGTAATTCAGTTCAAGTGTAGCGGTTTTTACATTCCCTCTATAAGTGATAGCTTATGATAAGTGTCTTTTCCTGTGTGACTTATTTCACTTAGAATCGTCGTACCTAAATCCACTCATCTTGCTTCTACTAGCCTTATGACATTGATTTCATGTCTGAGTGATATTCCATTGTACATAAGGGCCACAACTTCTTTCTCCATTTTTCTCTTTCCTGGGATATTTAAGGTGTCATGAAGTGGAGGTTCTTGTCAACAGAGCAGCCCTAAACTTTGGGGTTCTTGTGTCTTGCTGATTTTTAGTTTTCCCAATTTATACGCCCATGAGTGGACGTGCCCTATGCTCCCTAAGCTGTGTTTTTTCGATGTTTCAGGACACACCGTACACTTCTCCAGAGTGGCTGTTGGCAATTTACATCCCGCCCATCAGCGTAGCAAGGCTGCCATTTCTCCATGGCCTGTCCTGCATTTCTGGTTTTGACATATTTTGCAGCATGTCCCTTTTGACCGATGGGAAGCGAGACTTCTTTGTAGCGCTGATTTGCCTTTCCAGGTTGCTTGGTTGGCCAAACAGGGCGTATGCGTTTTTTCCTGAATATATTCAGGAAAAAACGCATACGCCCTGTTTGGCCAAGGGCATCATTGTCGACGTTTTGCCACTTTTCATGTGCTTTAAAGGCGATTCGAATCTACCTCCTGAAACCTGTTTCCTGCAATTCTGCCTTGCTTTCAAATCCTCTTCGTTGCCTTCCCTCAATATATTTGTGGACGAGAGTTATCATTTATCACTCAGCAGGTTTGTGAATGGCAGTGCCCTTGAGCTCCATTTTTCAACTGTCTTTTTTGGGAGCTGGCCGCAAAAGCACGGGATTGCCTCAGGCCCTATTCTGGTTCCTGGAGGCAGGCTGAGCCTGTGGATAATTCTTCTTCCTGATGGGAAAATAGAGTGACCTGTGCCTGTCCCAACACCTAGATCTAGTCTCTCATTGGTTGCCCCTCTTCCCGTTCATCCTCAGGACAAATTGCAACCTGTAGGGAACAGGAGCTTAAAGGTGCTGATTCTCCAAGTAGGCAGATTGCTAGTAAAGTAGCTGGAAAGGCGAACCCGAGCACAAGGAGATGAGAAATGAGGTGCGTATTAGAAACCTTTCAAAATCACACGGTGTACCATCTTCTGGGTTTCTCATGCATGTTTTCGATGTAGGAAGATGCCCTTGAACCTGGAGATTTGGGACCCATGGGATGGGTACCACGCAGTATTACTTTAAAGGGTCTGCGTTTGCTCACCCAACCTCACCCAACCTTTCAGCCCCAAGAGTGTCCACCCTTATGTCTCATCCAGCTGTGGGTCTAGATATGGTCAATCCAGGTTGCATCACAGCCTCTGAACGAATTGTGTAAGAATTTCTCTCTCTTTCACTGTCTTTGTTTTACGGGTTTTTAAAAGTAATTTATTTTTATAATGGGGTTTAGCTGCTTTTCACGGCTGTGTTTATGCGGCTTTACACCCACTTGACTCACTTCCAGACAGATATCAATACATAGGTTTTAAGATTCTTACTAGTCACATATATTCTTGGGCGGTGAATAGGGGGTGTTGAGTCCAGTTCACTGAGCAAGGAGTAGGTCTTGTCTATTACATATTGGGTGTATGGAACGGTATCTGAGCGAATTTGAAACCCTTGTTTTATGCATCACCCCACCTCACCTTTCCCGTTAAGCAGCCATAGTGTGTTTTCTAAACGTGTGACTCTGTTCTCTATTGTAATTCAGTTCAATTGTAGCGGTTTTTACATTCCCTCTATAAGTGATAGCTTATGATAAGTGTCTTTTCCTGTGTGACTTATTTCACTTAGAATCGTCGTACCTAAATCCACTCATCTTGCTTCTACTAGCCTTATGACATTGATTTCATGTCTGAGTGATATTCCATTGTACATAAGGGCCACAACTTCTTTCTCCATTTTGCTCTTTCCTGGGATACTTAAGGTGTCATGAAGTGGAGGTTCTTGTCAACAGAGCAGCCCTAAACTTTGCGGTGCCTGTGTCTTGCTGATTTTTAGTTTTCCCAATTTATACGCCCATGAGTGGACGTGCCCTATGCTCCCTAAGCTGTGTTTTTTCGATGTTTCAGGACATACCGTACACTTCTCCAGAGTGGTTGTTGGCAATTTACATCCCGCCCATCAGCGTAGCAAGGCTGCCATTTCTCCATGGCCTGTCCTGCATTTCTGGTTCTGACACTTTTTGCAGCATGGCCCTTTTGACCGATGGGAAGCGAGACTTCTTTGTAGTGCTGATTAGCCTTTCCAGGTTGCTTGGTTGGCCAAAAAGGGCGTATGCGTTTTTTCCTGAATATATTCAGGAAAAAACGCATACGCCCTTTTTGGCCAAGGGCATCATTGTCGACGTTTTGCCGCTTTTCATGTGCTTTAAAGGCGATTCGAATCTACCTCCTGAAACCTGTTTCCTGCAATTCTGCCTTGCTTTCAAATCCTCTTCGTTGCCTTCCCACAATATATTTGTGGACGAGAGTTATCATTTATAACTCAGCAGGTTTGTGAATGGCAGTGCCCCGGAGCTCCATTTTTCAACTGTCTTTTTTGGGAGCTGGCCGCAAAAGCACGGGATTGCCTCAGGCCCTATTCTGGTTCCGGGGGACAGGCTGAGCCTGTGGTTAATTCTTCTTCCTGATGGGAAAATAGAGTGACCTGTGCCTGTCCCAACACCTAGATCTAGTCTCTCATTGGTTGCCCCTCTTCCCGTTCATCCTCAGGACAAATTGCAACCTGTAGGGAACAGGAGCTTAAAGGTGCTGATTCTCCAAGTAGGGAGATTGCTAGTTAAGTAGCTGGAAAGGCGAACCCGAGCACAAGGAGATGAGAAATGAGGTGCGTATTAGAAACCTTTCAAAATCACACGGTGTACCATCTTCTGGGTTTCTCATGCATGTTTTCGATGTAGGAAGATGCCCTTGAACCTGGAGATTTGGGACCCATGGGATGGGTACCAGGCAGTATTACTTTAAAGGGTCTGTGTTTGCTCACCCAACCTCACCCAACCTTTCAGCCCCAAGAGTGTCCACCCTTATGTCTCATACAGCTGTGGGTCTAGATATGGTCAATCCAGGTTTCATCACAGCCTCTGAACGAATTTTGTAAGAATTTCTCTCTCTTTCACTGTCTTTGTTTTACGGGTTTTTAACAGTAATTTATTTTTATAATGGGGTTTAGCTGCTTTTCACGGCTGTGTTTATGCGGCTTTACACCCACTTGACTCACTTCCAGACAGATATCAATACATAGGTTTTAAGATTCTTACTAGTCACATATATTCTTGTACGGTGAATAGGGGGTGTTGAGTCCAGTTCACTGAGCAAGGAGTAGGTCTTGTCTATTACATATTGGGTGTATGGAACGGTATCTGAGCGAATTTGAAACCCTTGTTTTATGCATCACCCCACCTCACCTTTCCCGTTAAGCAGCCATAGTGTGTTTTCTAAACGTGTGACTCTGTTCTCTTTTGTAATTCAGTTCAAGTGTAGCGGTTTTTACATTCCCTCTCTAAGTGATAGCTTATGATAAGTGTCTTTTCCTCTGTGACTTATTTCACTTAGAATCGTCGTACCTAAATCCACTCATCTTGCTTCTACTAGCCTTATGACATTGATTTCATGTCTGAGTGATATTCCATTGTACATAAGGGCCACAACTTCTTTCTCCATTTTTCTCTTTCCTGGGATATTTAAGGTGTCATGAAGTGGAGGTTCTTGTCAACAGAGCAGCCCTAAACTTTGGGGTGCCTGTGTCTTGCTGATTTTTAGTTTTCCCAATTTATACGCCCATGAGTGGACGTGCCCTATGCTCCCTAAGCTGTGTTTTTTCGATGTTTCTGGACACACCGTACACTTCTCCAGAGTGGCTGTTGGCAATTTACATCCCGCCCATCAGCGTAGCAAGGCTGCCATTTCTCCATGGCCTGTCCTGCATTTCTGGTTTTGACACTTTTTGCAGCAAGACCCTTTTGACCGATGGGAAGCGAGACTTCTTTGTAGCGCTGATTTACCCTTCCAGGTTGCTTGGTTGGCCAAAAAGGGCGTATGCGTTTTTTCCTGAATATATTCAGGAAAAAACGCATACGCCCTTTTTGGCCAAGGGCATCATTGTCGACGTTTTGCCGCTTTTCATGTGCTTTAAAGTCGATTCGAATCTACCTCCTGAAATCTGTTTCCTGCAATTCTGCCTTGCTTTCAAATCCTCTTCGTTGCCTTCCCTCAATATATCTGTGGATGAGAGTTATCATTTATAACTCTGTGGGTTTGTGAATTTCAGTGTCCCTGAGCTCCATTTTTCAACTGTCTTTTTTGGGAGCTGGCCGCAAAAGCGCGGGATTGCCTCAGGCCCTATTCTGCTTCTGGGCGGCAGGCTGAGCCTGTGGTTAATTCTTCTTCCTGATGGGAAAATAGAGTGACCTGTGCCTGTCCCAACACCTAGATCTAGTCTCTCATTGGTTGCCCCTCTTCCCGTTCATCCTCAGGACAAATTGCAACCTGTAGGGAACAGGAGGTTAAAGGTGCTGATTCTCCAAGTAGGGAGATTGCTAGTAAAGTAGCTGGAAAGGCGAACCCGAGCACAAGGAGATGAGAAATGAGGTGCGTATTAGAAACCTTTCAAAATCACACGGTGTACCATCTTCTGGGTTTCTCATGCATGTTTTCGATGTAGGAAGATGCCCTTGAAGCTGGAGATTTGGGACCCATGGGATGGGTACCAGGCAGTATTACTTTAAAGGGTCTGTGTTTGCTCACCCAACCTCACCCAACCTTTCAGCCCCAAGAGTGTCCACCCTTATGTCTCATACAGCTGTGGGTCTAGATATGGTCAATCCAGGTTGCATCACAGCCTCTGAACGAATTGTGTAAGATTTTCTCTCTCTTTCACTGTCTTTGTTTTACGGGTTTTTAAAAGTAATTTATTTTTATAATGGGGTTTAGCTGCTTTTCACGGCTGTGTTTATGCGGCTTTACACCCAATTGACTCACTTCCAGACAGATATCAATACATAGGTTTTAAGATTCTTACTAGTCACATATATTCTTGTACGGTGAATAGGGGGTGTTGAGTCCAGTTCACTGAGCAAGGAGTAGGTCTTGTCTATTACATATTGGGTGTATGGAATGGTATCTGAGCGAATTTGAAACCCTTGTTTTATGCATCACCCCACCTCACCTTTCCCGTTAAGCAGCCATAGTGTGTTTTCTAAACGTGTGACTCTGTTCTCTTTTGTAATTCAGTTCAAGTGTAGCGGTTTTTACATTCCCTCTATAAGTGATAGCTTATGATAAGTGTCTTTTCCTGTGTGACTTATTTCACTTAGAATCGTCGTACCTAAATCCACTCATCTTGCTTCTACTAGCCTTATGACATTGATTTCATGTCTGAGTGATATTCCATTGTACATAAGGGCCACAACTTCTTTCTCCATTTTGCTCTTTCCTGGGATACTTACGGTGTCATGAAGTGGAGGTTCTTGTCAACAGAGCAGCCCTAAACTTTGCGGTGCCTGTGTCTTGCTGATTTTTAGTTTTCCCAATTTATACGCCCATGAGTGGACGTGCCCTATGCTCCCTAAGCTGTGTTTTTTCGATGTTTCAGGACATACCGTACACTTCTCCAGAGTGGCTGTTGGCAATTTACATCCCGCCCATCAGCGTAGCAAGGCTGCCATTTCTCCATGGCCTGTCCTGCATTTCTGGTTCTGACACTTTTTGCAGCATGGCCCTTTTGACCGATGGGAAGCGAGACTTCTTTGTAGCGCTGATTAGCCTTTCCAGGTTGCTTGGTTGGCCAAAAAGGGCGTATGCGTTTTTTCCTGAATATATTCAGGAAAAAACGCATACGCCCTTTTTGGCCAAGGGCATCATTGTCGACGTTTTGCCGCTTTTCATGTGCTTTAAAGGCGATTCGAATCTACCTCCTGAAACCTGTTTCCTGCAATTCTGCCTTGCTTTCAAATCCTCTTCGTTGCCTTCCCACAATATATTTGTGGACGAGAGTTATCATTTATAACTCAGCAGGTTTGTGAATGGCAGTGCCCCGGAGCTCCATTTTTCAACTGTCTTTTTTGGGAGCTGGCCGCAAAATCACGGGATTGCCTCAGGCCCTATTCTGGTTCCGGGGGACAGGCTGAGCCTGTGGTTAATTCTTCTTCCTGATGGGAAAATAGAGTGACCTGTGCCTGTCCCAACACCTAGATCTAGTCTCTCATTGGTTGCCCCTCTTCCCGTTCATCCTCAGGACAAATTGCAACCTGTAGGGAACAGGAGCTTAAAGGTGCTGATTCTCCAAGTAGGGAGATTGCTAGTTAAGTAGCTGGAAAGGCGAACCCGAGCACAAGGAGATGAGAAATGAGGTGCGTATTAGAAACCTTTCAAAATCACACGGTGTACCATCTTCTGGGTTTCTCATGCATGTTTTCGATGTAGGAAGATGCCCTTGAACCTGGAGATTTGGGACCCATGGGATGGGTAACAGGCAGTATTACTTTAAAGGGTCTGTGTTTGCTCACCCAACCTCACCCAACCTTTCAGCCCCAAGAGTGTCCACCCTTATGTCTCATACAGCTGTGGGTCTAGATATGGTCAATCCAGGTTTCATCACAGCCTCTGAACGAATTTTGTAAGAATTTCTCTCTCTTTCACTGTCTTTGTTTTACGGGTTTTTAACAGTAATTTATTTTTATAATGGGGTTTAGCTGCTTTTCACGGCTGTGTTTATGCGGCTTTACACCCACTTGACTCACTTCCAGACAGATATCAATACATAGGTTTTAAGATTCTTACTAGTCACATATATTCTTGTACGGTGAATAGGGGGTGTTGAGTCCAGTTCACTGAGCAAGGAGTAGGTCTTGTCTATTACATATTGGGTGTATGGAACGGTATCTGAGCGAATTTGAAACCCTTGTTTTATGCATCACCCCACCTCACCTTTCCCGTTAAGCAGCCATAGTGTGTTTTCTAAACGTGTGACTCTGTTCTCTTTTGTAATTCAGTTCAAGTGTAGCGGTTTTTACATTCCCTCTCTAAGTGATAGCTTATGATAAGTGTCTTTTCCTCTGTGACTTATTTCACTTAGAATCGTCGTACCTAAATCCACTCATCTTGCTTCTACTAGCCTTATGACATTGATTTCATGTCTGAGTGATATTCCATTGTACATAAGGGCCACAACTTCTTTCTCCATTTTTCTCTTTCCTGGGATATTTAAGGTGTCATGAAGTGGAGGTTCTTGTCAACAGAGCAGCCCTAAACTTTGGGGTGCCTGTGTCTTACTGATTTTTAGTTTTCCCAATTTATACGCCCATGAGTGGACGTGCCCTATGCTCCCTAAGCTGTGTTTTTTCGATGTTTCTGGACACACCGTACACTTCTCCAGAGTGGCTGTTGGCAATTTACATCCCGCCCATCAGCGTAGCAAGGCTGCCATTTCTCCATGGCCTGTCCTGCATTTCTGGTTTTGACACTTTTTGCAGCAAGACCCTTTTGACCGATGGGAAGCGAGACTTCTTTGTAGCGCTGATTTGCCCTTCCAGGTTGCTTGGTTGGCCAAAAAGGGCGTATGCGTTTTTTCCTGAATATATTCAGGAAAAAACGCATACGCCCTTTTTGGCCAAGGGCATCATTGTCGACGTTTTGCCGCTTTTCATGTGCTTTAAAGTCGATTCGAATCTACCTCCTGAAATCTGTTTCCTGCAATTCTGCCTTGCTTTCAAATCCTCTTCGTTGCCTTCCCTCAATATATCTGTGGATGAGAGTTATCATTTATAACTCTGTGGGTTTGTGAATTTCAGTGTCCCTGAGCTCCATTTTTCAACTGTCTTTTTTGGGAGCTGGCCGCAAAAGCGCGGGATTGCCTCAGGCCCTATTCTGCTTCTGGGCGGCAGGCTGAGCCTGTGGTTAATTCTTCTTCCTGATGGGAAAATAGAGTGACCTGTGCCTGTCCCAACACCTAGATCTAGTCTCTCATTGGTTGCCCCTCTTCCCGTTCATCCTCAGGACAAATTGCAACCTGTAGGGAACAGGAGGTTAAAGGTGCTGATTCTCCAAGTAGGGAGATTGCTAGTAAAGTAGCTGGAAAGGCGAACCCGAGCACAAGGAGATGAGAAATGAGGTGCGTATTAGAAACCTTTCAAAATCACACGGTGTACCATCTTCTGGGTTTCTCATGCATGTTTTCGATGTAGGAAGATGCCCTTGAAGCTGGAGATTTGGGACCCATGGGATGGGTACCAGGCAGTATTACTTTAAAGGGTCTGTGTTTGCTCACCCAACCTCACCCAACCTTTCAGCCCCAAGAGTGTCCACCCTTATGTCTCATACAGCTGTGGGTCTAGATATGGTCAATCCAGGTTGCATCACAGCCTCTGAACGAATTGTGTAAGATTTTCTCTCTCTTTCACTGTCTTTGTTTTACGGGTTTTTAAAAGTAATTTATTTTTATAATGGGGTTTAGCTGCTTTTCACGGCTGTGTTTATGCGGCTTTACACCCAATTGACTCACTTCCAGACAGATATCAATACATAGGTTTTAAGATTCTTACTAGTCACATATATTCTTGTACGGTGAATAGGGGGTGTTGAGTCCAGTTCACTGAGCAAGGAGTAGGTCTTGTCTATTACATATTGGGTGTATGGAATGGTATCTGAGCGAATTTGAAACCCTTGTTTTATGCATCACCCCACCTCACCTTTCCCGTTAAGCAGCCATAGTGTGTTTTCTAAACGTGTGACTCTGTTCTCTTTTGTAATTCAGTTCAAGTGTAGCGGTTTTTACATTCCCTCTATAAGTGATAGCTTATGATAAGTGTCTTTTCCTGTGTGACTTATTTCACTTAGAATCGTCGTACCTAAATCCACTCATCTTGCTTCTACTAGCCTTATGACATTGATTTCATGTCTGAGTGATATTCCATTGTACATAAGGGCCACAACTTCTTTATCCATTTTTCTCTTTCCTGGGATATTTAAGGTGTAATGTAGTGGAGGTTCTTGTCAACAGAGCAGCCCTAAACTTTGGGGTGCCTGTGTCTTGCTGATTTTTAGTTTTCCCAATTTATACGCCCATGAGTGGACGTGCCCTATGCTCCCTAAGCTGTGTTTTTTCGATGTTTCAGGACACACCGTACACTTCTCCAGAGTGGCTGTTGGCAATTTACATCCCGCCCATCAGCGTAGCAAGGCTGCCATTTCTCCATGGCCTGTCCTGCATTTCTGGTTTTGACACTTTTTGCAGCATGACCCTTTTGACCGATGGGAAGCGAGACTTCTTTGTAGCGCTGATTAGCCTTTCCAGGTTGCTTGGTTGGCCAAACAGGGCGTATGCGTTTTTTCCTGAATATATTCAGGAAAAAACGCATACGCCCTGTTTGGCCAAGGGCATCATTGTCGACGTTTTGCCACTTTTCATGTGCTTTAAAGGCGATTCGAATCTACCTCCTGAAACCTGTTTCCTGCAATTCTGCCTTGCTTTCAAATCCTCTTCGTTGCCTTCCCTCAATATATTTGTGGACGTGAGTTATCATTTATAACTCAGCAGGTTTGTGAATGGCAGTGCCCTTGAGCTCCATTTTTCAACTGTCTTTTTTGGGAGCTGGCCGCAAAAGCACGGGATTGCCTCAGGCCCTATTCTGGTTACTGGTGGCAGGCTGAGCCTGTGGATAATTCTTCTTCCTGATGGGAAAATAGAGTGACCTGTGCCTGTCCCAACACCTAGATCTAGTCTCTCATTGGTTGCCCCTCTTCCCGTTCATCCTCAGGAAAAATTGCAACCTGTAGGGAACAGGAGCTTAAAGGTGCTGATTCTCCAAGTAGGCAGATTGCTAGTAAAGTAGCTGGAAAGGCGAACCCGAGCACAAGGAGATGAGAAATGAGGTGCGTATTAGAAACCTTTCAAAATCACACGGTGTACCATCTTCTGGGTTTCTCATGCATGTTTTCGATGTAGGAAGATGCCCTTGTACCTGGAGATTTGGGACCCATGGGATGGGTACCACGCAGTATTACTTTAAAGGGTCTGCGTTTGCTCACCCAACCTCACCCAACCTTTCAGCCCCAAGAGTGTCCACCCTTATGTCTCATCCAGCTGTGGGTCTAGATATGGTCAATCCAGGTTGCATCACAGCCTCTGAACGAATTTTGTAAGAATTTCTCTCTCTTTCACTGTCTTTGTTTTACGGGTTTTTAAAAGTAATTTATTTTTATAATGGGGTTTAGCTGCTTTTCACGGCTGTGTTTATGCGGCTTTACACCCACTTGATTCACTTCCAGACAGATATCAATACATAGGTTTTAAGATTCTTACTAGTCACATATATTCTTGTGCGGTGAATAGGGGGTGTTGAGTCCAGTTCACTGAGCAACGAGTAGGTCTTGTCTATTACATATTGGGTGTATGGAATGGTATCTGAGCGAATTTGAAACCCTTGTTTTATGCATCACCCCACCTCACCTTTCCCGTTAAGCAGCCATAGTGTGTTATCTAAACGTGTGACTCTGTTCTGTTTTGTAATTCAGTTCAAGTGTAGCGGTTTTTACATTCCCTCTCTAAGTGATAGCTTATGATAAGTGTCTTTTTCTGTGTGACTTATTTCACTTAGAATCGTCGTACCTAAATCCACTCATCTTGCTTCTACTAGCCTTATGACATTGATTTCATGTCTGAGTGATATTCCATTGTACATAAGGACCACAACTTCTTTATCCATTTTTCTCTTTCCTGGGATATTTAAGGTGTCATGAAGTGGAGGTTCTTGTCAACAGAGCAGCCCTAAACTTTGGGGTTCCTGTGTCTTGCTGATTTTTAGTTTTCCCAATTTATACGCCCATGAGTGGACGTGCCCTATGCTCCCTAAGCTGTGCTTTTTCGATGTTTTAGGACACACCGTACACTTCTCCAGAGTGGCTGTTGGCAATTTACATCCCGCCCATCAGCGTAGCAAGGCTGCCATTTCTCCATGGCCTGTCCTGCATTTCTGGTTTTGACACTTTTTGCAGCAAGACCCTTTTGACCGATGGGAAGCGAGACTTCTTTGTAGCGCTGATTTGCCTTTCCAGGTTGCTTGGTTGGCCAAAAAGGGCGTATGCGTTTTTTTCTGAATATATTCAGGAAAAAACGCATACGCCCTTTTTGGCCAAGGGCATCATTGTCGACGTTTTGCCGCTTTTCATGTGCTTTAAAGGCGATTCGAATCTACCTCCTGAAATCTGTTTCCTGCAATTCTGCCTTGCTTTCAAATCCTCTTCGTTGCCTTCCCTCAATATATCTGTGGATCAGAGTTATCATTTATAACTCTGTGGGTTTGTGAATTTCAGTGTCCCTGAGCTCCATTTTTCAACTCGCTTTTTTGGGAGCTGGCCGCAAAAGCGCGGGATTGCCTCAGGCCCTATTCTGCTTCTGGGCGGCAGGCTGAGCCTGTGGTTAATTCTTCTTCCTGATGGGAAAATAGAGTGACCTGTGCCTGTCCCAACACCTAGATCTAGTCTCTCATTGGTTGCCCCTCTTCCCGTTCATCCTCAGGACAAATTGCAACCTATAGGGAACAGGAGCTTAAAGGTGCTGATTCTCCAAGTAGGGAGATTGCTAGTAAAGTAGCTGGAAAGGCGAACCCGAGCACAAGGAGATGAGAAATGAGGTGCGTATTAGAAAGCTTTCAAAATTACACGGTGTACCATCTTCTGGGTTTCTCATGCATGTTTTCGATGTAGGAAGATGCCCTTGAACCTGGAGATTTGGGACCCATGGGATGGGTACCAGGCAGTATTACTTTAAAGGGTCTGCGTCTGCTCACCCAACCTCACCCAAACTTTCAGCCCCAAGAGTGTCCACCCTTATGTCTCATCCAGCTGTGTGTCTAGATATGGTCAATCCAGGTTGCATCACAGCCTCTGAACGAATTTTGTAAGAATTTCTCTCTCTTTCACTGTCTTTGTTTTACGGGTTTTTAAAAGTAATTTATTTTTATAATGGGGTTTAGCTGCTTTTCACGGCTGTGTTTATGCGGCTTTACACCCACTTGACTCACTTCCAGACAGATATCAATACATAGGTTTTAAGATTCTTACTAGTCACATATATTCTTGTGCGGTGAATAGGGGGTGTTGAGTCCAGTTCACTGAGCAAGGAGTAGGTCTTCTCTATTACATATTGGGTGTATGGAACGGTATCTGAGCGAATTTGAAACCCTTGTTTTATGCATCACCCCACCTCACCTTTCCCGTTAAGCAGCCATAGTGTGTTTTCTAAACGTGTGACTCTGTTCTCTTTTGTAATTCAGTTCAAGTGTAGCGGTTTTTACATTCCCTCTATAAGTGATAGCTTATGATAAGTGTCTTTTCCTCTGTGACTTATTTCACTTAGAATCGTCGTACCTAAATCCACTCATCTTGCTTCTACTAGCCTTATGACATTGATTTCATGTCTGAGTGATATTCCATTGTACATAAGGACCACAAATTCTTTATCCATTTTTCTCTTTCCTGGGATATTTAAGGTGTCATGAAGTGGAGGTTCTTGTCAACAGAGCAGCCCTAAACTTTGGGGTGCCTGTGTCTTGCTGATTTTTAGTTTTCCCAATTTATACGCCCATGAGTGGACGTGCCCTATGATCCCTAAGCTGTGTTTTTTCGATGTTTCAAGACACACCGTACACTTCTCCAGAGTGGCTGTTGGCAACTCACATCCCGCCCATCAGCGTAGCAAGGCTGCCATTTCTCCATGGCCTGTCCTGCATTTCTGGTTTTGACACTTTTTGCAGCATGGCCCTTTTGACCGATGGGAAGCGAGACTTCTTTGTAGCGCTGATTTGCCTTTCCAGGTTGCTTGGTTGGCCAAAAAGGGCGTATGCGTTTTTTCCTGAATATATTCAGGAAAAAACGCATACGCCCTGTTTGGCCAAGGGCATCATTGTCGACGTTTTGACACTTTTCATGTGCTTTAAAGGCGATTCGAATCTACCTCCTGAAACCTGTTTCCTGCAATTCTGCCTTGCTTTCAAATCCTCTTCGTTGCCTTCCCACAATATATTTGTGGACGAGAGTTATCATTTATAAATCAGCAGTTTTGTGAATGGCAGTGCCCCTGAGCTCCATTTTTCAACTGTCTTTTTTGGGTGCTGGCCGCAAAAACAAGGGATTGCCTCAGGCCCTATTCTGGTTCCTGGCGGCAGGCTGAGCCTGTGGATAATTCTTCTTCCTGATGGGAAAATAGAGTGACCTGTGCCTGTCCCAACACCTAGATCTAGTCTCTCATTGGTTGCCCCTCTTCCCGTTCATCCTCAGGACAAATTGCAACCTGTAGGGAACAGGAGGTTAAACGTGCTGATTCTCCAAGTAGGGAGATTGCTAGTAAAGTAGCTGGAATGGCGAACCCGAGCACAAGGAGATGAGAAATGAGGTGCGTATTAGAAACCTTTCAAAATCACACGGTGTACCATCTTCTGTGTTTCTCATGCATGTTTTCGATGTAGGAAGATGCCCTTGAACCTGGAGATTTGGGACCCATGGGATGGGTACCAGGAAGTGTTACTTTAAAGGGTCTGCGTTTGCTCACCCAACCTCACCCAACCTCTCAACCCCAAGAGTGTCCACCATTATGTCTCATCCAGCTGTGGGTCTAGATATGGTCAATCCAGGTTGCATCACAGCCTCTGAACGAATTTTGTAAGAATTTCTCTCTTTCACCGTCTTTGTTTTACGGGTTTTTAAAAGTAATTTATTTTTATAATGGGGTTTAGCTGCTTTTCATGGCTGTGTTTATGCGGCATTACACCCAATTGACTCACTTCCAGACAGATATCAATACATAGGTTTTAAGATTCTTACTAGTCACATATATTCTTGTGCGGTGAATAGGGGGTGTTGAGTCCAGTTCACTGAGCAAGGAGTAGGTCTTGTCTATTACATATTGGGTGTATGGAACGGTATCTGAGCGAATTTGAAACCCTTGTTTTATGCATCACCCCACTTCACCTTTCCCGTTAAGCAGCCATAGTGTGTTTTCTAAACGTGTGACTCTGTTCTCTTTTGTAATTCAGTTCAAGTGTAGCGGTTTTTACATTCCCTCTATAAGTGATAGCTTATGATAAGTGTCTTTTCCTGTGTGACTTATTTCACTTAGAATCGTCGTACCTAAATCCACTCATCTTGCTTCTACTAGCCTTATGACATTGATTTCATGTCTGAGTGATATTCCATTGTACATAAGGGCCACAACTTCTTTATCCATTTTTCTCTTTCCTGGGATACTGAAGGTGTCATGAAGTGGAGGTTCTTGTCAAAAGAGCAGCCCTAAACTTTGGGGTGCCTGTGTCTTGCTGATTTTTAGTTTTCCCAATTTATATGCCCATGAGTGGACGTGCCCTTTGCTCCCTAAGCTGTGTTTTTTCGATGTTTCAGGAGACACCATACACTTCTCCAGAGTGGCTGTTGGCAATTTACATCCCGCCCATCAGCGTAGCAAGGCTGCCATTTCTCCATGGCCTGTCCTGCATTTCTGGTTTTGATACTTTTTGCAGCATGGCCCTTTTGACCGATGGGAAGAGAGACTTCTTTGTAGCGCTGATTAGCCTTTCCAGGTTGCTTGGTTGGCCAAAAAGGGCGTATGCGTTTTTTCCTGAATATATTCAGGAAAAAACGCATACGCCCTTTTTGGCCAAGGGCATCATTGTTGACGTTTTGCCGCTTTTCATGTGCTTTAAAGCCGATTCGAATCTACCTCCTGAAATCTGTTTCCTGCAATTCTGCCTTGCTTTCAAATCCTCTTCGTTGCCTTCCCACAATATATTTGTGGACGAGAGTTATCATTTATAACTCAGCAGGTTTGTGAATGGCAGTGCCCCTGAGCTCCATTTTTCAACTGTCTTTTTTGGGAGCTGGCCGCAAAAGCACGGGATTGCCTCAGGCCCTATTCTGGTTCCAGGGGACAGGCTGAGCCTGTGGTTAATTCTTCTTCCTGATGGGAAAATAGAGTGACCTGTGCCTGTCCCAACACCTAGATCTAGTCTCTCATTGGTTGCCCCTCTTCCCGTTCATCCTCAGGACAAATTGCAACCTGTAGGGAACAGGAGCTTAAAGGTGCTGATTCTCCAAGTGGGGAGATTGCTAGTAAAGTAGCTGGAAAGGCGAACCCGAGCACAAGGAGATGAGAAATGAGGTGCGTATTAGAAACCTTTCAAAATCACACGGTGTACCATCTTCTGGGTTTCTCATGCATGTTTTCGATGTAGGAAGATGCCCTTGAAGCTGGAGATTTGGGACCCATGGGATGGGTAGCAGGCAGTATTACTTTAAAGGGTCTGCGTTTGCTCACCCAACCTCACCCAACCTCTCAACCCCAAGAGTGTCCACCCTTATGTCTCATCCAGCTGTGGGTCTAGATATGGTCAATCCAGGTTGCATCACAGCCCCTGAACGAATTTTGTAAGAATTTCTCTCTTTCACTGTCTTTGTTTTACGGGTTTTTAAAAGTAATTTATTTTTATAATGGGGTTTAGCTGCTTTTCATGGCTGTGTTTATGCGGCTTTACACCCAATTGACTCACTTCCAGACAGATATCAATACATAGGTTTTAAGATTCTTACTAGTCACATATATTCCTGTGCGGTGAATAGGGGGTGTTGAGTCCTGTTCACTGAGCAAGGAGTAGGTCTTGTCTATTACATATTGGGTGTATGGAACGGTATCTGAGCAAATTTGAAACCCTTGTTTTATGCATCACCCCACCTCACCTTTCCCGTTAAGCAGCCATAGTGTGTTTTCTAAACGTGTGACTCTGTTCTCTTTTGTAATTCAGTTCAAGTGTAGCGGTTTTTACATTCCCTCTATAAGTGATAGCTTATGATAAGTGTCTTTTCCTGTGTGACTTATTTCACTTAGAATCGTCGTACCTAAATCCACTCATCTTGCTTCTACTAGCCTTATGACATTGATTTCATGTCTGAGTGATATTCCATTGTACATAAGGGCCACAACATCTTTCTCCATTTTTCTCTTTCCTGGGATATTTAAGGTGTCATGAAGTGGAGGTTCTTGTCAACAGAGCAGCCCTAAACTTTGGGGTGCTTGTGTCTTGCTGATTTTTAGTTTTCCCAATTTATACGCCCATGAGTGGACGTGCCCTATGCTCCCTAAGCTGTGTTTTTTCGATGTTTCAGGACACACCGTACACTTCTCCTGAGTGGCTGTTGGCAATTTACATCCCGCCCATCAGCGTAGCAAGGCTGCCATTTCTCCATGGCCTGTCCTGCATTTCTGGTTTTGACATATTTTGCAGCATGTCTCTTTTGACCGATGGGAAGCGAGACTTCTTTGTAGCGCTGATTTGCCTTTCCAGGTTGCTTGGTTGGCCAAAAAGGGCGTATGCGTTTTTTCCTGAATATATTCAGGAAAAAACGCATACGCCCTGTATGGCCAAGGGCATAATTGTCGACTTTTTGAGGCTTTTCATGTGCTTTAAAGGCGATTCGAATCTACCTCCTGAAATCTGTTTCCTGCAATTCTGCTTTGCTTTCAAATCCTCTTCGTTTCCTTCCCTCAATATATCTGTGGATGAGAGTTATCATTTATAACTCTGAGTGTTTGTGAATTGCAGTGTCCCTGAGCTCCATTTTTCAAGTCGCTTTTTTGGGAGCTGGCCGCAAAAGCGCGGGATTGCCTCAGGCCCTATTCTGCTTCTGGGCGGCAGGCTGAGCCTGTGGTTAATTCTTCTTCCTGATGGGAAAATAGAGTGACCTGTGCCTGTCCCAACACCTAGATCTAGTCTCTCATTGGTTGCCCCTCTTCCCGTTCATCCTCAGGACAAATTGCAACCTGTAGGGAACAGGAGCTTAAAGGTGCTGATTCTCCAAGTAGGGAGATTGCTAGTAAAGTAGCTGGAATGGCGAACCCGAGCACAAGGATATAAGAAATGAGGTGCGTATTAGAAAACTTTCAAAATCACACGGTGTACCATCTTCTGGGTTTCTCATGCATGTTTTCGATGTAGGAAGATGCCCTTGAACCTGGAGATTTGGGACCCATGGGATGGGTACCAGGCAGTATTACTTTAAAGGGTCTGTGTTTGCTCACCCAACCTCACCCAACCTTTCAGCCCCAAGAGTGTCCACCCTTATGTCTCATCCAGCTGTGGGTCTAGATATGGTCAATCCAGGTTGCATCACAGCCTCTGAACGAATTTTGTAAGAATTTCTCTCTCTTTCACTGTCTTTGTTTTACGGGTTTTTAAAAGTAATTTATTTTTATAATGGGGTATAGCTGCTTTTCACGGCTGTGTTTATGCGGCTTTACACCCACTTGACTCACTTCCAGACAGATATCAATACATAGGTTTTAAGATTCTTACTAGTCACATATATTCTTGTGCGGTGAATAGGGGGTGTTGAGTCCAGTTCACTGAGGAAGGAGTAGGTCTTGTCTATTACATATTGGGTGTATGGAACGGTATCTGAGCGAATTTGAAACCCTTGTTTTATGCATCACCCCACCTCACATTTCCCGTTAAGCAGCCATAGTGTGTTTTCTAAACGTGTGACTCTGTTCTCTTTTGTAATTCAGTTCAAGTGTAGCGGTTTTTACATTCCCTCTATAAGTGATAGCTTATGATAAGTGTCTTTTTCTGTGTGACTTATTTCACTTAGAATCGTCGTACCTAAATCCACTCATCTTGCTTCTACTAGCCTTATGACATTGATTTCATGTCTGAGTGATATTCCATTGTACATAAGGACCTCAACTTCTTTATCCATTTTTCTCTTTCCTGGGATATTTAAGGTGTCATGAAGTGGAGGTTCTTGTCAACAGAGCAGCCCTAAACTTTGGGGTGCCTGTGTCTTGCTGATTTTTAGTTTTCCCAATTTATACGCCCATGAGTGGACGTGCCCTATGCTCCGTAAGCTGTGTTTTTTCGATGTTTCAGGACACACCATACACTTCTCCAGAGTGGCTGTTGGCAATTTACATCCCGCCCATCAGCGTAGCAAGGCTGCCATTTCTCCATGGCCTGTCCTGCATTTCTGGTTTTGATACTATTTGCAGCATGGCCCTTTTCACCGATGGGAAGCGAGACTTCTTTGTAGCGCTGATTTGCCTTTCCAGGTTGCTTGGTTGGCCAAAAAGGGCGTATGCGTTTTTTCCTGAATATATTCAGGAAAAAACGCATACGCCCTGTTTGGCCAAGGGCATCATTGTCGACGTTTTGCCACTTTTCATGTGCTTTAAAGGCGATTCGAATCTACCTCCTGAAACCTGTTTCCTGCAATTCTGCCTTGCTTTCAAATCCTCTTCGTTGCCTTCCCTCAATATATTTGTGGACGAGAGTTATCATTTATAACTCAGCAGGTTTGTGAATGGCAGTGCCCTTGAGCTCCATTTTTCAACTGTCTTTTTTGGGAGCTGGCCGCAAAAGCACGGGATTGCCTCAGGCCCTATTCTGGTTCCTGGAGGCAGGCTGAGCCTGTGGATAATTCTTCTTCCTGATGGGAAAATAGAGTGACCTGTGCCTGTCCCAACACCTAGATCTAGTCTCTCATTGGTTGCCCCTCTTCCCGTTCATCCTCAGGACAAATTGCAACCTGTAGGGAACAGGAGCTTAAAGGTGCTGATTCTCCAAGTAGGCAGATTGCTAGTAAAGTAGCTGGAAAGGCGAACCCGAGCACAAGGAGATGAGAAATGAGGTGCGTATTAGAAACCTTTCAAAATCACACGGTGTACCATCTTCTGGGTTTCTCATGCATGTTTTCGATGTAGGAAGATGCCCTTGAACCTGGAGATTTGGGACCCATGGGATGGGTACCACGCAGTATTACTTTAAAGGGTCTGCGTTTGCTCACCCAACCTCACCCAACCTTTCAGCCCCAAGAGTGTCCACCCTTATGTCTCATCCAGCTGTGGGTCTAGATATGGTCAATCCAGGTTGCATCACAGCCTCTGAACGAATTGTGTAAGAATTTCTCTCTCTTTCACTGTCTTTGTTTTACGGGTTTTTATAAGTAATTTATTTTTATAATGGGGTTTAGCTGCTTTTCACGGCTGTGTTTATGCGGCTTTACACCCACTTGACTCACTTCCAGACAGATATCAATACATAGGTTTTAAGATTCTTACTAGTCACATATATTCTTGTGCGGTGAATAGGGGGTGTTGAGTCCAGTTCACTGAGCAAGGAGTAGGTCTTGTCTATTACATATTGGGTGTATGGAACGGTATCTGAGCGAATTTGAAACCCTTGTTTTATGCATCACCCCACCTCACCTTTCCCGTTAAGCAGCCATAGTGTGTTTTCTAAACGTGTGACTCTGTTCTCTTTTGTAATTCAGTTCAAGTGTAGCGGTTTTTACATTCCCTCTATAAGTGATAGCTTATGATAAGTGTCTTTTCCTGTGTGACTTATTTCACTTAGAATCGTCGTACCTAAATCCACTCATCTTGCTTCTACTAGCCTTATGACATTGATTTCATGTCTGAGTGATATTCCATTGTACATAAGGGCCACAACTTCTTTCTCCATTTTGCTCTTTCCTGGGATACTTAAGGTGTCATGAAGTGGAGGTTCTTGTCAACAGAGCAGCCCTAAACTTTGCGGTGCCTGTGTCTTGCTGATTTTTAGTTTTCCCAATTTATACGCCCATGAGTGGACGTGCCCTATGCTCCCTAAGCTGTGTTTTTTCGATGTTTCAGGACATACCGTACACTTCTCCAGAGTGGCTGTTGGCAATTTACATCCCGCCCATCAGCGTAGCAAGGCTGCCATTTCTCCATGGCCTGTCCTGCATTTCTGGTTCTGACACTTTTTGCAGCATGGCCCTTTTGACCGATGGGAAGCGAGACTTCTTTGTAGCGCTGATTAGCCTTTCCAGGTTGCTTGGTTGGCCAAAAAGGGCGTATGCGTTTTTTCCTGAATATATTCAGGAAAAAACGCATACGCCCTTTTTGGCCAAGGGCATCATTGTCGACGTTTTGCCACTTTTCATGTGCTTTAAAGGCGATTCGAATCTACCTCCTGAAACCTGTTTCCTGCAATTCTGCCTTGCTTTCAAATCCTCTTCGTTGCCTTCCCACAATATATTTGTGGACGAGAGTTATCATTTATAACTCAGCAGGTTTGTGAATGGCAGTGCCCCGGAGCTCCATTTTTCAACTGTCTTTTTTGGGAGCTGGCCACAAAAGCACGGGATTGCCTCAGGCCCTATTCTGGTTCCGGGGGACAGGCTGAGCCTGTGGTTAATTCTTCTTCCTGATGGGAAAATAGAGTGACCTGTGCCTGTCCCAACACCTAGATCTAGTCTCTCATTGGTTGCCCCTCTTCCCGTTCATCCTCAGGACAAATTGCAACCTGTAGGGAACAGGAGCTTAAAGGTGCTGATTCTCCAAGTAGGGAGATTGCTAGTTAAGTAGCTGGAAAGGCGAACCCGAGCACAAGGAGATGAGAAATGAGGTGCGTATTAGAAACCTTTCAAAATCACACGGTGTACCATCTTCTGGGTTTCTCATGCATGTTTTCGATGTAGGAAGATGCCCTTGAACCTGGAGATTTGGGACCCATGGGATGGGTACCAGGCAGTATTACTTTAAAGGGTCTGTGTTTGCTCACCCAACCTCACCCAACCTTTCAGCCCCAAGAGTGTCCACCCTTATGTCTCATACAGCTGTGGGTCTAGATATGGTCAATCCAGGTTTCATCACAGCCTCTGAACGAATTTTGTAAGAATTTCTCTCTCTTTCACTGTCTTTGTTTTACGGGTTTTTAAAAGTAATTTATTTTTATAATGGGGTTTAGCTGCTTTTCACGGCTGTGTTTATGCGGCTTTACACCCACTTGACTCACTTCCAGAGAGATATCAATACATAGGTTTTAAGATTCTTACTAGTCACATATATTCTTGTACGGAGAATAGGGGGTGTTGAGTCCAGTTCACTGAGCAAGGAGTAGGTCTTGTCTATTACATATTGGGTGTATGGAACGGTATCTGAGCGAATTTGAAACCCTTGTTTTATGCATCACCCCACCTCACCTTTCCCGTTAAGCAGCCATAGTGTGTTTTCTAAACGTGTGACTCTGTTCTCTTTTGTAATTCAGTTCAAGTGTAGCGGTTTTTACATTCCCTCTCTAAGTGATAGCTTATGATAAGTGTCTTTTCCTCTGTGACTTATTTCACTTAGAATCGTCGTACCTAAATCCACTCATCTTGCTTCTACTAGCCTTATGACATTGATTTCATGTCTGAGTGATATTCCATTGTACATAAGGGCCACAACTTCTTTCTCCATTTTTCTCTTTCCTGGGATATTTAAGGTGTCATGAAGTGGAGGTTCTTGTCAACAGAGCAGCCCTAAACTTTGGGGTGCCTGTGTCTTGCTGATTTTTAGTTTTCCCAATTTATACGCCCATGAGTGGACGTGCCCTATGCTCCCTAAGCTGTGTTATTTCCATGTTTCTGGACACACCGTACACTTCTCCAGAGTGGCTGTTGGCAATTTACATCCCGCCCATCAGCGTAGCAAGGCTGCCATTTCTCCATGGCCTGTCCTGCATTTCTGGTTTTGAAACTTTTTGCAGCAAGACCCTTTTGACCGATGGGAAGCGAGACTTCTTTGTAGCGCTGATTTGCCCTTCCAGGTTGCTTGGTTGGCCAAAAAGGGCGTATGCGTTTTTTCCTGAATATATTCAGGAAAAAACGCATACGCCCTTTTTGGCCAAGGGCATCATTGTCGACGTTTTGCCGCTTTTCATGTGCTTTAAAGGCGATTCGAATCTACCTCCTGAAATCTGTTTCCTGCAATTCTGCCTTGCTTTCAAATCCTCTTCGTTGCCTTCCCTCAATATATCTGTGGATGAGAGTTATCATTTATAACTCTGTGGGTTTGTGAATTTCAGTGTCCCTGAGCTCCATTTTTCAAGTCGCTTTTTTGGGAGCTGGCCGCAAAAGCGCGGGATTGCCTCAGGCCCTATTCTGCTTCTGGGCGGCAGGCTGAGCCTGTGGTTAATTCTTCTTCCTGATGGGAAAATAGAGTGACCTGTGCCTGTCCCAACACCTAGATCTAGTCTCTCATTGGTTGCCCCTCTTCCCGTTCATCCTCAGGACAAATTGCAACCTGTAGGGAACAGGAGGTTAAACGTGCTGATTCTCCAAGTAGGGAGATTGCTAGTAAAGTAGCTGGAATGGCGAACCCGAGCACAAGGAGATGAGAAATGAGGTGCGTATTAGAAACCTTTCAAAATCACACGGTGTACCATCTTCTGTGTTTCTCATGCATGTTTTCGATGTAGGAAGATGCCCTTGAACCTGGAGATTTGGGACCCATGGGATGGGTACCAGGAAGTATTACTTTAAAGGGTCTGCGTTTGCTCACCCAACCTCACCCAACCTCTCAACCCCAAGAGTGTCCACCATTATGTCTCATCCAGCTGTGGGTCTAGATATGGTCAATCCAGGTTGCATCACAGCCTCTGAACGAATTTTGTAAGAATTTCTCTCTTTCACCGTCTTTGTTTTACGGGTTTTTAAAAGTAATTTATTTTTATAATGGGGTTTAGCTGCTTTTCATGGCTGTGTTTATGCGGCATTACACCCAATTGACTCACTTCCAGACAGATATCAATACATAGGTTTTAAGATTCTTACTAGTCACATATATTCTTGTGCGGTGAATAGGGGGTGTTGAGTCCAGTTCACTGAGCAAGGAGTAGGTCTTGTCTATTACATATTGGGTGTATGGAACGGTATCTGAGCGAATTTGAAACCCTTGTTTTATGCATCACCCCACTTCACCTTTCCCGTTAAGCAGCCATAGTGTGTTTTCTAAACGTGTGACTCTGTTCTCTTTTGTAATTCAGTTCAAGTGTAGCGGTTTTTACATTCCCTCTATAAGTGATAGCTTATGATAAGTGTCTTTTCCTGTGTGACTTATTTCACTTAGAATCGTCGTACCTAAATCCACTCATCTTGCTTCTACTAGCCTTATGACATTGATTTCATGTCTGAGTGATATTCCATTGTACATAAGGGCCACAACTTCTTTCTCCATTTTTCTCTTTCCTGGGATATTTAAGGTGTCATGAAGTGGAGGTTCTTGTCAACAGAGCAGCCCTAAACTTTGGGGTGCCTGTGTCTTGCTGATTTTTAGTTTTCCCAATTTATACGCCCATGAGTGGACGTGCCCTATGCTCCCTAAGCTGTGTTATTTCCATGTTTCTGGACACACCGTACACTTCTCCAGAGTGGCTGTTGGCAATTTACATCCCGCCCATCAGCGTAGCAAGGCTGCCATTTCTCCATGGCCTGTCCTGCATTTCTGGTTTTGACACTTTTTGCAGCAAGACCCTTTTGACCGATGGGAAGCGAGACTTCTTTGTAGCGCTGATTTGCCCTTCCAGGTTGCTTGGTTGGCCAAACAGGGCGTATGCGTTTTTTCCTGAATATATTCAGGAAAAAACGCATACGCCCTGTTTGGCCAAGGGCATCATTGTCGACGTTTTGCCTCTTTTCATGTGCTTTAAAGGCGATTCGATTCTACCTCCTGAAACCTGTTTCCTGCAATTCTGCCTTGCTTTCAAATCCTCTTCGTTGCCTTCCCTCAATATATCTGTGGATGAGAGTTATCATTTATAACTCTGTGGGTTTGTGAATTTCAGTGTCCCTGAGCTCCATTTTTCAAGTCGCTTTTTTGGGAGCTGGCCGCAAAAGCGCGGGATTGCCTCAGGCCCTATTCTGCTTCTGGGCGGCAGGCTGAGCCTGTGGTTAATTCTTCTTCCTGATGGGAAAATAGAGTGACCTGTGCCTGTCCCAACACCTAGATCTAGTCTCTCATTGGTTGCCCCTCTTCCCGTTCATCCTCAGGACAAATTGCAACCTGTAGGGAACAGGAGGTTAAACGTGCTGATTCTCCAAGTAGGGAGATTGCTAGTAAAGTAGCTGGAATGGCGAACCCGAGCACAAGGAGATGAGAAATGAGGTGCGTATTAGAAACCTTTCAAAATCACACGGTGTACCATCTTCTGTGTTTCTCATGCATGTTTTCGATGTAGGAAGATGCCCTTGAACCTGGAGATTTGGGACCCATGGGATGGGTACCAGGAAGTATTACTTTAAAGGGTCTGCGTTTGCTCACCCAACCTCACCCAACCTCTCAACCCCAAGAGTGTCCACCATTATGTCTCATCCAGCTGTGGGTCTAGATATGGTCAATCCAGGTTGCATCACAGCCTCTGAACGAATTTTGTAAGAATTTCTCTCTTTCACCGTCTTTGTTTTACGGGTTTTTAAAAGTAATTTATTTTTATAATGGGGTTTAGCTGCTTTTCATGGCTGTGTTTATGCGGCATTACACCCAATTGACTCACTTCCAGACAGATATCAATACATAGGTTTTAAGATTCTTACTAGTCACATATATTCTTGTGCGGTGAATAGGGGGTGTTGAGTCCAGTTCACTGAGCAAGGAGTAGGTCTTGTCTATTACATATTGGGTGTATGGAACGGTATCTGAGCGAATTTGAAACCCTTGTTTTATGCATCACCCCACTTCACCTTTCCCGTTAAGCAGCCATAGTGTGTTTTCTAAACGTGTGACTGTGTTCTCTTTTGTAATTCAGTTCAAGTGTAGCGGTTTTTACATTCCCTCTATAAGTGATAGCTTATGATAAGTGTCTTTTCCTGTGTGACTTATTTCACTTAGAATCGTCGTACCTAAATCCACTCATCTTGCTTCTACTAGCCTTATGACATTGATTTCATGTCTGAGTGATATTCCATTGTACATAAGGGCCACAACTTCTTTATCCATTTTTCTCTTTCCTGGGATACTGAAGGTGTCATGAAGTGGAGGTTCTTGTCAACAGAGCAGCCCTAAACTTTGGGGTGCCTGTGTCTTGCTGAATTATAGTTTTCCCAATTTATACGCCCATGAGTGGACGTGCCCTATGCTCCCTAAGCTGTGTTTTTTCGATGTTTCAGGAGACACCATACACTTCTCCAGAGTGGCTGTTGGCAATTTACATCCCGCCCATCAGCGTAGCAAGGCTGCCATTTCTCCATGGCCTGTCCTGCATTTCTGGTTTTGACACTTTTTGCAGCATAGCTCTTTTGACCGATGGGAAGAGAGACTTCTTTGTAGCGCTGATTAGCCTTTCCAGGTTGCTTGGTTGGCCAAAAAGGGCGTATGCGTTTTTTCCTGAATATATTCAGGAAAAAACGCATACGCCCTTTTTGGCCAAGGGCATCATTGTCGACGTTTTGCCGCTTTTCATGTGCTTTAAAGCCGATTCGAATCTACCTCCTGAAATATGTTTCCTGCAATTCTGCCTTGCTTTCAAATCCTCTTCGTTGCCTTCCCACAATATATTTGTGGACGAGAGTTATCATTTATAACTCAGCAGGTTTGTGAATGGCAGTGCCCCTGAGCTCCATTTTTCAACTGTCTTTTTTGGGAGCTGGCCGCAAAAGCACGGGATTGCCTCAGGCCCTATTCTGGTTCCGGGGGACAGGCTGAGCCTGTGGTTAATTCTTCTTCCTGATGGGAAAATAGAGTGACCTGTGCCTGTCCCAACACCTAGATCTAGTCTCTCATTGGTTGCCCCTCTTCCCGTTCATCCTCAGGACAAATTGCAACCTGTAGGGAACAGGAGCTTAAAGGTGCTGATTCTCCAAGTGGGGAGATTGCTAGTAAAGTAGCTGGAAAGGCGAACCCGAGCACAAGGAGATGAGAAATGAGGTGCGTATTAGAAACCTTTCAAAATCACACGGTGTACCAACTTCTGGGTTTCTCATGCATGTTTTCGATGTAGGAAGATGCCCTTGAAGCTGGAGATTTGGGACCCATGGGATGGGTAGCAGGCAGTATTACTTTAAAGGGTCTGCGTTTGCTCACCCAACCTCACCCAACCTCTCAACCCCAAGAGTGTCCACCCTTATGTCTCATCCAGCTGTGGGTCTAGATATGGTCAATCCAGGTTGCATCACAGCCCCTGAACGAATTTTGTAAGAATTTCTCTCTTTCACTGTCTTTGTTTTACGGGTTTTTAAAAGTAATTTATTTTTATAATGGGGTTTAGCTGCTTTTCATGGCTGTGTTTATGCGGCTTTACACCCAATTGACTCACTTCCAGACAGATATCAATACATAGGTTTTAAGATTCTTACTAGTCACATATATTCCTGTGCGGTGAATAGGGGGTGTTGAGTCCTGTTCACTGAGCAAGGAGTAGGTCTTGTCTATTACATATTGGGTGTATGGAACGGTATCTGAGCAAATTTGAAACCCTTGTTTTATGCATCACCCCACCTCACCTTTCCCGTTAAGCAGCCATAGTGTGTTTTCTAAACGTGTGACTCTGTTCTGTTTTGTAATTCAGTTCAACTGTAGCGGTTTTTACATTCCCTCTATAAGTGATAGCTTATGAAAAGTGTCTTTTTCTGTGTGACTTATTTCACTTAGATTCTTCGTACCTAAATCCACTCATCTTGCTTCTACTAGCCTTATGACATTGATTTCATGTCTGAGTGATATTCCATTGTACATAAGGACCACAACTTCTTTATCCATTTTTCTCTTTCCTGGGATATTTAAGGTGTCATGAAGTGGAGGTTCTTGTCAACAGAGCAGCCCTAAACTTTGCGGTGCCTGTGTCTTGCTGATTTTTAGTTTTTCCAATTTATACGCCCATGAGTGGACGTGCCCTATGCTCCCTAAGCTGTATTTTTCGATGTTTCAGGACACACCGTACACTTCTCCAGAGTGGCTGTTGGCAATTTACATCCCGCCCATCACCGTAGCAAGGCTGCCATTTCTCCATGGCCTGTCCTGCATTTCTGGTTTTCAAAATTTTTGCAGCATGGCCCTTTTGACCGATGGGAAGTGAGACTTCTTTGTAGCGCTGATTAGCCTTTCCAGGTTGCTTGGTTGGCCAAACAGGGCGTATGCGTTTTTTCCTGAATATATTCAGGAAAAAACGCATACGCCCTGTTTGGCCAAGGGCATCATTGTCGACGTTTTGCCACTTTTCATGTGCTTTAAAGGCGATTCGAATCTACCTCCTGAAACCTGTTTCCTGAAATTCTGCCTTGCTTTCAAATCCTCTTCGTTGCCTTCCCTCAATATATCTGTGGATGAGAGTTATCATTTATAACTCTGCGGGTTTGTGAATGGCAGTGTCCATGAGCTCCATTTTTCAACACGCTTTTTTGAGAGCTGGCCGCAAAAGTGCGGGATTGCCTCAGGCCCTATTCTGCTTCTGGGCGGCAGGCTGAGCCTGTGGTTAATTCTTCTTCCTGATGGGAAAATAGTGTGACCTGTGTCTGTCCCAACACATAGATCTAGTCTCTCATTGGTTGCCCCTCTTCCCGTTCATCCTCAGGACAAATTGCAACCTGTAGGCAACAGGAGCTTAAAGGTGCTGATTCTCCAAGTAGGGAGATTGCTAGTAAAGTAGCTGGAAAGGCGAACCCGAGCACAAGGAGATGAGAAATGAGGTGCGTATTAGAAACCTTTCAAAATCACACGGTGTACCATCTTCTGGGTTTCTCATGCATGTGTTCGATGTAGGAAGATGCCCTTGAACCTGGAGATTTGGGACCCATGGGATGGGTACCAGGCAGTATTACTTTAAAGGGTCTGCGTCTGCTCACCCAACCTCACCCAACCTTTCAGCCCCAAGAGTGTCCACCCTTATGTCTCATCCAGCTGTGTGTCTAGATATGGTCAATCCAGGTTGCATCACAGCCTCTGAACGAATTTTGTAAGAATTTCTCTGTCTTTCACTGTCTTTGTTTTACGGGTTTTTAAAAGTAATTTATTTTTATAATGGGGTTTAGCTGCTTTTCCCGGCTGTGTTTATGCGGCTTTACACCCACTTGACTCACTTCCAGACAGATATCAATACATAGGTTTTAAGATTCTTACTAGTCACATATATTCTTGTGCGGTGAATAGGGGGTGTTGAGTCCAGTTCACTGAGCAAGGAGTAGGTCTTGTCTATTACATATTGGGTGTATGGAACGGTATCTGAGCGAATTTGAAACCCTTGTTTTATGCATCACCCCACCTCACCTTTCCCGTTAAGCAGCCATAGTGTGTTTTCTAAACGTGTGACTCTATTCTGTTTTGTAATTCAGTTCAAGTGTAGCGGTTTTTACATTCCCTCTATAAGTGATAGCTTATGATAAGTGTCTTTTCCTCTGTGACTTATTTCACTTAGAATCGTCGTACCTAAATCCACTCATCTTGCTTCTACTAGCCTTGTGACATTGATTTCATGTCTGAGTGATATTCCATTGTACATAAGGACCACAACTTCTTTATCCATTTTTCTCCTTCCTGGGATATTTAAGGTGTCATGAAGTGGAGGTTCTTGTCAACAGAGCAGCCCTAAACTTTGGGGTGCCTGTGTCTTGCTGATTTTTAGTTTTCCCAATTTATACGCCCATGAGTGGATGTGCCCTATGCTCCCTAAGCTGTGTTTTTTCGATGTTTCAAGACACACCATACACTTCTCCAGAGTGGCTGTTGGCAATTTACATCCCGCCCATCAGCGTAGCAAGGCTGCCATTTCTCCATGGCCTGTCCTGCATTTCTGGTTTTGACACTTTTTGCAGCATGGCCCTTTTGACCGATGGGAAGCGAGACTTCTTTGTAGCGCTGATTAGCCTTTCCAGGTTGCTTGGTTGGCCAAACAGGGCGTATGCGTTTTTTCCTGAATATATTCAGGAAAAAACGCATACGCCCTGTTTGGCCAAGGGCATCATTGTCGACGTTTTGACACTTTTCATGTGCTTTAAAGGCGATTCGAATCTACCTCCTGAAACCTGTTTCCTGCAATTCTGCCTTGCTTTCAAATCCTCTTCGTTGCCTTCCCACAATATATTTGTGGACGAGAGTTATCATTTATAAATCAGCAGGTTTGTGAATGGCAGTGCCCCTGAGCCCCATTTTTCAACTGTCTTTTTTGGGTGCTGGCCGCAAAAACACGGGATTGCCTCAGGCCCTATTCTGGTTCCTGGCGGCAGGCTGAGCCTGTGGATAATTCTTCTTCCTGATGGGAAAATAGAGTGACCTGTGCCTGTCCCAACACCTAGATCTAGTCTCTCATTGGTTGCCCCTCTTCCCGTTCATCCTCAGGACAAATTGCAACCTGTAGGGAACAGGAGCTTAAAGGTGCTGATTCTCCAAGTAGGGAGATTGCTAGTAAAGTAGCTGGAAAGGCCAACCCGAGCACAAGGAGATGAGAAATGAGGTGCGTATTAGAAAACTTTCAAACTCACACGGTGTACCATCTTCTGGGTTTCTCATGCATGTTTTCGATGTAGGAAGATGCCCTTGAACCTGGAGATTTGGGACCCATGGGATGGGTACCAGGCAGTATTACTTTAAAGGGTCTGCGTCTGCTCACCCAACCTCACCCAACCTTTCAGCCCCAAGAGTGTCCACCCTTATGTCTCATCCAGCTGTGTGTCTAGATATGGTCAATCCAGGTTGCATCACAGCCTCTGAACGAATTTTGTAAGAATTTCTCTGTCTTTCACTGTCTTTGTTTTACGGGTTTTTAAAAGTAATTTATTTTTATAATGGGGTTTAGCTGCTTTTCCCGGCTGTGTTTATGCGGCTTTAAACCCACTTGACTCACTTCCAGACAGATATCAATACATAGGTTTTAAGATTCTTACTAGTCACATATATTCTTGTGCGGTGAATAGGGGGTGTTGAGTCCAGTTCACTGAGCAAGGAGTAGGTCTTGTCTATTACATATTGGGTGTATGGAACGGTATCTGAGCGAATTTGAAACCCTTGTTTTATGCATCACCCCACCTCACCTTTCCCGTTAAGCAGCCATAGAGTGTTTTCTAAACGTGTGACTCTATTCTGTTTTGTAATTCAGTTCAAGTGTAGCGGTTTTTACATTCCCTCTATAAGTGATAGCTTATGATAAGTGTCTTTTCCTCTGTGACTTATTTCACTTAGAATCGTCGTACCTAAATCCACTCATCTTGCTTCTACTAGCCTTGTGACATTGATTTCATGTCTGAGTGATATTCCATTGTACATAAGGACCACAACTTCTTTATCCATTTTTCTCCTTCCTGGGATATTTAGGGTGTCATGAAGTGGAGGTTCTTGTCAACAGAGCAGCCCTAAACTTTGGGGTGCCTGTGTCTTGCTGATTTTTAGTTTTCCCAATTTATACGCCCATGAGTGGACGTGCCCTATGCTCCCTAAGCTGTGTTTTTTCGATGTTTCAAGACACACCGTACACTTCTCCATAGTGGCTGTTGGCAATTTACATCCCGCCCATCAGCGTAGCAAGGCTGCCATTTCTCCATGGCCTGTCCTGCATTTCTGGGTTTGACACTTTTTGCAGCATGGCCCTTTTGACCGATGGGAAGCGAGACTTCTTTGTAGCGCTGATTAGCCTTTCCAGGTTGCTTGGTTGGCCAAACAGGGCGTATGCGTTTTTTCCTGAATATATTCAGGAAAAAACGCATACGCCCTGTTTGGCCAAGGGCATCATTGTCGACGTTTTGACACTTTTAATGTGCTTTAAAGGCGATTCGAATCTACCTCCTGAAACCTGTTTCCTGCAATTCTGCCTTGCTTTCAAATCCTCTTCTTTGCCTTCCCACAATATATTTGTGGACGAGAGTTATCATTCATAAATCAGCAGGTTTGTGAATGGCAGTGCCCCTGAGCTCCATTTTTCAACTGTCTTTTTTGGGTGCTGGCCGCAAAAACACGGGATTGCCTCAGGCCCTATTCTGGTTCCTGGCGGCAGGCTGAGCCTGTGGATAATTCTTCTTCCTGATGGGAAAATAGAGTGACCTGTGCCTGTCCCAACACCTAGATCTAGTCTCTCATTGGTTGCCCCTCTTCCCGTTCATCCTCAGGACAAATTGCAACCTGTAGGGAACAGGAGGTTAAACGTGCTGATTCTCCAAGTAGGGAGATTGCTAGTAAAGTAGCTGGAATGGCGAACCCGAGCACAAGGAGATGAGAAATGAGGTGCGTATTAGAAACCTTTCAAAATCACACGGTGTACCATCTTCTGGGTTTCTCATGCATGTTTTCGATGTAGGAAGATGCCCTTGAACCTGGAGATTTGGGACCCATGGGATGGGTACCAGGAAGTATTACTTTAAACGGTCTGCGTTTGCTCACCCAACCTCACCCAACCTCTCAACCCCAAGAGTGTCCACCATTATGTCTCATCCAGCTGTGGGTCTAGATATGGTCAATCCAGGTTGCATCACAGCCTCTGAACGAATTTTGTAAGAATTTCTCTCTTTCACTGTCTTTGTTTTACGGGTTTTTAAAAGTAATTTATTTTTATAATGGGGTTTAGCTGCTTTTCATGGCTGTGTTTATGCGGCTTTACACCCAATTGACTCACTTCCAGACAGATATCAATACATAGGTTTTAAGATTCTTACTAGTCACATATATTCCTGTGCGGTGAATAGGGGGTGTTGAGTCCAGTTCACTGAGCAAGGAGTAGGTCTTGTCTATTACATATTGGGTGTATGGAACGGTATCTGAGCGAATTTGAAACCCTTGTTTTATGCATCACCCCACCTCACCTTTTCCGTTAAGCAGCCATCGTGTGTTTTCTAAACGTGTGACTCTGTTCTCTTTTGTAATTCAGTTCAAGTGTAGCGGTTTTTACATTCCCTCTATAAGTGATAGCTTATGATAAGTGTCTTTTCCTGTGTGACTTATTTCACTTAGAATCGTCGTACCTAAATGCACTCATCTTGCTTCTACTAGCCTTATGACATTGATTTCATGTCTGAGTGATATTCCATTGTACATAAGGGCCACAACTTCTTTATCCATTTTTCTCTTTCCTGGGATACTTAAGGTGTCATGAAGTGGAGGTTCTTTTCAACAGAGCAGCCCTAAACTTTGGGGTGCCTGTGTCTTGCTGAATTTTAGTTTTCCCAATTTATACGCCCATGAGTGGACGTGCCCTATGCTCCCTAAGCTGTGTTTTTTCGATGTTTTAGGACACACCGTACACTTCTCCAGAGTGGCTGTTGGCAATTTACATCCCGCCCATCAGCGTAGCAAGGCTGCCATTTCTCCATGGCCTGTCCTGCATTTCTGGTTTTGATACTTTTTGCAGCATGGCCCTTTTGACCGATGGGAAGAGAGACTTCTTTGTAGCGTTGATTAGCCTTTCCAGGTTGCTTGGTTGGCCAAAAAGGGCGTATGCGTTTTTTCCTGAATATATTCAGGAAAAAACGCATACGCCCTTTTTGGCCAAGGGCATCATTGTCGACGTTTTGCCGCTTTTCATGTGCTTTAAAGCCGATTCGAATCTACCTCCTGAAACCTGTTTCCTGCAATTCTGCCTTGCTTTCAAATCCTCTTCGTTGCCTTCCCACAATATATTTGTGGACGAGAGTTATCATTTATAACTCAGCAGGTTTCTGAATGGCAGTGCCCCTGAGCTCCATTTTTCAACTGTCTTTTTTGGGAGCTGGCCGCAAAAGCACGGGATTGCCTCAGGCGCTATTCTGGTTCCGGGGGACAGGCTGAGCCTGTGGTTAATTCTTCTTCCTGATGGGAAAATAGAGTGACCTGTGCCTGTCCCAACACCTAGATCTAGTCTCTCATTGGTTGCCCCTCTTCCCGTTCATCCTCAGGACAAATTGCAACCTGTAGGGAACAGGAGCTTAAAGGTGCTGATTCTCCAAGTGGGGAGATTGCTAGTAAAGTAGCTGGAAAGGCGAACCCGAGCACAAGGAGATGAGAAATGAGGTGCGTATTAGAAACCTTTCAAAATCACACGGTGTACCATCTTCTGGGTTTCTCATGCATGTTTTCGATGTAGGAAGATGCCCTTGAACCTGGAGATTGGGGACCCATTGGATGGGTAGCAGGCAGTATTACTTTAAAGGGTCTGCGTTTGCTCACCCAACCTCACCCAACCTCTCAACCCCAAGAGTGTCCACCCTTATGTCTCATCCAGCTGTGGGTCTAGATATGGTCAATCCAGGTTGCATCACAGCCCCTGAACGAATTTTGTAAGAATTTCTCTCTTTCACTGTCTTTGTTTTACGGGTTTTTAAAAGTAATTTATTTTTATAATGGGGTTTAGCTGCTTTTCACGGCTGTGTTTATGCGGCTTTACACCCAATTGACTCACTTCCAGACAGATATCAATACATAGGTTTTAAGATTCTTACTAGTCACATATATTCCTGTGCGGTGAATAGGGGGTGTTGAGTCCAGTTCACTGAGCAAGGAGTAGGTCTTGTCTATTACATATTGGGTGTATGGAACGGTATCTGAGCAAATTTGAAACCCTTGTTTTATGCATCACCCCACCTCACCTTTCCCGTTAAGCAGCCATAGTGTGTTTTCTAAACGTGTGACTCTGTTCTCTTTTGTAATTCAGTTCAAGTGTAACGGTTTTTACATTCCCTCTATAAGTGATAGCTTATGATAAGTGTCTTTTCCTGTGTGACTTATTTCACTTAGAATCGTCGTACCTAAATCCACTCATCTTGCTTCTACTAGCCTTATGACATTGATTTCATGTCTGAGTGATATTCCATTGTACATAAGGGCCACAACTTCTTTATCCATTTTTCTCTTTCCTGGGATACTTAAGGTGTCATGAAGTGGAGGTTCTTGTCAACAGAGCAGCCCTAAACTTTGGGGTGCCTGTGTCTTGCTGATTTTTAGTTTTCCCAATTTATACGCCCATGAGTGGACGTGCCCTATGCTCCATAAGCTGTGTTTTTTCGATGTTTTAGGACACACCGTACACTTCTCCAGAGTGGCTGTTGGCAATTTACATCCCGCCCATCAGCGTAGCAAGGCTGCCATTTCTCCATGGCCTGTCCTGCATTTCTGGTTTTGACACTTTTTGCAGCATGGCCCTTTTGACCGATGGGAAGCGAGACTTCTTTGTAGTGCTGATTAGCCTTTCCAGGTTGCTTGGTTGGCCAAACAGGGCGTATGCGTTTTTTCCTGAATATATTCAGGAAAAAACGCATACGCCCTGTTTGGCCAAGGGCATCATTGTCGACGTTTTGACACTTTTCATGTGCTTTAAAGGCGATTCGAATCTACCTCCTGAAACCTGTTTCCTGCAATTCTGCCTTGCTTTCAAATCCTCTTCGTTGCCTTCCCACAATATATTTGTGTACGAGAGTTATCATTTATAAATCAGCAGGTTTGTGAATGGCAGTGCCCCTGAGCTCCATTTTTCAACTGTCTTTTTTGGGTGCTGGCCGCAAAAACACGGGATTGCCTCAGGCCCTATTCTGGTTCCTGGCGGCAGGCTGAGCCTGTGGATAATTCTTCTTCCTGATGGGAAAATAGAGTGACCTGTGCCTGTCCCAACACCTAGATCTAGTCTCTCATTGGTTGCCCCTCTTCCCGTTCATCCTCAGGACAAATTGCAACCTGTAGGGAACAGTAGCTTAAAGGTGCTGATTCTCCAAGTAGGGAGATTGCTAGTAAAGTAGCTGGAAAGGCGAACCCGAGCACAAGGAGATGAGAAATGAGTTGCGTATTAGAAACCTTTCAAAATTACACGGTGTACCATCTTCTGGGTTTCTCATGCATGTTTTCGATGTAGGAAGATGCCCTTGAACCTGGAGATTTGGGACCCATGGGATGGGTACCAGGCAGTATTACTTTAAAGGGTCTGCGTCTGCTCACCCAACCTCACCCAAACTTTCAGCCCCAAGAGTGTCCACCCTTATGTCTCATCCAGCTGTGAGTCTAGATATGGTCAATCCAGGTTGCATCACAGCCTCTGAACGAATTTTGTAAGAATTTCTCTGTCTTTCACTGTCTTTGTTTTACGGGTTTTTAAAAGTAATTTATTTTTATAATGGGGTTTAGCTGCTTTTCCCGGCTGTGTTTATGCGGCTTTCCACCCACTTGACTCACTTCCAGACAGATATCAATACATAGGTTTTAAGATTCTTACTAGTCACATATATTCTTGTGCGGTGAATAGGGGGTGTTGAGTCCAGTTCACTGAGCAAGGAGTAGGTCTTGTCTATTACATATTGGGTGTATGGAACGGTATCTGAGCGAATTTGAAACCCTTGTTTTATGCATCACCCCACCTCACCTTTCCCGTTAAGCAGCCATAGTGTGTTTTCTAAACGTGTGACTCTATTCTGTTTTGTAATTCAGTTCAAGTGTAGCGGTTTTTACATTCCCTCTATAAGTGATAGCTTATGATAAGTGTCTTTTCCTCTGTGACTTATTTCACTTAGAATCGTCGTACCTAAATCCACTCATCTTGCTTCTACTAGCCTTGTGACATTGATTTCATGTCTGAGTGATATTCCATTGTACATAAGGACCACAACTTCTTTATCCATTTTTCTCCTTCCTGGGATATTTAAGGTGTCATGAAGTGGAGGTTCTTGTCAACAGAGCAGCCCTAAACTTTGGGGTGCCTGTGTCTTGCTGATTTTTAGTTTTCCCAATTTATACGCCCATGAGTGGACGTGCCCTATGCTCCCTAAGCTGTGTTTTTTCGATGTTTCAAGACACACCGTACACTTCTCCAGAGTGGCTGTTGGCAATTTACATCCCGCCCATCAGCGTAGCAAGGCTGCCATTTCTCCATGGCCTGTCCTGCATTTCTGGTTTTGACACTTTTTGCAGCATGGCCCTTTTGACCGATGGGAAGCGAGACTTCTTTGTAGCGCTGATTAGCCTTTCCAGGTTGCTTGGTTGGCCAAACAGGGCGTATGCGTTTTTTCCTGAATATATTCAGGAAAAAACGCATACGCCCTGTTTGGCCAAGGGCATCATTGTCGACGTTTTGACACTTTTCATGTGCTTTAAAGGCGATTCGAATCTACCTCCTGAAACCTGTTTCCTGCAATTCTGCCTTGCTTTCAAATCCTCTTCGTTGCCTTCCCACAATATATTTGTGGACGAGAGTTATCATTTATAAATCAGCAGGTTTGTGAATGGCAGTGCCCCTGAGCTCCATTTTTCAACTGTCTTTTTTGGGTGCTGGCCGCAAAAACACGGGATTGCCTCAGGCCCTATTCTGGTTCCTGGCGGCAGGCTGAGCCTGTGGATAATTCTTCTTCCTGATGGGAAAATAGAGTGACCTGTGCCTGTCCCAACACCTAGATCTAGTCTCTCATTGGTTGCCCCTCTTCCCGTTCATCCTCAGGACAAATTGCAACCTGTAGGGAACAGGAGCTTAAAGGTGCTGATTCTCCAAGTAGGGAGATTGCTAGTAAAGTAGCTGGAAAGGCGAACCCCAGCACAAGGACATGAGAAATGAGGTGCGTATTAGAAACCTTTCAAAATCACACGGTGTACCATCTTCTGGGTTTCTCATGCATGTTTTCGATGTAGGAAGATGCCCTTGAACCTGGAGATTTGGGACCCATGGGATGGGTACCAGGCAGTATTACTTTAAAGGGTCTGCGTCTGCTCACCCAACCTCACCCAACCTTTCAGCCCCAAGAGTGTCCACCCTTATGTCTCATCCAGCTGTGTGTCTAGATATGGTCAATCCAGGTTGCATCACAGCCTCTGAACGAATTTTGTAAGAATTTCTCTGTCTTTCACTGTCTTTGTTTTACGGGTTTTTAAAAGTAATTTATTTTTATAATGGGGTTTAGCTGCTTTTCCCGGCTGTGTTTATGCGGCTTTCCACCCACTTGACTCACTTCCAGACAGATATCAATACATAGGTTTTAAGATTCTTACTAGTCACATATATTCTTGTGCGGTGAATAGGGGGTGTTGAGTCCAGTTCACTGAGCAAGGAGTAGGTCTTGTCTATTACATATTGGGTGTATGGAACGGTATCTGAGCGAATTTGAAACCCTTGTTTTATGCATCACCCCACCTCACCTTTCCCGTTAAGCAGCCATAGTGTGTTTTCTAAACGTGTGACTCTGTTCTCTTTTGTAATTCAGTTCAAGTGTAGCGGTTTTTACATTCCCTCTATAAGTGATAGCTTATGATAAGTGTCTTTTCCTGTGTGACTTATTTCACTTAGAATCGTCGTACCTAAATCCACTCATCTTGCTTCTACTAGCCTTATGACATTGATTTCATGTCTGAGTGATATTCCATTGTACATAAGGGCCACAACTTCTTTATCCATTTTTCTCTTTCCTGGGATACTTAAGGTGTCATGAAGTGGAGGTTCTTGTCAACAGAGCAGCCCTAAACTTTGGGGTGCCTGTGTCTTGCTGATTTTTAGTTTTCCCAATTTATACGCCCATGAGTGGACGTGCCCTATGCTCCCTAAGCTGTGTTTTTTCGATGTTTTAGGACACACCGTACACTTCTCCAGAGTGGCTGTTGGCAATTTACATCCCGCCCATCAGCGTAGCAAGGCTGCCATTTCTCCATGGCCTGTCCTGCATTTCTGGTTTTGATACTTTTTGCAGCATGGCCCTTTTGACCGATGGGAAGAGAGACTTCTTTGTAGCGCTGATTAGCCTTTCCAGGTTGCTTGGTTGGCCAAAAAGGGCGTATGCGTTTTTTCCTGAATATATTCAGGAAAAAACGCATACGCCCTTTTTGGCCAAGGGCATCATTGTCGACGTTTTGCCGCTTTTCATGTGCTTTAAAGCCGATTCGAATCTACCTCCTGAAACCTGTTTCCTGCAATTCTGCCTTGCTTTCAAATCCTCTTCGTTGCCTTCCCACAATATATTTGTGGACGAGAGTTATCATTTATAACTCAGCAGGTTTGTGAATGGCAGTGCCCCTGAGCTCCATTTTTCAACTGTCTTTTTTGGGAGCTGGCCGCAAAAGCACGGGATTGCCTCAGGCCCTATTCTGGTTCCGGGGGACAGGTTGAGCCTGTGGTTAATTCTTCTTCCTGATGGGAAAATAGAGTGACCTGTGCCTGTCCCAACACCTAGATCTAGTCTCTCATTGGTTGCCCCTCTTCCCGTTCATCCTCAGGACAGATTGCAACCTGTAGGGAACAGGAGCTTAAAGGTGCTGATTCTCCAAGTGGGGAGATTGCTAGTAAAGTAGCTGGAAAGGCGAACCCGAGCACAAGGAGATGAGAAATGAGGTGCGTATTAGAAACCTTCCAAAATCACACGGTGTACCATCTTCTGGGTTTCTCATGCATGTTTTCGATGTAGGAAGATGCCCTTGAAGCTGGAGATTTGGGACCCATGGGATGCGTAGCAGGCAGTATTACTTTAAAGGGTCTGTGTTTGCTCACCCAACCTCACCCAACCTCTCAACCCCAAGAGTGTCCACCCTTATGTCCCATCCAGCTGTGGGTCTAGATATGGTCAATCTAGGTTGCATCACAGCCCCTGAACGAATTTTGTAAGAATTTCTCTCTTTCACTGTCTTTGTTTTACGGGTTTTTAAAAGTAATTTATTTTTATAATGGGGTTTAGCTGCTTTTCATGGCTGTGTTTATGCGGCTTTACACCCAATTGAATCACTTCCAGACAGATATCAATACATAGGTTTTAAGATTCTTACTAGTCACATATATTCCTGTGCGGTGAATAGGGGGTGTTGAGTCCAGTTCACTGAGCAAGGAGTAGGTCTTGTCTATTACATATTGGGTGTATGGAACGGTATCTGAGCGAATTTGAAACCCTTGTTTTATGCATCACCCCACCTCACCTTTCCCGTTAAGCAGCCATAGTGTGTTTTCTAAACGTGTGACTCTGTTCTGTTTTGTAATTCAGTTCAACTGTAGCGGTTTTTACATTCCCTCTATAAGTGATAGCTTATGAAAAATGTCTTTTTCTGTGTGACTTATTTCACTTAGATTCTTCGTACCTAAATCCACTCATCTTGCTTCTACTAGCCTTATGACATTGATTTCATGTCTGAGTGATATTCCATTGTACATAAGGACCACAACTTCTTTATCCATTTTTCTCTTTCCTGGGATATTTAAGGTGTCATGACGTGGAGGTTCTTGTCAACAGAGCAGCCCTAAACTTTGCGGTGCCTGTGTCTTGCTGATTTTTAGTTTTCCCAATTTATACGCCCATGAGTGGACGTGCCCTATGCTCCCTAAGCTGTGTTTTTTCGATGTTTCAGGACACACCGTACACTTCTGAAGAGTGGCTGTTGGCAATTTACATCCCGCCCATCACGGTAGCAAGGCTGCCATTTCTCCATGGCCTGTCCTGCATTTCTGGTTTTGAAAATTTTTGCAGCATGGCCCTTTTGACCGATGGGAAGCGAGACTTCTTTGTAGCGCTGATTAGCCTTTCCAGGTTGCTTGGTTGTCCAAACAGGGCGTATGCGTTTTTTCCTGAATATATTCAGGAAAAAACGCATACGCCCTGTTTGGCCAAGGGCATCATTGTCGACGTTTTGCCACTTTTCATGTGCTTTAAAGGCGATTCGAATCTACCTCCTGAAACCTGTTTCCTGCAATTCTGCCTTGCTTTCAAATCCTCTTCGTTGCCTTCCCACAATATATCTGTGGATGAGAGTTATCATTTATAACTCTGCGGGTTTGTGAATTGCAGTGTCCCTGAGCTCCATTTTTCAACACGCTTTTTTGAGAGCTGGCCGCAAAAGTGCGGGATTGCCTCAGGCCCTATTCTGCTTCTGGGCGGCAGGCTGAGCCTGTGGTTAATTCTTCTTCCTGATGGGAAAATAGTGTGACCTGTGTCTGTCCCAACACATAGATCTAGTCTCTCATTGGTTGCCCCACTTCCCGTTCATCCTCAGGACAAATTGCAACCTGTAGGCAACAGGAGCTTAAAGGTGCTGATTCTCCAAGTAGGGTGATTGCTAGTAAAGTAGCTGGAAAGGCGAACCCGAGCACAAGGAGATGAGAAATGAGGTGCGTTTTAGAAACCTTTCAAAATCACACGGTGTACCATCTTCTGGGTTTCTCATGCATGTTTTCGATGTAGGAAGATGCCCTTGAACCTGGAGATTTGGGACCCATGGGATGGGTACCAGGCAGTATTACTTTAAAGGGTCTGCGTTTGCTCACCCAACCTCACCCAACCTCTCAACCCCAAGAGTGTCCACCCTTATGTCTCATCCAGCTGTGGGTCTAGATATGGTCAATCCAGGTTGCATCACAGCCCCTGAACGAATTTTGTAAGAATTTCTCTCTTTCACTGTCTTTGTTTTACGGGTTTTTAAAAGTAATTTATTTTTATAATGGGGTTTAGCTGCTTTTCACGGCTGTGTTTACGCGGCTTTACACCCAATTGACTCACTTCCAGACAGATATCAATACATAGGTTTTAAGATTCTTACTAGTCACATATATTCCTGTGCGGTGAATAGGGGGTGTTGAGTCCAGTTCACTGAGCAAGGAGTAGGTCTTGTCTATTACATATTGGGTGTATGGAACGGTATCTGAGCAAATTTGAAACCCTTGTTTTATGCATCACCCCACCTCACCTTTCCCGTTAAGCAGCCATAGTGTGTTTTCTAAACGTGTGACTCTGTTCTCTTTTGTAATTCAGTTCAAGTGTAACGGTTTTTACATTCCCTCTATAAGTGATAGCTTATGATAAGTGTCTTTTCCTGTGTGACTTATTTCACTTAGAATCGTCGTACCTAAATCCACTCATCTTGCTTCTACTAGCCTTATGACATTGATTTCATGTCTGAGTGATATTCCATTGTACATAAGGGCCACAACTTCTTTATCCATTTTTCTCTTTCCTGGGATACTTAAGGTGTCATGAAGTGGAGGTTCTTGTCAACAGAGCAGCCCTAAACTTTGGGGTGCCTGTGTCTTGCTGATTTTTAGTTTTCCCAATTTATACGCCCATGAGTGGACGTGCCCTATGCTCCATAAGCTGTGTTTTTTCGATGTTTTAGGACACACCGTACACTTCTCCAGAGTGGCTGTTGGCAATTTACATCCCGCCCATCAGCGTAGCAAGGCTGCCATTTCTCCATGGCCTGTCCTGCATTTCTGGTTTTGACACTTTTTGCAGCATGGCCCTTTTGACCGATGGGAAGCGAGACTTCTTTGTAGTGCTGATTAGCCTTTCCAGGTTGCTTGGTTGGCCAAACAGGGCGTATGCGTTTTTTCCTGAATATATTCAGGAAAAAACGCATACGCCCTGTTTGGCCAAGGGCATCATTGTCGACGTTTTGACACTTTTCATGTGCTTTAAAGGCGATTCGAATCTACCTCCTGAAACCTGTTTCCTGCAATTCTGCCTTGCTTTCAAATCCTCTTCGTTGCCTTCCCACAATATATTTGTGTACGAGAGTTATCATTTATAAATCAGCAGGTTTGTGAATGGCAGTGCCCCTGAGCTCCATTTTTCAACTGTCTTTTTTGGGTGCTGGCCGCAAAAACACGGGATTGCCTCAGGCCCTATTCTGGTTCCTGGCGGCAGGCTGAGCCTGTGGATAATTCTTCTTCCTGATGGGAAAATAGAGTGACCTGTGCCTGTCCCAACACCTAGATCTAGTCTCTCATTGGTTGCCCCTCTTCCCGTTCATCCTCAGGACAAATTGCAACCTGTAGGGAACAGGAGCTTAAAGGTGCTGATTCTCCAAGTAGGGAGATTGCTAGTAAAGTAGCTGGAAAGGCGAACCCGAGCACAAGGAGATGAGAAATGAGTTGCGTATTAGAAACCTTTCAAAATTACACGGTGTACCATCTTCTGGGTTTCTCATGCATGTTTTCGATGTAGGAAGATGCCCTTGAACCTGGAGATTTGGGACCCATGGGATGGGTACCAGGCAGTATTACTTTAAAGGGTCTGCGTCTGCTCACCCAACCTCACCCAAACTTTCAGCCCCAAGAGTGTCCACCCTTATGTCTCATCCAGCTGTGAGTCTAGATATGGTCAATCCAGGTTGCATCACAGCCTCTGAACGAATTTTGTAAGAATTTCTCTGTCTTTCACTGTCTTTGTTTTACGGGTTTTTAAAAGTAATTTATTTTTATAATGGGGTTTAGCTGCTTTTCCCGGCTGTGTTTATGCGGCTTTCCACCCACTTGACTCACTTCCAGACAGATATCAATACATAGGTTTTAAGATTCTTACTAGTCACATATATTCTTGTGCGGTGAATAGGGGGTGTTGAGTCCAGTTCACTGAGCAAGGAGTAGGTCTTGTCTATTACATATTGGGTGTATGGAACGGTATCTGAGCGAATTTGAAACCCTTGTTTTATGCATCACCCCACCTCACCTTTCCCGTTAAGCAGCCATAGTGTGTTTTCTAAACGTGTGACTCTATTCTGTTTTGTAATTCAGTTCAAGTGTAGCGGTTTTTACATTCCCTCTATAAGTGATAGCTTATGATAAGTGTCTTTTCCTCTGTGACTTATTTCACTTAGAATCGTCGTACCTAAATCCACTCATCTTGCTTCTACTAGCCTTGTGACATTGATTTCATGTCTGAGTGATATTCCATTGTACATAAGGACCACAACTTCTTTATCCATTTTTCTCCTTCCTGGGATATTTAAGGTGTCATGAAGTGGAGGTTCTTGTCAACAGAGCAGCCCTAAACTTTGGGGTGCCTGTGTCTTGCTGATTTTTAGTTTTCCCAATTTATACGCCCATGAGTGGACGTGCCCTATGCTCCCTAAGCTGTGTTTTTTCGATGTTTCAAGACACACCGTACACTTCTCCAGAGTGGCTGTTGGCAATTTACATCCCGCCCATCAGCGTAGCAAGGCTGCCATTTCTCCATGGCCTGTCCTGCATTTCTGGTTTTGACACTTTTTGCAGCATGGCCCTTTTGACCGATGGGAAGCGAGACTTCTTTGTAGCGCTGATTAGCCTTTCCAGGTTGCTTGGTTGGCCAAACAGGGCGTATGCGTTTTTTCCTGAATATATTCAGGAAAAAACGCATAAGCCCTGTTTGGCCAAGGGCATCATTGTCGACGTTTTGACACTTTTCATGTGCTTTAAAGGCGATTCGAATCTACCTCCTGAAACCTGTTTCCTGCAATTCTGCCTTGCTTTCAAATCCTCTTCGTTGCCTTCCCACAATATATTTGTGGACGAGAGTTATCATTTATAAATCAGCAGGTTTGTGAATGGCAGTGCCCCTGAGCTCCATTTTTCAACTGTCTTTTTTGGGTGCTGGCCGCAAAAACACGGGATTGCCTCAGGCCCTATTCTGGTTCCTGGCGGCAGGCTGAGCCTGTGGATAATTCTTCTTCCTGATGGGAAAATAGAGTGACCTGTGCCTGTCCCAACACCTAGATCTAGTCTCTCATTGGTTGCCCCTCTTCCCGTTCATCCTCAGGACAAATTGCAACCTGTAGGGAACAGGAGCTTAAAGGTGCTGATTCTCCAAGTAGGGAGATTGCTAGTAAAGTAGCTGGAAAGGCGAACCCCAGCACAAGGACATGAGAAATGAGGTGCGTATTAGAAACCTTTCAAAATCACACGGTGTACCATCTTCTGGGTTTCTCATGCATGTTTTCGATGTAGGAAGATGCCCTTGAACCTGGAGATTTGGGACCCATGGGATGGGTACCAGGCAGTATTACTTTAAAGGGTCTGCGTCTGCTCACCCAACCTCACCCAACCTTTCAGCCCCAAGAGTGTCCACCCTTATGTCTCATCCAGCTGTGTGTCTAGATATGGTCAATCCAGGTTGCATCACAGCCTCTGAACGAATTTTGTAAGAATTTCTCTGTCTTTCACTGTCTTTGTTTTACGGGTTTTTAAAAGTAATTTATTTTTATAATGGGGTTTAGCTGCTTTTCCCGGCTGTGTTTATGCGGCTTTCCACCCACTTGACTCACTTCCAGACAGATATCAATACATAGGTTTTAAGATTCTTACTAGTCACATATATTCTTGTGCGGTGAATAGGGGGTGTTGAGTCCAGTTCACTGAGCAAGGAGTAGGTCTTGTCTATTACATATTGGGTGTATGGAACGGTATCTGAGCGAATTTGAAACCCTTGTTTTATGCATCACCCCACCTCACCTTTCCCGTTAAGCAGCCATAGTGTGTTTTCTAAACGTGTGACTCTGTTCTCTTTTGTAATTCAGTTCAAGTGTAGCGGTTTTTACATTCCCTCTATAAGTGATAGCTTATGATAAGTGTCTTTTCCTGTGTGACTTATTTCACTTAGAATCGTCGTACCTAAATCCACTCATCTTGCTTCTACTAGCCTTATGACATTGATTTCATGTCTGAGTGATATTCCATTGTACATAAGGGCCACAACTTCTTTATCCATTTTTCTCTTTCCTGGGATACTTAAGGTGTCATGAAGTGGAGGTTCTTGTCAACAGAGCAGCCCTAAACTTTGGGGTGCCTGTGTCTTGCTGATTTTTAGTTTTCCCAATTTATACGCCCATGAGTGGACGTGCCCTATGCTCCCTAAGCTGTGTTTTTTCGATGTTTTAGGACACACCGTACACTTCTCCAGAGTGGCTGTTGGCAATTTACATCCCGCCCATCAGCGTAGCAAGGCTGCCATTTCTCCATGGCCTGTCCTGCATTTCTGGTTTTGATACTTTTTGCAGCATGGCCCTTTTGACCGATGGGAAGAGAGACTTCTTTGTAGCGCTGATTAGCCTTTCCAGGTTGCTTGGTTGGCCAAAAAGGGCGTATGCGTTTTTTCCTGAATATATTCAGGAAAAAACGCATACGCCCTTTTTGGCCAAGGGCATCATTGTCGACGTTTTGCCGCTTTTCATGTGCTTTAAAGCCGATTCGAATCTACCTCCTGAAACCTGTTTCCTGCAATTCTGCCTTGCTTTCAAATCCTCTTCGTTGCCTTCCCACAATATATTTGTGGACGAGAGTTATCATTTATAACTCAGCAGGTTTGTGAATGGCAGTGCCCCTGAGCTCCATTTTTCAACTGTCTTTTTTGGGAGCTGGCCGCAAAAGCACGGGATTGCCTCAGGCCCTATTCTGGTTCCGGGGGACAGGTTGAGCCTGTGGTTAATTCTTCTTCCTGATGGGAAAATAGAGTGACCTGTGCCTGTCCCAACACCTAGATCTAGTCTCTCATTGGTTGCCCCTCTTCCCGTTCATCCTCAGGACAGATTGCAACCTGTAGGGAACAGGAGCTTAAAGGTGCTGATTCTCCAAGTGGGGAGATTGCTAGTAAAGTAGCTGGAAAGGCGAACCCGAGCACAAGGAGATGAGAAATGAGGTGCGTATTAGAAACCTTCCAAAATCACACGGTGTACCATCTTCTGGGTTTCTCATGCATGTTTTCGATGTAGGAAGATGCCCTTGAAGCTGGAGATTTGGGACCCATGGGATGCGTAGCAGGCAGTATTACTTTAAAGGGTCTGTGTTTGCTCACCCAACCTCACCCAACCTCTCAACCCCAAGAGTGTCCACCCTTATGTCCCATCCAGCTGTGGGTCTAGATATGGTCAATCTAGGTTGCATCACAGCCCCTGAACGAATTTTGTAAGAATTTCTCTCTTTCACTGTCTTTGTTTTACGGGTTTTTAAAAGTAATTTATTTTTATAATGGGGTTTAGCTGCTTTTCATGGCTGTGTTTATGCGGCTTTACACCCAATTGAATCACTTCCAGACAGATATCAATACATAGGTTTTAAGATTCTTACTAGTCACATATATTCCTGTGCGGTGAATAGGGGGTGTTGAGTCCAGTTCACTGAGCAAGGAGTAGGTCTTGTCTATTACATATTGGGTGTATGGAACGGTATCTGAGCGAATTTGAAACCCTTGTTTTATGCATCACCCCACCTCACCTTTCCCGTTAAGCAGCCATAGTGTGTTTTCTAAACGTGTGACTCTGTTCTGTTTTGTAATTCAGTTCAACTGTAGCGGTTTTTACATTCCCTCTATAAGTGATAGCTTATGAAAAATGTCTTTTTCTGTGTGACTTATTTCACTTAGATTCTTCGTACCTAAATCCACTCATCTTGCTTCTACTAGCCTTATGACATTGATTTCATGTCTGAGTGATATTCCATTGTACATAAGGACCACAACTTCTTTATCCATTTTTCTCTTTCCTGGGATATTTAAGGTGTCATGACGTGGAGGTTCTTGTCAACAGAGCAGCCCTAAACTTTGCGGTGCCTGTGTCTTGCTGATTTTTAGTTTTCCCAATTTATACGCCCATGAGTGGACGTGCCCTATGCTCCCTAAGCTGTGTTTTTTCGATGTTTCAGGACACACCGTACACTTCTGAAGAGTGGCTGTTGGCAATTTACATCCCGCCCATCACGGTAGCAAGGCTGCCATTTCTCCATGGCCTGTCCTGCATTTCTGGTTTTGAAAATTTTTGCAGCATGGCCCTTTTGACCGATGGGAAGCGAGACTTCTTTGTAGCGCTGATTAGCCTTTCCAGGTTGCTTGGTTGTCCAAACAGGGCGTATGCGTTTTTTCCTGAATATATTCAGGAAAAAACGCATACGCCCTGTTTGGCCAAGGGCATCATTGTCGACGTTTTGCCACTTTTCATGTGCTTTAAAGGCGATTCGAATCTACCTCCTGAAACCTGTTTCCTGCAATTCTGCCTTGCTTTCAAATCCTCTTCGTTGCCTTCCCACAATATATCTGTGGATGAGAGTTATCATTTATAACTCTGCGGGTTTGTGAATTGCAGTGTCCCTGAGCTCCATTTTTCAACACGCTTTTTTGAGAGCTGGCCGCAAAAGTGCGGGATTGCCTCAGGCACTATTCTGCTTCTGGGCGGCAGGCTGAGCCTGTGGTTAATTCTTCTTCCTGATGGGAAAATAGTGTGACCTGTGTCTGTCCCAACACATAGATCTAGTCTCTCATTGGTTGCCCCACTTCCCGTTCATCCTCAGGACAAATTGCAACCTGTAGGCAACAGGAGCTTAAAGGTGCTGATTCTCCAAGTAGGGAGATTGCTAGTAAAGTAGCTGGAAAGGCGAACCCGAGCACAAGGAGATGAGAAATGAGGTGCGTTTTAGAAACCTTTCAAAATCACACGGTGTACCATCTTCTGGGTTTCTCATGCATGTTTTCGATGTAGGAAGATGCCCTTGAACCTGGAGATTTGGGACCCATGGGATGGGTACCAGGCAGTATTACTTTAAAGGGTCTGCGTTTGCTCACCCAACCTCACTCAACCTTTGAGCCCCAAGAGTGTCCACCCTTATGTCTCATCCAGCTGTGGGTCTAGATATGGTCAATCCAGGTTGCATCACAGCCTCTGAACGAATTTTGTAAGAATTTCTCTCTCTTTCACTGTCCTTGTTTTACGGGTTTTTAAAAGTAATTTATTTTTATAATGGGGTTTAGCTGCTTTTCACGGCTGTGTTTATGCGGCTTTACACCCACTTGACTCACTTCCAGACAGATATCAATACATAGGTTTTAAGATTCTTACTAGTCACATATATTCTTGTGCGGTGAATAGGGGGTGTTGAGTCCAGTTCACTGAGCAAGGAGTAGGTCTTCTCTATTACATATTGGGTGTATGGAACGGTATCTGAGCGAATTTGAAACCCTTGTTTTATGCATCACCCCACCTCACCTTTCCCGTTAAGCAGCCATAGTGTGTTTTCTAAACGTGTGACTCTGTTCTGTTTTGTAATTCAGTTCAAGTGTAGCGGTTATTACATTCCCTCTATAAGTGATAGCTTATGGTAAGTGTCTTTTTCTGTGTGACTTATTTCACTTAGAATCGTCGTAACTAAATCCACTCATCTTGCTTCTACTAGCCTTATGACATTGATTTCATGTCTGAGTGATATTCCATTGTACATAAGGGCCACAATGTCTTTATCCATTTTTCTCTTTCCTGGGATACTTAAGGTGTCATGAAGTGGAGGTTCTTGTCAACAGAGCAGCCCTAAACTTTGGGGTGCCTGTGTCTTGCTGATTTTTAGTTTTCCCAATTTATACGCCCATGAGTGGACGTGCCCTTTGCTCCCTAAGCTGTGTTTTTTCGATGTTTCAGGACACACCGTACACTTCTCCAGAGTGGCTGTTGGCAATTTACATCCCGCCCATCAGCGTAGCAAGGCTGCCATTTCTCCATGGCCTGTCCTGCATTTCTGGTTTTGATACTTTTTGCAGCATGGCCCTTTTGACCGATGGGAAGCGAGACTTCTTTGTAGCGCTGATTAGCCTTTCCAGGTTGCTTGGTTGGCCAAAAAGGGCGTATGCGTTTTCTCCTGAATATATTCAGGAAAAAACGCATACGCCCTTTTTGGCCAAGGGCATCATTGTCGACGTTTTGCCGCTTTTCATGTGCTTTAAAGCCGATTCGAATCTACCTCCTGAAACCTGTTTCCTGCAATTCTGCCTTGCTTTCAAATCCTCTTCGTTGCCTTCCCACAATATATTTGTGGACGAGAGTTATCATTTATAACTCAGCAGGTTTGTGAATGGCAGTGCCCCTGAGCTCCATTTTTCAACTGTCTTTTTTGGGAGCTGGCCGCAAAAGCACGGGATTGCCTCAGGCCCTATTCTGGTTCCGGGGGACAGGCTGAGCCTGTGGTTAATTCTTCTTCCTGATGGGAAAATAGAGTGACCTGTGCCTGTCCCAACACCTAGATCTAGTCTCTCATTGGTTGCCCCTCTTCCCGTTCATCCTCAGGACAGATTGCAACCTGTAGGGAACAGGAGCTTAAAGGTGCTGATTCTCCAAGTGGGCAGATTGCTAGTAAAGTAGCTGGAAAGGCGAACCCGAGCACAAGGAGATGAGAAATGAGGTGCATATTAGAAACCTTTCAAAATCACACGGTGTACCATCTTCTGGGTTTCTCATGCATGTTTTCGATGTAGGAAGATGCCCTTGAAGCTGGAGATTTGGGACCCATTGGATGGGTAGCAGGCAGTATTACTTTAAAGGGTCTGCGTTTGCTCACCCAACCTCACCCAACCTCTCAACCCCAAGAGTGTCCACCCTTATGTCTCATCCAGCTGTGGGTCTAGATATGGTCAATCCAGGTTGCATCACAGCCCCTGAACGAATTTTGTAAGAATTTCTCTCTTTCACTGTCTTTGTTTTACGGGTTTTTAAAAGTAATTTATTTTTATAATGGGGTTTAGCTGCTTTTCATGGCTGTGTTTATGCGGCTTTACACCCAATTGACTCACTTCCAGACAGATATCAATACATAGGTTTTAAGATTCTTACTAGTCACATATATTCTTGTGCGGTGAATAGGGGGTGTTGAGTCCAGTTCACTGAGCAAGGAGTAGGTCTTGTCTATTACATATTGGGTGTATGGAACGGTATCTGAGCAAATTTGAAACCCTTGTTTTATGCATCACCCCACCTCACCTTTCCCGTTAAGCAGCCATAGTGTGTTTTCTAAACGTGTGACTCTGTTCTGTTTTGTAATTCAGTTCAACTGTAGCGGTTTTTACATTCCCTCTATAAGTGATAGCTTATGATAAGTGTCTTTTTCTGTGTGACTTATTTCACTTAGAATTGTCGTACCTAAATCCACTCATCTTGCTTCTACTAGCCTTATGACATTGATTTCATGTCTGAGTGATATTCCATTGTACATAAGGACCACAACTTCTTTATCCATTTTTCTCTTTCCTGGGATATTTAAGGTGTCATGACGTGGAGGTTCTTGTCAACAGAGCAGCCCTAAACTTTGCGGTGACTGTGTCTTGCTGATTTTTAGTTTTTCCAATTTATACGCCCATGAGTGGACGTGCCCTATGCTCCCTAAGCTGTGTTTTTTCGATGTTTCAAGACACACCGTACACTTATCCAGAGTGGCTGTTGGCAATTTACATCCCGCCCATCAGCGTAGCAAGGCTGCCATTTCTCCATGGCCTGTCCTGCATTTCTGGTTTTGACACTTTTTGCAGCATGGCCCTTTTGACCGATGGGAAGCGAGACTTCTTTGTAGCGCTGATTAGCCTTTCCAGGTTGCTTGGTTGGCCAAACAGGGCGTATGCGTTTTTTCCTGAATATATTCAGGAAAAAACGCATACGCCCTGTTTGGCCAAGGGCATCATTGTCGACGTTTTGACACTTTTCATGTGCTTTAAAGGCGATTCGAATCTACCTCCTGAAACCTGTTTCCTGCAATTCTGCCTTGCTTTCAAATCCTCTTCGTTGCCTTCCCACAATATATTTGTGGACGAGAGTTATCATTTATAAATCAGCAGGTTTGTGAATGGCAGTGCCCCTGAGCTCCATTTTTCAACTGTCTTTTTTGGGTGCTGGCCGCAAAAACACGGGATTGCCTCAGGCCCTATTCTGGTTCCTGGCGGCAGGCTGAGCCTGTGGATAATTCTTCTTCCTGATGGGAAAATAGAGTGACCTGTGCCTGTCCCAACACCTAGATCTAGTCTCTCATTGGTTGCCCCTCTTCCCGTTCATCCTCAGGACAAATTGCAACCTGTAGGGAACAGGAGCTTAAAGGTGCTGATTCTCCAAGTAGGGAGATTGCTAGTAAAGTAGCTGGAAAGGCGAACCCGAGCACAAGGAGATGAGAAATGAGGTGCGTATTAGAAACCTTTCAAAATTACACGGTGTACCATCTTCTGGGTTTCTCATGCATGTTTTCGATGTAGGAAGATGCCCTTGAACCTGGAGATTTGGGACCCATGGGATGGGTACCAGGCAGTATTACTTTAAAGGGTCTGCGTCTGCTCACCCAACCTCACCCAAACTTTCAGCCCCAAGAGTGTCCACCCTTATGTCTCATCCAGCTGTGTGTCTAGATATGGTCAATCCAGGTTGCATCACAGCCTCTGAACGAATTTTGTAAGAATTTCTCTGTCTTTCACTGTCTTTGTTTTACGGGTTTTTAAAAGTAATTTATTTTTATAATGGGGTTTAGCTGCTTTTCCCGGCTGTGTTTATGCGGCTTTCCACCCACTTGACTCACTTCCAGACAGATATCAATACATAGGTTTTAAGATTCTTACTAGTCACATATATTCTTGTGCGGTGAATAGGGGGTGTTGAGTCCAGTTCACTGAGCAAGGAGTAGGTCTTGTCTATTACATATTGGGTGTATGGAACGGTATCTGAGCGAATTTGAAACCCTTGTTTTATGCATCACCCCACCTCACCTTTCCCGTTAAGCAGCCATAGTGTGTTTTCTAAACGTGTGACTCTATTCTGTTTTGTAATTCAGTTCAAGTGTAGCGGTTTTTACATTCCCTCTATAAGTGATAGCTTATGATAAGTGTCTTTTCCTCTGTGACTTATTTCACTTAGAATCGTCGTACCTAAATCCACTCATCTTGCTTCTACTAGCCTTGTGACATTGATTTCATGTCTGAGTGATATTCCATTGTACATAAGGACCACAACTTCTTTATCCATTTTTCTCCTTCCTGGGATATTTAAGGTGTCATGAAGTGGAGGTTCTTGTCAACAGAGCAGCCCTAAACTTTGGGGTGCCTGTGTCTTGCTGATTTTTAGTTTTCCCAATTTATACGCCCATGAGTGGACGTGCCCTATGCTCCCTAAGCTGTGTTTTTTCGATGTTTCAAGACACACCGTACACTTCTCCAGAGTGGCTGTTGGCAATTTACATCCCGCCCATCAGCGTAGCAAGGCTGCCATTTCTCCATGGCCTGTCCTGCATTTCTGGTTTTGACACTTTTTGCAGCATGGCCCTTTTGACCGATGGGAAGCGAGACTTCTTTGTAGCGCTGATTAGCCTTTCCAGGTTGCTTGGTTGGCCAAACAGGGCGTATGCGTTTTTTCCTGAATATATTCAGGAAAAAACGCATACGCCCTGTTTGGCCAAGGGCATCATTGTCGACGTTTTGACACTTTTCATGTGCTTTAAAGGCGATTCGAATCTACCTCCTGAAACCTGTTTCCTGCAATTCTGCCTTGCTTTCAAATCCTCTTCGTTGCCTTCCCACAATATATTTGTGGACGAGAGTTATCATTTATAAATCAGCAGGTTTGTGAATGGCAGTGCCCCTGAGCTCCATTTTTCAACTGTCTTTTTTGGGTGCTGGCCGCAAAAACACGGGATTGCCTCAGGCCCTATTCTGGTTCCTGGCGGCAGGCTGAGCCTGTGGATAATTCTTCTTCCTGATGGGAAAATAGAGTGACCTGTGCCTGTCCCAACACCTAGATCTAGTCTCTCATTGGTTGCCCCTCTTCCCGTTCATCCTCAGGACAAATTGCAACCTGTAGGGAACAGGAGCTTAAAGGTGCTGATTCTCCAAGTAGGGAGATTGCTAGTAAAGTAGCTGGAAAGGCGAACCCGAGCACAAGGACATGAGAAATGAGGTGCGTATTAGAAACCTTTCAAAATCACACGGTGTACCATCTTCTGGGTTTCTCATGCATGTTTTCGATGTAGGAAGATGCCCTTGAACCTGGAGATTTGGGACCCATGGGATGGGTACCAGGCAGTATTACTTTAAAGGGTCTGCGTTTGCTCACCCAACCTCACCCAACCTTTGAGCCCCAAGAGTGTCCACCCTTATGTCTCATCCAGCTGTGTGTCTAGATATGGTCAATCCAGGTTGCATCACAGCCTCTGAACGAATTTTGTAAGAATTTCTCTCTCTTTCACTGTCCTTGTTTTACGGGTTTTTAAAAGTAATTTATTTTTATAATGGGGTTTAGCTGCTTTTCACGGCTGTGTTTATGCGGCTTTACACCCACTTGACTCACTTCCAGACAGATATCAATACATAGGTTTTAAGATTCTTACTAGTCACATATATTCTTGTGCGGTGAATAGGGGGTGTTGAGTCCAGTTCACTGAGCAAGGAGTAGGTCTTCTCTATTACATATTGGGTGTATGGAACGGTATCTGAGCGAATTTGAAACCCTTGTTTTATGCATCACCCCACCTCACCTTTCCCGTTAAGCAGCCATAGTGTGTTTTCTAAACGTGTGACTCTGTTCTGTTTTGTAATTCAGTTCAAGTGTAGCGGTTATTACATTCCCTCTATAAGTGATAGCTTATGGTAAGTGTCTATTTCTGTGTGACTTATTTCACTTAGAATCGTCGTACCTAAATCCACTCATCTTGCTTCTACTAGCCTTATGACATTGATTTCATGTCTGAGTGATATTCCATTGTACATAAGGGCCACAATTTCTTTATCCATTTTTCTCTTTCCTGGGATACTTAAGGTGTCATGAAGTGGAGGTTCTTGTCAACAGAGCAGCCCTAAACTTTGGGGTGCCTGTGTCTTGCTGATTTTTAGTTTTCCCAATTTATACGCCCATGAGTGGACGTGCCCTATGCTCCCTAAGCTGTGTTTTTTCGATGTTTCAGGACACACCGTACACTTCTCCAGAGTGGCTGTTGGCAATTTACATCCCGCCCATCAGCGTAGCAAGGCTGCCATTTCTCCATGGCCTGTCCTGCATTTCTGGTTTTGATACTTTTTGCAGCATGGCCCTTTTGACCGATGGGAAGCGAGACTTCTTTGTAGCGCTGATTAGCCTTTCCAGGTTGCTTGGTTGGCCAAAAAGGGCGTATGCGTTTTCTCCTGAATATATTCAGGAAAAAACGCATACGCCCTTTTTGGCCAAGGGCATCATTGTCGACGTTTTGCCGCTTTTCATGTGCTTTAAAGCCGATTCGAATATACCTCCTGAAACCTGTTTCCTGCAATTCTGCCTTGCTTTCAAATCCTCTTCGTTGCCTTCCCACAATATATTTGTGGACGAGAGTTATCATTTATAACTCAGCAGGTTTGTGAATGGCAGTGCCCCTGAGCTCCATTTTTCAACTGTCTTTTTTGGGAGCTGGCCGCAAAAGCACGGGATTGCCTCAGGCCCTATTCTGGTTCCGGGGGACAGGCTGAGCCTGTGGTTAATTCTTCTTCCTGATGGGAAAATAGAGTGACCTGTGCCTGTCCCAACACCTAGATCTAGTCTCTCATTGGTTGCCCCTCTTCCCGTTCATCCTCAGGACAGATTGCAACCTGTAGGGAACAGGAGCTTAAAGGTGCTGATTCTCCAAGTGGGCAGATTGCTAGTAAAGTAGCTGGAAAGGCGAACCCGAGCACAAGGAGATGAGAAATGAGGTGCATATTAGAAACCTTTCAAAATCACACGGTGTACCATCTTCTGGGTTTCTCATGCATGTTTTCGATGTAGGAAGATGCCCTTGAAGCTGGAGATTTGGGACCCATTGGATGGGTAGCAGGCAGTATTACTTTAAAGGGTCTGCGTTTGCTCACCCAACCTCACCCAACCTCTCAACCCCAAGAGTGTCCACCCTTATGTCTCATCCAGCTGTGGGTCTAGATATGGTCAATCCAGGTTGCATCACAGCCCCTGAACGAATTTTGTAAGAATTTCTCTCTTTCACTGTCTTTGTTTTACGGGTTTTTAAAAGTAATTTATTTTTATAATGGGGTTTAGCTGCTTTTCATGGCTGTGTTTATGCGGCTTTACACCCAATTGACTCACTTCCAGACAGATATCAATACATAGGTTTTAAGATTCTTACTAGTCACATATATTCTTGTGCGGTGAATAGGGGGTGTTGAGTCCAGTTCACTGAGCAAGGAGTAGGTCTTGTCTATTACATATTGGGTGTATGGAACGGTATCTGAGCAAATTTGAAACCCTTGTTTTATGCATCACCCCACCTCACCTTTCCCGTTAAGCAGCCATAGTGTGTTTTCTAAACGTGTGACTCTGTTCTGTTTTGTAATTCAGTTCAACTGTAGCGGTTTTTACATTCCCTCTATAAGTGATAGCTTATGATAAGTGTCTTTTTCTGTGTGACTTATTTCACTTAGAATTGTCGTACCTAAATCCACTCATCTTGCTTCTACTAGCCTTATGACATTGATTTCATGTCTGAGTGATATTCCATTGTACATAAGGACCACAACTTCTTTATCCATTTTTCTCTTTCCTGGGATATTTAAGGTGTCATGACGTGGAGGTTCTTGTCAACAGAGCAGCCCTAAACTTTGCGGTGACTGTGTCTTGCTGATTTTTAGTTTTTCCAATTTATACGCCCATGAGTGGACGTGCCCTATGCTCCCTAAGCTGTGTTTTTTCGATGTTTCAAGACACACCGTACACTTCTCCAGAGTGGCTGTTGGCAATTTACATCCCGCCCATCAGCGTAGCAAGGCTGCCATTTCTCCATGGCCTGTCCTGCATTTCTGGTTTTGACACTTTTTGCAGCATGGCCCTTTTGACCGATGGGAAGCGAGACTTCTTTGTAGCGCTGATTAGCCTTTCCAGGTTGCTTGGTTGGCCAAACAGGGCGTATGCGTTTTTTCCTGAATATATTCAGGAAAAAACGCATACGCCCTGTTTGGCCAAGGGCATCATTGTCGACGTTTTGACACTTTTCATGTGCTTTAAAGGCGATTCGAATCTACCTCCTGAAACCTGTTTCCTGCAATTCTGCCTTGCTTTCAAATCCTCTTCGTTGCCTTCCCACAATATATTTGTGGACGAGAGTTATCATTTATAAATCAGCAGGTTTGTGAATGGCAGTGCCCCTGAGCTCCATTTTTCAACTGTCTTTTTTGGGTGCTGGCCGCAAAAACACGGGATTGCCTCAGGCCCTATTCTGGTTCCTGGCGGCAGGCTGAGCCTGTGGATAATTCTTCTTCCTGATGGGAAAATAGAGTGACCTGTGCCTGTCCCAACACCTAGATCTAGTCTCTCATTGGTTGCCCCTCTTCCCGTTCATCCTCAGGACAAATTGCAACCTGTAGGGAACAGGAGCTTAAAGGTGCTGATTCTCCAAGTAGGGAGATTGCTAGTAAAGTAGCTGGAAAGGCGAACCCGAGCACAAGGAGATGAGAAATGAGGTGCGTATTAGAAACCTTTCAAAATTACACGGTGTACCATCTTCTGGGTTTCTCATGCATGTTTTCGATGTAGGAAGATGCCCTTGAACCTGGAGATTTGGGACCCATGGGATGGGTACCAGGCAGTATTACTTTAAAGGGTCTGCGTCTGCTCACCCAACCTCACCCAAACTTTCAGCCCCAAGAGTGTCCACCCTTATGTCTCATCCAGCTGTGTGTCTAGATATGGTCAATCCAGGTTGCATCACAGCCTCTGAACGAATTTTGTAAGAATTTCTCTGTCTTTCACTGTCTTTGTTTTACGGGTTTTAAAAAGTAATTTATTTTTATAATGGGGTTTAGCTGCTTTTCCCGGCTGTGTTTATGCGGCTTTCCACCCACTTGACTCACTTCCAGACAGATATCAATACATAGGTTTTAAGATTCTTACTAGTCACATATATTCTTGTGCGGTGAATAGGGGGTGTTGAGTCCAGTTCACTGAGCAAGGAGTAGGTCTTGTCTATTACATATTGGGTGTATGGAACGGTATCTGAGCGAATTTGAAACCCTTGTTTTATGCATCACCCCACCTCACCTTTCCCGTTAAGCAGCCATAGTGTGTTTTCTAAACGTGTGACTCTATTCTGTTTTGTAATTCAGTTCAAGTGTAGCGGTTTTTACATTCCCTCTATAAGTGATAGCTTATGATAAGTGTCTTTTCCTCTGTGACTTATTTCACTTAGAATCGTCGTACCTAAATCCACTCATCTTGCTTCTACTAGCCTTGTGACATTGATTTCATGTCTGAGTGATATTCCATTGTACATAAGGACCACAACTTCTTTATCCATTTTTCTCCTTCCTGGGATATTTAAGGTGTCATGAAGTGGAGGTTCTTGTCAACAGAGCAGCCCTAAACTTTGGGGTGCCTGTGTCTTGCTGATTTTTAGTTTTCCCAATTTATACGCCCATGAGTGGACGTGCCCTATGCTCCCTAAGCTGTGTTTTTTCGATGTTTCAAGACACACCGTACACTTCTCCAGAGTGGCTGTTGGCAATTTACATCCCGCCCATCAGCGTAGCAAGGCTGCCATTTCTCCATGGCCTGTCCTGCATTTCTGGTTTTGACACTTTTTGCAGCATGGCCCTTTTGACCGATGGGAAGCGAGACTTCTTTGTAGCGCTGATTAGCCTTTCCAGGTTGCTTGGTTGGCCAAACAGGGCGTATGCGTTTTTTCCTGAATATATTCAGGAAAAAACGCATACGCCCTGTTTGGCCAAGGGCATCATTGTCGACGTTTTGACACTTTTCATGTGCTTTAAAGGCGATTCGAATCTACCTCCTGAAACCTGTTTCCTGCAATTCTGCCTTGCTTTCAAATCCTCTTCGTTGCCTTCCCACAATATATTTGTGGACGAGAGTTATCATTTATAAATCAGCAGGTTTGTGAATGGCAGTGCCCCTGAGCTCCATTTTTCAACTGTCTTTTTTGGGTGCTGGCCGCAAAAACACGGGATTGCCTCAGGCCCTATTCTGGTTCCTGGCGGCAGGCTGAGCCTGTGGATAATTCTTCTTCCTGATGGGAAAATAGAGTGACCTGTGCCTGTCCCAACACCTAGATCTAGTCTCTCATTGGTTGCCCCTCTTCCCGTTCATCCTCAGGACAAATTGCAACCTGTAGGGAACAGGAGCTTAAAGGTGCTGATTCTCCAAGTAGGGAGATTGCTAGTAAAGTAGCTGGAAAGGCGAACCCCAGCACAAGGACATGAGAAATGAGGTGCGTATTAGAAACCTTTCAAAATCACACGGTGTACCATCTTCTGGGTTTCTCATGCATGTTTTCGATGTAGGAAGATGCCCTTGAACCTGGAGATTTGGGACCCATGGGATGGGTACCAGGCAGTATTACTTTAAAGGGTCTGCGTCTGCTCACCCAACCTCACCCAACCTTTCAGCCCCAAGAGTGTCCACCCTTATGTCTCATCCAGCTGTGTGTCTAGATATGGTCAATCCAGGTTGCATCACAGCCTCTGAACGAATTTTGTAAGAATTTCTCTTTCTTTCACTGTCTTTGTTTTACGGGTTTTTAAAAGTAATTTATTTTTATAATGGGGTTTAGCTGCTTTTCCCGGCTGTGTTTATGCGGCTTTCCACCCACTTGACTCACTTCCAGACAGATATCAATACATAGGTTTTAAGATTCTTACTAGTCACATATATTCTTGTGCGGTGAATAGGGGGTGTTGAGTCCAGTTCACTGAGCAAGGAGTAGGTCTTGTCTATTACATATTGGGTGTATGGAACGGTATCTGAGCGAATTTGAAACCCTTGTTTTATGCATCACCCCACCTCACCTTTCCCGTTAAGCAGCCATAGTGTGTTTTCTAAACGTGTGACTCTATTCTGTTTTGTAATTCAGTTCAAGTGTAGCGGTTTTTACATTCCCTCTATAAGTGATAGCTTATGATAAGTGTCTTTTCCTCTGTGACTTATTTCACTTAGAATCGTCGTACCTAAATCCACTCATCTTGCTTCTACTAGCCTTGTGACATTGATTTCATGTCTGAGTGATATTCCATTGTACATAAGGACCACAACTTCTTTATCCATTTTTCTCCTTCCTGGGATATTTAAGGTGTCATGAAGTGGAGGTTCTTGTCAACAGAGCAGCCCTAAACTTTGGGGTGCCTGTGTCTTGCTGATTTTTAGTTTTCCCAATTTATACGCCCATGAGTGGACGTGCCCTATGCTCCCTAAGCTGTGTTTTTTCGATGTTTCAAGACACACCGTACACTTCTCCAGAGTGGCTGTTGGCAATTTACATCCCGCCCATCAGCGTAGCAAGGCTGCCATTTCTCCATGGCCTGTCCTGCATTTCTGGTTTTGACACTTTTTGCAGCATGGCCCTTTTGACCGATGGGAAGCGAGACTTCTTTGTAGCGCTGATTAGCCTTTCCAGGTTGCTTGGTTGGCCAAACAGGGCGTATGCGTTTTTTCCTGAATATATTCAGGAAAAAACGCATACGCCCTGTTTGGCCAAGGGCATCATTGTCGACGTTTTGACACTTTTCATGTGCTTTAAAGGCGATTCGAATCTACCTCCTGAAACCTGTTTCCTGCAATTCTGCCTTGCTTTCAAATCCTCTTCGTTGCCTTCCCACAATATATTTGTGGACGAGAGTTATCATTTATAAATCAGCAGGTTTGTGAATGGCAGTGCCCCTGAGCTCCATTTTTCAACTGTCTTTTTTGGGTGCTGGCCGCAAAAACACGGGATTGCCTCAGGCCCTATTCTGGTTCCTGGCGGCAGGCTGAGCCTGTGGATAATTCTTCTTCCTGATGGGAAAATAGAGTGACCTGTGCCTGTCCCAACACCTAGATCTAGTCTCTCATTGGTTGCCCCTCTTCCCGTTCATCCTCAGGACAAATTGCAACCTGTAGGGAACAGGAGCTTAAAGGTGCTGATTCTCCAAGTAGGGAGATTGCTAGTAAAGTAGCTGGAAAGGCGAACCCCAGCACAAGGACATGAGAAATGAGGTGCGTATTAGAAACCTTTCAAAATCACACGGTGTACCATCATCTGGGTTTCTCATGCATGTTTTCGATGTAGGAAGATGCCCTTGAACCTGGAGATTTGGGACCCATGGGATGGGTACCAGGCAGTATTACTTTAAAGGGTCTGCGTCTGCTCACCCAACCTCACCCAACCTTTCAGCCCCAAGAGTGTCCACCCTTATGTCTCATCCAGCTGTGTGTCTAGATATGGTCAATCCAGGTTGCATCACAGCCTCTGAACGAATTTTGTAAGAATTTCTCTGTCTTTCACTGTCTTTGTTTTACGGGTTTTTAAAAGTAATTTATTTTTATAATGGGGTTTAGCTGCTTTTCCCGGCTGTGTTTATGCGGCTTTCCACCCACTTGACTCACTTCCAGACAGATATCAATACATAGGTTTTAAGATTCTTACTAGTCACATATATTCTTGTGCGGTGAATAGGGGGTGTTGAGTCCAGTTCACTGAGCAAGGAGTAGGTCTTGTCTATTACATATTGGGTGTATGGAACGGTATCTGAGCGAATTTGAAACCCTTGTTTTATGCATCACCCCACCTCACCTTTCCCGTTAAGCAGCCATAGTGTGTTTTCTAAACGTGTGACTCTGTTCTCTTTTGTAATTCAGTTCAAGTGTAGCGGTTTTTACATTCCCTCTATAAGTGATAGCTTATGATAAGTGTCTTTTCCTGTGTGACTTATTTCACTTAGAATCGTCGTACCTAAATCCACTCATCTTGCTTCTACTAGCCTTATGACATTGATTTCATGTCTGAGTGATATTCCATTGTACATAAGGACCACAACTTCTTTATCCATTTTTCTCTTTCCTGGGATACTTAAGGTGTCATGAAGTGGAGGTTCTTGTCAACAGAGCAGCCCTAAACTTTGGGGTGCCTGTGTCTTGCTGATTTTTAGTTTTCCCAATTTATACGCCCATGAGTGGACGTGCCCTATGCTCCCTAAGCTGTGTTTTTTCGATGTTTTAGGACACACCGTACACTTCTCCAGAGTGGCTGTTGGCAATTTACATCCCGCCCATCAGCGTAGCAAGGCTGCCATTTCTCCATGGCCTGTCCTGCATTTCTGGTTTTGATACTTTTTGCAGCATGGCCCTTTTGACCGATGGGAAGAGAGACTTCTTTGTAGCGCTGATTAGCCTTTCCAGGTTGCTTGGTTGGCCAAAAAGGGCGTATGCGTTTTTTCCTGAATATATTCAGGAAAAAACGCATACGCCCTTTTTGGCCAAGGGCATCATTGTCGACGTTTTGCCGCTTTTCATGTGCTTTAAAGCCGATTCGAATCTACCTCCTGAAACCTGTTTCCTGCAATTCTGCCTTGCTTTCAAATCCTCTTCGTTGCCTTCCCACAATATATTTGTGGACGAGAGTTATCATTTATAACTCAGCAGGTTTGTGAATGGCAGTGCCCCTGAGCTCCATTTTTCAACTGTCTTTTTTGGGAGCTGGCCGCAAAAGCACGGGATTGCCTCAGGCCCTATTCTGGTTCCGGGGGACAGGTTGAGCCTGTGGTTAATTCTTCTTCCTGATGGGAAAATAGAGTGACCTGTGCCTGTCCCAACACCTAGATCTAGTCTCTCATTGGTTGCCCCTCTTCCCGTTCATCCTCAGGACAGATTGCAACCTGTAGGGAACAGGAGCTTAAAGGTGCTGATTCTCCAAGTGGGGAGATTGCTAGTAAAGTAGCTGGAAAGGCGAACCCGAGCACAAGGAGATGAGAAATGAGGTGCGTATTAGAAACCTTCCAAAATCACACGGTGTACCATCTTCTGGGTTTCTCATGCATGTTTTCGATGTAGGAAGATGCCCTTGAAGCTGGAGATTTGGGACCCATGGGATGCGTAGCAGGCAGTATTACTTTAAAGGGTCTGCGTTTGCTCACCCAACCTCACCCAACCTCTCAACCCCAAGAGTGTCCACCCTTATGTCCCATCCAGCTGTGGGTCTAGATATGGTCAATCTAGGTTGCATCACAGCCCCTGAACGAATTTTGTAAGAATTTCTCTCTTTCACTGTCTTTGTTTTACGGGTTTTTAAAAGTAATTTATTTTTATAATGGGGTTTAGCTGCTTTTCATGGCTGTGTTTATGCGGCTTTACACCCAATTGAATCACTTCCAGACAGATATCAATACATAGGTTTTAAGATTCTTAATAGTCACATATATTCCTGTGCGGTGAATAGGGGGTGTTGAGTCCAGTTCACTGAGCAAGGAGTAGGTCTTGTCTATTACATATTGGGTGTATGGAACGGTATCTGAGCGAATTTGAAACCCTTGTTTTATGCATCACCCCACCTCACCTTTCCCGTTAAGCAGCCATAGTGTGTTTTCTAAACGTGTGACTCTGTTCTGTTTTGTAATTCAGTTCAACTGTAGCGGTTTTTACATTCCCTCTATAAGTGATAGCTTATGAAAAGTGTCTTTTTCTGTGTGACTTATTTCACTTAGATTCTTCGTACCTAAATCCACTCATCTTGCTTCTACTAGCCTTATGACATTGATTTCATGTCTGAGTGATATTCCATTGTACATAAGGACCACAACTTCTTTATCCATTTTTCTCTTTCCTGGGATATTTAAGGTGTCATGACGTGGAGGTTCTTGTCAACAGAGCAGCCCTAAACTTTGCGGTGCCTGTGTCTTGCTGATTTTTAGTTTTTCCAATTTATACGCCCATGAGTGGACGTGCCCTATGCTCCCTAAGCTGTGTTTTTTCGATGTTTCAGGACACACCGTACACTTCTCCAGAGTGGCTGTTGGCAATTTACATCCCGCCCATCACCGTAGCAAGGCTGCCATTTCTCCATGGCCTGTCCTGCATTTCTGGTTTTGAAAATTTTTGCAGCATGGCCCTTTTGACCGATGGGAAGCGAGACTTCTTTGTAGCGCTGATTAGCATTTCCAGGTTGCTTGGTTGGCCAAACAGGGCGTATGCGTTTTTTCCTGAATATATTCAGGAAAAAACGCATACGCCCTGTTTGGCCAAGGGCATCATTGTCGACGTTTTGCCACTTTTCATGTGCTTTAAAGGCGATTCGAATCTACCTCCTGAAACCTGTTTCCTGCAATTCTGCCTTGCTTTCAAATCCTCTTCGTTGCCTTCCCTCAATATATCTGTGGATGAGAGTTATCATTTATAACTCTGCGGGTTTGTGAATTGCAGTGTCCCTGAGCTCCATTTTTCAACACGCCTTTTTGAGAGCTGGCCGCAAAAGTGCGGGATTGCCTCAGGCCCTATTCTGCTTCTGGGCGGCAGGCTGAGCCTGTGGTTAATTCTTCTTCCTGATGGGAAAATAGTGTGACCAGTGTCTGTCCCAACACATAGATCTAGTCTCTCATTGGTTGCCCCTCTTCCCGTTCATCCTCAGGACAAATTGCAACCTGTAGGCAACAGGAGCTTAAAGGTGCTGATTCTCCAAGTAGGGAGATTGCTAGTAAAGTAGCTGGAAAGGCGAACCCGAGCACAAGGAGATGAGAAATGAGGTACGTATTAGAAACCTTTCAAAATCACACGGTGTACCATCATCTGGGTTTCTCATGCATGTTTTCGATGTAGGAAGATGCCCTTGAACCTGGAGATTTGGGACCCATGGGATGGGTACCAGGCAGTATTACTTTAAAGGGTCTGCGTCTGCTCACCCAACCTCACCCAACCTTTCAGCCCCAAGAGTGTCCACCCTTATGTCTCATCCAGCTGTGTGTCTAGATATGGTCAATCCAGGTTGCATCACAGCCTCTGAACGAATTTTGTAAGAATTTCTCTGTCTTTCACTGTCTTTGTTTTACGGGTTTTTAAAAGTAATTTATTTTTATAATGGGGTTTAGCTGCTTTTCCCGGCTGTGTTTATGCGGCTTTCCACCCACTTGACTCACTTCCAGACAGATATCAATACATAGGTTTTAAGATTCTTACTAGTCACATATATTCTTGTGCGGTGAATAGGGGGTGTTGAGTCCAGTTCACTGAGCAAGGAGTAGGTCTTGTCTATTACATATTGGGTGTATGGAACGGTATCTGAGCGAATTTGAAACCCTTGTTTTATGCATCACCCCACCTCACCTTTCCCGTTAAGCAGCCATAGTGTGTTTTCTAAACGTGTGACTCTGTTCTCTTTTGTAATTCAGTTCAAGTGTAGCGGTTTTTACATTCCCTCTATAAGTGATAGCTTATGATAAGTGTCTTTTCCTGTGTGACTTATTTCACTTAGAATCGTCGTACCTAAATCCACTCATCTTGCTTCTACTAGCCTTATGACATTGATTTCATGTCTGAGTGATATTCCATTGTACATAAGGACCACAACTTCTTTATCCATTTTTCTCTTTCCTGGGATACTTAAGGTGTCATGAAGTGGAGGTTCTTGTCAACAGAGCAGCCCTAAACTTTGGGGTGCCTGTGTCTTGCTGATTTTTAGTTTTCCCAATTTATACGCCCATGAGTGGACGTGCCCTATGCTCCCTAAGCTGTGTTTTTTCGATGTTTTAGGACACACCGTACACTTCTCCAGAGTGGCTGTTGGCAATTTACATCCCGCCCATCAGCGTAGCAAGGCTGCCATTTCTCCATGGCCTGTCCTGCATTTCTGGTTTTGATACTTTTTGCAGCATGGCCCTTTTGACCGATGGGAAGAGAGACTTCTTTGTAGCGCTGATTAGCCTTTCCAGGTTGCTTGGTTGGCCAAAAAGGGCGTATGCGTTTTTTCCTGAATATATTCAGGAAAAAACGCATACGCCCTTTTTGGCCAAGGGCATCATTGTCGACGTTTTGCCGCTTTTCATGTGCTTTAAAGCCGATTCGAATCTACCTCCTGAAACCTGTTTCCTGCAATTCTGCCTTGCTTTCAAATCCTCTTCGTTGCCTTCCCACAATATATTTGTGGACGAGAGTTATCATTTATAACTCAGCAGGTTTGTGAATGGCAGTGCCCCTGAGCTCCATTTTTCAACTGTCTTTTTTGGGAGCTGGCCGCAAAAGCACGGGATTGCCTCAGGCCCTATTCTGGTTCCGGGGGACAGGTTGAGCCTGTGGTTAATTCTTCTTCCTGATGGGAAAATAGAGTGACCTGTGCCTGTCCCAACACCTAGATCTAGTCTCTCATTGGTTGCCCCTCTTCCCGTTCATCCTCAGGACAGATTGCAACCTGTAGGGAACAGGAGCTTAAAGGTGCTGATTCTCCAAGTGGGGAGATTGCTAGTAAAGTAGCTGGAAAGGCGAACCCGAGCACAAGGAGATGAGAAATGAGGTGCGTATTAGAAACCTTCCAAAATCACACGGTGTACCATCTTCTGGGTTTCTCATGCATGTTTTCGATGTAGGAAGATGCCCTTGAAGCTGGAGATTTGGGACCCATGGGATGCGTAGCAGGCAGTATTACTTTAAAGGGTCTGCGTTTGCTCACCCAACCTCACCCAACCTCTCAACCCCAAGAGTGTCCACCCTTATGTCCCATCCAGCTGTGGGTCTAGATATGGTCAATCTAGGTTGCATCACAGCCCCTGAACGAATTTTGTAAGAATTTCTCTCTTTCACTGTCTTTGTTTTACGGGTTTTTAAAAGTAATTTATTTTTATAATGGGGTTTAGCTGCTTTTCATGGCTGTGTTTATGCGGCTTTACACCCAATTGAATCACTTCCAGACAGATATCAATACATAGGTTTTAAGATTCTTAATAGTCACATATATTCCTGTGCGGTGAATAGGGGGTGTTGAGTCCAGTTCACTGAGCAAGGAGTAGGTCTTGTCTATTACATATTGGGTGTATGGAACGGTATCTGAGCGAATTTGAAACCCTTGTTTTATGCATCACCCCACCTCACCTTTCCCGTTAAGCAGCCATAGTGTGTTTTCTAAACGTGTGACTCTGTTCTGTTTTGTAATTCAGTTCAAGTGTAGCAGTTTTTACATTCCCTCTATAAGTGATAGCTTATGATAAGTGTCTTTTTCTGTGTGACTTATTTCACTTAGAATCGTCGTACCTAAATCCACTCATCTTGCTTCTACTAGCCTTATGACATTGATTTCATGTCTGAGTGATATTCCATTGTACATAAGGACCACAACTTCTTTATCCATTTTTCTCTTTCCTGGGATATTTAAGGTGTCATGACGTGGAGGTTCTTGTCAACAGAGCAGCCCTAAACTTTGCGGTGCCTGTGTCTTGCTGATTTTTAGTTTTTCCAATTTATACGCCCATGAGTGGACGTGCCCTATGCTCCCTAAGCTGTGTTTTTTCGATGTTTCAGGACACACCGTACACTTCTCCAGAGTGGCTGTTGGCAATTTACATCCCGCCCATCACCGTAGCAAGGCTGCCATTTCTCCATGGCCTGTCCTGCATTTCTGGTTTTGAAAATTTTTGCAGCATGGCCCTTTTGACCGATGGGAAGCGAGACTTCTTTGTAGCGCTGATTAGCATTTCCAGGTTGCTTGGTTGGCCAAACAGGGCGTATGCGTTTTTTCCTGAATATATTCAGGAAAAAACGCATACGCCCTGTTTGGCCAAGGGCATCATTGTCGACGTTTTGCCACTTTTCATGTGCTTTAAAGGCAATTCGAATCTACCTCCTGAAACCTGTTTCCTGCAATTCTGCCTTGCTTTCAAATCCTCTTCGTTGCCTTCCCTCAATATATCTGTGGATGAGAGTTATCATTTATAACTCTGCGGGTTTGTGAATTGCAGTGTCCCTGAGCTCCATTTTTCAACACGCTTTTTTGAGAGCTGGCCGCAAAAGTGCGGGATTGCCTCAGGCCCTATTCTGCTTCTGGGCGGCGGGCTGAACCTGTGGATAATTCTTCTTCCTGATGGGAAAATAGAGTGACCTGTGCCTGTCCCAACACCTAGATCTAGTCTCTCATTGGTTGCCCCTCTTCCCGTTCATCCTCAGGACAAATTGCAACCTGTAGGGAACAGGAGCTTAAAGGAGCTGATTCTCCAAGTAGGGAGATTGCTAGTAAAGTAGCTGGAAAGGCGAACCCCAGCACAAGGAGATGAGAAATGAGGTGCGTATTAGAAACCTTTCAAAATTACACGGTGTACCATCTTCTGGGTTTCTCATGCATGTTTTCGATGTAGGAAGATGCCCTTGAACCTGGAGATTTGGGACCCATGGGATGGGTACCAGGCAGTATTACTTTAAAGGGTCTGCGTCTGCTCACCCAACCTCACCCAACCTTTCAGCCCCAAGAGTGTCCACCCTTATGTCTCATCCAGCTGTGTGTCTAGATATGGTCAATCCAGGTTGCATCACAGCCTCTGAACGAATTTTGTAAGAATTTCTCTGTCTTTCACTGTCTTTGTTTTACGGGTTTTTAAAAGTAATTTATTTTTATAATGGGGTTTAGCTGCTTTTCCCGGCTGTGTTTATGCGGCTTTCCACCCACTTGACTCACTTCCAGACAGATATCAATACATAGGTTTTAAGATTCTTACTAGTCACATATATTCTTGTGCGGTGAATAGGGGGTGTTGAGTCCAGTTCACTGAGCAAGGAGTAGGTCTTGTCTATTACATATTGGGTGTATGGAACGGTATCTGAGCGAATTTGAAACCCTTGTTTTTTGCATCACCCCACCTCACCTTTCCCGTTAAGCAGCCATAGTGTGTTTTCTAAACGTGTGACTCTGTTCTCTTTTGTAATTCAGTTCAAGTGTAACGGTTTTTACATTCCCTCTATAAGTGATAGCTTATGATAAGTGTCTTTTCCTGTGTGACTTATTTCACTTAGAATCGTCGTACCTAAATCCACTCATCTTGCTTCTACTAGCCTTATGACATTGATTTCATGTCTGAGTGATATTCCATTGTACATAAGGGCCACAACTTCTTTATCCATTTTTCTCTTTCCTGGGATACTTAAGGTGTCATGAAGTGGAGGTTCTTGTCAACAGAGCAGCCCTAAACTTTGGGGTGCCTGTGTCTTGCTGATTTTTAGTTTTCCCAATTTATACGCCCATGAGTGGACGTGCCCTATGCTCCCTAAGCTGTGTTTTTTCGATGTTTTAGGACACACCGTACACTTCTCCAGAGTGGCTGTTGGCAATTTACATCCCGCCCATCAGCGTAGCAAGGCTGCCATTTCTCCATGGCCTGTCCTGCATTTCTGGTTTTGATACTTTTTGCAGCATGGCCCTTTTGACCGATGGGAAGAGAGACTTCTTTGTAGCGCTGATTAGCCTTTCCAGGTTGCTTGGTTGGCCAAAAAGGGCGTATGCGTTTTTTCCTGAATATATTCAGGAAAAAACGCATACGCCCTTTTTGGCCAAGGGCATCATTGTCGACGTTTTGCCGCTTTTCATGTGCTTTAAAGCCGATTCTAATCTACCTCCTGAAACCTGTTTCCTGCAATTCTGCTTTGCTATCAAATCCTCTTCGTTGCCTTCCCACAATATATTTGTGGACGAGAGTTATCATTTATAACTCAGCAGGTTTGTGAATGGCAGTGCCCCTGAGCTCCATTTTTCAACTGTCTTTTTTGGGAGCTGGCCGCAAAAGCACGGGATTGCCTCAGGCCCTATTCTGGTTCCGGGGGACAGGTTGAGCCTGTGGTTAATTCTTCTTCCTGATGGGAAAATAGAGTGACCTGTGCCTGTCCCAACACCTAGATCTAGTCTCTCATTGGTTGCCCCTCTTCCCGTTCATCCTCAGGACAGATTGCAACCTGTAGGGAACAGGAGCTTAAAGGTGCTGATTCTCAAAGTAGGGAGATTGTTGTAAAGTAGCTGGAAAGGCGAACCCCAGCACAAGGAGATGAGAAATGAGGTGCGTATTAGAAACCTTTCAAAATTACACGGTGTACCATCTTCTGGGTTTCTCATGCATGTTTTCGATGTAGGAAGATGCCCTTGAACCTGGAGATTTGGGACCCATGGGATGGGTACCAGGCAGTATTACTTTAAAGGGTCTGCGTCTGCTCACCCAACCTCACCCAACCTTTCAGCCCCAAGAGTGTCCACCCTTATGTCTCATCCAGCTGTGTGTCTAGATATGGTCAATCCAGGTTGCATCACAGCCTCTGAACGAATTTTGTAAGAATTTCTCTGTCTTTCACTGTCTTTGTTTTACGGGTTTTTAAAAGTAATTTATTTTTATAATGGGGTTTAGCTGCTTTTCCCGGCTGTGTTTATGCGGCTTTCCACCCACTTGACTCACTTCCAGACAGATATCAATACATAGGTTTTAAGATTCTTACTAGTCACATATATTCTTGTGCGGTGAAAAGGGGGTGTTGAGTCCAGTTCACTGAGCAAGGAGTAGGTCTTGTCTATTACATATTGGGTGTATGGAACGGTATCTGAGCGAATTTGAAACCCTTGTTTTTTGCATCACCCCACCTCATCTTTCCCGTTAAGCAGCCATAGTGTGTTTTCTAAACGTGTGACTCTGTTCTCTTTTGTAATTCAGTTCAAGTGTAACGGTTTTTACATTCCCTCTATAAGTGATAGCTTATGATAAGTGTCTTTTCCTGTGTGACTTATTTCACTTAGAATCGTCGTACCTAAATCCACTCATCTTGCTTCTACTAGCCTTATGACATTGATTTCATGTCTGAGTGATATTCCATTGTACATAAGGGCCACAACTTCTTTATCCATTTTTCTCTTTCCTGGGATACTTAAGGTGTCATGAAGTGGAGGTTCTTGTCAACAGAGCAGCCCTAAACTTTGGGGTGCCTGTGTCTTGCTGATTTTTAGTTTTCCCAATTTATACGCCCATGAGTGGACGTGCCCTATGCTCCCTAAGCTGTGTTTTTTCGATGTTTTAGGACACACCGTACACTTCTCCAGAGTGGCTGTTGGCAATTTACATCCCGCCCATCAGCGTAGCAAGGCTGCCATTTCTCCATGGCCTGTCCTGCATTTCTGGTTTTGATACTTTTTGCAGCATGGCCCTTTTGACCGATGGGAAGAGAGACTTCTTTGTAGCGCTGATTAGCCTTTCCAGGTTGCTTGGTTGGCCAAAAAGGGCGTATGCGTTTTTTCCTGAATATATTCAGGAAAAAACGCATACGCCCTTTTTGGCCAAGGGCATCATTGTCGACGTTTTGCCGCTTTTCATGTGCTTTAAAGCCGATTCTAATCTACCTCCTGAAACCTGTTTCCTGCAATTCTGCTTTGCTATCAAATCCTCTTCGTTGCCTTCCCACAATATATTTGTGGACGAGAGTTATCATTTATAACTCAGCAGGTTTGTGAATGGCAGTGCCCCTGAGCTCCATTTTTCAACTGTCTTTTTTGGGAGCTGGCCGCAAAAGCACGGGATTGCCTCAGGCCCTATTCTGGTTCCGGGGGACAGGTTGAGCCTGTGGTTAATTCTTCTTCCTGATGGGAAAATAGAGTGACCTGTGCCTGTCCCAACACCTAGATCTAGTCTCTCATTGGTTGCCCCTCTTCCCGTTCATCCTCAGGACAGATTGCAACCTGTAGGGAACAGGAGCTTAAAGGTGCTGATTCTCCAAGTGGGGAGATTGCTAGTAAAGTAGCTGGAAAGGCGAACCCGAGCACAAGGAGATGAGAAATGAGGTGCGTATTAGAAACCTTCCAAAATCACACGGTGTACCATCTTCTGGGTTTCTCATGCATGTTTTCGATGTAGGAAGATGCCCTTGAAGCTGGAGATTTGGGACCCATGGGATGCGTAGCAGGCAGTATTACTTTAAAGGGTCTGCGTTTGCTCACCCAACCTCACCCAACCTCTCAACCCCAAGAGTGTCCACCCTTATGTCCCATCCAGCTGTGGGTCTAGATATGGTCAATCTAGGTTGCATCACAGCCCCTGAACGAATTTTGTAAGAATTTCTCTCTTTCACTGTCTTTGTTTTACGGGTTTTTAAAAGTAATTTATTTTTATAATGGGGTTTAGCTGCTTTTCATGGCTGTGTTTATGCGGCTTTACACCCAATTGAATCACTTCCAGACAGATATCAATACATAGGTTTTAAGATTCTTACTAGTCACATATATTCCTGTGCGGTGAATAGGGGGTGTTGAGTCCAGTTCACTGAGCAAGGAGTAGGTCTTGTCTATTACATATTGGGTGTATGGAACGGTATCTGAGCGAATTTGAAACCCTTGTTTTATGCATCACCCCACCTCACCTTTCCCGTTAAGCAGCCATAGTGTGTTTTCTAAACGTGTGACTCTGTTCTGTTTTGTAATTCAGTTCAACTGTAGCGGTTTTTACATTCCCTCTATAAGTGATAGCTTATGATAAGTGTCTTTTCCTGTGTGACTTATTTCACTTAGAATCGTCGTACCTAAATCCACTCATCTTGCTTCTACTAGCCTTATGACATTGATTTCATGTCTGAGTGATATTCCATTGTACATAAGGACCACAACTTCTTTATCCATTTTTCTCTTTCCTGGGATATTTAAGGTGTCATGACGTGGAGGTTCTTGTCAACAGAGCAGCCCTAAACTTTGCGGTGCCTGTGTCTTGCTGATTTTTAGTTTTTCCAATTTATACGCCCATGAGTGGACGTGCCCTATGCTCCCTAAGCTGTGTTTTTTCGATGTTTCAGGACACACCGTACACTTCTCCAGAGTGGCTGTTGGCAATTTACATCCCGCCCATCACCGTAGCAAGGCTGCCATTTCTCCATGGCCTGTCCTGCATTTCTGGTTTTGAAAATTTTTGCAGCATGGCCCTTTTGACCGATGGGAAGCGAGACTTCTTTGTAGCGCTGATTAGCATTTCCAGGTTGCTTGGTTGGCCAAACAGGGCGTATGCGTTTTTTCCTGAATATATTCAGGAAAAAACGCATACGCCCTGTTTGGCCAAGGGCATCATTGTCGACGTTTTGCCACTTTTCATGTGCTTTAAAGGCGATTCGAATCTACCTCCTGAAACCTGTTTCCTGCAATTCTGCCTTGCTTTCAAATCTTCTTCGTTGCCTTCCCTCAATATATCTGTGGATGAGAGTTATCATTTATAACTCTGCGGGTTTGTGAATTGCAGTGTCCCTGAGCTCCATTTTTCAACACGCCTTTTTGAGAGCTGGCCGCAAAAGTGCGGGATTGCCTCAGGCCCTATTCTGCTTCTGGGCGGCAGGCTGAGCCTGTGGTTAATTCTTCTTCCTGATGGGAAAATAGTGTGACCAGTGTCTGTCCCAACACATAGATCTAGTCTCTCATTGGTTGCCCCTCTTCCCGTTCATCCTCAGGACAAATTGCAACCTGTAGGCAACAGGAGCTTAAAGGTGCTGATTCTCCAAGTAGGGAGATTGCTAGTAAAGTAGCTGGAAAGGCGAACCCGAGCACAAGGAGATGAGAAATGAGGTACGTATTAGAAACCTTTCAAAATCACACGGTGTACCATCATCTGGGTTTCTCATGCATGTTTTCGATGTAGGAAGATGCCCTTGAACCTGGAGATTTGGGACCCATGGGATGGGTACCAGGCAGTATTACTTTAAAGGGTCTGCGTCTGCTCACCCAACCTCACCCAACCTTTCAGCCCCAAGAGTGTCCACCCTTATGTCTCATCCAGCTGTGTGTCTAGATATGGTCAATCCAGGTTGCATCACAGCCTCTGAACGAATTTTGTAAGAATTTCTCTGTCTTTCACTGTCTTTGTTTTACGGGTTTTTAAAAGTAATTTATTTTTATAATGGGGTTTAGCTGCTTTTCCCGGCTGTGTTTATGCGGCTTTCCACCCACTTGACTCACTTCCAGACAGATATCAATACATAGGTTTTAAGATTCTTACTAGTCACATATATTCTTGTGCGGTGAATAGGGGGTGTTGAGTCCAGTTCACTGAGCAAGGAGTAGGTCTTGTCTATTACATATTGGGTGTATGGAACGGTATCTGAGCGAATTTGAAACCCTTGTTTTATGCATCACCCCACCTCACCTTTCCCGTTAAGCAGCCATAGTGTGTTTTCTAAACGTGTGACTCTGTTCTCTTTTGTAATTCAGTTCAAGTGTAGCGGTTTTTACATTCCCTCTATAAGTGATAGCTTATGATAAGTGTCTTTTCCTGTGTGACTTATTTCACTTAGAATCGTCGTACCTAAATCCACTCATCTTGCTTCTACTAGCCTTATGACATTGATTTCATGTCTGAGTGATATTCCATTGTACATAAGGACCACAACTTCTTTATCCATTTTTCTCTTTCCTGGGATACTTAAGGTGTCATGAAGTGGAGGTTCTTGTCAACAGAGCAGCCCTAAACTTTGGGGTGCCTGTGTCTTGCTGATTTTTAGTTTTCCCAATTTATACGCCCATGAGTGGACGTGCCCTATGCTCCCTAAGCTGTGTTTTTTCGATGTTTTAGGACACACCGTACACTTCTCCAGAGTGGCTGTTGGCAATTTACATCCCGCCCATCAGCGTAGCAAGGCTGCCATTTCTCCATGGCCTGTCCTGCATTTCTGGTTTTGATACTTTTTGCAGCATGGCCCTTTTGACCGATGGGAAGAGAGACTTCTTTGTAGCGCTGATTAGCCTTTCCAGGTTGCTTGGTTGGCCAAAAAGGGCGTATGCGTTTTTTCCTGAATATATTCAGGAAAAAACGCATACGCCCTTTTTGGCCAAGGGCATCATTGTCGACGTTTTGCCGCTTTTCATGTGCTTTAAAGCCGATTCGAATCTACCTCCTGAAACCTGTTTCCTGCAATTCTGCCTTGCTTTCAAATCCTCTTCGTTGCCTTCCCACAATATATTTGTGGACGAGAGTTATCATTTATAACTCAGCAGGTTTGTGAATGGCAGTGCCCCTGAGCTCCATTTTTCAACTGTCTTTTTTGGGAGCTGGCCGCAAAAGCACGGGATTGCCTCAGGCCCTATTCTGGTTCCGGGGGACAGGTTGAGCCTGTGGTTAATTCTTCTTCCTGATGGGAAAATAGAGTGACCTGTGCCTGTCCCAACACCTAGATCTAGTCTCTCATTGGTTGCCCCTCTTCCCGTTCATCCTCAGGACAGATTGCAACCTGTAGGGAACAGGAGCTTAAAGGTGCTGATTCTCCAAGTGGGGAGATTGCTAGTAAAGTAGCTGGAAAGGCGAACCCGAGCACAAGGAGATGAGAAATGAGGTGCGTATTAGAAACCTTCCAAAATCACACGGTGTACCATCTTCTGGGTTTCTCATGCATGTTTTCGATGTAGGAAGATGCCCTTGAAGCTGGAGATTTGGGACCCATGGGATGCGTAGCAGGCAGTATTACTTTAAAGGGTCTGCGTTTGCTCACCCAACCTCACCCAACCTCTCAACCCCAAGAGTGTCCACCCTTATGTCCCATCCAGCTGTGGGTCTAGATATGGTCAATCTAGGTTGCATCACAGCCCCTGAACGAATTTTGTAAGAATTTCTCTCTTTCACTGTCTTTGTTTTACGGGTTTTTAAAAGTAATTTATTTTTATAATGGGGTTTAGCTGCTTTTCATGGCTGTGTTTATGCGGCTTTACACCCAATTGAATCACTTCCAGACAGATATCAATACATAGGTTTTAAGATTCTTACTAGTCACATATATTCCTGTGCGGTGAATAGGGGGTGTTGAGTCCAGTTCACTGAGCAAGGAGTAGGTCTTGTCTATTACATATTGGGTGTATGGAACGGTATCTGAGCGAATTTGAAACCCTTGTTTTATGCATCACCCCACCTCACCTTTCCCGTTAAGCAGCCATAGTGTGTTTTCTAAACGTGTGACTCTGTTCTGTTTTGTAATTCAGTTCAACTGTAGCGGTTTTTACATTCCCTCTATAAGTGATAGCTTATGAAAAGTGTCTTTTTCTGTGTGACTTATTTCACTTAGAATCGTCGTACCTAAATCCACTCATCTTGCTTCTACTAGCCTTATGACATTGATTTCATGTCTGAGTGATATTCCATTGTACATAAGGGCCACAACTTCTTTATCCATTTTTCTCTTTCCTGGGATATTTAAGGTGTCATGACGTGGAGGTTCTTGTCAACAGAGCAGCCCTAAACTTTGCGGTGCCTGTGTCTTGCTGATTTTTAGTTTTTCCAATTTATACGCCCATGAGTGGACGTGCCCTATGCTCCCTAAGCTGTGTTTTTTCGATGTTTCAGGACACACCGTACACTTCTCCAGAGTGGCTGTTGGCAATTTACATCCCGCCCATCACCGTAGCAAGGCTGCCATTTCTCCATGGCCTGTCCTGCATTTCTGGTTTTGAAAATTTTTGCAGCATGGCCCTTTTGACCGATGGGAAGCGAGACTTCTTTGTAGCGCTGATTAGCATTTCCAGGTTGCTTGGTTGGCCAAACAGGGCGTATGCGTTTTTTCCTGAATATATTCAGGAAAAAACGCATACGCCCTGTTTGGCCAAGGGCATCATTGTCGACGTTTTGCCACTTTTCATGTGCTTTAAAGGCGATTCGAATCTACCTCCTGAAACCTGTTTCCTGCAATTCTGCCTTGCTTTCAAATCCTCTTCGTTGCCTTCCCTCAATATATCTGTGGATGAGAGTTATCATTTATAACTCTGCGGGTTTGTGAATTGCAGTGTCCCTGAGCTCCATTTTTCAACACGCCTTTTTGAGAGCTGGCCGCAAAAGTGCGGGATTGCCTCAGGCCCTATTCTGCTTCTGGGCGGCAGGCTGAGCCTGTGGTTAATTCTTCTTCCTGATGGGAAAATAGTGTGACCAGTGTCTGTCCCAACACATAGATCTAGTCTCTCATTGGTTGCCCCTCTTCCCGTTCATCCTCAGGACAAATTGCAACCTGTAGGCAACAGGAGCTTAAAGGTGCTGATTCTCCAAGTAGGGAGATTGCTAGTAAAGTAGCTGGAAAGGCGAACCCGAGCACAAGGAGATGAGAAATGAGGTACGTATTAGAAACCTTTCAAAATCACACGGTGTACCATCATCTGGGTTTCTCATGCATGTTTTCGATGTAGGAAGATGCCCTTGAACCTGGAGATTTGGGACCCATGGGATGGGTACCAGGCAGTATTACTTTAAAGGGTCTGCGTCTGCTCACCCAACCTCACCCAACCTTTCAGCCCCAAGAGTGTCCACCCTTATGTCTCATCCAGCTGTGTGTCTAGATATGGTCAATCCAGGTTGCATCACAGCCTCTGAACGAATTTTGTAAGAATTTCTCTGTCTTTCACTGTCTTTGTTTTACGGGTTTTTAAAAGTAATTTATTTTTATAATGGGGTTTAGCTGCTTTTCCCGGCTGTGTTTATGCGGCTTTCCACCCACTTGACTCACTTCCAGACAGATATCAATACATAGGTTTTAAGATTCTTACTAGTCACATATATTCTTGTGCGGTGAATAGGGGGTGTTGAGTCCAGTTCACTGAGCAAGGAGTAGGTCTTGTCTATTACATATTGGGTGTATGGAACGGTATCTGAGCGAATTTGAAACCCTTGTTTTATGCATCACCCCACCTCACCTTTCCCGTTAAGCAGCCATAGTGTGTTTTCTAAACGTGTGACTCTGTTCTCTTTTGTAATTCAGTTCAAGTGTAGCGGTTTTTACATTCCCTCTATAAGTGATAGCTTATGATAAGTGTCTTTTCCTGTGTGACTTATTTCACTTAGAATCGTCGTACCTAAATCCACTCATCTTGCTTCTACTAGCCTTATGACATTGATTTCATGTCTGAGTGATATTCCATTGTACATAAGGACCACAACTTCTTTATCCATTTTTCTCTTTCCTGGGATACTTAAGGTGTCATGAAGTGGAGGTTCTTGTCAACAGAGCAGCCCTAAACTTTGGGGTGCCTGTGTCTTGCTGATTTTTAGTTTTCCCAATTTATACGCCCATGAGTGGACGTGCCCTATGCTCCCTAAGCTGTGTTTTTTCGATGTTTTAGGACACACCGTACACTTCTCCAGAGTGGCTGTTGGCAATTTACATCCCGCCCATCAGCGTAGCAAGGCTGCCATTTCTCCATGGCCTGTCCTGCATTTCTGGTTTTGATACTTTTTGCAGCATGGCCCTTTTGACCGATGGGAAGAGAGACTTCTTTGTAGCGCTGATTAGCCTTTCCAGGTTGCTTGGTTGGCCAAAAAGGGCGTATGCGTTTTTTCCTGAATATATTCAGGAAAAAACGCATACGCCCTTTTTGGCCAAGGGCATCATTGTCGACGTTTTGCCGCTTTTCATGTGCTTTAAAGCCGATTCGAATCTACCTCCTGAAACCTGTTTCCTGCAATTCTGCCTTGCTTTCAAATCCTCTTCGTTGCCTTCCCACAATATATTTGTGGACGAGAGTTATCATTTATAACTCAGCAGGTTTGTGAATGGCAGTGCCCCTGAGCTCCATTTTTCAACTGTCTTTTTTGGGAGCTGGCCGCAAAAGCACGGGATTGCCTCAGGCCCTATTCTGGTTCCGGGGGACAGGTTGAGCCTGTGGTTAATTCTTCTTCCTGATGGGAAAATAGAGTGACCTGTGCCTGTCCCAACACCTAGATCTAGTCTCTCATTGGTTGCCCCTCTTCCCGTTCATCCTCAGGACAGATTGCAACCTGTAGGGAACAGGAGCTTAAAGGTGCTGATTCTCCAAGTGGGGAGATTGCTAGTAAAGTAGCTGGAAAGGCGAACCCGAGCACAAGGAGATGAGAAATGAGGTGCGTATTAGAAACCTTCCAAAATCACACGGTGTACCATCTTCTGGGTTTCTCATGCATGTTTTCGATGTAGGAAGATGCCCTTGAAGCTGGAGATTTGGGACCCATGGGATGCGTAGCAGGCAGTATTACTTTAAAGGGTCTGCGTTTGCTCACCCAACCTCACCCAACCTCTCAACCCCAAGAGTGTCCACCCTTATGTCCCATCCAGCTGTGGGTCTAGATATGGTCAATCTAGGTTGCATCACAGCCCCTGAACGAATTTTGTAAGAATTTCTCTCTTTCACTGTCTTTGTTTTACGGGTTTTTAAAAGTAATTTATTTTTATAATGGGGTTTAGCTGCTTTTCATGGCTGTGTTTATGCGGCTTTACACCCAATTGAATCACTTCCAGACAGATATCAATACATAGGTTTTAAGATTCTTACTAGTCACATATATTCCTGTGCGGTGAATAGGGGGTGTTGAGTCCAGTTCACTGAGCAAGGAGTAGGTCTTGTCTATTACATATTGGGTGTATGGAACGGTATCTGAGCGAATTTGAAACCCTTGTTTTATGCATCACCCCACCTCACCTTTCCCGTTAAGCAGCCATAGTGTGTTTTCTAAACGTGTGACTCTGTTCTGTTTTGTAATTCAGTTCAACTGTAGCGGTTTTTACATTCCCTCTATAAGTGATAGCTTATGAAAAGTGTCTTTTTCTGTGTGACTTATTTCACTTAGATTCTTCGTACCTAAATCCACTCATCTTGCTTCTACTAGCCTTATGACATTGATTTCATGTCTGAGTGATATTCCATTGTACATAAGGACCACAACTTCTTTATCCATTTTTCTCTTTCCTGGGATATTTAAGGTGTCATGACGTGGAGGTTCTTGTCAACAGAGCAGCCCTAAACTTTGCGGTGCCTGTGTCTTGCTGATTTTTAGTTTTTCCAATTTATACGCCCATGAGTGGACGTGCCCTATGCTCCCTAAGCTGTGTTTTTTCGATGTTTCAGGACACACCGTACACTTCTCCAGAGTGGCTGTTGGCAATTTACATCCCGCCCATCACCGTAGCAAGGCTGCCATTTCTCCATGGCCTGTCCTGCATTTCTGGTTTTGAAAATTTTTGCAGCATGGCCCTTTTGACCGATGGGAAGCGAGACTTCTTTGTAGCGCTGATTAGCATTTCCAGGTTGCTTGGTTGGCCAAACAGGGCGTATGCGTTTTTTCCTGAATATATTCAGGAAAAAACGCATACGCCCTGTTTGGCCAAGGGCATCATTGTCGACGTTTTGCCACTTTTCATGTGCTTTAAAGGCGATTCGAATCTACCTCCTGAAACCTGTTTCCTGCAATTCTGCCTTGCTTTCAAATCCTCTTCGTTGCCTTCCCTCAATATATCTGTGGATGAGAGTTATCATTTATAACTCTGCGGGTTTGTGAATTGCAGTGTCCCTGAGCTCCATTTTTCAACACGCCTTTTTGAGAGCTGGCCGCAAAAGTGCGGGATTGCCTCAGGCCCTATTCTGCTTCTGGGCGGCAGGCTGAGCCTGTGGTTAATTCTTCTTCCTGATGGGAAAATAGTGTGACCAGTGTCTGTCCCAACACATAGATCTAGTCTCTCATTGGTTGCCCCTCTTCCCGTTCATCCTCAGGACAAATTGCAACCTGTAGGCAACAGGAGCTTAAAGGTGCTGATTCTCCAAGTAGGGAGATTGCTAGTAAAGTAGCTGGAAAGGCGAACCCGAGCACAAGGAGATGAGAAATGAGGTACGTATTAGAAACCTTTCAAAATCACACGGTGTACCATCATCTGGGTTTCTCATGCATGTTTTCGATGTAGGAAGATGCCCTTGAACCTGGAGATTTGGGACCCATGGGATGGGTACCAGGCAGTATTACTTTAAAGGGTCTGCGTCTGCTCACCCAACCTCACCCAACCTTTCAGCCCCAAGAGTGTCCACCCTTATGTCTCATCCAGCTGTGTGTCTAGATATGGTCAATCCAGGTTGCATCACAGCCTCTGAACGAATTTTGTAAGAATTTCTCTGTCTTTCACTGTCTTTGTTTTACGGGTTTTTAAAAGTAATTTATTTTTATAATGGGGTTTAGCTGCTTTTCCCGGCTGTGTTTATGCGGCTTTCCACCCACTTGACTCACTTCCAGACAGATATCAATACATAGGTTTTAAGATTCTTACTAGTCACATATATTCTTGTGCGGTGAATAGGGGGTGTTGAGTCCAGTTCACTGAGCAAGGAGTAGGTCTTGTCTATTACATATTGGGTGTATGGAACGGTATCTGAGCGAATTTGAAACCCTTGTTTTATGCATCACCCCACCTCACCTTTCCCGTTAAGCAGCCATAGTGTGTTTTCTAAACGTGTGACTCTGTTCTCTTTTGTAATTCAGTTCAAGTGTAGCGGTTTTTACATTCCCTCTATAAGTGATAGCTTATGATAAGTGTCTTTTCCTGTGTGACTTATTTCACTTAGAATCGTCGTACCTAAATCCACTCATCTTGCTTCTACTAGCCTTATGACATTGATTTCATGTCTGAGTGATATTCCATTGTACATAAGGACCACAACTTCTTTATCCATTTTTCTCTTTCCTGGGATACTTAAGGTGTCATGAAGTGGAGGTTCTTGTCAACAGAGCAGCCCTAAACTTTGGGGTGCCTGTGTCTTGCTGATTTTTAGTTTTCCCAATTTATACGCCCATGAGTGGACGTGCCCTATGCTCCCTAAGCTGTGTTTTTTCGATGTTTTAGGACACACCGTACACTTCTCCAGAGTGGCTGTTGGCAATTTACATCCCGCCCATCAGCGTAGCAAGGCTGCCATTTCTCCATGGCCTGTCCTGCATTTCTGGTTTTGATACTTTTTGCAGCATGGCCCTTTTGACCGATGGGAAGAGAGACTTCTTTGTAGCGCTGATTAGCCTTTCCAGGTTGCTTGGTTGGCCAAAAAGGGCGTATGCGTTTTTTCCTGAATATATTCAGGAAAAAACGCATACGCCCTTTTTGGCCAAGGGCATCATTGTCGACGTTTTGCCGCTTTTCATGTGCTTTAAAGCCGATTCGAATCTACCTCCTGAAACCTGTTTCCTGCAATTCTGCCTTGCTTTCAAATCCTCTTCGTTGCCTTCCCACAATATATTTGTGGACGAGAGTTATCATTTATAACTCAGCAGGTTTGTGAATGGCAGTGCCCCTGAGCTCCATTTTTCAACTGTCTTTTTTGGGAGCTGGCCGCAAAAGCACGGGATTGCCTCAGGCCCTATTCTGGTTCCGGGGGACAGGTTGAGCCTGTGGTTAATTCTTCTTCCTGATGGGAAAATAGAGTGACCTGTGCCTGACCCAACACCTAGATCTAGTCTCTCATTGGTTGCCCCTCTTCCCGTTCATCCTTAGGACAGATTGCAACCTGTAGGGAACAGGAGCTTAAAGGTGCTGATTCTCCAAGTGGGGAGATTGCTAGTAAAGTAGCTGGAAAGGCGAACCCGAGCACAAGGAGATGAGAAATGAGGTGCGTATTAGAAACCTTCCAAAATCACACGGTGTACCATCTTCTGGGTTTCTCATGCATGTTTTCGATGTAGGAAGATGCCCTTGAAGCTGGAGATTTGGGACCCATGGGATGCGTAGCAGGCAGTATTACTTTAAAGGGTCTGCGTTTGCTCACCCAACCTCACCCAACCTCTCAACCCCAAGAGTGTCCACCCTTATGTCCCATCCAGCTGTGGGTCTAGATATGGTCAATCTAGGTTGCATCACAGCCCCTGAACGAATTTTGTAAGAATTTCTCTCTTTCACTGTCTTTGTTTTACGGGTTTTTAAAAGTAATTTATTTTTATAATGGGGTTTAGCTGCTTTTCATGGCTGTGTTTATGCGGCTTTACACCCAATTGAATCACTTCCAGACAGATATCAATACATAGGTTTTAAGATTCTTACTAGTCACATATATTCCTGTGCGGTGAATAGGGGGTGTTGAGTCCAGTTCACTGAGCAAGGAGTAGGTCTTGTCTATTACATATTGGGTGTATGGAACGGTATCTGAGCGAATTTGAAACCCTTGTTTTATGCATCACCCCACCTCACCTTTCCCGTTAAGCAGCCATAGTGTGTTTTCTAAACGTGTGACTCTGTTCTGTTTTGTAATTCAGTTCAACTGTAGCGGTTTTTACATTCCCTCTATAAGTGATAGCTTATGATAAGTGTCTTTTCCTGTGTGACTTATTTCACTTAGAATCGTCGTACCTAAATCCACTCATCTTGCTTCTACTAGCCTTATGACATTGATTTCATGTCTGAGTGATATTCCATTGTACATAAGGACCACAACTTCTTTATCCATTTTTCTCTTTCCTGGGATATTTAAGGTGTCATGACGTGGAGGTTCTTGTCAACAGAGCAGCCCTAAACTTTGCGGTGCCTGTGTCTTGCTGATTTTTAGTTTTTCCAATTTATACGCCCATGAGTGGACGTGCCCTATGCTCCCTAAGCTGTGTTTTTTCGATGTTTCAGGACACACCGTACACTTCTCCAGAGTGGCTGTTGGCAATTTACATCCCGCCCATCACCGTAGCAAGGCTGCCATTTCTCCATGGCCTGTCCTGCATTTCTGGTTTTGAAAATTTTTGCAGCATGGCCCTTTTGACCGATGGGAAGCGAGACTTCTTTGTAGCGCTGATTAGCATTTCCAGGTTGCTTGGTTGGCCAAACAGGGCGTATGCGTTTTTTCCTGAATATATTCAGGAAAAAACGCATACGCCCTGTTTGGCCAAGGGCATCATTGTCGACGTTTTGCCACTTTTCATGTGCTTTAAAGGCGATTCGAATCTACCTCCTGAAACCTGTTTCCTGCAATTCTGCCTTGCTTTCAAATCCTCTTCGTTGCCTTCCCTCAATATATCTGTGGATGAGAGTTATCATTTATAACTCTGCGGGTTTGTGAATTGCAGTGTCCCTGAGCTCCATTTTTCAACACGCTTTTTTGAGAGCTGGCCGCAAAAGTGCGGGATTGCCTCAGGCCCTATTCTGCTTCTGGGCGGCAGGCTGAGCCTGTGGTTAATTCTTCTTCCTGATGGGAAAATAGTGTGACCAGTGTCTGTCCCAACACATAGATCTAGTCTCTCATTGGTTGCCCCTCTTCCCGTTCATCCTCAGGACAAATTGCAACCTGTAGGCAACAGGAGCTTAAAGGTGCTGATTCTCCAAGTAGGGAGATTGCTAGTAAAGTAGCTGGAAAGGCGAACCCGAGCACAAGGAGATGAGAAATGAGGTACGTATTAGAAACCTTTCAAAATCACACGGTGTACCATCATCTGGGTTTCTCATGCATGTTTTCGATGTAGGAAGATGCCCTTGAACCTGGAGATTTGGGACCCATGGGATGGGTACCAGGCAGTATTACTTTAGAGGGTCTGCGTCTGCTCACCCAACCTCACCCAACCTTTCAGCCCCAAGAGTGTCCACCATTATGTCTCATCCAGCTGTGTGTCTAGATATGGTCAATCCAGGTTGCATCACAGCCTCTGAACGAATTTTGTAAGAATTTCTCTGTCTTTCACTGTCTTTGTTTTACGGGTTTTTAAAAGTAATTTATTTTTATAATGGGGTTTAGCTGCTTTTCCCGGCTGTGTTTATGCGGCTTTCCACCCACTTGACTCACTTCCAGACAGATATCAATACATAGGTTTTAAGATTCTTACTAGTCACATATATTCTTGTACGGAGAATAGGGGGTGTTGAGTCCAGTTCACTGAGCAAGGAGTAGGTCTTGTCTATTACATATTGGGTGTATGGAACGGTATCTGAGCGAATTTGAAACCCTTGTTTTATGCATCACCCCACCTCACCTTTCCCGTTAAGCAGCCATAGTGTTTTTTCTAAACGTGTGACTCTGTTCTCTTTTGTAATTCAGTTCAAGTGTAGCGTTTTTTACATTCCCTCTATAAGTGATAGCTTATGATAAGTGTCTTTTCCTGTGTGACTTATTTCACTTAGAATCGTCGTACCTAAATCCACTCATCTTGCTTCTACTAGCCTTATGACATTGATTTCATGTCTGAGTGATATTCCATTGTACATAAGGGCCACAACTTCTTTATCCATTTTTCTCTTTCCTGGGATACTTAAGGTGTCATGAAGTGGAGGTTCTTGTCAACAGAGCAGCCCTAAACTTTGGGGTGCCTGTGTCTTGCTGATTTTTAGTTTTCCCAATTTATACGCCCATGAGTGGACGTGCCCTATGCTCCCTAATCTGTGTTTTTTCGATGTTTTAGGACACACCGTACACTTCTCCAGAGTGGCTGTTGGCAATTTACATCCCGCCCATCAGCGTAGCAAGGCTGCCATTTCTCCATGGCCTGTCCTGCATTTCTGGTTTTGATACTTTTTGCAGCATGGCCCTTTTGACCGATGGGAAGAGAGACTTCTTTGTAGTGCTGATTAGCCTTTCCAGGTTGCTTGGTTGGCCAAAAAGGGCGTATGCGTTTTTTCCTGAATATATTCAGGAAAAAACGCATACGCCCTTTTTGGCCAAGGGCATCATTGTCGACGTTTTGCCGCTTTTCATGTGCTTTAAAGCCGATTCGAATCTACCTCCTGAAACCTGTTTCCTGCAATTCTGCTTTGCTTTCAAATCCTCTTCGTTGCCTTCCCACAATATATTTGTGGACGAGAGTTATCATTTATAACTCAGCAGGTTTGTGAATGGCAGTGCCCCTGAGCTCCATTTTTCAACTGTCTTTTTTGGGAGCTGGCCGCAAAAGCACGGGATTGCCTCAGGCCCTATTCTGGTCCCGGGGGACAGGTTGAGCCTGTGGTTAATTCTTCTTCCTGATGGGAAAATAGAGTGACCTGTGCCTGTCCCAACACCTAGATCTAGTCTCTCATTGGTTGCCCCTCTTCCCGTTCATCCTCAGGACAGATTGCAACCTGTAGGGAACAGGAGCTTAAAGGTGCTGATTCTCCAAGTGGGGAGATTGCTAGTAAAGTAGCTGGAAAGGCGAACCCGAGCACAAGGAGATGAGAAATGAGGTGCGTATTAGAAACCTTCCAAAATCACACGGTGTACCATCTTCTGGGTTTCTCATGCATGTTTTCGATGTAGGAAGATGCCCTTGAAGCTGGAGATTTGGGACCCATGGGATGCGTAGCAGGCAGTATTACTTTAAAGGGTCTGTGTTTGCTCACCCAACCTCACCCAACCTCTCAACCCCAAGAGTGTCCACCCTTATGTCCCATCCAGCTGTGGGTCTAGATATGGTCAATCTAGGTTGCATCACAGCCCCTGAACGAATTTTGTAAGAATTTCTCTCTTTCACTGTCTTTGTTTTACGGGTTTTTAAAAGTAATTTATTTTTATAATGGGGTTTAGCTGCTTTTCATGGCTGTGTTTATGCGGCTTTACACCCAATTGAATCACTTCCAGACAGATATCAATACATAGGTTTTAAGATTCTTACTAGTCACATATATTCCTGTGCGGTGAATAGGGGGTGTTGAGTCCAGTTCACTGAGCAAGGAGTAGGTCTTGTCTATTACATATTGGGTGTATGGAACGGTATCTGAGCGAATTTGAAACCCTTGTTTTATGCATCACCCCACCTCACCTTTCCCGTTAAGCAGCCATAGTGTGTTTTCTAAACGTGTGACTCTGTTCTGTTTTGTAATTCAGTTCAACTGTAGCGGTTTTTACATTCCCTCTATAAGTGATAGCTTATGAAAAGTGTCTTTTTCTGTGTGACTTATTTCACTTAGATTCTTCGTACCTAAATCCACTCATCTTGCTTCTACTAGCCTTATGACATTGATTTCATGTCTGAGTGATATTCCATTGTACATAAGGACCACAACTTCTTTATCCATTTTTCTCTTTCCTGGGATATTTAAGGTGTCATGACGTGGAGGTTCTTGTCAACAGAGCAGCCCTAAACTTTGCGGTGCCTGTGTCTTGCTGATTTTTAGTTTTTCCAATTTATACGCCCATGAGTGGACGTGCCCTATGCTCCCTAAGCTGTGTTTTTTCGATGTTTCAGGACACACCGTACACTTCTCCAGAGTGGCTGTTGGCAATTTACATCCCGCCCATCACCATAGCAAGGCTGCCATTTCTCCATGGCCTGTCCTGCATTTCTGGTTTTGAAAATTTTTGCAGCATGGCCCTTTTGACCGATGGGAAGCGAGACTTCTTTGTAGCGCTGATTAGCATTTCCAGGTTGCTTGGTTGGCCAAACAGGGCGTATGCGTTTTTTCCTGAATATATTCAGGAAAAAACGCATACGCCCTGTTTGGCCAAGGGCATCATTGTCGACGTTTTGCCACTTTTCATGTGCTTTAAAGGCGATTCGAATCTACCTCCTGAAACCTGTTTCCTGCAATTCTGCCTTGCTTTCAAATCCTCTTCGTTGCCTTCCCTCAATATATCTGTGGATGAGAGTTATCATTTATAACTCTGCGGGTTTGTGAATTGCAGTGTCCCTGAGCTCCATTTTTCAACACGCCTTTTTGAGAGCTGGCCGCAAAAGTGCGGGATTGCCTCAGGCCCTATTCTGCTTCTGGGCGGCAGGCTGAGCCTGTGGTTAATTCTTCTTCCTGATGGGAAAATAGTGTGACCAGTGTCTGTCCCAACACATAGATCTAGTCTCTCATTGGTTGCCCCTCTTCCCGTTCATCCTCAGGACAAATTGCAACCTGTAGGCAACAGGAGCTTAAAGGTGCTGATTCTCCAAGTAGGGAGATTGCTAGTAAAGTAGCTGGAAAGGCGAACCCGAGCACAAGGAGATGAGAAATGAGGTACGTATTAGAAACCTTTCAAAATCACACGGTGTACCATCATCTGGGTTTCTCATGCATGTTTTCGATGTAGGAAGATGCCCTTGAACCTGGAGATTTGGGACCCATGGGATGGGTACCAGGCAGTATTACTTTAAAGGGTCTGCGTCTGCTCACCCAACCTCACCCAACCTTTCAGCCCCAAGAGTGTCCACCCTTATGTCTCATCCAGCTGTGTGTCTAGATATGGTCAATCCAGGTTGCATCACAGCCTCTGAACGAATTTTGTAAGAATTTCTCTGTCTTTCACTGTCTTTGTTTTACGGGTTTTTAAAAGTAATTTATTTTTATAATGGGGTTTAGCTGCTTTTCCCGGCTGTGTTTATGCGGCTTTCCACCCACTTGACTCACTTCCAGACAGATATCAATACATAGGTTTTAAGATTCTTACTAGTCACATATATTCTTGTGCGGTGAATAGGGGGTGTTGAGTCCAGTTCACTGAGCAAGGAGTAGGTCTTGTCTATTACATATTGGGTGTATGGAACGGTATCTGAGCGAATTTGAAACCCTTGTTTTATGCATCACCCCACCTCACCTTTCCCGTTAAGCAGCCATAGTGTGTTTTCTAAACGTGTGACTCTGTTCTCTTTTGTAATTCAGTTCAAGTGTAGCGGTTTTTACATTCCCTCTATAAGTGATAGCTTATGATAAGTGTCTTTTCCTGTGTGACTTATTTCACTTAGAATCGTCGTACCTAAATCCACTCATCTTGCTTCTACTAGCCTTATGACATTGATTTCATGTCTGAGTGATATTCCATTGTACATAAGGACCACAACTTCTTTATCCATTTTTCTCTTTCCTGGGATATTTAAGGTGTCATGACGTGGAGGTTCTTGTCAACAGAGCAGCCCTAAACTTTGCGGTGCCTGTGTCTTGCTGATTTTTAGTTTTTCCAATTTATACGCCCATGAGTGGACGTGCCCTATGCTCCCTAAGCTGTGTTTTTTCGATGTTTCAGGACACACCGTACACTTCTCCAGAGTGGCTGTTGGCAATTTACATCCCGCCCATCAGCGTAGCAAGGCTGCCATTTCTCCATGGCCTGTCCTGCATTTCTGGTTTTGATACTTTTTGCAGCATGGCCCTTTTGACCGATGGGAAGAGAGACTTCTTTGTAGCGCTGATTAGCCTTTCCAGGTTGCTTGGTTGGCCAAAAAGGGCGTATGCGTTTTTTCCTGAATATATTCAGGAAAAAACGCATACGCCCTTTTTGGCCAAGGGCATCATTGTCGACGTTTTGCCGCTTTTCATGTGCTTTAAAGCCGATTCGAATCTACCTCCTGAAACCTGTTTCCTGCAATTCTGCCTTGCTTTCAAATCCTCTTCGTTGCCTTCCCACAATATATTTGTGGACGAGAGTTATCATTTATAACTCAGCAGGTTTGTGAATGGCAGTGCCCCTGAGCTCCATTTTTCAACTGTCTTTTTTGGGAGCTGGCCGCAAAAGCACGGGATTGCCTCAGGCCCTATTCTGGTTCCGGGGGACAGGTTGAGCCTGTGGTTAATTCTTCTTCCTGATGGGAAAATAGAGTGACCTGTGCCTGTCCCAACACCTAGATCTAGTCTCTCATTGGTTGCCCCTCTTCCCGTTCATCCTCAGGACAGATTGCAACCTGTAGGGAACAGGAGCTTAAAGGTGCTGATTCTCCAAGTGGGGAGATTGCTAGTAAAGTAGCTGGAAAGGCGAACCCGAGCACAAGGAGATGAGAAATGAGGTGCGTATTAGAAACCTTCCAAAATCACACGGTGTACCATCTTCTGGGTTTCTCATGCATGTTTTCGATGTAGGAAGATGCCCTTGAAGCTGGAGATTTGGGACCCATGGGATGCGTAGCAGGCAGTATTACTTTAAAGGGTCTGCGTTTGCTCACCCAACCTCACCCAACCTCTCAACCCCAAGAGTGTCCACCCTTATGTCCCATCCAGCTGTGGGTCTAGATATGGTCAATCTAGGTTGCATCACAGCCCCTGAACGAATTTTGTAAGAATTTCTCTCTTTCACTGTCTTTGTTTTACGGGTTTTTAAAAGTAATTTATTTTTATAATGGGGTTTAGCTGCTTTTCATGGCTGTGTTTATGCGGCTTTACACCCAATTGAATCACTTCCAGACAGATATCAATACATAGGTTTTAAGATTCTTACTAGTCACATATATTCCTGTGCGGTGAATAGGGGGTGTTGAGTCCAGTTCACTGAGCAAGGAGTAGGTCTTGTCTATTACATATTGGGTGTATGGAACGGTATCTGAGCGAATTTGAAACCCTTGTTTTATGCATCACCCCACCTCACCTTTCCCGTTAAGCAGCCATAGTGTGTTTTCTAAACGTGTGACTCTGTTCTGTTTTGTAATTCAGTTCAAGTGTAGCGGTTTTTACATTCCCTCTATAAGTGATAGCTTATGATAAGTGTCTTTTTCTGTGTGACTTATTTCACTTAGAATCGTCGTACCTAAATCCACTCATCTTGCTTCTACTAGCCTTATGACATTGATTTCATGTCTGAGTGATATTCCATTGTACATAAGGACCACAACTTCTTTATCCATTTTTCTCTTTCCTGGGATATTTAAGGTGTCATGACGTGGAGGTTCTTGTCAACAGAGCAGCCCTAAACTTTGCGGTGCCTGTGTCTTGCTGATTTTTAGTTTTTCCAATTTATACGCCCATGAGTGGACGTGCCCTATGCTCCCTAAGCTGTGTTTTTTCGATGTTTCAGGACACACCGTACACTTCTCCAGAGTGGCTGTTGGCAATTTACATCCCGCCCATCACCGTAGCAAGGCTGCCATTTCTCCATGGCCTGTCCTGCATTTCTGGTTTTGAAAATTTTTGCAGCATGGCCCTTTTGACCGATGGGAAGCGAGACTTCTTTGTAGCGCTGATTAGCATTTCCAGGTTGCTTGGTTGGCCAAACAGGGCGTATGCGTTTTTTCCTGAATATATTCAGGAAAAAACGCATACGCCCTGTTTGGCCAAGGGCATCATTGTCGACGTTTTGCCACTTTTCATGTGCTTTAAAGGCGATTCGAATCTACCTCCTGAAACCTGTTTCCTGCAATTCTGCCTTGCTTTCAAATCCTCTTCGTTGCCTTCCCTCAATATATCTGTGGATGAGAGTTATCATTTATAACTCTGCGGGTTTGTGAATTGCAGTGTCCCTGAGCTCCATTTTTCAACACGCTTTTTTGAGAGCTGGCCGCAAAAGTGCGGGATTGCCTCAGGCCCTATTCTGCTTCTGGGCGGCGGGCTGAACCTGTGGATAATTCTTCTTCCTGATGGGAAAATAGAGTGACCTGTGCCTGTCCCAACACCTAGATCTAGTCTCTCATTTGTTGCCCCTCTTCCCGTTCATCCTCAGGACAAATTGCAACCTGTAGGGAACAGGAGCTTAAAGGAGCTGATTCTCCAAGTAGGGAGATTGCTAGTAAAGTAGCTGGAAAGGCGAACCCCAGCACAAGGAGATGAGAAATGAGGTGCGTATTAGAAACCTTTCAAAATTACACGGTGTACCATCTTCTGGGTTTCTCATGCATGTTTTCGATGTAGGAAGATGCCCTTGAACCTGGAGATTTGGGACCCATGGGATGGGTACCAGGCAGTATTACTTTAAAGGGTCTGCGTCTGCTCACCCAACCTCACCCAACCTTTCAGCCCCAAGAGTGTCCACCCTTATGTCTCATCCAGCTGTGTGTCTAGATATGGTCAATCCAGGTTGCATCACAGCCTCTGAACGAATTTTGTAAGAATTTCTCTGTCTTTCACTGTCTTTGTTTTACGGGTTTTTAAAAGTAATTTATTTTTATAATGGGGTTTAGCTGCTTTTCCCGGCTGTGTTTATGCGGCTTTCCACCCACTTGACTCACTTCCAGACAGATATCAATACATAGGTTTTAAGATTCTTACTAGTCACATATATTCTTGTGCGGTGAATAGGGGGTGTTGAGTCCAGTTCACTGAGCAAGGAGTAGGTCTTGTCTATTACATATTGGGTGTATGGAACGGTATCTGAGCGAATTTGAAACCCTTGTTTTTTGCATCACCCCACCTCACCTTTCCCGTTAAGCAGCCATAGTGTGTTTTCTAAACGTGTGACTCTGTTCTCTTTTGTAATTCAGTTCAAGTGTAACGGTTTTTACATTCCCTCTATAAGTGATAGCTTATGATAAGTGTCTTTTCCTGTGTGACTTATTTCACTTAGAATCGTCGTACCTAAATCCACTCATCTTGCTTCTACTAGCCTTATGACATTGATTTCATGTCTGAGTGATATTCCATTGTACATAAGGGCCACAACTTCTTTATCCATTTTTCTCTTTCCTGGGATACTTAAGGTGTCATGAAGTGGAGGTTCTTGTCAACAGAGCAGCCCTAAACTTTGGGGTGCCTGTGTCTTGCTGATTTTTAGTTTTCCCAATTTATACGCCCATGAGTGGACGTGCCCTATGCTCCCTAAGCTGTGTTTTTTCGATGTTTTAGGACACACCGTACACTTCTCCAGAGTGGCTGTTGGCAATTTACATCCCGCCCATCAGCGTAGCAAGGCTGCCATTTCTCCATGGCCTGTCCTGCATTTCTGGTTTTGATACTTTTTGCAGCATGGCCCTTTTGACCGATGGGAAGAGAGACTTCTTTGTAGCGCTGATTAGCCTTTCCAGGTTGCTTGGTTGGCCAAAAAGGGCGTATGCGTTTTTTCCTGAATATATTCAGTAAAAAACGCATACGCCCTTTTTGGCCAAGGGCATCATTGTCGACGTTTTGCCGCTTTTCATGTGCTTTAAAGCCGATTCTAATCTACCTCCTGAAACCTGTTTCCTGCAATTCTGCTTTGCTTTCAAATCCTCTTCGTTGCCTTCCCACAATATATTTGTGGACGAGAGTTATCATTTATAACTCAGCAGGTTTGTGAATGGCAGTGCCCCTGAGCTCCATTTTTCAACTGTCTTTTTTGGGAGCTGGCCGCAAAAGCACGGGATTGCCTCAGGCCCTATTCTGGTTCCGGGGGACAGGTTGAGCCTGTGGTTAATTCTTCTTCCTGATGGGAAAATAGAGTGACCTGTGCCTGTCCCAACACCTAGATCTAGTCTCTCATTGGTTGCCCCTCTTCCCTTTCATCCTCAGGACAGATTGCAACCTGTAGGGAACAGGAGCTTAAAGGTGCTGATTCTCCAAGTAGGGAGATTGCTAGTAAAGTAGCTGGAAAGGCGAACCCCAGCACAAGGAGATGAGAAATGAGGTGCGTATTAGAAACCTTTCAAAATTACACGGTGTACCATCTTCTGGGTTTCTCATGCATGTTTTCGATGTAGGAAGATGCCCTTGAACCTGGAGATTTGGGACCCATGGGATGGGTACCAGGCAGTATTACTTTAAAGGGTCTGCGTCTGCTCACCCAACCTCACCCAACCTTTCAGCCCCAAGAGTGTCCACCCTTATGTCTCATCCAGCTGTGTGTCTAGATATGGTCAATCCAGGTTGCATCACAGCCTCTGAACGAATTTTGTAAGAATTTCTCTGTCTTTCACTGTCTTTGTTTTACGGGTTTTTAAAAGTAATTTATTTTTATAATGGGGTTTAGCTGCTTTTCCCGGCTGTGTTTATGCGGCTTTCCACCCACTTGACTCACTTCCAGACAGATATCAATACATAGGTTTTAAGATTCTTACTAGTCACATATATTCTTGTGCGGTGAAAAGGGGGTGTTGAGTCCAGTTCACTGAGCAAGGAGTAGGTCTTGTCTATTACATATTGGGTGTATGGAACGGTATCTGAGCGAATTTGAAACCCTTGTTTTTTGCATCACCCCACCTCATCTTTCCCGTTAAGCAGCCATAGTGTGTTTTCTAAACGTGTGACTCTGTTCTCTTTTGTAATTCAGTTCAAGTGTAACGGTTTTTACATTCCCTCTATAAGTGATAGCTTATGATAAGTGTCTTTTCCTGTGTGACTTATTTCACTTAGAATCGTCGTACCTAAATCCACTCATCTTGCTTCTACTAGCCTTATGACATTGATTTCATGTCTGAGTGATATTCCATTGTACATAAGGGCCACAACTTCTTTATCCATTTTTCTCTTTCCTGGGATACTTAAGGTGTCATGAAGTGGAGGTTCTTGTCAACAGAGCAGCCCTAAACTTTGGGGTGCCTGTGTCTTGCTGATTTTTAGTTTTCCCAATTTATACGCCCATGAGTGGACGTGCCCTATGCTCCCTAAGCTGTGTTTTTTCGATGTTTTAGGACACACCGTACACTTCTCCAGAGTGGCTGTTGGCAATTTACATCCCGCCCATCAGCGTAGCAAGGCTGCCATTTCTCCATGGCCTGTCCTGCATTTCTGGTTTTGATACTTTTTGCAGCATGGCCCTTTTGACCGATGGGAAGAGAGACTTCTTTGTAGCGCTGATTAGCCTTTCCAGGTTGCTTGGTTGGCCAAAAAGGGCGTATGCGTTTTTTCCTGAATATATTCAGGAAAAAACGCATACGCCCTTTTTGGCCAAGGGCATCATTGTCGACGTTTTGCCGCTTTTCATGTGCTTTAAAGCCGATTCTAATCTACCTCCTGAAACCTGTTTCCTGCAATTCTGCTTTGCTATCAAATCCTCTTCGTTGCCTTCCCACAATATATTTGTGGACGAGAGTTATCATTTATAACTCAGCAGGTTTGTGAATGGCAGTGCCCCTGAGCTCCATTTTTCAACTGTCTTTTTTGGGAGCTGGCCGCAAAAGCACGGGATTGCCTCAGGCCCTATTCTGGTTCCGGGGGACAGGTTGAGCCTGTGGTTAATTCTTCTTCCTGATGGGAAAATAGAGTGACCTGTGCCTGTCCCAACACCTAGATCTAGTCTCTCATTGGTTGCCCCTCTTCCCGTTCATCCTCAGGACAGATTGCAACCTGTAGGGAACAGGAGCTTAAAGGTGCTGATTCTCCAAGTGGGGAGATTGCTAGTAAAGTAGCTGGAATGGCGAACCCGAGCACAAGGAGATGAGAAATGAGGTGCGTATTAGAAACCTTCCAAAATCACACGGTGTACCATCTTCTGGGTTTCTCATGCATGTTTTCGATGTAGGAAGATGCCCTTGAAGCTGGAGATTTGGGACCCATGGGATGCGTAGCAGGCAGTATTACTTTAAAGGGTCTGCGTTTGCTCACCCAACCTCACCCAACCTCTCAACCCCAAGAGTGTCCACCCTTATGTCCCATCCAGCTGTGGGTCTAGATATGGTCAATCTAGGTTGCATCACAGCCCCTGAACGAATTTTGTAAGAATTTCTCTCTTTCACTGTCTTTGTTTTACGGGTTTTTAAAAGTAATTTATTTTTATAATGGGGTTTAGCTGCTTTTCATGGCTGTGTTTATGCGGCTTTACACCCAATTGAATCACTTCCAGACAGATATCAATACATAGGTTTTAAGATTCTTACTAGTCACATATATTCCTGTGCGGTGAATAGGGGGTGTTGAGTCCAGTTCACTGAGCAAGGAGTAGGTCTTGTCTATTACATATTGGGTGTATGGAACGGTATCTGAGCGAATTTGAAACCCTTGTTTTATGCATCACCCCACCTCACCTTTCCCGTTAAGCAGCCATAGTGTGTTTTCTAAACGTGTGACTCTGTTCTCTTTTGTAATTCAGTTCAAGTGTAGCGGTTTTTACATTCCCTCTATAAGTGATAGCTTATGATAAGTGTCTTTTCCTGTGTGACTTATTTCACTTAGAATCGTCGTACCTAAATCCACTCATCTTGCTTCTACTAGCCTTATGACATTGATTTCATGTCTGAGTGATATTCCATTGTACATAAGGACCACAACTTCTTTATCCATTTTTCTCTTTCCTGGGATACTTAAGGTGTCATGAAGTGGAGGTTCTTGTCAACAGAGCAGCCCTAAACTTTGGGGTGCCTGTGTCTTGCTGATTTTTAGTTTTCCCAATTTATACGCCCATGAGTGGACGTGCCCTATGCTCCCTAAGCTGTGTTTTTTCGATGTTTTAGGACACACCGTACACTTCTCCAGAGTGGCTGTTGGCAATTTACATCCCGCCCATCAGCGTAGCAAGGCTGCCATTTCTCCATGGCGTGTCCTGCATTTCTGGTTTTGATACTTTTTGCAGCATGGCCCTTTTGACCGATGGGAAGAGAGACTTCTTTGTAGCGCTGATTAGCCTTTCCAGGTTGCTTGGTTGGCCAAAAAGGGCGTATGCGTTTTTTCCTGAATATATTCAGGAAAAAACGCATACGCCCTTTTTGGCCAAGGGCATCATTGTCGACGTTTTGCCGCTTTTCATGTGCTTTAAAGCCGATTCGAATCTACCTCCTGAAACCTGTTTCCTGCAATTCTGCCTTGCTTTCAAATCCTCTTCGTTGCCTTCCCACAATATATTTGTGGACGAGAGTTATCATTTATAACTCAGCAGGTTTGTGAATGGCAGTGCCCCTGAGCTCCATTTTTCAACTGTCTTTTTTGGGAGCTGGCCGCAAAAGCACGGGATTGCCTCAGGCCCTATTCTGGTTCCGGGGGACAGGTTGAGCCTGTGGTTAATTCTTCTTCCTGATGGGAAAATAGAGTGACCTGTGCCTGTCCCAACACCTAGATCTAGTCTCTCATTGGTTGCCCCTCTTCCCGTTCATCCTCAGGACAGATTGCAACCTGTAGGGAACAGGAGCTTAAAGGTGCTGATTCTCCAAGTGGGGAGATTGCTAGTAAAGTAGCTGGAAAGGCGAACCCGAGCACAAGGAGATGAGAAATGAGGTGCGTATTAGAAACCTTCCAAAATCACACGGTGTACCATCTTCTGGGTTTCTCATGCATGTTTTCGATGTAGGAAGATGCCCTTGAAGCTGGAGATTTGGGACCCATGGGATGCGTAGCAGGCAGTATTACTTTAAAGGGTCTGCGTTTGCTCACCCAACCTCACCCAACCTCTCAACCCCAAGAGTGTCCACCCTTATGTCCCATCCAGCTGTGGGTCTAGATATGGTCAATCTAGGTTGCATCACAGCCCCTGAACGAATTTTGTAAGAATTTCTCTCTTTCACTGTCTTTGTTTTACGGGTTTTTAAAAGTAATTTATTTTTATAATGGGGTTTAGCTGCTTTTCATGGCTGTGTTTATGCGGCTTTACACCCAATTGAATCACTTCCAGACAGATATCAATACATAGGTTTTAAGATTCTTACTAGTCACATATATTCCTGTGCGGTGAATAGGGGGTGTTGAGTCCAGTTCACTGAGCAAGGAGTAGGTCTTGTCTATTACATATTGGGTGTATGGAACGGTATCTGAGCGAATTTGAAACCCTTGTTTTATGCATCACCCCACCTCACCTTTCCCGTTAAGCAGCCATAGTGTGTTTTCTAAACGTGTGACTCTGTTCTGTTTTGTAATTCAGTTCAACTGTAGCGGTTTTTACATTCCCTCTATAAGTGATAGCTTATGATAAGTGTCTTTTCCTGTGTGACTTATTTCACTTAGAATCGTCGTACCTAAATCCACTCATCTTGCTTCTACTAGCCTTATGACATTGATTTCATGTCTGAGTGATATTCCATTGTACATAAGGACCACAACTTCTTTATCCATTTTTCTCTTTCCTGGGATATTTAAGGTGTCATGACGTGGAGGTTCTTGTCAACAGAGCAGCCCTAAACTTTGCGGTGCCTGTGTCTTGCTGATTTTTAGTTTTTCCAATTTATACGCCCATGAGGGGACGTGCCCTATGCTCCCTAAGCTGTGTTTTTTCGATGTTTCAGGACACACCGTACACTTCTCCAGAGTGGCTGTTGGCAATTTACATCCCGCCCATCACCGTAGCAAGGCTGCCATTTCACCATGGCCTGTCCTGCATTTCTGGTTTTGAAAATTTTTGCAGCATGGCCCTTTTGACCGATGGGAAGCGAGACTTCTTTGTAGCGCTGATTAGCATTTCCAGGTTGCTTGGTTGGCCAAACAGGGCGTATGCGTTTTTTCCTGAATATATTCAGGAAAAAACGCATACGCCCTGTTTGGCCAAGGGCATCATTGTCGACGTTTTGCCACTTTTCATGTGCTTTAAAGGCGATTCGAATCTACCTCCTGAAACCTGTTTCCTGCAATTCTGCCTTGCTTTCAAATCCTCTTCGTTGCCTTCCCTCAATATATCTGTGGATGAGAGTTATCATTTATAACTCTGCGGGTTTGTGAATTGCAGTGTCCCTGAGCTCCATTTTTCAACACGCCTTTTTGAGAGCTGGCCGCAAAAGTGCGGGATTGCCTCAGGCCCTATTCTGCTTCTGGGCGGCAGGCTGAGCCTGTGGTTAATTCTTCTTCCTGATGGGAAAATAGTGTGACCAGTGTCTGTCCCAACACATAGATCTAGTCTCTCATTGGTTGCCCCTCTTCCCGTTCATCCTCAGGACAAATTGCAACCTGTAGGCAACAGGAGCTTAAAGGTGCTGATTCTCCAAGTAGGGAGATTGCTAGTAAAGTAGCTGGAAAGGCGAACCCGAGCACAAGGAGATGAGAAATGAGGTACGTATTAGAAACCTTTCAAAATCACACGGTGTACCATCATCTGGGTTTCTCATGCATGTTTTCGATGTAGGAAGATGCCCTTGAACCTGGAGATTTGGGACCCATGGGATGGGTACCAGGCAGTATTACTTTAAAGGGTCTGCGTCTGCTCACCCAACCTCACCCAACCTTTCAGCCCCAAGAGTGTCCACCCTTATGTCTCATCCAGCTGTGTGTCTAGATATGGTCAATCCAGGTTGCATCACAGCCTCTGAACGAATTTTGTAAGAATTTCTCTGTCTTTCACTGTCTTTGTTTTACGGGTTTTTAAAAGTAATTTATTTTTATAATGGGGTTTAGCTGCTTTTCCCGGCTGTGTTTATGCGGCTTTCCACCCACTTGACTCACTTCCAGACAGATATCAATACATAGGTTTTAAGATTCTTACTAGTCACATATATTCTTGTGCGGTGAATAGGGGGTGTTGAGTCCAGTTCACTGAGCAAGGAGTAGGTCTTGTCTATTACATATTGGGTGTATGGAACGGTATCTGAGCGAATTTGAAACCCTTGTTTTATGCATCACCCCACCTCACCTTTCCCGTTAAGCAGCCATAGTGTGTTTTCTAAACGTGTGACTCTGTTCTGTTTTGTAATTCAGTTCAAGTGTAGCGGTTTTTACATTCCCTCTATAAGTGATAGCTTATGATAAGTGTCTTTTTCTGTGTGACTTATTTCACTTAGAATCGTCGTACCTAAATCCACTCATCTTGCTTCTACTAGCCTTATGACATTGATTTCATGTCTGAGTGATATTCCATTGTACATAAGGACCACAACTTCTTTATCCATTTTTCTCTTTCCTGGGATATTTAAGGTGTCATGACGTGGAGGTTCTTGTCAACAGAGCAGCCCTAAACTTTGCGGTGCCTGTGTCTTGCTGATTTTTAGTTTTTCCAATTTATACGCCCATGAGTGGACGTGCCCTATGCTCCCTAAGCTGTGTTTTTTCGATGTTTCAGGACACACCGTACACTTCTCCAGAGTGGCTGTTGGCAATTTACATCCCGCCCATCAGCGTAGCAAGGCTGCCATTTCTCCATGGCCTGTCCTGCATTTCTGGTTTTGAAAATTTTTGCAGCATGGCCCTTTTGACCGATGGGAAGCGAGACTTCTTTGTAGCGCAGATTAGCATTTCCAGGTTGCTTGGTTGGCCAAAAAGGGCGTATGCGTTTTTTCCTGAATATATTCAGGAAAAAACGCATACGCCCTGTTTGGCCAAGGGCATCATTGTCGACGTTTTGCCACTTTTCATGTGCTTTAAAGGCGATTCGAATCTACCTCCTGAAACCTGTTTCCTGCAATTCTGCCTTGCTTTCAAATCCTCTTCGTTGCCTTCCCTCAATATATCTGTGGATGAGAGTTATCATTTATAACTCTGCGGGTTTGTGAATTGCAGTGTCCCTGAGCTCCATTTTTCAACACGCTTTTTTGAGAGCTGGCCGCAAAAGTGCGGGATTGCCTCAGGCCCTATTCTGCTTCTGGGCGGCGGGCTGAACCTGTGGATAATTCTTCTTCCTGATGGGAAAATAGAGTGACCTGTGCCTGTCCCAACACCTAGATCTAGTCTCTCATTTGTTGCCCCTCTTCCCGTTCATCCTCAGGACAAATTGCAACCTGTAGGGAACAGGAGCTTAAAGGAGCTGATTCTCCAAGTAGGGAGATTGCTAGTAAAGTAGCTGGAAAGGCGAACCCCAGCACAAGGAGATGAGAAATGAGGTGCGTATTAGAAACCTTTCAAAATTACACGGTGTACCATCTTCTGGGTTTCTCATGCATGTTTTCGATGTAGGAAGATGCCCTTGAACCTGGAGATTTGGGACCCATGGGATGGGTACCAGGCAGTATTACTTTAAAGGGTCTGCGTCTGCTCACCCAACCTCACCCAACCTTTCAGCCCCAAGAGTGTCCACCCTTATGTCTCATCCAGCTGTGTGTCTAGATATGGTCAATCCAGGTTGCATCACAGCCTCTGAACGAATTTTGTAAGAATTTCTCTGTCTTTCACTGTCTTTGTTTTACGGGTTTTTAAAAGTAATTTATTTTTATAATGGGGTTTAGCTGCTTTTCCCGGCTGTGTTTATGCGGCTTTCCACCCACTTGACTCACTTCCAGACAGATATCAATACATAGGTTTTAAGATTCTTACTAGTCACATATATTCTTGTGCGGTGAATAGGGGGTGTTGAGTCCAGTTCACTGAGCAAGGAGTAGGTCTTGTCTATTACATATTGGGTGTATGGAACGGTATCTGAGCGAATTTGAAACCCTTGTTTTTTGCATCACCCCACCTCACCTTTCCCGTTAAGCAGCCATAGTGTGTTTTCTAAACGTGTGACTCTGTTCTCTTTTGTAATTCAGTTCAAGTGTAACGGTTTTTACATTCCCTCTATAAGTGATAGCTTATGATAAGTGTCTTTTCCTGTGTGACTTATTTCACTTAGAATCGTCGTACCTAAATCCACTCATCTTGCTTCTACTAGCCTTATGACATTGATTTCATGTCTGAGTGATATTCCATTGTACATAAGGGCCACAACTTCTTTATCCATTTTTCTCTTTCCTGGGATACTTAAGGTGTCATGAAGTGGAGGTTCTTGTCAACAGAGCAGCCCTAAACTTTGGGGTGCCTGTGTCTTGCTGATTTTTAGTTTTCCCAATTTATACGCCCATGAGTGGACGTGCCCTATGCTCCCTAAGCTGTGTTTTTTCGATGTTTTAGGACACACCGTACACTTCTCCAGAGTGGCTGTTGGCAATTTACATCCCGCCCATCAGCGTAGCAAGGCTGCCATTTCTCCATGGCCTGTCCTGCATTTCTGGTTTTGATACTTTTTGCAGCATGGCCCTTTTGACCGATGGGAAGAGAGACTTCTTTGTAGCGCTGATTAGCCTTTCCAGGTTGCTTGGTTGGCCAAAAAGGGCGTATGCGTTTTTTCCTGAATATATTCAGGAAAAAACGCATACGCCCTTTTTGGCCAAGGGCATCATTGTCGACGTTTTGCCGCTTTTCATGTGCTTTAAAGCCGATTCTAATCTACCTCCTGAAACCTGTTTCCTGCAATTCTGCTTTGCTTTCAAATCCTCTTCGTTGCCTTCCCACAATATATTTGTGGACGAGAGTTATCATTTATAACTCAGCAGGTTTGTGAATGGCAGTGCCCCTGAGCTCCATTTTTCAACTGTCTTTTTTGGGAGCTGGCCGCAAAAGCACGGGATTGCCTCAGGCCCTATTCTGGTTCCGGGGGACAGGTTGAGCCTGTGGTTAATTCTTCTTCCTGATGGGAAAATAGAGTGACCTGTGCCTGTCCCAACACCTAGATCTAGTCTCTCATTGGTTGCCCCTCTTCCCGTTCATCCTCAGGACAGATTGCAACCTGTAGGGAACAGGAGCTTAAAGGTGCTGATTCTCCAAGTAGGGAGATTGCTAGTAAAGTAGCTGGAAAGGCGAACCCCAGCACAAGGAGATGAGAAATGAGGTGCGTATTAGAAACCTTTCAAAATTACACGGTGTACCATCTTCTGGGTTTCTCATGCATGTTTTCGATGTAGGAAGATGCCCTTGAACCTGGAGATTTGGGACCCATGGGATGGGTACCAGGCAGTATTACTTTAAAGGGTCTGCGTCTGCTCACCCAACCTCACCCAACCTTTCAGCCCCAAGAGTGTCCACCCTTATGTCTCATCCAGCTGTGTGTCTAGATATGGTCAATCCAGGTTGCATCACAGCCTCTGAACGAATTTTGTAAGAATTTCTCTGTCTTTCACTGTCTTTGTTTTACGGGTTTTTAAAAGTAATTTATTTTTATAATGGGGTTTAGCTGCTTTTCCCGGCTGTGTTTATGCGGCTTTCCACCCACTTGACTCACTTCCAGACAGATATCAATACATAGGTTTTAAGATTCTTACTAGTCACATATATTCTTGTGCGGTGAAAAGGGGGTGTTGAGTCCAGTTCACTGAGCAAGGAGTAGGTCTTGTCTATTACATATTGGGTGTATGGAACGGTATCTGAGCGAATTTGAAACCCTTGTTTTTTGCATCACCCCACCTCATCTTTCCCGTTAAGCAGCCATAGTGTGTTTTCTAAACGTGTGACTCTGTTCTCTTTTGTAATTCAGTTCAAGTGTAACGGTTTTTACATTCCCTCTATAAGTGATAGCTTATGATAAGTGTCTTTTCCTGTGTGACTTATTTCACTTAGAATCGTCGTACCTAAATCCACTCATCTTGCTTCTACTAGCCTTATGACATTGATTTCATGTCTGAGTGATATTCCATTGTACATAAGGGCCACAACTTCTTTATCCATTTTTCTCTTTCCTGGGATACTTAAGGTGTCATGAAGTGGAGGTTCTTGTCAACAGAGCAGCCCTAAACTTTGGGGTGCCTGTGTCTTGCTGATTTTTAGTTTTCCCAATTTATACGCCCATGAGTGGACGTGCCCTATGCTCCCTAAGCTGTGTTTTTTCGATGTTTTAGGACACACCGTACACTTCTCCAGAGTGGCTGTTGGCAATTTACATCCCGCCCATCAGCGTAGCAAGGCTGCCATTTCTCCATGGCCTGTCCTGCATTTCTGGTTTTGATACTTTTTGCAGCATGGCCCTTTTGACCGATGGGAAGAGAGACTTCTTTGTAGCGCTGATTAGCCTTTCCAGGTTGCTTGGTTGGCCAAAAAGGGCGTATGCGTTTTTTCCTGAATATATTCAGGAAAAAACGCATACGCCCTTTTTGGCCAAGGGCATCATTGTCGACGTTTTGCCGCTTTTCATGTGCTTTAAAGCCGATTCTAATCTACCTCCTGAAACCTGTTTCCTGCAATTCTGCTTTGCTATCAAATCCTCTTCGTTGCCTTCCCACAATATATTTGTGGACGAGAGTTATCATTTATAACTCAGCAGGTTTGTGAATGGCAGTGCCCCTGAGCTCCATTTTTCAACTGTCTTTTTTGGGAGCTGGCCGCAAAAGCACGGGATTGCCTCAGGCCCTATTCTGGTTCCGGGGGACAGGTTGAGCCTGTGGTTAATTCTTCTTCCTGATGGGAAAATAGAGTGACCTGTGCCTGTCCCAACACCTAGATCTAGTCTCTCATTGGTTGCCCCTCTTCCCGTTCATCCTCAGGACAGATTGCAACCTGTAGGGAACAGGAGCTTAAAGGTGCTGATTCTCCAAGTGGGGAGATTGCTAGTAAAGTAGCTGGAATGGCGAACCCGAGCACAAGGAGATGAGAAATGAGGTGCGTATTAGAAACCTTCCAAAATCACACGGTGTACCATCTTCTGGGTTTCTCATGCATGTTTTCGATGTAGGAAGATGCCCTTGAAGCTGGAGATTTGGGACCCATGGGATGCGTAGCAGGCAGTATTACTTTAAAGGGTCTGCGTTTGCTCACCCAACCTCACCCAACCTCTCAACCCCAAGAGTGTCCACCCTTATGTCCCATCCAGCTGTGGGTCTAGATATGGTCAATCTAGGTTGCATCACAGCCCCTGAACGAATTTTGTAAGAATTTCTCTCTTTCACTGTCTTTGTTTTACGGGTTTTTAAAAGTAATTTATTTTTATAATGGGGTTTAGCTGCTTTTCATGGCTGTGTTTATGCGGCTTTACACCCAATTGAATCACTTCCAGACAGATATCAATACATAGGTTTTAAGATTCTTACTAGTCACATATATTCCTGTGCGGTGAATAGGGGGTGTTGAGTCCAGTTCACTGAGCAAGGAGTAGGTCTTGTCTATTACATATTGGGTGTATGGAACGGTATCTGAGCGAATTTGAAACCCTTGTTTTATGCATCACCCCACCTCACCTTTCCCGTTAAGCAGCCATAGTGTGTTTTCTAAACGTGTGACTCTGTTCTCTTTTGTAATTCAGTTCAAGTGTAGCGGTTTTTACATTCCCTCTATAAGTGATAGCTTATGATAAGTGTCTTTTCCTGTGTGACTTATTTCACTTAGAATCGTCGTACCTAAATCCACTCATCTTGCTTCTACTAGCCTTATGACATTGATTTCATGTCTGAGTGATATTCCATTGTACATAAGGACCACAACTTCTTTATCCATTTTTCTCTTTCCTGGGATACTTAAGGTGTCATGAAGTGGAGGTTCTTGTCAACAGAGCAGCCCTAAACTTTGGGGTGCCTGTGTCTTGCTGATTTTTAGTTTTCCCAATTTATACGCCCATGAGTGGACGTGCCCTATGCTCCCTAAGCTGTGTTTTTTCGATGTTTTAGGACACACCGTACACTTCTCCAGAGTGGCTGTTGGCAATTTACATCCCGCCCATCAGCGTAGCAAGGCTGCCATTTCTCCATGGCGTGTCCTGCATTTCTGGTTTTGATACTTTTTGCAGCATGGCCCTTTTGACCGATGGGAAGAGAGACTTCTTTGTAGCGCTGATTAGCCTTTCCAGGTTGCTTGGTTGGCCAAAAAGGGCGTATGCGTTTTTTCCTGAATATATTCAGGAAAAAACGCATACGCCCTTTTTGGCCAAGGGCATCATTGTCGACGTTTTGCCGCTTTTCATGTGCTTTAAAGCCGATTCGAATCTACCTCCTGAAACCTGTTTCCTGCAATTCTGCCTTGCTTTCAAATCCTCTTCGTTGCCTTCCCACAATATATTTGTGGACGAGAGTTATCATTTATAACTCAGCAGGTTTGTGAATGGCAGTGCCCCTGAGCTCCATTTTTCAACTGTCTTTTTTGGGAGCTGGCCGCAAAAGCACGGGATTGCCTCAGGCCCTATTCTGGTTCCGGGGGACAGGTTGAGCCTGTGGTTAATTCTTCTTCCTGATGGGAAAATAGAGTGACCTGTGCCTGTCCCAACACCTAGATCTAGTCTCTCATTGGTTGCCCCTCTTCCCGTTCATCCTCAGGACAGATTGCAACCTGTAGGGAACAGGAGCTTAAAGGTGCTGATTCTCCAAGTGGGGAGATTGCTAGTAAAGTAGCTGGAAAGGCGAACCCGAGCACAAGGAGATGAGAAATGAGGTGCGTATTAGAAACCTTCCAAAATCACACGGTGTACCATCTTCTGGGTTTCTCATGCATGTTTTCGATGTAGGAAGATGCCCTTGAAGCTGGAGATTTGGGACCCATGGGATGCGTAGCAGGCAGTATTACTTTAAAGGGTCTGCGTTTGCTCACCCAACCTCACCCAACCTCTCAACCCCAAGAGTGTCCACCCTTATGTCCCATCCAGCTGTGGGTCTAGATATGGTCAATCTAGGTTGCATCACAGCCCCTGAACGAATTTTGTAAGAATTTCTCTCTTTCACTGTCTTTGTTTTACGGGTTTTTAAAAGTAATTTATTTTTATAATGGGGTTTAGCTGCTTTTCATGGCTGTGTTTATGCGGCTTTACACCCAATTGAATCACTTCCAGACAGATATCAATACATAGGTTTTAAGATTCTTACTAGTCACATATATTCCTGTGCGGTGAATAGGGGGTGTTGAGTCCAGTTCACTGAGCAAGGAGTAGGTCTTGTCTATTACATATTGGGTGTATGGAACGGTATCTGAGCGAATTTGAAACCCTTGTTTTATGCATCACCCCACCTCACCTTTCCCGTTAAGCAGCCATAGTGTGTTTTCTAAACGTGTGACTCTGTTCTGTTTTGTAATTCAGTTCAACTGTAGCGGTTTTTACATTCCCTCTATAAGTGATAGCTTATGATAAGTGTCTTTTCCTGTGTGACTTATTTCACTTAGAATCGTCGTACCTAAATCCACTCATCTTGCTTCTACTAGCCTTATGACATTGATTTCATGTCTGAGTGATATTCCATTGTACATAAGGACCACAACTTCTTTATCCATTTTTCTCTTTCCTGGGATATTTAAGGTGTCATGACGTGGAGGTTCTTGTCAACAGAGCAGCCCTAAACTTTGCGGTGCCTGTGTCTTGCTGATTTTTAGTTTTTCCAATTTATACGCCCATGAGTGGACGTGCCCTATGCTCCCTAAGCTGTGTTTTTTCGATGTTTCAGGACACACCGTACACTTCTCCAGAGTGGCTGTTGGCAATTTACATCCCGCCCATCACCGTAGCAAGGCTGCCATTTCACCATGGCCTGTCCTGCATTTCTGGTTTTGAAAATTTTTGCAGCATGGCCCTTTTGACCGATGGGAAGCGAGACTTCTTTGTAGCGCTGATTAGCATTTCCAGGTTGCTTGGTTGGCCAAACAGGGCGTATGCGTTTTTTCCTGAATATATTCAGGAAAAAACGCATACGCCCTGTTTGGCCAAGGGCATCATTGTCGACGTTTTGCCACTTTTCATGTGCTTTAAAGGCGATTCGAATCTACCTCCTGAAACCTGTTTCCTGCAATTCTGCCTTGCTTTCAAATCCTCTTCGTTGCCTTCCCTCAATATATCTGTGGATGAGAGTTATCATTTATAACTCTGCGGGTTTGTGAATTGCAGTGTCCCTGAGCTCCATTTTTCAACACGCCTTTTTGAGAGCTGGCCGCAAAAGTGCGGGATTGCCTCAGGCCCTATTCTGCTTCTGGGCGGCAGGCTGAGCCTGTGGTTAATTCTTCTTCCTGATGGGAAAATAGTGTGACCAGTGTCTGTCCCAACACATAGATCTAGTCTCTCATTGGTTGCCCCTCTTCCCGTTCATCCTCAGGACAAATTGCAACCTGTAGGCAACAGGAGCTTAAAGGTGCTGATTCTCCAAGTAGGGAGATTGCTAGTAAAGTAGCTGGAAAGGCGAACCCGAGCACAAGGAGATGAGAAATGAGGTACGTATTAGAAACCTTTCAAAATCACACGGTGTACCATCATCTGGGTTTCTCATGCATGTTTTCGATGTAGGAAGATGCCCTTGAACCTGGAGATTTGGGACCCATGGGATGGGTACCAGGCAGTATTACTTTAAAGGGTCTGCGTCTGCTCACCCAACCTCACCCAACCTTTCAGCCCCAAGAGTGTCCACCCTTATGTCTCATCCAGCTGTGTGTCTAGATATGGTCAATCCAGGTTGCATCACAGCCTCTGAACGAATTTTGTAAGAATTTCTCTGTCTTTCACTGTCTTTGTTTTACGGGTTTTTAAAAGTAATTTATTTTTATAATGGGGTTTAGCTGTTTTTCCCGGCTGTGTTTATGCGGCTTTCCACCCACTTGACTCACTTCCAGACAGATATCAATACATAGGTTTTAAGATTCTTACTAGTCACATATATTCTTGTGCGGTGAATAGGGGGTGTTGAGTCCAGTTCACTGAGCAAGGAGTAGGTCTTGTCTATTACATATTGGGTGTATGGAACGGTATCTGAGCGAATTTGAAACCCTTGTTTTATGCATCACCCCACCTCACCTTTCCCGTTAAGCAGCCATAGTGTGTTTTCTAAACGTGTGACTCTGTTCTCTTTTGTAATTCAGTTCAAGTGTAGCGGTTTTTACATTCCCTCTATAAGTGATAGCTTATGATAAGTGTCTTTTCCTGTGTGACTTATTTCACTTAGAATCGTCGTACCTAAATCCACTCATCTTGCTTCTACTAGCCTTATGACATTGATTTCATGTCTGAGTGATATTCCATTGTACATAAGGACCACAACTTCTTTATCCATTTTTCTCTTTCCTGGGATACTTAAGGTGTCATGAAGTGGAGGTTCTTGTCAACAGAGCAGCCCTAAACTTTGGGGTGCCTGTGTCTTGCTGATTTTTAGTTTTCCCAATTTATACGCCCATGAGTGGACGTGCCCTATGCTCCCTAAGCTGTGTTTTTTCGATGTTTTAGGACACACCGTACACTTCTCCAGAGTGGCTGTTGGCAATTTACATCCCGCCCATCAGCGTAGCAAGGCTGCCATTTCTCCATGGCCTGTCCTGCATTTCTGGTTTTGATACTTTTTGCAGCATGGCCCTTTTGACCGATGGGAAGAGAGACTTCTTTGTAGCGCTGATTAGCCTTTCCAGGTTGCTTGGTTGGCCAAAAAGGGCGTATGCGTTTTTTCCTGAATATATTCAGGAAAAAACGCATACGCCCTTTTTGGCCAAGGGCATCATTGTCGACGTTTTGCCGCTTTTCATGTGCTTTAAAGCCGATTCGAATCTACCTCCTGAAACCTGTTTCCTGCAATTCTGCCTTGCTTTCAAATCCTCTTCGTTGCCTTCCCACAATATATTTGTGGACGAGAGTTATCATTTATAACTCAGCAGGTTTGTGAATGGCAGTGCCCCTGAGCTCCATTTTTCAACTGTCTTTTTTGGGAGCTGGCCGCAAAAGCACGGGATTGCCTCAGGCCCTATTCTGGTTCCGGGGGACAGGTTGAGCCTGTGGTTAATTCTTCTTCCTGATGGGAAAATAGAGTGACCTGTGCCTGTCCCAACACCTAGATCTAGTCTCTCATTGGTTGCCCCTCTTCCCGTTCATCCTCAGGACAGATTGCAACCTGTAGGGAACAGGAGCTTAAAGGTGCTGATTCTCCAAGTGGGGAGATTGCTAGTAAAGTAGCTGGAAAGGCGAACCCGAGCACAAGGAGATGAGAAATGAGGTGCGTATTAGAAACCTTCCAAAATCACACGGTGTACCATCTTCTGGGTTTCTCATGCATGTTTTCGATGTAGGAAGATGCCCTTGAAGCTGGAGATTTGGGACCCATGGGATGCGTAGCAGGCAGTATTACTTTAAAGGGTCTGCGTTTGCTCACCCAACCTCACCCAACCTCTCAACCCCAAGAGTGTCCACCCTTATGTCCCATCCAGCTGTGGGTCTAGATATGGTCAATCTAGGTTGCATCACAGCCCCTGAACGAATTTTGTAAGAATTTCTCTCTTTCACTGTCTTTGTTTTACGGGTTTTTAAAAGTAATTTATTTTTATAATGGGGTTTAGCTGCTTTTCATGGCTGTGTTTATGCGGCTTTACACCCAATTGAATCACTTCCAGACAGATATCAATACATAGGTTTTAAGATTCTTACTAGTCACATATATTCCTGTGCGGTGAATAGGGGGTGTTGAGTCCAGTTCACTGAGCAAGGAGTAGGTCTTGTCTATTACATATTGGGTGTATGGAACGGTATCTGAGCGAATTTGAAACCCTTGTTTTATGCATCACCCCACCTCACCTTTCCCGTTAAGCAGCCATAGTGTGTTTTCTAAACGTGTGACTCTGTTCTGTTTTGTAATTCAGTTCAACTGTAGCGGTTTTTACATTCCCTCTATAAGTGATAGCTTATGAAAAGTGTCTTTTTCTGTGTGACTTATTTCACTTAGATTCTTCGTACCTAAATCCACTCATCTTGCTTCTACTAGCCTTATGACATTGATTTCATGTCTGAGTGATATTCCATTGTACATAAGGACCACAACTTCTTTATCCATTTTTCTCTTTCCTGGGATATTTAAGGTGTCATGACGTGGAGGTTCTTGTCAACAGAGCAGCCCTAAACTTTGCGGTGCCTGTGTCTTGCTGATTTTTAGTTTTTCCAATTTATACGCCCATGAGTGGACGTGCCCTATGCTCCCTAAGCTGTGTTTTTTCGATGTTTCAGGACACACCGTACACTTCTCCAGAGTGGCTGTTGGCAATTTACATCCCGCCCATCACCGTAGCAAGGCTGCCATTTCTCCATGGCCTGTCCTGCATTTCTGGTTTTGAAAATTTTTGCAGCATGGCCCTTTTGACCGATGGGAAGCGAGACTTCTTTGTAGCGCTGATTAGCATTTCCAGGTTGCTTGGTTGGCCAAACAGGGCGTATGCGTTTTTTCCTGAATATATTCAGGAAAAAACGCATACGCCCTGTTTGGCCAAGGGCATCATTGTTGACGTTTTGCCACTTTTCATGTGCTTTAAAGGCGATTCGAATCTACCTCCTGAAACCTGTTTCCTGCAATTCTGCCTTGCTTTCAAATCCTCTTCGTTGCCTTCCCTCAATATATCTGTGGATGAGAGTTATCATTTATAACTCTGCGGGTTTGTGAATTGCAGTGTCCCTGAGCTCCATTTTTCAACACGCCTTTTTGAGAGCTGGCCGCAAAAGTGCGGGATTGCCTCAGGCCCTATTCTGCTTCTGGGCGGCAGGCTGAGCCTGTGGTTAATTCTTCTTCCTGATGGGAAAATAGTGTGACCAGTGTCTGTCCCAACACATAGATCTAGTCTCTCATTGGTTGCCCCTCTTCCCGTTCATCCTCAGGACAAATTGCAACCTGTAGGCAACAGGAGCTTAAAGGTGCTGATTCTCCAAGTAGGGAGATTGCTAGTAAAGTAGCTGGAAAGGCGAACCCGAGCACAAGGAGATGAGAAATGAGGTACGTATTAGAAACCTTTCAAAATCACACGGTGTACCATCATCTGGGTTTCTCATGCATGTTTTCGATGTAGGAAGATGCCCTTGAACCTGGAGATTTGGGACCCATGGGATGGGTACCAGGCAGTATTACTTTAAAGGGTCTGCGTCTGCTCACCCAACCTCACCCAACCTTTCAGCCCCAAGAGTGTCCACCCTTATGTCTCATCCAGCTGTGTGTCTAGATATGGTCAATCCAGGTTGCATCACAGCCTCTGAACGAATTTTGTAAGAATTTCTCTGTCTTTCACTGTCTTTGTTTTACGGGTTTTTAAAAGTAATTTATTTTTATAATGGGGTTTAGCTGCTTTTCCCGGCTGTGTTTATGCGGCTTTCCACCCACTTGACTCACTTCCAGACAGATATCAATACATAGGTTTTAAGATTCTTACTAGTCACATATATTCTTGTGCGGTGAATAGGGGGTGTTGAGTCCAGTTCACTGAGCAAGGAGTAGGTCTTGTCTATTACATATTGGGTGTATGGAACGGTATCTGAGCGAATTTGAAACCCTTGTTTTATGCATCACCCCACCTCACCTTTCCCGTTAAGCAGCCATAGTGTGTTTTCTAAACGTGTGACTCTGTTCTCTTTTGTAATTCAGTTCAAGTGTAGCGGTTTTTACATTCCCTCTATAAGTGATAGCTTATGATAAGTGTCTTTTCCTGTGTGACTTATTTCACTTAGAATCGTCGTACCTAAATCCACTCATCTTGCTTCTACTAGCCTTATGACATTGATTTCATGTCTGAGTGATATTCCATTGTACATAAGGACCACAACTTCTTTATCCATTTTTCTCTTTCCTGGGATACTTAAGGTGTCATGAAGTGGAGGTTCTTGTCAACAGAGCAGCCCTAAACTTTGGGGTGCCTGTGTCTTGCTGATTTTTAGTTTTCCCAATTTATACGCCCATGAGTGGACGTGCCCTATGCTCCCTAAGCTGTGTTTTTTCGATGTTTTAGGACACACCGTACACTTCTCCAGAGTGGCTGTTGGCAATTTACATCCCGCCCATCAGCGTAGCAAGGCTGCCATTTCTCCATGGCCTGTCCTGCATTTCTGGTTTTGATACTTTTTGCAGCATGGCCCTTTTGACCGATGGGAAGAGAGACTTCTTTGTAGCGCTGATTAGCCTTTCCAGGTTGCTTGGTTGGCCAAAAAGGGCGTATGCGTTTTTTCCTGAATATATTCAGGAAAAAACGCATACGCCCTTTTTGGCCAAGGGCATCATTGTCGACGTTTTGCCGCTTTTCATGTGCTTTAAAGCCGATTCGAATCTACCTCCTGAAACCTGTTTCCTGCAATTCTGCCTTGCTTTCAAATCCTCTTCGTTGCCTTCCCACAATATATTTGTGGACGAGAGTTATCATTTATAACTCAGCAGGTTTGTGAATGGCAGTGCCCCTGAGCTCCATTTTTCAACTGTCTTTTTTGGGAGCTGGCCGCAAAAGCACGGGATTGCCTCAGGCCCTATTCTGGTTCCGGGGGACAGGTTGAGCCTGTGGTTAATTCTTCTTCCTGATGGGAAAATAGAGTGACCTGTGCCTGTCCCAACACCTAGATCTAGTCTCTCATTGGTTGCCCCTCTTCCCGTTCATCCTCAGGACAGATTGCAACCTGTAGGGAACAGGAGCTTAAAGGTGCTGATTCTCCAAGTGGGGAGATTGCTAGTAAAGTAGCTGGAAAGGCGAACCCGAGCACAAGGAGATGAGAAATGAGGTGCGTATTAGAAACCTTCCAAAATCACACGGTGTACCATCTTCTGGGTTTCTCATGCATGTTTTCGATGTAGGAAGATGCCCTTGAAGCTGGAGATTTGGGACCCATGGGATGCGTAGCAGGCAGTATTACTTTAAAGGGTCTGCGTTTGCTCACCCAACCTCACCCAACCTCTCAACCCCAAGAGTGTCCACCCTTATGTCCCATCCAGCTGTGGGTCTAGATATGGTCAATCTAGGTTGCATCACAGCCCCTGAACGAATTTTGTAAGAATTTCTCTCTTTCACTGTCTTTGTTTTACGGGTTTTTAAAAGTAATTTATTTTTATAATGGGGTTTAGCTGCTTTTCATGGCTGTGTTTATGCGGCTTTACACCCAATTGAATCACTTCCAGACAGATATCAATACATAGGTTTTAAGATTCTTACTAGTCACATATATTCCTGTGCGGTGAATAGGGGGTGTTGAGTCCAGTTCACTGAGCAAGGAGTAGGTCTTGTCTATTACATATTGGGTGTATGGAACGGTATCTGAGCGAATTTGAAACCCTTGTTTTATGCATCACCCCACCTCACCTTTCCCGTTAAGCAGCCATAGTGTGTTTTCTAAACGTGTGACTCTGTTCTGTTTTGTAATTCAGTTCAACTGTAGCGGTTTTTACATTCCCTCTATAAGTGATAGCTTATGAAAAGTGTCTTTTTCTGTGTGACTTATTTCACTTAGATTCTTCGTACCTAAATCCACTCATCTTGCTTCTACTAGCCTTATGACATTGATTTCATGTCTGAGTGATATTCCATTGTACATAAGGACCACAACTTCTTTATCCATTTTTCTCTTTCCTGGGATATTTAAGGTGTCATGACGTGGAGGTTCTTGTCAACAGAGCAGCCCTAAACTTTGCGGTGCCTGTGTCTTGCTGATTTTTAGTTTTTCCAATTTATACGCCCATGAGTGGACGTGCCCTATGCTCCCTAAGCTGTGTTTTTTCGATGTTTCAGGACACACCGTACACTTCTCCAGAGTGGCTGTTGGCAATTTACATCCCGCCCATCACCGTAGCAAGGCTGCCATTTCTCCATGGCCTGTCCTGCATTTCTGGTTTTGAAAATTTTTGCAGCATGGCCCTTTTGACCGATGGGAAGCGAGACTTCTTTGTAGCGCTGATTAGCATTTCCAGGTTGCTTGGTTGGCCAAACAGGGCGTATGCGTTTTTTCCTGAATATATTCAGGAAAAAACGCATACGCCCTGTTTGGCCAAGGGCATCATTGTTGACGTTTTGCCACTTTTCATGTGCTTTAAAGGCGATTCGAATCTACCTCCTGAAACCTGTTTCCTGCAATTCTGCCTTGCTTTCAAATCCTCTTCGTTGCCTTCCCTCAATATATCTGTGGATGAGAGTTATCATTTATAACTCTGCGGGTTTGTGAATTGCAGTGTCCCTGAGCTCCATTTTTCAACACGCCTTTTTGAGAGCTGGCCGCAAAAGTGCGGGATTGCCTCAGGCCCTATTCTGCTTCTGGGCGGCAGGCTGAGCCTGTGGTTAATTCTTCTTCCTGATGGGAAAATAGTGTGACCAGTGTCTGTCCCAACACATAGATCTAGTCTCTCATTGGTTGCCCCTCTTCCCGTTCATCCTCAGGACAAATTGCAACCTGTAGGCAACAGGAGCTTAAAGGTGCTGATTCTCCAAGTAGGGAGATTGCTAGTAAAGTAGCTGGAAAGGCGAACCCGAGCACAAGGAGATGAGAAATGAGGTACGTATTAGAAACCTTTCAAAATCACACGGTGTACCATCATCTGGGTTTCTCATGCATGTTTTCGATGTAGGAAGATGCCCTTGAACCTGGAGATTTGGGACCCATGGGATGGGTACCAGGCAGTATTACTTTAAAGGGTCTGCGTCTGCTCACCCAACCTCACCCAACCTTTCAGCCCCAAGAGTGTCCACCCTTATGTCTCATCCAGCTGTGTGTCTAGATATGGTCAATCCAGGTTGCATCACAGCCTCTGAACGAATTTTGTAAGAATTTCTCTGTCTTTCACTGTCTTTGTTTTACGGGTTTTTAAAAGTAATTTATTTTTATAATGGGGTTTAGCTGCTTTTCCCGGCTGTGTTTATGCGGCTTTCCACCCACTTGACTCACTTCCAGACAGATATCAATACATAGGTTTTAAGATTCTTACTAGTCACATATATTCTTGTGCGGTGAATAGGGGGTGTTGAGTCCAGTTCACTGAGCAAGGAGTAGGTCTTGTCTATTACATATTGGGTGTATGGAACGGTATCTGAGCGAATTTGAAACCCTTGTTTTATGCATCACCCCACCTCACCTTTCCCGTTAAGCAGCCATAGTGTGTTTTCTAAACGTGTGACTCTGTTCTCTTTTGTAATTCAGTTCAAGTGTAGCGGTTTTTACATTCCCTCTATAAGTGATAGCTTATGATAAGTGTCTTTTCCTGTGTGACTTATTTCACTTAGAATCGTCGTACCTAAATCCACTCATCTTGCTTCTACTAGCCTTATGACATTGATTTCATGTCTGAGTGATATTCCATTGTACATAAGGACCACAACTTCTTTATCCATTTTTCTCTTTCCTGGGATACTTAAGGTGTCATGAAGTGGAGGTTCTTGTCAACAGAGCAGCCCTAAACTTTGGGGTGCCTGTGTCTTGCTGATTTTTAGTTTTCCCAATTTATACGCCCATGAGTGGACGTGCCCTATGCTCCCTAAGCTGTGTTTTTTCGATGTTTTAGGACACACCGTACACTTCTCCAGAGTGGCTGTTGGCAATTTACATCCCGCCCATCAGCGTAGCAAGGCTGCCATTTCTCCATGGCCTGTCCTGCATTTCTGGTTTTGATACTTTTTGCAGCATGGCCCTTTTGACCGATGGGAAGAGAGACTTCTTTGTAGCGCTGATTAGCCTTTCCAGGTTGCTTGGTTGGCCAAAAAGGGCGTATGCGTTTTTTCCTGAATATATTCAGGAAAAAACGCATACGCCCTTTTTGGCCAAGGGCATCATTGTCGACGTTTTGCCGCTTTTCATGTGCTTTAAAGCCGATTCGAATCTACCTCCTGAAACCTGTTTCCTGCAATTCTGCCTTGCTTTCAAATCCTCTTCGTTGCCTTCCCACAATATATTTGTGGACGAGAGTTATCATTTATAACTCAGCAGGTTTGTGAATGGCAGTGCCCCTGAGCTCCATTTTTCAACTGTCTTTTTTGGGAGCTGGCCGCAAAAGCACGGGATTGCCTCAGGCCCTATTCTGGTTCCGGGGGACAGGTTGAGCCTGTGGTTAATTCTTCTTCCTGATGGGAAAATAGAGTGACCTGTGCCTGTCCCAACACCTAGATCTAGTCTCTCATTGGTTGCCCCTCTTCCCGTTCATCCTCAGGACAGATTGCAACCTGTAGGGAACAGGAGCTTAAAGGTGCTGATTCTCCAAGTGGGGAGATTGCTAGTAAAGTAGCTGGAAAGGCGAACCCGAGCACAAGGAGATGAGAAATGAGGTGCGTATTAGAAACCTTCCAAAATCACACGGTGTACCATCTTCTGGGTTTCTCATGCATGTTTTCGATGTAGGAAGATGCCCTTGAAGCTGGAGATTTGGGACCCATGGGATGCGTAGCAGGCAGTATTACTTTAAAGGGTCTGCGTTTGCTCACCCAACCTCACCCAACCTCTCAACCCCAAGAGTGTCCACCCTTATGTCCCATCCAGCTGTGGGTCTAGATATGGTCAATCTAGGTTGCATCACAGCCCCTGAACGAATTTTGTAAGAATTTCTCTCTTTCACTGTCTTTGTTTTACGGGTTTTTAAAAGTAATTTATTTTTATAATGGGGTTTAGCTGCTTTTCATGGCTGTGTTTATGCGGCTTTACACCCAATTGAATCACTTCCAGACAGATATCAATACATAGGTTTTAAGATTCTTACTAGTCACATATATTCCTGTGCGGTGAATAGGGGGTGTTGAGTCCAGTTCACTGAGCAAGGAGTAGGTCTTGTCTATTACATATTGGGTGTATGGAACGGTATCTGAGCGAATTTGAAACCCTTGTTTTATGCATCACCCCACCTCACCTTTCCCGTTAAGCAGCCATAGTGTGTTTTCTAAACGTGTGACTCTGTTCTGTTTTGTAATTCAGTTCAACTGTAGCGGTTTTTACATTCCCTCTATAAGTGATAGCTTATGATAAGTGTCTTTTCCTGTGTGACTTATTTCACTTAGAATCGTCGTACCTAAATCCACTCATCTTGCTTCTACTAGCCTTATGACATTGATTTCATGTCTGAGTGATATTCCATTGTACATAAGGACCACAACTTCTTTATCCATTTTTCTCTTTCCTGGGATATTTAAGGTGTCATGACGTGGAGGTTCTTGTCAACAGAGCAGCCCTAAACTTTGCGGTGCCTGTGTCTTGCTGATTTTTAGTTTTTCCAATTTATACGCCCATGAGTGGACGTGCCCTATGCTCCCTAAGCTGTGTTTTTTCGATGTTTCAGGACACACCGTACACTTCTCCAGAGTGGCTGTTGGCAATTTACATCCCGCCCATCACCGTAGCAAGGCTGCCATTTCTCCATGGCCTGTCCTGCATTTCTGGTTTTGAAAATTTTTGCAGCATGGCCCTTTTGACCGATGGGAAGCGAGACTTCTTTGTAGCGCTGATTAGCATTTCCAGGTTGCTTGGTTGGCCAAACAGGGCGTATGCGTTTTTTCCTGAATATATTCAGGAAAAAACGCATACGCCCTGTTTGGCCAAGGGCATCATTGTCGACGTTTTGCCACTTTTCATGTGCTTTAAAGGCGATTCGAATCTACCTCCTGAAACCTGTTTCCTGCAATTCTGCCTTGCTTTCAAATCCTCTTCGTTGCCTTCCCTCAATATATCTGTGGATGAGAGTTATCATTTATAACTCTGCGGGTTTGTGAATTGCAGTGTCCCTGAGCTCCATTTTTCAACACGCTTTTTTGAGAGCTGGCCGCAAAAGTGCGGGATTGCCTCAGGCCCTATTCTGCTTCTGGGCGGCAGGCTGAGCCTGTGGTTAATTCTTCTTCCTGATGGGAAAATAGTGTGACCAGTGTCTGTCCCAACACATAGATCTAGTCTCTCATTGGTTGCCCCTCTTCCCGTTCATCCTCAGGACAAATTGCAACCTGTAGGCAACAGGAGCTTAAAGGTGCTGATTCTCCAAGTAGGGAGATTGCTAGTAAAGTAGCTGGAAAGGCGAACCCGAGCACAAGGAGATGAGAAATGAGGTACGTATTAGAAACCTTTCAAAATCACACGGTGTACCATCATCTGGGTTTCTCATGCATGTTTTCGATGTAGGAAGATGCCCTTGAACCTGGAGATTTGGGACCCATGGGATGGGTACCAGGCAGTATTACTTTAGAGGGTCTGCGTCTGCTCACCCAACCTCACCCAACCTTTCAGCCCCAAGAGTGTCCACCCTTATGTCTCATCCAGCTGTGTGTCTAGATATGGTCAATCCAGGTTGCATCACAGCCTCTGAACGAATTTTGTAAGAATTTCTCTGTCTTTCACTGTCTTTGTTTTACGGGTTTTTAAAAGTAATTTATTTTTATAATGGGGTTTAGCTGCTTTTCCCGGCTGTGTTTATGCGGCTTTCCACCCACTTGACTCACTTCCAGACAGATATCAATACATAGGTTTTAAGATTCTTACTAGTCACATATATTCTTGTACGGAGAATAGGGGGTGTTGAGTCCAGTTCACTGAGCAAGGAGTAGGTCTTGTCTATTACATATTGGGTGTATGGAACGGTATCTGAGCGAATTTGAAACCCTTGTTTTATGCATCACCCCACCTCACCTTTCCCGTTAAGCAGCCATAGTGTGTTTTCTAAACGTGTGACTCTGTTCTCTTTTGTAATTCAGTTCAAGTGTAGCGGTTTTTACATTCCCTCTATAAGTGATAGCTTATGATAAGTGTCTTTTCCTGTGTGACTTATTTCACTTAGAATCGTCGTACCTAAATCCACTCATCTTGCTTCTACTAGCCTTATGACATTGATTTCATGTCTGAGTGATATTCCATTGTACATAAGGGCCACAACTTCTTTATCCATTTTTCTCTTTCCTGGGATACTTAAGGTGTCATGAAGTGGAGGTTCTTGTCAACAGAGCAGCCCTAAACTTTGGGGTGCCTGTGTCTTGCTGATTTTTAGTTTTCCCAATTTATACGCCCATGAGTGGACGTGCCCTATGCTCCCTAAGCTGTGTTTTTTCGATGTTTTAGGACACACCGTACACTTCTCCAGAGTGGCTGTTGGCAATTTACATCCCGCCCATCAGCGTAGCAAGGCTGCCATTTCTCCATGGCCTGTCCTGCATTTCTGGTTTTGATACTTTTTGCAGCATGGCCCTTTTGACCGATGGGAAGAGAGACTTCTTTGTAGCGCTGATTAGCCTTTCCAGGTTGCTTGGTTGGCCAAAAAGGGCGTATGCGTTTTTTCCTGAATATATTCAGGAAAAAACGCATACGCCCTTTTTGGCCAAGGGCATCATTGTCGACGTTTTGCCGCTTTTCATGTGCTTTAAAGCCGATTCGAATCTACCTCCTGAAACCTGTTTCCTGCAATTCTGCCTTGCTTTCAAATCCTCTTCGTTGCCTTCCCACAATATATTTGTGGACGAGAGTTATCATTTATAACTCAGCAGGTTTGTGAATGGCAGTGCCCCTGAGCTCCATTTTTCAACTGTCTTTTTTGGGAGCTGGCCGCAAAAGCACGGGATTGCCTCAGGCCCTATTCTGGTTCCGGGGGACAGGTTGAGCCTGTGGTTAATTCTTCTTCCTGATGGGAAAATAGAGTGACCTGTGCCTGTCCCAACACCTAGATCTAGTCTCTCATTGGTTGCCCCTCTTCCCGTTCATCCTCAGGACAGATTGCAACCTGTAGGGAACAGGAGCTTAAAGGTGCTGATTCTCCAAGTGGGGAGATTGCTAGTAAAGTAGCTGGAAAGGCGAACCCGAGCACAAGGAGATGAGAAATGAGGTGCGTATTAGAAACCTTCCAAAATCACACGGTGTACCATCTTCTGGGTTTCTCATGCATGTTTTCGATGTAGGAAGATGCCCTTGAAGCTGGAGATTTGGGACCCATGGGATGCGTAGCAGGCAGTATTACTTTAAAGGGTCTGCGTTTGCTCACCCAACCTCACCCAACCTCTCAACCCCAAGAGTGTCCACCCTTATGTCCCATCCAGCTGTGGGTCTAGATATGGTCAATCTAGGTTGCATCACAGCCCCTGAACGAATTTTGTAAGAATTTCTCTCTTTCACTGTCTTTGTTTTACGGGTTTTTAAAAGTAATTTATTTTTATAATGGGGTTTAGCTGCTTTTCATGGCTGTGTTTATGCGGCTTTACACCCAATTGAATCACTTCCAGACAGATATCAATACATAGGTTTTAAGATTCTTACTAGTCACATATATTCCTGTGCGGTGAATAGGGGGTGTTGAGTCCAGTTCACTGAGCAAGGAGTAGGTCTTGTCTATTACATATTGGGTGTATGGAACGGTATCTGAGCGAATTTGAAACCCTTGTTTTATGCATCACCCCACCTCACCTTTCCCGTTAAGCAGCCATAGTGTGTTTTCTAAACGTGTGACTCTGTTCTGTTTTGTAATTCAGTTCAACTGTAGCGGTTTTTACATTCCCTCTATAAGTGATAGCTTATGATAAGTGTCTTTTCCTGTGTGACTTATTTCACTTAGAATCGTCGTACCTAAATCCACTCATCTTGCTTCTACTAGCCTTATGACATTGATTTCATGTCTGAGTGATATTCCATTGTACATAAGGACCACAACTTCTTTATCCATTTTTCTCTTTCCTGGGATATTTAAGGTGTCATGACGTAGGGGTTCTTGTCAACAGAGCAGCCCTAAACTTTGCGGTGCCTGTGTCTTGCTGATTTTTAGTTTTTCCAATTTATACGCCCATGAGTGGACGTGCCCTATGCTCCCTAAGCTGTGTTTTTTCGATGTTTCAGGACACACCGTACACTTCTCCAGAGTGGCTGTTGGCAATTTACATCCCGCCCATCACCGTAGCAAGGCTGCCATTTCTCCATGGCCTGTCCTGCATTTCTGGTTTTGAAAATTTTTGCAGCATGGCCCTTTTGACCGATGGGAAGCGAGACTTCTTTGTAGCGCTGATTAGCCTTTCCAGGTTGCTTGGTTGGCAAAACAGGGCGTATGCGTTTTTTCCTGAATATATTCAGGAAAAAACGCATACGCCCTGTTTGGCCAAGGGCATCATTGTCGACGTTTTGCCACTTTTCATGTGCTTTAAAGGCGATTCGAATCTACCTCCTGAAACCTGTTTCCTGCAATTCTGCCTTGCTTTCAAATCCTCTTCGTTGCCTTCCCTCAATATATCTGTGGATGAGAGTTATCATTTATAACTCTGCGGGTTTGTGAATTGCAGTGTCCCTGAGCTCCATTTTTCAACACGCTTTTTTGAGAGCTGGCCGCAAAAGTGCGGGATTGCCTCAGGCCCTATTCTGCTTCTGGGCGGCAGGCTGAGCCTGTGGTTAATTCTTCTTCCTGATGGGAAAATAGTGTGACCAGTGTCTGTCCCAACACATAGATCTAGTCTCTCATTGGTTGCCCCTCTTCCCGTTCATCCTCAGGACAAATTGCAACCTGTAGGCAACAGGAGCTTAAAGGTGCTGATTCTCCAAGTAGGGAGATTGCTAGTAAAGTAGCTGGAAAGGCGAACCCGAGCACAAGGAGATGAGAAATGAGGTACGTATTAGAAACCTTTCAAAATCACACGGTGTACCATCATCTGGGTTTCTCATGCATGTTTTCGATGTAGGAAGATGCCCTTGAACCTGGAGATTTGGGACCCATGGGATGGGTACCAGGCAGTATTACTTTAAAGGGTCTGCGTTTGCTCACCCAACCTCACCCAACCTTTGAGCCCCAAGAGTGTCCACCCTTATGTCTCATCCAGCTGTGGGTCTAGATATGGTCAATCCAGGTTGCATCACAGCCTCTGAACGAATTTTGTAAGAATTTCTCTATCTTTCACTGTCTTTGTTTTACGGGTTTTTAAGAGTAATTTATTTTTATAATGGGGTTTAGCTGCTTTTCACGGCTGTGTTTATGCGGCTTTACACCCACTTGACTCACTTCCAGACAGATATCAATACATAGGTTTTAAGATTCTTACTAGTCACATATATTCTTGTGCGGTGAATAGGGGGTGTTGAGTCCAGTTCACTGAGCAAGGAGTAGGTCTTCTCTATTACATATTGGGTGTATGGAACGGTATCTGAGCGAATTTGAAACCCTTGTTTTATGCATCACCCCACCTCACCTTTCCCGTTAAGCAGCCATAGTGTGTTTTCTAAACGTGTGACTCTGTTCTGTTTTGTAATTCAGTTCAAGTGTAGCGGTTTTTACATTCCCTCTATAAGTGATAGCTTATGATAAGTGTCTTTTTCTGTGTGACTTATTTCACTTAGAATCGTCGTACCTAAATCCACTCATCTTGCTTCTACTAGCCTTATGACATTGATTTCATGTCTGAGTGATATTCCATTGTACATAAGGGCCACAATTTCTTTATCCATTTTTCTCTTTTCTGGGATACTTAAGGTGTCATGAAGTGGAGGTTCTTGTCAACAGAGCAGCCCTAAACTTTGGGGTGCCTGTGTCTTGCTGATTTTTAGTTTTCCCAATTTATACGCCCATGAGTGGACGTGCCCTATGCTCCATAAGCTGTGTTTTTTCGATGTTTCAGGACACACCGTACACTTCTCCAGAGTGGCTGTTGTCAATTTACATCCCGCCCATCAGCGTAGCAAGGCTGCCATTTCTCCATGGCCTGTCCTGCATTTCTGGTTTTGATACTTTTTGCAGCATGGCCCTTTTGACCGATGGGAAGCGAGACTTCTTTGTAGCGCTGATTAGCCTTTCCAGGTTGCTTGGTTGGCCAAAAAGGGCGTATGCGTTTTTTCCTGAATATATTCAGGAAAAAACGCATACGCCCTTTTTGGCCAAGGGCATCATTGTCGACGTTTTGCCGCTTTTCATGTGCTTTAAAGCCGATTCGAATCTACCTCCTGAAACCTGTTTCCTGCAATTCTGCCTTGCTTTCAAATCCTCTTCGTTGCCTTCCCACAATATATTTGTGGACGAGAGTTATCATTTATAACTCAGCAGGTTTGTGAATGGCAGTGCCCCTGAGCTCCATTTTTCAACTGTCTTTTTTGGGAGCTGGCCGCAAAAGCACGGGATTGCCTCAGGCCCTATTCTGGTTCCGGGGGACAGGCTGAGCCTGTGGTTAATTCTTCTTCCTGATGGGAAAATAGAGTGACCTGTGCCTGTCCCAACACCTAGATCTAGTCTCTCATTGGTTGCCCCTCTTCCCGTTCATCCTCAGGACAAATTGCAACCTGTAGGGAACAGGAGCTTAAAGGTGCTGATTCTCCAAGTGGGGAGATTGCTAGTAAAGTAGCTGGAAAGGCGAACCCGAGCACAAGGAGATGAGAAATGAGGTGCGTATTAGAAACCTTTCAAAATCACACGGTGTACCATCTTCTGGGTTTCTCATGCATGTTTTCGATGTAGGAAGATGCCCTTGAAGCTGGAGATTTGGGACCCATTGGATGGGTAGCAGGCAGTATTACTTTAAAGGGTCTGCGTTTGCTCACCCAAACTCACCCAACCTCTCAACCCCAAGAGTGTCCACCCTTATGTCTCATCCAGCTGTGGGTCTCGATATGGTCAATCCAGGTTGCATCACAGCCCCTGAACGAATTTTGTAAGAATTTCTCTCTTTCACTGTCTTTGTTTTACGGGTTTTTAAAAGTAATTTATTTTTATAATGGGGTTTAGCTGCTTTTAATGTCTGTGTTTATGCGGCTTTACACCAATTGACTCACTTCCAGACAGATATCAATACATAGGTTTTAAGATTCTTACTAGTCACATATATTCTTGTGCGGTGAATAGGGGGTGTTGAGTCCAGTTCACTGAGCAAGGAGTAGGTCTTGTCTATTACATATTGGGTGTATGGAACGGTATCTGAGCAAATTTGAAACCCTTGTTTTATGCATCACCCCACCTCACCTTTCCCGTTAAGCAGCCATAGTGTGTTTTCTAAACGTGTGACTCTGTTCTGTTTTGTAATTCAGTTCAACTGTAGCGGTTTTTACATTCCCTCTATAAGTGATAGCTTATGAAAAGTGTCTTTTTCTGTGTGACTTATTTCACTTAGATTCGTCGTACCTAAATCCACTCATCTTGTTTCTACTAGCCTTATGACATTGATTTCATGTCTGAGTGATATTCCATTGTACATAAGGACCACAACTTCTTTATCCATTTTTCTCTTTCCTGGGATATTTAAGGTGTCATGACGTAGGGGTTCTTGTCAACAGAGCAGCCCTAAACTTTGCGGTGACTGTGTCTTGCTGATTTTTAGTTTTTCCAATTTATACGCCCATGAGTGGACGTGCCCTATGCTCCCTAAGCTGTGTTTTTTCGATGTTTCAGGACACACCGTACACTTCTCCAGAGTGGCTGTTGGCAATTTACATCCCGCCCATCACCGTAGCAAGGCTGCCATTTCTCCATGGCCTGTCCTGCATTTCTGGTTTTGAAAATTTTTGCAGCATGTCCCTTTTGACCGATGGGAAGCGAGACTTCTTTGTAGCGCTGATTAGCCTTTCCAGGTTGCTTGGTTGGCCAAACAGGGCGTATGCGTTTTTTCCTGAATATATTCAGGAAAAAACGCATACGCCCTGTTTGGCCAAGGGCATCATTGTCGACGTTTTGCCACTTTTCATGTGCTTTAAAGGCGATTCGAATCTACCTCCTGAAACCTGTTTCCTGCAATTCTGCCTTGCTTTCAAATCCTCTTCGTTGCCTTCCCTCAATATATCTGTGGATGAGAGTTATCATTTATAACTCTGCGGGTTTGTGAATTGCAGTGTCCCTGAGCTCCATTTTTCAACACGCTTTTTTGAGAGCTGGCCGCAAAAGCGCAGGATTGCCTCAGGCCCTATTCTGCTTCTGGGCGGCAGGCTGAGCCTGTGGTTAATTCTTCTTCCTGATGGGAAAATAGTGTGACCAGTGTCTGTCCCAACACATAGATCTAGTCTCTCATTGGTTGCCCCTCTTCCCGTTCATCCTCAGGACAAATTGCAACCTGTAGGCAACAGGAGCTTAAAGGTGCTGATTCTCCAAGTAGGGAGATTGCTAGTAAAGTAGCTGGAAAGGCGAACCCGAGCACAAGGAGATGAGAAATGAGGTACGTATTAGAAACCTTTCAAAATCACACGGTGTACCATCATCTGGGTTTCTCATGCATGTTTTCGATGTAGGATGATGCCCTTGAACCTGGAGATTTGGGACCCATGGGATGGGTACCAGGCAGTATTACTTTAAAGGGTCTGCGTTTGCTCACCCAACCTCACCCAAACTTTGAGCCCCAAGAGTGTCCACCCTTATGTCTCATCCAGCTGTGGGTCTAGATATGGTCAATCCAGGTTGCATCACAGCCTCTGAACGAATTTTGTAAGAATTTCTCTATCTTTCACTGTCTTTGTTTTACGGGTTTTTAAAAGTAATTTATTTTTATAATGGGGTTTAGCTGCTTTTCACGGCTGTGTTTATGCGGCTTTACACCCACTTGACTCACTTCCAGACAGATATCAATACATAGGTTTTAAGATTCTTACTAGTCACATATATTCTTGTGCGGTGAATAGGGGGTGTTGAGTCCAGTTCACTGAGCAAGGAGTAGGTCTTCTCTATTACATATTGGGTGTATGGAACGGTATCTGAGCGAATTTGAAACCCTTGTTTTATGCATCACCCCACCTCACCTTTCCCGTTAAGCAGCCATAGTGTGTTTTCTAAACGTGTGACTCTGTTCTGTTTTGTAATTCAGTTCAAGTGTAGCGGTTTTTACATTCCCTCTATAAGTGATAGCTTATGATAAGTGTCTTTTTCTGTGTGACTTATTTCACTTAGAATCGTCGTACCTAAATCCACTCATCTTGCTTCTACTAGCCTTATGACATTGATTTCATGTCTGAGTGATATTCCATTGTACATAAGGGCCACAATTTCTTTATCCATTTTTCTCTTTTCTGGGATACTTAAGGTGTCATGAAGTGGAGGTTCTTGTCAACAGAGCAGCCCTAAACTTTGGGGTGCCTGTGTCTTGCTGATTTTTAGTTTTCCCAATTTATACGCCCATGAGTGGACGTGCCCTATGCTCCATAAGCTGTGTTTTTTCGATGTTTCAGGACACACCGTACACTTCTCCAGAGTGGCTGTTGTCAATTTACATCCCGCCCATCAGCGTAGCAAGGCTGCCATTTCTCCATGGCCTGTCCTGCATTTCTGGTTTTGATACTTTTTGCAGCATGGCCCTTTTGACCGATGGGAAGCGAGACTTCTTTGTAGCGCTGATTAGCCTTTCCAGGTTGCTTGGTTGGCCAAAAAGGGCGTATGCGTTTTTTCCTGAATATATTCAGGAAAAAACGCATACGCCCTTTTTGGCCAAGGGCATCATTGTCGACGTTTTGCCGCTTTTCATGTGCTTTAAAGCCGATTCGAATCTACCTCCTGAAACCTGTTTCCTGCAATTCTGCCTTGCTTTCAAATCCTCTTCGTTGCCTTCCCACAATATATTTGTGGACGAGAGTTATCATTTATAACTCAGCAGGTTTGTGAATGGCAGTGCCCCTGAGCTCCATTTTTCAACTGTCTTTTTTGGGAGCTGGCCGCAAAAGCACGGGATTGCCTCAGGCCCTATTCTGGTTCCGGGGGACAGGCTGAGCCTGTGGTTAATTCTTCTTCCTGATGGGAAGATAGAGTGACCTGTGCCTGTCCCAACACCTAGATCTAGTCTCTCATTGGTTGCCCCTCTTCCCGTTCATCCTCAGGACAAATTGCAACCTGTAGGGAACAGGAGCTTAAAGGTGCTGATTCTCCAAGTGGGGAGATTGCTAGTAAAGTAGCTGGAAAGGCGAACCCGAGCACAAGGAGATGAGAAATGAGGTGCGTATTAGAAACCTTTCAAAATCACACGGTGTACCATCTTCTGGGTTTCTCATGCATGTTTTCGATGTAGGAAGATGCCCTTGAAGCTGGAGATTTGGGACCCATTGGATGGGTAGCAGGCAGTATTACTTTAAAGGGTCTGCGTTTGCTCACCCAAACTCACCCAACCTCTCAACCCCAAGAGTGTCCACCCTTATGTCTCATCCAGCTGTGGGTCTCGATATGGTCAATCCAGGTTGCATCACAGCCCCTGAACGAATTTTGTAAGAATTTCTCTCTTTCACTGTCTTTGTTTTACGGGTTTTTAAAAGTAATTTATTTTTATAATGGGGTTTAGCTGCTTTTAATGGCTGTGTTTATGCGGCTTTACACCCAATTGACTCACTTCCAGACAGATATCAATACATAGGTTTTAAGATTCTTACTAGTCACATATATTCTTGTGCGGTGAATAGGGGGTGTTGAGTCCAGTTCACTGAGCAAGGAGTAGGTCTTGTCTATTACATATTGGGTGTATGGAACGGTATCTGAGCAAATTTGAAACCCTTGTTTTATGCATCACCCCACCTCACCTTTCCCGTTAAGCAGCCATAGTGTGTTTTCTAAACGTGTGACTCTGTTCTGTTTTGTAATTCAGTTCAAGTGTAGCGGTTTTTACATTCCCTCTATAAGTGATAGCTTATGAAAAGTGTCTTTTTCTGTGTGACTTATTTCACTTAGATTCGTCGTACCTAAATCCACTCATCTTGTTTCTACTAGCCTTATGACATTGATTTCATGTCTGAGTGATATTCCATTGTACATAAGGACCACAACTTCTTTATCCATTTTTCTCTTTCCTGGGATATTTAAGGTGTCATGACGTAGAGGTTCTTGTCAACAGAGCAGCCCTAAACTTTGCGGTGACTGTGTCTTGCTGATTTTTAGTTTTTCCAATTTATACGCCCATGAGTGGACGTGCCCTATGCTCCCTAAGCTGTGTTTTTTCGATGTTTCAGGACACACCGTACACTTCTCCAGAGTGGCTGTTGGCAATTTACATCCCGCCCATCACCGTAGCAAGGCTGCCATTTCTCCATGGCCTGTCCTGCATTTCTGGTTTTGAAAATTTTTGCAGCATGGCCCTTTTGATCGATAGGAAGCGAGACTTCTTTGTAGCGCTGATTAGCCTTTCCAGGTTGCTTGGTTGGCAAAACAGGGCGTATGCGTTTTTTCCTGAATATATTCAGGAAAAAACGCATACGCCCTGTTTGGCCAAGGGCATCATTGTCGACGTTTTGCCACTTTTCATGTGCTTTAAAGGCGATTCAAATCTACCTCCTGAAACCTGTTTCCTGCAATTCTGCCTTGTTTTCAAATCCTCTTCGTTGCCTTCCCTCAATATATCTGTGGATGAGAGTTATCATTTATAACTCTGCGGGTTTGTGAATTGCAGTGTCCCTGAGCTCCATTTTTCAACACGCTTTTTTGAGAGCTGGCCGCAAAAGTGCGGGATTGCCTCAGGCCCTATTCTGCTTCTGGGCGGAGGCTGAGCCTGTGGTTAATTCTTCTTCCTGATGGGAAAATAGTGTGACCTGTGTCTGTCCCAACACATAGATCTAGTCTCTCATTGGTTGCCCCTCTTCCCGTTCATCCTCAGGACAAATGGCAACCTGTAGGCAACAGGAGCTTAAAGGTGCTGATTCTCCAAGTAGGGAGATTGCTAGTAAAGTAGCTGGAAAGGCGAACCCGAGCACAAGGAGATGAGAAATTAGGTGCGTATTAGAAACCTTTCAAAATCACACGGTGTACCATCTTCTGGGTTTCTCATGCATGTTTTCGATGTAGGAAGATGCCCTTGAACCTGGAGATTTGGGACCCATGGGATGGGTACCAGGCAGTATTACTTTAAAGGGTCTGCGTTTGCTCACCCAACCTCACCCAACCTTTCAGCCCCAAGAGTGTCCACCCTTATGTCTCATCCAGCTGTGGGTCTAGATATGGTCAATCCAGGTTGCATCACAGCCTCTGAACGAATTTTGTAAGAATTTCTCTCTCTTTCACTGTCTTTGTTTTACGGGTTTTTAAAAGTAATTTATTTTTATAATGGGGTTTAGCTGCTTTTCACGGCTGTGTTTATGCGGCTTTACACCCACTTGACTCACTTCCAGACAGATATCAATACATAGGTTTTAAGATTCTTACTAGTCACATATATTCTTGTGCGGTGAATAGGGGGTGTTGAGTCCAGTTCACTGAGCAAAGAGTAGGTCTTGTCTATTACATATTGGGTGTATGGAACGGTATCTGAGCGAATTTGAAACCCTTGTTTTATGCATCACCCCACCTCACCTTTCCCGTTAAGCAGCCATTGTGTGTTTTCTAAACGTGTGACTCTGTTCTGTTTTGTAATTCAGTTCAAGTGTAGCGGTTTTTACATTCCCTCTATAAGTGATAGCTTATGATAAGTGTCTTTTTCTGTGTGACTTATTTCACTTAGAATCGTCGTACCTAAATCCACTCATCTTGCTTCTACTAGCCTTATGACATTGATTTCATGTCTGAGTGATATTCCATTGTACATAAGGACCTCAACTTCTTTATCCATTTTTCTCTTTCCTGGGATATTTAAGGTGTCATGAAGTGGAGGTTCTTGTCAACAGAGCAGCCCTAAACTTTGGGGTGCCTGTGTCTTGCTGATTTTTAGTTTTCCCAATTTATACGCCCATGAGTGGACGTGCCCTATGCTCCCTAAGCTGTGTTTTTTCGATGTTTCAAGACACACCGTACACTTCTCCAGAGTGGCTGTTGGCAATTTACATCCCGCCCATCAGCGTAGCAAGGCTGCCATTTCTCCATGGCCTGTCCTGCATTTCTGGTTTTGACACTTTTTGCAGCATGGCCCTTTTGACCGATGGGAAGCGAGACTTCTTTGTAGCGCTGATTAGCCTTTCCAGGTTGCTTGGTTGGCCATACAGGGCGTATGCGTTTTTTCCTGAATATATTCAGGAAAAAACGCATAAGCCCTGTTTGGCCAAGGGCATCATTGTCGACGTTTTGACACTTTTCATGTGCTTTAAAGGCGATTCGAATCTACCTCCTGAAACCTGTTTCCTGCAATTCTGCCTTGCTTTCAAATCCTCTTCGTTGCCTTCCCACAATATATTTGTGGACGAGAGTTATCATTTATAAATCAGCAGGTTTGTGAATGGCAGTGCCCCTGAGCTCCATTTTTCAACTGTCTTTTTTGGGTGCTGGCCGCAAAAACACGGGATTGCCTCAGGCCCTATTCTGGTTCCTGGCGGCAGGCTGAGCCTGTGGATAATTCTTCTTCCTGATGGGAAAATAGAGTGACCTGTGCCTGTCCCAACACCTAGATCTAGTCTCTCATTGGTTGCCCCTCTTCCCGTTCATCCTCAGGACAAATTGCAACCTGTAGGGAACAGGAGCTTAAAGGTGCTGATTCTCCAAGTAGGGAGATTGCTAGTAAAGTAGCTGGAAAGGCGAACCCCAGCACAAGGAGATGAGAAATGAGGTGCGTATTAGAAACCTTTCAAAATTACACGGTGTACCATCTTCTGGGTTTCTCATGCATGTTTTCTATGTAGGAAGATGCCCTTGAACCTGGAGATTTGGGACCCATGGCATGGGTACCAGGCAGTATTACTTTAAAGGGTCTGCGTTTGCTCACCCAACCTCACCCAACCTTTCAGCCCCAAGAGTGTCCACCCTTATGTCTCATCCAGCTGTGTGTCTAGATATGGTCAATCCAGGTTGCATCACAGCCTCTGAACGAATTTTGTAAGAATTTCTCTGTCTTTCACTGTCTTTGTTTTACGGGTTTTTAAAAGTAATTTATTTTTATAATGGGGTTTAGCTGCTTTTCATGGCTGTGTTTATGCGGCTTTACACCCAATTGACTCACTTCCAGACAGATATCAATACATAGGTTTTAAGATTCTTACTAGTCACATATATTCTTGTGCGGTGAATAGGGGGTGTTGAGTCCAGTTCACTGAGCAAGGAGTAGGTCTTGTCTATTACATATTGGGTGTATGGAACGGTATGTGAGCGAATTTGAAACCCTTGTTTTATGCATCACCCCACCTCACCTTTCCCGTTAGGCAGCCATAGTGTGTTTTCTAAACGTGTGACTCTGTTCTGTTTTGTAATTCAGTTCAAGTGTAGCGGTTTTTACATTCCCTCTATAAGTGATAGCTTATGAAAAGTGTCTTTTTCTCTGTGACTTATTTCACTTAGATTCGTCGTACCTAAATCCACTCATCTTGTTTCTACTAGCCTTGTGACATTGATTTCATGTCTGAGTGATATTCCATTGTACATAAGGACCACAACTTCTTTATCCATTTTTCTCTTTCCTGGGATATTTAAGGTGTCATGACGTGGAGGTTCTTGTCAACAGAGCAGCCCTAAACTTTGCGGTGACTGTGTCTTGCTGATTTTTAGTTTTTCCAATTTATACGCCCATGAGTGGACGTGCCCTATGCTCCCTAAGCTGTGTTTTTTCGATGTTTCAGGACACACCGTACACTTCTCCAGAGTGGCTGTTGGCAATTTACATCCCGCCCATCAACGTAGCAAGGCTGCCATTTCTCCATGGCCTGTCCTGCATTTCTGGTTTTGAAAATTTTTGCAGCATGGCCCTTTTGACCGATGGGAAGCGAGACTTCTTTGTAGCGCTGATTAGCCTTTCCAGGTTGCTTGGTTGGCCAAACAGGGCGTATGCGTTTTTTCCTGAATATATTCAGGAAAAAACGCATACGCCCTGTTTGGCCAAGGGCATCATTGTCGACGTTTTGCCACTTTTCATGTGCTTTAAAGGCGATTCGAATCTACCTCCTGAAACCTGTTTCCTGCAATTCTGCCTTGCTTTCAAATCATCTTCGTTGCCTTCCCTCAATATATCTGTGGATGAGAGTTATCATTTATAACTCTACGGGTTTGTGAATTGCAGTGTCCCTGAGCTCCATTTTTCAACACGCTTTTTTGAGAGCTGGCCGCAAAAGTGCGGGATTGCCTCAGGCCCTATTCTGCTTCTGGGCGGCAGGCTGAGCCTGTGGTTAATTCTTCTTCCTGATGGGAAAATAGTGTGACCTGTGTCTGTCCCAACACACAGATCTAGTCTCTCATTTGTTGCCCCTCTTCCCGTTCATCCTCAGGACAAATTGCAACCTGTAGGCAACAGGAGCTTAAAGGTGCTGATTCTCCAAGTAGGGAGATTGCTAGTAAAGTAGCTGGAAAGGCGAACCCGAGCACAAGGAGATGAGAAATTAGGTGCGTATTAGAAACCTTTCAAAATCACACGGTGTACCATCTTCTGGGTTTCTCATGCATGTTTTCGATGTAGGAAGATGCCCTTGAACCTGGAGATTTGGGACCCATGGGATGGGTACCAGGCAGTATTACTTTAAAGGGTCTGCGTTTGCTCACCCAACCTCACCCAACCTTTCAGCCCCAAGAGTGTCCACCCTTATGTCTCATCCAGCTGTGGGTCTAGATATGGTCAATCCAGGTTGCATCACAGCCTCTGAACGAATTTTGTAAGAATTTCTCTCTCTTTCACTGTCTTTGTTTTACGGGTTTTTAAAAGTAATTTATTTTTATAATGGGGTTTAGCTGCTTTTCACGGCTGTGTTTATGCGGCTTTACACCCACTTGACTCACTTCCAGACAGATATCAATACATAGGTTTTAAGATTCTTACTAGTCACATATATTCTTGTGCGGTGAATAGGGGGTGTTGAGTCCAGTTCACTGAGCAAGGAGTAGGTCTTGTCTATTACATATTGGGTGTATGGAATGGTATCTGAGCGAATTTGAAACCCTTGTTTTATGCATCACCCCACCTCACCTTTCCCGTTAAGCAGCCATAGTGTGTTTTCTAAACGTGTGACTCTGTTCTGTTTTGTAATTCAGTTCAAGTGTAGCGGTTTTTACATTCCCTCTATAAGTGATAGCTTATGATAAGTGTCTTTTTCTGTGTGACTTATTTCACTTAGAATCGTCGTACCTAAATCCACTCATCTTGCTTCTACTAGCCTTATGACATTGATTTCATGTCTGAGTGATATTCCATTGTACATAAGGACCTCAACTTCTTTATCCATTTTTCTCTTTCCTGGGATATTTAAGGTGTCATGAAGTGGAGGTTCTTGTCAACAGAGCAGCCCTAAACTTTGGGGTGCCTGTGTCTTGCTGATTTTTAGTTTTCCCAATTTATACGCCCATGAGTGGACGTGCCCTATGCTCCCTAAGCTGTGTTTTTTCGATATTTCAGGACACACCGTACAATTCTCCAGAGTGGCTGTTGGCAATTTACATCCCGCCCATCAGCGTAGCAAGGCTGCCATTTCTCCATGGCCTGTCCTGCATTTCTGGTTTTGACACTTTTTGCAGCATGGCCCTTTTGACCGATAGGAAGCGAGACTTCTTTGTAGCGCTGATTTGCCTTTCCAGGTTGCTTGGTTGGCCAAACAGGGCGTATGCGTTTTTTCCTGAATATATTCAGGAAAAAATGCATACTCCCTTTTTGGCCAAGGGCATCATTTTCGACGTTTTGCCACTTTTCATGTGCTTTAAAGGCGATTCGAATCTACCTCCTGAAATCTGTTTCCTGCAATTCTGCCTTGCTTTCAAATCCTCTTTGTTGCCTTCCCTCAATATATCTGTGGATGAGAGTTATCATTTATAACTCTGCGGGTTTGTGAATTGCAGTGTCCCTGAGCTCCATTTTTCAACTCACTTTTTTGGGAGCTGGCCGCAAAAGCACGGGATTGCCTCAGGCCCTATACTGCTTCTGGGCGGCAGGCTGAGCCTGTGGTTAATTCTTCTTCCTGATGGGAAAATAGTGTGACCTGTGTCTGTCCCAACACACAGATCTAGTCTCTCATTTGTTGCCCCTCTTCCCGTTCATCCTCAGGACAAATTGCAACCTGTAGGGAAAAGGAGGATAAACGTGCTGATTCTCCAAGTAGGGAGATTGCTAGTAAAGTAGCTGGAATGGCGAACCCGAGCACAAGGAGATGAGAAATGAGGTGCGTATTAGAAACCTTTCAAAATCACACGGTGTACCATCTTCTGGGTTTGTGATGCATGTTTTCGATGTAGGAAGATGCACTTGAACCTGGAGATTTGGGACCCATGGGATGGGTACCACGCAGTATTTCCTTAAAGGGTCTGTGTTTGCTCACCCAACCTCAGCCAACCTTTCAGCCCCAAGAGTGTCCACCCTTATGTCTCATACAGCTGTTGGTCTACATATGGTCAATCCAGGTTGCATCACAGCCTCTGAACGAATTTTGTAAGAATTTCTCTCTCTTTCACTGTCTTTGTTTTACGGGTTTTTAAAAGTAATTTATTTTTATAATGGGGTTTAGCTGCTTTTCATGGCTGTGTTTACGCGGCTTTACACCCACTTGACTCACTTCCAGACAGATATCAATACATAGGTTTTAAGATTCTTACTAGTCACATATATTCTTGTACGGTGAATAGGGGGTGTTGAGTCCAGTTCACTGAGCAAGGAGTAGGTCTTGTCTATTACATATTGGGTGTATGGAACGGTATCTGAGCGAATTTGAACCCCTTGTTTTATGCATCACCCCACCTCACCTTTCCCGTTAAGCAGCCATAGTGTGTTTTCTAAACGTGTGACTCTGTTCTCTTTTGTAATTCAGTTCAAGTGTAGCGGTTTTTACATTCCCTCTATAAGTGATAGCTTATGATAAGTGTCTTTTCCTGTGTGACTTATTTCACTTAGAATCGTCGTACCTAAATCCACTCATCTTGCTTCTACTAGCCTTATGACATTGATTTCATGTCTGAGTGATATTCCATTGTACATAAGGACCACAACTTCTTTATCCATTTTTCTCTTTCCTGGGATATTTAAGGTGTCATGTAGTGGAGGTTCTTGTCAACAGAGCAGCCCTAAACTTTGGGTTGCCTGTGTCTTGCTGATTTTTAGTTTTCCCAATTTATACGCCCATGAGTGGATGTGCCTTATGCTCCCTAAGCTGTGTTTTTTCGATGTTTCAGGACACACCGTACACTTCTCCAGAGTGGCTGTTGGCAATTTACATCCCGCCCATCACCGTAGCAAGGCTGCCATTTCTCCATGGCCTGTCCTGCATTTCTGGTTTTGAAAATTTTTGCAGCATGGCCCTTTTGATCGATAGGATGCGAGACTTCTTTGTAGCGCTGATTAGACTTTCCAGGTTGCTTGGTTGGCCAAACAGGGCGTATGCGTTTTTTCCTGAATATATTCAGGAAAAAACGCATACGCCCTGTTTGGCCAAGGGCATCATTGTCGAAGTTTTGCCACTTTTCTTGTGCTTTAAAGGCGATTCGAATCTACCTCCTGAAATCTGTTTCCTGCAATTCTGCCTTGCTTTCAAATCCTCTTCGTTGCCTTCCCTCAATATATTTGTGGACGAGAGTTATCATTTATAACTCAGCAGGTTTGTGAATTGCAGTGACCCTGAGCTCCATTTTTCAACTGTCTTTTTTGGGAGATGGCCGCAAAAGCACGGGATTGTCTCAGGCCCTATTCTGGTTCCGGGGGACAGGCTGAGCCTGTGGTTAATTCTTCTTCCTGATGGGAAAATAGAGTGACCTGTGCCTGTCCCAAAACCTAGATCTAGTCTCTCATTGGTTTCCCCTCTTCCCGTTCATCCTCAGGACAAATTGCAACCTGTAGGGAACAGGAGGTTAAAGGTGCTGATTCTCCAAGTAGGGAGATTGCTAGTAAAGTAGCTGGAATGGCGAACCCGAGCACAAGGAGATGAGAAATGTGGTGCGTATTAGAAACCTTTCAAAATCACACGGTGTACCATCTTCTGGGTTTCTCATGCATGTTTTCGATGTAGGAAGATGCCCTTGAACCTGGAGACTTGGAACCCATGGGATGGGTACCAGGCAGTATTACTTTAAAGGGTCTGCGTTTGCTCACCCAACCTCACCCAACCTCTCAACCCCAAGAGTGTCCACCCTTATGTCTCATCCAGCTGTGGGTCTAGATATGGTCAATCCAGGTTGCATCACAGCCTCTGAACGAATTTTGTAAGAATTTCTCTCTCTTTTACTGTCTTTGTTTTACGGGTTTTTAAAAGTAATTTATTTTTATAATGGAGTTTAGCTGCTTTTCACTGCTGTGTTTATGCGGCTTTACACCCACTTGACTCACTTCCAGACAGATATCAATACATAGGTTTTAAGATTCTTACTACTCAGATATATTCTTGTGCGGTGAATAGGGGGTGTTGAGTCCAGTTCACTGAGCAAGGAGTAGGTCTTGTCTATTACATATTGGGTGTATGGAACGGTATCTGAGCGAATTTGAAACCCTTGTTTTATGCATCACCCCACCTCACCTTTCCCGTTAAGCAGCCATAGTGTGTTTTCTAAACGTGTGACTCTGTTCTGTTTTGTAATTCAGTTCAAGTGTAGCGGTTTTTACATTCCCTCTATAAGTGATAGCTTATGATAAGTGTCTTTGCCTCTGTGACTTATTTCACTTAGAATCGTCGTACCTAAATCCACTCATCTTGCTTCTACTAGCCTTATGACATTGATTTCATGTCTGAGTGATATTCCATTGTACATAAGGGCCACAACTTCTTTCTCCATTTTTCTCTTTCCTGGGATATTTAAGGTGTCATGAAGTGGAGGTTCTTGTCAACAGAGCAGCCCTAAACTTTGCGGTGACTGTGTCTTGCTGATTTTTAGTTTTCCAAATTTATACGCCCATGAGTGGACGTGCCCTATGCTCCCTAAGCTGTGTTTTTTCGATGTTTCAGGACACACCGTACACTTCTCCAGAGTGGCTGTTGGCAATTTACATCCCGCCCATCAGCGTAGCAAGGCTGCCATTTCTCCATGGCCTGTCCTGCATTTCTGGTTTTGACACTTTTTGCAGCATGGCCCTTTTGACCGATGGGAAGCGAGACTTCTTTGTAGCGCTGATTTGCCTTTCCAGGTTGCTTGGTTGGCCAAAAAGGGCGTATGCGTTTTTTCCTGAATATATTCAGGAAAAAACGCATACGCCCTTTTTGGCCAAGGGCATCATTGTCGACGTTTTTCCGCTTTTCATGTGCTTTAAAGGCGATTCGAATCTACCTCCTGAAATCTGTTTCCTGCAATTCTGCCTTGCTTTCAAATCCTCTTTGTTGCCTTCCCTCAATATATCTGTGGATGAGAGTTATCATTTATAACTCTGCGGGTTTGTGAATTGCAGTGTCCCTGAGCTCCATTTTTCAACTCACTTTTTTGGGAGCTGGCCGCAAAAGCACGGGATTGCCTCAGGCCCTATACTGCTTCTGGGCGGCAGGCTGAGCCTGTGGTTAATTCTTCTTCCTGATGGGAAAATAGTGTGACCTGTGTCTGTCCCAACACACAGATCTAGTCTCTCATTTGTTGCCCCTCTTCCCGTTCATCCTCAGGACAAATTGCAACCTGTAGGGAAAAGGAGGATAAACGTGCTGATTCTCCAAGTAGGGAGATTGCTAGTAAAGTAGCTGGAATGGCGAACCCGAGCACAAGGAGATGAGAAATGAGGTGCGTATTAGAAACCTTTCAAAATCACACGGTGTACCATCTTCTGGGTTTGTGATGCATGTTTTCGATGTAGGAAGATGCACTTGAACCTGGAGATTTGGGACCCATGGGATGGGTACCACGCAGTATTTCCTTAAAGGGTCTGTGTTTGCTCACCCAACCTCAGCCAACCTTTCAGCCCCAAGAGTGTCCACCCTTATGTCTCATACAGCTGTTGGTCTACATATGGTCAATCCAGGTTGCATCACAGCCTCTGAACGAATTTTGTAAGAATTTCTCTCTCTTTCACTGTCTTTGTTTTACGGGTTTTTAAAAGTAATTTATTTTTATAATGGGGTTTAGCTGCTTTTCATGGCTGTGTTTACGCGGCTTTACACCCACTTGACTCACTTCCAGACAGATATCAATACATAGGTTTTAAGATTCTTACTAGTCACATATATTCTTGTACGGTGAATAGGGGGTGTTGAGTCCAGTTCACTGAGCAAGGAGTAGGTCTTGTCTATTACATATTGGGTGTATGGAACGGTATCTGAGCGAATTTGAACCCCTTGTTTTATGCATCACCCCACCTCACCTTTCCCGTTAAGCAGCCATAGTGTGTTTTCTAAACGTGTGACTCTGTTCTCTTTTGTAATTCAGTTCAAGTGTAGCGGTTTTTACATTCCCTCTATAAGTGATAGCTTATGATAAGTGTCTTTTCCTGTGTGACTTATTTCACTTAGAATCGTCGTACCTAAATCCACTCATCTTGCTTCTACTAGCCTTATGACATTGATTTCATGTCTGAGTGATATTCCATTGTACATAAGGACCACAACTTCTTTATCCATTTTTCTCTTTCCTGGGATATTTAAGGTGTCATGTAGTGGAGGTTCTTGTCAACAGAGCAGCCCTAAACTTTGGGGTGCCTGTGTCTTGCTGATTTTTAGTTTTCCCAATTTATACGCCCATGAGTGGATGTGCCCTATGCTCCCTAAGCTGTGTTTTTTCGATGTTTCAGGACACACCGTACACTTCTCCAGAGTGGCTGTTGGCAATTTACATCCCGCCCATCACCGTAGCAAGGCTGCCATTTCTCCATGGCCTGTCCTGCATTTCTGGTTTTGAAAATTTTTGCAGCATGGCCCTTTTGATCGATAGGATGCGAGACTTCTTTGTAGCGCTGATTAGACTTTCCAGGTTGCTTGGTTGGCCAAACAGGGCGTATGCGTTTTTTCCTGAATATATTCAGGAAAAAACGCATACGCCCTGTTTGGCCAAGGGCATCATTGTCGAAGTTTTGCCACTTTTCTTGTGCTTTAAAGGCGATTCGAATCTACCTCCTGAAATCTGTTTCCTGCAATTCTGCCTTGCTTTCAAATCCTCTTCGTTGCCTTCCCTCAATATATTTGTGGACGAGAGTTATCATTTATAACTCAGCAGGTTTGTGAATTGCAGTGACCCTGAGCTCCATTTTTCAACTGTCTTTTTTGGGAGATGGCCGCAAAAGCACGGGATTGTCTCAGGCCCTATTCTGGTTCCGGGGGACAGGCTGAGCCTGTGGTTAATTCTTCTTCCTGATGGGAAAATAGAGTGACCTGTGCCTGTCCCAAAACCTAGATCTAGTCTCTCATTGGTTTCCCCTCTTCCCGTTCATCCTCAGGACAAATTGCAACCTGTAGGGAACAGGAGGTTAAAGGTGCTGATTCTCCAAGTAGGGAGATTGCTAGTAAAGTAGCTGGAATGGCGAACCCGAGCACAAGGAGATGAGAAATGTGGTGCGTATTAGAAACCTTTCAAAATCACACGGTGTACCATCTTCTGGGTTTCTCATGCATGTTTTCGATGTAGGAAGATGCCCTTGAACCTGGAGACTTGGAACCCATGGGATGGGTACCAGGCAGTATTACTTTAAAGGGTCTGCGTTTGCTCACCCAACCTCACCCAACCTCTCAACCCCAAGAGTGTCCACCCTTATGTCTCATCCAGCTGTGGGTCTAGATATGGTCAATCCAGGTTGCATCACAGCCTCTGAACGAATTTTGTAAGAATTTCTCTCTCTTTTACTGTCTTTGTTTTACGGGTTTTTAAAAGTAATTTATTTTTATAATGGAGTTTAGCTGCTTTTCACTGCTGTGTTTATGCGGCTTTACACCCACTTGACTCACTTCCAGACAGATATCAATACATAGGTTTTAAGATTCTTACTACTCAGATATATTCTTGTGCGGTGAATAGGGGGTGTTGAGTCCAGTTCACTGAGCAAGGAGTAGGTCTTGTCTATTACATATTGGGTGTATGGAACGGTATCTGAGCGAATTTGAAACCCTTGTTTTATGCATCACCCCACCTCACCTTTCCCGTTAAGCAGCCATAGTGTGTTTTCTAAACGTGTGACTCTGTTCTGTTTTGTAATTCAGTTCAAGTGTAGCGGTTTTTACATTCCCTCTATAAGTGATAGCTTATGATAAGTGTCTTTGCCTCTGTGACTTATTTCACTTAGAATCGTCGTACCTAAATCCACTCATCTTGCTTCTACTAGCCTTATGACATTGATTTCATGTCTGAGTGATATTCCATTGTACATAAGGGCCACAACTTCTTTCTCCATTTTTCTCTTTCCTGGGATATTTAAGGTGTCATGAAGTGGAGGTTCTTGTCAACAGAGCAGCCCTAAACTTTGCGGTGACTGTGTCTTGCTGATTTTTAGTTTTCCAAATTTATACGCCCATGAGTGGACGTGCCCTATGCTCCCTAAGCTGTGTTTTTTCGATGTTTCAGGACACACCGTACACTTCTCCAGAGTGGCTGTTGGCAATTTACATCCCGCCCATCAGCGTAGCAAGGCTGCCATTTCTCCATGGCCTGTCCTGCATTTCTGGTTTTGACACTTTTTGCAGCATGGCCCTTTTGACCGATGGGAAGCGAGACTTCTTTGTAGCGCTGATTTGCCTTTCCAGGTTGCTTGGTTGGCCAAAAAGGGCGTATGCGTTTTTTCCTGAATATATTCAGGAAAAAACGCATACGCCCTTTTTGGCCAAGGGCATCATTGTCGACGTTTTTCCGCTTTTCATGTGCTTTAAAGGCGATTCGAATCTACCTCCTGAAATCTGTTTCCTGCAATTCTGCCTTGCTTTCAAATCCTCTTCGTTGCCTTCCCTCAATATATCTGTGGATGAGAGTTATCATTTATAACTCTGCGGGTTTGTGAATTGCAGTGTCCCTGAGCTCCATTTTTCAACTCGCTTTTTTGGGAGCTGGCCGCAAAAGCTCGTGATTGCCTCAGGCCCTATACTGCTACAGGGCGGCAGGCTGAGCCTGTGGTTAATTCTTCTTCCTGATGGGAAAATAGAGTGACCTGTGCCTGTCCCAACACCTAGATCTAGTCTCTCATTGGTTGCCCCTCTTCCCGTTCATCCTCAGGACAAATTGCAACCTGTAGGGAACAGGAGCTTAAAGGTGCTGATTCTCCAAGTAGGGAGATTGCTAGTAAAGTAGCTGGAAAGGCGAACCCGAGCACAAGGAGATGAGAAATGAGGTGCGTATTAGAAACCTTTCAAAATCACACGGTGTACCATCTTCTGGGTTTCTCATGCATGTTTTCGATGTAGTAAGATGCCCTTAGAACCTGGAGATTTGAGACCCATGGGATGGGTGCCAGGCAGTATTACTTTAAAGGTTCTGTGTTTGCTCACCCAACCTCACCCAACCTTTCAGCCCCAAGAGTGTCCACCCTTATGTCTCATCCAGCTGTGGGTCTAGATATGGTCAATCCAGGTTGCATCACAGCCCCTGAACGAATTTTGTAAGAATTTCTCTGTCTTTCACTATCTTTGTTTTACGGGTTTTTAAAAGTAATTTATTTTTATAATGGGGTTTAGCTGCTTTTCACGGCTGTGTTTATGCGGCTTTATATCCAATTGACTCACTTCCAGACAGATATCAATACATAGGTTTTAAGATACTTACTAGTCACATATATTCTTGTGCGGTGAATAGGGGGTGTTGAGTCCAGTTCACTGAGCAAGGGGTAGGTCTTGTCTATTACATATTGGGTGTATGGAACGGTATCTGAGCAAATTTGAAACCCTTGTTTTATGCATCACCCCACCTCACCTTTCCCGTTAAGCAGCCATAGTGTGTTTTCTAAACGTGTGACTCTGTTCTGTTTTGTAATTCAGTTCAACTGTAGCGGTTTTTACATTCCCTCTATAAGTGATAGCTTATGATAAGTGTCTTTTTCTGTGTGACTTATTTCACTTAGAATCGTCGTACCTAAATCCACTCATCTTGTTTCTACTAGCCTTATGACATTGATTTCATGTCTGAGTGATATTCCATTATACATAAGGACCACAACTTCTTTATCCATTTTTCTCTTTCCTGGGATATTTAAGGTGTCATGACGTGGAGGTTCTTGTCAACAGAGCAGCCCTAAACTTTGCGGTGACTGTGTCTTGCTGATTTTTAGTTTTTCCAATTTATACGCCCATGAGTGGACGTGCCCTATGCTCCCTAAGCTGTGTTTTTTCGATGTTTCAGGACACACCGTACACTTCTCCAGAGTGGCTGTTGGCAATTTACATCCCGCCCATCACCGTAGCAAGGCTGCCATTTCTCCATGGCCTGTCCTGCATTTCTGGTTTTGAAAATTTTTGCAGCATGGCCCTTTTGACCGATGGGAAGCGAGACTTCTTTGTAGCGCTGATTAGACTTTCCAGGTTGCTTGGTTGGCCAAACAGGGCGTATGCGTTTTTTCTTGAATATATTCAGGAAAAAACGCATACGCCCTGTTTGGCCAAGGGCATCATTGTCGACATTTTGCCACTTTTCATGTGCTTTAAAGGCGATTCGAATCTACCTCCTGAAACCTGTTTCCTGCAATTCTGTCTTGCTTTCAAATCCTCTTCGTTGCCTTCCCTCAATATATCTGTGGATGAGAGTTATCATTTATAACTCTGCGGGTTTGTGAATTGCAGTGTCCCTGAGCTCCATTTTTCAACACGCTTTTTTGAGAGCTGGCCGCAAATGTGCGGGATTGCCTCAGGCCCTATTCTGCTTCTGGGCGGCAGGCTGAGCCTGTGGTTAATTCTTCTTCCTGATGGGAAAATAGTGTGACCTGTGTCTGTCCCAACACATAGATGTAGTCTCTCATTGGTTTCCCCTCTTCCCGTTCATCCTCAGGACAAATTGCAACCTGTAGGCAACAGGAGCTTAAAGGTGCTGATTCTCCAAGTAGGGAGATTGCTAGTAAAGTAGCTGGAAAGGCGAACCCGAGCACAAGGAGATGAGAAATTAGGTGCGTATTAGAAACCTTTCAAAATCACACGGTGTACCATCTTCTGGGTTTCTCATGCATGTTTTCGATGTAGGAAGATGCCCTTGAACCTGGAGATTTGGGACCCATGGGATGGGTACCAGGCAGTATTCCTTTAAAGGGTCTGCGTTTGCTCACCCAACCTCACCCAACCTTTCAGCCCCAAGAGTGTCCACCCTTATGTCTCATCCAGCTGTGGGTCTAGATATGGTCAATCCAGGTTGCATCACAGCCTCTGAACGAATTTTGTAAGAATTTCTCTCTCTTTCACTGTCTTTGTTTTACGGGTTTTTAAAAGTAATTTATTTTTATAATGGGGTTTAGCTGCTTTTCACGGCTGTGTTTATGCGGCTTTACACCCACTTGACTCACTTCCAGACAGATATCAATACATACGTTTTAAGATTCTTACTAGTCACATATATTCTTGTGCGGTGAATAGGGGGTGTTGAGTCCAGTTCACTGAGCAAGGAGTAGGTCTTGTCTATTACATATTGGGTGTATGGAACGGTATCTGAGCGAATTTGAAACCCTTGTTTTATGCATCACCCCACCTCACCTTTCCCGTTAAGCAGCCATAGTGTGTTTTCTAAACGTGTGACTCTGTTCTGTTTTGTAATTCAGTTCAAGTGTAGCGGTTTTTACATTCCCTCTATAAGTGATAGCTTATGATAAGTGTCTTTTCCTGTGTGACTTATTTCACTTAGAATCGTCGTACCTAAATCCACTCATCTTGCTTCTACTAGCCTTATGACATTGATTTCATGTCTGAGTGATATTCCATTGTACATAAGGGCCACAACTTCTTTATCCATTTTTCTCTTTCCTGGGATATTTAAGGTGTCATGTAGTGGAGGTTCTTGTCAACAGAGCAGCCCTAAACTTTGGGGTGCCTGTGTCTTGCTGATTTTTAGTTTTCCCAATTTATACGCCCATGAGTGGATGTGCCCTATGCTCCCTAAGCTGTGTTTTTTCGATGTTTCAGGACACACCGTACACTTCTCCAGAGTGGCTGTTGGCAATTTACATCCCTCCCATCAGCGTAGCAAGGCTGCCATTTCTCCATGGCCTGTCCTGCATTTCTGGTTTTGACAGTTTTTGCAGCATGGCCCTTTTGACCGATGGGAAGCGAGACTTCTTTGTAGCGCTGATTAGCCTTTCCAGGTTGCTTGGTTGGCCAAACAGGGCGTATGCGTTTTTTCCTGAATATATTCAGGAAAAAACGCATACGCCCTGTTTGGCCAAGGGCATCATTGTCGAAGTTTTGCCACTTTTCTTGTGCTTTAAAGGCGATTCGAATCTACCTCCTGAAATCTGTTTCCTGCAATTCTGCCTTGCTTTCAAATCCTCTTCGTTGCCTTCCCTCAATATATTTGTGGACGAGAGTTATCATTTATAACTCAGCAGGTTTGTGAATGGCAGTGCCCCTGAGCTCCATTTTTCAACTGTCTTTTTTGGGAGATGGCCGCAAAAGCACGGGATTGTCTCAGGCCCTATTCTGGTTCCGGGGGACAGGCTGAGCCTGTGGTTAATTCTTCTTCCTGATGGGAAAACAGAGTGACCTGTGCCTGTCCCAAAACCTAGATCTAGTCTCTCATTGGTTGCCCCTCTTCCCGTTCATCCTCAGGACAAACTGCAACCTGTAGGGAACAGGAGGTTAAAGGTGCTGATTCTCCAAGTAGGGAGATTGCTAGTAAAGTAGCTGGAATGGCGAACCCGAGCACAAGGAGATGAGAAATGAGGTGCGTATTAGAAACCTTTCAAAATCACACGGTGTACCATCTTCTGGGTTTCTCATGCATGTTTTCGATGTAGGAAGATGCCCTTGAACCTGGAGACTTGGAACCCATGGGATGGGTACCAGGCAGTATTACTTTAAAGGGTCTGCGTTTGCTCACCCAACCTCACCCAACCTCTCAACCCCAAGAGTGTCCACCCTTATGTCTCATCCAGCTGTGGGTCTAGATATGGTCAATCCAGGTTGCATCACAGCCTCTGAACGAATTTTGTAAGAATTTCTCTCTCTTTCACTGTCTTTGTTTTACGGGTTTTTAAAAGTAATTTATTTTTATAATGGGGTTTAGCTGCTTTTCACTGCTGTGTTTATGCGGCTTTACACCCACTTGACTCACTTCCTGACAGATATCAATACATAGGTTTTAAGATTCTTACTAGTCACATATATTCTTGTACGGTGAATAGGGGGTGTTGAGTCCAGTTCACTGAGCAAGGAGTAGGTCTTGTCTATTACATATTGGGTGTATGGAACGGTATCTGAGCGAATTTGAAACCCTTGTTTTATGCATCACCCCACCTCACCTTTCCCGTTAAGCAGCCATAGTGTGTTTTCTAAACGTGTGACTCTGTTCTCTTTTGTAATTCAGTTCAACTGTAGCGGTTTTTACATTCCCTCTATAAGTGATAGCTTATGATAAGTGTCTTTGCCTCTGTGACTTATTTCACTTAGAATCGTCGTACCTACATCCACTCATCTTGCTTCTACTAGCCTTATGACATTTATTTCATGTCTGAGTGATATTCCATTGTACATAAGGGCCACAACTTCTTTATCCATTTTTCTCTTTCCTGGGATATTTAAGTTGTCGTGAAGTGGAGGTTCTTGTCAACAGAGCAGCCCTAAACTTTGGGGTGCCTGTGTCTTGCTGATTTTTAGTTTTCCCAATTTATACGCCCATGAGTGGACGTGCCCTATGCTCCCTAAGCTGTGTTTTTTCGATGTTTCAGGACACACCGTACACTTCTCCAGAGTGGCTGTTGGCAATTTACATCCCGCCCATCAGCGTAGCAAGGCTGCCATTTCTCCATGGCCTGTCCTGCATTTCTGGTTTTGACACTTTTTGCAGCATGGCCCTTTTGACCGATAGGAATCGAGACTTCTTTGTAGCGCTGATTTGCCTTTCCAGGTTGCTTGGTTGGCGAAACAGGGCGTATGCGTTTTTTCCTGAATATATTCAGGAAAAAATGCATACTCCCTTTTTGGCCAAGGGCATCATTTTCGACGTTTTGCCGCTTTTCATGTGCTTTAAAGGCGATTCGAATCTACCTCCTGAAATCTGTTTCCTGCAATTCTGCCTTGCTTTCAAATCCTCTTCGTTGCCTTCCCTCAATATATCTGTGGATGAGAGTTATCATTTATAACTCTGCGGGTTTGTGAATTGCAGTGTCCCTGAGCTCCATTTTTCAACTCACTTTTTTGGGAGCTGGCCGCAAAAGCGCGGGATTGCCTCAGGCCCTATTCTGCTTCTGGGCGGCAGGCTGAGCCTGTGGTTAATTCTTCTTCCTGATGGGAATATAGAGTGTCCTGAGCCTGTCCCAACACCTAGATCTAGTCTCTCATTGGTTGCCCCTCTTCCCGTTCATCCTCAGGACAAATTGCAACCTGTAGGGAAAAGGAGGTTAAACGTGCTGATTCTCCAAGTAGGGAGATTGCTAGTAAAGTAGCTGGAATGGCGAACCCGAGCACAAGGAGATGAGAAATGAGGTGCGTATTAGAAACCTTTCAAAATCACACGGTGTACCATCTTCTGGGTTTCTGATGCTTGTTTTCGATGTAGGAAGATGCACTTGAACCTGGAGATTTGGGACCCATGGGATGGGTACCAGGCAGTATTTCTTTAAAGGGTCTGTGTTTGCTCACCCAACCTCAGCCAACCTTTCAGCCCCAAGAGTGTCCACCCGTATGACTCATCCAGTTGTTGGTCTAGATATGGTCAATCCAGGTTGCATCACAGCCTCTGAACGAATTTTGTAAGAATTTCTCTCTCTTTCACTGTCTTTGTTTTACGGGTTTTTAAAAGTAATTTATTTTTATAATGGGGTTTAGCTGCTTTTCACGGCTGTGTTTATGCGGCTTTACACCCACTTGACTTACTTCCAGACAGATATCAATACATCGGTTTTAAGATTCTTACTAGTCACATATATTCTTGTACGGTGAATAGGGGGTGTTGAGTCCAGTTCACTGAGCAAGGAGTAGGTCTTGTCTATTACATATTGGGTGTATGGAACTGTATCTGAGCGAATTTGAAACCCTTGTTTTATGCATCACCCCACCTCACCTTTCCCGTTAAGCAGCCATAGTGTGTTTTCTAAACGTGTGACTCTGTTCTCTTTTGTAATTCAGTTCAAGTGTAGCGGTTTTTACATTCCCTCTATAAGTGATAGCTTATGATAAGTGTCTTTTCCTGTGTGACTTATTTCACTTAGAATCGTCGTACCTAAATCCACTCATCTTGCTTCTACTAGCCTTATGACATTGATTTCATGTCTGAGTGATATTCCATTGTACATAAGGGCCACAACTTCTTTATCCATTTTTCTCTTTCCTGGGATATTTAAGGTGTCATGTAGTGGAGGTTCTTGTCAACAGAGCAGCCCTAAACTTTGGGGTGCCTGTGTCTTGCTGATTTTTAGTTTTCCCAATTTATACGCCCATGAGTGGATGTGCCCTATGCTCCCTAAGCTGTATTTTTTCGATGTTTCAGGACACACCGTACACTTCTCCAGAGTGGCTGTTGGCAATTTACATCCCTTCCATCAGCGTAGCAAGGCTGCCATTTCTCCATGGCCTGTCCTGCATTTCTGGTTTTGACACTTTTAGCAGCATGGCCCTTTTGACCGATGGGAAGCGAGACTTCTTTGTAGCGCTGATTAGCCTTTCCAGGTTTCTTGGTTGGCCAAACAGGGCGTATGCGTTTTTTCCTGAATATATTCAGGAAAAAACGAATACGCCCTGTTTGGCCAAGGGCATCATTGTCGAAGTTTTGCCACTTTTCTTGTGCTTTAAAGGCGATTCGAATCTACCTCCTGAAATCTGTTTCCTGCAATTCTGCCTTGCTTTCAAATCCTCTTCGTTGCCTTCCCTCAATATATTTGTGGACGAGAGTTATCATTTATAACTCAGCAGGTTTGTGAATGGCAGTGCCCCTGAGCTCCATTTTTCAACTGTCTTTTTTGGGAGATGGCCGCAAAAGCACGGGATTGTCTCAGGCCCTATTCTGGTTCCGGGGGACAGGCTGAGCCTGTGGTTAATTCTTCTTCCTGAAGGGAAAATAGAGTGACCTGTGCCTGTCCCAAAACCTAGATCTAGTCTCTCATTGGTTGCCCCTCTTCCCGTTCATCCTCAGGACAAATTGCAACCTGTAGGGAACAGGAGGTTAAAGGTGCTGATTCTCCAAGTAGGGAGATTGCTAGTAAAGTAGCTGGAATGGCGAACCCGAGCACAAGGAGATGAGAAATGAGGTGCGTATTAGAAACCTTTCAAAATCACACGGTGTACCATCTTCTGGGTTTCTCATGCATGTTTTCGATGTAGGAAGATGCCCTTGAACCTGGAGACTTGGAACCCATGGGATGGGTACCAGGCAGTATTACTTTAAAGGGTCTGCGTTTGCTCACCCAACCTCACCCAACCTCTCAACCCCAAGAGTGTCCACCCTTATGTCTCATCCAGGTGTGGGTCTAGATATGGTCAATCCAGGTTGCATCACAGCCTCTGAACGAATTTTGTAAGAATTTCTCTCTCTTTCACTGTCTTTGTTTTACGGGTTTTTAAAAGTAATTTATTTTTATAATGGGGTTTAGCTGCTTTTCACTGCTGTGTTTATGCGGCTTTACACCCACTTGACTCACTTCCAGACAGATATCAATACATAGGTTTTAAGATTCTTACTAGTCACATATATTCTTGTACGGTGAATAGGGGGTGTTGAGTCCAGTTCACTGAGCAAGGAGTAGGTCTTGTCTATTACATATTGGGTGTATGGAACGGTATCTGAGCGAATTTGAAACCCTTGTTTTATGCATCACCCCACCTCACCTTTCCCGTTAAGCAGCCATAGTGTGTTTTCTAAACGTGTGACTCTGTTCTCTTTTGTAATTCAGTTCAAGTGTAGCGGTTTTTACATTCCCTCTATAAGTGATAGCTTATGATAAGTGTCTTTGCCTCTGTGACTTATTTCACTTAGAATCGTCGTACCTAAATCCACTCATCTTGCTTCTACTAGCCTTATGACATTGATTTCATGTCTGAGTGATATTCCATTGTACATAAGGGCCACAACTTCTTTATCCATTTTTCTCTTTCCTGGGATAATTAAGTTGTCGTGAAGTGGAGGTTCTTGTCAACAGAGCAGCCCTAAAATTTGGGGTGCCTGTGTCTTGCTGATTTTTAGTTTTCCCAATTTATACGCCCATGAGTGGACGTGCCCTATGCTCCCTAAGCTGTGTTTTTTCGATGTTTCAGGACACACCGTACACTTCTCCAGAGTGGCTGTTGGCAATTTACATCCCGCCCATCAGCGTAGCAAGGCTGCCATTTCTCCATGGCCTGTCCTGCATTTCTGGTTTTGACACTTTTTGCAGCATGGCCCTTTTGACCGATAGGAATCGAGACTTCTTTGTAGCGCTGATTTGCCTTTCCAGGTTGCTTGGTTGGCCAAACAGGGCGTATGCGTTTTTTCCTGAATATATTCAGGAAAAAATGCATACTCCCTTTTTGGCCAAGGGCATCATTTTCGACTTTTTGCCGCTTTTCATGTGCTTTAAAGGCGATTCGAATCTACCTCCTGAAATCTGTTTCCTGCAATTCTGCCTTGCTTTCAAATCCTCTTCGTTGCCTTCCCTCAATATATCTGTGGATGAGAGTTATCATTTATAACTCTGCGGGTTTGTGAATTGCAGTGTCCCTGAGCTCCATTTTTCAACTCGCTTTTTTGGGAGCTGGCCGCAAAAGCTCGTGATTGCCTCAGGCCCTATACTGCTACTGGGCGGCAGGCTGAGCCTGTGGTTAATTCTACTTCCTGATGGGAAAATAGAGTGACCTGTGCCTGTCCCAACACCTAGATCTAGTCTCTCATTGTTTGCCCCTCTTCCCGTTCATCCTCAGGACAAATTGCAACCTGTAGGGAACAGGAGCTTAAAGGTGCTGATTCTCCAAGTAGGGAGATTGCTAGTAAAGTAGCTGGAAAGGCGAACCCGAGCACAAGGAGATGAGAAATGAGGTGCGTATTAGAAACCTTTCAAAATCACACGGTGTACCATCTTCTGGGTTTCTCATGCATGTTTTCGATGTAGGAAGATGCCCTTGAACCTGGAGATTTGGGACCCATGGGATGGGTACCAGGCAGTATTACTTTAAAGGGTCTGCGTTTGCTCACCCAACCTCACCCAACCTTTCAGCCCCAAGAGTGTCCACCCTTATGACTCATCCAGCTGTGGGTCTAGATATGGTCAATCCAGGTTGCATCACAGCCTCTGAACGAATTTTGTAAGAATTTCTCTCTCTTTCACTGTCTTTGTTTTACGGGTTTTTAAAAGTAATTTATTTTTATAATGGGGTATAGCTGCTTTTCACGGCTGTGTTTATGCGGCTTTGCACCCACTTGACTCACTTCCAGACAGATATCAATACATAGGTTTAAGATTCTTACTAGTCACATATATTCTTGTGTGGTGAATAGGGGGTGTTGAGTCCAGTTCACTGAGCAAGGAGTAGGCCTTGTCTATTACATATTGGGTGTATGGAACGGTATCTGAGCGAATTTGAAACCCTTGTTTTATGCATCACCCCACCTCACATTTCCCGTTAAGCAGCCATAGTGTGTTTTCTAAACGTGTGACTCTGTTCTCTTTTGTAATTCAGTCCAAGTGTAGCGGTTTTTACATTCCCTCTATAAGTGATAGCTTATGATAAGTGTCTTTTCCTGTGTGACTTATTTCACTTAGAATCGTCGTACCTAAATCCACTCATCTTGCTTCTACTAGCCTTATGACATTGATTTCATGTCTGAGTGATATTCCATTGTACATAAGGACCACAACTTCTTTATCCATTTTTCTCTTTCCTGGGATATTTAAGGTGTCATGAAGTGGAGGTTCTTGTCAACAGAGCAGCCCTAAACTTTGTGGTGCCTGTGTCTTGCTGATTTTTAGTTTTTCCAATTTGTACGCCCATGAGTGGACGTGACCTATGCTCCCTAAGCTGTGTTTTTTCGATGTTTCAGGACACACCGTACACTTCTCCAGAGTGGCTGTTGGCAATTTACATCCCGCCCATCACCGTAGCAAGGCTGCCATTTCTCCATGGCCTGTCCTGCATTTCTGGTTTTGAAAATTTTTGCAGCATGGCCCTTTTGACCGATGGGAAGCGAGACTTCTTTGGAGCGCTGATTAGCCTTTCCAGGTTGCTTGGTTGGCCAAACAGGGCGTATGCGTTTTTTCCTGAATATATTCAGGAAAAAACGCATACGCCCTGTTTGGCCAAGGGCATCATTGTCGACGTTTTGCCACTTTTCATGTGCTTTAAAGGTGATTCGAATCTACCTCCTGAAACCTGTTTCCTGCAATTCTGCCTTGCTTTCAAATCCTCTTCGTTGCCTTCCCTCAATATATCTGTGGATGAGAGTTATCATTTATAACTCTGCGGGTTTGTGAATTGCAGTGTCCCTGAGCTCCATTTTTCAACTCGCTTTTTTGAGACCTGGCCGCAAAAGTGCGGGATTGCCTCAGGCCCTATTCTGCTTCTGGGCGGCAGGCTGAGCCTGTGGATAATTCTTCTTCCTGATGGGAAAATAGAGTGACCTGTGCCTGTCCCAACACCTAGATCTAGTCTCTCATTGGTTGCCCCTCTTCCCGTTCATCCTCTGGACAAATTGCAACCTGTAGGGAACAGGAGGTTAAAGGTGCTGATTCTCCAAGTAGGGAGATTGCTAGTAAAGTAGCTGGAATGGCGAACCCGAGCACAAGGAGATGAGAAATGAGGTGCGTATTAGAAAACTTTCAAAATCACACGGTGTACAATCTTCTGGGTTTCTCATGCATGTTTTCGATGTAGGAAGATGCCCTTGAACCTGGAGATTTGGGACCCATGGGATGGGTACCAGGCAGTATTACTTTAAAGGGTCTGCGTTTGCTCACCCAACCTCACCCAACCTTTCAGCCCCAAGAGTGTCCACCCTTATGTCTCATCCAGCTGTGGGTCTAGATATGGTCAATCCAGGTTGCATCACAGCCTCTGAACGAATTTTGTAAGAATTTCTCTCTCTTTCAGTGTCTTTGTTTCATGGGTTTTTAAAACTAATTTATTTTTATAATGGGGTTTAGCTGCTTTTCACGGCTGTGTTTATGCAGTTTTACACCCACTTGACTCACTTCCAGACAGATATCAATACATAGGTTTTAAGATTCTTACTAGTCACATATATTTTTGTGCGGTGAATAGGGGGTGTTGAGTCCAGTTCACTGAGCAAGGAGTAGGTCTTGTCTATTACATATTGGGTGTATGGAAAGGTATCTGAGCGAATTTGACACCCTTGTTTTATGCATCACCCCACCTCACCTTTCCCGTTAAGCAGCCATAGTGTGTTTTCTAAACGTGTGACTCTGTTCTGTTTTGTAATTCAGTTCAAGTGTAGCGGTTTTTACATTCCCTCTATAAGTGATAGCTTATGATAAGTGTCTTTTTCTGTGTGACTTATTTCACTTAGAATTGTCGTACCTAAATCCACTCATCTTGCTTCTACTAGCCTTATGACATTGATTTCATGTCTGAGTGATATTCCATTGTACATAAGGACAACAAATTCTTTATTCATTTTTCTCTTTCCTGGGATATTTAAGGTGTCATGAAGTGGAGGTTCTTGTCAACAGAGCAGCCCTAAACTTTGGGGTGCCTGTGTCTTGCTGATTTTTAGTTTTCCCAATTTATACGCCCATGAGTGGACGTGCCCTATGCTCCCTAAGCTGTGTTTTCTCAATGTTTCAGGACACACCGTACACTTCTCCAGAGTGGCTGTTGGCAATTTACATCCCGCCCATCAGCGTAGCAAGGCTGCCATTTCTCCATGGCCTGTCCTGCATTTCTGGTTTTGACTCTTTTTGCAGCATGACCCTTTTGACCCATGGGAAGCGAGACTTCTATGTAGCGCTGATTTGCCTTTCCAGGTTGCTTGGTTGGCCAAAAAGGGCGTATGCGTTTTTTCCTGAATATATTCAGGAAAAAACGCATACGCCCTTTTTGGCCAAGGGCATCATTGTCGACGTTTTGCCGCTTTTCATGTGCTTTAAAGGCGATTCGAATCTACCTCCTGAATTCTGTTTCCTGCAATTCTGCCTTGCTTTCAAATCCTCTTTTTTGCCTTCCCTCAGTATATCTCTGGATGAGTGTTATCATTTATAACTCTGCGGGTTTGTCAATTGCAGTGTCCCTGAGCTCCATTTTTCAACTCGCTTTTTTGGGAGCTGGCCGCAAAAGCGTGGGATTGCCTCATGCCCTATTCTGCTTCTGGGCGGCAGGCTGAGCCTGTGGATAATTCTTCTTCCTGATGGGAAAATAGAGTGACCTGTGCCTGTCCCAACACCTAGATATAGTCTCTCATTGGTTGCCCCTCTTCCCGTTCATCCTCAGGACAAATTGCAACCTGTAGGGAACAGGAGCTTAAAGGTGCTGATTCTCCAAGTAGGGAGATTGCTAGTAAAGTAGCTGGAAAGGCGAACCCGAGCACAAGGAGATGAGAAATGAGGTGCGTTTTAGAAACCTTTCAAAATCACACGGTGTACCATCTTCTGGGTTTCTCATGCATGTTTTCGATGTAGGAAGATGCCCTTGAACCTGGAGATTTGGGACCCATGGGATGGGTACCACACAGTATTACTTTAAAGGGTCTGCATTTGCTCACCCAACCTCACCCAACCTCTAAGCCCCAAGAGTGTCCACCCTTATGTCTCATGCAGCTGTGGGTCTAGATATGGTCAATCCAGGTTGCATCACAGCCTCTGAACGAATTTTGTAAGAATTTCTCTCTCTTTCACTGTCTTTGTTTTACGGGTTTTTAAAAGTAATTTATTTTTATAATGGGGTTTAGCTGCTTTTCACGGCTGTGTTTATGCGGCTTTACACCCAATTGACTCACTTCCAGACAGATATCAATACATAGGTTTTAAGATTCTTACTAGTCACATATATTCTTGTGCGGTGAATAGGGGTTGTTGAGTCCAGTTCACTGAGCAAGAAGTAGGTCTTGTCTATTACATATTGGGTGTATGGAATGGTATCTGAGCGAATTTGAAACCCTTGTTTTATGCATCACCCCACCTCACCTTTCCCGTTAAGCAGCTATAGTGTGTTTTCTAAACGTGTGACTCTGTTCTGTTTTGTAATTCAGTTCAAGTGTAGCGGTTTTTACATTCCCTCTATAAGTGATAGCTTATGATAAGGGTCTTTTTCTGTGTGACTTATTTCACTTAGAATCGTCATACCTAAGTCCACTCATCTTGCTTCTACTAGCCTTATGACATTGATTTCATGTCTGAGTGATATTCCATTGTACATAAGGACCACAACTTCTTTATCCATTTTTCTCTTTCCTGGGATATTTAAGGTGTCATGAAGTGGAGGTTCTTGTCAACAGAGCAGCCCTAAACTTTGGGGTGCCTGTGTCTTGCTGATTTTTAGTTTTCCCAATTTATACTCCCATGAGTGGACGTGCCCTATGCTCCCTAAGCTGTGTTTTTTCGATGTTTCAGGACACACCGTACACTTCTCCAGAGTGGCTATTGGCAATTTTCATCCCACCCATCAGCGTAGCAAGTCTGCCATTTCTCCATGGCCTGTCCTGCATTTCTGGTTTTGACACTTTTTGCAGCATGACCCTTTTGACGGATGGGAAGCGAAACTTCTTTGTAGCGCTGATTTGCCTTTCCAGGTTGCTTGGTTGGCCAAAAAGGGCGTATGCGTTTTTTCCTGAATATATTCAGGAAAAAACGCATACGCCCTTTTTGGCCAAGGGCATCATTGTCGCCGTTTTGCCGCTTTTCATGTGTTTTAAATGCGATTCGAATCTACCTCCTGAAACCTGTTTCCTGCAATTCTGCCTTGCTTTCAAATCCTCTTCGTTGCCTTCCCTCAATATATTTTTGGACGAGAGTTATCATTTATAACTCAGCAGGTTTGTGAATGGCAGTGCCCCTGAGCTCCATTTTTCAACTGTCTTTTTTGGGAGCTGGCCACAAAAGCACGGGATTGCCTCAGGCCTTATTCTGGTTCCTGGAGGCAGGCTGAGCCTGTGGATAATTCTTCTTCCTGATGGGAAAATAGAGTGACCTGTGCCTGTCCCAACACCTAGATCTAGTTTCTCATTGGTTGCCCCTCTTCCCGTTCATCCTCAGGAGAAACTGCAACCTGTAGGCAACAGGAGCTTAAAGGTGCTGATTCTCCAAGTAGGGAGATTGCTAGTAAAGTAGCTGGAAAGGCGAACCCGAGCACAAGGAGATGAGAAATGAGGTGCGTATTAGAAACCTTTCAAAATCACACGGTGTACCATCTTCTGGGTTTCTCATGCATGTTTTCAATGTAGGAAGATGCCCTTGAACCTGGAGATTTGGGACCCATGGGATGGGTACCAGGCAGTATTACTTTAAAGGGTCTGCGTTTGCTCACCCAACCTCACCCAACCTTTCAGCCCCAAGAGTGTCCACCCTTATGTCTCATCCAGCTGTGGGTCTAGATATGGTCAATCCAGGTTGCATCACAGCCTCTGAACGAATTTTGTAAGAATTTCTCTCTCTTTCACTGTCTTTGTTTTACGGGTTTTTAAAAGTAATTTATTTTTATAATGGGGTTTAGCTGCTTTTCACGGCTGTGTTTATGCGGCTTTACACCCACTTGACTCACTTCCAGACAGATATCAATACGTAGGTTTTAAGATTCTTACTAGTCACATATATTCTTGTGCGGTGAATAGGGGGTGTTGAGTCCAGTTCACTGAGCAAGGAGTAGGTATTGTCTATTACATATTGGGTGTATGGAACGGTATCTGAGCGAATTTGAAACCCTTGTTTTATGCATCACCCCACCTCACCTTTCCCGTTAAGCAGCCATAGTGTGTTTTCTAAACGTGTGACTCTGTTCTGTTTTGTAATTCAGTTCAAGTGTAGCGGTTTTTACATTCCCTCTCTAAGTGATAGCTTATGATAAGTGTCTTTTTCTGTGTGACTTATTTCACTTAGAATCGTCGTACCTAAGTCCACTCATCTTGCTTCTACTAGCCTTATGACATTTATTTCATGTCTGAGTGATATTCCATTGTACATAAGGACCACAACTTCTTTATCCATTTTTCTCTTTCCTGGGATATTTAAGGTGTCATGAAGTGGAGGTTCTTGTCAACAGAGCAGCCCTAAACTTTGGGGTGCCTGTGTCTTGCTGATTTTTAGTTTTCCCAATTTATACGCCCATGAGTGGACGTGCCCTATGCTCCCTAAGCTGTGTTTTTTCGATGTTTCAGGACACACCGTACACTTCTCCAGAGTGGCTGTTGGCAATTTACATCCCTCCCATCAGCGTAGCAAGGCTGCCATTTCTCCATGGCCTGTCCTGCATTTCTGGTTTTGACACTTTTTGCACCATGGCCCTTTTGACCGATGGGAAGCGAGACTTCTTTGTAGCGCTGATTAACCTTTCCAGGATTCTTGGTTGGCCAAACAGGGCGTATGCGTTTTTTCCTGAATATATTCAGGAAAAAACGCATATGCCCTGTTTGGCCAAGGTCATCATTGTCGACATTTTGCCACTTTTCATGTGCTTTAAAGGCGATTCGAATCTACCTCCTGAAACCTGTTTCCTGCAATTCTGCCTTGCTTTCAAATCCTCTTCGTTGCCTTCCCTCAATATATTTGTGGACGAGAGTTATCACTTATAACTCAGCAGGTTTGTGAATGGCAGTGCCCCTGAGCTCCATTTTTCAACTGTCTTTTTTGGGAGCTGGCCGCAAAAGCACGGAATTGCCTCAGGCCCTATTCTGGTTCCTGGAGGCAGGCTGAGCCTGTGGATAATTCTTCTTCCTGATGGGAAAATAGAGTGACCTGTGCCTGTCCCAACACCTAGATCTAGTCTCTCATTGGTTGCCCCTCTTCCCGTTCATCCTCTGGACAAATTGCAACCTGTAGGGAAGAGGAGGTTAAAGGTGCTGATTCTCCAAGTAGGGAGATTGCTAGTAAAGTAGCTGGAATGGCGAACCCGAGCACAAGGAGATGAGAAATGAGTTGCGTATTAGGAAACTTTCAAAATCACACGGTGTACCATCTTCTGGGTTTCTCATGCATGTTTTCGATGTAGGAAGATGCCCTTGAACCTGGAGATTTGGGACCCATGGGATGGGTTCCAGGCAGTATTACTTTAAAGGGTCTGTGTTTGCTCACCCAACCTCACCCAACCTCTAAGCCCCAAGAGTGTCCACCCGTATGACTCATCCAGCTGTGGGTCTAGATATGGTCAATCCAGGTTGCATCACAGCCTCTGAACGAATTTTGTAAGAATTTCTCTCTCTTTCAGTGTCTTTGTTTCATGGGTTTTTAAAACTAATTTATTTTTATAATGGGGTTTAGCTGCTTTTCACGGCTGTGTTTATACGGCTTTTCACCCACTTGACTCACTTCCAGACAGATATCAATACATAGGTTTTAATATTCTTACTAGTCACATATATTCTTGTGCGGTGAATAGGGGGTGTTGAGTCCAGTTCACTGAGCAAGGAGTAGGTCTTGTCTATTACATATTGGGTGTATGGAACGGTATCTGAGCGAATTTGAAACCCTTGTTTTATGCATCACCCCACCTCACCTTTCCCGTTAAGCAGCCATAGTGTGTTTTCTAAACGTGTGACTCTGTTCTGTTTTGTAATTCAGTTCAAGTGTAGCGGTTTTTACATTCCCTCTATAAGTGATAGCTTATGATAATTGTCTTTTTCTGTGTGACTTATTTCACTTAGAATTGTCGTACCTAAATCCACTCATCTTGCTTCTACTAGCCTTATGACATTGATTTCATGTCTGAGTGATATTCCATTGTACATAAGGACCACAACTTCTTTATTCATTTTTCTCTTTCCTGGGATATTTAAGGTGTCATGAAGTGGAGGTTCTTGTCAACAGAGCAGCCCTAAACTTTGGGGTGCCTGTGTCTTGCTGATTTTTAGTTTTCCCAATTTATACGCCCATGAGTGGACGTGCCCTATGCTCCCTAAGCTGTGTTTTCTCAATGTTTCAGGACACACCGTACACTTCTCCAGAGTGGCTGTTGGCAATTTACATCCCGCCCATCAGCGTAGCAAGGCTGCCATTTCTCCATGGCCTGTCCTGCATTTCTGGTTTTGACACTTTTTGCAGCATGACCCTTTTGACCGAGGGGAAGCGAGACTTCTATGTAGCGCTGATTTGCCTTTCCAGGTTGCTTGGTTGGCCAAAAAGGGCGTATGCGTTTTTTCCTGAATATATTCAGGAAAAAACGCATACGCCCTTTTTGGCCAAGGGCATCATTGTCGACGTTTTGCCGCTTTTCATGTGCTTTAAAGGCGATTCGAATCTACCTCCTGAAATCTGTTTCCTGCAATTCTGCCTTGCTTTCAAATCCTCTTTGTTGCCTTCCCTCAGTATATCTCTGGATGAGAGTTATCATTTATAACTCTGCGGGTTTGTGAATTGCAGTGTCCCTGAGCTCCATTTTTCAACTCGCTTTTTTGGGAACTGGCCGCAAAAGCGCGGGATTGCCTCAGGCCCTATTCTGGTTCCTGGCGGCAGGCTGAGCCTGTGGATAATTCTTCTTCCTGATGGGAAAATAGAGTGACCTGTGCCTGTCCCAACACCTAGATTTAGTCTCTCATTGGTTGCCCCTCTTCCCGTTCATCCTCAGGACAAATTGCAACCTGTAGGGAACAGGAGCTTAAAGGTGCTGATTCTCCAAGTAGGGAGATTGCTAGTAAAGTAGCTGGAATGGCGAACCCGAGCACAAGGAGATGAGAAATGAGGTGCGTATTAGAAACCTTTCAAAATCACACGGTGTACCATCTTCTGGGTTTCTCATGCATGTTTTCGATGTAGGAAGATGCCCTTGAACCTGGAGATTTGGGACCCATGGGATGGGTTCCAGGAAGTATTAATTTAAAGGGTCTGCGTTTGCTCACCCAACCTCACCCAAACTTTCAGCCCCAAGAGTGTCCACCCTTATGTCTCATCCAGCTGTGGGTCTAGATATGGTCCATCCAGGTTGCATCACAGCTTCTGAACGAATTTTGTAAGAATTTCTCTCTCTTTCACTGTCTTTGTTTTACGGGATTTTAAAAGTAATTTATTTTTATAATGGGGTTTAGCTGCTTTTCACGGCTGTGTTTATGCGGCTTTACACCCACTTGACTCACTTCCAGACCGATATCAATACATAGGTTTTAAGATTCTTACTAGTCACATATATTCTTGTGCGGTGAATAGGGGGTGTTGAGTCCAGTTCACTGAGCAAGGAGTCGGTCTTTTCTATTACATATTGGGTGTATGGAACGGTATCTGAGCGAATTTGAAACCCTTGTTTTATGCATCACCCCACCTCACATTTCCCGTTAAGCAGCCATAGTGTGTTTTCTAAACGTGTGACTCTGTTCTGTTTTGTAATTCAGTTCAAGTGTAGCGGTTTTTACATTCCCTCTATAAGTGATAGCTTATGATAAGCGTCTTTTTCTGTGTGTCTTATTTCACTTAGAATCGTCGTACCTATATCCACTCATCTTGCTTCTACTAGCCTTATGACATTGATTTCATGTCTGAGTGATATTCCATTGTACATAAGGACCACAACTTCTTTATCCATTTTTCTCTTTCCTGGGATATTTAAGGTGTCATGAAGTGGAGGTTCTTGTCAACAGAGCAGCCCTAAACTTTGGGGTGCCTGTGTCTTGCTGATTTTTAGTTTTCCCAATTTATACGCCCATGAGTGGACGTGCCCTATGCTCCCTAAGCTGTGTTTTTTCGATGTTTCAGGACACACCGTACACTTCTCCAGAGTGGCTGTTGGCAATTTACATCCCGCCCATCAGCGTAGCAAGGCTGCCATTTCTCCATGGCCTGTCCTGCATTTCTGGTTTTGACACTTTTTGCAGCATGGCCCTTTTGACCGATGGGAAGCGAGACTTCTTTGTAGTGTTGATTTGCCTTTCAAGGTTGCTTGGTTGGCCAAAAAGGGCGTATGCGTTTTTTCCTGAATATATTCAGGAAAAAACGCATACGCACTTTTTGGCCAAGGGCATCATTGTCGACGTTTTGCCGCTTTTCTTGTGCTTTAAAGGCAATTCGAATCTACCTCCTGAAATCTGTTTCCTGCAATTCTGCCTTGCTTTCAAATCCTCTTCGTTGACTTCCCTCAATATATCTGTGGATGAGAGTTATCATTTATAACTCTGTGGGTTTGTGAATTGCAGTGTCCCTGAGCTACATTTTTCAACTCGCTTTTTTGGAGCTGGCCGCAAAAGCGTGGGATTGCCTCATGCCCTATTCTGCTTCTGGGCGGCAGGCTGAGCCTGTGGTTAATTCTTCTTCCTGATGGGAAAATAGAGTGACCTGTGCCTGTCCCAACACCTAGATCTAGTCTCTCATTGGTTGCCCCTCTTCCCGTTCATCCTCAGGAGGAATTGCAACCTGTAGGCAACAGGAGCTTAAAGGTGCTGATTCTCCAAGTAGGGAGATTGCTGGTAAAGTAGCTGGAAAGGCGAACCCGAGCACAAGGAGATGAGAAATGAGGTGCGTATTAGAAACCTTTCAAAATCACACGGTGTACCATCTTCTGGGTTTCTCATGCATGTTTTCAATGTAGGAAGATGCCCTTGGACCTGCAGATTTGGGACCCATGGGATGGGTACCAGGCAGTATTACTTTAAAGGGTCTGCGTTTGCTCACCCAACCTCACCCAAACTTTCAGCCCCAAGAGTGTCCACCCTTATGTCTCATCCAGCTGTGGGTCTTGATATGGTCAATCCAGGTTGCATCACAGCCTCTGAACGAATTTTGTAAGAATTTGTCTCTCTTTCACTGTCTTTGTTTTACGGGTTTTTAAAAGTAATTTATTTTTATAATGGGGTTTAGCTGCTTTTCACGGCTGTGTTTATGCGGCTTTACACCCACTTGACTCACTTCCAGACAGATATCAATACATAGGTTTTAAGATTCTTACTAGTCACATATATTCTTGTGCGGTGAATAGGGGGTGTTGAGTCCAGTTCACTGAGCAAGGAGTAGGCCTTGTCTATTACATATTGGGTGTATGGAACGGTATCTGAGCGAATTTGAAACCCTTGTTTTATGCATCACCCCACCTCACCTTTCCCGTTAAGCAGCCATAGTGTGTTTTCTAAACGTGTGACTCTGTTCTGTTTTGTAATTCAGTTCAAGTGTAGCGGTTTTTACATTCCCTCTATAAGTGATAGCTTATGATAAGTGTCTTTTTCTGTGTGACTTATTTCACTTAGAATCGTCGTACCTAAGTCCACTCATCTTGCTTCTACTAGCATTATGACATTGATTTCATGTCTGAGTGATATTCCATTGTACATAAGGACCACAACTTCTTTATCCATTTTTCTCTTTCCTGGGATATTTAAGGTGTCATGAAGTGGAGGTTCTTGTCAACAGAGCAGCCCTAAACTTTGGGGTGCCTGTGTCTTGCTGATTTTTAGTTTTCCCAATTTATACGCCCATGAGTGGACGTGCCCTATGCTCCCTAAGCTGTGTGTTTTAGATGTTTCAGGAAACACCGTACACTTCTCCAGAGTGGCTGTTGGCAATTTACATCCCTCCCATCAGCGTAGCAAGGCTGCCATTTCTCCATGGCCTGTCCTGCATTTCTGATTTTGACATTTTGCACCATGGCCCTTTTGACCGATGGGAAGCGAGACTTCTTTGTAGCGCTGATTAGCATTTCCAGGTTGCTTGGTTGGCCAAACAGGGCGTATGCGTTTTTTCCTGAATATATTCAGGAAAAAACGCATACGCCCTGTTCGGCCAAGGGCATCATTGTCGACATGTTGACGCTTTTCATGTGCTTTAAAGGCGATTCGAATCTACCTCCTGAAACCTGTTTCCTGCAATTCTGCCTTGCTTTCAAATCCTCTTCGTTGCCTTCCCTCAATATATTTGTGGACGAGAGTTATCACTTATAACTCAGCAGGTTTGTGAATGGCAGTGCCCCTGAGCTCCATTTTTCAACTGTCTTTTATGGGAGCTGGCCGCAAAAGCACGGAATTGCCTCAGGCCCTATTCTGGTTCCTGGAGGCAGGCTGAGCCTGTGGATAATTCTTCTTCCTGATGGGAAAATAGAGTGACCTGTGCCTGTCCCAAAACCTAGATCTAGTCTCTCATTGGTTACCCCTCTTCCCGTTCATCCTCAGGACAAATTGCAACCTGTAGGGAACAGGAGGTTAAAGGTGCTGATTCTCCAATTAGGGAGATTGCTTGTAAAGTAGCTCGAATGGGGAACCTGAGCACAAGGAGATGAGAAATGAGGTGCGTATTAGAAACCTTTCAAAATCACATGGTGTACCATCTTCTGGGTTTCTCATGCATGTTTTCGATGTAGGAAGATGCCCTAGAACCTAGAGATTTGGGACCCATGGGATGGGTACCACGCAGTATTACTTTAAAGGGTCTGTGTTTGCTCACCCAACCTCACCCAACCTTTCAGCCCCAAGAGTGTCCACCCTTATGACTCATCCAGTTGTGGGTCTAGATATGGTCAATCCAGGTTGCATCACAGCCTCTGAACGAATTTTGTAAGAATTTCTCTCTCTTTCAGTGTCTTTGTTTCATGGGTTTTTAAAACTAATTTATTTTTATAATGGGGTTTAGCTGCTTTTCACGGCTGTGTTTATACGGCTTTACACCCACTTGACTCACTTCCAGACAGATATCAATACATAGGTTTTAAGATTCTTACTAGTCACATATATTCTTGTGCGGTGAATAGGGGGTGTTGAGTCCAGTTCACTGAGCAAGGAGTAGGTCTTGTCTATTACATATTGGGTGTATGGAACGGTATCTGAGCGAATTTGAAACCCTTGTTTTATGCATCACCCCACCTCACCTTTCCCGTTAAGCAGCCATAGTGTGTTTTCTAAACGTGTGACTCTGTTCTGTTTTGTAATTCAGTTCAAGTGTAGCGGTTTTTACATTCCCTCTATAAGTGATAGCTTATGATAATTGTCTTTTTCTGTGTGACTTATTTCACTTAGAATTGTCGTACCTAAATCCACTCATCTTGCTTCTACTAGCCTTATGACATTGATTTCATGTCTGAGTGATATTCCATTGTACATAAGGACCACAACTTCTTTATTCATTTTTCTCTTTCCTGGGATATTTAAGGTGTCATGAAGTGGAGGTTCTTGTCAACAGAGCAGCCCTAAACTTTCGGGTGCCTGTGTCTTGCTGATTTTTAGTTTTCCCAATTTATACGCCCATGAGTGGACGTGCCCTATGCTCCCTAAGCTGTGTTTTCTCAATGTTTCAGGACACACCGTACACTTCTCCAGAGTGGCTGTTGGCAATTTACATCCCGCCCATCAGCGTAGCAAGGCTGCCATTTCTCCATGGCCTGTCCTGCATTTCTGGTTTTGACACTTTTTGCAGCATGACCCTTTTGACCGAGGGGAAGCGAGACTTCTATGTAGCGCTGATTTGCCTTTCCAGGTTGCTTGGTTGGCCAAAAAGGGCGTATGCGTTTTTTCCTGAATATATTCAGGAAAAAACGCATACGCCCTTTTTGGCCAAGGGCATCATTGTCGACGTTTTGCCGCTTTTCATGTGCTTTAAAGGCGATTCGAATCTACCTCCTGAAATCTGTTTCCTGCAATTCTGCCTTGCTTTCAAATCCTCTTTGTTGCCTTCCCTCAGTATATCTCTGGATGAGAGTTATCATTTATAACTCTGCGGGTTTGTGAATTGCAGTGTCCCTGAGCTCCATTTTTCAACTCGCTTTTTTGGGAACTGGCCGCAAAAGCGCGGGATTGCCTCAGGCCCTATTCTGGTTCCTGGCGGCAGGCTGAGCCTGTGGATAATTCTTCTTCCTGAAGGGAAAATAGAGTGACCTGTGCCTGTCCCAACACCTAGATCTAGTTTCATTGGTTGCCCCTCTTCCCGTTCATCCTCAGGACAAATTGCAACCTGTAGGGAACAGGAGGTTAAAGGTGCTGATTCTCCAAGTAGGGAGATTGCTAGTAAAGTAGCTGGAATGGCGAACCCGAGCACAAGGAGATGAGAAATGAGGTGCGTATTAGAAACCTTTCAAAATCACACGGTGTACCATCTTCTGGGTTTCTCATGCATGTTTTCAATGTAGGAAGATGCCCTTGAACCTGGAGATTTGGGACCCATGGGATGGGTACCAGGCAGTATTACTTTAAAGGGTCTGCGTTTGCTCACCCAACCTCACCCAACCTTTCAGCCCCAAGAGTGTCCACCCTTATGACTCATCCAGCTGTGGGTCTAGATATGGTCAATCCAGGTTGCATCACAGCCTCTGAACGAATTTTGTAAGAATTTCTCTCTCTTTCACTGTCTTTGTTTTACGGGTTTTTAAAAGTAATTTATTTTTATAATGGGGTTTAGCTGCTTTTCACGGCTGTGTTCATGCGGCTTTACACCCACTTGACTCACTTCCAGACAGATATCAATACATAGGTTTTGAGATTCTTACTAGTCACATATATTCTTGTGCGGTGAATAGGGGGTGTTGAGTCCAGTTCACTGAGCAAGGAGTAGGTCTTGTCTATTACATATTGGGTGTATGGAACGGTATCTGAGCGAATTTGAAACCCTTGTTTTATGCATCACCCCACCTCACCTTTCCCGTTAAGCAGCCATAGTGTGTTTTCTAAACGTGTGACTCTGTTCTGTTTTGTAATTCAGTTCAAGTGTAGCGGTTTTTACATTCCCTCTATAAGTGATAGCTTATGGTAAGTGTCTTTTTCTGTGTGACTTATTTCACTTAGAATCATCATACCTAAATCCACTCATCTTGCTTCTACTAGCCTTATGACATTGATTTCATGTCTGAGTGATATTCCATTGTACATAAGGACCACAACTTCTTTATCCATTTTTCTCTTTCCTGGGATATTTAAGGTGTCATGAAGTGGAGGTTCTTGTCAACAGAGCAGCCCTAAACTTTGGGGTGCCTGTGTCTTGCTGATTTTTAGTTTTCCCAATTTATACGCCCATGAGTGGACGTGCCCTATGCTCCCTAAGCTGTGTTTTTTCGATGTTTCAGGACACACCGTACACTTCTCCGGAGTGGCTGTTGGCAATTTACATCCCGCCCATCAGCGTAGCAAGGCTGCCATTTCTCCATGGCCTGTCCTGCATTTCTGGTTTTGACACTTTTTGCAGCATGACCCTTTGGACCGATGGGAAGCGAGACTTCTTTGTAGCGCTGATTTGCTTTTCCAGGTTACTTGGTTGGCCAAAAAGGGCGTATGCGTTTTTTCCTGAATATATTCAGGAAAAAACGCATACGCCCTTTTTGGCCAAGGGCATCATTGTCGACGTTTTGCCGCTTTTCATGTGCTTTAAAGGCGATTCGAATCTACCTCATGAAACCTCTTTCCTGCAATTCTGCCTTGCTTTCAAATCCTCTTCGTTGCCTTCCCTCAATATATCTGTGGATGAGAGTTATCATTTATAACTCTGCGGGTTTGTGAATTGCAGTGTCCCTGAGCTCCATTTTTCAACTCCCTTTTTTGGAGCTGGCCGCAAAAGCGCGGGATTGCCTCATGCCCTATTCTGCTTCTGGGTGGCAGGCTGAGCCTGTGGATAATTCTTCTTCCTGATGGGAAAATAGAGTGACCTGTGCCTGTCCCAACACCTAGATCTAGTCTCTCATTGGTTGCCCCTCTTCCCGTTCATCCTCAGGACAAATTGCAACCTGTAGGGAACAGGAGCTTAAAGGTGCTGATTCTCCAAGTGGGGAGATTGCTAGTAAAGTAGCTGGAAAGGCGAACCCGAGCACAAGGAGATGAGAAATGAGGTGCGTATTAGAAACCTTTCAAAATCACACGGTGTACCATCTTCTGGGTTTCTCATGCATGTTTTCGATGTAGGAAGATGCCCTTGAAGCTGGAGATTTGGGACCCATTGGATGGGTAGCAGGCAGTATTACTTTAAAGGGTCTGCGTTTGCTCACCCAACCTCACCCAACCTCTCAACCCCAAGAGTGTCCACCCTTATGTCTCATCCAGCTGTGGGTCTCGATATGGTCAATCCAGGTTGCATCACAGCCCCTGAACGAATTTTGTAAGAATTTCTCTCTTTCACTGTCTTTGTTTTACGGGTTTTTAAAAGTAATTTATTTTTATAATGGGGTTTAGCTGCTTTTCATGGCTGTGTTTATGCGGCTTTACACCCAATTGACTCACTTCCAGACAGATATCAATACATAGGTTTTAAGATTCTTACTAGTCACATATATTCTTGTGCGGTGAATAGGGGGTGTTGAGTCCAGTTCACTGAGCAAGGAGTAGGTCTTGTCTATTACATATTGGGTGTATGGAAAGGTATCTGAGCAAATTTGAAACCCTTGTTTTATGCATCAACCCACCTCACCTTTCCCGTTAAGCAGCCATAGTGTGTTTTCTAAACGTGTGACTATGTTCTGTTTTGTAATTCAGTTCAACTGTAGCGGTTTTTACATTCCCTCTATAAGTGATAGCTTATGAAAAGTGTCTTTTTCTGTGTGACTTATTTCACTTAGATTCGTTGTACCTAAATCCACTCATCTTGTTTCTACTAGCCTTATGACATTGATTTCATGTCTGAGTGATATTCCATTGTACATAAGGACCACAACTTCTTTATCCATTTTTCTCTTTCCTGGGATATTTAAGGTGTCATGACGTAGAGGTTCTTGTCAACAGAGCAGCCCTAAACTTTGCGGTGACAGTGTCTTGCTGATTTTTAGTTTTTCCAATTTATACGCCCATGAGTGGACGTGCCCTATGCTCCCTAAGCTGTGTTTTTTCGATGTTTCAGGACACACCGTACACTTCTCCAGAGTGGCTGTTGGCAATTTACATCCCGCCCATCAGCGTAGCAAGGCTGCCATTTCTCCATGGCCTGTCCTGCATTTCTGGTTTTGAAAATTTTTGCAGCATGGCCCTTTTGATCGATAGGAAGCGAGACTTCTTTGTAGCGCTGATTAGCCTTTCCAGGTTGCTTGGTTGGCCAAACAGGGCGTATGCGTTTTTTCCTGAATATATTCAGGAAAAAACGCATACGCCCTGTTTGGCCAAGGGCATCATTGTCGACGTTTTGCCACTTTTCATGTGCTTTAAAGGCGATTCGAATCTACCTCTTGAAACCTGTTTCCTGCAATTCTGCCTTGCTTTCAAATCCTCTTCGTTGCCTTCCCTCAATATATCTGTTGATGAGAGTTATCATTTATAACTCTGCGGGTTTGTGAATTGCAGTGCCCCTGAGCTCCATTTTTCAACTGTCTTTTTTGGGAGATGGCCGCAAAAGCACGGGATTGTCTCAGGCCCTATTCTGGTTCCGGGGGACAGGCTGAGCCTGTGGTTAATTCTTCTTCCTGATGGGAAAATAGAGTGACCTGTGCCTGTCCCAAAACCTAGATCTAGTCTCTCATTGGTTGCCCCTCTTCCCGTTCATCCTCAGGACAAATTGCAACCTGTAGGGAACAGGAGGTTAAAGGTGCTGATTCTCCAAGTAGGGAGATTGCTAGTAAAGTAGCTGGAATGGCGAACCCGAGCACAAGGAGATGAGAAATGTGGTGCGTATTAGAAACCTTTCAAAATCACACGGTGTACCATCTTCTGGGTTTCTCATGCATGTTTTCGATGTAGGAAGATGCCCTTGAACCTGGAGACTTGGAACCCATGGGATGGGTACCAGGCAGTATTACTTTAAAGGGTCTGCGTTTGCTCACCCAACCTCACCCAACCTCTCAACCCCAAGAGTGTCCACCCTTATGTCTCATCCAGCTGTGGGTCTAGATATGGTCAATCCAGGTTGCATCACAGCCTCTGAACGAATTTTGTAAGAATTTCTCTCTCTTTTACTGTCTTTGTTTTACGGGTTTTTAAAAGTAATTTATTTTTATAATGGGGTTTAGCTGCTTTTCACTGCTGTGTTTATGCGGCTTTACACCCACTTGACTCACTTCCAGACAGATATCAATACATAGGTTTTAAGATTCTTACTAGTCACATATATTCTTGTACGGTGAATAGGGGGTGTTGAGTCCAGTTCACTGAGCAAGGAGTAGGTCTTGTCTATTACATATTGGGTGTATGGAACGGTATCTGAGCGAATTTGAAACCCTTGTTTTATGCATCACCCCACCTCACCTTTCCCGTTAAGCAGCTATAGTGTGTTTTCTAAACGTGTGACTCTGTTCTCTTTTGTAATTCAGTTCAAGTGTAGCGGTTTTTACATTCCCTCTATAAGTGATAGCTTATGATAAGTGTCTTTGCCTCTGTGACTTATTTCACTTAGAATCGTCGTACCTAAATCCACTCATCTTGCTTCTACTAGCCTTATGACATTGATTTCATGTCTGAGTGATATTCCATTGTACATAAGGGCCACAACTTCTTTCTCCATTTTTCTCTTTCCTGGGATATTTAAGGTGTCATGAAGTGGAGGTTCTTGTCAACAGAGCAGCCCTAAACTTTGCGGTGACTGTGTCTTGCTGATTTTTAGTTTTCCAAATTTATACGCCCATGAGTGGACGTGCCCTATGCTCCCTAAGCTGTGTTTTTTCGATGTTTCAGGACACACCGTACACTTCTCCAGAGTGGCTGTTGGCAATTTACATCCCGCCCATCAGCGTAGCAAGGCTGCCATTTCTCCATGGCCTGTCCTGCATTTCTGGTTTTGACACTTTTTGCAGCATGGCCCTTTTGACCGATGGGAAGCGAGACTTCTTTGTAGCGCTGATTTGCCTTTCCAGGTTGCTTGGTTGGCCAAAAAGGGCGTATGCGTTTTTTCCTGAATATATTCAGGAAAAAACGCATACGCCCTGTTCGGCCAAGGGCATCATTGTCGACATGTTGACGCTTTTCATGTGCTTTAAAGGCGATTCGAATCTACCTCCTGAAATCTGTTTCCTGCAATTCTGCCTTGCTTTCAAATCCTCTTCGTTGCCTTCCCTCAATATATCTGTGGATGAGAGTTATCATTTATAACTCTGCGGGTTTGTGAATTGCAGTGTCCCTGAGCTCCATTTTTCAACTCGCTTTTTTGGGAGCTGGCCGCAAAAGCTCGGGATTGCCTCAGGCCCTATACTGCTACAGGGCGGCAGGCTGAGCCTGTGGTTAATTCTTCTTCCTGATGGGAATATAGAGTGACCTGTGCCTTTCCCAACACCTAGATCTAGTCTCTCATTAGTTGCCCCTCTTCCCTTTCATCCTCAGGACAAATTGCAACCTGTAGGGAACAGGAGCTTAAAGGTGCTGATTCTCCAAGTAGGGAGATTGCTAGTAAAGTAGCTGGAAAGGCGAACCCGAGCACAAGGAGATGAGAAATGAGGTGCGTATTAGAAACCTTTCAAAATCACACGGTGTACCATCTTCTGGGTTTCTCATGCATGTTTTCGATGTAGTAAGATGCCCTTAGAACCTGGAGATTTGAGACCCATGGGATGGGTGCCAGGCAGTATTACTTTAAAGGTTCTGTGTTTGCTCACCCAACCTCACCCAACCTTTCAGCCCCAAGAGTGTCCACCCTTATGTCTCATCCAGCTGTGGGTCTAGATATGGTCAATCCAGGTTGCATCACAGCCCCTGAACGAATTTTGTAAGAATTTCTCTGTCTTTCACTATCTTTGTTTTACGGGTTTTTAAAAGTAATTTATTTTTATAATGGGGTTTAGCTGCTTTTCACGGCTGTGTTTATGCGGCTTTATATCCAATTGACTCACTTCCAGACAGATATCAATACATAGGTTTTAAGATTCTTACTAGTCACATATATTCTTGTGCGGTGAATAGGGGGTGTTGAGTCCAGTTCACTGAGCAAGGAGTAGGTCTTGTCTATTACATATTGGGTGTATGGAACGGTATCTGAGCAAATTTGAAACCCTTGTTTTATGCATCACCCCACCTCACCTTTCCCGTTAAGCAGCCATAGTGTGTTTTCTAAACGTGTGACTCTGTTCTGTTTTGTAATTCAGTTCAATTGTAGCGGTTTTTACATTCCCTCTATAAGTGATAGCTTATGAAAAGTGTCTTTTTCTGTGTGACTTATTTCACTTAGATTCGTCGTACCTAAATCCACTCATCTTGTTTCTACTAGCCTTATGACATTGATTTCATGTCTGAGTGATATTCCATTGTACATAAGGACCACAACTTCTTTATCCATTTTTCTCTTTCCTGGGATATTTAAGGTGTCATGACGTGGAGGTTCTTGTCAACAGAGCAGCCATAAACTTTGCGGTGACTGTGTCTTGCTGATTTTTAGTTTTTCCAATTTATACGCCCATGAGTGGACGTGCCCTATGCTCCCTAAGCTGTGTTTTTTCGATGTTTCAGGACACACCGTACACTTCTCCAGAGTGGCTGTTGGCAATTTACATCCCGCCCATCACCGTAGCAAGGCTGCCATTTCTCCATGGCCTGTCCTGCATTTCTGGTTTTGAAAATTTTTGCAGCATGGCCCTTTTGACCGATGGGAAGTGAGACTTCTTTGTAGCGCTGATTAGCCTTTCCAGGTTGCTTGGTTGGCCAAACAGGGCGTATGCGTTTTTTCTTGAATATATTCAGGAAAAAACGCATACGCCCTGTTTGGCCAAGGGCATCATTGTCGACATGTTGACGCTTTTCATGTGCTTTAAAGGCGATTTGAATCTACCTCCTGAAACCTGTTTCCTGCAATTCTGCCTTGCTTTCAAATCCTCTTCGTTGCCTTCCCTCAATATATCTGTGGATGAGAGTTATCATTTATAACTCTGCGGGTTTGTGAATTGCAGTGTCCCTGAGCTCCATTTTTCAACACGCTTTTTTGAGAGCTGGCCGCAAATGTGCGGGATTGCCTCAGGCCCTATTCTGCTTCTGGGCGGCAGGCTGAGCCTGTGGTTAATTCTTCTTCCTGATGGGAAAATAGTGTGACCTGTGTCTGTCCCAACACATAGATCTAGTCTCTCATTGGTTGCCCCTCTTCCCGTTCATCCTCAGGACAAATTGCAACCTGTAGGCAACAGGAGCTTAAAGGTGCTGATTCTCCAAGTAGGGAGATTGCTAGTAAAGTAGCTGGAAAGGCGAACCCGAGCACAAGGAGATGAGAAATTAGGTGCGTATTAGAAACCTTTCAAAATCACACGGTGTACCATCTTCTGGGTTTCTCATGCATGTTTTCGATGTAGGAAGATGCCCTTGAACCTGGAGATTTGGGACCCATGGGATGGGTACCAGGCAGTATTACTTTAAAGGGTCTGCGTTTGCTCACCCAACCTCACCCAACCTTTCAGCCCCAAGAGTGTCCACCCTTATGTCTCATCCAGCTGTGGGTCTAGATATGGTCAATCCAGGTTGCATCACAGCCTCTGAACGAATTTTGTAAGAATTTCTCTCTCTTTCACTGTCTTGGTTTTACGGGTTTTTAAAAGTAATTTATTTTTATAATGGGGTTTAGCTGCTTTTCACGGCTGTGTTTATGCGGCTTTACACCCACTTGACTCACTTCCAGACAGATATCAATACATACGTTTTAAGATTCTTACTAGTCACATATATTCTTGTGCGGTGAATAGGGGGTGTTGAGTCCAGTTCACTGAGCAAGGAGTAGGTCTTGTCTATTACATATTGGGTGTATGGAACGGTATCTGAGCGAATTTGAAACCCTTGTTTTATGCATCACCCACCTCACCTTTCCCGTTAAGCAGCCATAGTGTGTTTTCCAAACGTGTTACTCTGTTCTGTTTTGTAATTCAGTTCAAGTGTAGTGGTTTTTACATTCCCTCTATAAGTGATAGCTTATGATAAGTGTCTTTTCCTGTGTGACTTATTTCACTTAGAATCGTCGTACCTAAATCCACTCATCTTGCTTCTACTAGCCTTATGACATTGATTTCATGTCTGAGTGATATTCCATTGTACATAAGGGCCACAACTTCTTTATCCATTTTTCTCTTTCCTGGGATATTTAAGGTGTCATGTAGTGGAGGTTCTTGTCAACAGAGCAGCCCTAAACTTTGGGGTGCCTGTGTCTTGCTGATTTTTAGTTTTCCCAATTTATACGCCCATGAGTGGATGTGCCCTATGCTCCCTAAGCTGTGTTTTTTCGATGTTTCAGGACACACCGTACACTTCTCCAGAGTGGCTGTTGGCAATTTACATCCCTCCCATCAGCGTAGCAAGGCTGCCATTTCTCCATGGCCTGTCCTGCATTTCTGGTTTTGACAGTTTTTGCAGCATGGCCCTTTTGACCGATGGGAAGCGAGACTTCTTTGTAGCGCTGATTAGCCTTACCAGGTTGCTTGGTTGGCCAAACAGGGCGTATGCGTTTTTTCCTGAATATATTCAGGAAAAAACGCATACGCCCTGTTTGGCCAAGGGCATCATTGTCGAAGTTTTGCCACTTTTCTTGTGCTTTAAAGGCGATTCGAATCTACCTCCTGAAATCTGTTTCCTGCAATTCTGCCTTGCTTTCAAATCCTCTTCGTTGCCTTCCCTCAATATATTTGTGGACGAGAGTTATCATTTATAACTCAGCAGGTTTGTGAATGGCAGTGCCCCTGAGCTCCATTTTTCAACTGTCTTTTTTGGGAGATGGCCGCAAAAGCACGGGATTGTCTCAGGCCCTATTCTGGTTCCGGGGGACAGGCTGAGCCTGTGGTTAATTCTTCTTCCTGATGGGAAAATAGAGTGACCTGTGCCTGTCCCAAAACCTAGATCTAGTCTCTCATTGGTTGCCCCTCTTCCCGTTCATCCTCAGGACAAACTGCAACCTGTAGGGAACAGGAGGTTAAAGGTGCTGATTCTCCAAGTAGGGAGATTGCTAGTAAAGTAGCTGGAATGGCGAACCCGAGCACAAGGAGATGAGAAATGAGGTGCGTATTAGAAACCTTTCAAAATCACACGGTGTACCATCTTCTGGGTTTCTCATGCATGTTTTCGATGTAGGAAGATGCCCTTGAACCTGGAGACTTGGAACCCATGGGATGGGTACCAGGCAGTATTACTTTAAAGGGTCTGCGTTTGCTCACCCAACCTCACCCAACCTCTCAACCCCAAGAGTGTCCACCCTTATGTCTCATCCAGCTGTGGGTCTAGATATGGTCAATCCAGGTTGCATCACAGCCTCTGAACGAATTTTGTAAGAATTTCTCTCTCTTTCACTGTCTTTGTTTTACGGGTTTTTAAAAGTAATTTATTTTTATAATGGGGTTTAGCTGCTTTTCACTGCTGTGTTTATGCGGCTTTACACCCACTTGACTCACTTCCTGACAGATATCAATACATAGGTTTTAAGATTCTTACTAGTCACATATATTCTTGTACGGTGAATAGGGGGTGTTGAGTCCAGTTCACTGAGCAAGGAGTAGGTCTTGTCTATTACATATTGGGTGTATGGAACGGTATCTGAGCGAATTTGAAACCCTTGTTTTATGCATCACCCCACCTCACCTTTCCCGTTAAGCAGCCATAGTGTGTTTTCTAAACGTGTGACTCTGTTCTCTTTAGTAATTCAGTTCAAGTGTAGCGGTTTTTACATTCCCTCTATAAGTGATAGCTTATGATAAGTGTCTTTGCCTCTGTGACTTATTTCACTTAGAATCGTCGTACCTAAATCCACTCATCTTGCTTCTACTAGCCTTATGACATTGATTTCATGTCTGAGTGATATTCCATTGTACATAAGGGCCACAACTTCTTTATCCATTTTTCTCTTTCCTGGGATATTTAAGTTGTCGTGAAGTGGAGGTTCTTGTCAACAGAGCAGCCCTAAACTTTGGGGTGCCTGTGTCTTGCTGATTTTTAGTTTTCCCAATTTATACGCCCATGAGTGGACGTGCCCTATGCTCCCTAAGCTGTGTTTTTTCGATGTTTCAGGACACACCGTACACTTCTCCAGAGTGGCTGTTGGCAATTTACATCCCGCCCATCAGCGTAGCAAGGCTGCCATTTCTCCATGGCCTGTCCTGCATTTCTGGTTTTGACACTTTTTGCAGCATGGCCCTTTTGACCGATATGAAGCGAGACTTCTTTGTAGCGCTGATTTGCCTTTCCAGGTTGCTTGGTTGGCGAAACAGGGCGTATGCGTTTTTTCCTGAATATATTCAGGAAAAAATGCATACTCCCTTTTTGGCCAAGGGCATCATTTTCGACGTTCTGCCGCTTTTCATGTGCTTTAAAGGCGATTCGAATCTACCTCCTGAAATCTGTTTCCTGCAATTCTGCCTTGCTTTCAAATCCTCTTCGTTGCCTTCCCTCAATATATCTGTTGATGAGAGTTATCATTTATAACTCTGCGGGTTTGTGAATTGCAGTGTCCCTGAGCTCCATTTTTCAACTCACTTTTTTGGAAGCTGGCCGCAAAAGCGCGGGATTGCCTCAGGCCCTATTCTGCTTCTGGGCGGCAGGCTGAGCCTGTGGTTAATTCTTCTTCCTGATGGGAATATAGAGTGTCCTGAGCCTGTCCCAACACCTAGATCTGGTCTCTCATTGGTTGCCCCTCTTCCCGTTCATCCTCAGGACAAATTGCAACCTGTAGGGAAAAGGAGGTTAAACGTGCTGATTCTCCAAGTAGGGAGATTGCTAGTAAAGTAGCTGGAATGGCGAACCCGAGCACAAGGAGATGAGAAATGAGGTGCGTATTAGAAACCTTTCAAAATCACACGGTGTACCATCTTCTGGGTTTCTGATGCATGTTTTCGATGTAGGAAGATGCACTTGAACCTGGAGATTTGGGACCCATGGGATGGGTACCAGGCAGTATTTCTTTAAAGGGTCTGTGTTTGCTCACCCAACCTCAGCCAACCTTTCAGCCCCAAGAGTGTCCACCCTTATGTCTCATACAGCTGTTGGTCTAGATATGGTCAATCCAGGTTGCATCACAGCCTCTGAACGAATTTTGTAAGAATTTCTCTCTCTTTCACTGTCTTTGTTTTACGGGTTTTTAAAAGTAATTTATTTTTATAATGGGGTTTAGCTGCTTTTCACGGCTGTGTTTATGCGGCTTTACACCCACTTGACTTACTTCCAGACAGATATCAATACATCGGTTTTAAGATTCTTACTAGTCACATATATTCTTGTACGGTGAATAGGGGGTGTTGAGTCCAGTTCACTGAGCAAGGAGTAGGTCTTGTCTATTACATATTGGGTGTATGGAACGGTATCTGAGCGAATTTGAAACCCTTGTTTTATGCATCACCCCACCTCACCTTTCCCGTTAAGCAGCCATAGTGTGTTTTCTAAACGTGTGACTCTGTTCTCTTTTGTAATTCAGTTCAAGTGTAGCGGTTTTTACATTCCCTCTATAAGTGATAGCTTATGATAAGTGTCATTTCCTGTGTGACTTATTTCACTTAGAATCGTCGTACCTAAATCCACTCATCTTGCTTCTACTAGCCTTATGACATTGATTTCATGTCTGAGTGATATTCCATTGTACATAAGGGCCACAGCTTCTTTATCCATTTTTCTCTTTCCTGGGATATTCAAGGTGTCATGTAGTGGAGGTTCTTGTCAACAGAGCAGCCCTAAACTTTGGGGTGCCTGTGTCTTACTGATTTTTAGTTTTCCCAATTTATACGCCCATGAGTGGATGTGCCCTATGCTCCCTAAGCTGTATTTTTTCGATGTTTCAGGACACACCGTACACTTCTCCAGAGTGGCTGTTGGCAATTTACATCCCTCCCATCAGCGTAGCAAGGCTGCCATTTCTCCATGGCCTGTCCTGCATTTCTGGTTTTGACAGTTTTTGCAGCATGGCCCTTTTGACCGATGGGAAGCGAGACTTCTTTGTAGCGCTGCTTAGCCTTTCCAGGTTTCTTGGTTGGCCAAACAGGGCGTATGCGTTTTTTCCTGAATATATTCAGGAAAAAACGAATACGCCCTGTTTGGCCAAGGGCATCATTGTCGAAGTTTTGCCACTTTTCTTGTGCTTTAAAGGCGATTCGAATCTACCTCCTGAAATCTGTTTCCTGCAATTCTGCCTTGCTTTCAAATCCTCTTCGTTGCCTTCCCTCAATATATTTGTGGACGAGAGTTATCATTTATAACTCAGCAGGTTTGTGAATGGCAGTGCCCCTGAGCTCCATTTTTCAACTGTCTTTTTTGGGAGATGGCCGCAAAAGCACGGGATTGTCTCAGGCCCTATTCTGGTTCCGGGGGACAGGCTGAGCCTGTGGTTAATTCTTCTTCCTGATGGGAAAATAGAGTGACCTGTGCCTGTCCCAAAACCTAGATCTAGTCTCTCATTGGTTGCCCCTCTTCCCGTTCATCCTCAGGACAAATTGCAACCTGTAGGGAACAGGAGGTTAAAGGTGCTGATTCTCCAAGTAGGGAGATTGCTAGTAAAGTAGCTGGAATGGCGAACCCGAGCACAAGGAGATGAGAAATGAGGTGCGTATTAGAAACCTTTCAAAATCACACGGTGTACCATCTTCTGGGTTTCTCATGCATGTTTTTAATGTAGGAAGATGCCCTTGAACCTGGAGACTTGGAACCCATGGGATGGGTACCAGGCAGTATTACTTTAAAGGGTCTGCGTTTGCTCACCCAACCTCACCCAACCTCTCAACCCCAAGAGTGTCCACCCTTATGTCTCATCCAGCTGTGGGTCTAGATATGGTCAATCCAGGTTGCATCACAGCCTCTGAACGAATTTTGTAAGAATTTCTCTCTCTTTCACTGTCTTTGTTTTACGGGTTTTTAAAAGTAATTTATTTTTATAATGGGGTTTAGCTGCTTTTCACTGCTGTGTTTATGCGGCTTTACACCCACTTGACTCACTTCCTGACAGATATCAATACATAGGTTTTAAGATTCTTACTAGTCACATATATTCTTGTACGGTGAATAGGGGGTGTTGAGTCCAGTTCACTGAGCAAGGAGTAGGTCTTGTCTATTACATATTGGGTGTATGGAACGGTATCTGAGCGAATTTGAAACCCTTGTTTTATGCATCACCCCACCTCACCTTTCCCGTTAAGCAGCCATAGTGTGTTTTCTAAACGTGTGACTCTGTTCTCTTTAGTAATTCAGTTCAAGTGTAGCGGTTTTTACATTCCCTCTATAAGTGATAGCTTATGATAAGTGTCTTTGCCTCTGTGACTTATTTCACTTAGAATCGTCGTACCTAAATCCACTCATCTTGCTTCTACTAGCCTTATGACATTGATTTCATGTCTGAGTGATATTCCATTGTACATAAGGGCCACAACTTCTTTATCCATTTTTCTCTTTCCTGGGATATTTAAGTTGTCGTGAAGTGGAGGTTCTTGTCAACAGAGCAGCCCTAAACTTTGGGGTGCCTGTGTCTTGCTGATTTTTAGTTTTCCCAATTTATACGCCCATGAGTGGACGTGCCCTATGCTCCCTAAGCTGTGTTTTTTCGATGTTTCAGGACACACCGTACACTTCTCCAGAGTGGCTGTTGGCAATTTACATCCCGCCCATCAGCGTAGCAAGGCTGCCATTTCTCCATGGCCTGTCCTGCATTTCTGGTTTTGACACTTTTTGCAGCATGGCCCTTTTGACCGATAGGAAGCGAGACTTCTTTGTAGCGCTGATTTGCCTTTCCAGGTTGCTTGGTTGGCGAAACAGGGCGTATGCGTTTTTTCCTGAATATATTCAGGAAAAAATGCATACTCCCTTTTTGGCCAAGGGCATCATTTTCGACGTTCTGCCGCTTTTCATGTGCTTTAAAGGCGATTCGAATCTACCTCCTGAAATCTGTTTCCTGCAATTCTGCCTTGCTTTCAAATCCTCTTCGTTGCCTTCCCTCAATATATCTGTTGATGAGAGTTATCATTTATAACTCTGCGGGTTTGTGAATTGCAGTGTCCCTGAGCTCCATTTTTCAACTCACTTTTTTGGAAGCTGGCCGCAAAAGCGCGGGATTGCCTCAGGCCCTATTCTGCTTCTGGGCGGCAGGCTGAGCCTGTGGTTAATTCTTCTTCCTGATGGGAATATAGAGTGTCCTGAGCCTGTCCCAACACCTAGATCTGGTCTCTCATTGGTTGCCCCTCTTCCCGTTCATCCTCAGGACAAATTGCAACCTGTAGGGAAAAGGAGGTTAAACGTGCTGATTCTCCAAGTAGGGAGATTGCTAGTAAAGTAGCTGGAATGGCGAACCCGAGCACAAGGAGATGAGAAATGAGGTGCGTATTAGAAACCTTTCAAAATCACACGGTGTACCATCTTCTGGGTTTCTGATGCATGTTTTCGATGTAGGAAGATGCACTTGAACCTGGAGATTTGGGACCCATGGGATGGGTACCAGGCAGTATTTCTTTAAAGGGTCTGTGTTTGCTCACCCAACCTCAGCCAACCTTTCAGCCCCAAGAGTGTCCACCCTTATGTCTCATACAGCTGTTGGTCTAGATATGGTCAATCCAGGTTGCATCACAGCCTCTGAACGAATTTTGTAAGAATTTCTCTCTCTTTCACTGTCTTTGTTTTACGGGTTTTTAAAAGTAATTTATTTTTATAATGGGGTTTAGCTGCTTTTCACGGCTGTGTTTATGCGGCTTTACACCCACTTGACTTACTTCCAGACAGATATCAATACATCGGTTTTAAGATTCTTACTAGTCACATATATTCTTGTACGGTGAATAGGGGGTGTTGAGTCCAGTTCACTGAGCAAGGAGTAGGTCTTGTCTATTACATATTGGGTGTATGGAACGGTATCTGAGCGAATTTGAAACCCTTGTTTTATGCATCACCCCACCTCACCTTTCCCGTTAAGCAGCCATAGTGTGTTTTCTAAACGTGTGACTCTGTTCTCTTTTGTAATTCAGTTCAAGTGTAGCGGTTTTTACATTCCCTCTATAAGTGATAGCTTATGATAAGTGTCTTTTCCTGTGTGACTTATTTCACTTAGAATCGTCGTACCTAAATCCACTCATCTTGCTTCTACTAGCCTTATGACATTGATTTCATGTCTGAGTGATATTCCATTGTACATAAGGGCCACAGCTTCTTTATCCATTTTTCTCTTTCCTGGGATATTCAAGGTGTCATGTAGTGGAGGTTCTTGTCAACAGAGCAGCCCTAAACTTTGGGGTGCCTGTGTCTTGCTGATTTTTAGTTTTCCCAATTTATACGCCCATGAGTGGATGTGCCCTATGCTCCCTAAGCTGTATTTTTTCGATGTTTCAGGACACACCGTACACTTCTCCAGAGTGGCTGTTGGCAATTTACATCCCTCCCATCAGCGTAGCAAGGCTGCCATTTCTCCATGGCCTGTCCTGCATTTCTGGTTTTGACAGTTTTTGCAGCATGGCCCTTTTGACCGATGGGAAGCGAGACTTCTTTGTAGCGCTGCTTAGCCTTTCCAGGTTTCTTGGTTGGCCAAACAGGGCGTATGCGTTTTTTCCTGAATATATTCAGGAAAAAACGAATACGCCCTGTTTGGCCAAGGGCATCATTGTCGAAGTTTTGCCACTTTTCTTGTGCTTTAAAGGCGATTCGAATCTACCTCCTGAAATCTGTTTCCTGCAATTCTGCCTTGCTTTCAAATCCTCTTCGTTGCCTTCCCTCAATATATTTGTGGACGAGAGTTATCATTTATAACTCAGCAGGTTTGTGAATGGCAGTGCCCCTGAGCTCCATTTTTCAACTGTCTTTTTTGGGAGATGGCCGCAAAAGCACGGGATTGTCTCAGGCCCTATTCTGGTTCCGGGGGACAGGCTGAGCCTGTGGTTAATTCTTCTTCCTGATGGGAAAATAGAGTGACCTGTGCCTGTCCCAAAACCTAGATCTAGTCTCTCATTGGTTGCCCCTCTTCCCGTTCATCCTCAGGACAAATTGCAACCTGTAGGGAACAGGAGGTTAAAGGTGCTGATTCTCCAAGTAGGGAGATTGCTAGTAAAGTAGCTGGAATGGCGAACCCGAGCACAAGGAGATGAGAAATGAGGTGCGTATTAGAAACCTTTCAAAATCACACGGTGTACCATTTCTGGGTTTCTCATGCATGTTTTTAATGTAGGAAGATGCCCTTGAACCTGGAGACTTGGAACCCATGGGATGGGTACCAGGCAGTATTACTTTAAAGGGTCTGCGTTTGCTCACCCAACCTCACCCAACCTCTCAACCCCAAGAGTGTCCACCCTTATGTCTCATCCAGCTGTGGGTCTAGATATGGTCAATCCAGGTTGCATCACAGCCTCTGAACGAATTTTGTAAGAATTTCTCTCTCTTTCACTGTCTTTGTTTTACGGGTTTTTAAAAGTAATTTATTTTTATAATGGGGTTTAGCTGCTTTTCACTGCTGTGTTTATGCGGCTTTACACCCACTTGACTCACTTCCTGACAGATATCAATACATAGGTTTTAAGATTCTTACTAGTCACATATATTCTTGTACGGTGAATAGGGGGTGTTGAGTCCAGTTCACTGAGCAAGGAGTAGGTCTTGTCTATTACATATTGGGTGTATGGAACGGTATCTGAGCGAATTTGAAACCCTTGTTTTATGCATCACCCCACCTCACCTTTCCCGTTAAGCAGCCATAGTGTGTTTTCTAAACGTGTGACTCTGTTCTCTTTAGTAATTCAGTTCAAGTGTAGCGGTTTTTACATTCCCTCTATAAGTGATAGCTTATGATAAGTGTCTTTGCCTCTGTGACTTATTTCACTTAGAATCGTCGTACCTAAATCCACTCATCTTGCTTCTACTAGCCTTATGACATTGATTTCATGTCTGAGTGATATTCCATTGTACATAAGGGCCACAACTTCTTTATCCATTTTTCTCTTTCCTGGGATATTTAAGTTGTCGTGAAGTGGAGGTTCTTGTCAACAGAGCAGCCCTAAACTTTGGGGTGCCTGTGTCTTGCTGATTTTTAGTTTTCCCAATTTATACGCCCATGAGTGGACGTGCCCTATGCTCCCTAAGCTGTGTTTTTTCGATGTTTCAGGACACACCGTACACTTCTCCAGAGTGGCTGTTGGCAATTTACATCCCGCCCATCAGCGTAGCAAGGCTGCCATTTCTCCATGGCCTGTCCTGCATTTCTGGTTTTGACACTTTTTGCAGCATGGCCCTTTTGACCGATAGGAAGCGAGACTTCTTTGTAGCGCTGATTTGCCTTTCCAGGTTGCTTGGTTGGCGAAACAGGGCGTATGCGTTTTTTCCTGAATATATTCAGGAAAAAATGCATACTCCCTTTTTGGCCAAGGGCATCATTTTCGACGTTCTGCCGCTTTTCATGTGCTTTAAAGGCTATTCGAATCTACCTCCTGAAATCTGTTTCCTGCAATTCTGCCTTGCTTTCAAATCCTCTTCGTTGCCTTCCCTCAATATATCTGTGGATGAGAGTTATCATTTATAACTCTGCGGGTTTGTGAATTGCAGTGTCCCTGAGCTCCATTTTTCAACTCACTTTTTTGGAAGCTGGCCGCAAAAGCGCGGGATTGCCTCAGGCCCTATTCTGCTTCTGGGCGGCAGGCTGAGCCTGTGGTTAATTCTTCTTCCTGATGGGAATATAGAGTGTCCTGAGCCTGTCCCAACACCTAGATCTGGTCTCTCATTGGTTGCCCCTCTTCCCGTTCATCCTCAGGACAAATTGCAACCTGTAGGGAAAAGGAGGTTAAACGTGCTGATTCTCCAAGTAGGGAGATTGCTAGTAAAGTAGCTGGAATGGCGAACCCGAGCACAAGGAGATGAGAAATGAGGTGCGTATTAGAAACCTTTCAAAATCACACGGTGTACCATCTTCTGGGTTTCTGATGCATGTTTTCGATGTAGGAAGATGCACTTGAACCTGGAGATTTGGGACCCATGGGATGGGTACCAGGCAGTATTTCTTTAAAGGGTCTGTGTTTGCTCACCCAACCTCAGCCAACCTTTCAGCCCCAAGAGTGTCCACCCTTATGTCTCATACAGCTGTTGGTCTAGATATGGTCAATCCAGGTTGCATCACAGCCTCTGAACGAATTTTGTAAGAATTTCTCTCTCTTTCACTGTCTTTGTTTTACGGGTTTTTAAAAGTAATTTATTTTTATAATGGGGTTTAGCTGCTTTTCACGGCTGTGTTTATGCGGCTTTACACCCACTTGACTTACTTCCAGACAGATATCAATACATCGGTTTTAAGATTCTTACTAGTCACATATATTCTTGTACGGTGAATAGGGGGTGTTGAGTCCAGTTCACTGAGCAAGGAGTAGGTCTTGTCTATTACATATTGGGTGTATGGAACGGTATCTGAGCGAATTTGAAACCCTTGTTTTATGCATCACCCCACCTCACCTTTCCCGTTAAGCAGCCATAGTGTGTTTTCTAAACGTGTGACTCTGTTCTCTTTTGTAATTCAGTTCAAGTGTAGCGGTTTTTACATTCCCTCTATAAGTGATAGCTTATGATAAGTGTCTTTTCCTGTGTGACTTATTTCACTTAGAATCGTCGTACCTAAATCCACTCATCTTGCTTCTACTAGCCTTATGACATTGATTTCATGTCTGAGTGATATTCCATTGTACATAAGGACCACAACTTCTTTATCCATTTTTCTCTTTCCTGGGATATTTAAGGTGTCATGAAGTGGAGGTTCTTGTCAACAGAGCAGCCCTAAACTTTGGGGTGCCTGTGTCTTGCTGATTTTTAGTTTTCCCAATTTATACGCCCATGAGTGGACGTGCCCTATGCTCCCTAAGCTGTGTTTTTTCGATGTTTCAGGACACACCGTACACTTCTCCAGAGTGGCTGTTGGCAATTTACATCCCTCCCATCAGCGTAGCAAGGCTGCCATTTCTCCATGGCCTGTCCTGCATTTCTGGTTTTGACACTTTTTGCAGCATGGCCCTTTTGACCGATGGGAAGCGAGACTTCTTTGTAGCGCTGCTTAGCCTTTCCAGGTTTCTTGGTTGGCCAAACAGGGCGTATGCGTTTTTTCCTGAATGTATTCAGGAAAAAACGAATACGCCCTGTTTGGCCAAGGGCATCATTGTCGAAGTTTTGCCACTTTTCTTGTGCTTTAAAGGCGATTCGAATCTACCTCCTGAAATCTGTTTCCTGCAATTCTGCCTTGCTTTCAAATCCTCTTCGTTGCCTTCCCTCAATATATTTGTGGACGAGAGTTATCATTTATAACTCAGCAGGTTTGTGAATGGCAGTGCCCCTGAGCTCCATTTTTCAACTGTCTTTTTTGGGAGATGGCCGCAAAAGCACGGGATTGTCTCAGGCCCTATTCTGGTTCCGGGGGACAGGCTGAGCCTGTGGTTAATTCTTCTTCCTGATGGGAAAATAGAGTGACCTGTGCCTGTCCCAAAACCTAGATCTAGTCTCTCATTGGTTGCCCCTCTTCCCGTTCATCCTCAGGACAAATTGCAACCTGTAGGGAACAGGAGGTTAAAGGTGCTGATTCTCCAAGTAGGGAGATTGCTAGTAAAGTAGCTGGAATGGCGAACCCGAGCACAAGGAGATGAGAAATGAGGTGCGTATTAGAAACCTTTCAAAATCACACGGTGTACCATCTTCTGGGTTTCTCATGCATGTTTTTAATGTAGGAAGATGCCCTTGAACCTGGAGACTTGGAACCCATGGGATGGGTACCAGGCAGTATTACTTTAAAGGGTCTGCGTTTGCTCACCCAACCTCACCCAACCTCTCAACCCCAAGAGTGTCCACCCTTATGTCTCATCCAGCTGTGGGTCTAGATATGGTCAATCCAGGTTGCATCACAGCCTCTGAACGAATTTTGTAAGAATTTCTCTCTCTTTCACTGTCTTTGTTTTACGGGTTTTTAAAAGTAATTTATTTTTATAATGGGGTTTAGCTGCTTTTCACTGCTGTGTTTATGCGGCTTTACACCCACTTGACTCACTTCCTGACAGATATCAATACATAGGTTTTAAGATTCTTACTAGTCACATATATTCTTGTACGGTGAATAGGGGGTGTTGAGTCCAGTTCACTGAGCAAGGAGTAGGTCTTGTCTATTACATATTGGGTGTATGGAACGGTATCTGAGCGAATTTGAAACCCTTGTTTTATGCATCACCCCACCTCACCTTTCCCGTTAAGCAGCCATAGTGTGTTTTCTAAACGTGTGACTCTGTTCTCTTTAGTAATTCAGTTCAAGTGTAGCGGTTTTTACATTCCCTCTATAAGTGATAGCTTATGATAAGTGTCTTTGCCTCTGTGACTTATTTCACTTAGAATCGTCGTACCTAAATCCACTCATCTTGCTTCTACTAGCCTTATGACATTGATTTCATGTCTGAGTGATATTCCATTGTACATAAGGGCCACAACTTCTTTATCCATTTTTCTCTTTCCTGGGATATTTAAGTTGTCGTGAAGTGGAGGTTCTTGTCAACAGAGCAGCCCTAAACTTTGGGGTGCCTGTGTCTTGCTGATTTTTAGTTTTCCCAATTTATACGCCCATGAGTGGACGTGCCCTATGCTCCCTAAGCTGTGTTTTTTCGATGTTTCAGGACACACCGTACACTTCTCCAGAGTGGCTGTTGGCAATTTACATCCCTCCCATCAGCGAAGCAAGGCTGCCATTTCTCCATGGCCTGTCCTGCATTTCTGGTTTTGACACTTTTTGCAGCATGGCCCTTTTGACCGATGGGAAGCGAGACTTCTTTGTAGCGCTGCTTAGCCTTTCCAGGTTTCTTGGTTGGCCAAACAGGGCGTATGCGTTTTTTCCTGAATATATTCAGGAAAAAACGAATACGCCCTGTTTGGCCAAGGGCATCATTGTCGAAGTTTTGCCACTTTTCTTGTGCTTTAAAGGCGATTCGAATCTACCTCCTGAAATCTGTTTCCTGCAATTCTGCCTTGCTTTCAAATCCTCTTCGTTGCCTTCCCTCAATATATTTGTGGACGAGAGTTATCATTTATAACTCAGCAGGTTTGTGAATGGCAGTGCCCCTGAGCTCCATTTTTCAACTGTCTTTTTTGGGAGATGGCCGCAAAAGCACGGGATTGTCTCAGGCCCTATTCTGGTTCCGGGGGACAGGCTGAGCCTGTGGTTAATTCTTCTTCCTGATGGGAAAATAGAGTGACCTGTGCCTGTCCCAAAACCTAGATCTAGTCTCTCATTGGTTGCCCCTCTTCCCGTTCATCCTCAGGACAAATTGCAACCTGTAGGGAACAGGAGGTTAAAGGTGCTGATTCTCCAAGTAGGGAGATTGCTAGTAAAGTAGCTGGAATGGCGAACCCGAGCACAAGGAGATGAGAAATGAGGTGCGTATTAGAAACCTTTCAAAATCACACGGTGTACCATCTTCTGGGTTTCTCATGCATGTTTTTAATGTAGGAAGATGCCCTTGAACCTGGAGACTTGGAACCCATGGGATGGGTACCAGGCAGTATTACTTTAAAGGGTCTGCGTTTGCTCACCCAACCTCACCCAACCTCTCAACCCCAAGAGTGTCCACCCTTATGTCTCATCCAGCTGTGGGTCTAGATATGGTCAATCCAGGTTGCATCACAGCCTCTGAACGAATTTTGTAAGAATTTCTCTCTCTTTCACTGTCTTTGTTTTACGGGTTTTTAAAAGTAATTTATTTTTATAATGGGGTTTAGCTGCTTTTCACTGCTGTGTTTATGCGGCTTTACACCCACTTGACTCACTTCCTGACAGATATCAATACATAGGTTTTAAGATTCTTACTAGTCACATATATTCTTGTACGGTGAATAGGGGGTGTTGAGTCCAGTTCACTGAGCAAGGAGTAGGTCTTGTCTATTACATATTGGGTGTATGGAACGGTATCTGAGCGAATTTGAAACCCTTGTTTTATGCATCACCCCACCTCACCTTTCCCGTTAAGCAGCCATAGTGTGTTTTCTAAACGTGTGACTCTGTTCTCTTTAGTAATTCAGTTCAAGTGTAGCGGTTTTTACATTCCCTCTATAAGTGATAGCTTATGATAAGTGTCTTTGCCTCTGTGACTTATTTCACTTAGAATCGTCGTACCTAAATCCACTCATCTTGCTTCTACTAGCCTTATGACATTGATTTCATGTCTGAGTGATATTCCATTGTACATAAGGGCCACAACTTCTTTATCCATTTTTCTCTTTCCTGGGATATTTAAGTTGTCGTGAAGTGGAGGTTCTTGTCAACAGAGCAGCCCTAAACTTTGGGGTGCCTGTGTCTTGCTGATTTTTAGTTTTCCCAATTTATACGCCCATGAGTGGACGTGCCCTATGCTCCCTAAGCTGTGTTTTTTCGATGTTTCAGGACACACCGTACACTTCTCCAGAGTGGCTGTTGGCAATTTACATCCCGCCCATCAGCGTAGCAAGGCTGCCATTTCTCCATGGCCTGTCCTGCATTTCTGGTTTTGACACTTTTTGCAGCATGGCCCTTTTGACCGATAGGAAGCGAGACTTCTTTGTAGCGCTGATTTGCCTTTCCAGGTTGCTTGGTTGGCGAAACAGGGCGTATGCGTTTTTTCCTGAATATATTCAGGAAAAAATGCATACTCCCTTTTTGGCCAAGGGCATCATTTTCGACGTTCTGCCGCTTTTCATGTGCTTTAAAGGCGATTCGAATCTACCTCCTGAAATCTGTTTCCTGCAATTCTGCCTTGCTTTCAAATCCTCTTCGTTGCCTTCCCTCAATATATCTGTTGATGAGAGTTATCATTTATAACTCTGCGGGTTTGTGAATTGCAGTGTCCCTGAGCTCCATTTTTCAACTCACTTTTTTGGAAGCTGGCCGCAAAAGCGCGGGATTGCCTCAGGCCCTATTCTGCTTCTGGGCGGCAGGCTGAGCCTGTGGTTAATTCTTCTTCCTGATGGGAATATAGAGTGTCCTGAGCCTGTCCCAACACCTAGATCTGGTCTCTCATTGGTTGCCCCTCTTCCCGTTCATCCTCAGGACAAATTGCAACCTGTAGGGAAAAGGAGGTTAAACGTGCTGATTCTCCAAGTAGGGAGATTGCTAGTAAAGTAGCTGGAATGGCGAACCCGAGCACAAGGAGATGAGAAATGAGGTGCGTATTAGAAACCTTTCAAAATCACACGGTGTACCATCTTCTGGGTTTCTGATGCATGTTTTCGATGTAGGAAGATGCACTTGAACCTGGAGATTTGGGACCCATGGGATGGGTACCAGGCAGTATTTCTTTAAAGGGTCTGTGTTTGCTCACCCAACCTCAGCCAACCTTTCAGCCCCAAGAGTGTCCACCCTTATGTCTCATACAGCTGTTGGTCTAGATATGGTCAATCCAGGTTGCATCACAGCCTCTGAACGAATTTTGTAAGAATTTCTCTCTCTTTCACTGTCTTTGTTTTACGGGTTTTTAAAAGTAATTTATTTTTATAATGGGGTTTAGCTGCTTTTCACGGCTGTGTTTATGCGGCTTTACACCCACTTGACTTACTTCCAGACAGATATCAATACATCGGTTTTAAGATTCTTACTAGTCACATATATTCTTGTACGGTGAATAGGGGGTGTTGAGTCCAGTTCACTGAGCAAGGAGTAGGTCTTGTCTATTACATATTGGGTGTATGGAACGGTATCTGAGCGAATTTGAAACCCTTGTTTTATGCATCACCCCACCTCACCTTTCCCGTTAAGCAGCCATAGTGTGTTTTCTAAACGTGTGACTCTGTTCTGTTTTGTAATTCAGTTCAAGTGTAGCGGTTTTTACATTCCCTCTATAAGTGATAGCTTATGATAAGTGTCTTTTCCTGTGTGACTTATTTCACTTAGAATCGTCGTACCTAAATCCACTCATCTTGCTTCTACTAGCCTTATGACATTGATTTCATGTCTGAGTGATATTCCATTGTACATAAGGGCCACAACTTCTTTAACCATTTTTCTCTTTCCTGGGATATTTAAGGTGTCATGTAGTGGAGGTTCTTGTCAACAGAGCAGCCCTAAACTTTGGGGTGCCTGTGTCTTGCTGATTTTTAGTTTTCCCAATTTATACGCCCATGAGTGGATGTGCCCTATGCTCCCTAAGCTGTATTTTTTCGATGTTTCAGGACACACCGTACACTTCTCCAGAGTGGCTGTTGGCAATTTACATCCCTCCCATCAGCGTAGCAAGGCTGCCATTTCTCCATGGCCTGTCCTGCATTTCTGGTTTTGACACTTTTTGCAGCATGGCCCTTTTGACCGATGGGAAGCGAGACTTCTTTGTAGCGCTGCTTAGCCTTTCCATGTTTCTTGGTTGGCCAAACAGGGCGTATGCGTTTTTTCCTGAATATATTCAGGAAAAAACGAATACGCCCTGTTTGGCCAAGGGCATCATTGTCGAAGTTTTGCCACTTTTCTTGTGCTTTAAAGGCGATTCGAATCTACCTCCTGAAATCTGTTTCCTGCAATTCTGCCTTGCTTTCAAATCCTCTTCGTTGCCTTCCCTCAATATATTTGTGGACGAGAGTTATCATTTATAACTCAGCAGGTTTGTGAATGGCAGTGCCCCTGAGCTCCATTTTTCAACTGTCTTTTTTGGGAGATGGCCGCAAAAGCACGGGATTGTCTCAGGCCCTATTCTGGTTCCGGGGGACAGGCTGAGCCTGTGGTTAATTCTTCTTCCTGATGGGAAAATAGAGTGACCTGTGCCTGTCCCAAAACCTAGATCTAGTCTCTCATTGGTTGCCCCTCTTCCCGTTCATCCTCAGGACAAATTGCAACCTGTAGGGAACAGGAGGTTAAAGGTGCTGATTCTCCAAGTAGGGAGATTGCTAGTAAAGTAGCTGGAATGGCGAACCCGAGCACAAGGAGATGAGAAATGAGGTGCGTATTAGAAACCTTTCAAAATCACACGGTGTACCATCTTCTGGGTTTCTCATGCATGTTTTTAATGTAGGAAGATGCCCTTGAACCTGGAGACTTGGAACCCATGGGATGGGTACCAGGCAGTATTACTTTAAAGGGTCTGCGTTTGCTCACCCAACCTCACCCAACCTCTCAACCCCAAGAGTGTCCACCCTTATGTCTCATCCAGCTGTGGGTCTAGATATGGTCAATCCAGGTTGCATCACAGCCTCTGAACGAATTTTGTAAGAATTTCTCTCTCTTTCACTGTCTTTGTTTTACGGGTTTTTAAAAGTAATTTATTTTTATAATGGGGTTTAGCTGCTTTTCACTGCTGTGTTTATGCGGCTTTACACCCACTTGACTCACTTCCAGACAGATATCAATACATAGGTTTTAAGATTCTTACTAGTCACATATATTCTTGTACGGTGAATAGGGGGTGTTGAGTCCAGTTCACTGAGCAAGGAGTAGGTCTTGTCTATTACATATTGGGTGTATGGAACGGTATCTGAGCGAATTTGAAACCCTTGTTTTATGCATCACCCCACCTCACCTTTCCCGTTAAGCAGCCATAGTGTGTTTTCTAAACGTGTGACTCTGTTCTCTTTAGTAATTCAGTTCAAGTGTAGCGGTTTTTACATTCCCTCTATAAGTGATAGCTTATGATAAGTGTCTTTGCCTCTGTGACTTATTTCACTTAGAATCGTCGTACCTAAATCCACTCATCTTGCTTCTACTAGCCTTATGACATTGATTTCATGTCTGAGTGATATTGCATTGTACATAAGGACCACAACTTCTTTATCCATTTTTCTCTTTCCTGGGATATTTAAGGTGTCATGAAGTGGAGGTTCTTGTCAACAGAGCAGCCCTAAACTTTGGGGTGCCTGTGTCTTGCTGATTTTTAGTTTTCCCAATTTATACGCCCATGAGTGGACGTGCCCTATGCTCCCTAAGCTGTGTTTTTTCGATGTTTCAGAACACACCGTACACTTCTCCAGAGTGGCTGTTGGCAATTTACATCCCGCCCATCAGCGTAGCAAGGCTGCCATTTCTCCATGGCCTGTCCTGCATTTCTGGTTTTGACACTTTTTGCAGCATGGCCCTTTTGACCGATGGGAAGCGAGACTTCTTTGTAGCGCTGATTTGCCTTTCCAGGTTGCTTGGTTGGCCAAAAAGGGCGTATGCGTTTTTTCCTGAATATATTCAGGAAAAAACGCATACGCCCTTTTTGGCCAAGGGCATAATTGTGGACGTTTTTCCGCTTTTCATGTGCTTTAAAGGCGCTTCGAATCTACCTCCTGAAATCTGTTTCCTGCAATTCTGCCTTGCTTTCAAATCCTGTTCGTTGCCTTCCCTCAATATATCTGTGGATGAGAGTTATCATTTATAACTCTGCGGGTTTGTGAATTGCAGTGTCCATGAGCTCCATTTTTCAACTCGCTTTTTTGGGAGCTGGCCGCAAAAGCTCGTGATTGCCTCAGGCCCTATACTGCTACTGGGCGGCAGGCTGAGCCTGTGGTTGATTCTACATCCTGATGGGAAAATAGAGTGACCTGTGCCTGTCCCAACACCTAGATCTAGTCTCTCATTGGTTGCCCCTCTTCCCGTTCATCCTCAGGACAAATTGCAACCTGTAGGGAACAGGAGCTTAAAGGTGCTGATTCTCCAAGTAGGGAGATTGCTAGTAAAGTAGCTGGAAAGGCGAACCCGAGCACAAGGAGATCAGAAATGAGGTGCGTATTAGAAACCTTTCAAAATCACACGGTGTACCATCATCTGGGTTTCTCATGCATGTTTTCGATGTAGTAAGATGCCCTTAGAACCTGGAGATTTGAGACCCATGGGATGGGTGCCAGGCAGTATTACTTTAAAGGTTCTGTGTTTGCTCACCCAACCTCACCCAACCTTTCAGCCCCAAGAGTGTCCACCCTTATGTCTCATCCAGCTGTGGGTCTAGATATGGTCAATCCAGGTTGCATCACAGCCTCTGAACGAATTTTGTAAGAATTTCTCTGTCTTTCACTGTCTTTGTTTTACGGGTTTTTAAAAGTAATTTATTTTTATAATGGGGTTTAGCTGCTTTTCACGGCTGTGTTTATGCGGCTTTACATCCAATTGACTCACTTCCAGACAGATATCAATACATAGGTTTTAAGATTCTTACTAGTCACATATATTCTTGTGCGGTGAATAGGGGGTGTTGAGTCCAGTTCACTGAGCAAGGAGTAGGTCTTGTCTATTACATATTGGGTGTATGGAACGGTATCTGAGCGAATTTGAAACCCTTGTTTTATGCATCACCCCACCTCACATTTCCCGTTAAGCAGCCATAGTGTGTTTTCTAAACGTGTGACTCTGTTCTCTTTTGTAATTCAGTCCAAGTGTAGCGGTTTTTACATTCCCTCTATAAGTGATAGCTTATGATAAGTGTCGTTTCCTGTGTGACTTATTTCACTTAGAATCGTCGTACCTAAATCCACTCATCTTGCTTCTACTAGCCTTATGACATTGATTTCATGTCTGAGTGATATTCCATTGTACATAAGGACTACAACTTCTTTATCCATTTTTCTCTTTCCTGGGATATTTAAGGTGTCATGAAGTGGAGGTTCTTGTCAACAGAGCAGCCCTAAACTTTGTGGTGCCTGTGTCTTGCTGATTTTTAGTTTTTCCAATTTGTACGCCCATGAGTGGAAGTGACCTATGCTCCCTAAGCTGTGTTTTTTCGATGTTTCAGGACACACCGTACACTTCTCCAGAGTGGCTGTTGGCAATTTACATCCCGCCCATCGCCGTAGCAAGGCTGCCATTTCTCCATGGCCTGTCCTGCATTTCTGGTTTTGAAAATTTTTGCAGCATGGCCCTTTTGACCGATGGTAAGCGAGACTTCTTTGTAGCGCTGATTAGCCTTTCCAGGTTGCTTGGTTGGCCAAACAGGGCGTATGCGTTTTTTCCTGAATATATTCAGGAAAAAACGAATACGCCCTGTTTGGCCAAGGGCATCATTGTCGACGTTTTGCCACTTTTCATGTGCTTTAAAGGTGATTCGAATCTACCTCCTGAAACCTGTTTCCTGCAATTCTGCCTTGCTTTCAAATCCTCTTCGTTGCCTTCCCTCAATATATCTGTGGATGAGAGTTATCATTTATAACTCTGCGGGTTTGTGAATTGCAGTGTCCCTGAGCTCCATTTTTCAACTCGCTTTTTTGAGACCTGGCCGCAAATGTGCGGGATTGCCTCAGGCCCTATTCTGCTTCTGGGCGGCAGGCTGAGCCTGTGGATAATTCTTCTTCCTGATGGGAAAATAGAGTGACCTGTGCCTGTCCCAACACCTAGATCTAGTCTCTCATTGGTTGCCCCTCTTCCCGTTCATCCTCTGGACAAATTGCAACCTGTAGGCAACAGGAGCTTAAAGGTGCTGATTCTCCAAGTAGGGAGATTGCTAGTAAAGTAGCTGGAATGGCGAACCCGAGCACAAGGAGATGAGAAATGAGGTGCGTATTAGAAAACTTTCAAAATCACACGGTGTACCATCTTCTGGGTTTCTCATGCATGTTTTCGATGTAGGAAGATGCCCTTGAACCTGGAGATTTGGGACCCATGGGATGGGTACCAGGCAGTATTACTTTAAAGGGTCTGCGTTTGCTCACGCAACCTCACCCAACCTTTCAGCCCCAAGAGTGTCCACCCTTATGTCTCATCCAGCTGTGGGTCTAGATATGGTCAATCCAGGTTGCATCACCGCCTCTGAACGAATTTTGTAAGAATTTCTCTCTCTTTCAGTGTCTTTGTTTCATGGGTTTTTAAAACTAATTTATTTTTATAATGGGGTTTAGCTGCTTTTCACGGCTGTGTTTATGCAGTTTTACACCCACTTGACTCACTTCCAGACAGATATCAATACATAGGTTTTAAGATTCTTACTAGTCACATATATTTTTGTGCGGTGAATAGGGGGTGTTGAGTCCAGTTCACTGAGCAAGAAGTAGGTCTTGTCTATTACATATTGGGTGTATGGAAAGGTATCTGAGCGAATTTGACACCCTTGTTTTATGCATCACCCCACCTCACCTTTCCCGTTAAGCAGCCATAGTGTGTTTTCTAAACGTGTGACTCTGTTCTGTTTTGTAATTCAGTTCAAGTGTAGCGGTTTTTACATTCCCTCTATAAGTGATAGCTTATGATAAGTGTCTTTTTCTGTGTGACTTATTTCACTTAGAATTGTCGTACCTAAATCCACTCATCTTGCTTCTACTAGCCTTATGACATTGATTTCATGTCTGAGTGATATTCCATTGTACATAAGGACAACAAATTCTTTATTCATTTTTCTCTTTCCTGGGATATTTAAGGTGTCATGAAGTGGAGGTTCTTGTCAACAGAGCAGCCCTAAACTTTGGGGTGCCTGTGTCTTGCTGATTTTTAGTTTTCCCAATTTATACGCCCATGAGTGGACGTGCCCTATGCTCCCTAAGCTGTGTTTTCTCAATGTTTCAGGACACACCGTACACTTCTCCAGAGTGGCTGTTGGCAATTTACATCCCGCCCATCAGCGTAGCAAGGCTGCCATTTCTCCATGGCCTGTCCTGCATTTCTGGTTTTGACTCTTTTTGCAGCATGACCCTTTTGACCCATGGGAAGCGAGACTTCTATGTAGCGCTGATTTGCCTTTCCAGGTTGCTTGGTTGGCCAAAAAGGGCGTATGCGTTTTTTCCTGAATATATTCAGGAAAAAACGCATACGCCCTTTTTGGCCAAGGGCATCATTGTCGACGTTTTGCCGCTTTTCATGTGCTTTAAAGGCGATTCGAATCTACCTCCTGAATTCTGTTTCCTGCAATTCTGCCTTGCTTTCAAATCCTCTTTTTTGCCTTCCCTCAGTATATCTCTGGATGAGTGTTATCATTTTTAACTCTGCGGGTTTGTGAATTGCAGTGTCCCTGAGCTCCATTTTTCAACTCGCTTTTTTGGGAGCTGGCCGCAAAAGCGCGGGATTGCCTCATGCCCTATTCTGCTTCTGGGCGGCAGGCTGAGCCTTTGGATAATTCTTCTTCCTGATGGGAAAATAGAGTGACCTGTGCCTGTCCCAACACCTAGATCTAGTCTCTCATTGGTTGCCCCTCTTCCCGTTCATCCTCAGGACAAATTGCAACCTGTAGGGAACAGGAGCTTAAAGGTGCTGATTCTCCAAGTAGGGAGATTGCTAGTAAAGTAGCTGGAAATGCGAACCCGAGCACAAGGAGATGAGAAATGAGGTGCGTTTTAGAAACCTTTCAAAATCACACGGTGTACCATCTTCTGGGTTTCTCATGCATGTTTTCGATGTAGGAAGATGCCCTTGAACCTGGAGATTTGGGACCCATGGGATGGGTACCACACAGTATTACTTTAAAGGGTCTGCATTTGCTCACCCAACCTCACCCAACCTCTAAGCCCCAAGAGTGTCCACCCTTATGTCTCATCCAGCTGTGGGTCTAGATATGGTCAATCCAGGTTGCATCACAGCCTCTGAACGAATTTTGTAAGAATTTCTCTCTCTTTCACTGTCTTTGTTTTACGGGTTTTTAAAAGTAATTTATTTTTATAATGGGGTTTAGCTGCTTTTCACGGCTGTGTTTATGCGGCTTTACACCCAATTGACTCACTTCCAGACAGATATCAATACATAGGTTTTAAGATTCTTACTAGTCACATATATTCTTGTGCGGTGAATAGGGGGTGTTGAGTCCAGTTCACTGAGCAAGGAGTAGGTCTTGTCTATTACATATTGGGTGTATGGAATGGTATCTGAGCGAATTTGAAACCCTTGTTTTATGCATCACCCCACCTCACCTTTCCCGTTAAGCAGCTATAGTGTGTTTTCTAAACGTGTGACTCTGTTCTGTTTTGTAATTCAGTTCAAGTGTAGCGGTTTTTACATTCCCTCTATAAGTGATAGCTTATGATAAGTGTCTTTTTCTGTGTGACTTATTTCACTTAGAATCGTCGTACCTAACTCCACTCATCTTGCTTCTACTAGCCTTATAACATTGATTTCATGTCTGAGTGATATTCCATTGTACATAAGGACCACAACTTCTTTATCCATTTTTCTCTTTCCTGGGATATTTAAGGTGTCATGAAGTGGAGGTTCTTGTCAACAGAGCAGCCCTAAACTTTGGGGTGCCTGTGTCTTGCTGATTTTTAGTTTTCCCAATTTATACGCCCATGAGTGGACGTGCCCTATGCTCCCTAAGCTGTGTTTTTTCGATGTTTCAGGACACACCGTACACTTCTCCAGAGTGGCTGTTGGCAATTTACATCCCTCCCATCAGCGTAGCAAGGCTGCCATTTCTCCATGGCCTGTCCTGCATTTCTGGTTTTGACACTTTTTGCACCATGGCCCTTTTCACCGATGGGAAGCGAGACTTCTTTGTAGCGCTGATTAGCCTTTCCAGGTTTCTTGGTTGGCCAAACAGGGCGTATGCGTTTTTTTCTGAATATATTCAGGAAAAAACGCATACGCCCTGTTTGGCCAAGGGCATCATTGTCGACATTTTGCCACTTTTCATGTGCTTTAAAGGCGATTCGAATCTACCTCCTGAAACCTGTTTCCTGCAATTCTGCCTTGCTTTCAAATCCTCTTCGTTGCCTTCCCTCAATATATTTGTGGACGAGAGTTATCACTTATAACTCAGCAGGTTTGTGAATGGCAGTGCCCCTGAGCTCCATTTTTCAACTGTCTTTTTTGGGAGCTGGCCGCAAAAGCACGGAATTGCTTCAGGCCCTATTCTGGTTCCTGGAGGCAGGCTGAGCCTGTGGATAATTCTTCTTCCTGATGGGAAAATAGAGTGACCTGTGCCTGTCCCAAAACCTAGATCTAGTCTCTCATTGGTTGCCCCTCTTCCCGTTCATCCTCTGGACAAATTGCAACCTGTAGGGAAGAGGAGGTTAAAGGTGCTGATTCTCCAAGTAGGGAGATTGCTAGTAAAGTAGCTGGAATGGCGAACCCGAGCACAAGGAGATGAGAAATGAGTTGCGTATTAGAAAACTTTCAAAATCACACGGTGTACCATCTTCTGGGTTTCTCATGCATGTTTTTGATGTAGGAAGATGCCCTTGAACCTGGAGATTTGGGACCCATGGGATGGGTTCCAGGCAGTATTACTTTAAAGGGTCTGTGTTTGCTCACCCAACCTCACCCAACCTCTAAGCCCCAAGAGTGTCCACCCTTATGACTCATCCAGTTGTTGGTCTAGATATGGTCAATCCAGGTTGCATCACAGCCTCTGAACGAATTTTGTAAGAATTTCTCTCTCTTTCAGTGTCTTTGTTTCATGCGTTTTTAAAACTAATTTATTTTTATAATGGGGTTTAGCTGCTTTTCACGGCTGTGTTTATACGGCTTTACACCCACTTGACTCACTTCCAGACAGATATCAATACATAGGTTTTAATATTCTTACTAGTCACATATATTCTTGTGCGGTGAATAGGGGGTGTTGAGTCCAGTTCACTGAGCAAGGAGTAGGTCTTGTCTATTACATATTGGGTGTATGGAACGGTATCTGAGCGAATTTGAAACCCTTGTTTTATGCATCACCCCACCTCAGCTTTCCCGTTAAGCAGCCATAGTGTGTTTTCTAAACGTGTGACTCTGTTCTGTTTTGTAATTCAGTTCAACTGTAGCGGTTTTTACATTCCCTCTATAAGTGATAGCTTATGATAATTGTCTTTTTCTGTGTGACTTATTTCACTTAGAATTGTCGTACCTAAATCCACTCATCTTGCTTCTACTAGCCTTATGACATTGATTTCATTTCTGAGTGATATTCCATTGTACATAAGGACCACAACTTCTTTATTCATTTTTCTCTTTCCTGGGATATTTAAGGTGTCATGAAGTGGAGGTTCTTGTCAACAGAGCAGCCCTAAACTTTGGGGTGCCTGTGTCTTGCTGATTTTTAGTTTTCCCAATTTATACGCCCATGAGTGGACGTGCCCTATGCTCCCTAAGCTGTGTTTTCTCAATGTTTCAGGACACACCGTACACTTCTCCAGAGTGGCTGTTGGCAATTTACATCCCGCCCATCAGCGTAGCAAGGCTGCCATTTCTCCATGGCCTGTCCTGCATTTCTGGTTTTGACACTTTTTGCAGCATGACCCTTTTGACCGAGGGGAAGCGAGACTTCTATGTAGCGCTGATTTGCCTTTCCAGGTTGCTTGGTTGGCCAAAAAGGGCGTATGCGTTTTTTCCTGAATATATTCAGGAAAAAACGCATACGCCCTTTTTGGCCAAGGGCATCATTGTCGACGTTTTGCCGCTTTTCATGTGCTTTAAAGGCGATTCGAATCTACCTCCTGAAATCTGTTTCCTGCAATTCTGCCTTGCTTTCAAATCCTCTTTGTTGCCTTCCCTCAGTATATCTCTGGATGAGAGTTATCATTTATAACTCTGCGGGTTTGTGAATTGCAGTGTCCCTGAGCTCCATTTTTCAACTCGCTTTTTTGGGAGCTGGCCGCAAAAGCTTGGGATTGCCTCAGGCCCTATTCTGGTTCCTGGCGGCAGGCTGAGCCTGTGGATAATTCTTCTTCCTGATGGGAAAATAGAGTGACCTGTGCCTGTCCCAACACCTAGATTTAGTCTCTCATTGGTTGCCCCTCTTCCCGTTCATCCTCAGGACAAATTGCAACCTGTAGGGAACAGGAGCTTAAAGGTGCTGATTCTCCAAGTAGGGAGATTGCTAGTAAAGTAGCTGGAATGGCGAACCCGAGCACAAGGAGATGAGAAATGAGGTGCGTATTAGAAACCTTTCAAAATCACACGGTGTACCATCTTCTGGGTTTCTCATGCATGTTTTCGATGTAGGAAGATGCCCTTGAACCTGGAGATTTGGGACCCATGGGATGGGTACCAGGAAGTATTAATTTAAAGGGTCTGCGTTTGCTCACCCAACCTCACCCAAACTTTCAGCCCCAAGAGTGTCCACCCTTATGTCTCATCCAGCTGTGGGTCTGGATATGGTCCATCCAGGTTGCATCACAGCTTCTGAACGAATTTTGTAAGAATTTCTCTCTCTTTCACTGTCTTTGTTTTACGGGATTTTAAAAGTAATTTATTTTTATAATGGGGTTTAGCTGCTTTTCACGGCTGTGTTTATGCGGCTTTACACCCACTTGACTCACTTCCAGACCGATATCAATACATAGGTTTTAAGATTCTTACTAGTCACATATATTCTTGTGCGGTGAATAGGGGGTGTTGAGTCCAGTTCACTGAGCAAGGAGTCGGTCTTTTCTATTACATATTGGGTGTATGGAACGGTATCTGAGCGAATTTGAAACCCTTGTTTTATGCATCACCCCACCTCACATTTCCCGTTAAGCAGCCATAGTGTGTTTTCTAAACGTGTGACTCTGTTCTGTTTTGTAATTCAGTTCAAGTGTAGCGGTTTTTACATTCCCTCTATAAGTGATAGCTTATGATAAGCGTCTTTTTCTGTGTGTCTTATTTCACTTAGAATCGTCGTACCTATATCCACTCATCTTGCTTCTACTAGCCTTATGACATTGATTTCATGTCTGAGTGATATTCCATTGTACATAAGGACCACAACTTCTTTATCCATTTTTCTCTTTCCTGGGATATTTAAGGTGTCATGAAGTGGAGGTTCTTGTCAACAGAGCAGCCCTAAACTTTGGGGTGCCTGTGTCTTGCTGATTTTTAGTTTTCCCAATTTATACGCCCATGAGTGGACGTGCCCTATGCTCCCTAAGCTGTGTTTTTTCGATGTTTCAGGACACACCGTACACTTCTCCAGAGTGGCTGTTGGCAATTTACATCCCGCCCATCAGCGTAGCAAGGCTGCCATTTCTCCATGGCCTGTCCTGCATTTCTGGTTTTGACACTTTTTGCAGCATGGCCCTTTTGACCGATGGGAAGCGAGACTTCTTTCTGGTGTTGATTTGCCTTTCAAGGTTGCTTGGTTGGCCAAAAAGGGCGTATGCGTTTTTTCCTGAATATATTCAGGAAAAAACGCATACGCACTTTTTGGCCAAGGGCATCATTGTCGACGTTTTGCCGCTTTTCTTGTGCTTTAAAGGCAATTCGAATCTACCTCCTGAAATCTGTTTCCTGCAATTCTGCCTTGCTTTCAAATCCTCTTCGTTGACTTCCCTCAATATATCTGTGGATGAGAGTTATCATTTATAACTCTGTGGGTTTGTGAATTGCAGTGTCCCTGAGCTCCATTTTTCAACTCGCTTTTTTGGAGCTGGCCGCAAAAGCGTGGGATTGCCTCATGCCCTATTCTGCTTCTGGGCGGCAGGCTGAGCCTGTGGTTAATTCTTCTTCCTGATGGGAAAATAGAGTGACCTGTGCCTGTCCCAACACCTAGATCTAGTCTCTCATTGGTTGCCCCTCTTCCCGTTCATCCTCAGGAGGAATTGCAACCTGTAGGCAACAGGAGCTTAAAGGTGCTGATTCTCCAAGTAGGGAGATTGCTGGTAAAGTAGCTGGAAAGGCGAACCCGAGCACAAGGAGATGAGAAATGAGGTGCGTATTAGAAACCTTTCAAAATCACACGGTGTACCATCTTCTGGGTTTCTCATGCATGTTTTCAATGTAGGAAGATGCCCTTGGACCTGCAGATTTGGGACCCATGGGATGGGTACCAGGCAGTATTACTTTAAAGGGTCTGCGTTTGCTCACCCAACCTCACCCAAACTTTCAGCCCCAAGAGTGTCCACCCTTATGTCTGATCCAGCTGTGGGTCTTGATATGGTCAATCCAGGTTGCATCACAGCCTCTGAACGAATTTTGTAAGAATTTGTCTCTCTTTCACTGTCTTTGTTTTACGGGTTTTTAAAAGTAATTTATTTTTATAATGGGGTTTAGCTGCTTTTCACGGCTGTGTTTATGCGGCTTTACACCCACTTGACTCACTTCCAGACAGATATCAATACATAGGTTTTAAGATTCTTACTAGTCACATATATTCTTGTGCGGTGAATAGGGGGTGTTGAGTCCAGTTCACTGAGCAAGGAGTAGGCCTTGTCTATTACATATTGGGTGTATGGAACGGTATCTGAGCGAATTTGAAACCCTTGATTTATGCATCACCCCACCTCACCTTTCCCGTTAAGCAGCCATAGTGTGTTTTCTAAACGTGTGACTCTGTTCTGTTTTGTAATTCAGTTCAAGTGTAGCGGTTTTTACATTCCCTCTATAAGTGATAGCTTATGATAAGTGTCTTTTTCTGTGTGACTTATTTCACTTAGAATCGTCGTACCTAAGTCCACTCATCTTGCTTCTACTAGCATTATGACATTGATTTCATGTCTGAGTGATATTCCATTGTACATAAGGACCACAACTTCTTTATCCATTTTTCTCTTTCCTGGGATATTTAAGGTGTCATGAAGTGGAGGTTCTTGTCAACAGAGCAGCCCTAAACTTTGGGGTGCCTGTGTCTTGCTGATTTTTAGTTTTCCCAATTTATACGCCCATGAGTGGACGTGCCCTATGCTCCCTAAGCTGTGTGTTTTAGATGTTTCAGGAAACACCGTACACTTCTCCAGAGTGGCTGTTGGCAATTTACATCCCTCCCATCAGCGTAGCAAGGCTGCCATTTCTCCATGGCCTGTCCTGCATTTCTGAATTTGACATTTTGCACCATGGCCCTTTTGACCGATGGGAAGCGAGACTTCTTTGTAGCGCTGATTAGCATTTCCAGGTTGCTTGGTTGGCCAAACAGGGCGTATGCGTTTTTTCCTGAATATATTCAGGAAAAAACGCATACGCCCTGTTTGGCCAAGGGCATCATTGTCGACATGTTGACGCTTTTCATGTGCTTTAAAGGCGATTCGAATCTACCTCCTGAAACCTGTTTCCTGCAATTCTGCCTTGCTTTCAAATCCTCTTCGTTGCCTTCCCTCAATATATTTGTGGACGAGAGTTATCACTTATAACTCAGCAGGTTTGTGAATGGCAGTGCCCCTGAGCTCCATTTTTCAACTGTCTTTTTTGGGAGCTGGCCGCAAAAGCACGGAATTGCCTCAGGCCCTATTCTGGTTCCTGGAGGCAGGCTGAGCCTGTGGATAATTCTTCTTCCTGATGGGAAAATAGAGTGACCTGTGCCTGTCCCAACACCTAGATCTAGTCTCTCATTGGTTACCCCTCTTCCCGTTCATCCTCAGGACAAATTGCAACCTGTAGGGAACAGGAGGTTAAAGGTGCTGATTCTCCAATTAGGGAGATTGCTTGTAAAGTAGCTCGAATGGGGAACCTGAGCACAAGGAGATGAGAAATGAGGTGCGTATTAGAAACCTTTCAAAATCACATGGTGTACCATCTTCTTGGTTTCTCATGCATGTTTTCGATGTAGGAAGATGCCCTAGAACCTGGAGATTTGGGACCCATGGGATGGGTACCACGCAGTATTACTTTAAAGGGTCTGTGTTTGCTCACCCAACCTCACCCAACCTTTCAGCCCCAAGAGTGTCCACCCTTATGACTCATCCAGTTGTGGGTCTAGATATGGTCAATCCAGGTTGCATCACAGCCTCTGAACGAATTTTTTAAGAATTTCTCTCTCTTTCAGTGTCTTTGTTTCATGGGTTTTTAAAACTAATTTATTTTTATAATGGGGTTTAGCTGCTTTTCACGGCTGTGTTTATACGGCTTTACACCCACTTGACTCACTTCCAGACAGATATCAATACATAGGTTTTAAGATTCTTACTAGTCACATATATTCTTGTACGGTGAATAGGGGGTGTTGAGTCCAGTTCACTGAGCAAGGAGTAGGTCTTGTCTATTACATATTGGGTGTATGGAACGGTATCTGAGCGAATTTGAAACCCTTGTTTTATGCATCACCCCACCTCACCTTTCCCGTTAAGCAGCCATAGTGTGTTTTCTAAACGTGTGACTCTGTTTTGTTTTGTAATTCAGTTCAAGTGTAGCGGTTTTTACATTCCCTCTATAAGTGATAGCTTATGATAATTGTCTTTTTCTGTGTGACTTATTTCACTTAGAATTGTCGTACCTAAATCCACTCATCTTGCTTCTACTAGCCTTATGACATTGATTTCATGTCTGAGTGATATTCCATTGTACATAAGGACCACAACTTCTTTATTCATTTTTCTCTTTCCTGGGATATTTAAGGTGTCATGAAGTGGAGGTTCTTGTCAACAGAGCAGCCCTAAACTTTGGGGTGCCTGTGTCTTGCTGATTTTTAGTTTTCCCAATTTATACGCCCATGAGTGGACGTGCCCTATGCTCCCTAAGCTGTGTTTTTTCGATGTTTCAGGACACACCGTACACTTCTCCAGAGTGGCTGTTGGCAATTTACATCCCGCCCATCAGCGTAGCAAGGCTGCCATTTCTCCATGGCCTGTCCTGCATTTCTTGTTTTGACACTTTTTGCAGCATGACCCTTTTGACCGATGGGAAGCGAGACTTCTATGTAGTGCTGATTTGCCTTTCCAGGTTGCTTGGTTGGCCAAAAAGGGCGTATGCGTTTTTTCCTGAATATATTCAGGAAAAAACGCATACGCCCTTTTTGGCCAAGGGCATCATTGTCGACGTTTTGCCGCTTTTCATGTGCTTTAAAGGCGATTCGAATATACCTCCTGAAATCTGTTTCCTGCAATTCTGCCTTGCTTTCAAATCCTCTTTGTTGCATTCCCTCAGTATATCTCTGGATGAGAGTTATCATTTATAACTCTGCGGGTTTGTGAATTGCAGTGTCCCTGAGCTCCATTTTTCAACTCGCTTTTTTGGGAGCTGGCCGCAAAAGCGCGGGATTGCCTCAGGCCCTATTCTGGTTCCTGGCGGCAGGCTGAGCCTGTGGTTAATTCTTCTTCCTGATGGGAAAATAGAGTGACCTGTGCCTGTCCCAACACCTAGATCTAGTCTCTCATTGGTTGCCCCTCTTCCCGTTCATCCTCAGGAGAAATTGCAACCTGTAGGCAACAGGAGCTTAAAGGTGCTGATTCTCCAAGTAGGGAGATTGCTGGTAAAGTAGCTGGAAAGGCGAACCCGAGCACAAGGAGATGAGAAATGAGGTGCGTATTAGAAACCTTTCAAAATCACACGGTGTACCATCTTCTGGGTTTCTCATGCATGATTTCAATGTAGGAAGATGCCCTTGGACCTGCAGATTTGGGACCCATGGGATGGGTACCAGGCAGTATTACTTTAAAGGGTCTGCGTTTGCTCACCCATCCTCACCCAAACTTTCAGCCCCAAGAGTGTCCACCCTTATGTCTCATCCAGCTGTGGTTCTAGATATGGTCAATCCAGGTTGCATCACAGCCTCTGAACGAATTTTGTAAGAATTTCTCTCTCTTTCACTGTCTTTGTTTTACGGGTTTTTAAAAGTAATTTATTTTTATAATGGGGTTTAGCTGCTTTTCACGGCTGTGTTTATGCGGCTTTACACCCACTTGACTCACTTCCAGACAGATATCAATACATAGGTTTTAAGATTCTTACTAGTCACATATATTCTTGTGCGGTGAATAGGGGGTGTTGAGTCCAGTTCACTGAGCAAAGAGTAGGTCTTGTCTATTACATATTGGGTGTATGGAACGGTATCTGAGCGAATTTGAAACCCTTGTTTTATGCATCACCCCACCTCACCTTTCCCGTTAAGCAGCCATAGTGTGTTTTCTAAACGTGTGACTCTGTTCTGTTTTGTAATTCAGTTCAAGTGTAGCGGTTTTTACATTCCCTCTATAAGTGATAGCTTATGATAAGTGTCTTTTTCTGTGTGACTTATTTCACTTAGAATCGTCGTACCTAAGTCCACTCATCTTGCTTCTACTAGCATTATGACATTGATTTCATGTCTGAGTGATATTCCATTGTACATAAGGACCACAACTTCTTTATCCATTTTTCTCTTTCCTGGGATATTTAAGGTGTCATGAAGTGGAGGTTCTTGTCAAGAGAGCAGCCCTAAACTTTGGGTTGCCTGTGTCTTGCTGATTTTTAGTTTTCCCAATTTATACACCCATGAGTGGACGTGCCCTATGCTCCCTAAGCTGTGTTTTTTCGATGTTTCAGGACACACCGTACACTTCTCCAGAGTGGCTGTAGGCAATTTACATCCCTCCCGTCAGCGTAGCAAGGCTGCCATTTCTCCATGGCCTGTCCTGCATTTCTGGTTTTGACATATTTTGCAGCACGGCCCTTTTGACCGATGGGAAGCGAGACTTCTTTGTAGCGCTGATTAGCATTTCCAGGTTGCTTGGTTGGCCAAACAGGGCGTATGCGTGTTTTCCTGAATATATTCATGAAAAAACGCATACGACCTGTTTAGCCAAGGGCATCATTGTCGACATTTTGCCACTTTTCATGTGCTTTAAAGGCGATTCAAATCTACCTCCTGAAACCTGTTTCCTGCAATTCTGCCTTGCTTTCAAACCCTCTTCGTTGCCTTCCCTCAATATATTTGTGGACGAGAGTTTTCATTTATAACTCAGCAGGTTTGTGAATGGCAGTGCCCCTGAGCTTCATTTTTCAAATGTCTTTTTTGGGAGCTGGCCGCAAAAGCACGGGATTGCCTCAGGCCTTATTCTGGTTCCTGTAGGCAGGTTGAGCCTGTGGATAATTCTTCTTCCTGAAGGGAAAATAGAGTGACCTGTGCCTGTCCCAACACCTAGATCTAGTTTCATTGGTTGCCCCTCTTCCCGTTCATTCTTAGGAGAAATTACAACCTGTAGGCAACAGGAGGTTAAAGGTGCTGATTCTCCAAGTAGGGAGATTGCTAGTAAAGTAGCTGGAAAGGCGAACCCGAGCACAAGGAGATGAGAAATGAGGTGCGTATTAGAAACCTTTCAAAATCACACGGTGTACCATCTTCTGGGTTTCTCATGCATGTTTTCAATGTAGGAAGATGCCCTTGAACCTGGAGATTTGGGACCCATGGGATGGGTACCAGGCAGTATTACTTTAAAGGGTCTGCGTTTGCTCACCCAACCTCACCCAACCTTTCAGCCCCAAGAGTGTCCACCCTTATGACTCATCCAGCTGTGGGTCTAGATATGGTCAATCCAGGTTGCATCACAGCCTCTGAACGAATTTTGTAAGAATTTCTCTCTCTTTCACTGTCTTTGTTTTACGGGTTTTTAAAAGTAGTTTATTTTTATAATGGGGTTTAGCTGCTTTTCACGGCTGTGTTCATGCGGCTTTACACCCACTTGACTCACTTCCAGACAGATATCAATACATAGGTTTTGAGATTCTTACTAGTCACATATATTCTTGTGCGGTGAATAGGGGGTGTTGAGTCCAGTTCACTGAGCAAGGAGTAGGTCTTGTCTATTACATATTGGGTGTATGGAACGGTATCTGAGCGAATTTGAAACCCTTGTTTTATGCATCACCCCACCTCACCTTTCCCGTTAAGCAGCCATAGTGTGTTTTCTAAACGTGTGACTCTGTTCTGTTTTGTAATTCAGTTCAAGTGTAGCGGTTTTTACATTCCCTCTATAAGTGATAGCTTATGGTAAGTGTCTTTTTCTGTGTGACTTATTTCACTTAGAATCATCATACCTAAATCCACTCATCTTGCTTCTACTAACCTTATGACATTGATTTCATGTCTGAGTGATATTCCATTGTACATAAGGACCAAAACTTCTTTATCCATTTTTCTCTTTCCTGGGATATTTAAGGTGTCATGAAGTGGAGGTTCTTGTCAACAGAGCAGCCCTAAACTTTGCGGTGCCTGTGTCTTGCTGATTTTTAGTTTTCCCAATTTATACGCCCATGAGTGGACGTGCCCTATGCTCCCTAAGCTGTGTTTTTTCGATGTTTCAGGACACACCGTACACTTCTCCAGAGTGGCTGTTGGCAATTTACATCCCGCCCATCAGCGTAGCAAGGCTGCCATTTCTCCATGGCCTGTCCTGCATTTCTGGTTTTGACACTTTTTGCAGCATGACCCTTTGGACCGATGGGAAGCGAGACTTCTTTGTAGCGCTGATTTGCTTTTCCAGGTTACTTGGTTGGCCAAAAAGGGCGTATGCGTTTTTTCCTGAATATATTCAGGAAAAAACGCATACGCCCTTTTTGGCCAAGGGCATCATTGTCGACGTTTTGCCGCTTTTCATGTGCTTTAAAGGCGATTCGAATCTACCTCATGAAACCTGTTTCCTGCAATTCTGCCTTGCTTTCAAATCCTCTTCGTTGCCTTCCCTCAATATATCTGTGGATGAGAGTTATCATTTATAACTCTGCGGGTTTGTGAATTGCAGTGTCCCTGAGCTCCATTTTTCAACTCCCTTTTTTGGAGCTGGCCGCAAAAGCGCGGAATTGCCTCATGCCCTATTCTGCTTCTGGGTGGCAGGCTGAGCCTGTGGATAATTCTTCTTCCTGATGGGAAAATAGAGTGACCTGTGCCTGTCCCAACACCTAGATCTAGTTTCTCATTGGTTGCCCCTCTTCCCGTTCATCCTCAGGACAAATTGCAACCTGTAGGGAACAGGAGCTTAAAGGTGCTGATTCTCCAAGTAGGGAGATTGCTAGTAAAGTAGCTGGAATGGCGAACCCGAGCACAAGGAGATGAGAAATGAGGTGCGTATTAGAAACATTTCAAAATCACACAGTGTACCATCTTCTGGGTTTCTCATGCATGTTTTCGATGTAGGAAGATGCCCTTGAACCTGGAGATTTGAGACCCATGGGATGGGTACCAGGCAGTATTTCTTTAAAGGGTCTGCGTTTGCTCACCCAAACTCACCCAACCTTTCAGCCCCAAGAGTGCCCACCCTTATATCTCATCCAGCTGTGGTTCTAGATATGGTCAATCCAGGTTGCATCACAGCCTCTGAACGAATTTTTTAAGAATTTCTCTCTCTTTCAGTGTCTTTGTTTCATGGGTTTTTAAAACTAATTTATTTTTATAATGGGGTTTGGCTGCTTTTCACGGCTGTGTTTATACGGCTTTACACCCACTTGACTCACTTCCAGACAGATATCAATACATAGGTTTTAAGATTCTTACTAGTCACATATATTCTTGTGCGGTGAATAGGGGGTGTTGAGTCCAGTTCACTGAGCAAGGAGTAGGTCTTGTCTATTACATATTGGGTGTATGGAACGGTATCTGAGCGAATTTGAAACCCTTGTTTTATGCATCACCCCACCTCACCTTTCCCGTTAAGCAGCCATAGTGTGTTTTCTAAACGTGTGACTCTGTTCTGTTTTGTAATTCAGTTCAAGTGTAGCGGTTTTTACATTCCCTCTATAAGTGATAGCTTATGATAATTGTCTTTTTCTGTGTGACTTATTTCACTTAGAATTGTCGTACCTAAATCCACTCATCTTGCTTCTACTAGCCTTATGATATTGATTTCATGTCTGAGTGATATTCCATTGTACATAAGGACCACAACTTCTTTATTCATTTTTCTCTTTCCTGGGATATTTAAGGTGTCATGAAGTGGAGGTTCTTGTCAACAGAGCAGCCCTAAACTTTGGGGTGCCTGTGTCTTGCTGATTTTTACTTTTCCCAATTTATACGCCCATGAGTGGACGTGCCCTATGCTCCCTAAGCTGTGTTTTCTCAATGTTTCAGGACACACCGTACACTTCTCCAGAGTGGCTGTTGGCAATTTACATCCCGCCCATCAGCGTAGCAAGGCTGCCATTTCTCCATGGCCTGTCCTGCATTTCTGGTTTTGACACTTTTTGCAGCATGACCCTTTTGACCGATGGGAAGCGAGACTTCTATGTAGTGCTGATTTGCCTTTCCAGGTTGCTTGGTTGGCCAAAAAGGGCGTATGCGTTTTTTCCTGAATATATTCAGGAAAAAACGCATACGCCCTTTTTGGCCAAGGGCATCATTGTCGACGTTTTGCCGCTTTTCATGTGCTTTAAAGGCGATTCGAATATACCTCCTGAAATCTGTTTCCTGCAATTCTGCCTTGCTTTCAAATCCTCTTTGTTGCATTCCCTCAGTATATCTCTGGATGAGAGTTATCATTTATAACTCTGCGGGTTTGTGAATTGCAGTGTCCCTGAGCTCCATTTTTCAACTCGCTTTTTTGGGAGGTGGCCGCAAAAGCGCGGGATTGCCTCAGGCCCTATTCTGGTTCCTGGCGGCAGGCTGAGCCTGTGGATAATTCTTCTTCCTGATGGGAAAATAGAGTGACCTGTGCCTGTCCCAACACCTAGATTTAGTCTCTCATTGGTTGCCCCTCTTCCCGTTCATCCTCAGGACAAATTGCAACCTGTAGGGAACAGGAGGTTAAACGTGCTGATTCTCCAAGTAGGGAGATTGCTAGTAAAGTAGCTGGAATGGCAAACCCGAGCACAAGGAGATGAGAAATGAGGTGCGTATTAGAAACCTTTCAAAATCACACGGTGTACCATCTTCTGGGTTTCTCATGCATGTTTTCGATGTAGGAAGATGCCCTTGAACCTGGAGATTTGGGACCCATGGGATGGGTACCAGGAAGTATTAATTTAAAGGGTCTGCGTTTGCTCACCCAACCTAAACCAAACTTTCAGCCCCAAGAGTGTCCACCCTTATGTCTCATCCAGCTGTGGGTCTAGATATGGTCCATCCAGGTTGCATCACAGCTTCTGAACGAATTTTGTAAGAATTTCTCTCTCTTTCACTGTCTTTGTTTTACGGGATTTTAAAAGTAATTTATTTTTATAATGGGGTTTAGCTGCTTTTCACGGCTGTGTTTATGCGGCTTTACACCCACTTGACTCACTTCCAGACAGATATAAATACATAGGTTTTAAGATTCTTACTAGTCACATATATTCTTGTGCGGTGAATAGGGGGTGTTGAGTCCAGTTCACTGAGCAAGGAGTCGGTCTTTTCTATTACATATTGGGTGTATGGAATGGTATCTGAGCGAATTTGAAACCCTTGTTTTATGCATCACCCCACCTCACCTTTCCCGTTAAGCAGCCATAGTGTGTTTTCTAAACGTGTGACTCTGTTCTGTTTTGTAATTCAGTTCAAGTGTAGCGGTTTTTACATTCCCTCTATAAGTGATAGCTTATGATAAGCGTCTTTTTCTGTGTGTCTTATTTCACTTAGAATCGTCGTACCTAAATCCACTCATCTTGCTTCTACTAGCCTTATGACATTGATTTCATGTCTGAGTGATATTCCATTGTACATAAGGACCACAACTTCTTTATCCATTTTTCTCTTTCCTGGGATATTTAAGGTGTCATGAAGTGGAGGTTCTTGTCAACAGAGCAGCCCTAAACTTTGGGGTGCCTGTGTCTTGCTGATTTTTAGTTTTCCCAATTTATACGCCCATGAGTGGACGTGCCCTATGCTCCCTAAGCTGTGTTTTTTCGATGTTTCAGGACACACCGTACACTTCTCCAGAGTGGCTGTTGGCAATTTACATCCCGCCCATCAGCGTAGCAAGGCTGCCATTTCTCCATGGCCTGTCCTGCATTTCTGGTTTTGACACTTTTTGCAGCATGGCCCTTTTGACCGATGGGAAGCGAGACTTCTTTGTAGCGTTGATTTGCCTTTCAAGGTTGCTTGGTTGGCCAAAAGGGCGTATGCGTTTTTTCCTGAATATATTCAGGAAAAAACGCATACGCACTTTTTGGCCAAGGGCATCATTGTCGACGTTTTGCCGCTCTTCTTGTGCTTTAAAGGCAATTCGAATCTACCTCCTGAAATCTGTTTCCTGCAATTCTGCCTTGCTTTCAAATCCTCTTCGTTGCCTTCCCTCAATATATCTGTGGATGAGAGTTATCATTTATAACTCTGCGGGTTTGCGAATTGCAGTGTCCCTGAGCTCCATTTTTCAACTCGCTTTTTTGGGAGCTGGCCGCAAAAGCGTGGGATTGCCTCATGCCCTATTCTGCTTCTGGGCAGCAGGCTGAGCCTGTGGTTAATTCTTCTTCCTGATGAGAAAATAGAGTGACCTGTGCCTGTCCCAACACCTAGATCTAGTCTCTCATTGGTTGCCCCTCTTCCCGTTCATCCTCAGGAGAAATTGCAACCTGTAGGCAACAGGAGCTTAAAGGTGCTGATTCTCCAAGTAGGGAGATTGCTGGTAAAGTAGCTGGAAAGGCGAACCCGAGCACAAGGAGATGAGAAATGAGGTGCGTATTAGAAACCTTTCAAAATCACACGGTGTACCATCTTCTGGGTTTCTCATGCATGATTTCAATGTAGGAAGATGCCCTTGGACCTGCAGATTTGGGACCCATGGGATGGGTACCAGGCAGTATTACTTTAAAGGGTCTGCGTTTGCTCACCCATCCTCACCCAAACTTTCAGCCCCAAGAGTGTCCACCCTTATGTCTCATCCAGCTGTGGTTCTAGATATGGTCAATCCAGGTTGCATCACAGCCTCTGAACGAATTTTGTAAGAATTTCTCTCTCTTTCACTGTCTTTGTTTTACGGGTTTTTAAAAGTAATTTATTTTTATAATGGGGTTTAGCTGCTTTTCACGGCTGTGTTTATGCGGCTTTACACCCACTTGACTCACTTCCAGACAGATATCAATACATAGGTTTTAAGATTCTTACTAGTCACATATATTCTTGTGCGGTGAATAGGGGGTGTTGAGTCCAGTTCACTGAGCAAAGAGTAGGTCTTGTCTATTACATATTGGGTGTATGGAACGGTATCTGAGCGAATTTGAAACCCTTGTTTTATGCCTCACCCCACCTCACCTTTCCCGTTAAGCAGCCATAGTGTGTTTTCTAAACGTGTGACTCTGTTCTGTTTTGTAATTCAGTTCAAGTGTAGCGGTTTTTACATTCCCTCTATAAGTGATAGCTTATGATAAGTGTCTTTTTCTGTGTGACTTATTTCACTTAGAATCGTCGTACCTAAGTCCACTCATCTTGCTTCTACTAGCATTATGACATTGATTTCATGTCTGAGTGATATTCCATTGTACATAAGGACCACAACTTCTTTATCCATTTTTCTCTTTCCTGGGATATTTAAGGTGTCATGAAGTGGAGGTTCTTGTCAAGAGAGCAGCCCTAAACTTTGGGTTGCCTGTGTCTTGCTGATTTTTAGTTTTCCCAATTTATACGCCCATGAGTGGACGTGCCCTATGCTCCCTAAGCTGTGTTTTTTCGATGTTTCAGGACACACCGTACACTTCTCCAGAGTGGCTGTAGGCAATTTACATCCCTCCCGTCAGCGTAGCAAGGCTGCCATTTCTCCATGGCCTGTCCTGCATTTCTGGTTTTGACATATTTTGCAGCATGGCCCTTTTGACCGATGGGAAGCGAGACTTCTTTGTAGCGCTGATTAGCATTTCCAGGTTGCTTGGTTGGCCAAACAGGGCGTATGCGTGTTTTCCTGAATATATTCATGAAAAAACGCATACGACCTGTTTAGCCAAGGGCATCATTGTCGACATTTTGCCACTTTTCATGTGCTTTAAAGGCGATTCAAATCTACCTCCTGAAACCTGTTTCCTGCAATTCTGCCTTGCTTTCAAATCCTCTTCGTTGCCTTCCCTCAATATATTTGTGGACGAGAGTTTTCATTTATAACTCAGCAGGTTTGTGAATGGCAGTGCCCCTGAGCTTCATTTTTCAACTGTCTTTTTTGGGAGCTGGCCGCAAAAGCACGGGATTGCCTCAGGCCTTATTCTGGTTCCTGTAGGCAGGTTGAGCCTGTGGATAATTCTTCTTCCTGAAGGGAAAATAGAGTGACCTGTGCCTGTCCCAACACCTAGATCTAGTTTCATTGGTTGCCGCTCTTCCCGTTCATCCTTAGGAGAAATTGCAACCTGTAGGCAACAGGAGGTTAAAGGTGCTGATTCTCCAAGTAGGGAGATTGCTAGTAAAGTAGCTGGAAAGGCGAACCCGAGCACAAGGAGATGAGAAATGAGGTGCGTATTAGAAACCTTTCAAAATCACACGGTGTACCATCTTCTGGGTTTCTCATGCATGTTTTCAATGTAGGAAGATGCCCTTGAACCTGGAGATTTGGGACCCATGGGATGGGTACCAGGCAGTATTACTTTAAAGGGTCTGCGTTTGCTCACCCAACCTCACCCAAACTTTCAGCCCCAAGAGTGTCCACCCTTATGACTCATCCAGCTGTGGGTCTAGATATGGTCAATCCAGGTTGCATCACAGCCTCTGAACGAATTTTGTAAGAATTTCTCTCTCTTTCACTGTCTTTGTTTTACGGGTTTTTAAAAGTAATTTATTTTTATAATGGGGTTTAGCTGCTTTTCACGGCTGTGTTCATGCGGCTTTACACCCACTTGACTCACTTCCAGACAGATATCAATACATAGGTTTTGAGATTCTTACTAGTCACATATATTCTTGTGCGGTGAATAGGGGGTGTTGAGTCCAGTTCACTGAGCAAGGAGTAGGTCTTGTCTATTACATATTGGGGGTATGGAACGGTATCTGAGCGAATTTGAAACCCTTGTTTTATGCATCACCCCACCTCACCTTTCCCGTTAAGCAGCCATAGTGTGTTTTCTAAACGTGTGACTCTGTTCTGTTTTGTAATTCAGTTCAAGTGTAGCGGTTTTTACATTCCCTCTATAAGTGATAGCTTATGGTAAGTGTCTTTTTCTGTGTGACTTATTTCACTTAGAATCATCATACCTAAATCCACTCATCTTGCTTCTACTAACCTTATGACATTGATTTCATGTCTGAGTGATATTCCATTGTACATAAGGACCACAACTTCTTTATCCATTTTTCTCTTTCCTGGGATATTTAAGGTGTCATGAAGTGGAGGTTCTTGTCAACAGAGCAGCCCTAAACTTTGCGGGGCCTGTGTCTTGCTGATTTTTAGTTTTCCCAATTTATACGCCCATGAGTGGACGTGCCCTATGCTCCCTAAGCTGTGTTTTTTCGATGTTTCAGGACACACCGTACACTTCTCCAGAGTGGCTGTTGGCAATTTACATCCCGCCCATCAGCGTAGCAAGGCTGCCATTTCTCCATGGCCTGTCCTGCATTTCTGGTTTTGACACTTTCTGCAGCATGACCCTTTGGACCGATGGGAAGCGAGACTTCTTTGTAGCGCTGATTTGCTTTTCCAGGTTACTTGGTTGGCCAAAAAGGGCGTATGCGTTTTTTCCTGAATATATTCAGGAAAAAACGCATACGCCCTTTTTGGCCAAGGGCATCATTGTCGACGTTTTGCCGCTTTTCATGTGCTTTAAAGGCGATTCGAATCTACCTCATGAAACCTGTTTCCTGCAATTCTGCCTTGCTTTCAAATCCTCTTCGTTGCCTTCCCTCAATATATCTGTGGATGAGAGTTATCATTTATAACTCTGCGGGTTTGTGAATTGCAGTGTCCCTGAGCTCCATTTTTCAACTCCCTTTTTTGGAGCTGGCCGCAAAAGCGCGGGATTGCCTCATGCCCTATTCTGCTTCTGGGTGGCAGGCTGAGCCTGTGGATAATTCTTCTTCCTGATGGGAAAATAGAGTGACCTGTGCCTGTCCCAACACCTAGATCTAGTTTCTCATTGGTTGCCCCTCTTCCCGTTCATCCTCAGGACAAATTGCAACCTGTAGGGAACAGGAGCTTAAAGGTGCTGATTCTCCAAGTAGGGAGATTGCTAGTAAAGTAGCTGGAATGGCGAACCCGAGCACAAGGAGATGAGAAATGAGGTGCGTATTAGAAACATTTCAAAATCACACAGTGTACCATCTTCTGGGTTTCTCATGCATGTTTTCGATGTAGGAAGATGCCCTTGAACCTGGAGATTTGAGACCCATGGGATGGGTACCATGCAGTATTTCTTTAAAGGGTCTGCGTTTGCTCACCCAAACTCACCCAACCTTTCAGCCCCAAGAGTGCCCACCCTTATGTCTCATCCAGCTGTGGGTCTAGATATGGTCAATCCAGGTTGCATCACAGCCTCTGAACGAATTTTGTAAGAATTTCTCTCTCTTTCACTGTCTTTGTTTTACGGGTTTTTAAAAGTAATTTATTTTTATAATGGGGTTTAGCTGCTTTTCACGGCTGTGTTTATGCGGCTTTACACCCACTTGACTCACTTCCAGACAGATATCAATACATAGGTTTTGAGATTCTTACTAGTCAAATATATTCTTGTGCTGTGAATAGGGGGTGTTGAGTCCAGTTCACTGAGCAAGGAGTAGGTCTTGTCTATTACATATTGGGTGTATGGAACGGTATCTGAGCGAATTTGAAACCCTTGTTTTATGCATCACCCCACCTCAGCTTTCCCATTAAGCAGCCATAGTGTGTTTTCTAAACGTGTGACTCTGTTCTGTTTTGTAATTCAGTTCAAGTGTATCGGTTTTTACATTCCCTCTATAAGTGATAGCTTATGGTAAGTGTCTTTTTCTGTGTGACTTATTTCACTTAGAATCATCGTACCTAAGTCCACTCATCTTGCTTCTACTAGCCTTATGACATTGATTTCATGTCTGAGTGATATTCCATTGTACATAAGGACCACAACTTCTTTATCCATTTTTCTCTTTCCTGGGATATTTAAGGTGTCATGAAGTGGAGGTTCTTGTCAACAGAGCAGCCCTAAACTTTGGGGTGCCTGTGTCTTGCTGATTTTTAGTTTTCCCAATTTATACGCCCATGAGTGGACGTGCCCTATGCTCCCTAAGCTGTGTTTTTTCGATGTTTCAGGACACACCGTACACTTCTCCAGAGTGGCTGTTGGCAATTTACATCCCTCCCATCAGCGTAGCAAGGCTGCCATTTCTCCATGGCCTGTCCTGCATTTCTGGTTTTGACACTTTTTGCAGCATGGCCCTTTTGACCGATGGGAAGCGAGACTTCTTTGTAGCGCTGATTAGCCTTTCCAGGTTGCTTGGTTGGCCAAACAGGGCGTATGCGTTTTTTCCTGAATATATTCAGGAAAAGACGCATACGCCGTGTTTGGCCAAGAGCATCATTGTCGACATTTTGCCACTTTTCATGTGCTTTAAAGGCGATTCGAATCTACCTCCTGAAATCTGTTTCCTGCAATTCTGCCTTGCTTTCAAATCCTGTTCGTTGCCTTCCCTCATTATATTTGTGGACGAGAGTTATCATTTATAACTCAGCAGGTTTGTGAATGGCAGTGCCCCTGAGCTCCATTTTTCAACTGTGTTTTTTGGGAGCTGGCCACAAAAGCACGGGATTGCCTCAGGCCCTATTCTGGTTCCTGGAGGCAGGCTGAGCCTGTGGATAATTCTTCTTCCTGATGGGAAAATAGAGTGACCTGTTCCTGTCCCAACACCTAGATTTAGTTTCTCATTGGTTGCCCCTCTTCCCGTTCATCCTCAGGACAAATTGCAACCTGTAGGGAACAGGAGGTTAAAGGTGCTGATTCTCCAAGTAGGGAGATTGCTAGTAAAGTAGCTGGAATGGCGAACCCGAGCACAAGGAGATGAGAAATGAGGTGCGTATTAGAAACCTTTCAAAATCACACGGTGTACCATCTTCTGGGTTTCTCATGCATATTTTCGATGTAGGAAGATGCCCTTGAACCTGGAGATTTGGGACCCATGGGATGGGTACCACGCAGTATTACTTTAAAGGGTCTGTGTTTGCTCACCCAACCTCACCCAACCTTTCAGCCCCAAGAGTGTCCACCCTTATGACTCATCCAGCTGTGGGTCTAGATATGGTCAATCCAGGTTGCATCACAGCCTCTGAACGAATTTTGTAAGAATTTCTCTCTCTTTCACTGTCTTTGTTTTACGGGTTTTTAAAAGTAATTTATTTTTATAATGGGGTTTAGCTGCTTTTCACGGCTGTGTTTATGCGGCTTTACACCCACTTGACTCACTTCCAGACAGATATCAATACATAGGTTTTAAGATTCTTACTAGTCACATATATTCTTGTACGGTGAATAGGGGGTGTTGAGTCCAGTTCACTGAGCAAGGAGTAGGTCTTGTCTATTACATATTGGGTGTATGGAACGGTATCTGAGCGAATTTGAAACCCTTGTTTTATGCATCACCCCACCTCACCTTTCCCGTTAAGCAGCCATAGTGTGTTTTCTAAACGTGTGACTCTGTTCTGTTTTGTAATTCAGTTCAAGTGTAGCGGTTTTTACATTCCCTCTATAAGTGATAGCTTATGATAAGTGTCTTTTTCTGTGTGACTTATTTCACTTAGAATCGTCGTACCTAAGTCCACTCATCTTGTTTCTACTAGCCTTATGACATTGATTTCATGTCTGAGTGATATTCCATTGTACATAAGGACCACAACTTCTTTATCCATTTTTCTCTTTCCTGGGATATTTAAGGTGTCATGAAGTGGAGGTTCTTGTCAACAGAGCAGCCCTAAACTTTGGGGTGCCTGTGTCTTGCTGATTTTTAGTTTTCCCAATTTATACGCCCATGAGTGGACGTGCCCTATGCTCCCTAAGCTGTGTTTTTTCGATGTTTCAGGACACACCGTACACTTCTCCAGAGTGGCTGTTGGCAATTTACATCCCTCCCATCAGCGTAGCAAGGCTGCCATTTCTCCATGGCCTGTCCTGCATTTCTGGTTTTGACACTTTTTGCAGCATGACCCTCTTGACCGATGGGAAGCGAGACTTCTTTGTAGCGCTGATTTGCCTTTCCAGGTTGCTTGGTTGGCCAAAAAGGGCGTATGCGTTTTTTCCTGAATATATTCAGGAAAAAACGCATACGCACTTTTTGGCCAAGGGCATCATTGTCGACGTTTTGCCGCTTTTCATGTGCTTTAAAGGCGATTCGAATCTACCTCCTGAAATCTGTTTCCTGCAATTCTGCCTTGCTTTCAAATCCTCTTTGTTGCCTTCCCTCAATATATCTGTAGATGAGAGTTATCATTTATAACTCTGCGGGTTTGTGAATTGCAGTGTCCCTGAGCTCCATTTTTCAACTCGCTTTTTTGGGAGCTGGCTGCAAAAGCGCGGGATTGCCTCAGGCCCTATTCTGCTTCTGGGCGGCAGGCTGAGCCTGTGGTTAATTCTTCTTCCTGATGGGAAAATAGAGTGACCTGTGCCTGTCCCAACACCTAGATCTAGTCTCTCATTGGTTGCCCCTCTTCCCGTTCATCCTCAGGACAAATTGCAACCTGTAGGGAACAGGAGCTTAAAGGTGCTGATTCTCCAAGTAGGGAGATTGCTAGTAAAGTAGCTGGAAAGGCGAACCCGAGCACAAAGAGATGAGAAATGAGGTGCGTATTGGAAAACTTTCAAAATCACACGGTGTACCATCTTCTGGGTTTCTCATGCATGTTTTCGATGTAGGAAGATGCCCTTGAACCTGGAGATTTGGGACCCATGGGATGGGTACCACGCAGTATAACTTTAAAGTGTCTGCGTTTGCTCACCCAACCTCACCCAAACTTTCAGCCCCAAGAGTGTCCACCCTTATGTCTCATCCAGCTGTGGGTCTAGATATGGTCAATCCAGGTTGCATCACAGCCTCCGAACGAATTTTGTAAGAATTTCTCTCTCTTTCACTGTCTTTGTTTTACGGGTTTTTAAAAGTAATTTATTTTTATAATGGGGTTTAGCTGCTTTTCACGGCTGTATTTATGCGGCTTTACACCCACTTGACTCACTTCCAGACAGATATCAATACATAGGTTTTCAGATTCTTACTAGTCACATATATTCTTGTGCGGTGAATAGGCGGTGTTGAGTCCAGTTCACTGAGCAAGGAGTAGGTCTTGTCTATTACATATTGGGTGTATGGAACGGTATCTGAGCGAATTTGAAACCCTTGTTTTATGCATCACCCCACCTCACCTTTCCCGTTAAGCAGCCATAGTGGGTTTTCTAAACGTGTGACTCTGTTCTGTTTTGTAATTCATTTCAAGTGTAGCGGTTTTTACATTCCCTCTATAAGTGATAGCTTATGATAAGTGTCTTTTTCTGTGTGACTTATTTCACGTAGAATTGTCGTACCTAAATCCACTCATCTTGCTTCTACTAGCCTTATGACATTGATTTCATGTCTGAGTGATATTCCATTGTACATAAGGACCACAACTTCTTTATAAATTTTTCTCTTTCCTGGGATATTTAAGGTGTCATGAAGTGGAGGTTCTTGTCAACAGAGCAGCCCGAAACTTTGCGGTGCCTGTGTCTTGCTGATTTTTAGTTTTCCCAATTTATACGCCCATGAGTGGACGTGCCCTATACTCCGTAAGCTGTGTTTTTTCGATGTTTCAGGACACACCGTACACTTCTCCAGAGTGGCTGTTGGCAATTTACATCCCGCCCATCAGCGTAGCAAGGCTGCCATTTCTCCATGGCCTGTCCTGCATTTCTGGTTTTGACACATTTTGCAGCATGACCCTTTTGACCGATGGGAAGCGAGACTTCTTTGTAGCGCTGATTTGCCTTTCCAGGTTGCTTGGTTGGCCAAAAAGGGCGTATGCGTTTTTTCCTGAATATATTCAGGAAAAAACGCATACGCCCTTTTTGGCCAAGGGCATCATTGTCGACATTTTGCCGCTTTTCATGTGCTTTAAAGGCGATTCGAATCTACCTCCTGAAATCTTTTTCCTGCAATTCTGTCTTGCTTTCAAATCCTCTTTGTTGCCTTCCCTCAATATATCTGTAGATGAGAGTTATCATTTATAACTCTGCGGGTTTGTGAATTGCAGTGTCCCTGAGCTCCATTTTTCAACTCGCTTTTTTGGGAGCTGGCCGCAAAAGCGCGGGATTGCCTCAGGCACTATTCTGCTTCTGGGCGGCAGGCTGAGCCTGTGGTTAATTCTTCTTCCTGATGGGAAAATAGAGTGACCTGTGCCTGTCCCAACACCTAGATCTAGTCTCTCATTGTTTGCCCCTCTTCCCGTTCATCCTCAGGACAAATTGCAACCTGTAGGGAACAGGAGCTTAAAGGTGCTGATTCTCCAAGTAGGGAGATTGCTAGTAAAGTAGCTGGAAAGGCGAAAGCGAGCACAAAGAGATGAGAAATGAGGTGCGTATTAGAAAACTTTCAAAATCACACGGTGTACCATCTTCTGGGTTTCTCATGCATGTTTTCGATGTAGGAAGATGCCCTTGAACCTGGAGATTTGGGACCCATGGGATGGGTACCACGCAGTATAACTTTAAAGTGTCTGCGTTTGCTCACCCAACCTCACCCAAACTTTCAGCCCCAAGAGTGTCCACCCTTATGTCTCATCCAGCTGTGGGTCTAGATATGGTCAATCCAGGTTGCATCACAGCCTCCGAACGAATTTTGTAAGAATTTCTCTCTCTTTCACTGTCTTTGTTTTACGGGTTTTTAAAAGTAATTTATTTTTATAATGGGGTTTAGCTGCTTTTCACGGCTGTATTTATGCGGCTTTACACCCACTTGACTCACTTCCAGACAGATATCAATACATAGGTTTTCAGATTCTTACTAGTCACATATATTCTTGTGCGGTGAATAGGCGGTGTTGAGTCCAGTTCACTGAGCAAGGAGTAGGTCTTGTCTATTACATATTGGGTGTATGGAACGGTATCTGAGCGAATTTGAAACCCTTGTTTTATGCATCACCCCACCTCACCTTTCCCGTTAAGCAGCCATAGTGTGTTTTCTAAACGTGTGACTCTGTTCTGTTTTGTAATTCATTTCAAGTGTAGCGGTTTTTACATTCCCTCTATAAGTGATAGCTTATGATAAGTGTCTTTTTCTGTGTGACTTATTTCACGTAGAATTGTCGTACCTAAATCCACTCATCTTGCTTCTACTAGCCTTATGACATTGATTTCATGTCTGAGTGATATTCCATTGTACATAAGGACCACAACTTCTTTATAAATTTTTCTCTTTCCTGGGATATTTAAGGTGTCATGAAGTGGAGGTTCTTGTCAACAGAGCAGCCCGAAACTTTGCGGTGCCTGTGTCTTGCTGATTTTTAGTTTTCCCAATTTATACGCCCATGAGTGGACGTGCCCTATACTCCGTAAGCTGTGTTTTTTCGATGTTTCAGGACACACCGTACACTTCTCCAGAGTGGCTGTTGGCAATTTACATCCCGCCCATCAGCGTAGCAAGGCTGCCATTTCTCCATGGCCTGTCCTGCATTTCTGGTTTTGACACATTTTGCAGCATGACCCTTTTGACCGATGGGAAGCGAGACTTCTTTGTAGCGCTGATTTGCCTTTCCAGGTTGCTTGGTTGGCCAAAAAGGGCGTATGCGTTTTTTCCTGAATATATTCAGGAAAAAACGCATACGCCCTTTTTGGCCAAGGGCATCATTGTCGACGTTTTGCCGCTTTTCATGTGCTTTAAAGGCGATTCGAATCTACCTCCTGAAATCTGTTTCCTGCAATTCTGCCTTGCTTTCAAATCCTCTTTGTTGCCTTCCCTCAATATATCTGTAGATGAGAGTTATCATTTATAACTCTGCGGGTTTGTGAATTGCAGTGTCCCTGAGCTCCATTTTTCAACTCGCTTTTTTGGGAGCTGGCCGCAAAAGCGCGGGATTGCCTCAGGCACTATTCTGCTTCTGGGCGGCAGGCTGAGCCTGTGGTTAATTCTTCTTCCTGATGGGAAAATAGAGTGACCTGTGCCTGTCCCAACACCTAGATCTAGTCTCTCATTGTTTGCCCCTCTTCCCGTTCATCCTCAGGACAAATTGCAACCTGTAGGGAACAGGAGCTTAAAGGTGCTGATTCTCCAAGTAGGGAGATTGCTAGTAAAGTAGCTGGAAAGGCGAAAGCGAGCACAAAGAGATGAGAAATGAGGTGCGTATTAGAAAACTTTCAAAATCACACGGTGTACCATCTTCTGGGTTTCTCATGCATGTTTTCGATGTAGGAAGATGCCCTTGAACCTGGAGATTTGGGACCCATGGGATGGGTACCACGCAGTATAACTTTAAAGTGTCTGCGTTTGCTCACCCAACCTCACCCAAACTTTCAGCCCCAAGAGTGTCCACCCTTATGTCTCATCCAGCTGTGGGTCTAGATATGGTCAATCCAGGTTGCATCACAGCCTCCGAACGAATTTTGTAAGAATTTCTCTCTCTTTCACTGTCTTTGTTTTACGGGTTTTTAAAAGTAATTTATTTTTATAATGGGGTTTAGCTGCTTTTCACGGCTGTATTTATGCGGCTTTACACCCACTTGACTCACTTCCAGACAGATATCAATACATAGGTTTTCAGATTCTTACTAGTCACATATATTCTTGTGCGGTGAATAGGCGATGTTGAGTCCAGTTCACTGAGCAAGGAGTAGGTCTTGTCTATTACATATTGGGTGTATGGAACGGTATCTGAGCGAATTTGAAACCCTTGTTTTATGCATCACCCCACCTCACCTTTCCCGTTAAGCAGCCATAGTGTGTTTTCTAAACGTGTGACTCTGTTCTGTTTTGTAATTCAGTTCAAGTGTAGCGGTTTTTACATTCCCTCTATAAGTGATAGCTTATGATAAGTGTCTTTTTCTGTGTGACTTATTTCACGTAGTATTGTCGTACCTAAATCCACTCATCTTGCTTCTACTAGCCTTATGACATTGATTTCATGTCTGAGTGATATTCCATTGTACATAAGGACCACAACTTCTTTATCCATTTTTCTCTTTCCTGGGATATTTAAGGTGTCATGAAGTGGAGGTTCTTGTCAAGAGAGCAGCCCTAAACTTTGGGGTGCCTGTGTCTTGCTGATTTTTAGTTTTCCCAATTTATACGCCCATGAGTGGACGTGCCCTATGCTCCCTAAGCTGTGTTTTTTCGATGTTTCAGGACACAACGTACACTTCTCCAGAGTGGCTGTTGGCAATTTACATCCCGCCCATCAGCGTAGCAAGGCTGCCATTTCTCCATGGCCTGTCCTGCATTTCTGGTTTTGACACTTTTTGCAGCATGACCCTTTTGACCGAAGGGAAACGAGACTTCTTTGTAGCGCTGATTTGCCTTTCCAGGTTGCTTGGTTGGCCAAAAATGGCGTATGCGTTTTTTCCTGAATATATTCAGGAAAAAACGCATACGCCCTTTTTGGCCAAGGGCATCATTGTCGACGTTTTGCCGCTTTTCATGTGCTTTAAAGGCGATTCGAATCTACCTCCTGAAACCTGTTTCCTGCAATTCTGCCTTGCTTTCAAATCCTCTTCCTTGCCTTCCCTCAATATATTTGTGGACGAGAGTTATCATTTATAACTCAGCAGGTTTGTGAATGGCAGTGCCCCTGAGCTCCATTTTTCAACTGTCTTTTTTGGGAGATGGCCGCAAAAGCACGGGATTGCCTCAGGCCCTATTCTGGTTCCTGGCGGCAGGCTGAGACTGTGGATAATTCTTCTTCCTGATGGGAAAATAGAGTGACCTGTGCCTGTCCCAACACCTAGATCTAGTTTCTCATTGGTTGCCCCTCTTCCCGTTCATCCTCAGGACAAATTGCAACCTGTAGGGAACAGGAGCTTAAAGGTGCTGATTCTCCAAGTAGGGAGATTGCTAGTAAAGTAGCTGGAAAGGCGAACCCGAGCACAAGGAGATGAGAAATGAGGTGCGTATTAGAAAACTTTCAAAATCACACGGTGTACCATCTTCTGGGTTTCTCATGCATGTTTTCGATGTAGGAAGATGCCCTTGAACCTGGAGATTTGGGACCCATGGGATGGGTACCACGCAGTATTACTTTAAAGGGTCTCCGTTTGCTCACCCAACCTCACCCAAACTTTCAGCCCCAAGAGTATCGACCCTTATGTCTCATCCAGCTGTGGGTCTAGATATGGTCAATCCAGGTTGCATCACAGCCTCCGAACGAATTTTGTAAGAATTTCTCTCTCTTTCACTGTCTTTGTTTTACGGGTTTTTAAAAGTAATTTATTTTTATAATGGGGTTTAGCTGCTTTTCACGGCTGTTTTTATGCGGCTTTACACCCACTTGACTCACTTCCAGACAGATATCAATACATAGGTTTTAAGATTCTTACTAGTCACATATATTCTTGTGCGGTGAATAGGGGGTGTTGAGTCCAGTTCACTGAGCAAGGAGTAGGTCTTGTCTATTACATATTGGGTGTATGGAACGGTATCTGAGCAAATTTGAAACCCTTGTTTTATGCATCACCCCACCTCACCTTTCCCGTTAAGCAGCCATAGTGTGTTTTCTAAACGTGTGACTCTGTTCTGTTTTGTAATTCAGTTCAAGTGTAGCGGTTTTTACATTCCCTCTATAAGTGATAGCTTATGATAAGTGTCTTTTTCTGTGTGACTTATTTCACTTAGAATTGTCGTACCTAAATCCACTCATCTTGCTTCTACTAGCCTTATGACATTGATTTCATGTCTGAGTGATATTCCATTGTACATAAGGACCACAACTTCTTTATCCATTTTTCTCTTTCCTGGGATATTTAAGTTGTCGTGAAGTGGAGGTTCTTGTCAACAGAGCAGCCCTAAACTTTGGGGTGCCTGTGTCTTGCTGATTTTTAGTTTTCCCAATTTATACGCCCATGAGTGGACGTGCCCTATGCTCCCTAAGCTGTGTTTTTTCGATGTTTCAGGACACACCGTACACTTCTCCAGATTGGCTGTTGGCAATTTACATCCCGCCCATCAGCGTAGCAAGGCTGCCATTTCTCCATGGCCTGTCCTGCATTTCTGGTTTTGACAATTTTTGCAGCATGACCCTTTTGACCGAAGGGAAACGAGACTTCTTTTTAGCGCTGATTAGCCTTTCCAGGTTGCTTGGTTGGCCAAAAATGGCGTATGCGTTTTTTCCTGAATATATTCAGGAAAAAACGCATACGCCCTTTTTGGCCAAGGGCATCATTGTCGACGTTTTGCCGCTTTTCATGTGCTTTAAAGGCGATTCGAATCTACCTCCTGAAACCTGTTTCCTGCAATTCTGCCTTGCTTTCAAATCCTCTTCCTTGCCTTCCCTCAATATATTTGTGGACGAGAGTTATCATTTATAACTCAGCAGGTTTGTGAATGGCAGTGCCCCTGAGCTCCATTTTTCAACTGTCTTTTTTGGGAGATGGCCGCAAAAGCACGGGATTGCCTCAGGCCCTATTCTGGTTCCTGGCGGCAGGCTGAGCCTGTGGATAATTCTTCTTCCTGATGGGAAAATAGAGTGACCTGTGCCTGTCCCAACACCTAGATCTAGTTTCTCATTGGTTGCCCCTCTTCCCGTTCATCCTCAGGACAAATTGCAACCTGTAGGGAACAGGAGCTTAAAGGTGCTGATTCTCCAAGTAGGGAGATTGCTAGTAAAGTAGCTGGAATGGCGAACCCGAGCACAAGGAGATGAGAAATGAGGTGCGTATTAGAAAACTTTCAAAATCACACGGTGTACCATCTTCTGGGTTTCTCATGCATGTTTTCGATGTAGGAAGATGCCCTTGAACCTGGAGATTTGGGACCCATGGGATGGGTACCACGCAGTATTACTTTAAAGGGTCTCCGTTTGCTCACCCAACCTCACCCAAACTTTCAGCCCCAAGAGTATCCACCCTTATGTCTCATCCAGCTGTGGGTCTAGATATGGTCAATCCAGGTTGCATCACAGCCTCCGAACGAATTTTGTAAGAATTTCTCTCTCTTTCACTGTCTTTGTTTTACGGGTTTTTAAAAGTAATTTATTTTTATAATGGGGTTTAGCTGCTTTTCACGGCTGTGTTTATGCGGTTTACACCCACTTGACTCACTTCCAGACAGATATCAATACATAGGTTTTAAGATTCTTACTAGTCACATATATTCTTGTGCGGTGAATAGGGGGTGTTGAGTCCAGTTCACTGAGCAAGGAGTAGGTCTTGTCTATTACATATTGGGTGTATGGAACGGTATCTGAGCAAATTTGAAACCCTTGTTTTATGCATCACCCCACCTCACCTTTCCCGTTAAGCAGCCATAGTGTGTTTTCTAAACGTGTGACTCTGTTCTGTTTTGTAATTCAGTTCAAGTGTAGCGGTTTTTACATTCCCTCTATAAGTGATAGCTTATGATAAGTGTCTTTTTCTGTGTGACTTATTTCACTTAGAATTGTCGTACCTAAATCCACTCATCTTGCTTCTACTAGCCTTATGACATTGATTTCATGTCTGAGTGATATTCCATTGTACATAAGGACCACAACTTCTTTATCCATTTTTCTCTTTCCTGGGATATTTAAGTTGTCGTGAAGTGGAGGTTCTTGTCAACAGAGCAGCCCTAAACTTTGGGGTGCCTGTGTCTTGCTGATTTTTAGTTTTCCCAATTTATACGCCCATGAGTGGACGTGCCCTATGCTCCCTAAGCTGTGTTTTTTCGATGTTTCAGGACACACCGTACACTTCTCCAGATTGGCTGTTGGCAATTTACATCCCTCCCATCAGCGTAGCAAGGCTGCCATTTCTCCATGGCCTGTCCTGCATTTCTGGTTTTGACACTTTTTGCAGCATGACCCTTTTGACCGATGGGAAGCGAGACTTCTTTGTAGCGCTGATTTGCCTTTCCAGGTTGCTTGGTTGGCCAAAAAGGGCGTATGCGTTTTTTCCTGAATATATTCAGGAAAAAACGCATACGCCCTTTTTGGCCAAGGGCATCATTGTCGACGTTTTGCCGCTTTTCATGTGCTTTAAAGGTGATTCGAATCTACCTCCTGAAACCTGTTTCCTGCAATTCTGCCTTGCTTTCAAATCCTCTTCCTTGCCTTCCCTCAATATATTTGTGGACGAGAGTTATCATTTATAACTCAGCAGGTTTGTGAATGGCAGTGCCCCTGAGCTCCATTTTTCAACTGTCTTTTTTGGGAGATGGCCGCAAAAGCACGGGATTGCCTCAGGCCCTATTCTGGTTCCTGGCGGCAGGCTGAGCCTGTGGATAATTCTTTTTCCTGATGGGAAAATAGAGTGACCTGTGCCTGTCCCAACACCTAGATCTAGTCTCTCATTGGTTGCCCCTCTTCCCGTTCATCCTCAGGACAAATTGCAACCTGTAGGCAAAAGGAGCTTAAAGGTGCTGATTCTCCAAGTAGGGAGATTGCTAGTAAAGTAGCTGGAAAGGCGAACCCGAGCACAAGGAGATGAGAAATGAGGTGCGTATTAGAAAACTTTCAAAATCACACGGTGTACCATCTTCTGGGTTTCTCATGCATGTTTTCGATGTAGGAAGATGCCCTTGAACCTGGAGATTTGGGACCCATGGGATGGGTACCAGGCAGTATTACTTTAAAGGGTCTGCGTTTGCTCACCCAACCTCACCCAACCTTTCAGCCCCAAGAGTGTCCACCCTTATGTCTCATCCAGCTGTGGGTCTAGATATGGTCAATCCAGGTTGCATCACAGCCTCTGAACGAATTTTGTAAGAATTTCTATCTCTTTCACTGTCTTTGTTTTACGGGTTTTTAAAAGTAATTTATTTTTATAATGGGGTTTAGCTGCTTTTCACGGCTGTGTTTATGCGGCTTTACACCCACTTGACTCACTTCCAGACAGATATCAATACATACGTTTTAAGATTCTTACTAGTCACATATATTCTTGTGCGGTGAATAGGGGGTGTTGAGTCCAGTTTACTGAGCAAGGAGTAGGTCTTGTCTATTACATATTGGGTGTATGGAACGGTATCTGAGCGAATTTGAAACCCTTGTTTTATGCATCACCCCACCTCACCTTTCCCGTTAAGCAGCCATAGTGTGTTTTCTAAACGTGTGACTCTGTTCTGTTTTGTAATTCAGTTCAAGTGTAGCGGTTTTTACATTCCCTCTATAAGTGATAGCTTATGATAAGTGTCTTTTCCTGTGTGACTTATTTCACTTAGAATCGTCGTACCTAAATCCACTCATCTTGCTTATACTAGCCTTATGACATTGATTTCATGTCTGAGTGATATTCCATTGTACATAAGGGCCACAACTTCTTTATCCATTTTTCTCTTTCCTGGGATATTTAAGGTGTCATGTAGTGGAGGTTCTTGTCAACAGAGCAGCCCTAAACTTTGGGGTGCCTGTGTCTTGCTGATTTTTAGTTTTCCCAATTTATACGCCCATGAGTGGATGTGCCCTATGCTCCCTAAGCTGTGTTTTTTCGATGTTTCAGGACACACCGTACACTTCTCCAGAGTGGCTGTTGGCAATTTACATCCCTCCCATCAGCGTAGCAAGCCTGCCATTTCTCCATGGCCTGTCCTGCATTTCTGGTTTTGACACTTTTTGCAGCATGGCCCTTTTGACCGATGGGAAGCGAGACTTCTTTGTAGCGCTGATTAGCCTTTCCAGGTTGCTTGGTTGTCCAAACAGGGCGTATGCGTTTTTTCCTGAATATATTCAGGAAAAAACGCATACGCCCTGTTTGGCCAAGGGCATCATTGTCGAAGTTTTGCCACTTTTCTTGTGCTTTAAAGGCGTTTCGAATCTACCTCCTGAAATCTGTTTCCTGCAATTCTGCCTTGCTTTCAAATCCTCTTCGTTGCCTTCCCTCAATATATTTGTGGACGAGAGTTATCATTTATAACTCAGCAGGTTTGTGAATGGCAGTGCCCCTGAGCTCCATTTTTCAACTGTCTTTTTTGGGAGATGGCCGCAAAACACGGGATTGTCTCAGGCCCTATTCTGGTTCCGGGGGACAGGCTGAGCCTGTGGTTAATTCTTCTTCCTGATGGGAAAATAGAGTGACCTGTGCCTGTCCCAAAACCTAGATCTAGTCTCTCATTGGTTGCCCCTCTTCCCGTTCATCCTCAGGACAAATTGCAACCTGTAGGGAACAGGAGGTTAAAGGTGCTGATTCTCCAAGTAGGGAGATTGCTAGTAAAGTAGCTGGAATGGCGAAACCGAGCACAAGGAGATGAGAAATGAGGTGCGTATTAGAAACCTTTCAAAATCACACGGTGTACCATCTTCTGGGTTTCTCATGCATGTTTTCGATGTAGGAAGATGCCCTTGAACCTGGAGACTTGGAACCCATGGGATGGGTACCAGGCAGTATTACTTTAAAGGGTCTGTGTTTGCTCACCCAACCTCACCCAACCTCTCAACCCCAAGAGTGTCCACCCTTATGTCTCATCCAGCTGTGGGTCTAGATATGGTCAATCCAGGTTGCATCACAGCCTCTGAACGAATTTTGTAAGAATTTCTCTCTCTTTCACTGTCTTTGTTTTACGGGTTTTTAAAAGTAATTTATTTTTATAATGGGGTTTAGCTGCTTTTCACTGCTGTGTTTATGCGGCTTTACACCCACTTGACTCACTTCCAGACAGATATCAATACATAGGTTTTAAGATTCTTACTAGTCACATATATTCTTGTACGGTGAATAGGGGGTGTTGAGTCTAGTTCACTGAGCAAGGAGTAGGTCTTGTCTATTACATATTGGGTGTATGGAACGGTATCTGAGCGAATTTGAAACCCTTGTTTTATGCATCACCCCACCTCACCTTTCCCGTTAAGCAGCCATAGTGTGTTTTCTAAACGTGTGACTCTGTTCTCTTTTGTAATTCAGTTCAAGTGTAGCGGTTTTTACATTCCCTCTATAAGTGATAGCTTATGATAAGTGTCTTTGCCTCTGTGACTTATTTCACTTAGAATCGTCGTACCTAAATCCACTCATCTTGCTTCTACTAGCCTTATGACATTGATTTCATGTCTGAGTGATATTCCATTGTACATAAGGGCCACAACTTTTTATCCATTTTTCTCTTTCCTGGGATATTTAAGTTGTCGTGAAGTGGAGGTTCTTGTCAACAGAGCAGCCCTAAACTTTGGGGTGCCTGTGTCTTGCTGATTTTTAGTTTTCCCAATTTATACGCCCATGAGTGGACGTGCCCTATGCTCCCTAAGCTGTGTTTTTTCGATGTTTCAGGACACACCGTACACTTCTCCAGAGTGGCTGTTGGCAATTTACATCCCGCCCATCAGCGTAGCAAGGCTGCCATTTCTCCATGGCCTGTCCTGCATTTCTGGTTTTGACACTTTTTGCAGCATGGCCCTTTTAACCGATGGGAAGCGAGACTTCTTTGTAGCGCTGATTTGCCTTTCCAGTTTGCTTGGTTGGCGAAACAGGGCGTATGCGTTTTTTCCTGAATATATTCAGGAAAAAATGCATATTCCCTTTTTGGCCAAGGGCATCATTGTCGACGTTTTGCCGCTTTTCATGTGCTTTAAAGGCGATTCGAATCTACCTCCTGAAATCTGTTTCCTGCAATTCTGCCTTGCTTTCAAATCCTCTTCGTTGCCTTCCCTCAATATATCTGTGGATGAGAGTTATCATTTATAACTCTGCGGGTTTGTGAATTGCAGTGTCGTGAGCTCCATTTTTCAACTCACTTTTTTGGGAGCTGGCCGCAAAAGCGCGGGATTGCCTCAGGCCCTATTCTGCTTCTGGGCGGCAGGCTGAGCCTGTGGTTAATTCTTCTTCCTGATGGGAATATAGAGTGTCCTGTGCCTGTCCCAACACCTAGATCTAGTCTCTCATTGGTTGCCCCTCTTCCCGTTCATCCTCAGGACAAATTGCAACCTGTAGGGAAAAGGAGGTTAAACGTGCTGATTTTCCAAGTAGGGAGATTGCTAGTAAAGTAGCTGGAATGGCGAACCCGAGCACAAGGAGATGAGAAATGAGGTGCGTATTAGAAACCTTTCAAAATCACACGGTGTACCATCTTCTGGGTTTCTGATGCATGTTTTCGATGTAGGAAGATGCACTTGAACCTGGAGATTTGGGACCCATGGGATGGGAACCAGGCAGTATTTCTTTAAAGGGTCTGTGTTTGCTCACCCAACCTCAGCCAACCTTTCAGCCCCAAGAGTGTCCACCCTTATGTCTCATCGAGTTGTGCGTGTAGATATGTTCAATCCAGGTTGCATCACAGCCTCTGAACGAATTTTGTAAGAATTTCTCTCTCTTTCACTGTCTTTGTTTTACGGGTTTTTAAAAGTAATTTAGTTTTATAATGGGGTTTAGCTGCTTTTAACGGCTGTGTTTATGCGTCTTTACACCCACTTGACTCACTTCCAGACAGATATCAATACATAGGTTTTAAGATTGTTACTAGTCACATATATTCTTGTGCGGTGAATAGGGGGTGTTGAGTCCAGTTCACTGAGCAAGGAGTAGGTCTTGTCTATTACATATTGGGTGTATGGAACGGTATCTGAGCGAATTTGAAACCCTTGTTTTATGCATCACCACACCTCAACTTTCCCGTTAAGCAGCCATAGTGTGTTTTCTAAACGTGTGACTCTGTTCTGTTTTGTAATTCAGTTCAAGTGTAGCGGTTTTTACATTCCCTCTATAAGTGATAGCTTCTGATAAGTGTCTTTTCCTGTGTGACTTATTTCACTTAGAATCGTCGTACCTAAATCCACTCATCTTGCTTATACTAGCCTTATGACATTGATTTCATGTCTGAGTGATATTCCATTGTACATAAGGGCCACAACTTCTTTATCCATTTTTCTCTTTCCTGGGATATTTAAGGTGTCATGTAGTGGAGGTTCTTGTCAACAGAGCAGCCCTAAACTTTGGGGTGCCTGTGTCTTGCTGATTTTTAGTTTTCCCAATTTATACGCCCATGAGTGGATGTGCCCTATGCTCCCTAAGCTGTGTTTTTTCGATGTTTCAGGACACACCGTACACTTCTCCAGAGTGGCTGTTGGCAATTTACATCCCTCCCATCAGCGTAGCAAGCCTGCCATTTCTCCATGGCCTGTCCTGCATTTCTGGTTTTGACACTTTTTGCAGCATGGCCCTTTTGACCGATGGGAAGCGAGACTTCTTTGTAGCGCTGATTAGCCTTTCCAGGTTGCTTGGTTGTCCAAACAGGGCGTATGCGTTTTTTCCTGAATATATTCAGGAAAAAACGCATACGCCCTGTTTGGCCAAGGGCATCATTGTCGAAGTTTTGCCAATTTTCTTGTGCTTTAAAGGCGATTCGAATCTACCTCCGGAAATCTGTTTCCTGCAATTCTGCCTTGCTTTCAAATCCTCTTCGTTGCCTTCCCTCAATATATTTGTGGACGAGAGTTATCATTTATAACTCAGCAGGTTTGTGAATGGCAGTGCCCCTGAGCTCCATTTTTCAACTGTCTTTTTTGGGAGATGGCCGCAAAACACGGGATTGTCTCAGGCCCTATTCTGGTTCCGGGGGACAGGTTGAGCCTGTGGTTAATTCTTATTCCTGATGGGAAAATAGAGTGACCTGTGCCTGTCCCAAAACCTAGATCTAGTCTCTCATTGTTTGCCCCTCTTCCCGTTCATCCTCAGGACAAATTGCAACCTGTAGGGAACAGGAGGTTAAAGGTGCTGATTCTCCAAGTAGGGAGATTGCTAGTAAAGTAGCTGGAATGGCGAACCCGAGCACAAGGAGATGAGAAATGAGGTGCGTATTAGAAACCTTTCAAAATCACACGGTGTACCATCTTCTGGGTTTCTCATGCATGTTTTCGATGTAGGAAGATGCCCTTGAACCTGGAGACTTGGAACCCATGGGATGGGTACCAGGTAGTATTACTTTAAAGGGTCTGCGTTTGCTCACCCAACCTCACCCAACCTCTCAACCCCAAGAGTGTCCACCCTTATGTCTCATCCAGCTGTGGGTCTAGATATGGTCAATCCAGGTTGCATCACAGCCTCTGAACGAATTTTGTAAGAATTTCTCTCTGTTTCACTGTCTTTGTTTTACGGGTTTTTAAAAGTAATTTATTTTTATAATGGGGTTTAGCTGCTTTTCACTGCTGTGTTTATGCGGCTTTACACCCACTTGACTCACTTCCAGACAGATATCAATACATAGGTTTTAAGAATCTTACTAGTCACATATATTCTTGTACGGTGAATAGGGGGTGTTGAGTCCAGTTCACTGAGCAAGGAGTAGGTCTTGTCTATTACATATTGGGTGTATGGAACGGTATCTGAGCGAATTTGAAACCCTTGTTTTATGCATCACCCCACCTCACCTTTCCCGTTAAGCAGCCATAGTGTGTTTTCTAAACGTGTGACTCTGTTCTCTTTTGTAATTCAGTTCAAGTGTAGCGGTTTTTACATTCCCTCTATAAGTGATAGCTTATGATAAGTGTCTTTGCCTCTGTGACTTATTTCACTTAGAATCGTCGTACCTAAATCCACTCATCTTGCTTCTACTAGCCTTATGACATTGATTTCATGTCTGAGTGATATTCCATTGTACATAAGGGCCACAACTTCTTTATCCATTTTTCTCTTTCCTGGGATATTTAAGTTGTCGTGAAGTGGAGGTTCTTGTCAACAGAGCAGCCCTAAACTTTGGGGTGCCTGTGTCTTGCTGATTTTTAGTTTTCCTAATTTATACGCCCATGAGTGGACGTGCCCTATGCTCCCTAAGCTGTGTTTTTTCGATGTTTCAGGACACACCGTACACTTCTCCAGAGTGGCTGTTGGCAATTTACATCCCGCCCATCAGCGTAGCAAGGCTGCCATTTCTCCATGGCCTGTCCTGCATTTCTGGTTTTGACACTTTTTGCAGCATGGCCCTTTTGACCGATGGGAAGCGAGAATTCTTTGTAGCGCTGATTTGCCTTTCCAGGTTGCTTGGTTGGCGAAACAGGGCGTATGCGTTTTTTCCTGAATATATTCAGGAAAAAATGCATATTCCCTTTTTGGCCAAGGGCATCATTTTCGACGTTTTGCCGCTTTTCATGTGCTTTAAAGGCGATTCGAATCTACCTCCTGAAATCTGTTTCCTGCAATTCTGCCTTGCTTTCAAATCCTCTTCGTTGCCTTCCCTCAATATATCTGTGGATGAGAGTTATCATTTATAACTCTGCGGGTTTGTGAATTGCAGTGTCCCTGAGCTCCATTTTTCAACTCACTTTTTTGGGAGCTGGCCGCAAAAGCGCGGGATTGCCTCAGGCCCTAATCTGCTTCTGGGCGGCAGGCTGAGCCTGTGGTTAATTCTTCTTCCTGATGGGAATATAGAGTGTCCTGTGCCTGTCCCAACACCTAGATCTAGTCTCTCATTGGTTGCCCCTCTTCCCGTTCATCCTCAGGACAAATTGCAACCTGTAGGGAAAAGGAGGTTAAACGTGCTGATTTTCCAAGTAGGGAGATTGCTAGTAAAGTAGCTGGAATGGCGAACCCGAGCACAAGGAGATGAGAAATGAGGTGCGTATTAGAAACCTTTCAAAATCACACGGTGTACCATCTTCTGGGTTTCTGACGCATGTTTTCGATGTAGGAAGATGCACTTGAACCTGGAGATTTGGGACCCATGGGATGGGTACCAGGCAGTATTTCTTTAAAGGGTCTGTGTTTGCTCACCCAACCTCAGCCAACCTTTCAGCCCCAAGAGTGTCCACCCTTATGTCTCATCGAGTTGTGCGTGTAGATATGTTCAATCCAGGTTGCATCACAGCCTCTGAACGAATTTTGTAAGAATTTCTCTCTCTTTCACTGTCTTTGTTTTACGGGTTTTTAAAAGTAATTTAGTTTTATAATGGGGTTTAGCTGCTTTTCACGGCTGTGTTTATGCGTCTTTACACCCACTTGACTCACTTCCAGACAGATATCAATACATAGGTTTTAAGATTGTTACTAGTCACATATATTCTTGTGCGGTGAATAGGGGGTGTTGAGTCCAGTTCACTGAGCAAGGAGTAGGTCTTGTCTATTACATATTGGGTGTATGGAACGGTATCTGAGCGAATTTGAAACCCTTGTTTTATGCATCACCCCACCTCCCCTTTCCCGTTAAGCAGCCATAGTGTGTTTTCTAAACGTGTGACTCTGTTCTGTTTTGTAATTCAGTTCAAGTGTAGCGGTTTTTACATTCCCTCTATAAGTGATAGCTTATGATAAGTGTCTTTTTCTGTGTGACTTATTCCACTTAGAATCGTCGTACCTAAGTCCACTCATCTTGCTTCTACTAGCCTTATGACATTGATTTCATGTCTGAGTGATATTCCATTGTACATAAGGACCACAACTTCTTTATCCATTTTTCTCTTTCCTGGGATATTTAAGTTGTCATAAAGTGGAGGTTCTTGTCAACAGAGCAGCCCTAAACTTTGGGGTGCCTGTGTCTTGCTGATTTTTAGTTTTCCCAATTTATACGCCCATGAGTGGACGTGCCCTATGCTCCCTAAGCTGTGTTTTTTCGATGTTTCAGGACACACCGTACACTTCTCCAGAGTGGCTGTTGGCAATTTACATCCCTCCCATCAGCGTAGCAAGGCTGCCATTTCTCCATGGCCTGTCCTGCATTTCTGGTTTTGACACTTTTTGCAGCATGGCCCTTTTGACCGATGGGAAGCGAGACTTCATTGTAGCGCTGATTAGCCTTTCCAGGTTGCTTGGTTGGCCAAACAGGGCGTATGCGTTTTTTCCTGAATATATTCATGAAAAAACGCATACGCCCTGTTTGGCCAAGGGCATCATTGTCGAAGTTTTGCCAATTTTCTTGTGCTTTAAAGGCGATTCGAATCTACCTCCTGAAATCTGTTTCCTGCAATTCTGCCTTGCTTTCAAATCCTCTTCGTTGCCTTCCCTCAATATATTTGTGGACGAGATTTATCATTTATAACTCAGCAGGTTTGTGAATGGCAGTGCCCCTGAGCTCCATTTTTCAACTGTCTTTTTTGGGAGCTGGCCGCAAAAGCACGGGATTGTCTCAGGCCCTATTCTGATTCCAGGGGGACAGGCTGAGCCTGTGGTTATTTATTCTTCCTGATGGGAAAATGGAGTGACCTGTGCCTGTCCCAAAACCTAGATCTAGTCTCTCATTGGTTGCCCCTCTTCCCGTTCATCCTCAGGACAAATTGCAACCTGTAGGGAACAGGAGGTTAAACGTGCTGATTCTCCAAGTAGGGAGATTGCTAGTAAAGTAGCTGGAATGGCGAACCCGAGCACAAGGAGATGAGAAATGAGGTGCGTATTAGAAACCTTTCAAAATCACACGGTGTACCATCTTCTGGGTTTCTCATGCATGTTTTCGATGTAGGAAGATGCCCTTGAACCTGGAGATTTGGGACCCATGGGATGAGTACCAGGCAGTATTACTTTAAAGGGTCTGCGTTTGCTCACCCAACCTCACCCAACCTCTCAACCCCAAGAGTGTCCACCCTTATGTCTCATCCAGCTGTGGGTCTAGATATGGTCAATCCAGGTTGCATCACAGCCTCTGAACGATTTTTGTAAGAATTTCTCTCTTTCACTCTCTTTGTTTTACGGGTTTTGAAAAGTAATTTATTTTTATAATGGGGTTTAGCTGCTTTTCACGGCTGTGTTTATGCGGCTTTACACCTAATTGACTCACTTCCAGACAGATATCAATACATAGGTTTTAAAATTCTTACTAGTCACATATATTCTTGTGCGGTGAATAGGGGGTGTTGAGTCCAGTTCACTGAGCAAGGAGTAGGTCTTGTCTATTACATATTGGGTGTATGGAACGGTATCTGAGCGAATTTGAAACCCTTGTTTTATGCATCACCCCACCTCACCTTTCCCGTTAAGCAGCCATAGTGTGTTTACTAAACGTGTGACTCTGTTCTCTTTTGTAATTCAGTTCAAGTGTAGCGGTTTTTACATTCCCTCTATAAGTGATAGCTTATGATAAGTGTCTTTTCCTGTGTGACTTATTTCACTTAGATTCGTCGTACCTAAATCCACTCATCTTGCTTCTACTAGCCTTATGACATTGATTTCATGTCTGAGTGATATTCCATTGTACATAAGGGCCACAACTTCTTTATCCATTTTTCTCTTTCCTGGGATACTTAAGGTGTCATGAAGTGGAGGTTCTTGTCAACAGAGCAGCCCTAAACTTTGGGGTGCATGTGTCTTGCTGATTTTTAGTTTTCCCAATTTATACGCCCATGAGTGGACGTGCCCTATGCTCTCTAAGCTGTGTGTTTTAGATGTATCAGGACACACTGTACACTTCTCCAGAGTGGCTGTTGGCAATTTACATCCCGCCCATCAGCGTAGCAAGGCTGCCATTTCTCCATGGCCTGTCCTGCATTTCTGGTTTTGACACTTTTTGCAGCATGACCCTTTTGACCGATGGGAAGCGAGACTTCTTTGTAGCGCTGATTTGCCTTTCCAGGTTGCTTGGTTGGCCAAAAAGGGCGTATGCGTTTTTTCCTGAATATATTCAGGAAAAAACGCATACGCCCTTTTTGGCCAAGGGCATCATTGTCGAAGTTTTGCCGCTTTTCATGTGCTTTAAAGGCGATTCGAATCTACCTCCTGAAATCTGTTTCCTGCAATTCTGCCTTGCTTTCAAATCCTCTTCGTTGCCTTTCCTCAATATATCTGTGGATGAGAGTTATCATTTATAACTCTGCGGGTTTGTGAATTGCAGTGTCCCTGAGCTCCATTTTTCAACTCGCTTTTTTGGGAGCTGGCCGCAAAAGCGCGCGATTGCCTCAGGCCCTATTCTGCTTCTGGGCGGCAGGCTGAGCCTGTGGTTAATTCTTCTTCCTGATGGGAAAATAGAGTGACCTGTGCCTGTCCCAACACCTAGATCTAGTCTCTCATTGGTTGCACCTCTTCACGTTCTTCCTCAGGACAAATTGCAAGCTGTAGGGAACAGGAGCTTAAAGGTGCTGATTCTTCAAGTAGGGAGATTGCTAGTAAAGTAGCTGGAAAGGTGAACCCGAGCACAAGGAGATGAGAAATGAGGTGCGTATTAGAAACCTTTCAAAATCACACGGTGTACCATCTTCTGGGTTTCTCATGCATGTTTTCGATGTAGGAAGATGCCCTTGAACCTGGAGATTTGGGACCCATGGGATGGGTACCAGGCAGGATTACTTTAAACGGTCTCTGTCTGCTCACCCAACCTCACCCAACCTTTCAGCCCCAAGAGTGTCCACCCTTATGTCTCATCCAGCTGTGGGTCTAGATATGGTCAATCCAGGTTGCATCACAGCCTCTGAACGAATTTTGTAAGAATTTCTCTCTTTCACTGTCTTTGTTTTACGTGTTTTTAAAAGTAATTTATTTTTATAATGGGGTTCAGCTGCTTTTCATGTCTGTGTTTATGCGGCTTTACACCCAATTGACTCACTTCCAGACAGATATCAATACATAGGTTTTAAGATTCTTACTAGTCACATATATTCTTTTGCGGTGAATAGGGGGTGTTGAGTCCAGTTCACTGAGCAAGGAGTAGGTCTTGTCTATTACATATTGGGTGTATGGAACGGTATCTGAGCGAATTTGAAACCCTTGTTTTATGCATCACCCCACCTCACCTTTCCCGTTATGCAGCCATAGTGTGTTTTCTAAACGTGTGACTCTGTTCTGTTTTGTAATTCAGTTCAAGTGTAGCGGTTTTTACATTCCCTCTCTAAGTGATAGCTTATGATAAGTGTCTTTTTCTGTGTGACTTATTTCACTTAGAATTGTCGTACCTAAGTCCACTCATCTTGCTTCTACTAGCCTTATGACATTGATTTCATGTCTGAGTGATATTCCATTGTACATAAGGACCACAACTTCTTTATCCATTTTTCTCTTTCCTGGGATATTTAAGGTGTCATGAAGTGGAGGTTCTTGTCAAGAGAGCAGCCCTAAACTTTGGGGTGCCTGTGTCTTGCTGATTTTTAGTTTTCCCAATTTATACGCCCATGAGTGGACGTGCCCTATGCTCCCTAAGCTGTGTTTTTTCGATGTTTCAGGACACACCGTACACTTCTCCAGAGTGGCTGTTGGCAATTTACATCCCTCCCATCAGCGTAGCAAGGCTGCCATTTCTCCATGGCCTGTCCTGCATTTCTGGTTTTGACACTTTTTGCAGCATGGCCCTTTTGACCGATGGGAAGCGAGACTTCTTTGTAGCGATGATTAGCATTTCCAGGTTGCTTGGTTGGCCAAACAGGGCGTATGCGTTTTTTCCTGAATATATTCAGGAAAAAACGCATACGCCTTGTTTAGCCAAGGGCATCATTGTCGACATTTTGCCACTTTTCATGTGCTTTAAAGGCGATTCGAATCTACCTCCTGAAACCTGTTTCCTGCAATTCTGCCTTGCTTTCAAATCCTCTTCGTTGCCTTCCCTCAATATATTTGTGGACGAGAGTTATCATTTATAACTCAGCAGGTTTGTGAATGGCAGTGCCCCTGAGCTCCATTTTTCAACTGTCTTTTTTGGGAGCTGGCCACAAAAGCACGGGATTGCCTCAGGCCTTATTCTGGTTCCTGGAGGCAGGCTGAACCTGTGGATAATTCTTCTTCCTGATGGGAAAATAGAGTGACCTGTGCCTGTCCCAACACCTAGATCTAGTTTCTCATTGGTTGCCCCTCTTCCCGTTCATCCTCAGGAGAAACTGCAACCTGTAGGCAACAGGAGCTTAAAGGTGCTGATTCTCCAAGTAGGGAGATTGCTAGTAAAGTAGCTGGAAAGGCAAACCCGAGCACAAGGAGATGAGAAATGAGGTGCGTATTAGAAACCCTTCAAAATCACACGGTGTACCATCTTCTGGGTTTCTCATGCATGTTTTCAATGTAGGAAGATGCCCTTGAACCTGGAGATTTGGGACCCATGGGATGGGTACCAGGCAGTATTACTTTAAAGGGTCTGCGTTTGCTCACCCAACCTCACCCAACCTTTCAGCCCCAAGAGTGTCCACCCTTATGTCTCATCCAGCTGTGGGTCTAGATATGGTCAATCCAGGTTGCATCACAGCCTCTGAACGAATTTTGTAAGAATTTCTCTCTCTTTCACTGTCTTTGTTTTACGGGTTTTTAAAAGTAATTTATTTTTATAATGGGGTTTAGCTGCTTTTCACGGCTGTGTTTATGCGGCTTTACACCCACTTGACACACTTCCAGACAGATATCAATACGTAGGTTTTATGATTCTTACTAGTCACATATATTCTTGTGCGGTGAATAGGGGGTGTTGAGTCCAGTTCACTGAGCAAGGAGTAGGTCTTGTCTATTACATATTGGGTGTATGGAACGGTATCTGAGCGAATTTGAAACCCTTGTTTTATGCGTCACCCCACCTCACCTTTCCCGTTAAGCAGCCATAGTGTGTTTTCTAAACGTGTGACTCTGTTCTGTTTTGTAATTCAGTTCAAGTGTAGCGGTTTTTACATTCCCTCTCTAAGTGATAGCTTATGATAAGTGTCTTTTTCTGTGTGACTTATTTCACTTAGAATCGTCGTACCTAAGTCCACTCATCTTGCTTCTACTAGCCTTATGACATTTATTTCATGTCTGAGTGATATTCCATTGTACATAAGGACCACAACTTCTTTATCCATTTTTCTCTTTCCTGGGATATTTAAGGTGTCATAAAGTGGAGGTTCTTGTCAACAGAGCAGCCCTAAACTTTGGGGTGCCTGTGTCTTGCTGATTTTTAGTTTTCCCAATTTATACGCCCATGAGTGGACGTGCCCTATGCTCCCTAAGCTGTGTTTTTTCGATGTTTCAGGACACACCGTACACTTCTCCAGAGTGGCTGTTGGCAATTTACATCCCTCCCATCAGCGTAGCAAGGCTGCCATTTCTCCATGGCCTGTCCTGCATTTCTGGTTTTGACACTTTTTGCACCATGGCCCTTTTGACCGATGGGAAGCGAGACTTCTTTGTAGCGCTGATTAGCCTTTCCAGGTTTCTTGGTTGGCCAAACAGGGCGTATGCGTTTTTTCCTGAATATATTCAGGAAAAAACGCATACGCCCTGTTTGGCCAAGGGCATCATTGTCGACATTTTGCCACTTTTCATGTGCTTTAAAGGCGATTCGAATCTACCTCCTGAAACCTGTTTCCTGCAATTCTGCCTTGCTTTCAAATCCTCTTCGTTGCCTTCCCTCAATATATTTGTGGACGAGAGTTATCACTTATAACTCAGCAGGTTTGTGAATGGCAGTGCCCCTGAGCTCCATTTTTCAACTGTCTTTTTTGGGAGCTGGCCGCAAAAGCACGGAATTGCCTCAGGCCCTATTCTGGTTCCTGGAGGCAGGCTGAGCCTGTGGATAATTCTTCTTCCTGATGGGAAAATAGAGTGACCTGTGCCTGTCCCAACACCTAGATCTAGTCTCTCATTGGTTGCCCCTCTTCCCGTACATCCTCTGGACAAATTGCAACCTGTAGGGAAGAGGAGGTTAAAGGTGCTGATTCTCCAAGTAGGGAGATTGCTAGTAAAGTAGCTGGAATGGCGAACCCGAGCACAAGGAGATGAGAAATGAGGTGCGTATTAGAAAACTTTCAAAATCACATGGTGTACCATCTTCTGGGTTTCTCATGCATGTTTTCGATGTAGGAAGATGCCCTTGAACCTGGAGATTTGGGACCCATGGGATGGGTTCCAGGCAGTATTACTTTAAAGGGTCTGTGTTTGCTCACCCAACCTCACCCAAACTTTCAGCCCCAAGAGTGTCCACCCTTATGACTCATCCAGTTGTTGGTCTAGATATGGTCAATCCAGGTTGCATCACAGCCTCTGAACGAATTTTGTAAGAATTTCTCTCTCTTTCAGTGTCTTTGTTTCATGGGTTTTTAAAACTAATTTATTTTTATAATGGGGTTTAGCTGCTTTTCACGGCTGTGTTTATACGGCTTTACACCCACTTGACTCACTTCCAGACAGATATCAATACATAGGTTTTAAGATTCTTACTAGTCACATATATTCTTGGGCGGTGAATAGGGGGTGTTGAGTCCAGTTCACTGAGCAAGGAGTAGGTCTTGTCTATTACATATTGGGTGTATGGAACGGTATCTGAGCGAATTTGAAACCCTTGTTTTATGCATCACCCCACCTCACCTTTCCCGTTAAGCAGCCATAGTGTGTTTTCTAAACGTGTGACTCTGTTCTGTTTTGTAATTCAGTTCAAGTGTAGCGGTTTTTACATTCCCTCTATAAGTGATAGCTTATGATAATTGTCTTTTTCTGTGTGACTTATTTCACTTAGAATTGTCGTACCTAAATCCACTCATCTTGCTTCTACTAGCCTTATGACATTGATTTCATGTCTGAGTGATATTCCATTGTACATAAGGACCACAACTTCTTTATTCATTTTTCTCTTTCCTGGGATATTTAAGGTGTCATGAAGTGGAGGTTCTTGTCAACAGAGCAGCCCTAAACTTTGGGGTGCCTGTGTCTTGCTGATTTTTAGTTTTCCCAATTTATACGCCCATGAGTGGACGTGCCCTATGCTCCCTAAGCTGTGTTTTCTCAATGTTTCAGGACACACCGTACACTTCTCCAGAGTGGCTGTTGGCAATTTACATCCCGCCCATCAGCGTAGCAAGGCTGCCATTTCTCCATGGCCTGTCCTGCATTTCTGGTTTTGACACTTTTTGCAGCATGACCCTTTTGACCGATGGGAAGCGAGACTTCTATGTAGCGCTGATTTGCCTTTCCAGGTTGCTTGGTTGGCCAAAAAGGGCGTATGCGTTTTTTCCTGAATATATTCAGGAAAAAACGCATACGCCCTTTTAGGCCAAGGGCATCATTGTCGACGTTTTGCCGCTTTTCATGTGCTTTAAAGGCGATTCGAATCTACCTCCTGAAATCTGTTTCCTGCAATTCTGCCTTGCTTTCAAATCCTCTTTGTTGCATTCCCTCAGTATATCTCTGGATGAGAGTTATCATTTATAACTCTGCGGGTTTGTGAATTGCAGTGTCCCTGAGCTCCATTTTTCAACTGTCTTTTTTGGGAGCTGGCCGCAAAAGCGCGGGATTGCCTCAGGCCCTATTCTGGTTCCTGGCGGCAGGCTGAGCCTGTGGATAATTCTTCTTCCTGATGGGAAAATAGAGTGACCTGTGCCTGTCCCAACACCTAGATTTAGTCACTCATTGGTTGCCCCTCTTCCCGTTCATCCTCAGGACAAATTGCAACCTGTAGGGAACAGGAGCTTAAAGGTGCTGATTCTCCAAGTAGGGAGATTGCTAGTAAAGTAGCTGGAATGGCGAACCCGAGCACAAGGAGATGAGAAATGAGGTGCGTATTAGAAACCTTTCAAAATCACACGGTGTACCATCTTCTGGGTTTCTCATGCATGTTTTCGATGTAGGAAGATGCCCTTGAACCTGGAGATTTGGGACCCATGGGATGGGTACCAGGAAGTATTAATTTAAAGGGCCTGCGTTTGCTCACCCAACCTCACCCAAACTTTCAGCCCCAAGAGTGTCCACCCTTATGTCTCATCCAGCTGTGGGTCTAGATATGGTCCATCCAGGTTGCATCACAGCTTCTGAACGAATTTTGTAAGAATTTCTCTCTCTTTCACTGTCTTTGTTTTACGGGATTTTAAAAGTAATTTATTTTTATAATGGGGTTTAGCTGCTTTTCACGGCTGTGTTTATGCGGCTTTACACCCACTTGACTCACTTCCAGACCGATATCAATACATAGGTTTTAAGATTCTTACTATTCACATATATTCTTGTGCGGTGAATAGGGGGTGTTGAGTCCAGTTCACTGAGCAAGGAGTCGGTCTTTTCTATTACATATTGGGTGTATGGAACGGTATCTGAGCGGATTTGAAACCCTTGTTTTATGCATCACCCCACCTCACATTTCCCGTTAAGCTGCCATAGTGTGTTTTCTAAACGTGTGACTCTGTTCTGTTTTGTAATTCAGTTCAAGTGTAGCGGTTTTTACATTCCCTCTATAAGTGATAGCTTATGATAAGCGTCTTTTTCTGTGTGTCTTATTTCACTTAGAATCGTCGTACCTATATCCACTCATCTTGCTTCTACTAGCCTTATGACATTGATTTCATGTCTGAGTGATATTCCATTGTACATAAGGACCACAACTTCTTTATCCATTTTTCTCTTTCCTGGGATATTTAAGGTGTCATGAAGTGGAGGTTCTTGTCAACAGGGCAGCCCTAAACTTTGGGGTGCCTGTGTCTTGCTGATTTTTAGTTTTCCCAATTTATACGCCCATGAGTGGACGTGCCCTATGCTCCCTAAGCTGTGTTTTTTCGATGTTTCAGGACACACCGTACACTTCTCCAGAGTGGCTGTTGGCAATTTACATCCCGCCCATCAGCGTAGCAAGGCTGCCATTTCTCCATGGCCTGTCCTGCATTTCTGGTTTTGACACTTTTTGCAGCATGGCCCTTTTGACCGATGGGATGCGAGACTTCTTTGTAGCGTTGATTTGCCTTTCAAGGTTGCTTGGTTGGCCAAAAAGGGCGTATGCGTTTTTTCCTGAATATATTCAGGAAAAAACGCATACGCCCTTTTTGGCCAAGGGCATCATTGTCGACGTTTTGCCGCTTTTCATGTGCTTTAAAGGCAATTCGAATCTACCTCCTGAAATCTGTTTCCTGCAATTCTGCCTTGCTTTCAAATCCTCTTCGTTGACTTCCCTCAATATATCTGTGGATGAGAGTTATCATTTATAACTCTGTGGGTTTGTGAATTGCAGTGTCCCTGAGCTCCATTTTTCAACTCGCTTTTTTGGGAGCTGGCCGCAAAAGCGTGGGATTGCCTCATGCCCTATTCTGCTTCTGGGCGGCAGGCTGAGCCTGTGGTTAATTCTTCTTCCTGATGGGAAAATAGAGTGACCTGTGCCTGTCCCAACACCTAGATCTAGTCTCTCATTGGTTGCCCCTCTTCCCGTTCATCCTCAGGAGAAATTGCAACCTGTAGGCAACAGGAGCTTAAAGGTGCTGATTCTCCAAGTAGGGAGATTGCTGGTAAAGTAGCTGGAAAGGCGAACCCGAGCACAAGGAGATGAGAAATGAGGTGCGTATTAGAAACCTTTCAAAATCACACGGTGTACCATCTTCTGGGTTTCTCATGCATGTTTTCAATGTAGGAAGATGCCCTTTGACCTGCAGATTTGGGACCCATGGGATGGGTACCAGGCAGTATTACTTTAAAGGGTCTGCGTTTGCTCACCCAACCTCACCCAAACTTTCAGCCCCAAGAGTTTCCACCCTTATGTCTCATCCAGCTGTGGGACTAGATATGGTCAATCCAGGTTGCATCACAGCCTCTGAACGAATTTTGTAAGAATTTCTCTCTCTTTCACTGTCTTTGTTTTACGGGTTTTTAAAAGTAATTTATTTTTATAATGGGGTTTAGCTGCTTTTCACGGCTGTGTTTATGCGGCTTTACACCCACTTGACTCACTTCCAGACAGATATCAATACATAGGTTTTAAGATTCTTACTAGTCACATATATTCTTGTGCGGTGAATAGGGGGTGTTGAGTCCAGTTCACTGAGCAAGGAGTAGGCCTTTTCTATTACATATTGGGTGTATGGAACGGTATCTGAGCGAATTTGAAACCCTTGTTTTATGCATCACCCCACCTCACCTTTCCCGTTAAGCAGCCATAGTGTGTTTTCTAAACGTGTGACTCTGTTCTGTTTTGTTATTCAGTTCAAGTGTAGCGGTTTTTACATTCCCTCTATAAGTGATAGCTTATGATAAGTGTCTTTTTCTGTGTGACTTATTTCACTTAGAATCGTCGTACCTAAGTCCACTCATCTTGCTTCTACTAGCATTATGACATTGATTTCATGTCTGAGTGATATTCCATTGTACATAAGGACCACAACTTCTTTATCCATTTTTCTCTTTCCTGGGATATTTAAGGTGTCATGAAGTGGAGGTTCTTGTCAACAGAGCAGCCCTAAACTTTGGGGTGCCTGTGTCTTGCTGATTTTTAGTTTTCCCAATTTATACGCCCATGAGTGGACGTGCCCTATGCTCCCTAAGCTGTGTGTTTTAGATGTTTCAGGAAAAACCGTACACTTCTCCAGAGTGGCTGTTGGCAATTTACATCCCTCCCATCAGCGTAGCAAGGCTGCCATTTCTCCATGGCCTGTCCTGCATTTCTGGTTTTGACATTTTGCACCATGGCCCTTTTGACCGATGGGAAGCGAGACTTCTTTGTAGCGCTGATTAGCATTTCCAGGTTGCTTGGTTGGCCAAACAGGGCGTATGCGTTTTTTCCTGAATATATTCAGGAAAAAACGCATACGCCCTGTTTGGCCAAGGGCATCATTGTCGACATGTTGACGCTTTTCATGTGCTTTAAAGGCGATTCGAATCTACCTCCTGAAACCTGTTTCCTGCAATTCTGCCTTGCTTTCAAATCCTCTTCGTTGCCTTCCCTCAATATATTTGTGGACGAGAGTTATCACTTATAACTCAGCAGGTTTGTGAATGGCAGTGCCCCTGAGCTCCATTTTTCAACTGTCTTTTTTGGGAGCTGGCCACAAAAGCACGGAATTGCCTCAGGCCCTATTCTGGTTCCTGGAGGCAGGCTGAGCCTGTGGATAATTCTTCTTCCTGATGGGAAAATAGAGTGACCTGTGCCTGTCCCAACACCTAGATCTAGTCTCTCATTGGTTACCCCTCTTCCCGTTCATCCTCAGGACAAATTGCAACCTGTAGGAAACAGGAGGTTAAAGGTGCTGATTCTCCAATTAGGGAGATTGCTTGTAAAGTAGCTCGAATGGGGAACCTGAGCACAAGGAGATGAGAAATGAGGTGCGTATTAGAAACCTTTCAAAATCACATGGTGTACCATCTTCTGGGTTTCTCATGCATGTTTTCGATGTAGGAAGATGCCCTAGAACCTGGAGATTTGGGACCCATGGGATGGGTACCACGCAGTATTACTTTAAAGGGTCTGTGTTTGCTCACCCAACCTCACCCAAACTTTCAGCCCCAAGAGTGTCCACCCTTATGACTCATCCATTTGTGGGTCTACATATGGTCAATCCAGGTTGCATCACAGCCTCTGAACGAATTTTGTAAGAATTTCTCTCTCTTTCAGTGTCTTTGTTTCATGGGTTTTTAAAACTAATTTATTTTTATAATGGGGTTTAGCTGCTTTTCACGGCTGTGTTTATACGGCTTTACACCCACTTGACTCACTTCCAGACAGATATCAATACATAGGTTTTAAGATTCTTACTAGTCACATATATTCTTGTGCGGTGAATAGGGGGTGTTGAGTCCAGTTCACTGAGCAAGGAGTAGGTCTTGTCTATTACATATTGGGTGTATGGAACGGAATCTGAGCGAATTTGAAACCCTTGTTTTATGCATCACCCCACCTCACCTTTCCCGTTAAGCAGCCATAGTGTGTTTTCTAAACGTGTGACTCTGTTCTGTTTTGTAATTCAGTTCAAGTGTAGCGGTTTTTACATTCCCTCTATAAGTGATAGCTTATGATAATTGTCTTTTACTCTGTGAATTATTTCAATTAGAATTGTCGTACCTAAATCCACTCATCTTGCTTCTACTAGCCTTATGACATTGATTTCATGTCTGAGTGATATTCCATTGTACATAAGGACCACAACTTCTTTATTCATTTTTCTCTTTCCTGGGATATTTAAGGTGTCATGAAGTGGAGGTTCTTGTCAACAGAGCAGCCCTAAACTTTGGGGTGCCTGTGTCTTGCTGATTTTTAGTTTTCCCAATTTATACGCCCATGAGTGGACGTGCCCTATGCTCCCTAAGCTGTGTTTTCTCAATGTTTCAGGACACACCGTACACTTCTCCAGAGTGGCTGTTGGCAATTTACATCCCGCCCATCAGCGTAGCAAGGCTGCCATTTCTCCATGGCCTGTCCTGCATTTCTGGTTTTGACACTTTTTGCAGCATGACCCTTTTGACCGATGGGAAGCGAGACTTCTATGTAGCGCTGATTTGCCTTTCCAGGTTGCTTGGTTGGCCAAAAAGGGCGTATGCGTTTTTTCCTGAATATATTCAGGAAAAAACGCATACGCCCTTTTTGGCCAAGGGCATCATTGTCGACGTTTTGCCGCTTTTCATGTGCTTTAAAGGCGATTCGAATATACCTCCTGAAATCTGTTTCCTGCAATTCTGCCTTGCTTTCAAATCCTCTTTGTTGCATTCCCTCAGTATATCTCTGGATGAGAGTTATCATTTATAACTCTGCGGGTTTGTGAATTGCAGTGTCCCTGAGCTCCATTTTTCAACTCGCTTTTTTGGGAGCTGGCCGCAAAAGCGCGGGATTGCCTCAGGCCCTATTCTGGTCCTGGCGGCAGGCTGAGCCTGTGGATAATTCTTCTTCCTGATGGGAAAATAGAGTGACCTGTGCCTGTCCCAACACCTAGATTTAGTCTCTCATTGGTTGCCCCTCTTCCCGTTCATCCTCAGGACAAATTGCAACCTGTAGGGAACAGGAGGTTAAACGTGCTGATTCTCCAAGTAGGGAGATTGCTAGTAAAGTAGCTGGAATGGCAAACCCGAGCACAAGGAGTTGAGAAATGAGGTGCGTATTAGAAACCTTTCAAAATCACACGGTGTACCATCTTCTGGGTTTCTCATGCATGTTTTCGATGTAGGAAGATGCCCTTGAACCTGGAGATTTGGGACCCATGGGATGGGTACCAGGAAGTATTAATTTAAAGGGTCTGCGTTTGCTCACCCAACCTTACCCAAACTTTCAGCCCCAAGAGTGTCCACCCTTATGTCTCATCCAGCTGTGGGTCTAGATATGGTCCATCCAGGTTGCATCACAGCTTCTGAACGAATTTTGTAAGAATTTCTCTCTCTTTCACTGTCTTTGTTTTACGGGTTTTTAAAAGTAATTTATTTTTATAATGGGGTTTAGCTGCTTTTCACGGCTGTGTTTATGCGGCTTTACACCCACTTGACTCACTTCCAGACAGATATCAATACATAGGTTTTAAGATTCTTACTAGTCACATATATTCTTGTGCGGTGAATGGGGGTGTTGAGTCCAGTTCACTGAGCAAGGAGTCGGTCTTGTCTATTACATATTGGGTGTATGGAACGGTATCTGAGCGAATTTGAAACCCTTGTTTTATGCATCACCCCACCTCACCTTTCCCGTTAAGCAGCCATAGTGTGTTTTCTAAACGTGTGACTCTGTTCTGTTTTGTAATTCAGTTCAAGTGTAGCGGTTTTTACATTCCCTCTATAAGTGATAGCTTATGATAAGCGTCTTTTTCTGTGTGTCTTATTTCACTTAGAATCGTCGTACCTAAATCCACTCATCTTGCTTCTACTAGCCTTATGACATTGATTTCATGTCTGAGTGATATTCCATTGTACATAAGGACCACAACTTCTTTATCCATTTTTCTCTTTCCTGGGATATTTAAGGTGTCATGAAGTGGAGGTTCTTGTCAACAGAGCAGCCCTAAACTTTGGGGTTCCTGTGTCTTGCTGATTTTTAGTTTTCCCAATTTATATGCCCATGAGTGGACGTGCCCTATGCTCCCTAAGCTGTGTTTTTTCGATGTTTCAGGACACACCGTACACTTCTCCAGAGTGGCTGTTGGCAATTTACATCCCGCCCATCAGCGTAGCAAGGCTGCCATTTCTCCATGGCCTGTCCTGCATTTCTGGTTTTGACACTTTTTGCAGCATGGCCCTTTTGACCGATGGGAAGCGAGACTTCTTTGTAGCGTTGATTTGCCTTTCAAGGTTGCTTGGTTGGCCAAAAGGGCGTATGCGTTTTTTCCTGAATATATTCAGGAAAAAACGCATACGCACTTTTTGGCCAAGGGCATCATTGTCGACGTTTTGCCGCTTTTCTTGTGCTTTAAAGGCAATTCGAATCTACCTCCTGAAATCTGTTTCCTGCAATTCTGCCTTGCTTTCAAATCCTCTTCGTTGCCTTCCCTCAATATATCTGTGGATGAGAGTTATCATTTATAACTCTGCGGGTTTGCGAATTGCAGTGTCCCTGAGTTTCATTTTTCAACTCGCTTTTTTGGGAGCTGGCCGCAAAAGCGTGGGATTGCCTCATGCCCTATTCTGCTTCTGGGCGGCAGGCTGAGCCTGTGTTTAATTCTTCTTCCTGATGGGAAAATAGAGTGACCTGTGCCTGTCCCAACACCTAGATCTAGTTTCTCATTGGTTGCCCCTCTTCCCGTTCATCCTTAGGAGAAATTGCAACCTGTAGGCAACAGGAGGTTAAAGGTGCTGATTCTCCAAGTAGGGAGATTGCTAGTAAAGTAGCTGGAAAGGCGAACCCGAGCACAAGGAGATGAGAAATGAGGTGCGTATTAGAAACCTTTCAAAATCACACGGTGTACCATCTTCTGGGTTTCTCATGCATGTTTTCGATGTAGGAAGATGCCCTTGAACCTGGAGATTTGGGACCCATGGGATGGGTACCAGGCAGTATTACCTTAAAGGGTCTGCGTTTGCTCACCCAACCTCACCCAAACTTTCAGCCCCAAGAGTGTCCACCCTTATGTCTCATCCAGCTGTGGGTCTAGATATGGTCAATCCAGGTTGCATCACAGCCTCTGAACGAATTTTGTAAGAATTTCTCTCTCTTTCACTGTCTTTGTTTTACGGGTTTTTAAAAGTAATTTATTTTTATAATGGGGTTTAGCTGCTTTTCACGGCTGTGTTTATGCGGCTTTACACCCAATTGACTCACTTCCAGACAGATATCAATACATAGGTTTTAAGATTCTTACTAGTCACATATATTCTTGTGCGGTGAATAGGGGGTGTTGAGTCCAGTTCACTGAGCAAGGAGTAGGTCTTGTCTATTACATATTGGGTGTATGGAACGGTATCTGAGCGAATTTGAAACCCTTGTTTTATGCATCACCCCACCTCACATTTCCCGTTAAGCAGCCATAGTGTGTTTTCTAAACGTGTGACTCTGTTCTGTTTTGTAATTCAGTTCAAGTGTAGAGGTTTTTACATTCCCTCTATAAGTGATAGCTTATGATAAGTGTCTTTTTCTGTGTGACTTATTTCACTTAGAATCATCGTACCTAAATCCTCTCATCTTGCTTCTACTAGCCTTATGACATTGATTTCATGTCTCAGTGATATTCCATTTTACATAAGGACCACAACTTCTTTATCCATTTTTGTCTTTCCTGGGATATTTAAGGTGTCATGAAGTGGAGGTTCTTGTCAACAGAGCAGCCCTAAACTTTGGGGTGCCTGTGTCTTGCTGATTTTTAGTTTTCCCAATATATACGCCCATGAGAGGACGTGCCCTATGCTCCCTAAGCTGTGTTTTTTCGATGTTTCAGGACACACCGTACACTTCTCCAGAGTGGCTGTTGGCAATTTACATCCCGCCCATCAGCGTAGCAAGGCTGCCATTTCTCCATGGCCTGTCCTGCATTTCTGGTTTTGACACTTTTTGCAGCATGGCCCTTTTGACCGATGGGAAGCGAGATTTCTTTGTAGCGCTGATTAGCCTTTCCAGGTTGCTTGGTTGGCCAAACAGGGCGTATGCGTTTTTTCCTGAATATATTCAGGAAAAAACGCATACGCCCTGTTTGGCCAAGGGCATCATTGTCGACGTTTTGCCACTTTTCATGTGCTTTAAAGGCGATTCGAATCTACCTCCTGAAACCTGTTTCGTGCAATTCTGCCTTGCTTTCAAATCCTCTTCGTTGCCTTCCCTCAATATATCTGTGGATGAGAGTTATCATTTATAGATCTGCGGGTTTCTGAATTGCAGTGTCCCTGAGCTCCAATTTTCAACTGGCTTTTTTGGGAGCTGGCCGCAAAAGCGCAGGATTGCCTCAGGCCCTATTCTGCTTCTGGGCGGCAGGCTGAGCCTGTGGTTAATTCTTCTTCCCGATGGGAAAATAGAGTGAGCTGTGCCTGTCCCAACACCTAGATATAGTCTCTCATTGGTTGCCCCTCTTCTCGTTCATCCTCAGGACAAATTGCAACCTGTAGGGAACAGGAGCTTAAAGGTGCTGATTCTCCAAGTAGGGAGATTGCTAGTAAAGTAGCTGGAAAGGCGAACCCGAGCACAAGGAGATGAGAAATGAGGTGCGTATTAGAAACCTTTCAAAATCACACGGTGTACCATCTTCTGGGTTTCTCATGCATGTTTTCGATGTAGGAAGATGCCCTTGAACCTGGAGATTTGGGACCCATGGGATGGGTACCAGGCAGTATTACTTTAAAGGGTCTGCGTTTGCTCACCCAACCTCACCCAACCTTTCAGCCCCAAGAGTGTCCACCCTTATGTCTCATCCAGCTGTGGGTCTAGATATGGTCAATCCAGGTTGCATCACAGCCTCTGAACGAATTTTGTAAGAATTTCTCTCTCTTTCACTGTCTTTGTTTTACGGGTTGTTAAAAGTAATTTATTTTTATAATGGGGTTTAGCTGCTTTTCACGGCTGTGTTTATGCGGCTTTACACCCACTTGACTCACTTCCAGACAGATATCAATACATAGGTTTTAAGATTTTTATTAGTCACATATATTCTTGTGCGGTGAATAGGGGTTGTTGAGTCCAGTTCACTGAGCAAGGAGTAGGTCTTGTCTATTACATATTGGGTGTATGGAACGGTATCTGAGCGAATTTGAAACCCTTGTTTTATGCCTCACCCCACCTCACCTTTCCCGTTAAGCAGCCTTTGTGTGTTTTCTAAACGTGTGACTATGTTCTGTTTTGTAATTCAGTTCAAGTGTAGCGGTTTTTACATTCCCTCTATAAGTGATAGCCTTTGATAAGTGTCTTTTTCTGTGTGACTTATTTCACTTAGAATCGTCGTACCTAAATCCACTCATCTTGCTTCTACTAGCCTTATGACATTGATTTCATGTCTGAGTGATATTCCTTTGTACATAAGGACCACAACTTCTTTATCCATTTTTCTCTTTCCTGGGATATTTAAGGTGTCATGAAGTGGAGGTTCTTGTCAACAGAGCAGCCCTAAACTTTGGGGTGCCTGTGTCTTGCTGATTTTTAGTTTTCCCAATTTATACGCCCATGAGTGGACGTGCCCTATGCTCCCTAACTGTGTTTTTTCGATGTTTCAGGACACACCGTACACTTCTTCAGAGTGGCTGTTGGCAATTTACATCCCGCCCATCAGCGTAGCAAGGCTGCCATTTCTCCATGGCCTGTCCTGCATTTCTGGTTTTGAAACTTTTTGCAGCATGACCCTTTTGACCGATGGGAAGCGAAACTTCTTTGTAGCGCTTATTTGCCTTTCCATGTTGCTTGGTTGGCCAAAAAGGGCGTATGCGTTTTTTCCTGAATATATTCAGGAAAAAACGCATATGCCCTTTTTGGCCAAGGGCATCATTGTCGACGTTTTGCCGCTTTTCATGTGCTTTAATGGCGATTCGAATCTACCTCCTGAAATCTGTTTCCTGCAATTCTGCCTTGCTTTCAAATCCTCTTCGTTGCCTTCCCTCAATATATCTGTGGATGACAGTTATCATTTATAACTCTGCGGGTTTGTGAATTGCAGTGTCCCTGAGCTCCATTTTTCAACTCGCTTTTTTGGGAGCTGGCCGCAAAAGCGCGGGATTGCCTCAGGCCCTATTCTGGTTCCCGGCGGGAGGCTGAGCCTGTGTTTAATTCTTCTTCCTGATGGGAAAATAGAGTGACCTGTGCCTGTCCCAACACCTAGACCTAGTCTCTCATTGGTTGCCCCTCTTCCCGTTCATCCTCAGGACAAATTTCAACCTGTAGGGAACAGGAGCTTAAAGGTGCTGATTCTCCAAGTAGGGAGATTGCTAGTAAAGTAGCTGGAAAGGCGAACCCTAGAACAAGTAGATGAGAAATGGGGTGCGTTTTAGAAACCTTTCAAAATCACACGGTGTACCATCTTCTGGGTTTCTCATGCATGTTTTCGATGTAGCAAGATGCCCTTGAACCTGGAGATTTGGGACCCATGGGATGGGTACCACGCAGTATTACTTTAAAGGGTCTGAGTTTGCTCACCCAACCTCACCCAACCTCTCAGCCCCAAGAGTGTCCACCCTTATGTCTCATCCAGGTGTGGGTCTAAATATGGTCAATCCAGGTTGCATCACAGCCCCTGAACGAATTTTGTAAGAATTTCTCTCTCTTTCACTGTCTTTGTTTTATTGGTTTTTAAAAGTAATTTATTTTTATAATGGGGTTTAGCTGCTTTTCACGGCTGTGTTTATGCGGCTTTACACCCACTTGGCTCACTTCCAGACAGATATCAATACATAGGTTTTACGATTCTTACTAGTCAGATATATTCTTGTGCGGTGAATAGGGGGTGTTGAGTCCAGTTCACTGAGCAAGGAGTAGGTCTTGTCTACTACATATTGGGTGTATGGAACGGTATCTGAGCGAATTTGAAACCCTTGTTTTATGCATCACCCCACCTCACCTTTCCCGTTAAGCAGCCATAGTGTGTTTTCTAAACGTGTGACTCTGTTCTGTTTTGTAATTCAGTTCAAGTGTAGCGGTTTTTACATTCCCTGTATAAGTGATAGCTTATGATAAGTGTCTTTTTATGTGTGACTTATTTCACTTAGAATCATCGTACCTAAATCCACTCATCTTGCTTCTACTAGCCTTATGACATTGATTTCATGTCTGAGTGATATTCCATTGTACATAAGGACCACAACTTCTTTATCCATTTTTCTCTTTCCTGGGATATTTAAGGTGTCATGAAGGGGAGGTTCTTGTCAACAAAGCTGCCCTAAACATTGGGGTGCCTGTGTCTTGCTGATTTTTAGTTTTCCCAATTTATACGCCCATGAGTGGACGTGCCCTATGCTCCCTAAGCTCTGTTTTTTCGATGTTTCAGGACACACCGTACACTTCTTCAGAGTGGCTGTTGGCAATTTACATCCCGCCCATCAGCGTAGCAAGGCTGCCATTTGTCCATGGCCTGTCCTGCATTACTGGTTTTGACACTTTTTGCAGCATGGCCCTTTTGACCGATGGGAAGCGAGACTTCTTTGTAGCGCTGATTTGCCTTTCCAGGTTGCTTGCTTGGCCAAAAAGGGCGTATGCGTTTTTTCCTGAATATATTCAGGAAAAAACGCATACGCCCTTTTTGGCCAAGGGCATCACTGTCGACGGTTTGCCACTTTTCATGTGCTTTAAATGCGATTCGAATCTACCTCCTGAAACCTGTTTCCTGCAATTCTGCCTTGCTTTCAAATCCTCTTCGTTGCCTTCCCTCAATATATTTGTGGACGAGAGTTATCATTTATAACTCAGGAGGTTTGTAAATTGCAGTGCCCCTGAGCTCCATTTTTCAACTGTCTTTTTTGGGAGCTGGCCGCAAAAGCACGGGATTTCCTCAGGCCCTATTCTGGTTCCCTGCGGCAGGCTGAGCCTGTGTTTAATTCTTCTTCCTGATGGGAAAATAGAGTGACCTGTGCCTGTCCCAACACCTAGATCTAGTCTCTCATTGGTTGCCCCTCTTCCCGTTCATCCTCAGGACAAATTGCATCCTGTAGGGTACAGGAGCTTAAAGGTGCTGATTCTCCAAATAGGGAGATTGCTAGTAAAGTAGCTGGAAAGGCGAACCCTAGCACAAGGAGATAAGAAATGGGGTGCGTTTTAGAAACCTTTCAAAATCACACGGTGTATCATCTTCTGGGTTTCTCATGCATGTTTTCGATGTAGGAAGATGCCCTTGAACCTGGAGATTTGGGACCCATGGGACGGGTACCACGCAGTATTACTTTAAAGGGTCTGAGTTTGCTCACCCAACCTCACCCAACCTCTCAGCCCCAAGAGTGTCCACCCTTATGTCTCATCCAGCTGTGGGTCTAGATATGGTCAATCCAGGTTGCATCACAGCCTCTGAACGAATTTTGTAAGAATTTCTCTCTCTTTCACTGTCTTTGTTTTACGGGTTTTTAAAAGTAATTTATTTTTATAATGGGGTTTAGCTGCTTTTCGCGGCTGTGTTTATGCGGCTTTACACACACTTGACTCACTTCCAGACAGATATCAATACATAGGTTTTAAGATTCTTACTAGTCACATATATTCTTGTGCGGTGAATACGGGGTGTTGAGTCCTGTTCACTGAGCAAGGAGTAGGTCTTGTCTATTACATATTGGGTGTATGGAACGGTATCTGAGCGAATTTGAAACCCTTGTTTTATGCCTCACCCCACCTCACCTTTCCCGTTAAGCAGCCATAGTGTGTTTTCTAAACGTGTGACTCTGTTCTGTTTTGTAATTCAGTTCAAGTGTAGCGGTTTTTACATTCCCTCTATAAGTGATAGCTTATGATAAGTGTCTTTTTCTGTGTGACTTATTTCACTTAGAATCGTCGTACCTAAATCCACTCATCTTGCTTCTACTAGCCTTATGACATTGATTTCATGTCTGAGTGATATTCCATTGTACATAAGGTCCACAACTTCTTTATCCATTTTTCTCTTTCCTGGGATATTTAAGGTGTCATGAAGTGGAGGTTCTTGTCAACAGAGCAGCCCTAAACTTTGGGGTGCCTGTGTCTTGCTGATTTTTAGTTTTCCCAATTTATACGCCCATGAGAGGACGTGCCCTATGCTCCTAGAGCTGTGTTTTTTCGATGTTTCAGGACACACCGTACACTTCTCCAGAGTGGCTGTTGGCAATTTACATCCCGCCCATCAGCGTAGCAAGTCTGCCATTTCTCCATGGCCTGTCCTGCATTTCTGGTTTTGACACTTTTTGCAGCATGGCCCTTTTGACCGATGGGAAGCGAGACTTCTTTGTAGCGCTGATTAGCCTTTCCAGGTTGCTTGGTTGGCCAAACAGGGCGTATGCGTTTTTTCCTGAATATATTCACGTAAAAACGCATACGCCCTGTTTGGCCAAGGGCATCATTGTCGACGTTTTGCGACTTTTCATGTGCTTTAAAGGCGATTCGAATCTACCTCCTGAAACCTGTTTCCTGCAATTCTGCCTTGCTTTCAAATCCTCTTCGTTGCCTTCCCTCAATATATTTGTGGACTGGAGTAATCATTTATACCTCAGCAGGTTTGTGAATGGCACTGCCCCTGAGCTCCATTTTTCAACTGGCTTTTTTGGGAGCTGGCCGCAAAAGCGCGGGATTGCCTCAGGCCCTATTCTTCTTCTGGCCGGCAGGCTGAGCCTGTGGTTAATTCTTCTTCCCGATGGGAAAATAGAGTGACCTGTGCCTGTCCCAACACCTAGATCTAGTCTCTCATTGGTTTCCCCTCTTCTCGTTCATCCTCAGGACAAATTGCAACCTGTAGGGAACAGGAGCTTAAAGGTGCTGATTCTCCAAGTAGGGAGATTGCTAGTAAAGTAGCTGGAAAGGCGAACCCGAGCACAAGGAGATGAGAAATGAGGTGCGTATTAGAAACCTTTCAAAATCACACGGTGTACCATCTTCTGGGTTTCTCATGCATGTTTTCGATGTAGGAAGATGCCCTTGAACCTGGAGATTTGGGACCCATGGGATGGGTACCACGCAGTATTACTTTAAAGGGTCTGCATTTGCTCACCCAACCTCACCCAACCTCTCAGCCCCAAGAGTGTCCACCCTTATGTCTCATCCAGGTGTGGGTCTAGATATGGTCAATCCAGGTTGCATCACAGCCTCTGAACGAATTTTGTAAGAATTTCTCTCTCTTTCACTGTCTTTGTTTTACGGGTTTTTAAAAGTAATTTATTTTTATAATGGGGTTTAGCTGCTTTTCACGGCTGTGTTTATGCGGCTTTACACCCACTTGACTCACTTCCAGACAGATATCAATACATAGGTTTTAATATTCTTACTAGTCACATATATTCTTGTGCGGTGAATAGGGGGTGTTAAGTCCAGTTCACTGAGCAAGGAGTAGGTCTTGTCTATTACATATTGGGTGTATGGAACGGTATCTGAGCAAATTTGAAACCCTTGTTTTATGCATCACCCCACCTCACCTTTCCCGTTAAGCAGCCATAGTGTGTTTTCTAAACGTGTGACTCTGTTCTGTTTTGTAATTCAGTTCAACTGTAGCGGTTTTTACATTCCCTCTATAAGTGATAGCTTATGAAAAGTGTCTTTTTCTGTGTGACTTATTTCACTTAGATTCGTCGTACCTAAATCCACTCATCTTGCTTCTACTAGCCTTATGACATTGATTTCATGTCTGAGTGATATTCCATTGTACATAAGGACCACAACTTCTTTATTCATTTTTCTCTTTCCTGGGATATTTAAGGTGTCATGAAGTGGAGGTTCTTGTCAACAGAGCAGCCCTAAACTTTGTGGTGCCTGTGTCTTGCTGATTTTTAGTTTTCCCAATTTATACGCCCATGAGTGGACGTGCCCTATGCTCCATAACTGTGTTTTTTCGATGTTTCAGGACACACCATACACTTCTTCAGAGTGGCTGTTGGCAATTTACATCCCGCCCATCAGCGTAGCAAGGCTGCCATTTCTCCATGGCCTGTCCTGCATTTCTGGTTTTGACACTTTTTGCAGCATGGCCCTTTTGACCGATGGGAAGCGAAACTTCTTTGTAGCGCTGATTTGCCTTTCCAGGTTGCTTGGTTGGCCAAAAAGGGCGTATGTGTTTTTTCCTGAATATATTCAGGAAAAAACGCATACGCCCTTTTTGGCCAAGGGCATCACTGTCGACGTTTTGCCACTTTTCATGTGCTTTAAAGGCGATTCGAATCTACCTCCTGAAAACTGTTTCCTGCAATTCTGCATTGCTTTCAAATCCTCTTTGTTGCCTTCCCTCAATATATTTTTGGACGAGAGTTATCATTTATAACTCAGCAGGTTTGTGAATTGCAGTGACCCTGAGCTCCATTTTTCAACTGTCTTTTTTGGGAGCTGGCCGCAAAAGCACGTGATTGCCTCAGGCCCTATTCTGGTTCCCGGCGGCAGGCTGAGCCTGTGGTTAATTCTTCTTCCTGATGGGAAAATAGAGTGACCTGTGCCTGTCCCAACACCTAGATCTAGTCTCTCATTGGTTGCCCCTCTTCCCGTTCATCCTCAGGACAAATTGCAACCTGTAGGGAACAGGAGCTTAAAGGTGCTGATTCTCCAAGTAGGCAGATTGCTAGTAAAGTAGCTGGAAAGGCGAACCCTAGCACAAGGAGATGAGAAATGGGGTGCGTTTTAGAAACCTTTCAAAATCACACGGTGTACCATCTTCTGGGTTTCTCATGCATGTTTTCGATGTAGAAAGATGCCCTTGAACCTGGAGATTTGGGACCCATGGGATGGGTACCACGCAGTATTACTTTAAAGGGTCTGAGTTTGCTCACCCAACCTCACCCAACCTCTCAGCCCCAAGAGTGTCCACCCTTATGTCTCATCCAGGTGTGGGTCTACATATGGTCAATCCAGGTTGCATCACAGCCCCTGAACGAATTTTGTAAGAATTTCTCTCTCTTTCACTGTCTTTGTTTTACGGGTTTTTAAAAGTAATTTATTTTTATAATGGGGTTTAGCTGCTTTTCACGGCTGTGTTTATGCGGCTTTACACCCACTTGGCTCACTTCCAGACAGATATCAATACATAGGTTTTACGATTCTTACTAGTCAGATATATTCTTGTGCGGTGAATAGGGGGTGTTGAGTCCAGTTCACTGAGCAAGGAGTAGGTCTTGTCTACTACATATTGGGTGTATGGAACGGTATCTGAGCGAATTTGAAACCCTTGTTTTATGCATCACCCCACCTCACCTTTCCCGTTAAGCAGCCATAGTGTGTTTTCTAAACGTGTGACTCTGTTCTGTTTTGTAATTCAGTTCAAGTGTAGCGGGTTTTACATTCTCTCTATAAGTGATAGCTTATGATAAGTGTCTTTTTCTGTGTGACTTATTTCACTTAGAATCGTCATACCTAAATCCACTCATCTTGCTTCTACTAGCCTTATGACATTGATTTCATGTCTGAGTGATATTCCTTTGTACATAAGGACCACAACTTCTTTATCCATTTTTCTCTTTCCTGGGATATTTAAGGTGTCATGAAGGGGAGGTTCTTGTCAACAAAGCTGCTCTAAACATTGGGGTGCCTGTGTCTTGCTGATTTTTAGTTTTCCCAATTTATACGCCCATGAGTGCACGTGCCCTATGCTCCCTAAGCTGTGTTTTTTCGATGTTTCAGGACACACCGTACACTTCTCCAGAGTGGCTGTTTGCAATTTACATCCCGCCCATCAGCGTAGCAAGGCTGCCATTTGTCCATGGCCTGTCCTGCATTACTGGTTTTGACAGTTTTTGCAGCATGGCCCTTTTGACCGATGGGAAGCGAGACTTCTTTGTAGCGCTGATTTGCCTTTCCAGGTTGCTTGCTTGGCCAAAAAGGGCGTATGCGTTTTTTCCTGAATATATTCAGGAAAAAACGCATACGCCCTTTTTGGCCAAGGGCATCACTGTCGACGGTTTGCCACTTTTCATGTGCTTTAAATGCGATTCGATTCTACCTCCTGAAACCTGTTTCCTGCAATTCTGCCTTGCTTTCAAATCCTCTTCGTTGCCTTCCCTCAATATATTTGTGGACGAGAGTTATCATTTATAACTCAGCAGGTTTGTAAATTGCAGTGTCCCTGAGCTCCATTTTTCAACTGTCTTTTTTGGGAGCTGGCCGCAAAAGCACGGGATTGCCTCAAGCCCTATTCTGGTTCCCTGCGGCAGGCTGAGCCTGTGTTTAATTCTTCTTCCAGATGGGAAAATAGAGTGACCTGTGCCTGTCCCAACACCTAGATCTAGTCTCTCATTGGTTGCCCCTCTTCCCGTTCATCCTCAGGACAAATTGCAACCTGTAGGGAACAGGAGCTTAAAGGTGCTGATTCTCCAAGTAGGGAGATTGCTAGTAAAGTAGCTGGAAAGGCGAACCCTAGCACAAGGAGATGAGAAATGGGGTGCGTTTTAGAAACCTTTCAAAATCACACGGTGTACCATCTTCTGGGTTTCTCATGCATGTTTTCGATGTAGCAAGATGCCCTTGAACCTGGAGATTTGGGACCCATGGGATGGGTACCACGCAGTATTACTTTAAAGGGTCTGAGTTTGCTCACCCAACCTCACCCAACCTCTCAGCCCCAAGAGTGTCCACCCTCATGTCTCATCCAGGTTTGGGTAGAGATATGGTCAATCCAGGTTGCATCACAGCCCCTGAACGAATTTTGTAAGAATTTCTCTCTCTTTCACTGTCTTTGTTTTACGGGTTTTTAAAAGTAATTTATTTTTATAATGGGGTTTAGCTGCTTTTCACGGCTGTGTTTATGCGGCTTTAAACCCACTTGGCTCACTTCCAGAGAGATATCAATACATAGGTTTTACGATTCTTTCTAGTCAGATATATTCTTGTGCGGTGAATAGGGGGTGTTGAGTCCAGTTCACTGAGCAAGGAGTAGGCCTTGTCTATTACATATTGGGTGTATGGAACGGTATCTGAGCGAATTTGAAACCCTTGTTTTATGCCTCACCCCACCTCACCTTTCCCGTTAAGCAGCCATAGTGTGTTTTCTAAACGTGTGACTCTGTTCTGTTTTGTAATTCAGTTCAAGTGTAGCGGTTTTTACATTCCCTCTATAAGTGATAGCTTATGATAAGTGTCTTTTTCTGTGTGACTTATTTCACTTAGAATCGTCGTACCTAAATCCACTCATCTTGCTTCTTCTAGCCTTATGACATTGATTTCATGTCTGAGTGATATTCCATTGTACATAAGGACCACAACTTCTTTATCCATTTTTCTCTTTCCTGGGATATTTAAGGTGTCATGAAGTGGAGGTTCTTGTCAACAGAGCAGCCTAAACTTTGGGGTGCCTGTGTCTTGCTGATTTTTAGTTTTCCCAATTTATACGCCCATGAGTGGACGTGCCCTATGCTCCATAAGCTGTGTTTTTTCGATGTTTCAGGACACACCGTACACTTCTCCAGAGTGGCTGTTGGCAATTTACATCCCGCCCATCAGCGTAGCAAGGCTGCCATTTCTCCATGGCCTGTCCTGCATTTCTGGTTTTGACACTTTTTGCAGCATGACCCTTTTGACCGATGGGAAGCGAAACTTCTTTGTAGCGCTGATTTGCTTTTCCAGGTTGCTTGGTTGGCCAAAAAGGGCGTATGCGTTTTTTCCTGAATATATTCAGGAAAAAACGCATACGCCCTTTTTGGCCAAGGGCATCATTGTCGACGTTTTGCCGCTTTTCATGTGCTTTAAGGCGATTCGAATCTACCTCCTGAAACCTGTTTCCTGCAATTCTGCCTTGCTTTCAAATCCTCTTCGTTGCCTTCCCTCAATATATTTGTGGACGAGAGTTATCATTTATAACTCAGCAGGTTTGTGAATTGCAGTGTCCCTGAGCTCCATTTTTCAACTGTCTTTTTTGGGAGCTGGCCGCAAAAGCACGGGATTGCCTCAGGCCCTATTCTGGTTCCCTGCGGCAGGCTGAGCCTGTGTTTAATTCTTCTTCCTGATGGGAAAATAGAGTGACCTGTGCCTGTCCCAACACCTAGATCTAGTCTCTCATTGGTTGCCCCTCTTCCCGTTCATCCTCAGGACAAATTGCAACCTGTAGGGAACAGGAGCTTAAAGGTGCTGATTCTCCAAGTAGGCAGATTGCTAGTAAATTAGCTGGAAAGGCGAACCCTAGCACAAGGAGATGAGAAATGGGGTGCGTTTTAGAAACCTTTCAAAATCACACGGTGTACCATCTTCTGGGTTTCTCATGCATGTTTTCGATGTAGCAAGATGCCCTTGAACCTGGAGATTTGGGACCCATGGGATGGGTACCACGCAGTATTACTTTAAAGGGTCTGAGTTTGCTCACCCAACCTCACCCAAACTCTCAGCCCCAAGAGTGTCCACCCTTATGTCTCATCCAGGTGTGGGTCTAAATATGGTCAATCCAGGTTGCATCACAGCCCCTGAACGAATTTTGTAAGAATTTTTCTCTCTTTCACTGTCTTTGTGTTACGGGTTTTTAAAAGTAATTTATTTTTATAATGGGGTTTAGCTGCTTTTCACGGCTGTGTTTATGCGGCTTTACACCCACTTGGCTCACTTCCAGACAGATATCTATACATAGGTTTTACGATTCTTACTAGTCAGATATATTCTTGTGCGGTGAATAGGGGGTGTTGAGTCCAGTTCACTGAGCAAGGAGTAGGTCTTGTCTACTACATATTGGGTGTATGGAACGGTATCTGAGCGAATTTGAAACCCTTGTTTTATGCATCACCCCACCTCACCTTTCCCGTTAAGCAGCCATAGTGTGTTTTCTAAACGTGTGACTCTGTTCTGTTTTGTAATTCAGTTCAAGTGTAGCGGTTTTAACATTCCCTCTATAAGTGATAGCTTATGATAAGTGTCTTTTTCTGTGTGACTTATTTCACTTAGAATCGTCATACCTAAATCCACTCATCTTGCTTCTACTAGCCTTATGACATTGATTTCATGTCTGAGTGATATTCCTTTGTACATAAGGACCACAACTTCTTTATCCATTTTTCTCTTTCCTGGGATATTTAAGGTGTCATGAAGGGGAGGTTCTTGTCAACAAAGCAGCCCTAAACATTGGGGTGCCTGTGTCTTGCTGATTTTTAGTTTTCCCAATTTATACGCCCATGAGTGGTCGTGCCCTATGCTCCCTAAGCTGTGTTTTTTCGATGTTTCAGGACACACCGTACACTTCTCCAGAGTGGCTGTTTGCAATTTACATCCCGCCCATCAGCGTAGCAAGGCTGCCATTTGTCCATGGCCTGTCCTGCATTACTGGTTTTGACACTTTTTGCAGCATGGCCCTTTTGACCGATGGGAAGCGAGACTTCTTTGTAGCGCTGATTTGCCTTTCCAGGTTGCTTGCTTGGCCAAAAAGGGCGTATGCGTTTTTTCCTGAATATATTCAGGAAAAAAAGCATACGCCCTTTTTGGCCAAGGGCATCATTGTCGACGTTTTGCCACTTTTCATGTGCTTTAAAGGCGATTTGAATCTACTTCCTGAAACCTGTTTCCTGCAATTCTGCCTTGCTTTCAAATCCTCTTCTTTGCCTTCCCTCAATATATTTGTGGACGAGAGTTATCATTTATAACTCAGCAGGTTTGTGAATTTCAGTGCCCCTGAGCTCCATTTTTCAACTGTCTTTTTTGGGAGCTGGCCGCAAAAGCACGGGATTGCCTCAGGCCCTATTCTGGTTCCTGGCGGCAGGCTGAGCCTGTGTTTAATTCTTCTTCCTGATGGGAAAATAGAGTGACCTGTGCCTGTCCCAACACCTAGATGTAGTATCTCATTGGTTGCCCCTCTTCCCGTTCACCGTCAGGACAAATTGCAACCTGTAGGGAACAGGAGCTTAAAGGTGCTGATTCTCCAAGTAGGGAGATTGCTAGTAAAGTAGCTGGAAATGCGAACCCCAGCACAAGGAGGTGAGAAATGAGGTGCGTTTTAGAAACCTTTCAAAATCACACGGTGTACCATCTTCTGGGTTTCTCATGCATGTTTTCGATGTAGGAAGATGCCCTTGAACCTGGAGATTTGGGACCCATGGGATGGGTACCACACAGTATTACTTTAAAGGGTCTGCATTTGCTCACCCAACCTCACCCAACCTCTAAGCCCCAAGAGTGTCCACCCTTATGTCTCATCCAGCTGTGGGTCTAGATATGGTCAATCCAGGTTGCATCACAGCCTCTGAACGAATTTTGTAAGAATTTCTCTCTCTTTCACTGTCTTTGTTTTACGGGTTTTTAAAAGTAATTTATTTTTATAATGGGGTTTAGCTGCTTTTCACGGCTGTGTTTATGCGGCTTTACACCCACTTGACTCACTTCCAGACAGATATCAATACATAGGTTTTAAGATTCTTACTAGTCACATATATTCTTGTGCGGTGAATAGGGGGTGTTGAGTCCAGTTCAATGAGCAAGGAGTAGGTCTTGTCTATTACATATTGGGTGTATGGAACGGTATCTGAGCGAATTTGAAACCCTTGTTTTATGCATCACCCCACCTCACCTTCCCCGTTAAGCAGCCATAGTGTGTTTTCTAAACGTGTGACTCTGTTCTCTTTTGTAATTCTGTTCAAGTGTAGCGGTTTTTACATTCCCTCTATAAGTGATAGCTTATGATAAGTGTCTTTTTCTGTGTGACTTATTTCACTTAGGATCATCGTACCTAAATCCACTCATCTTGCTTCTACTAGCCTGATGACATTGATTTCATGTCTGAGTGATATTCCATTGTACATAAGGACCACAAATTCTTTATCCATTTTTCTCTTTCCTGGGATATTTAAGGTGTCATGAAGTGGAGGTTCTTGTCAACAGAGCAGCCCTAAACTTTGGGGTGCCTGTGTCTTGCTGATTTTTAGTTTTCCCAATTTATACTCCCATGAGTGGACGTGCCCTATGCTCCCTAAGCTGTGTTTTTTCGATGTTTCAGGACACACCGTACACTTCTGCAGAGTGGCTGTTGGCAATTTACATCCCACCCATCAGCGTAGCAAGTCTGCCATTTCTCCATGGCCTGTCCTGCATTTCTGGTTTTGACACTTTTTGCAGCATGACCCTTTTGACCGATGGGAAGCGAAACTTCTTTGTAGCGCTGATTTGCCTTTCTAGGTTGCTTGGTTGGCCAAAAAGGGCGTATGCGTTTTTTCCTGAATATATTCAGGAAAAAACGCATACGCCCTTTTTGGCCAAGGGCATCATTGTCGCCGTTTTGCCGCTTTTCATGTGCTTTAAAGGCGATTCGAATCTACCTCCTGAAACCTGTTTCCTGCAATTCTGCCTTGCTTTCAAATCCTCTTCGTTGCCTTCCCTCAATATATCTGTGGATGACAGTTATCATTTATAACTATGCGGGTTTGTGAATTGCAGTGTCCCTGAGCTCCATTTTTCAACTGGCTTTTTTGGGAGCTGGCCGCAAAAGCGAGGGATTGCCTCAGGCCCTATTTTGGTTCCTGGCAGCAGGCTGAGCCTGTGTTTAATTCTTCTTCCTGATGGGAAAATAGAGTGACCTGTGCCTGTCCCAACACCTAGATCTAGTCTCTCATTGGTTGCCCCTCTTCCCGTTCATCCTCAGGACAAATTGCAACCTGTAGGGAACAGGAGCTTAAAGGTGCTGATTCTCCAAGTAGGGAGATTGCTAGTAAAGTAGCTGGAAAGGCGAACCCTAGCACAAGGAGATGAGAAATGGGGTGCGTTTTAGAAACCTTTCAAAATCACACTGTGTACCATCTTCTGGGTTTCTCATGCATGTTTTCGATGTAGCAAGATGCCCTTGAACCTGGAGATTTGGGACCCATGGGATGGGTACCACGCAGTATTACTTTAAAGGGTCTGAGTTTGCTCACCCAACCCCACCCAAACTTTCAGCCCCAAGAGTGTCCACCCTAATGTCTCATCCAGCTGTGGGTCTAGATATGGTCAATCCAGGTTGCATCACAGCCCCTGAACGAATTTTGTAAGAATTTCTCTCTCTTTCACTGTCTTTGTTTTACGGGTTTTTAAAAGTAATTTATTTTTATAATGGGGTTTAGCTGCTTTTCACGGCTGTGTTTATGCGGCTTTACACCCACTTGGCTCACTTCCAGACAGATATCAATACATAGGTTTTACGATTCTTACTAGTCAGATATATTCTTGTGCGGTGAATAGGGGGTGTTGAGTCCAGTTCACTGAGCAAGGAGTAGGCCTTGTCTATTACATATTGGGTGTATGGAACGGTATCTGAGCGAATTTGAAACCCTTGTTTTATGCCTCACCCCACCTCACCTTTCCCGTTAAGCAGCCATAGTGTGTTTTCTAAACGTGTGACTCTGTTCTGTTTTGTAATTCAGTTCAAGTGTAGCGGTTTTTACATTCCCTCTATAAGTGATAGCTTATGATAAGTGTCTTTTTCTGTGTGACTTATTTCACTTAGAATCGTCGTACCTAAATCCACTCATCTTGCTTCTTCTAGCCTTAGGACATTGATTTCATGTCTGAGTGATATTCCATTGTACATAAGGACCACAACTTCTTTATCCATTTTTCTCTTTCCTGGGATATTTAAGGTGTCATGAAGTGGAGGTTCTTGTCAACAGAGCAGCCCTAAACTTTGGGGTGCCTGTGTCTTGCTGATTTTTAGTTTTCCCAATTTATATGCCCATGAGTGGACGTGCCCTATGCTCCATAAGCTGTGTTTTTTCGATGTTTCAGGACACACCGTACACTTCTCCAGAGTGGCTGTTGGCAATTTACATCCCGCCCATCAGCGTAGCAAGGCTGCCATTTCTCCATGGCCTGTCCTGCATTTCTGGTTTTGACACTTTTTGCAGCATGACCCTTTTGACCGATGGGAAGCGAAACTTCTTTGTAGCGCTGATTTGCTTTTCCAGGTTGCTTGGTTGGCCAAAAAGGGCGTATGCGTTTTTTCCTGAATATATTCAGGAAAAAACGCATACGCCCTTTTTGGCCAAGGGCATCATTGTCGACATTTTGCCGCTTTTCATGTGCTTTAAAGGCGACTCGAATCTACCTCCTGAAACCTGTTTCCTGCAATTCTGCCTTTCTTTCAAATCCTCTTCGTTGCCTTCCCTCAATATATTTGTGGACGAGAGTTATCATTTATAACTCAGCAGGTTTGTGAATTGCAGTGTCCCTGAGCTCCATTTTTCAACTGTCTTTTTTGGGAGCTGGCCGCAAAAGCACGGGATTGCCTCAGGCCCTATTCTGGTTCCCGTAGGCAGGCTGAGCCTGTGTTTAATTCTTCTTCCTGATGGGAAAATAGAGTGACCTGTGCCTGTCCCAACACCTAGATCTAGTCTCTCATTGGTTGCCCCTCTTCCCGTTCATCCTCAGGACAAATTGCAACCTGTAGGGAACAGGAGCTTAAAGGTGCTGATTCTCCAAGTAGGGAGATTGCTAGTAAAGTAGCTGGAAAGGCGAACCCTAGCACAAGGAGATGAGAAATGGGGTGCGTTTTAGAAACCTTTCAAAATCACACGGTGTACCATCTTCTGGGTTTCTCATGCATGTTTTTGATGTAGGAAGATGCCCTTGAACCTGGAGATTTGGGACCCATGGGATGGGTACCACGCAGTATTACTTTAAAGGGTCTGCGTTTGCTCACCCAACCTCACCCAACCTCTCAGCCCCAAGAGTGTCCACCCTTATGTCTCATCCAGGTTTGGGTCGAGATATGGTCAATCCAGGTTGCATCACAGCCCCTGAACGAATTTTGTAAGAATTTCTCTCTCTTTCACTGTCTTTGTTTTACGGGTTTTTAAAAGTAATTTATTTTTATAATGGGGTTTAGCTGCTTTTCACGGCTGTGTTTATGCGGCTTTACATCCACTTGGCTCACTTCCAGAGAGATATCAATACATAGGTTTTACGATTCTTACTAGTCAGATATATTCTTGTGCGGTGAATAGGGGGTGTTGAGTCCACTTCACTGAGCAAGGAGTAGGCCTTGTCTATTACATATTGGGTGTATGGAACGGTATCTGAGCGAATTTGAAACCCTTGTTTTATGCATCACCCCACCTCACCTTTCCCGTTAAGCAGCCATAGTTTGTTTTCTAAACGTGTGACTCTGTTCTCTTTTGTAATTCAGTTCAAGTGTTGTGGTTTTTACATTCCCTGTATAAGTGATAGCTTATGATAAGGGTCTTTTTCTGTGTGACTTATTTCACTTAGAATCGTCATACCTAAATCCACTCATCTTGCTTCTACTAGCCTTATGACATTGATTTCATGTCTGAGTGATATTCCTTTGTACATAAGGACCACAACTTCTTTATCCATTTTTCTCTTTCCTGGGATATTTAAGGTGTCATGAAGTGGAGGTTCTTGTCAACAGAGCAGCCTTAAACTTTGGGGTGCCTGTGTCTTGCTGATTTTTAGTTTTCCCAATTTATACTCCCATGAGTGGACGTGCCCTATGCTCCCTAAGCTGTGTTTTTTCGATGTTTCAGGACACACCGTACACTTCTCCAGAGTGGCTGTTTGCAATTTACATCCCGCCCATCAGCGTAGCAAGGCTGCCATTTGTCCATGGCCTGTCCTGCATTACTGGTTTTGACACTTTTTGCAGCATGGCCCTTTTGACCGATGGGAAGCGAGACTTCTTTGTAGCGCTGATTTGCCTTTCCAGGTTGCTTGCTTGGCCAAAAAGGGCGTATGCGTTTTTTCCTGAATATATTCAGGAAAAAACGCATACGCCCTTTTTGGCCAAGGGCATCACTGTCGACGTTTTGCCACTTTTCATGTGCTTTAAATGCGATTCGAATCTACCTCCTGAAACCTGTTTCCTGCAATTCTGCCTTGCTTTCAAATCCTCTTCGTTGCCTTCCCTCAATATATTTGTGGACGAGAGTTATCATTTATAACTCAGCAGGTTTGTAAATTGCAGTGCCCCTGAGCTCCATTTTTCAACTGTCTTCTTTGGGAGCTGGCCGCAAAAGCACGGGATTGCCTCAAGCCCTATTCTGGTTCCCTGCGGCAGGCTGAGCCTGTGTTTAATTCTTCTTCCTGATGGGAAAATAGAGTGACCTGTGCCTGTCCCAACACCTAGATCTAGTCTCTCATTGGTTGCCCCTCTTCCCGTTCATCCTCAGGACAAATTGCAACCTGTAGGGAACAGGAGCTTAAAGGTGCTGATTCTCCATGTAGGGAGATTGCTAGTAAAGTAGCTGGAAAGGCGAACCCTAGCACAAGGAGATGAGAAATGGGGTGCGTTTTAGAAACCTTTCAAAATCACACGGTGTACCATTTATGGGTTTCTCATGCATGTTTTCGATGTAGGAAGATGCCCTTGAACCTGGAGATTTGGGACCCATGGGATGGGTACCACGCAGTATTACTTTAAAGGGTCTGAGTTTGCTCACCCAACCTCACCCAACCTCTCAGCCCCAAGAGTTTCCACCCTTATGTCTCATCCAGGTGTGGGTCTAGATATGGTCAATCCAGGTTGCATCACAGCCCCTGAACGAATTTTGTAAGAATTTCTCTCTCTTTCACTGTCTTTGTTTTACGGGTTTTTAAAAGTAATTTATTTTTATAATGGGGTTTAGCTGCTTTTCACGGCTGTGTTTATGCGGCTTTACACCCACTTGGCTCACTTCCAGACAGATATCAATACATAGGTTTTATGATTCTTACTAGTCAGATATATTCTTGTGCGGTGAATAGGGGGTGTTGAGTCCAGTTCACTGAGCAAGGAGTAGGCCTTGTCTATTACATATTGGGTGTATGGAACGGTATCTGAGCGAATTTGAAACCCTTGTTTTATGCCTCACCCCACCTCACCTTTCCCGTTAAGCAGCCATAGTGTGTTTTCTAAACGTGTGACAATGTTCTGTTTTGTAATTCAGTTCAAGTGTAGCGGTTTTTACATTCCCTCTATAAGTGATAGCTTATGATAAGTGTCTTTTTCTGTGTGACTTATTTCACTTAGAATCGTCGTACCTAAATCCACTCATCTTGCTTCTTCTAGCCTTATGACATTGATTTCATGTCTGAGTGATATTCCATTGTACATAAGGACCACAACTTCTTTATCCATTTTTCTCTTTCCTGGGATATTTAAGGTGTCATGAAGTGGAGGTTCTTGTCAACAGAGCAGCCCTAAACTTTGGGGTGCCTGTGTCTTGCTGATTTTTAGTTTTCCCAATTTATACGCCCATGAGTGGACGTGCCCTATGCTCCATAAGCTGTGTTTTTTCGATGTTTCAGGACACACCGTACACTTCTCCAGAGTGGCTGTTGGCAATTTACATCCCGCCCATCAGCGTAGCAAGGCTGCCATTTCTCCATGGCCTGTCCTGCATTTCTGGTTTTGACACTTTTTGCAGCATGACCCTTTTTACCGATTTGAAGCGAAACTTCTTTTTAGCGCTGATTTGCCTTTCCAGGTTGCTTGGTTGGCCAAAAAGGGCGTATGCGTTTTTTCCTGAATATATTCAGGAAAAAACGCATACGCCCTTTTTGGCCAAGGGCATCATTGTCGACGTTTTGCCGCTTTTCATGTGCTTTAAAGGCGACTCGAATCTACCTCCTGAAACCTGTTTCCTGCAATTCTGCCTTGCTTTCAAATCCTCTTCGTTGCCTTCCCTCAATATATTTGTGGACGAGAGTTATCATTTATAACTCAGCAGGTTTGTGAATGGCTGTGCCCCTGAGCTCCATTTTTCAACTGTCTTTTTTGGGAGATGGCCGCAAAAGCACGGGATTGCCTCAGGCCCTATTCTGGTTCCCGTCGGCAGGCTGAGCCTGTGTTTAATTCTTCTTCCTGATGGGAAAATAGAGTGACCTGTGCCTGTCCCAACACCTAGATCTAGTCTCTCATTGGTTGCCCCTCTTCCCGTTCATCCTCAGGACAAATTGCAACCTGTAGGGAACAGGAGCTTAAAGGTGCTGATTCTCCAAGTAGGGAGATTGCTAGTAAAGTAGCTGGAAAGGCGAACCCTAGCACAAGGAGATGAGAAATGGGGTGCGTTTTAGAAACCTTTCAAAATCACACGGTGTACCATCTTCTGGGTTTCTCATGCATGTTTTCGATGTAGCAAGATGCCCTTGAACCTGGAGATTTGGGACCCATGGGATGGGTACCACGCAGTATTACTTTAAAGGGTCTGAGTTTGCTCACCCAACCTCACCCAACCTCTCAGCCCCAAGAGTGTCCACCCTCATGTCTCATCCAGGTTTGGGTAGAGATATGGTCAATCCAGGTTGCATCACAGCCCCTGAACGAATTTTGTAAGAATTTCTCTCTCTTTCACTGTCTTTGTTTTACGGGTTTTTAAAAGTAATTTATTTTTATAATGGGGTTTAGCTGCTTTTCACGGCTGTGTTTATGCGGCTTTAAACCCACTTGGCTCACTTCCAGAGAGATATCAATACATAGGTTTTACGATTCTTTCTAGTCAGATATATTCTTGTGCGGTGAATAGGGGGTGTTGAGTCCAGTTCACTGAGCAAGGAGTAGGCCTTGTCTATTACATATTGGGTGTATGGAACGGTATCTGAGCGAATTTGAAACCCTTGTTTTATGCCTCACCCCACCTCACCTTTCCCGTTAAGCAGCCATAGTGTGTTTTCTAAACGTGTGACTCTGTTCTGTTTTGTAATTCAGTTCAAGTGTAGCGGTTTTTACATTCCCTCTATAAGTGATAGCTTATGATAAGTGTCTTTTTCTGTGTGACTTATTTCACTTAGAATCGTCGTACCTAAATCCACTCATCTTGCTTCTTCTAGCCTTATGACATTGATTTCATGTCTGAGTGATATTCCATTGTACATAAGGACCACAACTTCTTTATCCATTTTTCTCTTTCCTGGGATATTTAAGGTGTCATGAAGTGGAGGTTCTTGTCAACAGAGCAGCCTAAACTTTGGGGTGCCTGTGTCTTGCTGATTTTTAGTTTTCCCAATTTATACGCCCATGAGTGGACGTGCCCTATGCTCCATAAGCTGTGTTTTTTCGATGTTTCAGGACACACCGTACACTTCTCCAGAGTGGCTGTTGGCAATTTACATCCCGCCCATCAGCGTAGCAAGGCTGCCATTTCTCCATGGCCTGTCCTGCATTTCTGGTTTTGACACTTTTTGCAGCATGACCCTTTTGACCGATGGGAAGCGAAACTTCTTTGTAGCGCTGATTTGCTTTTCCAGGTTGCTTGGTTGGCCAAAAAGGGCGTATGCGTTTTTTCCTGAATATATTCAGGAAAAAACGCATACGCCCTTTTTGGCCAAGGGCATCATTGTCGACGTTTTGCCGCTTTTCATGTGCTTTAAGGCGATTCGAATCTACCTCCTGAAACCTGTTTCCTGCAATTCTGCCTTGCTTTCAAATCCTCTTCGTTGCCTTCCCTCAATATATTTGTGGACGAGAGTTATCATTTATAACTCAGCAGGTTTGTGAATTGCAGTGTCCCTGAGCTCCATTTTTCAACTGTCTTTTTTGGGAGCTGGCCGCAAAAGCACGGGATTGCCTCAGGCCCTATTCTGGTTCCCTGCGGCAGGCTGAGCCTGTGTTTAATTCTTCTTCCTGATGGGAAAATAGAGTGACCTGTGCCTGTCCCAACACCTAGATCTAGTCTCTCATTGGTTGCCCCTCTTCCCGTTCATCCTCAGGACAAATTGCAACCTGTAGGGAACAGGAGCTTAAAGGTGCTGATTCTCCAAGTAGGCAGATTGCTAGTAAATTAGCTGGAAAGGCGAACCCTAGCACAAGGAGATGAGAAATGGGGTGCGTTTTAGAAACCTTTCAAAATCACACGGTGTACCATCTTCTGGGTTTCTCATGCATGTTTTCGATGTAGCAAGATGCCCTTGAACCTGGAGATTTGGGACCCATGGGATGGGTACCACGCAGTATTACTTTAAAGGGTCTGAGTTTGCTCACCCAACCTCACCCAAACTCTCAGCCCCAAGAGTGTCCACCCTTATGTCTCATCCAGGTGTGGGTCTAAATATGGTCAATCCAGGTTGCATCACAGCCCCTGAACGAATTTTGTAAGAATTTTTCTCTCTTTCACTGTCTTTGTGTTACGGGTTTTTAAAAGTAATTTATTTTTATAATGGGGTTTAGCTGCTTTTCACGGCTGTGTTTATGCGGCTTTACACCCACTTGGCTCACTTCCAGACAGATATCTATACATAGGTTTTACGATTCTTACTAGTCAGATATATTCTTGTGCGGTGAATAGGGGGTGTTGAGTCCAGTTCACTGAGCAAGGAGTAGGTCTTGTCTACTACATATTGGGTGTATGGAACGGTATCTGAGCGAATTTGAAACCCTTGTTTTATGCATCACCCCACCTCACCTTTCCCGTTAAGCAGCCATAGTGTGTTTTCTAAACGTGTGACTCTGTTCTGTTTTGTAATTCAGTTCAAGTGTAGCGGTTTTAACATTCCCTCTATAAGTGATAGCTTATGATAAGTGTCTTTTTCTGTGTGACTTATTTCACTTAGAATCGTCATACCTAAATCCACTCATCTTGCTTCTACTAGCCTTATGACATTGATTTCATGTCTGAGTGATATTCCTTTGTACATAAGGACCACAACTTCTTTATCCATTTTTCTCTTTCCTGGGATATTTAAGGTGTCATGAAGGGGAGGTTCTTGTCAACAAAGCAGCCCTAAACATTGGGGTGCCTGTGTCTTGCTGATTTTTAGTTTTCCCAATTTATACGCCCATGAGTGGTCGTGCCCTATGCTCCCTAAGCTGTGTTTTTTCGATGTTTCAGGACACACCGTACACTTCTCCAGAGTGGCTGTTTGCAATTTACATCCCGCCCATCAGCGTAGCAAGGCTGCCATTTGTCCATGGCCTGTCCTGCATTACTGGTTTTGACACTTTTTGCAGCATGGCCCTTTTGACCGATGGGAAGCGAGACTTCTTTGTAGCGCTGATTTGCCTTTCCAGGTTGCTTGCTTGGCCAAAAAGGGCGTATGCGTTTTTTCCTGAATATATTCAGGAAAAAAAGCATACGCCCTTTTTGGCCAAGGGCATCATTGTCGACGTTTTGCCACTTTTCATGTGCTTTAAAGGCGATTTGAATCTACTTCCTGAAACCTGTTTCCTGCAATTCTGCCTTGCTTTCAAATCCTCTTCTTTGCCTTCCCTCAATATATTTGTGGACGAGAGTTATCATTTATAACTCAGCAGGTTTGTGAATTTCAGTGCCCCTGAGCTCCATTTTTCAACTGTCTTTTTTGGGAGCTGGCCGCAAAAGCACGGGATTGCCTCAGGCCCTATTCTGGTTCCTGGCGGCAGGCTGAGCCTGTGTTTAATTCTTCTTCCTGATGGGAAAATAGAGTGACCTGTGCCTGTCCCAACACCTAGATGTAGTATCTCATTGGTTGCCCCTCTTCCCGTTCACCGTCAGGACAAATTGCAACCTGTAGGGAACAGGAGCTTAAAGGTGCTGATTCTCCAAGTAGGGAGATTGCTAGTAAAGTAGCTGGAAATGCGAACCCCAGCACAAGGAGGTGAGAAATGAGGTGCGTTTTAGAAACCTTTCAAAATCACACGGTGTACCATCTTCTGGGTTTCTCATGCATGTTTTCGATGTAGGAAGATGCCCTTGAACCTGGAGATTTGGGACCCATGGGATGGGTACCACACAGTATTACTTTAAAGGGTCTGCATTTGCTCACCCAACCTCACCCAACCTCTAAGCCCCAAGAGTGTCCACCCTTATGTCTCATCCAGCTGTGGGTCTAGATATGGTCAATCCAGGTTGCATCACAGCCTCTGAACGAATTTTGTAAGAATTTCTCTCTCTTTCACTGTCTTTGTTTTACGGGTTTTTAAAAGTAATTTATTTTTATAATGGGGTTTAGCTGCTTTTCACGGCTGTGTTTATGCGGCTTTACACCCACTTGACTCACTTCCAGACAGATATCAATACATAGGTTTTAAGATTCTTACTAGTCACATATATTCTTGTGCGGTGAATAGGGGGTGTTGAGTCCAGTTCAATGAGCAAGGAGTAGGTCTTGTCTATTACATATTGGGTGTATGGAACGGTATCTGAGCGAATTTGAAACCCTTGTTTTATGCATCACCCCACCTCACCTTCCCCGTTAAGCAGCCATAGTGTGTTTTCTAAACGTGTGACTCTGTTCTCTTTTGTAATTCTGTTCAAGTGTAGCGGTTTTTACATTCCCTCTATAAGTGATAGCTTATGATAAGTGTCTTTTTCTGTGTGACTTATTTCACTTAGGATCATCGTACCTAAATCCACTCATCTTGCTTCTACTAGCCTGATGACATTGATTTCATGTCTGAGTGATATTCCATTGTACATAAGGACCACAAATTCTTTATCCATTTTTCTCTTTCCTGGGATATTTAAGGTGTCATGAAGTGGAGGTTCTTGTCAACAGAGCAGCCCTAAACTTTGGGGTGCCTGTGTCTTGCTGATTTTTAGTTTTCCCAATTTATACTCCCATGAGTGGACGTGCCCTATGCTCCCTAAGCTGTGTTTTTTCGATGTTTCAGGACACACCGTACACTTCTGCAGAGTGGCTGTTGGCAATTTACATCCCACCCATCAGCGTAGCAAGTCTGCCATTTCTCCATGGCCTGTCCTGCATTTCTGGTTTTGACACTTTTTGCAGCATGACCCTTTTGACCGATGGGAAGCGAAACTTCTTTGTAGCGCTGATTTGCCTTTCCAGGTTGCTTGGTTGGCCAAAAAGGGCGTATGCGTTTTTTCCTGAATATATTCAGGAAAAAACGCATACGCCCTTTTTGGCCAAGGGCATCATTGTCGCCGTTTTGCCGCTTTTCATGTGCTTTAAAGGCGATTCGAATCTACCTCCTGAAACCTGTTTCCTGCAATTCTGCCTTGCTTTCAAATCCTCTTCGTTGCCTTCCCTCAATATATCTGTGGATGACAGTTATCATTTATAACTATGCGGGTTTGTGAATTGCAGTGTCCCTGAGCTCCATTTTTCAACTGGCTTTTTTGGGAGCTGGCCGCAAAAGCGAGGGATTGCCTCAGGCCCTATTTTGGTTCCTGGCAGCAGGCTGAGCCTGTGTTTAATTCTTCTTCCTGATGGGAAAATAGAGTGACCTGTGCCTGTCCCAACACCTAGATCTAGTCTCTCATTGGTTGCCCCTCTTCCCGTTCATCCTCAGGACAAATTGCAACCTGTAGGGAACAGGAGCTTAAAGGTGCTGATTCTCCAAGTAGGGAGATTGCTAGTAAAGTAGCTGGAAAGGCGAACCCTAGCACAAGGAGATGAGAAATGGGGTGCGTTTTAGAAACCTTTCAAAATCACACTGTGTACCATCTTCTGGGTTTCTCATGCATGTTTTCGATGTAGCAAGATGCCCTTGAACCTGGAGATTTGGGACCCATGGGATGGGTACCACGCAGTATTACTTTAAAGGGTCTGAGTTTGCTCACCCAACCCCACCCAAACTTTCAGCCCCAAGAGTGTCCACCCTAATGTCTCATCCAGCTGTGGGTCTAGATATGGTCAATCCAGGTTGCATCACAGCCCCTGAACGAATTTTGTAAGAATTTCTCTCTCTTTCACTGTCTTTGTTTTACGGGTTTTTAAAAGTAATTTATTTTTATAATGGGGTTTAGCTGCTTTTCACGGCTGTGTTTATGCGGCTTTACACCCACTTGGCTCACTTCCAGACAGATATCAATACATAGGTTTTACGATTCTTACTAGTCAGATATATTCTTGTGCGGTGAATAGGGGGTGTTGAGTCCAGTTCACTGAGCAAGGAGTAGGCCTTGTCTATTACATATTGGGTGTATGGAACGGTATCTGAGCGAATTTGAAACCCTTGTTTTATGCCTCACCCCACCTCACCTTTCCCGTTAAGCAGCCATAGTGTGTTTTCTAAACGTGTGACTCTGTTCTGTTTTGTAATTCAGTTCAAGTGTAGCGGTTTTTACATTCCCTCTATAAGTGATAGCTTATGATAAGTGTCTTTTTCTGTGTGACTTATTTCACTTAGAATCGTCGTACCTAAATCCACTCATCTTGCTTCTTCTAGCCTTAGGACATTGATTTCATGTCTGAGTGATATTCCATTGTACATAAGGACCACAACTTCTTTATCCATTTTTCTCTTTCCTGGGATATTTAAGGTGTCATGAAGTGGAGGTTCTTGTCAACAGAGCAGCCCTAAACTTTGGGGTGCCTGTGTCTTGCTGATTTTTAGTTTTCCCAATTTATATGCCCATGAGTGGACGTGCCCTATGCTCCATAAGCTGTGTTTTTTCGATGTTTCAGGACACACCGTACACTTCTCCAGAGTGGCTGTTGGCAATTTACATCCCGCCCATCAGCGTAGCAAGGCTGCCATTTCTCCATGGCCTGTCCTGCATTTCTGGTTTTGACACTTTTTGCAGCATGACCCTTTTGACCGATGGGAAGCGAAACTTCTTTGTAGCGCTGATTTGCTTTTCCAGGTTGCTTGGTTGGCCAAAAAGGGCGTATGCGTTTTTTCCTGAATATATTCAGGAAAAAACGCATACGCCCTTTTTGGCCAAGGGCATCATTGTCGACATTTTGCCGCTTTTCATGTGCTTTAAAGGCGACTCGAATCTACCTCCTGAAACCTGTTTCCTGCAATTCTGCCTTTCTTTCAAATCCTCTTCGTTGCCTTCCCTCAATATATTTGTGGACGAGAGTTATCATTTATAACTCAGCAGGTTTGTGAATTGCAGTGTCCCTGAGCTCCATTTTTCAACTGTCTTTTTTGGGAGCTGGCCGCAAAAGCACGGGATTGCCTCAGGCCCTATTCTGGTTCCCGTAGGCAGGCTGAGCCTGTGTTTAATTCTTCTTCCTGATGGGAAAATAGAGTGACCTGTGCCTGTCCCAACACCTAGATCTAGTCTCTCATTGGTTGCCCCTCTTCCCGTTCATCCTCAGGACAAATTGCAACCTGTAGGGAACAGGAGCTTAAAGGTGCTGATTCTCCAAGTAGGGAGATTGCTAGTAAAGTAGCTGGAAAGGCGAACCCTAGCACAAGGAGATGAGAAATGGGGTGCGTTTTAGAAACCTTTCAAAATCACACGGTGTACCATCTTCTGGGTTTCTCATGCATGTTTTCGATGTAGGAAGATGCCCTTGAACCTGGAGATTTGGGATCCATGGGATGGGTACCACGCAGTATTACTTTAAAGGGTCTGCGTTTGCTCACCCAACCTCACCCAACCTCTCAGCCCCAAGAGTGTCCACCCTTATGTCTCATCCAGGTTTGGGTCGAGATATGGTCAATCCAGGTTGCATCACAGCCCCTGAACGAATTTTGTAAGAATTTCTCTCTCTTTCACTGTCTTTGTTTTACGGGTTTTTAAAAGTAATTTATTTTTATAATGGGGTTTAGCTGCTTTTCACGGCTGTGTTTATGCGGCTTTACATCCACTTGGCTCACTTCCAGAGAGATATCAATACATAGGTTTTACGATTCTTACTAGTCAGATATATTCTTGTGCGGTGAATAGGGGGTGTTGAGTCCACTTCACTGAGCAAGGAGTAGGCCTTGTCTATTACATATTGGGTGTATGGAACGGTATCTGAGCGAATTTGAAACCCTTGTTTTATGCATCACCCCACCTCACCTTTCCCGTTAAGCAGCCATAGTTTGTTTTCTAAACGTGTGACTCTGTTCTCTTTTGTAATTCAGTTCAAGTGTTGTGGTTTTTACATTCCCTGTATAAGTGATAGCTTATGATAAGGGTCTTTTTCTGTGTGACTTATTTCACTTAGAATCGTCATACCTAAATCCACTCATCTTGCTTCTACTAGCCTTATGACATTGATTTCATGTCTGAGTGATATTCCTTTGTACATAAGGACCACAACTTCTTTATCCATTTTTCTCTTTCCTGGGATATTTAAGGTGTCATGAAGTGGAGGTTCTTGTCAACAGAGCAGCCTTAAACTTTGGGGTGCCTGTGTCTTGCTGATTTTTAGTTTTCCCAATTTATACTCCCATGAGTGGACGTGCCCTATGCTCCCTAAGCTGTGTTTTTTCGATGTTTCAGGACACACCGTACACTTCTCCAGAGTGGCTGTTTGCAATTTACATCCCGCCCATCAGCGTAGCAAGGCTGCCATTTGTCCATGGCCTGTCCTGCATTACTGGTTTTGACACTTTTTGCAGCATGGCCCTTTTGACCGATGGGAAGCGAGACTTCTTTGTAGCGCTGATTTGCCTTTCCAGGTTGCTTGCTTGGCCAAAAAGGGCGTATGCGTTTTTTCCTGAATATATTCAGGAAAAAACGCATACGCCCTTTTTGGCCAAGGGCATCACTGTCGACGTTTTGCCACTTTTCATGTGCTTTAAATGCGATTCGAATCTACCTCCTGAAACCTGTTTCCTGCAATTCTGCCTTGCTTTCAAATCCTCTTCGTTGCCTTCCCTCAATATATTTGTGGACGAGAGTTATCATTTATAACTCAGCAGGTTTGTAAATTGCAGTGCCCCTGAGCTCCATTTTTCAACTGTCTTCTTTGGGAGCTGGCCGCAAAAGCACGGGATTGCCTCAAGCCCTATTCTGGTTCCCTGCGGCAGGCTGAGCCTGTGTTTAATTCTTCTTCCTGATGGGAAAATAGAGTGACCTGTGCCTGTCCCAACACCTAGATCTAGTCTCTCATTGGTTGCCCCTCTTCCCGTTCATCCTCAGGACAAATTGCAACCTGTAGGGAACAGGAGCTTAAAGGTGCTGATTCTCCATGTAGGGAGATTGCTAGTAAAGTAGCTGGAAAGGCGAACCCTAGCACAAGGAGATGAGAAATGGGGTGCGTTTTAGAAACCTTTCAAAATCACACGGTGTACCATTTATGGGTTTCTCATGCATGTTTTCGATGTAGGAAGATGCCCTTGAACCTGGAGATTTGGGACCCATGGGATGGGTACCACGCAGTATTACTTTAAAGGGTCTGAGTTTGCTCACCCAACCTCACCCAACCTCTCAGCCCCAAGAGTTTCCACCCTTATGTCTCATCCAGGTGTGGGTCTAGATATGGTCAATCCAGGTTGCATCACAGCCCCTGAACGAATTTTGTAAGAATTTCTCTCTCTTTCACTGTCTTTGTTTTACGGGTTTTTAAAAGTAATTTATTTTTATAATGGGGTTTAGCTGCTTTTCACGGCTGTGTTTATGCGGCTTTACACCCACTTGGCTCACTTCCAGACAGATATCAATACATAGGTTTTATGATTCTTACTAGTCAGATATATTCTTGTGCGGTGAATAGGGGGTGTTGAGTCCAGTTCACTGAGCAAGGAGTAGGCCTTGTCTATTACATATTGGGTGTATGGAACGGTATCTGAGCGAATTTGAAACCCTTGTTTTATGCCTCACCCCACCTCACCTTTCCCGTTAAGCAGCCATAGTGTGTTTTCTAAACGTGTGACAATGTTCTGTTTTGTAATTCAGTTCAAGTGTAGCGGTTTTTACATTCCCTCTATAAGTGATAGCTTATGATAAGTGTCTTTTTCTGTGTGACTTATTTCACTTAGAATCGTCGTACCTAAATCCACTCATCTTGCTTCTTCTAGCCTTATGACATTGATTTCATGTCTGAGTGATATTCCATTGTACATAAGGACCACAACTTCTTTATCCATTTTTCTCTTTCCTGGGATATTTAAGGTGTCATGAAGTGGAGGTTCTTGTCAACAGAGCAGCCCTAAACTTTGGGGTGCCTGTGTCTTGCTGATTTTTAGTTTTCCCAATTTATACGCCCATGAGTGGACGTGCCCTATGCTCCATAAGCTGTGTTTTTTCGATGTTTCAGGACACACCGTACACTTCTCCAGAGTGGCTGTTGGCAATTTACATCCCGCCCATCAGCGTAGCAAGGCTGCCATTTCTCCATGGCCTGTCCTGCATTTCTGGTTTTGACACTTTTTGCAGCATGACCCTTTTTACCGATTTGAAGCGAAACTTCTTTTTAGCGCTGATTTGCCTTTCCAGGTTGCTTGGTTGGCCAAAAAGGGCGTATGCGTTTTTTCCTGAATATATTCAGGAAAAAACGCATACGCCCTTTTTGGCCAAGGGCATCATTGTCGACGTTTTGCCGCTTTTCATGTGCTTTAAAGGCGACTCGAATCTACCTCCTGAAACCTGTTTCCTGCAATTCTGCCTTGCTTTCAAATCCTCTTCGTTGCCTTCCCTCAATATATTTGTGGACGAGAGTTATCATTTATAACTCAGCAGGTTTGTGAATGGCTGTGCCCCTGAGCTCCATTTTTCAACTGTCTTTTTTGGGAGATGGCCGCAAAAGCACGGGATTGCCTCAGGCCCTATTCTGGTTCCCGTCGGCAGGCTGAGCCTGTGTTTAATTCTTCTTCCTGATGGGAAAATAGAGTGACCTGTGCCTGTCCCAACACCTAGATCTAGTCTCTCATTGGTTGCCCCTCTTCCCGTTCATCCTCAGGACAAATTGCAACCTGTAGGGAACAGGAGCTTAAAGGTGCTGATTCTCTAAGTAGGGAGATTGCTAGTAAAGTAGCTGGAAAGGCGAACCCTAGCACAAGGAGATGAGAAATGGGGTGCGTTTTAGAAACCTTTCAAAATCACACGGTGTACCATCTTCTGGGTTTCTCATGCATGTTTTCGATGTAGGAAGATGCCCTTGAACCTGGAGATTTGGGACCCATGGGATGGGTACCACGCAGTATTACTTTAAAGGGTCTGAGTTTGCTCACCCAACCTCACCCAACCTCTCAGCCCCAAGAGTGTCCACCCTTATGTCTCATCCAGGTTTGGGTCGAGATATGGTCAATCCAGGTTGCATCACAGCCCCTGAACGAATTTTGTAAGAATTTCTCTCTCTTTCACTGTCTTTGTTTTACGGGTTTTTAAAAGTAATTTATTTTTATAATGGGGTTTAGCTGCTTTTCACGGCTGTGTTTATGCGGCTTTACACCCACTTGGCTCACTTCCAGAGAGATATCAATACATAGGTTTTACGATTCTTACTAGTCAGATATATTCTTGTGCGGTGAATAGGGGGTGTTGAGTCCACTTCACTGAGCAAGGAGTAGGCCTTGTCTATTACATATTGGGTGTATGGAACGGTATCTGAGCGAATTTGAAACCCTTGTTTTATGCATCACCCCACCTCACCTTTCCCGTTAAGCAGCCATAGTGTGTTTTCTAAACGTGTGACTCTGTTCTCTTTTGTAATTCAGTTCAAGTGTTGTGGTTTTTACATTCCCTCTATAAGTGATAGCTTATGATAAGGGTCTTTTTCTGTGTGACTTATTTCACTTAGAATCGTCATACCTAAATCCACTCATCTTGCTTCTACTAGCCTTATGACATTGATTTCATGTCTGAGTGATATTCCTTTGTACATAAGGACCACAACTTCTTTATCCATTTTTCTCTTTCCTGGGATATTTAAGGTGTCATGAAGTGGAGGTTCTTGTCAACAGAGCAGCCTTAAACTTTGGGGTGCCTGGGTCTTGCTGATTTTATTTTTCCCAATTTATACGCCCATGAGTGCACGTGCCCTATGCTCCCTAAGCTGTTTTTTCGATGTTTCAGGATACACCGTACACTTCTCCAGAGTGGCTGTTGGCAATTTACATCCCGCCCATCAGCGTAGCAAGGCTGCCAATTCTCCATGGCCTGTCCTGCATTTCTGGTTTTGACACTTTTTGCAGCAAGGCCCTTTTGACCGATGGGAAGCGAGACTTCTTTGTAGCGCTGATTTGCCTTTCCAGGTTGCTTGGTTGGCTAAAATGGGCGTATGCATTTTATCCTGAATATATTCAGAAAAAAACGCATACGCCCTTTTTGGCCAAGGGCATCACTGTCGACGTTTTGCCACTTTTCATGTGCTTTAAAGGCGATTCGAATCTACCTCCTGAAACATGTTTCCTGCAATTCTGCCTTGCTTTCAAATCCTCTTCGTTGCCTTCCCTCAATATATTTGTGGACGAGAGTTATCATTTATAACTCAGCAGGTTTGTGAATTTCAGTGCCCCTGAGCTCCATTTTTCAACTGTCTTTTTTGGGAGCTGGCCGCAAAAGCACGGGATTGCCTCAGGCCCTATTCTGGTTCCCGGCGGCAGGCTGAACCTGTGTTTAATTCTTCTTCCAGATGGGAAAATAGAGTGACCTTTGCCTGTCCCAACACCTAGATGTAGTCTCTCATTGGTTGCCCCTCTTCCCGTTCATCCTCAGGACAAATTGCAACCTGTAGGGAACAGGAGCTTAAAGGTGCTGATTCTCCAAGTAGGGAGATTGCTAGTAAAGTAGCTGGAAAGGCGAACCCGAGCACAAGGAGATGAGAAATGAGGTGCGTTTTAGAAACCTTTCAAAATCACACGGTGTACCATCTTCTGGGTTTCTCATGCATGTTTTCGATGTAGCAAGATGCCCTTGAACCTGGAGATTTGGGACCCATGGGATGGGTACCACAGAGTATTACTTTAAAGGGTCTGCGTTTGCTCACCCAACCTCACCCAACCTCTAAGCCCCAAGAGTGTCCACCCTTATGTCTCATCCAGCTGTGGGTCTAGATATGGTCAATCCAGGTTGCATCACAGCCTCTGAACGAATTTTGTAAGAATTTCTCTCTCTTTCACTGTCTTTGTTTTACGGGTTTTTAAAAGTAATTTATTTTTATAATGGGGTTTAGCTGCTTTTCACGGATGTGTTTATGCGGCTTTACACCCACTTGACTCACTTCCAGACAGATATCAATACATAGGTTTTAAGATTCTTACTAGTTTCATATATTCTTGTGCGGTGAATAGGGGGTGTTGAGTCCAGTTCACTGAGCAAGAAGTAGGTCTTGTGTATTACATATTGGGTGTATGGAACGGTATCTGAGCGAATTTGAAACCCTTGTTTTATGCATCACCCCACCTCACCTTTCCCGTTAAGCAGCCATAGTGTGTTTTCTAAACGTGTGACTCTGTTCTGTTTTGTAATTCAGTTCAAGTGTAGCGGTTTTTACATTCCCTCTATAAGTGATAGCTTATGATAAGTGTCTTTTTCTATTTGAATTATTTCACTTAGAATCGTCGTACCTAAATCCACTCATCTTGCTTCTTCTAGCCTTATGACATTGATTTCATGTCTGAGTGATATTCCATTGTACATAAGGACCACAACTTCTTTATCCATTTTTCTCTTTCCTGGGATATTTAAGGTGTCATGAAGTGGAGGTTCTTGTCAACAGAGCAGCCCTAAACTTTGGGGTGCCTGTGTCTTGCTGATTTTTAGTTTTACCAATTTATACGCCCATGAGTGGACGTGCCCTATGCTCCATAAGCTGTGTTTTTTCGATGTTTCAGGACACACCGTACACTTCTCCAGAGTGGCTGTTGGCAATTTACATCCCGCCCATCAGCGTAGCAAGGCTGCCATTTCTCCATGGCCTGTCCTGCATTTCTGGTTTTGACACTTTTTGCAGCATGACCCTTTTGACCGATGGGAAGCGAAACTTCTTTGTAGCGCTGATTTGCCTTTCCAGGTTGCTTGGTTGGCCAAAAAGGGCGTATGCGTTTTTTCCTGAATATATTCAGGAAGAAACGCATACGCCCTTTTTGGCCAAGGGCATCATTGTCGACGTTTTGCCGCTTTTCATGTGCTTTAAAGGCGACTCGAATCTACCTCCTGAAATCTGTTTCCTGCAATTCTGCCTTGCTTTCAAATCCTCTTCGTTGCCTTCCGTCAATATATCTGTGGTTGACAGTTATCATTTATAACTCTGCGGGTTTGTGAATTGCAGAGTCCCTGAGCTCCATTTTTCAACTCGCTTTTTTGGGAGCTGGCCGCAAAAGCTAGGGATTGCCTCAGGCTCTATTCTGGTTCCTGGCAGCAGGCTGAGCCTGTGGTTAATTCTTCTTCCTGATGGGAAAATAGAGTGACCTGTGCCTGTCCCAACACCTAGATCTAGTCTCTCATTGGTTGCTCCTCTTCCCGTTCATCCTCAGGACAAATTGCAACCTGTAGGGAACAGGAGCTTAACGGTGCTGATTCTCCAAGTAGGGAGATTGCTAGTAAAGTAGTTGGAAAGGCGAACCCTAGCACAAGGAGATGAGAAATGGGGTGCGTTTTAGAAACCTTTCAAAATCACACGGTGTACCATCTTCTGGGTTTCTCATGCATGTTTGCGATGTAGCAAGATGCCCTTGAACCTGGAGATTTGGGACCCATGGGATGGGTACCACGCAGTATTACTTTAAAGGGTCTGAGTTTGCTCACCCAACCTCACCCAACCTCTCAGCCCCAAGAGTGTCCACCCTTATGTCTCATCCAGGTTTGGGTCGAGATATAGTCAATCCAGGTTGCATCACAGCCCCTGAATGAATTTTGTAAGAATTTCTCTCTCTTTCACTGTCTTTGTTTTACGGGTTTTTAAAAGTAATTTATTTTTATAATGGGGTTTAGGTGCTTTTCACGGCTGTGTTTATGCGGCTTTACACCCACTTGGCTCACTTCCAGAGAGATATCAATACATAGGTTTTACGATTCTTACTAGTCAGATATATTCTTGTGCGGTGAATAGGGGGTGTTGAGTCCACTTCACTGAGCAAGGAGTAGGCCTTGTCTATTACATATTGGGTGTATGGAACGGTATCTGAGCGAATTTGAAACCCTTGTTTTATGCATCACCCCACCTCACCTTTCCCGTTAAGCAGCCATAGTGTGTTTTCTAAACGTGTGACTCTGTTCTCTTTTGTAATTCAGTTCAAGTGTTGCGGTTTTTACATTCCCTCTATAAGTGATAGCTTATGATAAGGGTCTTTTTCTGTGTGACTTATTTCACTTAGAATCATCATACCTAAATCCACTCATCTTGCTTCTACTAGCCTTATGACATTGATTTCATGTCTCAGTGATATTCCTTTGTACATAAGGAACACAACTTCTTTATCCATTTTTTTCTTTCCTGGGATATTTAAGGTGTCATGAAGTGGAGGTTCTTGTCAACAGAGCAGCCCTAAACATTGGGGTGCCTGTGTCTTGCTGATTTTTAGTTTTCCCAATTTATACGCCCATGAGTGCACGTGCCCTATGCTCCCTAAGCTGTTTTTTCGATGTTTCAGGACACACCGTACACTTCTCCAGAGTGGCTGTTGGCAATTTACATCCCGCCCATCAGCGTAGCAAGGCTGCCATTTCTCCATGGCCTGTCCTGCATTTCTGGTTTTGACAGTTTTTGCAGCATGGCCCTTTTGACCGATGGGAAGCGAGACTTCTTTGTAGTGCTGATTTGCCTTTCCAGGTTGCTTGGTTGGCCAAAAAGGGCGTATGCGTTTTTTCCTGAATATATTCAGGAAAAAACGCATACGCCCTTTTTGGCCAAGGGCATCACTGTCGACGTTTTGCCACTTTTCATGTGCTTTAAAGGCGATTCGAATCTACCTCCTGAAACCTGTTTCCTGCAATTCTGCCTTGCTTTCAAATCCTCTTCGTTGCCTACCCTCCATATATTTGTGGACGAGAGTTATCATTTATAACTCAGCAGGTTTGTGAATTGCAGTGACCCTGAGCTCCATTTTTCAACTGTTTTTTTGGGAGCTGGCCACAAAAGCACGGGATTGCCTCAGGCCCTATTCTGGTTCCCGGGGGCAGGCTGAGCCTGTGTTTAATTCTTCTTCCTGATGGGAAAATAGAGTGACCTCTGCCTGTCCCAACACCTAGATCTAGTCTCTCATTGGTTGCCCCTCTTCCCGTTCATCCTCAGGACAAATTGCAACCTGTAGGGAACAGGAGCTTAAAGGTGCTGATTCTCCAAGTAGGGAGATTGCTAGTAAAGAAGCTGGAAAGGCGAACCCTAGCACAAGGAGATGAGAAATGGGGTGCGTTTTAGAAACCTTTCAAAATCACACAGTGTACCATCTTCTGGGTTTCTCATGCATGTTTTCGATGTAGGAAGATGCCCTTGAACCTGGAGATTTGGGACCCATGTGATGGGTACCACGCAGTATTACTTTAAAGGGTCTGAGTTTGCTCACCCAACCTCACCCAACCTCTCAGCCCCAAGAGTGTCCACCCTTATGTCTCATCCAGGTGTGGGTCTAGATATGGTCAATCCAGGTTGCATCACAGCCCCTGAACGAATTTTGTAAGAATTTCTCTCTCTTTCACTGTCTTTGTTTTACGGGTTTTTAAAAGTAATTTATTTTTATAATGGGGTTTAGCTGCTTTTCTCGGCTGTGTTTATGCGGCTTTATACCCACTTGGCTCACTTCCAGAGAGATATCAATACATAGGTTTTACGATTCTTACTAGTCAGATATATTCTTTTGCGGTGAATAGGGGGTGTTGAGTCCAGTTCACTGAGCAAGGAGTAGGTCTTGTCTACTACATATTGGGTGTATGGAACGGTATCTGAGCGAATTTGAAACCCTTGTTTTATACATCACCCCACCTCACCTTTCCCGTTAAGCAGCCATAGTGTGTTTTCTAAACGTGTGACTCTGTTCTGTTTTGTAATTCAGTTCAAGTGTAGCGGTTTTTACATTCCCTCTATAAGTGATAGCTTATGATAAGTGTCTTTTTCTGTGTGACTTATTTCACTTAGAATCGTCATACCTAAATCCACTCATCTTGCTTCTACTAGCCTTATGACATTGATTTCATGTCTGAGTGATATTCCTTTGTACATAAGGACCACAACTTCTTTATCCATTTTTCTCTTTCCTGGGATATTTAAGGTGTCATGAAGTGGAGGTTCTTGTCAACAGAGCAGCCCTAAACTTTGGGGTGCCTGTGTCTTGCTGATTTTTAGTTTTCCCAATTTATACTCCCATGAGTGGACGTGCCCTATGCTCCATAAGCTGTGTTTTTTCGATGTTTCAGGACACACCGTACACTTCTCCAGAGTGGCTGTTGGCAATTTACATCCCGCCCATCAGCATAGCAAGGCTGCCATTTCTCCATGGCCTGTCCTGCATTTCTCGTTTTGACACTTTTTGCAGCATGGCCCTTTTAGCCGATGGGAAGCGAGACTTCTTTGTAGCGCTGATTTGCCTTTCCAGGTTGCTTGGTTGGCCAAAAAGGGCGTATGCGTTTTTTCCTGAATATATTCAGGAAAAAACGCATACGCCCTTTTTGGCCAAGGGCATCACTGTCGACGTTTTGCCACTTTTCATGTGCTTTAAAGGCGATTTGAATCTACCTCCTGAAACCTGTTTCCTGCAATTCTGCCTTGCTTTCAAATCCTCTTCGTTGCCTTCCCTCAATATATTTGTGGACGAGAGTTATCATTTATAACTCAGCAGGTTTGTGAATTTCAGTGCCCCTGAGCTCCATTTTTCAACTGTCTTTTTTGGGATCTGGCCGCAAAAGCACGGGATTGCCTCAGGCCCTATTCTGGTTCCCGGCGGCAGGCTGAGCCTGTGTTTAATTCTTCTTCCTGATGGGAAAATAGAGTGACCTGTGCCTGTCCCAACACCTAGATGTAGTCTCTCATTGGTTGCCCCTCTTCCCGTTCATCCTCAGGACAAATTGCAACCTGTAGGGAACAGGAGCTTAAAGGTGCTGATTCTCCAAGTAGGGAGATTGCTAGTAAAGTAGCTGGAAATGCGAACCCGAGCACAAGGAGATGAGAAATGAGGTGCGTTTTAGAAACCTTTCAAAATCACACGGTGTACCATCTTCTGGGTTTCTCATGCATGTTTTCGATGTAGGAAGATGCCCTTGAACCTGGAGATTTGGGACCCATGGGATGGGTACCACACAGTATTACTTTAAAGGGTCTGCATTTGCTCACCCAACCTCACCCAACCTCTAAGCCCCAAGAGTGTCCACCCTTATGTCTCATCCAGCTGTGGGTCTAGATATGGTCAATCCAGGTTGCATCACAGCCTCTGAACGAATTTTGTAAGAATTTCTCTCTCTTTCACTGTCTTTGTTTTACGGGTTTTTAAAAGTAATTTATTTTTATAATGGGGTTTAGCTGCTTTTCACGGCTGTGTTTATGCGGCTTTACACCCACTTGACTCACTTCCAGACAGATATCAATACATAGGTTTTAAGATTCTTACTAGTCACATATATTCTTGTGCGGTGAATAGGGGGTGTTGAGTCCACTTCACTGAGCAAGGAGTAGGCCTTGTCTATGACATATTGGGTGTATGGAACGGTATCTGAGCTAATTTGAAACCCTTGTTTTATGCATCACCCCACCTCACCTTTCCCGTTAAGCAGCCATAGTGTGTTTTCTAAACGTGTGACTCTGTTCTGTTTTGTAATTCAGTTCAAGTGTTGCGGTTTTTACATTCCCTCTATAAGTGATAGCTTATGATAAGGGTCTTTTTCTGTGTGACTTATTTCACTTAGAATCGTCATACCTAAATCCACTCATCTTGCTTCTACTAGCCTTATGACATTGATTTCATGTCTCAGTGATATTCCTTTGTACATAAGGAACACAACTTCTTTATCCATTTTTTTCTTTCCTGGGATATTTAAGGTGTCATGAAGTGGAGGTTCTTGTCAACATAGCAGCCCTAAACATTGGGGTGCCTGTGTCTTGCTGATTTTTAGTTTTCCCAATTTATACGCCCATGAGTGCACGTGCCCTATGCTCCCTAAGCTGTTTTTTCGATGTTTCAGGACACACCGTACACTTCTCCAGAGTGGCTGTTGGCAATTTACATCCCGCCCATCAGCGTAGCAAGGCTGCCATTTCTCCATGGCCTGTCCTGCATTTCTGGTTTTGACACTTTTTGCAGCATGGCCCTTTTGACCGATGGGAAGCCAGACTTCTTTGTAGTGCTGATTTGCCTTTCCAGGTTGCTTGGTTGGCCAAAAAGGGCGTATGCGTTTTTTCCTGAATATATTCAGGAAAAAACGCATACGCCCTTTTTGGCCAAGGGCATCACTGTCGACGTTTTGCCACTTTTCATGTGCTTTAAAGGCGATTCGAATCTACCTCCTGAAACCTGTTTCCTGCAATTCTGCCTTGCTTTCAAATCCTCTTCGTTGCCTACCCTCCATATATTTGTGGACGAGAGTTATCATTTATAACTCAGCAGGTTTGTGAATTGCAGTGACCCTGAGCTCCATTTTTCAACTGTTTTTTTGGGAGCTGGCCACAAAAGCACGGGATTGCCTCAGGCCCTATTCTGGTTCCCGGGGGCAGGCTGAGCCTGTGGTTAATTCTTCTTCCTGATGGGAAAATAGAGTGACCTCTGCCTCTCCCAAAACCTAGATCTAGTCTCTCATTGGTTGCCCCTCTTCCCGTTCATCCTCAGGACAAATTGCAACCTGTAGGGAACAGGAGCTTAAAGGTGCTGATTCTCCAAGTAGGGAGATTGCTAGTAAAGAAGCTGGAAAGGCGAACCCTAGCACAAGGAGATGAGAAATGGGGTGCGTTTTAGAAACCTTTCAAAATCACACAGTGTACCATCTTCTGGGTTTCTCATGCATGTTTTCGATGTAGGAAGATGCCCTTGAACCTGGAGATTTGGGACCCATGTGATGGGTACCACGCAGTATTACTTTAAAGGGTCTGAGTTTGCTCACCCAACCTCACCCAACCTCTCAACCCCAAGAGTGTCCACCCTTATGTCTCATCCAGGTGTGGGTCTAGATATGGTCAATCCAGGTTGCATCACAGCCCCTGAACGAATTTTGTAAGAATTTCTCTCTCTTTCACTGTCTTTGTTTTACGGGTTTTTAAAAGTAATTTATTTTTATAATGGGGTTTAGCTGCTTTTCACGGCTGTGTTTATGCGGCTTTATACCCACTTGGCTCACTTCCAGAGAGATATCAATACATAGGTTTTACGATTCTTACTAGTCAGATATATTCTTTTGCGGTGAATAGGGGGTGTTGAGTCCAGTTCACTGAGCAAGGAGTAGGTCTTGTCTACTACATATTGGGTGTATGGAACGGTATCTGAGCGAATTTGAAACCCTTGTTTTATACATCACCCCACCTCACCTTTCCCGTTAAGCAGCCATAGTGTGTTTTCTAAACGTGTGACTCTGTTCTGTTTTGTAATTCAGTTCAAGTGTAGCGGTTTTTACATTCCCTCTATAAGTGATAGCTTATGATAAGTGTCTTTTTATGTGTGACTTATTTCACTTAGAATCGTCATACCTAAATCCACTCATCTTGCTTCTACTAGCCTTATGACATTGATTTCATGTCTGAGTGATATTCCTTTGTACATAAGGACCACAACTTCTTTATCCATTTTTCTCTTTCCTGGGATATTTAAGGTGTCATGAAGTGGATGTTCTTGTCAACAGAGCAGCCCTAAACTTTGGGGTGCCTGTGTCTTGCTGATTTTTAGTTTTCCCAATTTATACTCCCATGAGTGGACGTGCCCTATGCTCCATAAGCTGTGTTTTTTCGATGTTTCAGGACACACCGTACACTTCTCCAGAGTGGCTGTTGGCAATTTACATCCCGCCCATCAGCGTAGCAAGGCTGCCATTTCTCCATGGCCTGTCCTGCATTTCTCGTTTTGACACTTTTTGCAGCATGGCCCTTTTAGCCGATGGGAAGCGAGACTTCTTTGTAGCGCTGATTTGCCTTTCCAGGTTGCTTGGTTGGCCAAAAAGGGCGTATGCGTTTTTTCCTGAATATATTCAGGAAAAAACGCATACGCCCTTTTTGGCCAAGGGCATCACTGTCGACGTTTTGCCACTTTTCATGTGCTTTAAAGGCGATTTGAATCTACCTCCTGAAACCTGTTTCCTGCAATTCTGCCTTGCTTTCAAATCCTCTTCGTTGCCTTCCCTCAATATATTTGTGGACGAGAGTTATCATTTATAACTCAGCAGGTTTGTGAATTTCAGTGCCCCTGAGCTCCATTTTTCAACTGTCTTTTTTGGGAGCCGGCCGCAAAAGCACGGGATTGCCTCAGGCCCTATTCTGGTTCCCGGCGGCAGGCTGAGCCTGTGTTTAATTCTTCTTCCTGATGGGAAAATAGAGTGACCTGTGCCTGTCCCAACACCTAGATGTAGTCTCTCATTGGTTGCCCCTCTTCCCGTTCATCCTCAGGACAAATTGCAACCTGTAGGGAACAGGAGCTTAAAGGTGCTGATTCTCCAAGTAGGGAGATTGCTAGTAAAGTAGCTGGAAATGCGAACCCGAGCACAAGGAGATGAGAAATGAGGTGCGTTTTAGAAACCTTTCAAAATCACACGGTGTACCATCTTCTGGGTTTCTCATGCATGTTTTCGATGTAGGAAGATGCCCTTGAACCTGGAGATTTGGGACCCATGGGATGGGTACCACACAGTATTACTTTAAAGGGTCTGCATTTGCTCACCCAACCTCACCCAACCTCTAAGCCCCAAGAGTGTCCACCCTTATGTCTCATCCAGCTGTGGGTCTAGATATGGTCAATCCAGGTTGCATCACAGCCTCTGAACGAATTTTGTAAGAATTTCTCTCTCTTTCACTGTCTTTGTTTTACGGGTTTTTAAAAGTAATTTATTTTTATAATGGGGTTTAGCTGCTTTTCACGGCTGTGTTTATGCGGCTTTACACCCACTTGACTCACTTCCAGACAGATATCAATACATAGGTTTTAAGATTCTTACTAGTCACATATATTCTTGTGCGGTGAATAGGGGGTGTTGAGTCCAGTTCACTGAGCAAGAAGTAGGTCTTGTCTATTACATATTGGGTGTATGGAATGGTATCTGAGCGAATTTGAAACCCTTGTTTTATGCATCACCCCACCTCACCTTTCCCGTTAAGCAGCTATAGTGTGTTTTCTAAACGTGTGACTCTGTTCTGTTTTGTAATTCAGTTCAAGTGTAGCGGTTTTTACATTCCCTCTATAAGTGATAGCTTATGATAAGGGTCTTTTTCTGTGTGACTTATTTCACTTAGAATCGTCATACCTAAGTCCACTCATCTTGCTTCTACTAGCCTTATGACATTGATTTCATGTCTGAGTGATATTCCATTGTACATAAGGACCACAACTTCATTATCCATTTTTCTCTTTCCTGGGATATTTAAGGTGTCATGAAGTGGAGGTTCTTGTCAACAGAGCAGCCCTAAACTTTGGGGTGCCTGTGTCTTGCTGATTTTTAGTTTTCCCAATTTATACTCCCATGAGTGGACGTGCCCTTTGCTCCCAAAGCTGTGTTTTTTCGATGTTTCAGGACACACCGTACACTTCTCCAGAGTGGCTGTTGGCAATTTACATCCCACCCATCAGCGTAGCAAGGCTGCCATTTCTCCATGGCCTGTCCTGCATTTCTGGTTTTGACACTTTTTGCAGCATGACCCTTTTGACCGATGGGAAGCGAGACTTCTTTGTAGCACTGATTTGCCTTTCCAGGTTGCTTGGTTGGCCAAAAAGGGCGTATGCGTTTTTTCCTGAATATATTCAGGAAAAAACGCATACGCCCTTTTTGGCCAAGGGCATCATTGTCGCCGTTTTGCCGCTTTTCATGTGCTTTAAAGGCGATTCGAATCTACCTCCTGAAATCTGTTTCCTGCAATTCTGCCTTGCTTTCAAGTCCTCTTCGTTGCCTTCCCTCAATATATCTGTGGATGACAGTTATCATTTATAACTCTGCGGGTTTGTGAATTGCAGTGTCCCTGAGCTCCATTTTTCAACTGGCTTTTTTGGGAGCTGGCCGCAAAAACGACGGATTGCCTCAGGCCCTATTTTGGTTCCTGGCAGCAGGCTGAGCCTGTGGTTAATTCTTCTTCCTGATGGGAAAATAGAGTGACCTGTGCCTGTCCCAACACCTAGATCTAGTCTCTCATTGGTTGCCCCTCTTCCCGTTCATCCTCAGGACAAATTGCAACCTGTAGGGAACAGGAGCTTAAAGGTGCTGATTCTCCAAGTAGGGAGATTGCTAGTAAAGTAGCTGGAAAGGCGAACCCGAGCACAAGGAGATGAGAAATGGGGTGCGTTTTAGAAACCTTTCAAAATCACACTGTGTACCATCTTCTGGGTTTCTCATGCATGTTTTCGATGTAGGAAGATGCCCTTGAACCTGGAGATTTGGGACCCATGGGATGGGTACCACGCAGTATTACTTTAAAGGGTCTGAGTTTGCTCACCCAACCTCACCCAAACTCTCAGCCCCAAGAGTGTCCACCCTTATGTCTCATCCAGGTTTGGGTCGAGATATGGTAAATCCAGGTTGCATCACAGCCCCTGAACGAATTTTGTAAGAATTTCTCTCTCTTTCACTGTCTTTGTTTTACGGGTTTTTAAAAGTAATTTATTTTTATAATGGGGTTTAGCTGCTTTTCACGGCTGTGTTTATGCGGCTTTACACCCACTTGGCTCACTTCCAGAGAGATATCAATACATAGGTTTTACGATTCTTACTAGTCAGATATATTCTTGTGCGGTGAATAGGGGGTGTTGAGTCCACTTCACTGAGCAAGGAGTAGGCCTTGTCTATTACATATTGGGTGTATGGAACGGTATCTGAGCGAATTTGAAACCCTTGTTTTATGCATCACCCCACCTCACCTTTCCCGTTAAGCAGCCATAGTGTGTTTTCTAAACGTGTGACTCTGTTCTCTTTTGTAATTCAGTTCAAGTGTTGTGGTTTTTACATTCCCTCTATAAGTGATAGCTTATGATAAGGGTCTTTTTCTGTGTGACTTATTTCACTTAGAATCGTCATACCTAAATCCACTCATCTTGCTTCTACTAGCCTTATGACATTGATTTCATGTCTGAGTGATATTCCTTTGTACATAAGGACCACAACTTCTTTATCCATTTTTCTCTTTCCTGGGATATTTAAGGTGTCATGAAGTGGAGGTTCTTGTCAACAGAGCAGCCTTAAACTTTGGGGTGCCTGTGTCTTGCTGATTTTTAGTTTTCCCAATTTATACGCCCATGAGTGCACGTGCCCTATGCTCCCTAAGCTGTTTTTTCGATGTTTCAGGACACACCGTACACTTCTCCAGAGTGGCTGTTGGCAATTTACATCCCGCCCATCAGCGTAGCAAGGCTGCCAATTCTCCATGGCCTGTCCTGCATTTCTGGTTTTGACACTTTTTGCAGCAAGGCCCTTTTGACCGATGGGAAGCGAGACTTCTTTGTAGCGCTGATTTGCCTTTCCAGGTTGCTTGGTTGGCCAAAATGGGCGTATGCGTTTTATCCTGAATATATTCAGAAAAAAACGCATACGCCCTTTTTGGCCAAGGGCATCACTGTCGACGTTTTGCCACTTTTCATGTGCTTTAAAGGCGATTCGAATCTACCTCCTGAAACATGTTTCCTGCAATTCTGCCTTGCTTTCAAATCCTCTTCGTTGCCTTCCCTCAATATATTTGTGGACGAGAGTTATCATTTATAACTCAGCAGGTTTGTGAATTTCAGTGCCCCTGAGCTCCATTTTTCAACTGTCTTTTTTGGGAGCTGGCCGCAAAAGCACGGGATTGCCTCAGGCCCTATTCTGGTTCCCGGCGGCAGGCTGAGCCTGTGTTTAATTCTTCTTCCAGATGGGAAAATAGAGTGACCTGTGCCTGTCCCAACACCTAGATGTAGTCTCTCATTGGTTGCCCCTCTTCCCGTTCATCCTCAGGACAAATTGCAACCTGTAGGGAACAGGAGCTTAAAGGTGCTGATTCTCCAAGTAGGGAGATTGCTAGTAAAGTAGCTGGAAAGGTGAACCCGAGCACAAGGAGATGAGAAATGAGGTGCGTTTTAGAAACCTTTCAAAATCACACGGTGTACCATCTTCTGGGTTTCTCATGCATGTTTTCGATGTAGCAAGATGCCCTTGAACCTGGAGATTTGGGACCCATGGGATGCGTACCACAGAGTATTACTTTAAAGGGTCTGCGTTTGCTCACCAACCTCACCCAACCTCTAAGCCCCAAGAGTGTCCACCCTTATGTCTCATCCAGCTGTGGGTCTAGATATGGTCAATCCAGGTTGTATCACAGCCTCTGAACGAATTTTGTAAGAATTTCTCTCTCTTTCACTGTCTTTGTTTTACGGGTTTTTAAAAGTAATTTATTTTTATAATGGGGTTTAGCTGCTTTTCACGGATGTGTTTATGCGGCTTTACACCCACTTGACTCACTTCCAGACAGATATCAATACATAGGTTTTAAGATTCTTACTAGTTTCATATATTCTTGTGCGGTGAATAGGGGGTGTTGAGTCCAGTTCACTGAGCAAGAAGTAGGTCTTGTGTATTACATATTGGGTGTATGGAACGGTATCTGAGCGAATTTGAAACCCTTGTTTTATGCATCACCCCACCTCACCTTTCCCGTTAAGCAGCCATAGTGTGTTTTCTAAACGTGTGACTCTGTTCTGTTTTGTAATTCAGTTCAAGTGTAGCGGTTTTTACATTCCCTCTATAAGTGATAGCTTATGATAAGTGTCTTTTTCTGTGTGACTTATTTCACTTAGAATCGTCGTACCTAAATCCACTCATCTTGCTTCTTCTAGCCTTATGACATTGATTTCATGTCTGAGTGATATTCCATTGTACATAAGGACCACAACTTCTTTATCCATTTTTCTCTTTCCTGGGATATTTAAGGTGTCATGAAGTGGAGGTTCTTGTCAACAGAGCAGCCCTAAACTTTGGGGTGCCTGTGTCTTGCTGATTTTTAGTTTTCCCAATTTATACGCCCATGAGTGGACGTGCCCTATGCTCCATAAGCTGTGTTTTTTCGATGTTTCAGGACACACCGTACACTTCTCCAGAGTGGCTGTTGGCAATTTACATCCCGCCCATCAGCGTAGCAAGGCTGCCATTTCTCCATGGCCTGTCCTGCATTTCTGGTTTTGACACTTTTTGCAGCATGACCCTTTTGACCGATGGGAAGCGAAACTTCTTTGTAGCGCTGATTTGCCTTTCCAGGTTGCTTGGTTGGCCAAAAAGGGCGTATGCGTTTTTTCCTGAATATATTCAGGAAAAAACGCATACGCCCTTTTTGGCCAAGGGCATCATTGTCGACGTTTTGCTGCTTTTCATGTGCTTTAAAGGCGACTCGAATCTACCTCCTGAAATCTGTTTCCTGCAATTCTGCCTTGCTTTCAAATCCTCTTCGTTGCCTTCCGTCAATATATCTGTGGTTGACAGTTATCATTTATAACTCTGCGGGTTTGTGAATTGCAGTGTCCCTGAGCTCCATTTTTCAACTCGCTTTTTTGGGAGCTGGCCGCGAAAGCTAGGGATTGCCTCAGGCCCTATTCTGGTTCCTGGCAGCAGGCTGAGCCTGTGGTTAATTCTTCTTCCTGATGGGTAAATAGAGTGACCTGTGCCTGTCCCAACACCTAGATCTAGTCTCTCATTGGTTGCTCCTCTTCCCGTTCATCCTCAGGACAAATTGCAACCTGTAGGGAACAGGAGCTTAACGGTGCTGATTCTCCAAGTAGGGAGATTGCTAGTAAAGTAGCTGGAAAGGCGAACCCTAGCACAAGGAGATGAGAAATGGGGTGCGTTTTAGAAACCTTTCAAAATCACACGGTGTACCATCTTCTGGGTTTCTCATGCATGTTTTCGATGTAGCAAGATGCCCTTGAACCTGGAGATTTGGGACCCATGGGATGGGTACCACGCAGTATTACTTTAAAGGGTCTGAGTTTGCTCACCCAACCTCACCCAACCTCTCAGCCCCAAGAGTGTCCACCCTTATGTCTCATCCAGGTTTGGGTCGAGATATAGTCAATCCAGGTTGCATCACAGCCCCTGAATGAATTTTGTAAGAATTTCTCTGTCTTTCACTGTCTTTGTTTTACGGGTTTTTAAAAGTAATTTATTTTTATAATGGGGTTTAGCTGCTTTTCACGGCTGTGTTTATGCGGCTTTACACCCACTTGGCTCACTTCCAGAGAGATATCAATACATAGGTTTTACGATTCTTACTAGTCAGATATATTCTTGTGCGGTGAATAGGGGGTGTTGAGTCCACTTCACTGAGCAAGGAGTAGGCCTTGTCTATTACATATTGGGTGTATGGAACGGTATCTGAGCGAATTTGAAACCCTTGTTTTATGCATCACCCCACCTCACCTTTCCCGTTAAGCAGCCATAGTGTGTTTTCTAAACGTGTGACTCTGTTCTCTTTTGTAATTCAGTTCAAGTGTTGCGGTTTTTACATTCCCTCTATAAGTGATAGCTTATGATAAGGGTCTTTTTCTGTGTGACTTATTTCACTTAGAATCGTCATACCTAAATCCACTCATCTTGCTTCTACTACCCTTATGACATTGATTTCATGTCTGAGTGATATTCCTTTGTACATAAGGAACACAATTTCTTTATCCATTTTTTTCTTTCCTGGGATATTTAAGGTGTCATGAAGTGGAGGTTCTTGTCAACAGAGCAGCCCTAAACATTGGGGTGCCTGTGTCTTGCTGATTTTTAGTTTTCCCAATTTATACGCCCATGAGTGCACGTGCCCTATGCTCCCTAAGCTGTTTTTTCGATGTTTCAGGACACACCGTACACTTCTCCAGAAAGGCTGTTGGCAATTTACATCCCGCCCATCAGCGTAGCAAGGCTGCCATTTCTCCATGGCCTGTCCTGCATTTCTCGTTTTGACACTTTTTGCAGCATGGCCCTTTTGACCGATGGGAAGCGAGACTTCTTTGTAGTGCTGATTTGCCTTTCCAGGTTGCTTGGTTGGCCAAAAAGGGCGTATGCGTTTTTTCCTGAATATATTCAGGAAAAAACGCATACGCCCTTTTTGGCCAAGGGCATCACTGTCGACGTTTTGCCACTTTTCATGTGCTTTAAAGGCGATTCGAATCTACCTCCTGAAACCTGTTTCCTGCAATTCTGCCTTGCTTTCAAATCCTCTTCGTTGCCTACCCTCCATATATTTGTGGACGAGAGTTATCATTTATAACTCAGCAGGTTTGTGAATTGCAGTGACCCTGAGCTCCATTTTTCAACTGTTTTTTTGGGAGCTGGCCACAAAAGCACGGGATTGCCTCAGGCCCTATTCTGGTTCCCGGGGGCAGGCTGAGCCTGTGGTTAATTCTTCTTCCTGATGGGAAAATAGAGTGACCTCTGCCTGTCCCAACACCTAGATCTAGTCTCTCATTGGTTGCCCCTCTTCCCGTTCATCCTCAGGACATATTGCAACCTGTAGGGAACAGGAGCTTAAAGGTGCTGATTCTCCAAGTAGGGAGATTGCTAGTAAAGAAGCTGGAAAGGCGAACCCTAGCACAAGGAGATGAGAAATGGGGTGCGTTTTAGAAACCTTTCAAAATCACACAGTGTACCATCTTCTGGGTTTCTCATGCATGTTTTCGATGTAGGAAGATGCCCTTGAACCTGGAGATTTGGGACCCATGTGATGGGTACCACGCAGTATTACTTTAAAGGGTCTGAGTTTGCTCACCCAACCTCACCCAACCTCTCAGCCCCAAGAGTGTCCACCCTTATGTCTCATCCAGGTGTGGGTCTAGATATGGTCAATCCAGGTTGCATCACAGCCCCTGAACGAATTTTGTAAGAATTTCTCTCTCTTTCACTGTCTTTGTTTTACGGGTTTTTAAAAGTAATTTATTTTTATAATGGGGTTTAGCTGCTTTTCACGGCTGTGTTTATGCGGCTTTATACCCACTTGGCTCACTTCCAGAGAGATATCAATACATAGGTTTTACGATTCTTACTAGTCAGATATATTCTTTTGCGGTGAATAGGGGGTGTTGAGTCCAGTTCACTGAGCAAGGAGTAGGTCTTGTCTACTACATATTGGGTGTATGGAACGGTATCTGAGCGAATTTGAAACCCTTGTTTTATACATCACCCCACCTCACCTTTCCCGTTAAGCAGCCATAGTGTGTTTTCTAAACGTGTGACTCTGTTCTGTTTTGTAATTCAGTTCAAGTGTAGCGGTTTTTACATTCCCTCTATAAGTGATAGCTTATGATAAGTGTCTTTTTCTGTGTGACTTATTTCACTTAGAATCGTCATACCTAAATCCACTCATCTTGCTTCTACTAGCCTTATGACATTGATTTCATGTCTGAGTGATATTCCTTTGTACATAAGGACCACAACTTCTTTATCCATTTTTCTCTTTCCTGGGATATTTAAGGTGTCATGAAGTGGAGGTTCTTGTCAACAGAGCAGCCCTAAACTTTGGGGTGCCTGTGTCTTGCTGATTTTTAGTTTTCCCAATTTATACTCCCATGAGTGGACGTGCCCTATGCTCCATAAGCTGTGTTTTTTCGATGTTTCAGGACACACCGTACACTTCTCCAGAGTGGCTGTTGGCAATTTATATCCCGCCCATCAGCGTAGCAAGGCTGCCATTTCTCCATGGCCTGTCCTGCATTTCTCGTTTTGACACTTTTTGCAGCATGGCCCTTTTAGCCGATGGGAAGCGAGACTTCTTTGTAGCGCTGATTTGCCTTTCCAGGTTGCTTGGTTGGCCAAAAAGGGCGTATGCGTTTTTTCCTGAATATATTCAGGAAAAAACGCATACGCCCTTTTTGGCCAAGGGCATCACTGTCGACGTTTTGCCACTTTTCATGTGCTTTAAAGGCGATTTGAATCTACCTCCTGAAACCTGTTTCCTGCAATTCTGCCTTGCTTTCAAATCCTCTTCGTTGCCTTCCCTCAATATATTTGTGGACGAGAGTTATCATTTATAACTCAGCAGGTTTGTGAATTTCAGTGCCCCTGAGCTCCATTTTTCAACTGTCTTTTTTGGGAGCTGGCCGCAAAAGCACGGGATTGCCTCAGGCCCTATTCTGGTTCCCGGCGGCAGGCTGAGCCTGTGTTTAATTCTTCTTCCTGATGGGAAAATAGAGTGACCTGTGCCTGTTCCAACACCTAGATGTAGTCTCTCATTGGTTGCCCCTCTTCCCGTTCATCCTCAGGACAAATTGCAACCTGTAGGGAACAGGAGCTTAAAGGTGCTGATTCTCCAAGTAGGGAGATTGCTAGTAAAGTAGCTGGAAATGCGAACCCGAGCACAAGGAGATGAGAAATGAGGTGCGTTTTAGAAACCTTTCAAAATCACACGGTGTACCATCTTCTGGGTTTCTCATGCATGTTTTCGATGTAGGAAGATGCCCTTGAACCTGGAGATTTGGGACCCATGGGATGGGTACCACACAGTATTACTTTAAAGGGTCTGCATTTGCTCACCCAACCTCACCCAACCTCTAAGCCCCAAGAGTGTCCACCCTTATGTCTCATCCAGCTGTGGGTCTAGATATGGTCAATCCAGGTTGCATCACAGCCTCTGAACGAATTTTGTAGGAATTTCTCTCTCTTTCACTGTCTTTGTTTTACGGGTTTTTAAAAGTAATTTATTTTTATAATGGGGTTTAGCTGCTTTTCACGGCTGTGTTTATGCGGCTTTACACCCACTTGACTCACTTCCAGACAGATATCAATACATAGGTTTTAAGATTCTTACTAGTCACATATATTCTTGTGCGGTGAATAGGGGGTGTTGAGTCCAGTTCACTGAGCAAGAAGTAGGTCTTGTCTATTACATATTGGGTGTATGGAATGGTATCTGAGCGAATTTGAAACCCTTGTTTTATGCATCACCCCACCTCACCTTTCCCGTTAAGCAGCTATAGTGTGTTTTCTAAACGTGTGACTCTGTTCTGTTTTGTAATTCAGTTCAAGTGTAGCGGTTTTTACATTCCCTCTATAAGTGATAGCTTATGATAAGGGTCTTTTTCTGTGTGACTTATTTCACTTAGAATCGTCATACCTAAGTCCACTCATCTTGCTTCTACTAGCCTTATGACATTGATTTCATGTCTGAGTGATATTCCATTGTACATAAGGACCACAACTTCATTATCCATTTTTCTCTTTCCTGGGATATTTAAGGTGTCATGAAGTGGAGGTTCTTGTCAACAGAGCAGCCCTAAACTTTGGGGTGCCTGTGTCTTGCTGATTTTTAGTTTTCCCAATTTATACTCCCATGAGTGGACGTGCCCTTTGCTCCCTAAGCTGTGTTTTTTCGATGTTTCAGGACACACCGTACACTTCTCCAGAGTGGCTGTTGGCAATTTACATCCCACCCATCAGCGTAGCAAGGCTGCCATTTCTCCATGGCCTGTCCTGCATTTCTGGTTTTGACACTTTTTGCAGCATGACCCTTTTGACCGATGGGAAGCGAGACTTCTTTGTAGCGCTGATTTGCCTTTCCAGGTTGCTTGGTTGGCCAAAAAGGGCGTATGCGTTTTTTCCTGAATATATTCAGGAAAAAACGCATACGCCCTTTTTGGCCAAGGGCATCATTGTCGCCGTTTTGCCGCTTTTCATGTGCTTTAAAGGCGATTCGAATCTACCTCCTGAAATCTGTTTCCTGCAATTCTGCCTTGCTTTCAACTCCTCTTCGTTGCCTTCCCTCAATATATCTGTGGATGACAGTTATCATTTATAACTCTGCGGGTTTGTGAATTGCAGTGTCCCTGAGCTCCATTTTTCAACTGGCTTTTTTGGGAGCTGGCCGCAAAAACGACGGATTGCCTCAGGCCCTATTTTGGTTCCTGGCAGCAGGCTGAGCCTGTGGTTAATTCTTCTTCCTGATGGGAAAATAGAGTGACCTGTGCCTGTCCCAACACCTAGATCTAGTCTCTCATTGGTTGCCCCTCTTCCCGTTCATCCTCAGGACAAATTGCAACCTGTAGGGAACAGGAGCTTAAAGGTGCTGATTCTCCAAGTAGGGAGATTGCTAGTAAAGTAGCTGGAAAGGCGAACCCGAGCACAAGGAGATGAGAAATGGGGTGCGTTTTAGAAACCTTTCAAAATCACACTGTGTACCATCTTCTGGGTTTCTCATGCATGTTTTCGATGTAGGAAGATGCCCTTGAACCTGGAGATTTGGAACCCATGGGATGGGTACCACGCAGTATTACTTTAAAGGGTCTGAGTTTGCTCACACAACCTCACCCAACCTCTCAGCCCCAAGAGTGTCCACCCTTATGTCTCATCCAGGTTTGGGTCGAGATATGGTCAATCCAGGTTGCATCACAGCCCCTGAACGAATTTTGTAAGAATTTCTCTCTCTTTCACTGTCTTTGTTTTACGGGTTTTTAAAAGTAATTTATTTTTATAATGGGGTTTAGCTGCTTTTCACGGCTGTGTTTATGCGGCTTTACACCCACTTGGCTCACTTCCAGACAGATATCAATACATAGGTTTTATGATTCTTACTAGTCAGATATATTCTTGTGCGGTGAATAGGGGGTGTTGAGTCCAGTTCACTGAACAAGGAGTAGGCCTTGTCTATTACATATTGGGTGTATGGAACGGTATCTGAGCGAATTTGAAACCCTTGTTTTATGCCTCACCCCACCTCACCTTTCCCGTTAAGCAGCCATAGTGTGTTTTCTAAACGTGTGACAATGTTCTGTTTTGTAATTCAGTTCAAGTGTAGCGGTTTTTACATTCCCTCTATAAGTGATAGCTTATGATAAGTGTCTTTTTCTGTGTGACTTATTTCACTTAGAATCGTCGTACCTAAATCCACTCATCTTGCTTCTTCTAGCCTTATGACATTGATTTCATGTCTGAGTGATATTCCATTGTACATAAGGACCACAACTTCTTTATCCATTTTTCTCTTTCCTGGGATATTTAAGGTGTCATGAAGTGGAGGTTCTTGTCAACAGAGCAGCCCTAAACTTTGGGGTGCCTGTGTCTTGCTGATTTTTAGTTTTCCCAATTTATACGCCCATGAGTGGACGTGCCCTATGCTCCATAAGCTGTGTTTTCTCGATGTTTCAGGACACACCGTACACTTCTCCAGAGTGGCTGTTGGCAATTTACATCCCGCCCATCAGCGTAGCAAGGCTGCCATTTCTCCATGGCCTGTCCTGCATTTCTGGTTTTGACACTTTTTGCAGCATGACCCTTTTGACCGATGGGAAGCGAAACTTCTTTGTAGCGCTGATTTGCCTTTCCAGGTTGCTTGGTTGGCCAAAAAGGGCGTATGCGTTTTTTCCTGAATATATTCAGGAAAAAACGCATACGCCCTTTTTAGCCAAGGGCATCATTGTCGACGTTTTGCCGCTTTTCATGTGCTTTAAAGGCGACTCGAATCTACCTCCTGAAACCTGTTTCCTGCAATTCTGCCTTGCTTTCAAATCCTCTTCGTTGCCTTCCCTCAATATATTTGTGGACGAGAGTTATCATTTATAACTCAGCAGGTTTGTGAATGGCAGTGCCCCTGAGCTCCATTTTTCAACTGTCTTTTTTGGGAGATGGCCACAAAAGCACGGGATTGCCTCAGGCCCTATTCTGGTTCCCGTCGGCAGGCTGAGCCTGTGTTTAATTCTTCTTCCTGATGGGAAAATAGAGTGACCTGTGCCTGTCCCAACACCTAGATCTAGTCTCTCATTGGTTGCCCCTCTTCCCGTTCATCCTCAGGACAAATTGCAACCTGTAGGGAACAGGAGCTTAAAGGTGCTGATTCTCTAAGTAGGGAGATTGCTAGTAAAGTAGCTGGAAAGGCGAACCCTAGCACAAGGAGATGAGAAATGGGGTGCGTTTTAGAAACCTTTCAAAATCACACGGTGTACCATCTTCTGGGTTTCTCATGCATGTTTTCGATGTAGGAAGATGCCCTTGAACCTGGAGATTTGGGACCCATGGGATGGGTACCACGCAGTATTACTTTAAAGGGTCTGAGTTTGCTCACCCAACCTCACCCAACCTCTCAGCCCCAAGAGTGTCCACCCTTATGTCTCATCCAGGTTTGGGTCGAGATATGGTCAAACCAGGTTGCATCACAGCCCCTGAACGAATTTTGTAAGAATTTCTCTCTCTTTCACTGTCTTTGTTTTACGGGTTTTTAAAAGTAATTTATTTTTATAATGGGGTTTAGCTGCTTTTCACGGCTGTGTTTATGCGGCTTTACACCCACTTGGCTCACTTCCAGAGAGATATCAATACATAGGTTTTACGATTCTTACTAGTCAGATATATTCTTGTGCGTTGAATAGGGGGTGTTGAGTCCACTTCACTGAGCAAGGAGTAGGCCTTGTCTATTACATATTGGGTGTATGGAACGGTATCTGAGCGAATTTGAAACCCTTGTTTTATGCATCACCCCACCTCACCTTTCCCGTTAAGCAGCCATAGTGTGTTTTCTAAACGTGTGACTCTGTTCTCTTTTGTAATTCAGTTCAAGTGTTGTGGTTTTTACATTCCCTCTATAAGTGATAGCTTATGATAAGGGTCTTTTTCTGTGTGACTTATTTCACTTAGAATCGTCATACCTAAATCCACTCATCTTGCTTCTACTAGCCTTATGACATTGATTTCATGTCTGAGTGATATTCCTTTGTACATAAGGACCACAACTTCTTTATCCATTTTTCTCTTTCCTGGGATATTTAAGGTGTCATGAAGTGGAGGTTCTTGTCAACAGAGCAGCCTTAAACTTTGGGGTGCCTGTGTCTTGCTGATTTTTAGTTTTCCCAATTTATACGCCCATGAGTGCACGTGCCCTATGCTCCCTAAGCTGTTTTTTCGATGTTTCAGGACACACCGTACACTTCTCCAGAGTGGCTGTTGGCAATTTACATCCCGCCCATCAGCGTAGCAAGGCTGCCAATTCTCCATGGCCTGTCCTGCATTTCTGGTTTTGACACTTTTTGCAGCAAGGCCCTTTTGACCGATGGGAAGCGAGACTTCTTTGTAGCGCTGATTTGCCTTTCCAGGTTGCTTGGTTGGCCAAAATGGGCGTATGCGTTTTATCCTGAATATATTCAGAAAAAAACGCATACGCCCTTTTTGGCCAAGGGCATCACTGTCGACGTTTTGCCACTTTTCATGTGCTTTAAAGGCGATTCGAATCTACTTCCTGAAACATGTTTCCTGCAATTCTGCCTTGCTTTCAAATCCTCTTCGTTGCCTTCCCTCAGTATATTTGTGGACGAGAGTTATCATTTATAACTCAGCAGGTTTGTGAATTTCAGTGCCCCTGAGCTCCATTTTTCAACTGTCTTTTTTGGGAGCTGGCCGCAAAAGCACGGGATTGCCTCAGGCCCTATTCTGGTTCCCGGCGGCAGGCTGAGCCTGTGTTTAATTCTTCTTCCAGATGGGAAAATAGAGTGACCTGTGCCTGTCCCAACACCTAGATGTAGTCTCTCATTGGTTGCCCCTCTTCCCGTTTATCCTCAGGACAAATTGCAACCTGTAGGGAACAGGAGCTTAAAGGTGCTGATTCTCCAAGTAGGGAGATTGCTAGTAAACTAGCTGGAAAGGCGAACCCGAGCACAAGGAGATGAGAAATGAGGTGCGTTTTAGAAACCTTTCAAAATCACACGGTGTACCATCTTCTGGGTTTCTCATGCATGTTTTCGATGTAGCAAGATGCCCTTGAACCTGGAGATTTGGGACCCATGGGATGGGTACCACAGAGTATTACTTTAAAGGGTCTGCGTTTGCTCACCCAACCTCACCCAACCTCTAAGCCCCAAGAGTGTCCACCCTTATGTCTCATCCAGCTGTGGGTCTAGATATGGTCAATCCAGGTTGCATCACAGCCTCTGAACGAATTTTGTAAGAATTTCTCTCTCTTTCACTGTCTTTGTTTTACGGGTTTTTAAAAGTAATTTATTTTTATAATGGGGTTTAGCTGCTTTTCACGGATGTGTTTATGCGGCTTTACACCCACTTGACTCACTTCCAGACAGATATCAATACATAGGTTTTAAGATTCTTACTAGTTTCATATATTCTTGTGCGGTGAATAGGGGGTGTTGAGTCCAGTTCACTGAGCAAGAAGTAGGTCTTGTGTATTACATATTGGGTGTATGGAACGGTATCTGAGCGAATTTGAAACCCTTGTTTTATGCATCACCCCACCTCACCTTTCCCGTTAAGCAGCCATAGTGTGTTTTCTAAACGTGTGACTCTGTTCTGTTTTGTAATTCAGTTCAAGTGTAGCGGTTTTTACATTCCCTCTATAAGTGATAGCTTATGATAAGTGTCTTTTTCTGTTTGAATTATTTCACTTAGAATCGTCGTACCTAAATCCACTCATCTTGCTTCTTCTAGCCTTATGACATTGATTTCATGTCTGAGTGATATTCCATTGTACATAAGGACCACAACTTCTTTATCCATTTTTCTCTTTCCTGGGATATTTAAGGTGTCATGAAGTGGAGGTTCTTGTCAACAGAGCAGCCCTAAACTTTGGGGTGCCTGTGTCTTGCTGATTTTTATTTTTCCCAATTTATACGCCCATGAGTGGACGTGCCCTATGCTCCATAAGCTGTGTTTTTTCGATGTTTCAGGACACACCGTACACTTCTCCAGAGTGGCTGTTGGCAATTTACATCCCGCCCATCAGCGTAGCAAGGCTGCCATTTCTCCATGGCCTGTCCTGCATTTCTGGTTTTGACACTTTTTGCAGCATGACCCTTTTGACCGATGGGAAGCGAAACTTCTTTGTAGCGCTGATTTGCCTTTCCAGGTTGCTTGGTTGGCCAAAAAGGGCGTATGCGTTTTTTCCTGAATATATTCAGGAAAAAACGCATACGCCCTTTTTGGCCAAGGGCATCATTGTCGACGTTTTGCCGCTTTTCATGTGCTTTAAAGGCGACTCGAATCTACCTCCTGAAATCTGTTTCCTGCAATTCTGCCTTGCTTTCAAGTCCTCTTCGTTGCCTTCCCTCAATATATCTGTGGATGACAGTTATCATTTATAACTCTGCGGGTTTGTGAATTGCAGTGTCCCTGAGCTCCATTTTTCAACTGGCTTTTTTGGGAGCTGGCCGCAAAAACGACGGATTGCCTCAGGCCCTATTTTGGTTCCTGGCAGCAGGCTGAGCCTGTGGTTAATTCTTCTTCCTGATGGGAAAATAGAGTGACCTGTGCCTGTCCCAACACCTAGATCTAGTCTCTCATTGGTTGCCCCTCTTCCCTTTCATCCTCAGGACAAATTGCAACCTGTAGGGAACAGGAGCTTAAAGGTGCTGATTCTCCAAGTAGGGAGATTGCTAGTAAAGTAGCTGGAAAGGCGAACCCGAGCACAAGGAGATGAGAAATGGGGTGCGTTTTAGAAACCTTTCAAAATCACACTGTGTACCATCTTCTGGGTTTCTCATGCATGTTTTCGATGTAGGAAGATGCCCTTGAACCTGGAGATTTGGAACCCATGGGATGGGTACCACGCAGTATTACTTTAAAGGGTCTGAGTTTGCTCACCCAACCTCACCCAACCTCTCAGCCCCAAGAGTGTCCACCCTTATGTCTCATCCAGGTTTGGGTCGAGATATGGTCAATCCAGGTTGCATCACAGCCCCTGAACGAATTTTGTAAGAATTTCTCTCTCTTTCACTGTCTTTGTTTTACGGGTTTTTAAAAGTAATTTATTTTTATAATGGGGTTTAGCTGCTTTTCACGGCTGTGTTTATGCGGCTTTACACCCACTTGGCTCACTTCCAGACAGATATCAATACATAGGTTTTATGATTCTTACTAGTCAGATATATTCTTGTGCGGTGAATAGGGGGTGTTGAGTCCAGTTCACTGAGCAAGGAGTAGGCCTTGTCTATTACATATTGGGTGTATGGAACGGTATCTGAGCGAATTTGAAACCCTTGTTTTATGCCTCACCCCACCTCACCTTTCCCGTTAAGCAGCCATAGTGTGTTTTCTAAACGTGTGACAATGTTCTGTTTTGTAATTCAGTTCAAGTGTAGCGGTTTTTACATTCCCTCTATAAGTGATAGCTTATGATAAGTGTCTTTTTCTGTGTGACTTATTTCACTTAGAATCGTCGTACCTAAATCCACTCATCTTGCTTCTTCTAGCCTTATGACATTGATTTCATGTCTGAGTGATATTCCATTGTACATAAGGACCACAACTTCTTTATCCATTTTTCTCTTTCCTGGGATATTTAAGGTGTCATGAAGTGGAGGTTCTTGTCAACAGAGCAGCCCTAAACTTTGGGGTGCCTGTGTCTTGCTGATTTTTAGTTTTCCCAATTTATACGCCCATGAGTGGACGTGCCCTATGCTCCATAAGCTGTGTTTTTTCGATGTTTCAGGACACACCGTACACTTCTCCAGAGTGGCTGTTGGCAATTTACATCCCGCCCATCAGCGTAGCAAGGCTGCCATTTCTCCATGGCCTGTCCTGCATTTCTGGTTTTGACACTTTTTGCAGCATGACCCTTTTGACCGATGGGAAGCGAAACTTCTTTGTAGCGCTGATTTGCCTTTCCAGGTTGCTTGGTTGGCCAAAAAGGGCGTATGCGTTTTTTCCTGAATATATTCAGGAAAAAACGCATACGCCCTTTTTGGCCAAGGGCATCATTGTCGACGTTTTGCCGCTTTTCATGTGCTTTAAAGGCGACTCGAATCTACCTCCTGAAACCTGTTTCCTGCAATTCTGCCTTGCTTTCAAATCCTCTTCGTTGCCTTCCCTCAATATATTTGTGGACGAGAGTTATCATTTATAACTCAGCAGGTTTGTGAATGGCAGTGCCCCTGAGCTCCATTTTTCAACTGTCTTTTTTGGGAGATGGCCGCAAAAGCACGGGATTGCCTCAGGCCCTATTCTGGTTCCCGTCGGCAGGCTGAGCCTGTGTTTAATTCTTCTTCCTGATGGGAAAATAGAGTGACCTGTGCCTGTCCCAACACCTAGATCTAGTCTCTCATTGGTTGCCCCTCTTCCCGTTCATCCTCAGGACAAATTGCAACCTGTAGGGAACAGGAGCTTAAAGGTGCTGATTCTCTAAGTAGGGAGATTGCTAGTAAAGTAGCTGGAAAGGCGAACCCTAGCACAAGGAGATGAGAAATGGGGTGCGTTTTAGAAACCTTTCAAAATCACACGGTGTACCATCTTCTGGGTTTCTCATGCATGTTTTCGATGTAGGAAGATGCCCTTGAACCTGGAGATTTGGGACCCATGGGATGGGTACCACGCAGTATTACTTTAAAGGGTCTGAGTTTGCTCACCCAACCTCACCCAACCTCTCAGCCCCAAGAGTGTCCACCCTTATGTCTCATCCAGGTTTGGGTCGAGATATGGTCAAACCAGGTTGCATCACAGCCCCTGAACGAATTTTGTAAGAATTTCTCTCTCTTTCACTGTCTTTGTTTTACGGGTTTTTAAAAGTAATTTATTTTTATAATGGGGTTTAGCTGCTTTTCACGGCTGTGTTTATGCGGCTTTACACCCACTTGGCTCACTTCCAGAGAGATATCAATACATAGGTTTTACGATTCTTACTAGTCAGATATATTCTTGTGCGTTGAATAGGGGGTGTTGAGTCCACTTCACTGAGCAAGGAGTAGGCCTTGTCTATTACATATTGGGTGTATGGAACGGTATCTGAGCGAATTTGAAACCCTTGTTTTATGCATCACCCCACCTCACCTTTCCCGTTAAGCAGCCATAGTGTGTTTTCTAAACGTGTGACTCTGTTCTCTTTTGTAATTCAGTTCAAGTGTTGTGGTTTTTACATTCCCTCTATAAGTGATAGCTTATGATAAGGGTCTTTTTCTGTGTGACTTATTTCACTTAGAATCGTCATACCTAAATCCACTCATCTTGCTTCTACTAGCCTTATGACATTGATTTCATGTCTGAGTGATATTCCTTTGTACATAAGGACCACAACTTCTTTATCCATTTTTCTCTTTCCTGGGATATTTAAGGTGTCATGAAGTGGAGGTTCTTGTCAACAGAGCAGCCTTAAACTTTGGGGTGCCTGTGTCTTGCTGATTTTTAGTTTTCCCAATTTATACGCCCATGAGTGCACGTGCCCTATGCTCCCTAAGCTGTTTTTTCGATGTTTCAGGACACACCGTACACTTCTCCAGAGTGGCTGTTGGCAATTTACATCCCGCCCATCAGCGTAGCAAGGCTGCCAATTCTCCATGGCCTGTCCTGCATTTCTGGTTTTGACAGTTTTTGCAGCAAGGCCCTTTTGACCGATGGGAAGCGAGACTTCTTTGTAGCGCTGATTTGCCTTTCCAGGTTGCTTGGTTGGCCAAAATGGGCGTATGCGTTTTATCCTGAATATATTCAGAAAAAAACGCATACGCCCTTTTTGGCCAAGGGCATCACTGTCGACGTTTTGCCACTTTTCATGTGCTTTAAAGGCGATTCGAATCTACTTCCTGAAACATGTTTCCTGCAATTCTGCCTTGCTTTCAAATCCTCTTCGTTGCCTTCCCTCAATATATTTGTGGACGAGAGTTATCATTTATAACTCAGCAGGTTTGTGAATTTCAGTGCCCCTGAGCTCCATTTTTCAACTGTCTTTTTTGGGAGCTGGCCGCAAAAGCACGGGATTGCCTCAGGCCCTATTCTGGTTCCCGGCGGCAGGCTGAGCCTGTGTTTAATTCTTCTTCCAGATGGGAAAATAGAGTGACCTGTGCCTGTCCCAACACCTAGATGTAGTCTCTCATTGGTTGCCCCTCTTCCCGTTTATCCTCAGGACAAATTGCAACCTGTAGGGAACAGGAGCTTAAAGGTGCTGATTCTCCAAGTAGGGAGATTGCTAGTAAACTAGCTGGAAAGGCGAACCCGAGCACAAGGAGATGAGAAATGAGGTGCGTTTTAGAAACCTTTCAAAATCACACGGTGTACCATCTTCTGGGTTTCTCATGCATGTTTTCGATGTAGCAAGATGCCCTTGAACCTGGAGATTTGGGACCCATGGGATGTGTACCACAGAGTATTACTTTAAAGGGTCTGCGTTTGCTCACCCAACCTCACCCAACCTCTAAGCCCCAAGAGTGTCCACCCTTATGTCTCATCCAGCTGTGGGTCTAGATATGGTCAATCCAGGTTGCATCACAGCCTCTGAACGAATTTTGTAAGAATTTCTCTCTCTTTCACTGTCTTTGTTTTACGGGTTTTTAAAAGTAATTTATTTTTATAATGGGGTTTAGCTGCTTTTCACGGATGTGTTTATGCGGCTTTACACCCACTTGACTCACTTCCAGACAGATATCAATACATAGGTTTTAAGATTCTTACTAGTTTCATATATTCTTGTGCGGTGAATAGGGGGTGTTGAGTCCAGTTCACTGAGCAAGAAGTAGGTCTTGTGTATTACATATTGGGTGTATGGAACGGTATCTGAGCGAATTTGAAACCCTTGTTTTATGCATCACCCCACCTCACCTTTCCCGTTAAGCAGCCATAGTGTGTTTTCTAAACGTGTGACTCTGTTCTGTTTTGTAATTCAGTTCAAGTGTAGCGGTTTTTACATTCCCTCTATAAGTGATAGCTTATGATAAGTGTCTTTTTCTGTTTGAATTATTTCACTTAGAATCGTCGTACCTAAATCCACTCATCTTGCTTCTTCTAGCCTTATGACATTGATTTCATGTCTGAGTGATATTCCATTGTACATAAGGACCACAACTTCTTTATCCATTTTTCTCTTTCCTGGGATATTTAAGGTGTCATGAAGTGGAGGTTCTTGTCAACAGAGCAGCCCTAAACTTTGGGGTGCCTGTGTCTTGCTGATTTTTATTTTTCCCAATTTATACGCCCATGATTGGACGTGCCCTATGCTCCATAAGCTGTGTTTTTTCGATGTTTCAGGACACACCGTACACTTCTCCAGAGTGGCTGTTGGCAATTTACATCCCGCCCATCAGCGTAGCAAGGCTGCCATTTCTCCATGGCCTGTCCTGCATTTCTGGTTTTGACACTTTTTGCAGCATGACCCTTTTGACCGATGGGAAGCGAAACTTCTTTGTAGCGCTGATTTGCCTTTCCAGGTTGCTTGGTTGGCCAAAAAGGGCGTATGCGTTTTTTCCTGAATATATTCAGGAAAAAACGCATACGCCCTTTTTGGCCAAGGGCATCATTGTCGACGTTTTGCCGCTTTTCATGTGCTTTAAAGGCGACTCGAATCTACCTCCTGAAATCTGTTTCCTGCAATTCTGCCTTGCTTTCAAGTCCTCTTCGTTGCCTTCCCTCAATATATCTGTGGATGACAGTTATCATTTATAACTCTGCGGGTTTGTGAATTGCAGTGTCCCTGAGCTCCATTTTTCAACTGGCTTTTTTGGGAGCTGGCCGCAAAAACGACGGATTGCCTCAGGCCCTATTTTGGTTCCTGGCAGCAGGCTGAGCCTGTGGTTAATTCTTCTTCCTGATGGGAAAATAGAGTGACCTGTGCCTGTCCCAACACCTAGATCTAGTCTCTCATTGGTTGCCCCTCTTCCCTTTCATCCTCAGGACAAATTGCAACCTGTAGGGAACAGGAGCTTAAAGGTGCTGATTCTCCAAGTAGGGAGATTGCTAGTAAAGTAGCTGGAAAGGCGAACCCGAGCACAAGGAGATGAGAAATGGGGTGCGTTTTAGAAACCTTTCAAAATCACACTGTGTACCATCTTCTGGGTTTCTCATGCATGTTTTCGATGTAGGAAGATGCCCTTGAACCTGGAGATTTGGAACCCATGGGATGGGTACCACGCAGTATTACTTTAAAGGGTCTGAGTTTGCTCACCCAACCTCACCCAACCTCTCAGCCCCAAGAGTGTCCACCCTTATGTCTCATCCAGCTTTGGGTCGAGATATGGTCAATCCAGGTTGCATCACAGCCCCTGAACGAATTTTGTAAGAATTTCTCTCTCTTTCACTGTCTTTGTTTTACGGGTTTTTAAAAGTAATTTATTTTTATAATGGGGTTTAGCTGCTTTTCACGGCTGTGTTTATGCGGCTTTACACCCACTTGGCTCACTTCCAGACAGATATCAATACATAGGTTTTATGATTCTTACTAGTCAGATATATTCTTGTGCGGTGAATAGGGGGTGTTGAGTCCAGTTCACTGAGCAAGGAGTAGGCCTTGTCTATTACATATTGGGTGTATGGAACGGTATCTGAGCGAATTTGAAACCCTTGTTTTATGCCTCACCCCACCTCACCTTTCCCGTTAAGCAGCCATAGTGTGTTTTCTAAACGTGTGACAATGTTCTGTTTTGTAATTCAGTTCAAGTGTAGCGGTTTTTACATTCCCTCTATAAGTGATAGCTTATGATAAGTGTCTTTTTCTGTGTGACTTATTTCACTTAGAATCGTCGTACCTAAATCCACTCATCTTGCTTCTTCTAGCCTTATGACATTGATTTCATGTCTGAGTGATATTCCATTGTACATAAGGACCACAACTTCTTTATCCATTTTTCTCTTTCCTGGGATATTTAAGGTGTCATGAAGTGGAGGTTCTTGTCAACAGAGCAGCCCTAAACTTTGGGGTGCCTGTGTCTTGCTGATTTTTAGTTTTCCCAATTTATACGCCCATGAGTGGACGTGCCCTATGCTCCATAAGCTGTGTTTTTTCGATGTTTCAGGACACACCGTACACTTCTCCAGAGTGGCTGTTGGCAATTTACATCCCGCCCATCAGCGTAGCAAGGCTGCCATTTCTCCATGGCCTGTCCTGCATTTCTGGTTTTGACACTTTTTGCAGCATGACCCTTTTGACCGATGGGAAGCGAAACTTCTTTGTAGCGCTGATTTGCCTTTCCAGGTTGCTTGGTTGGCCAAAAAGGGCGTATGCGTTTTTTCCTGAATATATTCAGGAAAAAACGCATACGCCCTTTTTGGCCAAGGGCATCATTGTCGACGTTTTGCCGCTTTTCATGTGCTTTAAAGGCGACTCGAATCTACCTCCTGAAACCTGTTTCCTGCAATTCTGCCTTGCTTTCAAATCCTCTTCGTTGCCTTCCCTCAATATATTTGTGGACGAGAGTTATCATTTATAACTCAGCAGGTTTGTGAATGGCAGTGCCCCTGAGCTCCATTTTTCAACTGTCTTTTTTGGGAGATGGCCGCAAAAGCACGGGATTGCCTCAGGCCCTATTCTGCTTCTGGGCGGCAGGCTGAGCCTGTGGTTAATTCTTCTTCCTGATGGGAAAATAGAGTGACCTGTGCCTGTCCCAACACCTAGATCTAGTCTCTCATTGGTTGCCCCTCTTCCCGTTCATCCTTAGGACAAATTGCAACATGTAGGAAACAGGAGCTTAAAGGTGCTGATTCTCCAAGTAGGGAGATTGCTAGTAAAGTAGCTGGAAAGGCGAACCCGAGCACAAGGAGATGAGAAATGAGGTGCGAATTAGAAACCTTTCAAAATCACACGGTGTACCATCTTCTGGGTTTCTCATGCATGTTTTCGATGTAGGAAGATGCCCTTGAACCTGGAGATTTGGGACCCATGGGATGGGTACCACGCAGTATTACTTTAAAGGGTCTGAGTTTGCTCACCCAACCTCACCCAACCTCTCAGCCCCAAGAGTGTCCACCCTTATGTCTCATCCAGGTTTGGGTCGAGATATGGTCAATCCAGGTTGCATCACAGCCCCTGAACGAATTTTGTAAGAATTTCTCTCTCTTTCACTGTCTTTGTTTTACGGGTTTTTAAAAGTAATTTATTTTTATAATGGGGTTTAGCTGCTTTTCACGGCTGTGTTTATGCGGCTTTACACCCACTTGGCTCACTTCCAGAGAGATATCAATACATAGGTTTTACGATTCTTACTAGTCAGATATATTCTTGTGCGGTGAATAGGGGGTGTTGAGTCCACTTCACTGAGCAAGGAGTAGGCCTTGTCTATTACATATTGGGTGTATGGAACGGTATCTGAGCGAATTTGAAACCCTTGTTTTATGCATCACCCCACCTCACCTTTCCCGTTAAGCAGCCATAGTGTGTTTTCTAAACGTGTGACTCTGTTCTCTTTTGTAATTCAGTTCAAGTGTTGTGGTTTTTACATTCCCTCTATAAGTGATAGCTTATGATAAGGGTCTTTTTCTGTGTGACTTATTTCACTTAGAATCGTCATACCTAAATCCACTCATCTTGCTTCTACTAGCCTTATGACATTGATTTCATGTCTGAGTGATATTCCTTTGTACATAAGGACCACAACTTCTTTATCCATTTTTCTCTTTCCTGGGATATTTAAGGTGTCATGAAGTGGAGGTTCTTGTCAACAGAGCAGCCTTAAACTTTGGGGTGCCTGTGTCTTGCTGATTTTTAGTTTTCCCAATTTATACGCCCATGAGTGCACGTGCCCTATGCTCCCTAAGCTGTTTTTTCGATGTTTCAGGACACACCGTACACTTCTCCAGAGTGGCTGTTGGCAATTTACATCCCGACCATCAGCGTAGCAAGGCTGCCAATTCTCCATGGCCTGTCCTGCATTTCTGGTTTTGACACTTTTTGCAGCAAGGCCCTTTTGACCGATGGGAAGCGAGACTTCTTTGTAGCGCTGATTTGCCTTTCCAGGTTGCTTGGTTGGCCAAAATGGGCGTATGCGTTTTATCCTGAATATATTCAGAAAAAAACGCATACGCCCTTTTTGGCCAAGGGCATCACTGTCGACGTTTTGCCACTTTTCATGTGCTTTAAAGGCGATTCGAATCTACCTCCTGAAACATGTTTCCTGCAATTCTGCCTTGCTTTCAAATCCTCTTCGTTGCCTTCCCTCAATATATTTGTGGACGAGAGTTATCATTTATAACTCAGCAGGTTTGTGAATTTCAGTGCCCCTGAGCTCCATTTTTCAACTGTCTTTTTTGGGAGCTGGCCGCAAAAGCACGGGATTGCCTCAGGCCCTATGCTGGTTCCCGGCGGCAGGCTGAGCCTGTGTTTAATTCTTCTTCCAGATGGGAAAATAGAGTGACCTGTGCCTGTCCCAACACCTAGATGTAGTCTCTCATTGGTTGCCCCTCTTCCCGTTCATCCTCAGGACAAATTGCAACCTGTAGGGAACAGGAGCTTAAAGGTGCTGATTCTCCAAGTAGGGAGATTGCTAGTAAAGTAGCTGGAAAGGCGAACCCGAGCACAAGGAGATGAGAAATGAGGTGCGTTTTAGAAACCTTTCAAAATCACACGGTGTACCATCTTCTGGGTTTCTCATGCATGTTTTCGATGTAGCAAGATGCCCTTGAACCTGGAGATTTGGGACCCATGGGATGCGTACCACAGAGTATTACTTTAAAGGGTCTGCGTTAGCTCACCCAACCTCACCCAACCTCTAAGCCCCAAGAGTGTCCACCCTTATGTCTCATCCAGCTGTGGGTCTAGATATGGTCAATCCAGGTTGCATCACAGCCTCTGAACGAATTTTGTAAGAATTTCTCTCTCTTTCACTGTCTTTGTTTTACGGGTTTTTAAAAGTAATTTATTTTTATAATGGGGTTTAGCTGCTTTTCACGGATGTGTTTATGCGGCTTTACACCCACTTGACTCACTTCCAGACAGATATCAATACATAGGTTTTAAGATTCTTACTAGTTTCATATATTCTTGTGCGGTGAATAGGGGGTGTTGAGTCCAGTTCACTGAGCAAGAAGTAGGTCTTGTGTATTACATATTGGGTGTATGGAACGGTATCTGAGCGAATTTGAAACCCTTGTTTTATGCATCACCCCACCTCACCTTTCCCGTTAAGCAGCCATAGTGTGTTTTCTAAACGTGTGACTCTGTTCTGTTTTGTAATTCAGTTCAAGTGTAGCGGTTTTTACATTCCCTCTATAAGTGATAGCTTATGATAAGTGTCTTTTTCTGTTTGAATTATTTCACTTAGAATCGTCGTACCTAAATCCACTCATCTTGCTTCTTCTAGCCTTATGACATTGATTTCATGTCTGAGTGATATTCCATTGTACATAAGGACCACAACTTCTTTATCCATTTTTCTCTTTCCTGGGATATTTAAGGTGTCATGAAGTGGAGGTTCTTGTCAACAGAGCAGCCCTAAACTTTGGGGTGCCTGTGTCTTGCTGATTTTTAGTTTTCCCAATTTATACGCCCATGAGTGGACGTGCCCTATGCTCCATAAGCTGTGTTTTTTCGATGTTTCAGGACACACCGTACACTTCTCCAGAGTGGCTGTTGGCAATTTACATCCCGCCCATCAGCGTAGCAAGGCTGCCATTTCTCCATGGCCTGTCCTGCATTTCTGGTTTTGACACTTTTTGCAGCATGACCCTTTTGACCGATGGGAAGCGAAACTTCTTTGTAGCGCTGATTTGCCTTTCCAGGTTGCTTGGTTGGCCAAAAAGGGCGTATGCGTTTTTTCCTGAATATATTCAGGAAAAAACGCATACGCCCTTTTTGGCCAAGGGCATCATTGTCGACGTTTTGCCGCTTTTCATGTGCTTTAAAGGCGACTCGAATCTACCTCCTGAAATCTGTTTCCTGCAATTCTGCCTTGCTTTCAAATCCTCTTCGTTGCCTTCCGTCAATATATCTGTGGTTGACAGTTATCATTTATAACTCTGCGGGTTTGTGAATTGCAGTGTCCCTGAGCTCCATTTTTCAACTCGCTTTTTTGGGAGCTGGCCGCAAAAGCTAGGGATTGCCTCAGGCCCTATTCTGGTTCCTGGCAGCAGGCTGAGCCTGTGGTTAATTCTTCTTCCTGATGGGTAAATAGAGTGACCTGTGCCTGTCCCAACACCTAGATCTAGTCTCTCATTGGTTGCTCCTCTTCCCGTTCATCCTCAGGACAAATTGCAACCTGTAGGGAACAGGAGCTTAACGGTGCTGATTCTCCAAGTAGGGAGATTGCTAGTAAAGTAGCTGGAAAGGCGAACCCTAGCACAAGGAGATGAGAAATGGGGTGCGTTTTAGAAACCTTTCAAAATCACACGGTGTACCATCTTCTGGGTTTCTCATGCATGTTTTCGATGTAGCAAGATGCCCTTGAACCTGGAGATTTGGGACCCATGGGATGGGTACCACGCAGTATTACTTTAAAGGGTCTGAGTTTGCTCACCCAACCTCACCCAACCTCTCAGCCCCAAGAGTGTCCACCCTTATGTCTCATCCAGGTTTGGGTCGAGATATAGTCAATCCAGGTTGCATCACAGCCCCTGAATGAATTTTGTAAGAATTTCTCTCTCTTTCACTGTCTTTGTTTTACGGGTTTTTAAAAGTAATTTATTTTTATAATGGGGTTTAGCTGCTTTTCACGGCTGTGTTTATGCGGCTTTACACCCACTTGGCTCACTTCCAGAGAGATATCAATACATAGGTTTTACGATTCTTACTAGTCAGATATATTCTTGTGCGGTGAATAGGGGGTGTTGAGTCCACTTCACTGAGCAAGGAGTAGGCCTTGTCTATTACATATTGGGTGTATGGAACGGTATCTGAGCGAATTTGAAACCCTTGTTTTATGCATCACCCCACCTCACCTTTCCCGTTAAGCAGCCATAGTGTGTTTTCTAAACGTGTGACTCTGTTCTCTTTTGTAATTCAGTTCAAGTGTTGCGGTTTTTACATTCCCTCTATAAGTGATAGCTTATGATAAGGGTCTTTTTCTGTGTGACTTATTTCACTTAGAATCGTCATACCTAAATCCACTCATCTTGCTTCTACTAGCCTTATGACATTGATTTCATGTCTCAGTGATATTCCTTTGTACATAAGGAACACAATTTCTTTATCCATTTTTTTCTTTCCTGGGATATTTAAGGTGTCATGAAGTGGAGGTTCTTGTCAACAGAGCAGCCCTAAACATTGGGGTGCCTGTTTCTTGCTGATTTTTAGTTTTCCCAATTTATACGCCCATGAGTGCACGTGCCCTATGCTCCCTAAGCTGTTTTTTCGATGTTTCAGGACACACCGTACACTTCTCCAGAGTGGCTGTTGGCAATTTACATCCCGCCCATCAGCGTAGCAAGGCTGCCATTTCTCCATGGCCTGTCCTGCATTTCTGGTTTTGACACTTTTTGCAGCATGGCCCTTTTGACCAATGGGAAGCGATACTTCTTTGTAGTGCTGATTTGCCTTTCCAGGTTGCTTGGTTGGCCAAAAAGGGCGTATGCGTTTTTTCCTGAATATATTCAGGAAAAAACGCATACGCCCTTTTTGGCCAAGGGCATCACTGTCGACGTTTTGCCACTTTTCATGTGCTTTAAAGGCGATTCGAATCTACCTCCTGAAACCTGTTTCCTGCAATTCTGCCTTGCTTTCAAATCCTCTTCGTTGCCTACCCTCCATATATTTGTGGACGAGAGTTATCATTTATAACTCAGCAGGTTTGTGAATTGCAGTGACCCTGAGCTCCATTTTTCAACTGTTTTTTTGGGAGTTGGCCACAAAAGCACGGGATTGCCTCAGGCCCTATTCTGGTTCCCGGGGGCAGGCTGAGCCTGTGGTTAATTCTTCTTCCTGATGGGAAAATAGAGTGACCTCTGCCTGTCCCAACACCTAGATCTAGTCTCTCATTGGTTGCCCCTCTTCCCGTTCATCCTCAGGACATATTGCAACCTGTAGGGAACAGGAGCTTAAAGGTGCTGATTCTCCAAGTAGGGAGATTGCTAGTAAAGTAGCTGGAAAGGCGAACCCTAGCACAAGGAGATGAGAAATGGGGTGCGTTTTAGAAACCTTTCAAAATCACACAGTGTACCATCTTCTGGGTTTCTCATGCATGTTTTCGATGTAGGAAGATGCCCTTGAACCTGGAGATTTGGGACCCATGTGATGGGTACCACGCAGTATTACTTTAAAGGGTCTGAGTTTGCTCACCCAACCTCACCCAACCTCTCAGCCCCAAGAGTGTCCACCCTTATGTCTCATCCAGGTGTGGGTCTAGATATGGTCAATCCAGGTTGCATCACAGCCCCTGAACGAATTTTGTAAGAATTTCTCTCTCTTTCACTGTCTTTGTTTTACGGGTTTTTAAAAGTAATTTATTTTTATAATGGGGTTTAGCTGCTTTTCACGGCTGTGTTTATGCGGCTTTATACCCACTTGGCTCACTTCCAGAGAGATATCAATACATAGGTTTTACGATTCTTACTAGTCAGATATATTCTTTTGCGGTGAATAGGGGGTGTTGAGTCCAGTTCACTGAGCAAGGAGTAGGTCTTGTCTACTACATATTGGGTGTATGGAACGGTATCTGAGCGAATTTGTAACCCTTGTTTTATACATCACCCCACCTCACCTTTCCCGTTAAGCAGCCATAGTGTGTTTTCTAAACGTGTGACTCTGTTCTGTTTTGTAATTCAGTTCAAGTGTAGCGGTTTTTACATTCCCTCTATAAGTGATAGCTTATGATAAGTGTCTTTTTCTGTTTGAATTATTTCACTTAGAATCGTCGTACCTAAATCCACTCATCTTGCTTCTTCTAGCCTTATGACATTGATTTCATGTCTGAGTGATATTCCATTGTACATAAGGACCACAACTTCTTTATCCATTTTTCTCTTTCCTGGGATATTTAAGGTGTCATGAAGTGGAGGTTCTTGTCAACAGAGCAGCCCTAAACTTTGGGGTGCCTGTGTCTTGCTGATTTTTAGTTTTCCCAATTTATACTCCCATGAGTGGACGTGCCCTATGCTCCATAAGCTGTGTTTTTTCGATGTTTCAGGACACACCGTACACTTCTCCAGAGTGGCTGTTGGCAATTTATATCCCGCCCATCAGCGTAGCAAGGCTGCCATTTCTCCATGGCCTGTCCTGCATTTCTCGTTTTGACACTTTTTGCAGCATGGCCCTTTTAGCCGATGGGAAGCGAGACTTCTTTGTAGCGCTGATTTGCCTTTCCAGGTTGCTTGGTTGGCCAAAAAGGGCGTATGCGTTTTTTCCTGAATATATTCAGGAAAAAACGCATACGCCCTTTTTGGCCAAGGGCATCACTGTCGACGTTTTGCCACTTTTCATGTGCTTTAAAGGCGATTTGAATCTACCTCCTGAAACCTGTTTCCTGCAATTCTGCCTTGCTTTCAAATCCTCTTCGTTGCCTTCCCTCAATATATTTGTGGACGACAGTTATCATTTATAACTCAGCAGGTTTGTGAATTTCAGTGCCCCTGAGCTCCATTTTTCAACTGTCTTTTTTGGGAGCTGGCCGCAAAAGCACGGGATTGCCTCAGGCCCTATTCTGGTTCCCGGCGGCAGGCTGAGCCTGTGTTTAATTCTTCTTCCTGATGGGAAAATAGAGTGACCTGTGCCTGTTCCAACACCTAGATGTAGTCTCTCATTGGTTGCCCCTCTTCCCGTTCATCCTCAGGACAAATTGAAACCTGTAGGGAACAGGAGCTTAAAGGTGCTGATTCTCCAAGTAGGGAGATTGCTAGTAAAGTAGCTGGAAATGCGAACCCGAGCACAAGGAGATGAGAAATGAGGTGCGTTTTAGAAACCTTTCAAAATCACACGGTGTACCATCTTCTGGGTTTCTCATGCATGTTTTCGATGTAGGAAGATGCCCTTGAACCTGGAGATTTGGGACCCATGGGATGGGTACCACACAGTATTACTTTAAAGGGTCTGCATTTGCTCACCCAACCTCACCCAACCTCTAAGCCCCAAGAGTGTCCACCCTTATGTCTCATCCTGCTGTGGGTCTAGATATGGTCAATCCAGGTTGCATCACAGCCTCTGAACGAATTTTGTAAGAATTTCTCTCTCTTTCACTGTCTTTGTTTTACGGGTTTTTAAAAGTAATTTATTTTTATAATGGGGTTTAGCTGCTTTTCACGGCTGTGTTTATGCGGCTTTACACCCACTTGACTCACTTCCAGACAGATATCAATACATAGGTTTTAAGATTCTTACTAGTCACATATATTCTTGTGCGGTGAATAGGGCGTGTTGAGTCCAGTTCACTGAGCAAGAAGTAGGTCTTGTCTATTACATATTGGGTGTATGGAATGGTATCTGAGCGAATTTGAAACCCTTGTTTTATGCATCACCCCACCTCACCTTTCCCGTTAAGCAGCTATAGTGTGTTTTCTAAACGTGTGACTATGTTCTGTTTTGTAATTCAGTTCAAGTGTAGCGGTTTTTACATTCCCTCTATAAGTGATAGCTTATGATAAGGGTCTTTTTCTGTGTGACTTATTTCACTTAGAATCGTCATACCTAAGTCCACTCATCTTGCTTCTACTAGCCTTATGACATTGATTTCATGTCTGAGTGATATTCCATTGTACATAAGGACCACAACTTCATTATCCATTTTTCTCTTTCCTGGGATATTTAAGGTGTCATGAAGTGGAGGTTCTTGTCAACAGAGCAGCCCTAAACTTTGGGGTGCCTGTGTCTTGCTGATTTTTAGTTTTCCCAATTTATACTCCCATGAGTGGACGTGCCCTTTGCTCCCTAAGCTGTGTTTTTTCGATGTTTCAGGACACACCGTACACTTCTCCAGAGTGGCTGTTGGCAATTTACATCCCACCCATCAGCGTAGCAAGGCTGCCATTTCTCCATGGCCTGTCCTGCATTTCTGGTTTTGACACTTTTTGCAGCATGACCCTTTTGACCGATGGGAAGCGAGACTTCTTTGTAGCGCTGATTTGCCTTTCCAGGTTGCTTGGTTGGCCAAAAAGGGCGTATGCGTTTTTTCCTGAATATATTCAGGAAAAAACGCATACGCCCTTTTTGGCCAAGGGCATCATTGTCGCCGTTTTGCCGCTTTTCATGTGCTTTAAAGGCGATTCGAATCTACCTCATGAAACCTGTTTCCTGCAATTCTGCCTTGCTTTCAAGTCCTCTTCGTTGCCTTCCCTCAATATATCTGTGGATGACAGTTATCATTTATAACTCTGCGGGTTTGTGAATTGCAGTGTCCCTGAGCTCCATTTTTCAACTGGCTTTTTTGGGAGCTGGCCGCAAAAACGACGGATTGCCTCAGGCCCTATTTTGGTTCCTGGCAGCAGGCTGAGCCTGTGGTTAATTCTTCTTCCTGATGGGAAAATAGAGTGACCTGTGCCTGTCCCAACACCTAGATCTAGTCTCTCATTGGTTGCCCCTCTTCCCGTTCATCCTCAGGACAAATTGCAACCTGTAGGGAACAGGAGCTTAAAGGTGCTGATTCTCCAAGTAGGGAGATTGCTAGTAAAGTAGCTGGAAAGGCGAACCCGAGCACAAGGAGATGAGAAATGGGGTGCGTTTTAGAAACCTTTCAAAATCACACTGTGTACCATCTTCTGGGTTTCTCATGCATGTTTTCGATGTAGGAAGATGCCCTTGAACCTGGAGATTTGGAACCCATGGGATGGGTACCACGCAGTATTACTTTAAAGGGTCTGAGTTTGCTCACCCAACCTCACCCAACCTCTCAGCCCCAAGAGTGTCCACCCTTATGTCTCATCCAGGTTTGGGTCGAGATATGGTCAATCCAGGTTGCATCACAGCCCCTGAACGAATTTTGTAAGAATTTCTCTCTCTTTCACTGTCTTTGTTTTACGGGTTTTTAAAAGTAATTTATTTTTATAATGGGGTTTAGCTGCTTTTCACGGCTGTGTTTATGCGGCTTTACACCCACTTGGCTCACTTCCAGACAGATATCAATACATAGGTTTTATGATTCTTACTAGTCAGATATATTCTTGTGCGGTGAATAGGGGGTGTTGAGTCCAGTTCACTGAACAAGGAGTAGGCCTTGTCTATTACATATTGGGTGTATGGAACGGTATCTGAGCGAATTTGAAACCCTTGTTTTATGCCTCACCCCACCTCACCTTTCCCGTTAAGCAGCCATAGTGTGTTTTCTAAACGTGTGACAATGTTCTGTTTTGTAATTCAGTTCAAGTGTAGCGGTTTTTACATTCCCTCTATAAGTGATAGCTTATGATAAGTGTCTTTTTCTGTGTGACTTATTTCACTTAGAATCGTCGTACCTAAATCCACTCATCTTGCTTCTTCTAGCCTTATCACATTGATTTCATGTCTGAGTGATATTCCATTGTACATAAGGACCACAACTTCTTTATCCATTTTTCTCTTTCCTGGGATATTTAAGGTGTCATGAAGTGGAGGTTCTTGTCAACAGAGCAGCCCTAAACTTTGGGGTGCCTGTGTCTTGCTGATTTTTAGTTTTCCCAATTTATACGCCCATGAGTGGACGTGCCCTATGCTCCATAAGCTGTGTTTTCTCGATGTTTTAGGACACACCGTACACTTCTCCAGAGTGGCTGTTTTCAATTTACATCCCGCCCATAAGCGTAGCAAGGCTGCCATTTCTCCATGGCCTGTCCTGCATTTCTGGTTTTGACACTTTTTGCAGCATGACCCTTTTGACCGATGGGAAGCGAAACTTCTTTGTAGCGCTGATTTGCCTTTCCAGGTTGCTTGGTTGGCCAAAAAGGGCGTATGCGTTTTTTCCTGAATATATTCAGGAAAAAACGCATACGCCCTTTTTGGCCAAGGGCATCATTGTCGACGTTTTGCCGCTTTTCATGTGCTTTAAAGGCGACTCGAATCTACCTCCTGAAACCTGTTTCCTGCAATTCTGCCTTGCTTTCAAATCCTCTTCGTTGCCTTCCCACAATATATTTGTGGACGAGAGTTATCATTTATAACTCAGCAGGTTTGTGAATGGCAGTGCCCCTGAGCTCCATTTTTCAACTGTCTTTTTTGGGAGATGGCCGCAAAAGCACGGGATTGCCTCAGGCCCTATTCTGGTTCCCGGCGGCAGGCTGAGCCTGTGTTTAATTCTTCTTCCTGATGGGAAAATAGGGTGACCTGTGCCTGTCCCAACACCTAGATCTAGTCTCTCATTGGTTGCCCCTCTTCCCGTTCATCCTCAGGACAAATTGCAACCTGTAGGGAACAGGAGCTTAAAGGTGCTGATTCTCTAAGTAGGGAGATTGCTAGTAAAGTAGCTGGAAAGGCGAACCCTAGCACAAGGAGATGAGAAATGGGGTGCGTTTTAGAAACCTTTCAAAATCACACGGTGTACCATCTTCTGGGTTTCTCATGCATGTTTTCGATGTAGGAAGATGCCCTTGAACCTGGAGATTTGGGACCCATGGGATGGGTACCACGCAGTATTACTTTAAAGGGTCTGAGTTTGCTCACCCAACCTCACCCAACCTCTCAGCCCCAAGAGTGTCCACCCTTATGTCTCATCCAGGTTTGGGTCGAGATATGGTCAAACCAGGTTGCATCACAGCCCCTGAACGAATTTTGTAAGAATTTCTCTCTCTTTCACTGTCTTTGTTTTACGGGTTTTTAAAAGTAATTTATTTTTATAATGGGGTTTAGCTGCTTTTCACGGCTGTGTTTATGCGGCTTTACACCCACTTGGCTCACTTCCAGAGAGATATCAATACATAGGTTTTACGATTCTTACTAGTCAGATATATTCTTGTGCGTTGAATAGGGGGTGTTGAGTCCACTTCACTGAGCAAGGAGTAGGCCTTGTCTATTACATATTGGGTGTATGGAACGGTATCTGAGCGAATTTGAAACCCTTGTTTTATGCATCACCCCACCTCACCTTTCCCGTTAAGCAGCCATAGTGTGTTTTCTAAACGTGTGACTCTGTTCTCTTTTGTAATTCAGTTCAAGTGTTGTGGTTTTTACATTCCCTCTATAAGTGATAGCTTATGATAAGGGTCTTTTTCTGTGTGACTTATTTCACTTAGAATCGTCATACCTAAATCCACTCATCTTGCTTCTACTAGCCTTATGACATTGATTTCATGTCTGAGTGATATTCCTTTGTACATAAGGACCAAAACTTCTTTATCCATTTTTCTCTTTCCTGGGATATTTAAGGTGTCATGAAGTGGAGGTTCTTGTCAACAGAGCAGCCTTAAACTTTGGGGTGCCTGTGTCTTGCTGATTTTTAGTTTTCCCAATTTATACGCCCATGAGTGCACGTGCCCTATGCTCCCTAAGCTGTTTTTTCGATGTTTCAGGACACACCGTACACTTCTCCAGAGTGGCTGTTGGCAATTTACATCCCGCCCATCAGCGTAGCAAGGCTGCCAATTCTCCATGGCCTGTCCTGCATTTCTGGTTTTGACACTTTTTGCAGCAAGGCCCTTTTGACCGATGGGAAGCGAGACTTCTTTGTAGCGCTGATTTGCCTTTCCAGGTTGCTTGGTTGGCCAAAATGGGCGTATGCGTTTTATCCTGAATATATTCAGAAAAAAACGCATACGCCCTTTTTGGCCAAGGGCATCACTGTCGACGTTTTGCCACTTTTTATGTGCTTTAAAGGCGATTCGAATCTACCTCCTGAAACATGTTTCCTGCAATTCTGCCTTGCTTTCAAATCCTCTTCGTTGCCTTCCCTCAATATATTTGTGGACGAGAGTTATCATTTATAACTCAGCAGGTTTGTGAATTTCAGTGCCCCTGAGCTCCATTTTTCAACTGTCTTTTTTGGGACCTGGCCGCAAAAGCACGGGATTGCCTCAGGCCCTATTCTGGTTCCCGGCGGCAGGCTGAGCCTGTGTTTAATTCTTCTTCCAGATGGGAAAATAGAGTGACCTGTGCCTGTCCCAACACCTAGATGTAGTCTCTCATTGGTTGCCCCTCTTCCCGTTTATCCTCAGGACAAATTGCAACCTGTAGGGAACAGGAGCTTAAAGGTGCTGATTCTCCAAGTAGGGAGATTGCTAGTAAACTAGCTGGAAAGGCGAACCCGAGCACAAGGAGATGAGAAATGAGGTGCGTTTTAGAAACCTTTCAAAATCACACGGTGTACCATCTTCTGGGTTTCTCATGCATGTTTTCGATGTAGCAAGATGCCCTTGAACCTGGAGATTTGGGACCCATGGGATGGGTACCACAGAGTATTACTTTAAAGGGTCTGCGTTTGCTCACCCAACCTCACCCAACCTCTAAGCCCCAAGAGTGTCCACCCTTATGTCTCATCCAGCTGTGGGTCTAGATATGGTCAATCCAGGTTGCATCACAGCCTCTGAACGAATTTTGTAAGAATTTCTCTCTCTTTCACTGTCTTTGTTTTACGGGTTTTTAAAAGTAATTTATTTTTATAATGGGGTTTAGCTGCTTTTCACGGATGTGTTTATGCGGCTTTACACCCACTTGACTCACTTCCAGACAGATATCAATACATAGGTTTTAAGATTCTTACTAGTTTCATATATTCTTGTGCGGTGAATAGGGGGTGTTGAGTCCAGTTCACTGAGCAAGAAGTAGGTCTTGTGTATTACATATTGGGTGTATGGAACGGTATCTGAGCGAATTTGAAACCCTTGTTTTATGCATCACCCCACCTCACCTTTCCCGTTAAGCAGCCATAGTGTGTTTTCTAAACGTGTGACTCTGTTCTGTTTTGTAATTCAGTTCAAGTGTAGCGGTTTTTACATTCCCTCTATAAGTGATAGCTTATGATAAGTGTCTTTTTCTGTTTGAATTATTTCACTTAGAATCGTCGTACCTAAATCCACTCATCTTGCTTCTTCTAGCCTTATGACATTGATTTCATGTCTGAGTGATATTCCATTGTACATAAGGACCACAACTTCTTTATCCATTTTTCTCTTTCCTGGGATATTTAAGGTGTCATGAAGTGGAGGTTCTTGTCAACAGAGCAGCCCTAAACTTTGGGGTGCCTGTGTCTTGCTGATTTTTATTTTTCCCAATTTATACGCCCATGAGTGGACGTGCCCTATGCTCCATAAGCTGTGTTTTTTCGATGTTTCAGGACACACCGTACACTTCTCCAGAGTGGCTGTTGGCAATTTACATCCCGCCCATCAGCGTAGCAAGGCTGCCATTTCTCCATGGCCTGTCCTGCATTTCTGGTTTTGACACTTTTTGCAGCATGACCCTTTTGACCGATGGGAAGCGAAACTTCTTTGTAGCGCTGATTTGCCTTTCCAGGTTGCTTGGTTGGCCAAAACGGGCGTATGCGTTTTTTCCTGAATATATTCAGGAAAAAACGCATACGCCCTTTTTGGCCAAGGGCATCATTGTCGACGTTTTGCCGCTTTTCATGTGCTTTAAAGGCGACTCGAATCTACCTCCTGAAATCTGTTTCCTGCAATTCTGCCTTGCTTTCAAATCCTCTTCGTTGCCTTCCGTCAATATATCTGTGGTTGACAGTTATCATTTATAACTCTGCGGGTTTGTGAATTGCAGTGTCCCTGAGCTCCATTTTTCAACTCGCTTTTTTGGGAGCTGGCCGCAAAAGCTAGGGATTGCCTCAGGCCCTATTCTGGTTCCCGGCGGCAGGCTGAGCCTGTGTTTAATTCTTCTTCCAGATGGGAAAATAGAGTGACCTGTGCCTGTCCCAACACCTAGATGTAGTCTCTCATTGGTTGCCCCTCTTCCCGTTCATCCTCAGGACAAATTGCAACCTGTAGGGAACAGGAGCTTAAAGGTGCTGATTCTCCAAGTAGGGAGATTGCTAGTAAAGTAGCTGGAAAGGCGAACCCGAGCACAAGGAGATGAGAAATGAGGTGCGTTTTAGAAACCTTTCAAAATCACACGGTGTACCATCTTCTGGGTTTCTCATGCATGTTTTCGATGTAGCAAGATGCCCTTGAACCTGGAGATTTGGGACCCATGGGATGGGTACCACAGAGTATTACTTTAAAGGGTCTGCGTTTGCTCACCCAACCTCACCCAACCTCTAAGCCCCAAGAGTGTCCACCCTTATGTCTCATCCAGGTTTGGGTCGAGATATGGTCAATCCAGGTTGCATCACAGCCTCTGAACGAATTTTGTAAGAATTTCTCTCTCTTTCACTGTCTTTGTTTTACGGGTTTTTAAAAGTAATTTATTTTTATAATGGGGTTTAGCTGCTTTTCACGGATGTGTTTATGCGGCTTTACACCCACTTGACTCACTTCCAGACAGATATCAATACATAGGTTTTAAGATTCTTACTAGTTTCATATATTCTTGTGCGGTGAATAGGGGGTGTTGAGTCCAGTTCACTGAGCAAGAAGTAGGTCTTGTGTATTACATATTGGGTGTATGGAACGGTATCTGAGCGAATTTGAAACCCTTGTTTTATGGATCACCCCACCTCACCTTTCCCGTTAAGCAGCCATAGTGTGTTTTCTAAACGTGTGACTCTGTTCTGTTTTGTAATTCAGTTCAAGTGTAGCGGTTTTTACATTCCCTCTATAAGTGATAGCTTATGATAAGTGTCTTTTTCTGTTTGAATTATTTCACTTAGAATCGTCGTACCTAAATCCACTCATCTTGCTTCTTCTAGCCTTATGACATTGATTTCATGTCTGAGTGATATTCCATTGTACATAAGGACCACAACTTCTTTATCCATTTTTCTCTTTCCTGGGATATTTAAGGTGTCATGAAGTGGAGGTTCTTGTCAACAGAGCAGCCCTAAACTTTGGGGTGCCTGTGTCTTGCTGATTTTTAGTTTTCCCAATTTATACGCCCATGAGTGGACGTGCCCTATGCTCCATAAGCTGTGTTTTTTCGATGTTTCAGGACACACCGTACACTTCTCCAGAGTGGCTGTTGGCAATTTACATCCCGCCCATCAGCGTAGCAAGGCTGCCATTTCTCCATGGCCTGTCCTGCATTTCTGGTTTTGACACTTTTTGCAGCATGACCCTTTTGACCGATGGGAAGCGAAACTTCTTTGTAGCGCTGATTTGCCTTTCCAGGTTGCTTGGTTGGCCAAAAAGGGCGTATGCGTTTTTTCCTGAATATATTCAGGAAAAAACGCATACGCCCTTTTTGGCCAAGGGCATCATTGTCGACGTTTTGCCGCTTTTCATGTGTTTTAAACGCGATTTGAATATACCTCCTGAAATCTGTTTCCTGCAATTCTGCCTTGCTTTCAAATCCTCTTCGTTGCCTTCCCTCAATATATCTGTGGATGAGAGTTATCATTTATAACTCTGCGGGTTTGTGAATTGCAGTGTCCCTGAGCTCCATTTTTCAACTCGCTTTTTTGGGAGCTGGCCGCAAAAGCTAGGGATTGCCTCAGGCCCTATTCTGGTTCCTGGCAGCAGGCTGAGCCTGTGGTTAATTCTTCTTCCTGATGGGAAAATAGAGTGACCTGTGCCTGTCCCAACACCTAGATCTAGTCTCTCATTGGTTGCTCCTCTTCCCGTTCATCCTCAGGACAAATTGCAACCTGTAGGGAACAGGAGCTTAACGGTGCTGATTCTCCAAGTAGGGAGATTGCTAGTAAAGTAGCTGGAAAGGCGAACCCTAGCACAAGGAGATGAGAAATGGGGTGCGTTTTAGAAACCTTTCAAAATCACACGGTGTACCATCTTCTGGGTTTCTCATGCATGTTTTCGATGTAGCAAGATGCCCTTGAACCTGGAGATTTGGGACCCATGGGATGGGTACCACGCAGTATTACTTTAAAGGGTCTGAGTTTGCTCACCCAACCTCACCCAACCTCTCAGCCCCAAGAGTGTCCACCCTTATTTCTCATCCAGGTTTGGGTCGAGATATAGTCAATCCAGGTTGCATCACAGCCCCTGAATGAATTTTGTAAGAATTTCTCTCTCTTTCACTGTCTTTGTTTTACGGGTTTTTAAAAGTAATTTATTTTTATAATGGGGTTTAGCTGCTTTTCACGGCTGTGTTTATGCGGCTTTACACCCACTTGGCTCACTTCCAGAGAGATATCAATACATAGGTTTTACGATTCTTACTAGTCAGATATATTCTTGTGCGGTGAATAGGGGGCGTTGAGTCCACTTCACTGAGCAAGGAGTAGGCCTTGTCTATTACATATTGGGTGTATGGAACGGTATCTGAGCGAATTTGAAACCCTTGTTTTATGCATCACCCCACCTCACCTTTCCCGTTAAGCAGCCATAGTGTGTTTTCTAAACGTGTGACTCTGTTCTCTTTTGTAATTCAGTTCAAGTGTTGCGGTTTTTACATTCCCTCTATAAGTGATAGCTTATGATAAGGGTCTTTTTCTGTGTGACTTATTTCACTTAGAATCGTCATACCTAAATCCACTCATCTTGCTTCTACTAGCCTTATGACATTGATTTCATGTCTCAGTGATATTCCTTTGTACATAAGGAACACAACTTCTTTATCCATTTTTTTCTTTCCTGGGATATTTAAGGTGTCATGAAGTGGAGGTTCTTGTCAACATAGCAGCCCTAAACATTGGGGTGCCTGTGTCTTGCTGATTTTTAGTTTTCCCAATTTATACGCCCATGAGTGCACGTGCCCTATGCTCCCTAAGCTGTTTTTTCGATGTTTCAGGACACACCGTACACTTCTCCAGAGTGGCTGTTGGCAATTTACATCCCGCCCATCAGCGTAGCAAGGCTGCCATTTCTCCATGGCCTGTCCTGCATTTCTGGTTTTGACACTTTTTGCAGCATGGCCCTTTTGACCGAAGGGAAGCGAGACTTCTTTGTAGTGCTGATTTGCCTTTCCAGGTTGCTTGGTTGGCCAAAAAGGGCGTATGCGTTTTTTCCTGTAAATATTCAGGAAAAAACGCATACGCCCTTTTTGGCCAAGGGCATCACTTTTGACGTTTTGCCACTTTTCATGTGCTTTAAAGGCGATTCGAATCTACCTCCTGAAACCTGTTTCCTGCAATTCTGCCTTGCTTTCAAATCCTCTTCGTTGCCTACCCTCCATATATTTGTGGACGAGAGTTATCATTTATAACTCAGCAGGTTTGTTAATTGCAGTGACCCTGAGCTCCATTTTTCAACTGTTTTTTTGGGAGCTGGCCAAAAAAGCACGGGATTGCCTCAGGCCCTATTCTGGTTCCCGGGGGCAGGCTGAGCCTGTTGTTAATTCTTCTTCCTGATGGGAAAATAGAGTGTCCTCTGCCTGTCCCAACACCTAGATCTAGTCTCTCATTGGTTGCCCCTCTTCCCGTTCATCCTCAGGACAAATTGCAACCTGTAGGGAACAGGAGCTTAAAGGTGCTGATTCTCCAAGTAGGGAGATTGCTAGTAAAGAAGCTGGAAAGGCGAACCCTAGCACAAGGAGATGAGAAATGGGGTGCGTTTTAGAAACCTTTCAAAATCACACAGTGTACCATCTTCTGGGTTTCTCATGCATGTTTTCGATGTAGGAAGATGCCCTTGAACCTGGAGATTTGGGACCCATGTGATGGGTACCACGCAGTATTACTTTAAAGGGTCTGAGTTTGCTCACCCAACCTCACCCAACCTCTCAGCCCCAAGAGTGTCTACCCTTATGTCTCATCCAGGTGTGGGTCTAGATATGGTCAATCCAGGTTGCATCACAGCCCCTGAACGAATTTTGTAAGAATTTCTCTCTCTTTCACTGTCTTTGTTTTATGGGTTTTTAAAAGTAATTTATTTTTATAATGGGGTTTAGCTGCTTTTCACGGCTGTGTTTATGCGGCTTTATACCCACTTGGCTCACTTCCAGAGAGATATCAATACATAGGTTTTACGATTCTTACTAGTCAGATATATTCTTTTGCGGTGAATAGGGGGTGTTGAGTCCAGTTCACTGAGCAAGGAGTAGGTCTTGTCTACTACATATTGGGTGTATGGAACGGTATCTGAGCGAATTTGAAACCCTTGTTTTATACATCACCCCACCTCACCTTTCCCGTTAAGCAGCCATAGTGTGTTTTCTAAACGTGTGACTCTGTTCTGTTTTGTAATTCAGTTCAAGTGTAGCGGTTTTTACATTCCCTCTATAAGTGATAGCTTATGATAAGTGTCTTTTTCTGTGTGACTTATTTCACTTAGAATCGTCATACCTAAATCCACTCATCTTGCTTCTACTAGCCTTATGACATTGATTTCATGTCTGAGTGATATTCCTTTGTACATAAGGACCACAACTTCTTTATCCATTTTTCTCTTTCCTGGGATATTTAAGGTGTCATGAAGTGGAGGTTCTTGTCAACAGAGCAGCCCTAAACTTTGGGGTGCCTGTGTCTTGCTGATTTTTAGTTTTTCCAATTTATACGCCCATGAGTGGACGTGCCCTATGCTCCCTAAGCTGTGTTTTTTCGATGTTTCAGGACACACCGTACACTTCTCCAGAGTGGCTGTTGGCAATTTACATCCCGCCCATCAGCGTAGCAAGGCTGCCATTTCTCCATGGCCTGTCCTGCATTTCTCGTTTTGACACTTTTTGCAGCATGGCCCTTTTAGCCGATGGGAAGTGAGACTTCTTTGTAGCGCTGATTTGCCTTTCCAGGTTGCTTGGTTGGCCAAAAAGGGCGTATGCGTTTTTTCCTGAATATATTCAGGAAAAAACGCATAAGCCCTTTTTGGCCAAGGGCATCACTCTCGACGTTTTGCCACTTTTCATGTGCTTTAAAGGCGATTTGAATCTACCTCCTGAAACCTGTTTCCTGCAATTCTGCCTTGCTTTCAAATCCTCTTCGTTGCCTTCCCTCAATATATTTGTGGACGAGAGTTATCATTTATAACTCAGCAGTTTTGTGAATTTCAGTGCCCCTGAGCTCCATTTTTCAACTGTCTTTTTTGGGAGCTGGCCGCAAAAGCACGGGATTGCCTCAGGCCCTATTCTGGTTCCCGGCGGCAGGCTGAGCCTGTGTTTAATTCTTCTTCCTGATGGGAAAATAGAGTGACCTGTGCCTGTCCCAACACCTAGATGTAGTCTCTCATTGGTTGCCCCTCTTCCCGTTCATCCTCAGGACAAATTGCAACCTGTAGGGAACAGGAGCTTAAAGGTGCTGATTCTCCAAGTAGGGAGATTGCTAGTAAAGTAGCTGGAAATGCGAACCCGAGCACAAGGAGATGAGAAATGAGGTGCGTTTTAGAAACCTTTCAAAATCACACGGTGTACCATCTTCTGGGTTTCTCATGCATGTTTTCGATGTAGGAAGATGCCCTTGAACCTGGAGATTTGGGACCCATGGGATGGGTACCACACAGTATTACTTTAAAGGGTCTGCATTTGCTCACCCAACCTCACCCAACCTCTAAGCCCCAAGAGTGTCCACCCTTATGTCTCATCCAGCTGTGGGTCTAGATATGGTCAATCCAGGTTGCATCACAGCCTCTGAACGAATTTTGTAAGAATTTCTCTCTCTTTCACTGTCTTTGTTTTACGGGTTTTTAAAAGTAATTTATTTTTATAATGGGGTTTAGCTGCTTTTCACGGCTGTGTTTATGCGGCTTTACACCCACTTTACTCACTTCCAGACAGATATCAATACATAGGTTTTAAGATTCTTACTAGTCACATATATTCTTGTGCGGTGAATAGGGGGTGTTGAGTCCAGTTCACTGAGCAAGAAGTAGGTCTTGTCTATTACATATTGGGTGTATGGAATGGTATCTGAGCGAATTTGAAACCCTTGTTTTATGCATCACCCCACCTCACCTTTCCCGTTAAGCAGCTATAGTGTGTTTTCTAAACGTGTGACTCTGTTCTGTTTTGTAATTCAGTTCAAGTGTAGCGGTTTTTACATTCCCTCTATAAGTGATAGCTTATGATAAGGGTCTTTTTCTGTGTGACTTATTTCACTTAGAATCGTCATACCTAAGTCCACTCATCTTGCTTCTACTAGCCTTATGACATTGATTTCATGTCTGAGTGATATTCCATTGTACATAAGGACCACAACTTCATTATCCATTTTTCTCTTTCCTGGGATATTTAAGGTGTCATGAAGTGGAGGTTCTTGTCAACAGAGCAGCCCTAAACTTTGGGGTGCCTGTGTCTTGCTGATTTTTAGTTTTCCCAATTTATACTCCCATGAGTGGACGTGCCCTTTGCTCCCTAAGCTGTGTTTTTTCGATGTTTCAGGACACACCGTACATTTCTCCAGAGTGGCTGTTGGCAATTTACATCCCACCCATCAGCGTAGCAAGGCTGCCATTTCTCCATGGCCTGTACTGCATTTCTGGTTTTGACACTTTTTGCAGCATGACCCTTTTGACCGATGGGAAGCGAGACTTCTTTGTAGCGCTGATTTGCCTTTCCAGGTTGCTTGGTTGGCCAAAAAGGGCGTATGCGTTTTTTCCTGAATATATTCAGGAAAAAACTCATACGCCCTTTTTGGCCAAGGGCATCATTGTCGCCGTTTTGCCGCTTTTCATGTGCTTTAAAGGCGATTCGAATCTACCTCCTGAAATCTGTTTCCTGCAATTCTGCCTTGCTTTCAAGTCCTCTTCGTTGCCTTCCCTCAATATATCTGTGGATGACAGTTATCATTTATAACTCTGCGGGTTTGTGAATTGCAGTGTCCCTGAGCTCCATTTTTCAACTGGCTTTTTTGGGAGTTGGCCGCAAAAACGACGGATTGCCTCAGGCCCTATTTTGGTTCCTGGCAGCAGGCTGAGCCTGTGGTTAATTCTTCTTCCTGTTGGGAAAATAGAGTGACCTGTGCCTGTCCCAACACCTAGATCTAGTCTCTCATTGGTTGCCCCTCTTCCCGTTCATCCTCAGGACAAATTGCAACCTGTAGGGAACAGGAGCTTAAAGGTGCTGATTCTCCAAGTAGGGAGATTGCTAGTAAAGTAGCTGGAAAGGCGAACCAGAGCACAAGGAGATGAGAAATGGGGTGCGTTTTAGAAACCTTTCAAAATCACACTGTGTACCATCTTCTGGGTTTCTCATGCATGTTTTCGATGTAGGAAGATGCCCTTGAACCTGGAGATTTGGTACCCATGAGATGGGTACCACGCAGTATTACTTTAAAGGGTCTGAGTTTGCTCACCCAACCTCACCCAACCTCTCAGCCCCAAGAGTGTCCACCCTTATGTCTCATCCAGGTTTGGGTCGAGATATGGTCAATCCAGGTTGCATCACAGCCCCTGAACGAATTTTGTAAGAATTTCTCTCTCTTTCACTGTCTTTGTTTTACGGGTTTTTAAAAGTAATTTATTTTTATAATGGGGTTTAGCTGCTTTTCACGGCTGTGTTTATGCGGCTTTACACCCACTTGGCTCACTTCCAGACAGATATCAATACATAGGTTTTATGATTCTTACTAGTCAGATATATTCTTGTGCGGTGAATAGGGGGTGTTGAGTCCAGTTCACTGAGCAAGGAGTAGGCCTTGTCTATTACATATTGGGTGTATGGAACGGTATCTGAGCGAATTTGAAACCCTTGTTTTATGCATCACCCCACCTCACCTTTCCCGTTAAGCAGCCATAGTGTGTTTTCTAAACGTGTGACAATGTTCTGTTTTGTAATTCAGTTCAAGTGTAGCGGTTTTTACATTCCCTCTATAAGTGATAGCTTATGATAAGTGTCTTTTTCTGTGTGACTTATTTCACTTAGAATCGTCGTACCTAAATCCACTCATCTTGCTTCTTCTAGCCTTATGACATTGATTTCATGTCTGAATGATATTCCATTGTACATAAGGACCACAACTTCTTTATCCATTTTTCTCTTTCCTGGGATATTTAAGGTGTCATGAAGTGGAGGTTCTTGTCAACAGAGCAGCCCTAAACTTTGGGGTGCCTGTGTCTTGCTGATTTTTAGTTTTCCCAATTTATACGCCCATGAGTGGACGTGCCCTATGCTCCATAAGCTGTGTTTTTTCGATGTTTCAGGACACACCGTACACTTCTCCAGAGTGGCTGTTGGCAATTTACATCCCGCCCATCAGCGTAGCAAGGCTGCCATTTCTCCATGGCCTGTCCTGCATTTCTGGTTTTGACACTTTTTGCAGCATGACCCTTTTGACCGATGGGAAGCGAAACTTCTTTGTAGCGCTGATTTGCCTTTCCAGGTTGCTTGGTTGGCCAAAAAGGGCGTATGCGTTTTTTCCTGAATATATTCAGGAAAAAACGCATACGCCCTTTTTGGCCAAGGGCATCATTGTCGACCTTTTGCCGCTTTTCATGTGCTTTAAAGGCGACTCGAATCTACCTCCTGAAACCTGTTTCCTGCAATTCTGCCTTGCTTTCAAATCCTCTTCGTTGCCTTCCCTCAATATATTTGTGGACGAGAGTTATCATTTATAACTCAGCAGGTTTGTGAATGGCAGTGCCCCTGAGCTCCATTTTTCAACTGTCTTTTTTGGGAGATGGCCTCAAAAGCACGGGATTGCCTCAGGCCCTATTCTGGTTCCCGTCGGCAGGCTGAGCCTGTGTTTAATTCTTCTTCCTGATGGGAAAATAGAGTGACCTGTGCCTGTCCCAACACCTAGATCTAGTCTCTCATTGGTTGCCCCTCTTCCCGTTCATCCTCAGGACAAATTGCAACCTGTAGGGAACAGGAGCTTAAAGGTGCTGATTCTCTAAGTAGGGAGATTGCTAATAAAGTAGCTGGAAAGGCGAACCCTAGCACAAGGAGATGAGAAATGGGGTGCGTTTTAGAAACCTTTCAAAATCACACGGTGTACCATCTTCTGGGTTTCTCATGCATGTTTTCGATGTAGGAAGATGCCCTTGAACCTGGAGATTTGGGACCCATGGGATGGGTACCACGCAGTATTACTTTAAAGGGTCTGAGTTTGCTCACCCAACCTCACCCAACCTCTCAGCCCCAAGAGTGTCCACCCTTATGTCTCATCCAGGTTTGGGTCGAGATATGGTCAACCCAGGTTGCATCACAGCCCCTGAACGAATTTTGTAAGAATTTCTCTCTCTTTCACTGTCTTTGTTTTACGGGTTTTTAAAAGTAATTTATTTTTATAATGGGGTTTAGCTGCTTTTCACGGCTGTGTTTATGCGGCTTTACACCCACTTGGCTCACTTCCAGAGAGATATCAATACATAGGTTTTACGATTCTTACTAATCAGATATATTCTTGTGCGGTGAATAGGGGGTGTTGAGTCCACTTCACTGAGCAAGGAGTAGGCCTTGTCTATTACATATTGGGTGTATGGAACGGTATCTGAGCGAATTTGAAACCCTTGTTTTATGCATCACCCCACCTCACCTTTCCCGTTAAGCAGCCATAGTGTGTTTTCTAAACGTGTGACTCTGTTCTCTTTTGTAATTCAGTTCAAGTGTTGTGGTTTTTACATTCCCTCTATAAGTGATAGCTTATGATAAGGGTCTTTTTCTGTGTGACTTATTTCACTTAGAATCGTCATACCTAAATCCACTCATCTTGCTTCTACTAGCCTTATGACATTGATTTCATGTCTGAGTGATATTCCTTTGTACATAAGGACCACAACTTCTTTATCCATTTTTCTCTTTCCTGGGATATTTAAGGTGTCATGAAGTGGAGGTTCTTGTCAACAGAGCAGCCTTAAACTTTGGGGTGCCTGTGTCTTGCTGATTTTTAGTTTTCCCAATTTATACGCCCATGAGTGCACGTGCCCTATGCTCCCTAAGCTGTTTTTTCGATGTTTCAGGACACACCGTACACTTCTCCAGAGTGGCTGTTGGCAATTTACATCCCGCCCATCAGCGTAGCAAGGCTGCCAATTCTCCATGGCCTGTCCTGCATTTCTGGTTTTGACACTTTTTGCAGCAAGGCCCTTTTGACCGATGGGAAGCGAGACTTCTTTGTAGCGCTGATTTGCCTTTCCAGGTTGCTTGGTTGGCCAAAATGGGCGTATGCGTTTTATCCTGTATATATTCAGAAAAAAACGCATACGCCCTTTTTGGCCAAGGGCATCACTGTCGACGTTTTGCCACTTTTCATGTGCTTTAAAGGCGATTCGAATCTACCTCCTGAAACATGTTTCCTGCAATTCTGCCTTGCTTTCAAATCCTCTTCGTTGCCTTCCCTCAATATATTTGTGGACGAGAGTTATCATTTATAACTCAGCAGGTTTGTGAATTTCAGTGCCCCTGAGCTCCATTTTTCAACTGTCTTTTTTGGGAGCTGGCCGCAAAAGCACGGGATTGCCTCAGGCCCTATTCTGGTTCCCGGCGGCAGGCTGAGCCTGTGTTTAATTCTTCTTCCAGATGGGAAAATAGAGTGACCTGTGCCTGTCCCAACACCTAGATGTAGTCTCTCATTGGTTGCCCCTCTTCCCGTTTATCCTCAGGACAAATTGCAACCTGTAGGGAACAGGAGCTTAAAGGTGCTGATTCTCCAAGTAGGGAGATTGCTAGTAAAGTAGCTGGAAAGGCGAACCCGAGCACAAGGAGATGAGAAATGAGGTGCGTTTTAGAAACCTTTCAAAATCACACGGTGTACCATCTTCTGGGTTTCTCATGCATGTTTTCGATGTAGGAAGATGCCCTTGAACCTGGAGATTTGGGACCCATGGGATGGGTACCACAGAGTATTACTTTAAAGGGTCTGCGTTTGCTCACCCAACCTCACCCAACCTCTAAGCCCCAAGAGTGTCCACCCTTATGTCTCATCCAGCTGTGGGTCTAGATATGGTCAATCCAGGTTGCATCACAGCCTCTGAACGAATTTTGTAAGAATTTCTCTCTCTTTCACTGTCTTTGTTTTACGGGTTTTTAAAAGTAATTTATTTTTATAATGGGGTTTAGCTGCTTTTCACGGATGTGTTTATGCGGCTTTACACCCACTTGACTCACTTCCAGACAGATATCAATACATAGGTTTTAAGATTCTTACTAGTTTCATATATTCTTGTGCGGTGAATAGGGGGTGTTGAGTCCAGTTCACTGAGCAAGAAGTAGGTCTTGTGTATTACATATTGGGTGTATGGAACGGTATCTGAGCGAATTTGAAACCCTTGTTTTATGCATCACCCCACCTCACCTTTCCCGTTAAGCAGCCATAGTGTGTTTTCTAAACGTGTGACTCTGTTCTGTTTTGTAATTCAGTTCAAGTGTAGCGGTTTTTACATTCCCTCTATAAGTGATAGCTTATGATAAGTGTCTTTTTCTGTTTGAATTATTTCACTTAGAATCGTCGTACCTAAATCCACTCATCTTGCTTCTTCTAGCCTTATGACATTGATTTCATGTCTGAGTGATATTCCATTGTACATAAGGACCACAACTTCTTTATCCATTTTTCTCTTTCCTGGGATATTTAAGGTGTCATGAAGTGGAGGTTCTTGTCAACAGAGCAGCCCTAAACTTTGGGGTGCCTGTGTCTTGCTGATTTTTAGTTTTCCCAATTTATACGCCCATGAGTGGACGTGCCCTATGCTCCATAAGCTGTGTTTTTTCGATGTTTCAGGACACACCGTACACTTCTCCAGAGTGGCTGTTGGCAATTTACATCCCGCCCATCAGCGTAGCAAGGCTGCCATTTCTCCATGGCCTGTCCTGCATTTCTGGTTTTGACACTTTTTGCAGCATGACCCTTTTGACCGATGGGAAGCGAAACTTCTTTGTAGCGCTGATTTGCCTTTCCAGGTTGCTTGGTTGGCCAAAAAGGGCGTATGCGTTTTTTCCTGAATATATTCAGGAAAAAACGCATACGCCCTTTTTGGCCAAGGGCATCATTGTCGACGTTTTGCCGCTTTTCATGTGCTTTAAAGGCGACTCGAATCTACCTCCTGAAATCTGTTTCCTGCAATTCTGCCTTGCTTTCAAATCCTCTTCGTTGCCTTCCGTCAATATATCTGTGGTTGACAGTTATCATTTATAACTCTGCGGGTTTGTGAATTGCAGTGTCCCTGAGCTCCATTTTTTAACTCGCTTTTTTGGGAGCTGGCCGCAAAAGCTAGGGATTGCCTCAGGCCCTATTCTGGTTCCTGGCAGCAGGCTGAGCCTGTGGTTAATTCTTCTTCCTGATGGGAAAATAGAGTGACCTGTGCCTGTCCCAACACCTAGATCTAGTCTCTCATTGGTTGCTCCTCTTCCCGTTCATCCTCAGGACAAATTGCAACCTGTAGGGAACAGGAGCTTAAAGGTGCTGATTCTCCAAGTAGGGAGATTGCTAGTAAAGTAGCTGGAAAGGCGAACCCTAGCACAAGGAGATGAGAAATGGGGTGCGTTTTAGAAACCTTTCAAAATCACACGGTGTACCATCTTCTGGGTTTCTCATGCATGTTTTCGATGTAGCAAGATGCCCTTGAACCTGGAGATTTGGGACCCATGGGATGGGTACCACGCAGTATTACTTTAAAGGTTCTGAGTGTGCTCACCCAACCTCACCCAACCTCTCAGCCCCAAGAGTGTCCACCCTTATGTCTCATCCAGGTTTGGGTCGAGATATAGTCAATCCAGGTTGCATCACAGCCCCTGAATGAATTTTGTAAGAATTTCTCTCTCTTTCACTGTCTTTGTTTTACGGGTTTTTAAAAGTAATTTATTTTTATAATGGGGTTTAGCTGCTTTTCACGGCTGTGTTTATGCGGCTTTACACCCACTTGGCTCACTTCCAGAGAGATATCAATACATAGGTTTTACGATTCTTACTAGTCAGATATATTCTTGTGCGGTGAATAGGGGGTGTTGAGTCCACTTCACTGAGCAAGGAGTAGGCCTTGTCTATTACATATTGGGTGTATGGAACGGTATCTGAGCGAATTTGAAACCCTTGTTTTATGCATCACCCCACCTCACCTTTCCCGTTAAGCAGCCATAGTGTGTTTTCTAAACGTGTGACTCTGTTCTCTTTTGTAATTCAGTTCAAGTGTTGCGGTTTTTACATTCCCTCTATAAGTGATAGCTTATGATAAGGGTCTTTTTCTGTGTGACTTATTTCACTTAGAATCGTCATACCTAAATCCACTCATCTTGCTTCTACTAGCCTTATGACATTGATTTCATGTCTCAGTGATATTCCTTTGTACATAAGGAACACAACTTCTTTATCCATTTTTTTCTTTCCTGGGATATTTAAGGTGTCATGAAGTGGAGGTTCTTGTCAACATAGCAGCCCTAAACATTGGGGTGCCTGTGTCTTGCTGATTTTTAGTTTTCCCAATTTATACGCCCATGAGTGCACGTGCCCTATGCTCCCTAAGCTGTTTTTTCGATGTTTCAGGACACACCGTACACTTCTCCAGAGTGGCTGTTGGCAATTTACATCCCGCCCATCAGCGTAGCAAGGCTGCCATTTCTCCATGGCCTGTCCTGCATTTCTGGTTTTGACACTTTTTGCAGCATGGCCCTTTTAGCCGATGGGAAGCGAGACTTCTTTGTAGCGCTGATTTGCCTTTCCAGGTTGCTTGGTTGGCCAAAAAGGGCGTATGCGTTTTTTCCTGAATATATTCAGGAAAAAACACATACGCCCTTTTTGGCCAAGGGCATCACTGTCGACGTTTTGCCACTTTTCATGTGCTTTAAAGGCGATTTGAATCTACCTCCTGAAACCTGTTTCCTGCAATTCTGCCTTGCTTTCAAATCCTCTTCGTTGCCTTCCCTCAATATATTTGTGGACGAGAGTTATCATTTATAACTCAGCAGTTTTGTGAATTTCAGTGCCCCTGAGCTCCATTTTTCAACTGTCTTTTTTGGGAGCTGGCCGCAAAAGCACGGGATTGCCTCAGGCCCTATTCTGGTTCCCGGCGGCAGGCTGAGCCTGTGTTTAATTCTTCTTCCTGATGGGAAAATAGAGTGACCTGTGCCTGTCCCAACACCTAGATGTAGTCTCTCATTGGTTGCCCCTCTTCCCGTTCATCCTCAGGACAAATTGCAACCTGTAGGGAACAGGAGCTTAAAGGTGCTGATTCTCCAAGTAGGGAGATTGCTAGTAAAGTAGCTGGAAATGCGAACCCGAGCACAAGGAGATGAGAAATGAGGTGCGTTTTAGAAACCTTTCAAAATCACACGGTGTACCATCTTCTGGGTTTCTCATGCATGTTTTCGATGTAGGAAGATGCCCTTGAACCTGGAGATTTGGGACCCATGGGATGGGTACCACACAGTATTACTTTAAAGGGTCTGCATTTGCTCACCCAACCTCACCCAACCTCTAAGCCCCAAGAGTGTCCACCCTTATGTCTCATCCAGCTGTGGGTCTAGATATGGTCAATCCAGGTTGCATCACAGCCTCTGAACGAATTTTGTAAGAATTTCTCTCTCTTTCACTGTCTTTGTTTTACGGGTTTTTAAAAGTAATTTATTTTTATAATGGGGTTTAGCTGCTTTTCACGGCTGTGTTTATGCGGCTTTACACCCACTTGACTCACTTCCAGACAGATATCAATACATAGGTTTTAAGATTCTTACTAGTCACATATATTCTTGTGCGGTGAATAGGGGGTGTTGAGTCCAGTTCACTGAGCAAGAAGTAGGTCTTGTCTATTACATATTGGGTGTATGGAATGGTATCTGAGCGAATTTGAAACCCTTGTTTTATGCATCACCCCACCTCACCTTTCCCGTTAAGCAGCTATAGTGTGTTTTCTAAACGTGTGACTCTGTTCTGTTTTGTAATTCAGTTCAAGTGTAGCGGTTTTTACATTCCCTCTATAAGTGATAGCTTATGATAAGGGTCTTTTTCTGTGTGACTTATTTCACTTAGAATCGTCATACCTAAGTCCACTCATCTTGCTTCTACTAGCCTTATGACATTGATTTCATGTCTGAGTGATATTCCATTGTACATAAGGACCACAACTTCATTATCCATTTTTCTCTTTCCTGGGATATTTAAGGTGTCATGAAGTGGAGGTTCTTGTCAACAGAGCAGCCCTAAACTTTGGGGTGCCTGTGTCTTGCTGATTTTTAGTTTTCCCAATTTATACTCCCATGAGTGGACGTGCCCTTTGCTCCCTAAGCTGTGTTTTTTCGATGTTTCAGGACACACCGTACATTTCTCCAGAGTGGCTGTTGGCAATTTACATCCCACCCATCAGCGTAGCAAGGCTGCCATTTCTCCATGGCCTGTCCTGCATTTCTGGTTTTGACACTTTTTGCAGCATGACCCTTTTGACCGATGGGAAGCGAGACTTCTTTGTAGCGCTGATTTGCCTTTCCAGGTTGCTTGGTTGGCCAAAAAGGGCGTATGCGTTTTTTCCTGAATATATTCAGGAAAAAACGCATACGCCCTTTTTGGCCAAGGGCATCATTGTCGCCGTTTTGCCGCTTTTCATGTGCTTTAAAGGCGATTCGAATCTACCTCCTGAAACCTGTTTCCTGCAATTCTGCCTTGCTTTCAAATCCTCTTCGTTGCCTTCCCTCAATATATTTGTGGACGAGAGTTATCATTTATAACTCAGCAGGTTTGTGAATGGCAGTGCCCCTGAGCTCCATTTTTCAACTGTCTTTTTTGGGAGATGGCCGCAAAAGCACGGGATTGCCTCAGGCCCTATTCTGGTTCCCGTCGGCAGGCTGAGCCTGTGTTTTATTCTTCTTCCTGATGGGAAAATAGAGTGACCTGTGCCTGTCCCAACACCTAGATCTAGTCTCTCATTGGTTGCCCCTCTTCCCGTTCATCCTCAGGACAAATTGCAACCTGTAGGGAACAGGAGCTTAAAGGTGCTGATTCTCTAAGTAGGGAGATTGCTAATAAAGTAGCTGGAAAGGCGAACCCTAGCACAAGGAGATGAGAAATGGGGTGCGTTTTAGAAACCTTTCAAAATCACACGGTGTACCATCTTCTGGGTTTCTCATGCATGTTTTCGATGTAGGAAGATGCCCTTGAACCTGGAGATTTGGGACCCATGGGATGGGTACCACGCAGTATTACTTTAAAGGGTCTGAGTTTGCTCACCCAACCTCACCCAAGCTCTCAGCCCCAAGAGTGTCTACCCTTATGTCTCATCCAGGTTTGGGTCGAGATATGGTCAATCCAGGTTGCATCACAGCCCCTGAACGAATTTTGTAAGAATTTCTCTCTCTTTCACTGTCTTTGTTTTACGGGTTTTTAAAAGTAATTTATTTTTATAATGGGGTTTAGCTGCTTTTCACGGATGTGTTTATGCGGCTTTACACCCACTTGACTCACTTCCAGACAGATATCAATACATAGGTTTTAAGATTCTTACTAGTTTCATATATTCTTGTGCGGTGAATAGGAGGTGTTGAGTCCAGTTCACTGAGCAAGAAGTAGGTCTTGTGTATTACATATTGGGTGTATGGAACGGTATCTGAGCGAATTTGAAACCCTTGTTTTATGCATCACCCCACCTCACCTTTCCCGTTAAGCAGCCATAGTGTGTTTTCTAAACGTGTGACTCTGTTCTGTTTTGTAATTCAGTTCAAGTGTAGCGGTTTTTACATTCCCTCTATAAGTGATAGCTTATGATAAGTGTCTTTTTCTGTTTGAATTATTTCACTTAGAATCGTCGTACCTAAATCCACTCATCTTGCTTCTTCTAGCCTTATGACATTGATTTCATGTCTGAGTGATATTCCATTGTACATAAGGACCACAACTTCTTTATCCATTTTTCTCTTTCCTGGGATATTTAAGGTGTCATGAAGTGGAGGTTCTTGTCAACAGAGCAGCCCTAAACTTTGGGGTGCCTGTGTCTTGCTGATTTTTAGTTTTCCCAATTTATACGCCCATGAGTGGACGTGCCCTATGCTCCATAAGCTGTGTTTTTTCGATGTTTCAGGACACACCGTACACTTCTCCAGAGTGGCTGTTGGCAATTTACATCCCGCCCATCAGCGTAGCAAGGCTGCCATTTCTCCATGGCCTGTCCTGCATTTCTGGTTTTGACACTTTTTGCAGCATGACCCTTTTGACCGATGGGAAGCGAAACTTCTTTGTAGCGCTGATTTGCCTTTCCAGGTTGCTTGGTTGGCCAAAAAGGGCGTATGCGTTTTTTCCTGAATATATTCAGGAAAAAACGCATACGCCCTTTTTGGCCAAGGGCATCATTGTCGACGTTTTGCCGCTTTTCATGTGCTTTAAAGGCGACTCGAATCTACCTCCTGAAATCTGTTTCCTGCAATTCTGCCTTGCTTTCAAATCCTCTTCGTTGCCTTCCGTCAATATATCTGTGGTTGACAGTTATCATTTATAACTCTGCGGGTTTGTGAATTGCAGTGTCCCTGAGCTCCATTTTTCAACTCGCTTTTTTGGGAGCTGGCCGCAAAAGCTAGGGATTGCCTCAGGCCCTATTCTGGTTCCTGGCAGCAGGCTGAGCCTGTGGTTAATTCTTCTTCCTGATGGGAAAATAGAGTGACCTGTGCCTGTCCCAACACCTAGATCTAGTCTCTCATTGGTTGCTCCTCTTCCCGTTCATCCTCAGGACAAATTGCAACCTGTAGGGAACAGGAGCTTAAAGGTGCTGATTCTCCAAGTAGGGAGATTGCTAGTAAAGTAGCTGGAAAGGCGAACCCTAGCACAAGGAGATGAGAAATGGGGTGCGTTTTAGAAACCTTTCAAAATCACACGGTGTACCATCTTCTGGGTTTCTCATGCATGTTTTCGATGTAGCAAGATGCCCTTGAACCTGGAGATTTGGGACCCATGGGATGGGTACCACGCAGTATTACTTTAAAGGGTCTGAGTTTGCTCACCCAACCTCACCCAACCTCTCAGCCCCAAGAGTGTCCACCCTTATGTCTCATCCAGGTTTGGGTCGAGATATAGTCAATCCAGGTTGCATCACAGCCCCTGAATGAATTTTGTAAGAATTTCTCTCTCTTTCACTGTCTTTGTTTTACGGGTTTTTAAAAGTAATTTATTTTTATAATGGGGTTTAGCTGCTTTTCACGGCTGTGTTTATGCGGCTTTACACCCACTTGGCTCACTTCCAGAGAGATATCAATACATAGGTTTTACGATTATTACTAGTCAGATATATTCTTGTGCGGTGAATAGGGGGTGTTGAGTCCACTTCACTGAGCAAGGAGTAGGCCTTGTCTATTACATATTGGGTGTATGGAACGGTATCTGAGCGAATTTGAAACCCTTGTTTTATGCATCACCCCACCTCACCTTTCCCGTTAAGCAGCCATAGTGTGTTTTCTAAACGTGTGACTCTGTTCTCTTTTGTAATTCAGTTCAAGTGTTGCGGTTTTTACATTCCCTCTATAAGTGATAGCTTATGATAAGGGTCTTTTTTGTGTGACTTATTTCACTTAGAATCGTCATACCTAAATCCACTCATCTTGCTTCTACTAGCCTTATGACATTGATTTCATGTCTCAGTGATATTCCTTTGTACATAAGGAACACAACTTCTTTATCCATTTTTTTCTTTCCTGGGATATTTAAGGTGTCATGAAGTGGAGGTTCTTGTCAACATAGCAGCCCTAAACATTGGGGTGCCTGTGTCTTGCTGATTTTTAGTTTTCCCAATTTATACGCCCATGAGTGCACGTGCCCTATGCTCCCTAAGCTGTTTTTTCGATGTTTCAGGACACACCGTACACTTCTCCAGAGTGGCTGTTGGCAATTTACATCCCGCCCATCAGCGTAGCAAGGCTGCCATTTCTCCATGGCCTGTCCTGCATTTCTGGTTTTGACACTTTTTGCAGCATGGCCCTTTTAGCCGATGGGAAGCGAGACTTCTTTGTAGCGCTGATTTGCCTTTCCAGGTTGCTTGGTTGGCCAAAAAGGGCGTATGCGTTTTTTCCTGAATATATTCAGGAAAAAACGCATACGCCCTTTTTGGCCAAGGGCATCACTGTCGACGTTTTGCCACTTTTCATGTGCTTTAAAGGCGATTTGAATCTACCTCCTGAAACCTGTTTCCTGCAATTCTGCCTTGCTTTCAAATCCTCTTCTTTGCCTTCCCTCAATATATTTGTGGACGATAGTTATCATTTATAACTCAGCAGGTTTGTGAATTTCAGTGCCCCTGAGCTCCATTTTTCAACTGTCTTTTTTGGGAGCTGGCCGCAAAAGCACGGGATTGCCTCAGGCCCTATTCTGGTTCCCGGCGGCAGGCTGAGCCTGTGTTTAATTCTTCTTCCTGATGGGAAAATAGAGTGACCTGTGCCTGTCCCAACACCTAGATGTAGTCTCTCATTGGTTGCCCCTCTTCCCGTTCATCCTCAGGACAAATTGCAACCTGTAGGGAACAGGAGCTTAAAGGTGCTGATTCTCCAAGTAGGGAGATTGCTAGTAAAGTAGCTGGAAATGCGAACCCGAGCACAAGGAGATGAGAAATGAGGTGCGTTTTAGAAACCTTTCAAAATCACACGGTGTACCATCTTCTGGGTTTCTCATGCATGTTTTCGATGTAGGAAGATGCCCTTGAACCTGGAGATTTGGGACCCATGGGATGGGTACCACACAGTATTACTTTAAAGGGTCTGCATTTGCTCACCCAACCTCACCCAAACTCTAAGCCCCAAGAGTGTCCACCCTTATGTCTCATCCAGCTGTGGGTCTAGATATGGTCAATCCAGGTTGCATCACAGCCTCTGAACGAATTTTGTAAGAATTTCTCTCTCTTTCACTGTCTTTGTTTTACGGGTTTTTAAAAGTAATTTATTTTTATAATGGGGTTTAGCTGCTTTTCACGGCTGTGTTTATGCGGCTTTACACCCACTTTACTCACTTCCAGACAGATATCAATACATAGGTTTTAAGATTCTTACTAGTCACATATATTCTTGTGCGGTGAATAGGGGGTGTTGAGTCCAGTTCACTGAGCAAGAAGTAGGTCTTGTCTATTACATATTGGGTGTATGGAATGGTATCTGAGCGAATTTGAAACCCTTGTTTTATGCATCACCCCACCTCACCTTTCCCGTTAAGCAGCTATAGTGTGTTTTCTAAACGTGTGACTCTGTTCTGTTTTGTAATTCAGTTCAAGTGTAGCGGTTTTTACATTCCCTCTATAAGTGATAGCTTATGATAAGGGTCTTTTTCTGTGTGACTTATTTCACTTAGAATCGTCATACCTAAGTCCACTCATCTTGCTTCTACTAGCCTTATGACATTGATTTCATGTCTGAGTGATATTCCATTGTACATAAGGACCACAACTTCATTATCCATTTTTCTCTTTCCTGGGATATTTAAGGTGTCATGAAGTGGAGGTTCTTGTCAACAGAGCAGCCCTAAACTTTGGGGTGCCTGTGTCTTGCTGATTTTTAGTTTTCCCAATTTATACTCCCATGAGTGGACGTGCCCTTTGCTCCCTAAGCTGTGTTTTTTCGATGTTTCAGGACACACCGTACATTTCTCCAGAGTGGCTGTTGGCAATTTACATCCCACCCATCAGCGTAGCAAGGCTGCCATTTCTCCATGGCCTGTCCTGCATTTCTGGTTTTGACATTTTTGCAGCATGACCCTTTTGACCGATGGGAAGCGAGACTTCTTTGTAGCGCTGATTTGCCTTTCCAGGTTCCTTGGTTGGCCAAAAAGGGCGTATGCGTTTTTTCCTGAATATATTCAGGAAAAAACGCATACGCCCTTTTTGGCCAAGGGCATCATTGTCGCCGTTTTGCCGCTTTTCATGTGCTTTAAAGGCGATTCGAATCTACCTCCTGAAATCTGTTTCCTGCAATTCTGCCTTGCTTTCCAGTCCTCTTCGTTGCCTTCCCTCAATATATCTGTGGATGACAGTTATCATTTATAACTCTGCGGGTTTGTGAATTGCAGTGTCCCTGAGCTCCATTTTTCAACTGGCTTTTTTGGGAGCTGGCCGCAAAAACGACGGATTGCCTCAGGCCCTATTTTGGTTCCTGGCAGCAGGCTGAGCCTGTGGTTAATTCTTCTTCCTGATGGGAAAATAGAGTGACCTGTGCCTGTCCCAACACCTAGATCTAGTCTCTCATTGGTTGCCCCTCTTCCCGTTCATCCTCAGGACAAATTGCAACCTGTAGGGAACAGGAGCTTAAAGGTGCTGATTCTCCAAGTAGGGAGATTGCTAGTAAAGTAGCTGGAAATGCGAACCCGAGCACAAGGAGATGAGAAATGAGGTGCGTTTTAGAAACCTTTCAAAATCACACGGTGTACCATCTTCTGGGTTTCTCATGCATGTTTTCGATGTAGCAAGATGCCCTTGAACCTGGAGATTTGGGACCCATGGGATGGGTACCACGCAGTATTACTTTAAAGGGTCTGAGTTTGCTCACCCAACCTCACCCAACCTCTCAGCCCCAAGAGTGTCCACCCTTATGTCTCATCCAGGTTTGGGTCGAGATATAGTCAATCCAGGTTGCATCACAGCCCCTGAATGAATTTTGTAAGAATTTCTCTCTCTTTCACTGTCTTTGTTTTACGGGTTTTTAAAAGTAATTTATTTTTATAATGGGGTTTAGCTGCTTTTCACGGCTGTGTTTATGCGGCTTTACACCCACTTGGCTCACTTCCAGAGAGATATCAATACATAGGTTTTACGATTCTTACTAGTCAGATATATTCTTGTGCGGTGAATAGGGGGTGTTGAGTCCACTTCACTGAGCAAGGAGTAGGCCTTGTCTATTACATATTGGGTGTATGGAACGGTATCTGAGCGAATTTGAAACCCTTGTTTTATGTATCACCCCACCTCACCTTTCCCGTTAAGCAGCCATAGTGTGTTTTCTAAACGTGTGACTCTGTTCTCTTTTGTAATTCAGATCAAGTGTTGCGGTTTTTACATTCCCTCTATAAGTGATAGCTTATGATAAGGGTCTTTTTCTGTGTGACTTATTTCACTTAGAATCGTCATACCTAAATCCACTCATCTTGCTTCTACTAGCCTTATGACATTGATTTCATGTCTGAGTGATATTCCTTTGTACATAAGGACCACAACTTCTTTATCCATTTTTCTCTTTCCTGGGATATTTAAGGTGTCATGAAGTGGAGGTTCTTGTCAACATAGCAGCCCTAAACATTGGGGTGCCTGTGTCTTGCTGATTTTTAGTTTTCCCAATTTATACGCCCATGAGTGGACGTGCCCTATGCTCCCTAAGCTGTGTTTTCGATGTTTCAGGACACACCGTACACTTCTCCAGAGTGGCTGTTGGCAATTTACATCCCGCCCATCAGCGTAGCAAGGCTGCCATTTCTCCATGGCCTGTCCTGCATTTCTGGTTTTGACACTTTTTGCAGCATGACCCTTTTGACCGATGGGAAGCGAAACTTCTTTGTAGTGCTGATTTGCCTTTCCAGGTTGCTTGGTTGGCCAATAAGGGCGTATGCGTTTTTTCCTGAATATATTCAGGAAAAAACGCATACGCCCTTTTTGGCCAAGGGCATCACTGTCGACGTTTTGCCACTTTTCATGTGCTTTAAAGGCGATTCGAATCTACCTCCTGAAACCTGTTTCCTGCAATTCTGCCTTGCTTTCAAATCCTCTTCGTTGCCTACCCTCCATATATTTGTGGACGAGAGTTATCATTTATAACTCAGCAGGTTTGTGAATTGCAGTGACCCTGAGCTCCATTTTTCAACGGTTTTTTTGGGAGCTGGCCACAAAAGCACGGGATTGCCTCAGGCCCTATTCTCATTCCCGGGGGCAGGCTGAGCCTGTGGTTAATTCTTCTTCCTGATGGGAAAATAGAGTGACCTCTGCCTGTCCCAACACCTAGATCTAGTCTCTCATTGGTTGCCCCTCTTCCCGTTCATCCTCAGGACAAATTGCAACCTGTAGGGAACAGGAGCTTAAAGGTGCTGATTCTCCAAGTAGGGAGATTGCTAGTAAAGAAGCTGGAAAGGCGAACCCTAGCACAAGGAGATGAGAAATGGGGTGCGTTTTAGAAACCTTTCAAAATCACACAGTGTACCATCTTCTGGGTTTCTCATGCATGTTTTCGATGTAGGAAGATGCCCTTGAACCTGGAGATTTGGGACCCATGTGATGGGTACCACGCAGTATTACTTTAAAGGGTCTGAGTTTGCTCACCCAACCTCACCCAACCTCTCAGCCCCAAGAGTGTCCACCCTTATGTCTCATCCAGCTGTGGGTCTAGATATGGTCAATCCAGGTTGCATCACAGCCTCTGAACGAATTTTGTAAGAATTTCTCTCTCTTTCACTGTCTTTGTTTTACGGGTTTTTAAAAGTAATTTATTTTTATAATGGGGTTTAGCTGCTTTTCACGGCTGTGTTTATGCGGCTTTACACCCACTTTACTCACTTCCAGACAGATATCAATACATAGGTTTTAAGATTCTTACTAGTCACATATATTCTTGTGCGGTGAATAGGGGGTGTTGAGTCCAGTTCACTGAGCAAGAAGTAGGTCTTGTCTATTACATATTGGGTGTATGGAATGGTATCTGAGCGAATTTGAAACCCTTGTTTTATGCATCACCCCACCTCACCTTTCCCGTTAAGCAGCTATAGTGTGTTTTCTAAACGTGTGACTCTGTTCTGTTTTGTAATTCAGTTCAAGTGTAGCGGTTTTTACATTCCCTCTATAAGTGATAGCTTATGATAAGGGTCTTTTTCTGTGTGACTTATTTCACTTAGAATCGTCATACCTAAGTCCACTCATCTTGCTTCTACTAGCCTTATGACATTGATTTCATGTCTGAGTGATATTCCATTATACATAAGGACCACAACTTCATTATCCATTTTTCTCTTTCCTGGGATATTTAAGGTGTCATGAAGTGGAGGTTCTTGTCAACAGAGCAGCCCTAAACTTTGGGGTGCCTGTGTCTTGCTGATTTTTAGTTTTCCCAATTTATACTCCCATGAGTGGACGTGCCCTTTGCTCCCTAAGCTGTGTTTTTTCGATGTTTCAGGACACACCGTACATTTCTCCAGAGTGGCTGTTGGCAATTTACATCCCACCCATCAGCGTAGCAAGGCTGCCATTTCTCCATGGCCTGTCCTGCATTTCTGGTTTTGACACTTTTTGCAGCATGACCCTTTTGACCGATGGGAAGCGAGACTTCTTTGTAGCGCTGATTTGCCTTTCCAGGTTGCTTGGTTGGCCAAAAAGGGCGTATGCGTTTTTTCCTGAATATATTCAGGAAAAAACGCATACGCCCTTTTTGGCCAAGGGCATCATTGTCGCCGTTTTGCCGCTTTTCATGTGCTTTAAAGGCGATTCGAATCTACCTCCTGAAATCTGTTTCCTGCAATTCTGCCTTGCTTTCAAGTCCTCTTCGTTGCCTTCCCTCAATATATCTGTGGATGACAGTTATCATTTATAACTCTGCGGGTTTGTGAATTGCAGTGTCCCTGAGCTCCATTTTTCAACTGGCTTTTTTGGGAGCTGGCCGCAAAAACGACGGATTGCCTCAGGCCCTATTTTGGTTCCTGGCAGCAGGCTGAGCCTGTGGTTAATTCTTCTTCCTGATGGGAAAATAGAGTGACCTGTGCCTGTCCCAACACCTAGATCTAGTCTCTCATTGGTTGCCCCTCTTCCCGTTCATCCTCAGGACAAATTGCAACCTGTAGGGAACAGGAGCTTAAAGGTGCTGATTCTCCAAGTAGGGAGATTGCTAGTAAAGTAGCTGGAAATGCGAACCCGAGCACAAGGAGATGAGAAATGAGGTGCGTTTTAGAAACCTTTCAAAATCACACGGTGTACCATCTTCTGGGTTTCTCATGCATGATTTCGATGTAGCAAGATGCCCTTGAACCTGGAGATTTGGGACCCATGGGATGGGTACCACGCAGTATTACTTTAAAGGGTCTGAGTTTGCTCACCCAACCTCACCCAACCTCTCAGCCCCAAGAGTGTCCACCCTTATGTCTCATCCAGGTTTGGGTCGAGATATAGTCAATCCAGGTTGCATCACAGCCCCTGAATGAATTTTGTAAGAATTTCTCTCTCTTTCACTGTCTTTGTTTTACGGGTTTTTAAAAGTAATTTATTTTTATAATGGGGTTTAGCTGCTTTTCACGGCTGTGTTTATGCGGCTTTACACCCACTTGGCTCACTTCCAGAGAGATATCAATACATAGGTTTTACGATTCTTACTAGTCAGATATATTCTTGTGCGGTGAATAGGGGGTGTTGAGTCCACTTCACTGAGCAAGGAGTAGGCCTTGTCTATTACATATTGGGTGTATGGAACGGTATCTGAGCGAATTTGAAACCCTTGTTTTATGTATCACCCCACCTCACCTTTCCCGTTAAGCAGCCATAGTGTGTTTTCTAAACGTGTGACTCTGTTCTCTTTTGTAATTCAGATCAAGTGTTGCGGTTTTTACATTCCCTCTATAAGTGATAGCTTATGATAAGGGTCTTTTTCTGTGTGACTTATTTCACTTAGAATCGTCATACCTAAATCCACTCATCTTGCTTCTACTAGCCTTATGACATTGATTTCATGTCTCAGTGATATTCCTTTGTACATAAGGAACACAACTTCTTTATCCATTTTTTTCTTTCCTGGGATATTTAAGGTGTCATGAAGTGGAGGTTCTTGTCAACATAGCAGCCCTAAACATTGGGGTGCCTGTGTCTTGCTGATTTTTAGTTTTCCCAATTTATACGCCCATGAGTGCACGTGCCCTATGCTCCCTAAGCTGTTTTTTCGATGTTTCAGGACACACCGTACACTTCTCCAGAGTGGCTGTTGGCAATTTACATCCCGCCCATCAGCGTAGCAAGGCTGCCATTTCTCCATGGCCTGTCCTGCATTTCTGGTTTTGACACTTTTTGCAGCATGGCCCTTTTAGCCGATGGGAAGCGAGACTTCTTTGTAGCGCTGATTTGCCTTTCCAGGTTGCTTGGTTGGCCAAAAAGGGCGTATGCGTTTTTTCCTGAATATATTCAGGAAAAAACGCATACGCCCTTTTTGGCCAAGGGCATCACTGTCGACGTTTTGCCACTTTTCATGTGCTTTAAAGGCGATTTGAATCTACCTCCTGAAACCTGTTTCCTGCAATTCTGCCTTGCTTTCAAATCCTCTTCGTTGCCTTCCCTCAATATATTTGTGGACGATAGTTATCATTTATAACTCAGCAGGTTTGTGAATTTCAGTGCCCCTGAGCTCCATTTTTCAACTGTCTTTTTTGGGAGCTGGCCGCAAAAGCACGGGATTGCCTCAGGCCCTATTCTGGTTCCCGGCGGCAGGCTGAGCCTGTGTTTAATTCTTCTTCCTGATGGGAAAATAGAGTGACCTGTGCCTGTCCCAACACCTAGATGTAGTCTCTCATTGGTTGCCCCTCTTCCCGTTCATCCTCAGGACAAATTGCAACCTGTAGGGAACAGGAGCTTAAAGGTGCTGATTCTCCAAGTAGGGAGATTGCTAGTAAAGTAGCTGGAAATGCGAACCCGAGCACAAGGAGATGAGAAATGAGGTGCGTTTTAGAAACCTTTCAAAATCACACGGTGTACCATCTTCTGGGTTTCTCATGCATGTTTTCGATGTAGGAAGATGCCCTTGAACCTGGAGATTTGGGACCCATGGGATGGGTACCACACAGTATTACTTTAAAGGGTCTGCATTTGCTCACCCAACCTCACCCAACCTCTAAGCCCCAAGAGTGTCCACCCTTATGTCTCATCCAGCTGTGGGTCTAGATATGGTCAATCCAGGTTGCATCACAGCCTCTGAACGAATTTTGTAAGAATTTCTCTCTCTTTCACTGTCTTTGTTTTACGGGTTTTTAAAAGTAATTTATTTTTATAATGGGGTTTAGCTGCTTTTCACGGCTGTGTTTATGCGGCTTTACACCCACTTTACTCACTTCCAGACAGATATCAATACATAGGTTTTAAGATTCTTACTAGTCACATATATTCTTGTGCGGTGAATAGGGGGTGTTGAGTCCAGTTCACTGAGCAAGAAGTAGGTCTTGTCTATTACATATTGGGTGTATGGAATGGTATCTGAGCGAATTTGAAACCCTTGTTTTATGCATCACCCCACCTCACCTTTCCCGTTAAGCAGCTATAGTGTGTTTTCTAAACGTGTGACTCTGTTCTGTTTTGTAATTCAGTTCAAGTGTAGCGGTTTTTACATTCCCTCTATAAGTGATAGCTTATGATAAGGGTCTTTTTCTGTGTGACTTATTTCACTTAGAATCGTCATACCTAAGTCCACTCATCTTGCTTCTACTAGCCTTATGACATTGATTTCATGTCTGAGTGATATTCCATTGTACATAAGGACCACAACTTCATTATCCATTTTTCTCTTTCCTGGGATATTTAAGGTGTCATGGATAGGAGGTTCTTGTCAACAGAGCAGCCCTAAACTTTGGGGTGCCTGTGTCTTGCTGATTTTTAGTTTTCCCAATTTATACTCCCATGAGTGGACGTGCCCTTTGCTCCCTAAGCTGTGTTTTTTCGATGTTTCAGGACACACCGTACATTTCTCCAGAGTGGCTGTTGGCAATTTACATCCCACCCATCAGCGTAGCAAGGCTGCCATTTCTCCATGGCCTGTCCTGCATTTCTGGTTTTGACACTTTTTGCAGCATGACCCTTTTGACCGATGGGAAGCGAGACTTCTTTGTAGCGCTGATTTGCCTTTCCAGGTTGCTTGGTTGGCCAAAAAGGGCGTATGCGTTTTTTCCTGAATATATTCAGGAAAAAACGCATACGCCCTTTTTGGCCAAGGGCATCATTGTCGCCGTTTTGCCGCTTTTCATGTGCTTTAAAGGCGATTCGAATCTACCTCCTGAAATCTGTTTCCTGCAATTCTGCCTTGCTTTCAAGTCCTCTTCGTTGCCTTCCCTCAATATATCTGTGGATGACAGTTATCATTTATAACTCTGCGGGTTTGTGAATTGCAGTGTCCCTGAGCTCCATTTTTCAACTGGCTTTTTTGGGAGCTGGCCGCAAAAACGACGGATTGCCTCAGGCCCTATTTTGGTTCCTGGCAGCAGGCTGAGCCTGTGGTTAATTCTTCTTCCTGATGGGAAAATAGAGTGACCTGTGCCTGTCCCAACACCTAGATCTAGTCTCTCATTGGTTGCCCCTCTTCCCGTTCATCCTCAGGACAAATTGCAACCTGTAGGGAACAGGAGCTTAAAGGTGCTGATTCTCCAAGTAGGGAGATTGCTAGTAAAGTAGCTGGAAATGCGAACCCGAGCACAAGGAGATGAGAAATGAGGTGCGTTTTAGAAACCTTTCAAAATCACACGGTGTACCATCTTCTGGGTTTCTCATGCATGTTTTCGATGTAGCAAGATGCCCTTGAACCTGGAGATTTGGGACCCATGGGATGGGTACCACGCAGTATTACTTTAAAGGGTCTGAGTTTGCTCACCCAACCTCACCCAACCTCTCAGCCCCAAGAGTGTCCACCCTTATGTCTCATCCAGGTTTGGGTCGAGATATAGTCAATCCAGGTTGCATCACAGCCCCTGAATGAATTTTGTAAGAATTTCTCTCTCTTTCACTGTCTTTGTTTTACGGGTTTTTAAAAGTAATTTATTTTTATAATGGGGTTTAGCTGCTTTTCACGGCTGTGTTTATGCGGCTTTACACCCACTTGGCTCACTTCCAGAGAGATATCAATACATAGGTTTTACGATTCTTACTAGTCAGATATATTCTTGTGCGGTGAATAGGGGGTGTTGAGTCCACTTCACTGAGCAAGGAGTAGGCCTTGTCTATTACATATTGGGTGTATGGAACGGTATCTGAGCGAATTTGAAACCCTTGTTTTATGTATCACCCCACCTCACCTTTCCCGTTAAGCAGCCATAGTGTGTTTTCTAAACGTGTGACTCTGTTCTCTTTTGTAATTCAGATCAAGTGTTGCGGTTTTTACATTCCCTCTATAAGTGATAGCTTATGATAAGGGTCTTTTTCTGTGTGACTTATTTCACTTAGAATCGTCATACCTAAATCCACTCATCTTGCTTCTACTAGCCTTATGACATTGATTTCATGTCTGAGTGATATTCCTTTGTACATAAGGACCACAACTTCTTTATCCATTTTTCTCTTTCCTGGGATATTTAAGGTGTCATGAAGTGGAGGTTCTTGTCAACATAGCAGCCCTAAACATTGGGGTGCCTGTGTCTTGCTGATTTTTAGTTTTCCCAATTTATACGCCCATGAGTGGACGTGCCCTATGCTCCCTAAGCTGTGTTTTCGATGTTTCAGGACACACCGTACACTTCTCCAGAGTGGCTGTTGGCAATTTACATCCCGCCCATCAGCGTAGCAAGGCTGCCATTTCTCCATGGCCTGTCCTGCATTTCTGGTTTTGACACTTTTTGCAGCATGACCCTTTTGACCGATGGGAAGCGAAACTTCTTTGTAGTGCTGATTTGCCTTTCCAGGTTGCTTGGTTGGCCAATAAGGGCGTATGCGTTTTTTCCTGAATATATTCAGGAAAAAACGCATACGCCCTTTTTGGCCAAGGGCATCACTGTCGACGTTTTGCCACTTTTCATGTGCTTTAAAGGCGATTCGAATCTACCTCCTGAAACCTGTTTCCTGCAATTCTGCCTTGCTTTCAAATCCTCTTCGTTGCCTACCCTCCATATATTTGTGGACGAGAGTTATCATTTATAACTCAGCAGGTTTGTGAATTGCAGTGACCCTGAGCTCCATTTTTCAACTGTTTTTTTGGGAGCTGGCCACAAAAGCACGGGATTGCCTCAGGCCCTATTCTCATTCCCGGGGGCAGGCTGAGCCTGTGGTTAATTCTTCTTCCTGATGGGAAAATAGAGTGACCTCTGCCTGTCCCAACACCTAGATCTAGTCTCTCATTGGTTGCCCCTCTTCCCGTTCATCCTCAGGACAAATTGCAACCTGTAGGGAACAGGAGCTTAAAGTGCTGATTCTCCAAGTAGGGAGATTGCTAGTAAAGAAGCTGGAAAGGCGAACCCTAGCACAAGGAGATGAGAAATGGGGTGCGTTTTAGAAACCTTTCAAAATCACACAGTGTACCATCTTCTGGGTTTCTCATGCATGTTTTCGATGTAGGAAGATGCCCTTGAACCTGGAGATTTGGGACCCATGTGATGGGTACCACGCAGTATTACTTTAAAGGGTCTGAGTTTGCTCACCCAACCTCACCCAACCTCTCAGCCCCAAGAGTGTCCACCCTTATGTCTCATCCAGCTGTGGGTCTAGATATGGTCAATCCAGGTTGCATCACAGCCTCTGAACGAATTTTGTAAGAATTTCTCTCTCTTTCACTGTCTTTGTTTTACGGGTTTTTAAAAGTAATTTATTTTTATAATGGGGTTTAGCTGCTTTTCACGGCTGTGTTTATGCGGCTTTACACCCACTTTACTCACTTCCAGACAGATATCAATACATAGGTTTTAAGATTCTTACTAGTCACATATATTCTTGTGCGGTGAATAGGGGGTGTTGAGTCCAGTTCACTGAGCAAGAAGTAGGTCTTGTCTATTACATATTGGGTGTATGGAATGGTATCTGAGCGAATTTGAAACCCTTGTTTTATGCATCACCCCACCTCACCTTTCCCGTTAAGCAGCTATAGTGTGTTTTCTAAACGTGTGACTCTGTTCTGTTTTGTAATTCAGTTCAAGTGTAGCGGTTTTTACATTCCCTCTATAAGTGATAGCTTATGATAAGGGTCTTTTTCTGTGTGACTTATTTCACTTAGAATCGTCATACCTAAGTCCACTCATCTTGCTTCTACTAGCCTTATGACATTGATTTCATGTCTGAGTGATATTCCATTGTACATAAGGACCACAACTTCATTATCCATTTTTCTCTTTCCTGGGATATTTAAGGTGTCATGAAGTGGAGGTTCTTGTCAACAGAGCAGCCCTAAACTTTGGGGTGCCTGTGTCTTGCTGATTTTTAGTTTTCCCAATTTATACTCCCATGAGTGGACGTGCCCTTTGCTCCCTAAGCTGTGTTTTTTCGATGTTTCAGGACACACCGTACATTTCTCCAGAGTGGCTGTTGGCAATTTACATCCCACCCATCAGCGTAGCAAGGCTGCCATTTCTCCATGGCCTGTCCTGCATTTCTGGTTTTGACACTTTTTGCAGCATGACCCTTTTGACCGATGGGAAGCGAGACTTCTTTGTAGCGCTGATTTGCCTTTCCAGGTTGCTTGGTTGGCCAAAAAGGGCGTATGCGTTTTTTCCTGAATATATTCAGGAAAAAACGCATACGCCCTTTTTGGCCAAGGGCATCATTGTCGCCGTTTTGCCGCTTTTCATGTGCTTTAAAGGCGATTCGAATCTACCTCCTGAAATCTGTTTCCTGCAATTCTGCCTTGCTTTCAAGTCCTCTTCGTTGCCTTCCCTCAATATATCTGTGGATGACAGTTATCATTTATAACTCTGCGGGTTTGTGAATTGCAGTGTCCCTGAGCTCCATTTTTCAACTGGCTTTTTTGGGAGCTGGCCGCAAAAACGACGGATTGCCTCAGGCCCTATTTTGGTTCCTGGCAGCAGGCTGAGCCTGTGGTTAATTCTTCTTCCTGATGGGAAAATAGAGTGACCTGTGCCTGTCCCAACACCTAGATCTAGTCTCTCATTGGTTGCCCCTCTTCCCGTTCATCCTCAGGACAAATTGCAACCTGTAGGGAACAGGAGCTTAAAGGTGCTGATTCTCCAAGTAGGGAGATTGCTAGTAAAGTAGCTGGAAATGCGAACCCGAGCACAAGGAGATGAGAAATGAGGTGCGTTTTAGAAACCTTTCAAAATCACACGGTGTACCATCTTCTGGGTTTCTCATGCATGTTTTCGATGTAGCAAGATGCCCTTGAACCTGGAGATTTGGGACCCATGGGATGGGTACCACGCAGTATTACTTTAAAGGGTCTGAGTTTGCTCACCCAACCTCACCCAACCTCTCAGCCCCAAGAGTGTCCACCCTTATGTCTCATCCAGGTTTGGGTCGAGATATAGTCAATCCAGGTTGCATCACAGCCCCTGAATGAATTTTGTAAGAATTTCTCTCTCTTTCACTGTCTTTGTTTTACGGGTTTTTAAAAGTAATTTATTTTTATAATGGGGTTTAGCTGCTTTTCACGGCTGTGTTTATGCGGCTTTACACCCACTTGGCTCACTTCCAGAGAGATATCAATACATAGGTTTTACGATTCTTACTAGTCAGATATATTCTTGTGCGGTGAATAGGGGGTGTTGAGTCCACTTCACTGAGCAAGGAGTAGGCCTTGTCTATTACATATTGGGTGTATGGAACGGTATCTGAGCGAATTTGAAACCCTTGTTTTATGTATCACCCCACCTCACCTTTCCCGTTAAGCAGCCATAGTGTGTTTTCTAAACGTGTGACTCTGTTCTCTTTTGTAATTCAGATCAAGTGTTGCGGTTTTTACATTCCCTCTATAAGTGATAGCTTATGATAAGGGTCTTTTTCTGTGTGACTTATTTCACTTAGAATCGTCATACCTAAATCCACTCATCTTGCTTCTACTAGCCTTATGACATTGATTTCATGTCTGAGTGATATTCCTTTGTACATAAGGACCACAACTTCTTTATCCATTTTTCTCTTTCCTGGGATATTTAAGGTGTCATGAAGTGGAGGTTCTTGTCAACATAGCAGCCCTAAACATTGGGGTGCCTGTGTCTTGCTGATTTTTAGTTTTCCCAATTTATACGCCCATGAGTGGACGTGCCCTATGCTCCCTAAGCTGTGTTTTCGATGTTTCAGGACACACCGTACACTTCTCCAGAGTGGCTGTTGGCAATTTACATCCCGCCCATCAGCGTAGCAAGGCTGCCATTTCTCCATGGCCTGTCCTGCATTTCTGGTTTTGACACTTTTTGCAGCATGACCCTTTTGACCGATGGGAAGCGAAACTTCTTTGTAGTGCTGATTTGCCTTTCCAGGTTGCTTGGTTGGCCAATAAGGGCGTATGCGTTTTTTCCTGAATATATTCAGGAAAAAACGCATACGCCCTTTTTGGCCAAGGGCATCACTGTCGACGTTTTGCCACTTTTCATGTGCTTTAAAGGCGATTCGAATCTACCTCCTGAAACCTGTTTCCTGCAATTCTGCCTTGCTTTCAAATCCTCTTCGTTGCCTACCCTCCATATATTTGTGGACGAGAGTTATCATTTATAACTCAGCAGGTTTGTGAATTGCAGTGACCCTGAGCTCCATTTTTCAACTGTTTTTTTGGGAGCTGGCCACAAAAGCACGGGATTGCCTCAGGCCCTATTCTGGTTCCCGGGGGCAGGCTGAGCCTGTGGTTAATTCTTCTTCCTGATGGGAAAATAGAGTGACCTCTGCCTGTCCCAACACCTAGATCTAGTCTCTCATTGGTTGCCCCTCTTCCCGTTCATCCTCAGGACAAATTGCAACCTGTAGGGAACAGGAGCTTAAAGGTGCTGATTCTCCAAGTAGGGAGATTGCTAGTAAAGAAGCTGGAAAGGCGAACCCTAGCACAAGGAGATGAGAAATGGGGTGCGTTTTAGAAACCTTTCAAAATCACACAGTGTACCATCTTCTGGGTTTCTCATGCATGTTTTCGATGTAGGAAGATGCCCTTGAACCTGGAGATTTGGGACCCATGTGATGGGTACCACGCAGTATTACTTTAAAGGGTCTGAGTTTGCTCACCCAACCTCACCCAACCTCTCAGCCCCAAGAGTGTCCACCCTTATGTCTCATCCAGGTGTGGGTCTAGATATGGTCAATCCAGGTTGCATCACAGCCCCTGAACGAATTTTGTAAGAATTTCTCTCTCTTTCACTGTCTTTGTTTTACGGGTTTTTAAAAGTAATTTATTTTTATAATGGGGTTTAGCTGCTTTTCACGGCTGTGTTTATGCGGCTTTACACCCACTTGGCTCACTTCCAGAGAGATATCAATACATAGGTTTTACGATTCTTACTAGTCAGATATATTCTTGTGCGGTGAATAGGGGGTGTTGAGTCCAGTTCACTGAGCAAGGAGTAGGTCTTGTCTACTACATATTGGGTGTATGGAACGGTATCTGAGCGAATTTGAAACCCTTGTTTTATGCATCACCCCACCTCACCTTTCCCGTTAAGCAGCCATAGTGTGTTTTCTAAACGTGTGACTCTGTTCTGTTTTGTAATTCAGTTCAAGTGTAGCGGTTTTTACATTCCCTCTGTAAGTGATAGCTTATGATAAGTGTCTTTTTCTGTGTGACTTATTTCACTTAGAATCGTCATACCTAAGTCCACTCATCTTGCTTCTACTAGCCTTATGACATTGATTTCATGTCTGAGTGATATTCCATTGTACATAAGGACCACAACTTCATTATCCATTTTTCTCTTTCCTGGGATATTTAAGGTGTCATGAAGTGGAGGTTCTTGTCAACAGAGCAGCCCTAAACTTTGGGGTGCCTGTGTCTTGCTGATTTTTAGTTTTCCCAATTTATACTCCCATGAGTGGACGTGCCCTTTGCTCCCTAAGCTGTGTTTTTTCGATGTTTCAGGACACACCGTACATTTCTCCAGAGTGGCTGTTGGCAATTTACATCCCACCCATCAGCGTAGCAAGGCTGCCATTTCTCCATGGCCTGTCCTGCATTTCTGGTTTTGACACTTTTTGCAGCATGACCCTTTTGACCGATGGGAAGCGAGACTTCTTTGTAGCGCTGATTTGCCTTTCCAGGTTGCTTGGTTGGCCAAAAAGGGCGTATGCGTTTTTTCCTGAATATATTCAGGAAAAAACGCATACGCCCTTTTTGGCCAAGGGCATCATTGTCGCCGTTTTGCCGCTTTTCATGTGCTTTAAAGGCGATTCGAATCTACCTCCTGAAACCTGTTTCCTGCAATTCTGCCTTGCTTTCAAATCCTCTTCGTTGCCTTCCCTCAATATATTTGTGGACGAGAGTTATCATTTATAACTCAGCAGGTTTGTGAATGGCAGTGCCCCTGAGCTCCATTTTTCAACTGTCTTTTTTGGGAGATGGCCGCAAAAGCACGGGATTGCCTCAGGCCCTATTCTGGTTCCCGTCGGCAGGCTGAGCCTGTGTTTTATTCTTCTTCCTGATGGGAAAATAGAGTGACCTGTGCCTGTCCCAACACCTAGATCTAGTCTCTCATTGGTTGCCCCTCTTCCCGTTCATCCTCAGGACAAATTGCAACCTGTAGGGAACAGGAGCTTAAAGGTGCTGATTCTCTAAGTAGGGAGATTGCTAATAAAGTAGCTGGAAAGGCGAACCCTAGCACAAGGAGATGAGAAATGGGGTGCGTTTTAGAAACCTTTCAAAATCACACGGTGTACCATCTTCTGGGTTTCTCATGCATGTTTTCGATGTAGGAAGATGCCCTTGAACCTGGAGATTTGGGACCCATGGGATGGGTACCACGCAGTATTACTTTAAAGGGTCTGAGTTTGCTCACCCAACCTCACCCAACCTCTCAGCCCCAAGAGTGTCTACCCTTATGTCTCATCCAGGTTTGGGTCGAGATATGGTCAATCCAGGTTGCATCACAGCCCCTGAACGAATTTTGTAAGAATTTCTCTCTCTTTCACTGTCTTTGTTTTACGGGTTTTTAAAAGTAATTTATTTTTATAATGGGGTTTAGCTGCTTTTCACGGATGTGTTTATGCGGCTTTACACCCACTTGACTCACTTCCAGACAGATATCAATACATAGGTTTTAAGATTCTTACTAGTTTCATATATTCTTGTGCGGTGAATAGGAGGTGTTGAGTCCAGTTCACTGAGCAAGAAGTAGGTCTTGTGTATTACATATTGGGTGTATGGAACGGTATCTGAGCGAATTTGAAACCCTTGTTTTATGCATCACCCCACCTCACCTTTCCCGTTAAGCAGCCATAGTGTGTTTTCTAAACGTGTGACTCTGTTCTGTTTTGTAATTCAGTTCAAGTGTAGCGGTTTTTACATTCCCTCTATAAGTGATAGCTTATGATAAGTGTCTTTTTCTGTTTGAATTATTTCACTTAGAATCGTCGTACCTAAATCCACTCATCTTGCTTCTTCTAGCCTTATGACATTGATTTCATGTCTGAGTGATATTCCATTGTACATAAGGACCACAACTTCTTTATCCATTTTTCTCTTTCCTGGGATATTTAAGGTGTCATGAAGTGGAGGTTCTTGTCAACAGAGCAGCCCTAAACTTTGGGGTGCCTGTGTCTTGCTGATTTTTAGTTTTCCCAATTTATACGCCCATGAGTGGACGTGCCCTATGCTCCATAAGCTGTGTTTTTTCGATGTTTCAGGACACACCGTACACTTCTCCAGAGTGGCTGTTGGCAATTTACATCCCGCCCATCAGCGTAGCAAGGCTGCCATTTCTCCATGGCCTGTCCTGCATTTCTGGTTTTGACACTTTTTGCAGCATGACCCTTTTGACCGATGGGAAGCGAAACTTCTTTGTAGCGCTGATTTGCCTTTCCAGGTTGCTTGGTTGGCCAAAAAGGGCGTATGCGTTTTTTCCTGAATATATTCAGGAAAAAACGCATACGCCCTTTTTGGCCAAGGGCATCATTGTCGACGTTTTGCCGCTTTTCATGTGCTTTAAAGGCGACTCGAATCTACCTCCTGAAATCTGTTTCCTGCAATTCTGCCTTGCTTTCAAATCCTCTTCGTTGCCTTCCGTCAATATATCTGTGGTTGACAGTTATCATTTATAACTCTGCGGGTTTGTGAATTGCAGTGTCCCTGAGCTCCATTTTTCAACTCGCTTTTTTGGGAGCTGGCCGCAAAAGCTAGGGATTGCCTCAGGCCCTATTCTGGTTCCTGGCAGCAGCCTGAGCCTGTGGTTAATTCTTCTTCCTGATGGGAAAATAGAGTGACCTGTGCCTGTCCCAACACCTAGATCTAGTCTCTCATTGGTTGCTCCTCTTCCCGTTCATCCTCAGGACAAATTGCAACCTGTAGGGAACAGGAGCTTAAAGGTGCTGATTCTCCAAGTAGGGAGATTGCTAGTAAAGTAGCTGGAAAGGCGAACCCTAGCACAAGGAGATGAGAAATGGGGTGCGTTTTAGAAACCTTTCAAAATCACACGGTGTACCATCTTCTGGGTTTCTCATGCATGTTTTCGATGTAGCAAGATGCCCTTGAACCTGGAGATTTGGGACCCATGGGATGGGTACCACGCAGTATTACTTTAAAGGGTCTGAGTTTGCTCACCCAACCTCACCCAACCTCTCAGCCCCAAGAGTGTCCACCCTTATGTCTCATCCAGGTTTGGGTCGAGATATAGTCAATCCAGGTTGCATCACAGCCCCTGAATGAATTTTGTAAGAATTTCTCTCTCTTTCACTGTCTTTGTTTTACGGGTTTTTAAAAGTAATTTATTTTTATAATGGGGTTTAGCTGCTTTTCACGGCTGTGTTTATGCGGCTTTACACCCACTTGGCTCACTTCCAGAGAGATATCAATACATAGGTTTTACGATTCTTACTAGTCAGATATATTCTTGTGCGGTGAATAGGGGGTGTTGAGTCCACTTCACTGAGCAAGGAGTAGGCCTTGTCTATTACATATTGGGTGTATGGAACGGTATCTGAGCGAATTTGAAACCCTTGTTTTATGCATCACCCCACCTCACCTTTCCCGTTAAGCAGCCATAGTGTGTTTTCTAAACGTGTGACTCTGTTCTCTTTTGTAATTCAGTTCAAGTGTTGCGGTTTTTACATTCCCTCTATAAGTGATAGCTTATGATAAGGGTCTTTTTTGTGTGACTTATTTCACTTAGAATCGTCATACCTAAATCCACTCATCTTGCTTCTACTAGCCTTATGACATTGATTTCATGTCTCAGTGATATTCCTTTGTACATAAGGAACACAACTTCTTTATCCATTTTTTTCTTTCCTGGGATATTTAAGGTGTCATGAAGTGGAGGTTCTTGTCAACATAGCAGCCCTAAACATTGGGGTGCCTGTGTCTTGCTGATTTTTAGTTTTCCCAATTTATACGCCCATGAGTGCACGTGCCCTATGCTCCCTAAGCTGTTTTTTCGATGTTTCAGGACACACCGTACACTTCTCCAGAGTGGCTGTTGGCAATTTACATCCCGCCCATCAGCGTAGCAAGGCTGCCATTTCTCCATGGCCTGTCCTGCATTTCTGGTTTTGACACTTTTTGCAGAATGGCCCTTTTAGCCGATGGGAAGCGAGACTTCTTTGTAGCGCTGATTTGCCTTTCCAGGTTGCTTGGTTGGCCAAAAAGGGCGTATGCGTTTTTTCCTGAATATATTCAGGAAAAAACGCATACGCCCTTTTTGGCCAAGGGCATCACTGTCGACGTTTTGCCACTTTTCATGTGCTTTAAAGGCGATTTGAATCTACCTCCTGAAACCTGTTTCCTGCAATTCTGCCTTGCTTTCAAATCCTCTTCGTTGCCTTCCCTCAATATATTTGTGGACGATAGTTATCATTTATAACTCAGCAGGTTTGTGAATTTCAGTGCCCCTGAGCTCCATTTTTCAACTGTCTTTTTTGGGAGCTGGCCGCAAAAGCACGGGATTGCCTCAGGCCCTATTCTGGTTCCCGGCGGCAGGCTGAGCCTGTGTTTAATTCTTCTTCCTGATGGGAAAATAGAGTGACCTGTGCCTGTCCCAACACCTAGATGTAGTCTCTCATTGGTTGCCCCTCTTCCCGTTCATCCTCAGGACAAATTGCAACCTGTAGGGAACAGGAGCTTAAAGGTGCTGATTCTCCAAGTAGGGAGATTGCTAGTAAAGTAGCTGGAAATGCGAACCCGAGCACAAGGAGATGAGAAATGAGGTGCGTTTTAGAAACCTTTCAAAATCACACGGTGTACCATCTTCTGGGTTTCTCATGCATGTTTTCGATGTAGGAAGATGCCCTTGAACCTGGAGATTTGGGACCCATGGGATGGGTACCACACAGTATTACTTTAAAGGGTCTGCATTTGCTCACCCAACCTCACCCAAACTCTAAGCCCCAAGAGTGTCCACCCTTATGTCTCATCCAGCTGTGGGTCTAGATATGGTCAATCCAGGTTGCATCACAGCCTCTGAACGAATTTTGTAAGAATTTCTCTCTCTTTCACTGTCTTTGTTTTACGGGTTTTTAAAAGTAATTTATTTTTATAATGGGGTTTAGCTGCTTTTCACGGCTGTGTTTATGCGGCTTTACACCCACTTTACTCACTTCCAGACAGATATCAATACATAGGTTTTAAGATTCTTACTAGTCACATATATTCTTGTGCGGTGAATAGGGGGTGTTGAGTCCAGTTCACTGAGCAAGAAGTAGGTCTTGTCTATTACATATTGGGTGTATGGAATGGTATCTGAGCGAATTTGAAACCCTTGTTTTATGCATCACCCCACCTCACCTTTCCCGTTAAGCAGCTATAGTGTGTTTTCTAAACGTGTGACTCTGTTCTGTTTTGTAATTCAGTTCAAGTGTAGCGGTTTTTACATTCCCTCTATAAGTGATAGCTTATGATAAGGGTCTTTTTCTGTGTGACTTATTTCACTTAGAATCGTCATACCTAAGTCCACTCATCTTGCTTCTACTAGCCTTATGACATTGATTTCATGTCTGAGTGATATTCCATTATACATAAGGACCACAACTTCATTATCCATTTTTCTCTTTCCTGGGATATTTAAGGTGTCATGAAGTGGAGGTTCTTGTCAACAGAGCAGCCCTAAACTTTGGGGTGCCTGTGTCTTGCTGATTTTTAGTTTTCCCAATTTATACTCCCATGAGTGGACGTGCCCTTTGCTCCCTAAGCTGTGTTTTTTCGATGTTTCAGGACACACCGTACATTTCTCCAGAGTGGCTGTTGGCAATTTACATCCCACCCATCAGCGTAGCAAGGCTGCCATTTCTCCATGGCCTGTCCTGCATTTCTGGTTTTGACACTTTTTGCAGCATGACCCTTTTGACCGATGGGAAGCGAGACTTCTTTGTAGCGCTGATTTGCCTTTCCAGGTTGCTTGGTTGGCCAAAAAGGGCGTATGCGTTTTTTCCTGAATATATTCAGGAAAAAACGCATACGCCCTTTTTGGCCAAGGGCATCATTGTCGCCGTTTTGCCGCTTTTCATGTGCTTTAAAGGCGATTCGAATCTACCTCCTGAAATCTGTTTCCTGCAATTCTGCCTTGCTTTCAAGTCCTCTTCGTTGCCTTCCCTCAATATATCTGTGGATGACAGTTATCATTTATAACTCTGCGGGTTTGTGAATTGCAGTGTCCCTGAGCTCCATTTTTCAACTGGCTTTTTTGGGAGCTGGCCGCAAAAACGACGGATTGCCTCAGGCCCTATTTTGGTTCCTGGCAGCAGGCTGAGCCTGTGGTTAATTCTTCTTCCTGATGGGAAAATAGAGTGACCTGTGCCTGTCCCAACACCTAGATCTAGTCTCTCATTGGTTGCCCCTCTTCCCGTTCATCCTCAGGACAAATTGCAACCTGTAGGGAACAGGAGCTTAAAGGTGCTGATTCTCCAAGTAGGGAGATTGCTAGTAAAGTAGCTGGAAATGCGAACCCGAGCACAAGGAGATGAGAAATGAGGTGCGTTTTAGAAACCTTTCAAAATCACACGGTGTACCATCTTCTGGGTTTCTCATGCATGATTTCGATGTAGCAAGATGCCCTTGAACCTGGAGATTTGGGACCCATGGGATGGGTACCACGCAGTATTACTTTAAAGGGTCTGAGTTTGCTCACCCAACCTCACCCAACCTCTCAGCCCCAAGAGTGTCCACCCTTATGTCTCATCCAGGTTTGGGTCGAGATATAGTCAATCCAGGTTGCATCACAGCCCCTGAATGAATTTTGTAAGAATTTCTCTCTCTTTCACTGTCTTTGTTTTACGGGTTTTTAAAAGTAATTTATTTTTATAATGGGGTTTAGCTGCTTTTCACGGCTGTGTTTATGCGGCTTTACACCCACTTGGCTCACTTCCAGAGAGATATCAATACATAGGTTTTACGATTCTTACTAGTCAGATATATTCTTGTGCGGTGAATAGGGGGTGTTGAGTCCACTTCACTGAGCAAGGAGTAGGCCTTGTCTATTACATATTGGGTGTATGGAACGGTATCTGAGCGAATTTGAAACCCTTGTTTTATGTATCACCCCACCTCACCTTTCCCGTTAAGCAGCCATAGTGTGTTTTCTAAACGTGTGACTCTGTTCTCTTTTGTAATTCAGATCAAGTGTTGCGGTTTTTACATTCCCTCTATAAGTGATAGCTTATGATAAGGGTCTTTTTCTGTGTGACTTATTTCACTTAGAATCGTCATACCTAAATCCACTCATCTTGCTTCTACTAGCCTTATGACATTGATTTCATGTCTGAGTGATATTCCTTTGTACATAAGGACCACAACTTCTTTATCCATTTTTCTCTTTCCTGGGATATTTAAGGTGTCATGAAGTGGAGGTTCTTGTCAACATAGCAGCCCTAAACATTGGGGTGCCTGTGTCTTGCTGATTTTTAGTTTTCCCAATTTATACGCCCATGAGTGGACGTGCCCTATGCTCCCTAAGCTGTGTTTTCGATGTTTCAGGACACACCGTACACTTCTCCAGAGTGGCTGTTGGCAATTTACATCCCGCCCATCAGCGTAGCAAGGCTGCCATTTCTCCATGGCCTGTCCTGCATTTCTGGTTTTGACACTTTTTGCAGCATGACCCTTTTGACCGATGGGAAGCGAAACTTCTTTGTAGTGCTGATTTGCCTTTCCAGGTTGCTTGGTTGGCCAATAAGGGCGTATGCGTTTTTTCCTGAATATATTCAGGAAAAAACGCATACGCCCTTTTTGGCCAAGGGCATCACTGTCGACGTTTTGCCACTTTTCATGTGCTTTAAAGGCGATTCGAATCTACCTCCTGAAACCTGTTTCCTGCAATTCTGCCTTGCTTTCAAATCCTCTTCGTTGCCTACCCTCCATATATTTGTGGACGAGAGTTATCATTTATAACTCAGCAGGTTTGTGAATTGCAGTGACCCTGAGCTCCATTTTTCAACTGTTTTTTTGGGAGCTGGCCACAAAAGCACGGGATTGCCTCAGGCCCTATTCTCATTCCCGGGGGCAGGCTGAGCCTGTGGTTAATTCTTCTTCCTGATGGGAAAATAGAGTGACCTCTGCCTGTCCCAACACCTAGATCTAGTCTCTCATTGGTTGCCCCTCTTCCCGTTCATCCTCAGGACAAATTGCAACCTGTAGGGAACAGGAGCTTAAAGTGCTGATTCTCCAAGTAGGGAGATTGCTAGTAAAGAAGCTGGAAAGGCGAACCCTAGCACAAGGAGATGAGAAATGGGGTGCGTTTTAGAAACCTTTCAAAATCACACAGTGTACCATCTTCTGGGTTTCTCATGCATGTTTTCGATGTAGGAAGATGCCCTTGAACCTGGAGATTTGGGACCCATGTGATGGGTACCACGCAGTATTACTTTAAAGGGTCTGAGTTTGCTCACCCAACCTCACCCAACCTCTCAGCCCCAAGAGTGTCCACCCTTATGTCTCATCCAGCTGTGGGTCTAGATATGGTCAATCCAGGTTGCATCACAGCCTCTGAACGAATTTTGTAAGAATTTCTCTCTCTTTCACTGTCTTTGTTTTACGGGTTTTTAAAAGTAATTTATTTTTATAATGGGGTTTAGCTGCTTTTCACGGCTGTGTTTATGCGGCTTTACACCCACTTTACTCACTTCCAGACAGATATCAATACATAGGTTTTAAGATTCTTACTAGTCACATATATTCTTGTGCGGTGAATAGGGGGTGTTGAGTCCAGTTCACTGAGCAAGAAGTAGGTCTTGTCTATTACATATTGGGTGTATGGAATGGTATCTGAGCGAATTTGAAACCCTTGTTTTATGCATCACCCCACCTCACCTTTCCCGTTAAGCAGCTATAGTGTGTTTTCTAAACGTGTGACTCTGTTCTGTTTTGTAATTCAGTTCAAGTGTAGCGGTTTTTACATTCCCTCTATAAGTGATAGCTTATGATAAGGGTCTTTTTCTGTGTGACTTATTTCACTTAGAATCGTCATACCTAAGTCCACTCATCTTGCTTCTACTAGCCTTATGACATTGATTTCATGTCTGAGTGATATTCCATTGTACATAAGGACCACAACTTCATTATCCATTTTTCTCTTTCCTGGGATATTTAAGGTGTCATGAAGTGGAGGTTCTTGTCAACAGAGCAGCCCTAAACTTTGGGGTGCCTGTGTCTTGCTGATTTTTAGTTTTCCCAATTTATACTCCCATGAGTGGACGTGCCCTTTGCTCCCTAAGCTGTGTTTTTTCGATGTTTCAGGACACACCGTACATTTCTCCAGAGTGGCTGTTGGCAATTTACATCCCACCCATCAGCGTAGCAAGGCTGCCATTTCTCCATGGCCTGTCCTGCATTTCTGGTTTTGACACTTTTTGCAGCATGACCCTTTTGACCGATGGGAAGCGAGACTTCTTTGTAGCGCTGATTTGCCTTTCCAGGTTGCTTGGTTGGCCAAAAAGGGCGTATGCGTTTTTTCCTGAATATATTCAGGAAAAAACGCATACGCCCTTTTTGGCCAAGGGCATCATTGTCGCCGTTTTGCCGCTTTTCATGTGCTTTAAAGGCGATTCGAATCTACCTCCTGAAATCTGTTTCCTGCAATTCTGCCTTGCTTTCAAGTCCTCTTCGTTGCCTTCCCTCAATATATCTGTGGATGACAGTTATCATTTATAACTCTGCGGGTTTGTGAATTGCAGTGTCCCTGAGCTCCATTTTTCAACTGGCTTTTTTGGGAGCTGGCCGCAAAAACGACGGATTGCCTCAGGCCCTATTTTGGTTCCTGGCAGCAGGCTGAGCCTGTGGTTAATTCTTCTTCCTGATGGGAAAATAGAGTGACCTGTGCCTGTCCCAACACCTAGATCTAGTCTCTCATTGGTTGCCCCTCTTCCCGTTCATCCTCAGGACAAATTGCAACCTGTAGGGAACAGGAGCTTAAAGGTGCTGATTCTCCAAGTAGGGAGATTGCTAGTAAAGTAGCTGGAAATGCGAACCCGAGCACAAGGAGATGAGAAATGAGGTGCGTTTTAGAAACCTTTCAAAATCACACGGTGTACCATCTTCTGGGTTTCTCATGCATGTTTTCGATGTAGCAAGATGCCCTTGAACCTGGAGATTTGGGACCCATGGGATGGGTACCACGCAGTATTACTTTAAAGGGTCTGAGTTTGCTCACCCAACCTCACCCAACCTCTCAGCCCCAAGAGTGTCCACCCTTATGTCTCATCCAGGTTTGGGTCGAGATATAGTCAATCCAGGTTGCATCACAGCCCCTGAATGAATTTTGTAAGAATTTCTCTCTCTTTCACTGTCTTTGTTTTACGGGTTTTTAAAAGTAATTTATTTTTATAATGGGGTTTAGCTGCTTTTCACGGCTGTGTTTATGCGGCTTTACACCCACTTGGCTCACTTCCAGAGAGATATCAATACATAGGTTTTACGATTCTTACTAGTCAGATATATTCTTGTGCGGTGAATAGGGGGTGTTGAGTCCACTTCACTGAGCAAGGAGTAGGCCTTGTCTATTACATATTGGGTGTATGGAACGGTATCTGAGCGAATTTGAAACCCTTGTTTTATGTATCACCCCACCTCACCTTTCCCGTTAAGCAGCCATAGTGTGTTTTCTAAACGTGTGACTCTGTTCTCTTTTGTAATTCAGATCAAGTGTTGCGGTTTTTACATTCCCTCTATAAGTGATAGCTTATGATAAGGGTCTTTTTCTGTGTGACTTATTTCACTTAGAATCGTCATACCTAAATCCACTCATCTTGCTTCTACTAGCCTTATGACATTGATTTCATGTCTGAGTGATATTCCTTTGTACATAAGGACCACAACTTCTTTATCCATTTTTCTCTTTCCTGGGATATTTAAGGTGTCATGAAGTGGAGGTTCTTGTCAACATAGCAGCCCTAAACATTGGGGTGCCTGTGTCTTGCTGATTTTTAGTTTTCCCAATTTATACGCCCATGAGTGGACGTGCCCTATGCTCCCTAAGCTGTGTTTTCGATGTTTCAGGACACACCGTACACTTCTCCAGAGTGGCTGTTGGCAATTTACATCCCGCCCATCAGCGTAGCAAGGCTGCCATTTCTCCATGGCCTGTCCTGCATTTCTGGTTTTGACACTTTTTGCAGCATGACCCTTTTGACCGATGGGAAGCGAAACTTCTTTGTAGTGCTGATTTGCCTTTCCAGGTTGCTTGGTTGGCCAATAAGGGCGTATGCGTTTTTTCCTGAATATATTCAGGAAAAAACGCATACGCCCTTTTTGGCCAAGGGCATCACTGTCGACGTTTTGCCACTTTTCATGTGCTTTAAAGGCGATTCGAATCTACCTCCTGAAACCTGTTTCCTGCAATTCTGCCTTGCTTTCAAATCCTCTTCGTTGCCTACCCTCCATATATTTGTGGACGAGAGTTATCATTTATAACTCAGCAGGTTTGTGAATTGCAGTGACCCTGAGCTCCATTTTTCAACTGTTTTTTTGGGAGCTGGCCACAAAAGCACGGGATTGCCTCAGGCCCTATTCTGGTTCCCGGGGGCAGGCTGAGCCTGTGGTTAATTCTTCTTCCTGATGGGAAAATAGAGTGACCTCTGCCTGTCCCAACACCTAGATCTAGTCTCTCATTGGTTGCCCCTCTTCCCGTTCATCCTCAGGACAAATTGCAACCTGTAGGGAACAGGAGCTTAAAGGTGCTGATTCTCCAAGTAGGGAGATTGCTAGTAAAGAAGCTGGAAAGGCGAACCCTAGCACAAGGAGATGAGAAATGGGGTGCGTTTTAGAAACCTTTCAAAATCACACAGTGTACCATCTTCTGGGTTTCTCATGCATGTTTTCGATGTAGGAAGATGCCCTTGAACCTGGAGATTTGGGACCCATGTGATGGGTACCACGCAGTATTACTTTAAAGGTTCTGAGTTTGCTCACCCAACCTCACCCAACCTCTCAGCCCCAAGAGTGTCCACCCTTATGTCTCATCCAGGTGTGGGTCTAGATATGGTCAATCCAGGTTGCATCACAGCCCCTGAACGAATTTTGTAAGAATTTCTCTCTCTTTCACTGTCTTTGTTTTACGGGTTTTTAAAAGTAATTTATTTTTATAATGGGGTTTAGCTGCTTTTCACGGCTGTGTTTATGCGGCTTTACACCCACTTGGCTCACTTCCAGAGAGATATCAATACATAGGTTTTACGATTCTTACTAGTCAGATATATTCTTGTGCGGTGAATAGGGGGTGTTGAGTCCAGTTCACTGAGCAAGGAGTAGGTCTTGTCTACTACATATTGGGTGTATGGAACGGTATCTGAGCGAATTTGAAACCCTTGTTTTATGCATCACCCCACCTCACCTTTCCCGTTAAGCAGCCATAGTGTGTTTTCTAAACGTGTGACTCTGTTCTGTTTTGTAATTCAGTTCAAGTGTAGCGGTTTTTACATTCCCTCTGTAAGTGATAGCTTATGATAAGTGTCTTTTTCTGTGTGACTTATTTCACTTAGAATCGTCATACCTAAATCCACTCATCTTGCTTCTACTAGCCTTATGACATTGATTTCATGTCTGAGTGATATTCCTTTGTACATAAGGACCACAACTTCTTTATCCATTTTTCTCTTTCCTGGGATATTTAAGGTGTCATGAAGTGGAGGTTCTTGTCAACATAGCAGCCCTAAACATTGGGGTGCCTGTGTCTTGCTGATTTTTAGTTTTCCCAATTTATACGCCCATGAGTGGACGTGCCCTATGCTCCCTAAGCTGTGTTTTTTCGATGTTTCAGGACACACCGTACACTTCTCCAGAGTGGCTGTTGGCAATTTACATCCCGCCCATCAGCGTAGCAAGGCTGCCATTTCTCCAAGGCCTGTCCTGCATTTCTCGTTTTGACACTTTTTGCAGCATGGCCCTTTTGGCCGATTTGAAGCGAGACTTCTTTGTAGCGCTGATTTGCCTTTCCAGGTTGCTTGTTTGGCCAAAAAGGGCGTATGCGTTTTTTCCTGAATATATTCAGGAAAAAACGCATAGGCCCTTTTTGGCCAAGGGCATCACTGTCGACGTTTTGCCACTTTTCATGTGCTTTAAAGGCGATTTGAATCTACCTCCTGAAACCTGTTTCCTTCAATTCTGCCTTGCTTTCAAATCCTCTTCGTTGCCTTCCCTCAATATATTTGTGGACGAGAGTTATCATTTATAACTCAGCAGGTTTGTGAATTGCAGTGTCCCTGAGCTCCATTTTTCAACTGTCTTTTTTGGGAGCTGGCCGCAAAAGCACGGGATTGCCTCAGGCCCTATTCTGGTTCCCGTCGGCAGGCTGAACCTGTGTTTAATTCTTCTTCCTGATGGGAAAATAGAGTGAACTGTGCCTGTCCCAACACCTAGATCTAGTCTCTCATTGGTTGCCCCTCTTCCCGTTCATCCTCAGGACAAATTGCAACCTGTAGGGAACAGGAGCTTAAAGGTGCTGATTCTCCAAGTAGGGAGATTGCTAGTAAAGTAGCTGGAAAGGCGAACCCTAGCACAAGGAGATGAGAAATGGGGTGCGTTTTAGAAACCTTTCAAAATCACACGGTGTACCATCTTCTGGGTTTCTCATGCATGTTTTCGATGTAGGAAGATGCCCTTGAACCTGGAGATTTGGGACCCATGGGATGGGTACCACGCAGTATTACTTTAAAGGGTCTGAGTTTGCTCACCCAACCTCACCCAACCTCTCAGCCCCAAGAGTGTCCACCCTTATGTCTCATCCAGGTTTGGGTCGAGATATGGTCAATCCAGGTTGCATCACAGCCCCTGAACGAATTTTGTAAGAATTTCTCTCTCTTTCACTGTCTTTGTTTTACGGGTTTTTAAAAGTAATTTATTTTTATAATGGGGTTTAGCTGCTTTTCACGGCTGTGTTTATGCGGCTTTACACCCACTTGGCTCACTTCCAGAGAGATATCAATACATAGGTTTTACGATTCTTACTAGTCAGATATATTCTTGTGCGGTGAATAGGGGGTGTTGAGTCCACTTCACTGAGCAAGGAGTAGGCCTTGTCTATTACATATTGGGTGTATGGAACGGTATCTGAGCGAATTTGAAACCCTTGTTTTATGCATCACCCCACCTCACCTTTCCCGTTAAGCAGCTATAGTGTGTTTTCTAAACGTGTGACTCTGTTCTGTTTTGTAATTCAGTTCAAGTGTAGCAGTTTTTACATTCCCTCTATAAGTGATAGCTTATGATAAGGGTCTTTTTCTGTGTGACTTATTTCACTTAGAATCGTCATACCTAAGTCCACTCATCTTGCTTCTACTAGCCTTATGACATTGATTTCATGTCTGAGTGATATTCCATTGTACATAAGGACCACAACTTCTTTATCCATTTTTCTCTTTCCTGGGATATTTAAGGTGTCATGAAGTGGAGGTTCTTGTCAACAGAGCAGCCCTAAACTTTGGGGTGCCTGTGTCTTGCTGATTTTTAGTTTTCCCAATTTATACTCCCATGAGTGGACGTGCCCTTTGCTCACTAAGCTGTGTTTTTTCGATGTTTCAGGACACACCGTACACTTCTCCAGAGTGGCTGTTGGCAATTTACATCCCACCCATCAGCGTAGCAAGGCTGCCATTTCTCCATGGCCTGTCCTGCATTTCTGGTTTTGACACTTTTTGCAGCATGACCCTTTTGACCGATGGGAAGCGAGACTTCTTTGTAGCGCTGATTTGCCTTTCCAGGTTGCTTGGTTGGCCAAAAAGGGCGTATGCGTTTTTTCCTGAATATATTCAGGAAAAAACGCATACGCCCTTTTTGGCCAAGGGCATCATTGTCGCCGTTTTGCCGCTTTTCATGTGCTTTAAAGGCGATTCGAATCTACCTCCTGAAATCTGTTTCCTGCAATTCTGCCTTGCTTTCAAGTCCTCTTCGTTGCCTTCCCTCAATATATCTGTGGATGACAGTTATCATTTATAACTCTGCGGGTTTGTGAATTGCAGTGTCCCTGAGCTCCATTTTTCAACTGGCTTTTTTGGGAGCTGGCCGCAAAAACGACGGATTGCCTCAGGCCCTATTTTGGTTCCTGGCAGCAGGCTGAGCCTGTGGTTAATTCTTCTTCCTGATGGGAAAATAGAGTGACCTGTGCCTGTCCCAACACCTAGATCTAGTCTCTCATTGGTTGCCCCTCTTCCCGTTCATCCTCAGGACAAATTGCAACCTGTAGGGAACAGGAGCTTAAAGGTGCTGATTCTCCAAGTAGGGAGATTGCTAGTAAAGTAGCTGGAAATGCGAACCCGAGCACAAGGAGATGAGAAATGAGGTGCGTTTTAGAAACCTTTCAAAATCACACGGTGTACCATCTTCTGGGTTTCTCATGCATGTTTTCGATGTAGCAAGATGCCCTTGAACCTGGAGATTTGGGACCCATGGGATGGGTACCACGCAGTATTACTTTAAAGGGTCTGAGTTTGCTCACCCAACCTCACCCAACCTCTCAGCCCCAAGAGTGTCCACCCTTATGTCTCATCCAGGATTGGGTCGAGATATAGTCAATCCAGGTTGCATCACAGCCCCTGAATGAATTTTGTAAGAATTTCTCTCTCTTTCACTGTCTTTGTTTTACGGGTTTTTAAAAGTAATTTATTTTTATAATGGGGTTTAGCTGCTTTTCACGGCTGTGTTTATGCGGCTTTACACCCACTTGGCTCACTTCCAGAGAGATATCAATACATAGGTTTTACGATTCTTACTAGTCAGATATATTCTTGTGCGGTGAATAGGGGGTGTTGAGTCCACTTCACTGAGCAAGGAGTAGGCCTTGTCTATTACATATTGGGTGTATGGAACGGTATCTGAGCGAATTTGAAACCCTTGTTTTATGTATCACCCCACCTCACCTTTCCCGTTAAGCAGCCATAGTGTGTTTTCTAAACGTGTGACTCTGTTCTCTTTTGTAATTCAGATCAAGTGTTGCGGTTTTTACATTCCCTCTATAAGTGATAGCTTATGATAAGGGTCTTTTTCTGTGTGACTTATTTCACTTAGAATCGTCATACCTAAATCCACTCATCTTGCTTCTACTAGCCTTATGACATTGATTTCATGTCTGAGTGATATTCCTTTGTACATAAGGACCACAACTTCTTTATCCATTTTTCTCTTTCCTGGGATATTTAAGGTGTCATGAAGTGGAGGTTCTTGTCAACATAGCAGCCCTAAACATTGGGGTGCCTGTGTCTTGCTGATTTTTAGTTTTCCCAATTTATACGCCCATGAGTGGACGTGCCCTATGCTCCCTAAGCTGTGTTTTCGATGTTTCAGGACACACCGTACACTTCTCCAGAGTGGCTGTTGGCAATTTACATCCCGCCCATCAGCGTAGCAAGGCTGCCATTTCTCCATGGCCTGTCCTGCATTTCTGGTTTTGACACTTTTTGCAGCATGACCCTTTTGACCGATGGGAAGCGAAACTTCTTTGTAGTGCTGATTTGCCTTTCCAGGTTGCTTGGTTGGCCAATAAGGGCGTATGCGTTTTTTCCTGAATATATTCAGGAAAAAACGCATACGCCCTTTTTGGCCAAGGGCATCACTGTCGACGTTTTGCCACTTTTCATGTGCTTTAAAGGCGATTCGAATCTACCTCCTGAAACCTGTTTCCTGCAATTCTGCCTTGCTTTCAAATCCTCTTCGTTGCCTACCCTCCATATATTTGTGGACGAGAGTTATCATTTATAACTCAGCAGGTTTGTGAATTGCAGTGACCCTGAGCTCCATTTTTCAACTGTTTTTTTGGGAGCTGGCCACAAAAGCACGGGATTGCCTCAGGCCCTATTCTGGTTCCCGGGGGCAGGCTGAGCCTGTGGTTAATTCTTCTTCCTGATGGGAAAATAGAGTGACCTCTGCCTGTCCCAACACCTAGATCTAGTCTCTCATTGGTTGCCCCTCTTCCCGTTCATCCTCAGGACAAATTGCAACCTGTAGGGAACAGGAGCTTAAAGGTGCTGATTCTCCAAGTAGGGAGATTGCTAGTAAAGAAGCTGGAAAGGCGAACCCTAGCACAAGGAGATGAGAAATGGGGTGCGTTTTAGAAACCTTTCAAAATCACACAGTGTACCATCTTCTGGGTTTCTCATGCATGTTTTCGATGTAGGAAGATGCCCTTGAACCTGGAGATTTGGGACCCATGTGATGGGTACCACGCAGTATTACTTTAAAGGGTCTGAGTTTGCTCACCCAACCTCACCCAACCTCTCAGCCCCAAGAGTGTCCACCCTTATGTCTCATCCAGGTGTGGGTCTAGATATGGTCAATCCAGGTTGCATCACAGCCCCTGAACGAATTTTGTAAGAATTTCTCTCTCTTTCACTGTCTTTGTTTTACGGGTTTTTAAAAGTAATTTATTTTTATAATGGGGTTTAGCTGCTTTTCACGGCTGTGTTTATGCGGCTTTACACCCACTTGGCTCACTTCCAGAGAGATATCAATACATAGGTTTTACGATTCTTACTAGTCAGATATATTCTTGTGCGGTGAATAGGGGGTGTTGAGTCCAGTTCACTGAGCAAGGAGTAGGTCTTGTCTACTACATATTGGGTGTATGGAACGGTATCTGAGCGAATTTGAAACCCTTGTTTTATGCATCACCCCACCTCACCTTTCCCGTTAAGCAGCCATAGTGTGTTTTCTAAACGTGTGACTCTGTTCTGTTTTGTAATTCAGTTCAAGTGTAGCGGTTTTTACATTCCCTCTGTAAGTGATAGCTTATGATAAGTGTCTTTTTCTGTGTGACTTATTTCACTTAGAATCGTCATACCTAAATCCACTCATCTTGCTTCTACTAGCCTTATGACATTGATTTCATGTCTGAGTGATATTCCTTTGTACATAAGGACCACAACTTCTTTATCCATTTTTCTCTTTCCTGGGATATTTAAGGTGTCATGAAGTGGAGGTTCTTGTCAACATAGCAGCCCTAAACATTGGGGTGCCTGTGTCTTGCTGATTTTTAGTTTTCCCAATTTATACGCCCATGAGTGGACGTGCCCTATGCTCCCTAAGCTGTGTTTTTTCGATGTTTCAGGACACACCGTACACTTCTCCAGAGTGGCTGTTGGCAATTTACATCCCGCCCATCAGCGTAGCAAGGCTGCCATTTCTCCAAGGCCTGTCCTGCATTTCTCGTTTTGACACTTTTTGCAGCATGGCCCTTTTGGCCGATTTGAAGCGAGACTTCTTTGTAGCGCTGATTTGCCTTTCCAGGTTGCTTGTTTGGCCAAAAAGGGCGTATGCGTTTTTTCCTGAATATATTCAGGAAAAAACGCATAGGCCCTTTTTGGCCAAGGGCATCACTGTCGACGTTTTGCCACTTTTCATGTGCTTTAAAGGCGATTTGAATCTACCTCCTGAAACCTGTTTCCTTCAATTCTGCCTTGCTTTCAAATCCTCTTCGTTGCCTTCCCTCAATATATTTGTGGACGAGAGTTATCATTTATAACTCAGCAGGTTTGTGAATTGCAGTGTCCCTGAGCTCCATTTTTCAACTGTCTTTTTTGGGAGCTGGCCGCAAAAGCACGGGATTGCCTCAGGCCCTATTCTGGTTCCCGTCGGCAGGCTGAACCTGTGTTTAATTCTTCTTCCTGATGGGAAAATAGAGTGAACTGTGCCTGTCCCAACACCTAGATCTAGTCTCTCATTGGTTGCCCCTCTTCCCGTTCATCCTCAGGACAAATTGCAACCTGTAGGGAACAGGAGCTTAAAGGTGCTGATTCTCCAAGTAGGGAGATTGCTAGTAAAGTAGCTGGAAAGGCGAACCCTAGCACAAGGAGATGAGAAATGGGGTGCGTTTTAGAAACCTTTCAAAATCACACGGTGTACCATCTTCTGGGTTTCTCATGCATGTTTTCGATGTAGGAAGATGCCCTTGAACCTGGAGATTTGGGACCCATGGGATGGGTACCACGCAGTATTACTTTAAAGGGTCTGAGTTTGCTCACCCAACCTCACCCAACCTCTCAGCCCCAAGAGTGTCCACCCTTATGTCTCATCCAGGTTTGGGTCGAGATATGGTCAATCCAGGTTGCATCACAGCCCCTGAACGAATTTTGTAAGAATTTCTCTCTCTTTCACTGTCTTTGTTTTACGGGTTTTTAAAAGTAATTTATTTTTATAATGGGGTTTAGCTGCTTTTCACGGCTGTGTTTATGCGGCTTTACACCCACTTGGCTCACTTCCAGAGAGATATCAATACATAGGTTTTACGATTCTTACTAGTCAGATATATTCTTGTGCGGTGAATAGGGGGTGTTGAGTCCACTTCACTGAGCAAGGAGTAGGCCTTGTCTATTACATATTGGGTGTATGGAACGGTATCTGAGCGAATTTGAAACCCTTGTTTTATGCATCACCCCACCTCACCTTTCCCGTTAAGCAGCTATAGTGTGTTTTCTAAACGTGTGACTCTGTTCTGTTTTGTAATTCAGTTCAAGTGTAGCAGTTTTTACATTCCCTCTATAAGTGATAGCTTATGATAAGGGTCTTTTTCTGTGTGACTTATTTCACTTAGAATCGTCATACCTAAGTCCACTCATCTTGCTTCTACTAGCCTTATGACATTGATTTCATGTCTGAGTGATATTCCATTGTACATAAGGACCACAACTTCTTTATCCATTTTTCTCTTTCCTGGGATATTTAAGGTGTCATGAAGTGGAGGTTCTTGTCAACAGAGCAGCCCTAAACTTTGGGGTGCCTGTGTCTTGCTGATTTTTAGTTTTCCCAATTTATACTCCCATGAGTGGACGTGCCCTTTGCTCACTAAGCTGTGTTTTTTCGATGTTTCAGGACACACCGTACACTTCTCCAGAGTGGCTGTTGGCAATTTACATCCCACCCATCAGCGTAGCAAGGCTGCCATTTCTCCATGGCCTGTCCTGCATTTCTGGTTTTGACACTTTTTGCAGCATGACCCTTTTGACCGATGGGAAGCGAGACTTCTTTGTAGCGCTGATTTGCCTTTCCAGGTTGCTTGGTTTGCCAAAAAGGGCGTATGCGTTTTTTCCTGAATATATTCAGGAAAAAACGCATACGCCCTTTTTGGCCAAGGGCATCATTGTCGCCGTTTTGCCGCTTTTCATGTGCTTTAAAGGCGATTCGAATCTACCTCCTGAATTCTGTTTCCTGCAATTCTGCCTTGCTTTCAAGTCCTCTTCGTTGCCTTCCCTCAAACTATCTGTGGATGACAGTTATCATTTATAACTCTGCGGGTTTGTGAATTGCAGTGTCCCTGAGCTCCATTTTTCAACTGGCTTTTTTGGGAGCTGGCCGCAAAAACGACGGATTGCCTCAGGCCCTATTTTGGTTCCTGGCAGCAGGCTGAGCCTGTGGTTAATTCTTCTTCCTGATGGGAAAATAGAGTGACCTGTGCCTGTCCCAACACCTAGATGTAGTCTCTCATTGGTTGCCCCTCTTCCCGTTCATCCTCAGGACAAATTGCAACCTGTAGGGAACAGGAGCTTAAAGGTGCTGATTCTCCAAGTAGGGAGATTGCTAGTAAAGTAGCTGGAAAGGCGAACCCGAGCACAAGGAGATGAGAAATGGGGTGCGTTTTAGAAACCTTTCAAAATCACACTGTGTACCATCTTCTGGGTTTCTCATGCATGTTTTCGATGTAGGAAGATGCCCTTGAACCTGGAGATTTGGAACCCATGGGATGGGTACCACGCAGTATTACTTTAAAGGGTCTGAGTTTGCTCACCCAACCTCACCCAACCTCTCAGCCCCAAGAGTGTCCACCCTTATGTCTCATCCAGGTTTGGGTCGAGATATGGTCAATCCAGGTTGCATCACAGCCCCTGAACGAATTTTGTAAGAATTTCTCTCTCTTTCACTGTCTTTGTTTTACGGGTTTTTAAAAGTAATTTATTTTTATAATGGGGTTTAGCTGCTTTTCACGGCTGTGTTTATGCGGCTTTACACCCACTTGGCTCACTTCCAGACAGATATCAATACGTAGGTTTTATGATTCTTACTAGTCAGATATATTCTTGTGCGGTGAATAGGGGGTGTTGAGTCCAGTTCACTGAGCAAGGAGTAGGCCTTGTCTATTACATATTGGGTGTATGGAACGGTATCTGAGCGAATTTGAAACCCTTGTTTTATGCCTCACCCCACCTCACCTTTCCCGTTAAGCAGCCATAGTGTGTTTTCTAAACGTGTGACAATGTTCTGTTTTGTAATTCAGTTCAAGTGTAGCGGTTTTTACATTCCCTCTATAAGTGATAGCTTATGATAAGGGTCTTTTTCTGTGTGACTTATTTCACTTAGAATCGTCGTACCTAAATCCACTCATCTTGCTTCTTCTAGCCTAATGACATTGATTTCATGTCTGAGTGATATTCCATTGTACATAAGGACCACAACTTCTTTATCCATTTTTCTCTTTCCTGGGATATTTAAGGTGTCATGAAGTGGAGGTTGTTGTCAACAGAGCAGCCCTAAACTTTGGGGTGCCTGTGTCTTGCTGATTTTTAGTTTTCCCAATTTATACGCCCATGAGTGGACGTGCCCTATGCTCCATAAGCTGTGTTTTTTCGATGTTTCAGGACACACCGTACACTTCTCCAGAGTGGCTGTTGGCAATTTACATCCCGCCCATCAGCGTAGCAAGGCTGCCATTTCTCCATGGCCTGTCCTGCATTTCTGGTTTTGACACTTTTTGCAGCAAGGCCCTTTTGACCGATGGGAAGCGAGACTTCTTTGTAGCGCTGATTTGCCTTTCCAGGTTGCTTGGTTGGCCAAAAAGGGCGTATGCGTTTTATCCTGAATATATTCAGAAAAAAACGCATACGCCCTTTTTGGCCAAGGGCATCACTGTCGACGTTTTGCCACTTTTCATGTGCTTTAAAGGCGATTCGAATCTACCTCCTGAAACCTGTTTCCTGCAATTCTGCCTTGCTTTCAAATCCTCTTCGTTGCCTTCCCTCAATATATTTGTGGACGAGAGTTATCATTTATAACTCAGCAGGTTTGTGAATTTCAGTGCCCCTGAGCTCCATTTTTCAACTGTCTTTTTTGGGAGCTGGCCGCAAAAGCACGGGATTGCCTCAGGCACTATTCTGGTTCCCGGCGGCAGGCTGAGCCTGTGTTTAATTCTTCTTCCAGATGGGAAAATAGAGTGACCTGTGCCTGTCCCAACACCTAGATCTAGTCTCTCATTGGTTGCCCCTCTTCCCGTTCATCCTCAGGACAAATTGCAACCAGTAGGGAACAGGAGCTTAAAGGTGCTGATTCTCCAAGTAGGGAGATTGCTAGTAAAGTAGCTGGAAAGGCGAACCCGAGCACAAGGAGATGAGAAATGAGGTGCGTTTTAGAAACCTTTCAAAATCACACGGTGTAACATCTTCTGGGTTTCTCATGCATGTTTTCGATGTAGGAAGATGCCCTTGAACCTGGAGATTTGGGACCCATGGGATGGGTACCACAGAGTATTACTTTAAAGGGTCTGCGTTTGCTCATCCAACCTCACCCAACCTCTAAGCCCCAAGAGTGTCCACCCTTATGTCTCATCCAGCTATGGGTCTAGATATGGTCAATCCAGGTTGCATCACAGCCTCTGAACGAATTTTGTAAGAATTTCTCTCTCTTTCACTGTCTTTGTTTTACGGGTTTTTAAAAGTAATTTATTTTTATAATGGGGTTTAGCTGCTTTTCACGGATGTGTTTATGCGGCTTTACACCCACTTGACTCACTTCCAGACAGATATCAATACATAGGTTTTAAGATTCTTACTAGTTTCATATATTCTTGTGCGGTGAATAGGAGGTGTTGAGTCCAGTTAACTGAGCAAGAAGTAGGTCTTTTCTATTACATATTGGGTGTATGGAACGTTATCTGAGCGAATTTGAAACCCTTGTTTTATGCATCACCCCACCTCACCTTTCCCGTTAAGCAGCCATAGTGTGTTTTCTAAACGTGTGACTCTGTTCTGTTTTGTAATTCAGTTCAAGTGTAGCGGTTTTTACATTCCCTCTATAAGTGATAGCTTATGATAAGTGTCTTTTTCTGGGTGACTTTTTTCACTTAGAATCGTCGTACCTAGGTCCACTCATCTTGCTTCTACTAGCCTTATGACATTGATTTCATGTCTGAGTGATATTCCATTGTACATAAGGACGACAACTTCTTTATCCATTTTTCTCTTTCCTGGGATATTTAAGGTGTCATGAAGTAGAGGTTCTTGTCAACAGAGCAGCCCTAAACTTTGGGGTGCCTGTGTCTTGCTGATTTTTAGTTTTCCCAATTTATACGCCCATGAGTGGACGTGCCCTATGCTCCCTAATCTGTGTTTTTTTCGATGTTTCAGGACACACCGTACACTTCTCCAGAGTCGCTGCTGGCAATTAACATCCCGCCCATCAGCGTAGCAAGGCTGCCATTTCTCCATGGCCTGTCCTGCATTTCTGGTTTTGACACTTTTTGCAGCATGACCCTTTTGACCGATGGGAAGCGAAACTTCTTTGTAGTGCTGATTTGCCTTTCCAGGTTGCTTGGTTGGCCAAAAAGGGCGTATGCGTTTTTTCCTGAATATATTCAGGAAAAAACGCATACGCCCTTTTTGGCCAAGGGCATCATTGTCGACGTTTTGCCGCTTTTCATGTGCTTTAAAGGCGACTCGAATCTACCTCCTGAAATCTGTTTCCTGCAATTCTGCCTTGCTTTCAAATCCTCTTCGTTGCCTTCCGTCAATATATCTGTGGTTGACAGTTATCATTTATAACTCTGCGGGTTTGTGAATTGCAGTGTCCCTGAGCTCCATTTTTCAACTCGCTTTTTTGGGAGCTGGCCGCAAAAGCGAGGGATTGCCTCAGGCCCTATTCTGGTTCCTGGCAGCAGGCTGAGCCTGTGGTTAATTCTTCTTCCTGATGGGAAAATAGAGTGACCTGTGCCTGTCCCAACACCTAGATCTAGTCTCTCATTGGTTGCTCCTCTTCCCGTTCATCCTCAGGACAAATTGCAACCTGTAGGGAACAGGAGCTTAAAGGTGCTGATTCTCCAAGTAGGGAGATTGCTAGTAAAGTAGCTGGAAAGGCGAACCCTAGCACAAGGAGATGAGAAATGGGGTGCGTTTTAGAAACCTTTCAAAATCACACGGTGTACCATCTTCTGGGTTTCTCATGCATGTTTTCGATGTAGCAAGATGCCCTTGAACCTGGAGATTTGGGACCCATGGGATGGGTACCACGCAGTATTACTTTAAAGGGTCTGAGTTTGCTCACCCAACCTCACCCAACCTCTCAGCCCCAAGAGTGTCCACCCTTATGTCTCATCCAGGTTTGGGTCGAGATATAGTCAATCCAGGTTGCATCACAGCCCCTGAATGAATTTTGTAAGAATTTCTCTCTCTTTCACTGTCTTTGTTTTACGGGTTTTTAAAAGTAATTTATTTTTATAATGGGGTTTAGCTGCTTTTCAAGGCTGTGTTTATGCGGCTTTACACCCACTTGGCTCACTTCCAGAGAGATATCAATACATAGGTTTTACGATTCTTACTAGTCAGATATATTCTTGTGCGGTGAATAGGGGGTGTTGAGTCCACTTCACTGAGCAAGGAGTAGGCCTTGTCTATTACATATTGGGTGTATGGAACGGTATCTGAGCGAATTTGAAACCCTTGTTTTATGCATCACCCCACCTCACCTTTCCCGTTAAGCAGCCATAGTGTGTTTTCTAAACGTGTGACTCTGTTCTCTTTTGTAATTCAGTTCAAGTGTTGCGGTTTTTACATTCCCTCTATAAGTGATAGCTTATGATAAGGGTCTTTTTCTGTGTGACTTATTTCACTTAGAATCGTCATACCTAAATCCACTCATCTTGCTTCTACTAGCCTTATGACATTGATTTCATGTCTGAGTGATATTCCTTTGTACATAAGGACCACAACTTCTTTATCCATTTTTCTCTTTCCTGGGATATTTAAGGTGTCATGAAGTGGAGGTTCTTGTCAACATAGCAGCCCTAAACATTGGGGTGCCTGTGTCTTGCTGATTTTTAGTTTTCCCAATTTATACGCCCATGAGTGGACGTGCCCTATGCTCCCTAAGCTGTGTTTTCGATGTTTCACGACACACCGTACACTTCTCCAGAGTGGCTGTTGGCAATTTACATCCCGCCCATCAGCGTAGCAAGGCTGCCATTTCTCCATGGCCTGTCCTGCATTTCTGGTTTTGACACTTTTTGCAGCATGACCCTTTTGACCGATGGGAAGCGAAACTTCTTTGTAGTGCTGATTTGCCTTTCCAGGTTGCTTGGTTGGCCAATAAGGGCGTATGCGTTTTTTCCTGAATATATTCAGGAAAAAACGCATACGCCCTTTTTGGCCAAGGGCATCACTGTCGACGTTTTGCCACTTTTCATGTGCTTTAAAGGCGATTCGAATCTACCTCCTGAAACCTGTTTCCTGCAATTCTGCCTTGCTTTCAAATCCTCTTCGTTGCCTACCCTCCATATATTTGTGGACGAGAGTTATCATTTATAACTCAGCAGGTTTGTGAATTGCAGTGACCCTGAGCTCCATTTTTCAACTGTTTTTTTGGGAGCTGGCCACAAAAGCACGGGATTGCCTCAGGCCCTATTCTGGTTCCCGGGGGCAGGCTGAGCCTGTGGTTAATTCTTCTTCCTGATGGGAAAATAGAGTGACCTCTGCCTGTCCCAACACCTAGATCTAGTCTCTCATTGGTTGCCCCTCTTCCCGTTCATCCTCAGGACAAATTGCAACCTGTAGGGAACAGGAGCTTAAAGGTGCTGATTCTCCAAGTAGGGAGATTGCTAGTAAAGAAGCTGGAAAGGCGAACCCTAGCACAAGGAGATGAGAAATGGGGTGCGTTTTAGAAACCTTTCAAAATCACACAGTGTACCATCTTCTGGGTTTCTCATGCATGTTTTCGATGTAGGAAGATGCCCTTGAACCTGGAGATTTGGGACCCATGTGATGGGTACCACGCAGTATTACTTTAAAGGGTCTGAGTTTGCTCACCCAACCTCACCCAACCTCTCAGCCCCAAGAGTGTCCACCCTTATGTCTCATCCAGGTGTGGGTCTAGATATGGTCAATCCAGGTTGCATCACAGCCCCTGAACGAATTTTGTAAGAATTTCTCTCTCTTTCACTGTCTTTGTTTTACGGGTTTTTAAAAGTAATTTATTTTTATAATGGGGTTTGGCTGCTTTTCACGGCTGTGTTTATGCGGCTTTACACCCACTTGGCTCACTTCCAGAGAGATATCAATACATAGGTTTTACGATTCTTACTAGTCAGATATATTCTTGTGCGGTGAATAGGGGGTGTTGAGTCCAGTTCACTGAGCAAGGAGTAGGTCTTGTCTACTACATATTGGGTGTATGGAACGGTATCTGAGCGAATTTGAAACCCTTGTTTTATGCATCACCCCACCTCACCTTTCCCGTTAAGCAGCCATAGTGTGTTTTCTAAACGTGTGACTCTGTTCTGTTTTGTAATTCAGTTCAAGTGTAGCGGTTTTTACATTCCTTCTGTAAGTGATAGCTTATGATAAGTGTCTTTTTCTGTGTGACTTATTTCACTTAGAATCGTCATACCTAAATCCACTCATCTTGCTTCTACTAGCCTTATGACATTGATTTCATGTCTGAGTGATATTCCTTTGTACATAAGGACCACAACTTCTTTATCCATTTTTCTCTTTCCTGGGATATTTAAGGTGTCATGAAGTGGAGGTTCTTGTCAACATAGCAGCCCTAAACATTGGGGTGCCTGTGTCTTGCTGATTTTTAGTTTTCCCAATTTATACGCCCATGAGTGGACGTGCCCTATGCTCCCTAAGCTGTGTTTTTTCGATGTTTCAGGACACACCGTACACTTCTCCAGAGTGGCTGTTGGCAATTTACATCCCGCCCATCAGCGTAGCAAGGCTGCCATTTCTCCAAGGCCTGTCCTGCATTTCTCGTTTTGACACTTTTTGCAGCATGGCCCTTTTGGCCGATTTGAAGCGAGACTTCTTTGTAGCGCTGATTTGCCTTTCCAGGTTGCTTGTTTGGCCAAAAAGGGCGTATGCGTTTTTTCCTGAATATATTCAGGAAAAAACGCATACGCCCTTTTTGGCCAAGGGCATCACTGTCGACGTTTTGCCACTTATCATGTGCTTTAAAGGCGATTTGAATCTACCTCCTGAAACCTGTTTCCTTCAATTCTGCCTTGCTTTCAAATCTTCTTCGTTGCCTTCCCTCAATATATTTGTGGACGAGAGTTATCATTTATAACTCAGCAGGTTTGTGAATTGCAGTGTCCCTGAGCTCCATTTTTCAACTGTCTTTTTTGGGAGCTGGCCGCAAAAGCACGGGATTGCCTCAGGCCCTATTCTGGTTCCCGTCGGCAGGCTGAACCTGTGTTTAATTCTTCTTCCTGATGGGAAAATAGAGTGAACTGTGCCTGTCCCAACACCTAGATCTAGTCTCTCATTGGTTGCCCCTCTTCCCGTTCATCCTCAGGACAAATTGCAACCTGTAGGGAACAGGAGCTTAAAGGTGCTGATTCTCCAAGTAGGGAGATTGCTAGTAAAGTAGCTGGAAAGGCGAACCCTAGCACAAGGAGATGAGAAATGGGGTGCGTTTTAGAAACCTTTCAAAATCACACGGTGTACCATCTTCTGGGTTTCTCATGCATGTTTTCGATGTAGGAAGATGCCCTTGAACCTGGAGATTTGGGACCCATGGGATGGGTACCACGCAGTATTACTTTAAAGGGTCTGAGTTTGCTCACCCAACCTCACCCAACCTCTCAGCCCCAAGAGTGTCCACCCTTATGTCTCATCCAGGTTTGGGTCGAGATATGGTCAATCCAGGTTGCATCACAGCCCCTGAACGAATTTTGTAAGAATTTCTCTCTCTTTCACTGTCTTTGTTTTACGGGTTTTTAAAAGTAATTTATTTTTATAATGGGGTTTAGCTGCTTTTCACGGCTGTGTTTATGCGGCTTTACACCCACTTGGCTCACTTCCAGAGAGATATCAATACATAGGTTTTACGATTCTTAATAGTCAGATATATTCTTGTGCGGTGAATAGGGGGTGTTGAGTCCACTTCACTGAGCAAGGAGTAGGCCTTGTCTATTACATATTGGGTGTATGGAACGGTATCTGAGCGAATTTGAAACCCTTGTTTTATGCATCACCCCACCTCACCTTTCCCGTTAAGCAGCTATAGTGTGTTTTCTAAACGTGTGACTCTGTTCTGTTTTGTAATTCAGTTCAAGTGTAGCAGTTTTTACATTCCCTCTATAAGTGATAGCTTATGATAAGGGTCTTTTTCTGTGTGACTTATTTCACTTAGAATCGTCATACCTAAGTCCACTCATCTTGCTTCTACTAGCCTTATGACATTGATTTCATGTCTGAGTGATATTCCATTGTACATAAGGACCACAACTTCATTATCCATTTTTCTCTTTCCTGGGATATTTAAGGTGTCATGAAGTGGAGGTTCTTGTCAACAGAGCAGCCCTAAACTTTGGGGTGCCTGTGTCTTGCTGATTTTTAGTTTTCCCAATTTATACTCCCATGAGTGGACGTGCCCTTTGCTCACTAAGCTGTGTTTTTTCGATGTTTCAGGACACACCGTACACTTCTCCAGAGTGGCTGTTGGCAATTTACATCCCACCCATCAGCGTAGCAAGGCTGCCATTTCTCCATGGCCTGTCCTGCATTTTTGGTTTTGACACTTTTTGCAGCATGACCCTTTTGACCGATGGGAAGCGAGACTTCTTTGTAGCGCTGATTTGCCTTTCCAGGTTGCTTGGTTGGCCAAAAAGGGCGTATGCGTTTTTTCCTGAATATATTCAGGAAAAAACGCATACGCCCTTTTTGGCCAAGGGCATCATTGTCGCCGTTTTGCCGCTTTTCATGTGCTTTAAAGGCGATTCGAATCTACCTCCTGAAATCTGTTTCCTGCAATTCTGCCTTGCTTTCAAGTCCTCTTCGTTGCCTTCCCTCAAAATATCTGTGGATGACAGTTATCATTTATAACTCTGCGGGTTTGTGAATTGCAGTGTCCCTGAGCTCCATTTTTCAACTGGCTTTTTTGGGAGCTGGCCGCAAAAACGACGGATTGCCTCAGGCCCTATTTTGGTTCCTGGCAGCAGGCTGAGCCTGTGGTTAATTCTTCTTCCTGATGGGAAAATAGAGTGACCTGTGCCTGTCCCAACACCTAGATCTAGTCTCTCATTGGTTGCCCCTCTTCCCGTTCATCCTCAGGACAAATTGCAACCTGTAGGGAACAGGAGCTTAAAGGTGCTGATTCTCCAAGTAGGGAGATTGCTAGTAAAGTAGCTGGAAAGGCGAACCCGAGCACAAGGAGATGAGAAATGGGGTGCGTTTTAGAAACCTTTCAAAATCACACTGTGTACCATCTTCTGGGTTTCTCATGCATGTTTTCGATGTAGGAAGATGCCCTTGAACCTGGAGATTTGGAACCCATGGGATGGGTACCACGCAGTATTACTTTAAAGGGTCTGAGTTTGCTCACCCAACCTCACCCAACCTCTCAGCCCCAAGAGTGTCCACCCTTATGTCTCATCCAGGTTTGGGTCGAGATATGGTCAATCCAGGTTGCATCACAGCCCCTGAACGAATTTTGTAAGAATTTCTCTCTCTTTCACTGTCTTTGTTTTACGGGTTTTTAAAAGTAATTTATTTTTATAATGGGGTTTAGCTGCTTTTCACGGCTGTGTTTATGCGGCTTTACACCCACTTGGCTCACTTCCAGACAGATATCAATACATAGGTTTTATGATTCTTACTAGTCAGATATATTCTTGTGCGGTGAATAGGGGGTGTTGAGTCCAGTTCACTGAGCAAGGAGTAGGCCTTGTCTATTACATATTGGGTGTATGGAACGGTATCTGAGCGAATTTGAAACCCTTGTTTTATGCCTCACCCCACCTCACCTTTCCCGTTAAGCAGCCATAGTGTGTTTTCTAAACGTGTGACAATGTTCTGTTTTGTAATTCAGTTCAAGTGTAGCGGTTTTTACATTCCCTCTATAAGTGATAGCTTATGATAAGGGTCTTTTTCTGTGTGACTTATTTCACTTAGAATCGTCGTACCTAAATCCACTCATCTTGCTTCTTCTAGCCTAATGACATTGATTTCATGTCTGAGTGATATTCCATTGTACATAAGGACCACAACTTCTTTATCCATTTTTCTCTTTCCTGGGATATTTAAGGTGTCATGAAGTGGAGGTTCTTGTCAACAGAGCAGCCCTAAACTTTGGGGTGCCTGTGTCTTGCTGATTTTTAGTTTTCCCAATTTATACGCCCATGAGTGGACGTGCCCTATGCTCCATAAGCTGTGTTTTTTCGATGTTTCAGGACACACCGTACACTTCTCCAGAGTGGCTGTTGGCAATTTACATCCCGCCCATCAGCGTAGCAAGGCTGCCATTTCTCCATGGCCTGTCCTGCATTTCTGGTTTTGACACTTTTTGCAGCAAGGCCCTTTTGACCGATGGGAAGCGAGACTTCTTTGTAGCGCTGATTTGCCTTTCCAGGTTGCTTGGTTGGCCAAAAAGGGCGTATGCGTTTTATCCTGAATATATTCAGAAAAAAACGCATACGCCCTTTTTGGCCAAGGGCATCACTGTCGACGTTTTGCCGCTTTTCATGTGCTTTAAAGGCGATTCGAATCTACCTCCTGAAATCTGTTTCCTGCAATTCTGCCTTGCTTTCAAGTCCTCTTCGTTGCCTTCCCTCAAAATATCTGTGGATGACAGTTATCATTTATAACTCTGCGGGTTTGTGAATTGCAGTGTCCCTGAGCTCCATTTTTCAACTGGCTTTTTTGGGAGCTGGCCGCAAAAACGACGGATTGCCTCAGGCCCTATTTTGGTTCCTGGCAGCAGGCTGAGCCTGTGGTTAATTATTCTTCCTGATGGGAAAATAGAGTGACCTGTGCCTGTCCCAACACCTAGATCTAGTCTCTCATTGGTTGCCCCTCTTCCCGTTCATCCTCAGGACAAATTGCAACCTGTAGGGAACAGGAGCTTAAAGGTGCTGATTCTCCAAGTAGGGAGATTGCTAGTAAAGTAGCTGGAAAGGCGAACCCGAGCACAAGGAGATGAGAAATGGGGTGCGTTTTAGAAACCTTTCAAAATCACACTGTGTACCATCTTCTGGGTTTCTCATGCATGTTTTCGATGTAGGAAGATGCCCTTGAACCTGGAGATTTGGAACCCATGGGATGGGTACCACGCAGTATTACTTTAAAGGGTCTGAGTTTGCTCACCCAACCTCACCCAACCTCTCAGCCCCAAGAGTGTCCACCCTTATGTCTCATCCAGGTTTGGGTCGAGATATGGTCAATCCAGGTTACATCACAGCCCCTGAACGAATTTTGTAAGAATTTCTCTCTCTTTCACTGTCTTTGTTTTACGGGTTTTTAAAAGTAATTTATTTTTATAATGGGGTTTAGCTGCTTTTCACGGCTGTGTTTATGCGGCTTTACACCCACTTGGCTCACTTCCAGACAGATATCAATACATAGGTTTTATGATTCTTACTAGTCAGATATATTCTTGTGCGGTGAATAGGGGGTGTTGAGTCCAGTTCACTGAGCAAGGAGTAGGCCTTGTCTATTACATATTGGGTGTATGGAACGGTATCTGAGCGAATTTGAAACCCTTGTTTTATGCATCACCCCACCTCACCTTTCCCGTTAAGCAGCCATAGTGTGTTTTCTAAACGTGTGACTCTGTTCTGTTTTGTAATTCAGTTCAAGTGTAGCGGTTTTTACATTCCCTCTATAAGTGATAGCTTATGATAAGTGTCTTTTTCTGGGTGACTTTTTTCACTTAGAATCGTCGTACCTAGGTCCACTCATCTTGCTTCTACTAGCCTTATGACATTGATTTCATGTCTGAGTGATATTCCATTGTACATAAGGACGACAACTTCTTTATCCATTTTTCTCTTTCCTGGGATATTTAAGGTGTCATGAAGTAGAGGTTCTTGTCAACAGAGCAGCCCTAAACTTTGGGGTGCCTGTGTCTTGCTGATTTTTAGTTTTCCCAATTTAAACGCCCATGAGTGGACGTGCCCTATGCTCCCTAAGCTGTGTTTTTTCGATGTTTCAGGACACACCGTACACTTCTCCAGAGTGGCTGCTGGCAATTAACATCCCGCCCATCAGCGTAGCAAGGCTGCCATTTCTCCATGGCCTGTCCTGCATTTCTGGTTTTGACACTTTTTGCAGCATGACCCTTTTGACCGATGGGAAGCGAAACTTCTTTGTAGTGCTGATTTGCCTTTCCAGGTTGCTTGGTTGGCCAAAAAGGGCGTATGCGTTTTTTCCTGAATATATTCAGGAAAAAACGCATACGCCCTTTTTGGCCAAGGGCATCATTGTCGACGTTTTGCCGCTTTTCATGTGCTTTAAAGGCGACTCGAATCTACCTCCTGAAATCTGTTTCCTGCAATTCTGCCTTGCTTTCAAATCCTCTTCGTTGCCTTCCGACAATATATCTGTGGTTGACAGTTATCATTTATAACTCTGCGGGTTTGTGAATTGCAGTGTCCCTGAGCTCCATTTTTCAACTCGCTTTTTTGGGAGCTGGCCGCAAAAGCGAGGGATTGCCTCAGGCCCTATTCTGGTTCCTGGCAGCAGGCTGAGCCTGTGGTTAATTCTTCTTCCTGATGGGAAAATAGAGTGACCTGTGCCTGTCCCAACACCTAGATCTAGTCTCTCATTGGTTGCTCCTCTTCCCGTTCATCCTCAGGACAAATTGCAACCTGTAGGGAACAGGAGCTTAAAGGTGCTGATTCTCCAAGTAGGGAGATTGCTAGTAAAGTAGCTGGAAAGGCGAACCCTAGCACAAGGAGATGAGAAATGGGGTGCGTTTTAGAAACCTTTCAAAATCACACGGTGTACCATCTTCTGGGTTTCTCATGCATGTTTTCGATGTAGCAAGATGCCCTTGAACCTGGAGATTTGGGACCCATGGGATGGGTACCACGCAGTATTACTTTAAAGGGTCTGAGTTTACTCACCCAACCTCACCCAACCTCTCAGCCCCAAGAGTGTCCACCCTTATGTCTCATCCAGGTTTGGGTCGAGATATAGTCAATCCAGGTTGCATCACAGCCCCTGAATGAATTTTGTAAGAATTTCTCTCTCTTTCACTGTCTTTGTTTTACGGGTTTTTAAAAGTAATTTATTTTTATAATGGGGTTTAGCTGCTTTTCACGGCTGTGTTTATGCGGCTTTACACCCACTTGGCTCACTTCCAGAGAGATATCAATACATAGGTTTTACGATTCTTACTAGTCAGATATATTCTTGTGCGGTGAATAGGGGGTGTTGAGTCCACTTCACTGAGCAAGGAGTAGGCCTTGTCTATTACATATTGGGTGTATGGAACGGTATCTGAGCGAATTTGAAACCCTTGTTTTATGCATCACCCCACCTCACCTTTCCCGTTAAGCAGCCATAGTGTGTTTTCTAAACGTGTGACTCTGTTCTCTTTTGTAATTCAGTTCAAGTGTTGCGGTTTTTACATTCCCTCTATAAGTGATAGCTTATGATAAGGGTCTTTTTCTGTGTGACTTATTTCACTTAGAATCGTCATACCTAAATCCACTCATCTTGCTTCTACTAGCCTTATGACATTGATTTCATGTCTGAGTGATATTCCTTTGTACATAAGGACCACAACTTCTTTATCCATTTTTCTCTTTCCTGGGATATTTAAGGTGTCATGAAGTGGAGGTTCTTGTCAACATAGCAGCCCTAAACATTGGGGTGCCTGTGTCTTGCTGATTTTTAGTTTTCCCAATTTATACGCCCATGAGTGCACGTGCCCTATGCTCCCTAAGCTGTTTTTTCGATGTTTCAGGACACACCGTACACTTCTCCAGAGTGGCTGTTGGCAATTTACATCCCGCCCATCAGCGTAGCAAGGCTGCCATTTCTCCATGGCCTGTCCTGCATTTCTGGTTTTGACACTTTTTGCAGCATGACCCTTTTGACCGATGGGAAGCGAAACTTCTTTGTAGTGCTGATTTGCCTTTCCAGGTTGCTTGGTTGGCCAAAAAGGGCGTATGCGTTTTTTCCTGAATATATTCAGGAAAAAACGCATACGCCCTTTTTGGCCAAGGGCATCACTGTCGACGTTTTGCCACTTTTCATGTGCTTTAAAGGCGATTTGAATCTACCTCCTGAAACCTGTTTCCTTCAATTCTGCCTTGCTTTCAAATCCTCTTCGTTGCCTTCCCTCAATATATTTGTGGACGAGAGTTATCATTTATAACTCAGCAGGTTTGTGAATTGCAGTGTCCCTGAGCTCCATTTTTCAACTGTCTTTTTTGGGAGCTGGCCGCAAAAGCACGGGATTGCCTCAGGCCCTATTCTGGTTCCCGTCGGCAGGCTGAACCTGTGTTTAATTCTTCTTCCTGATGGGAAAATAGAGTGAACTGTGCCTGTCCCAACACCTAGATCTAGTCTCTCATTGGTTGCCCCTCTTCCCGTTCATTCTCAGGACAAATTGCAACCTGTAGGGAACAGGAGCTTAAAGGTGCTGATTCTCCAAGTAGGGAGATTGCTAGTAAAGTAGCTGGAAAGGCGAACCCTAGCACAAGGAGATGAGAAATGGGGTGCGTTTTAGAAACCTTTCAAAATCACACGGTGTACCATCTTCTGGGTTTCTCATGCATGTTTTCGATGTAGGAAGATGCCCTTGAACCTGGAGATTTGGAACCCATGGGATGGGTACCACGCAGTATTACTTTAAAGGGTCTGAGTTTGCTCACCCAACCTCACCCAACCTCTCAGCCCCAAGAGTGTCCACCCTTATGTCTCATCCAGGTTTGGGTCGAGATATGGTCAATCCAGGTTGCATCACAGCCCCTGAACGAATTTTGTAAGAATTTCTCTCTCTTTCACTGTCTTTGTTTTACGGGTTTTTAAAAGTAATTTATTTTTATAATGGGGTTTAGCTGCTTTTCACGGCTGTGTTTATGCGTCTTTACACCCACTTGGCTCACTTCCAGAGAGATATCAATACATAGGTTTTACGATTCTTAATAGTCAGATATATTCTTGTGCGGTGAATAGGGGGTGTTGAGTCCACTTCACTGAGCAAGGAGTAGGCCTTGTCTATTACATATTGGGTGTATGGAACGGTATCTGAGCGAATTTGAAACCCTTGTTTTATGCATCACCCCACCTCACCTTTCCCGTTAAGCAGCCATAGTGTGTTTTCTAAACGTGTGACTCTGTTCTCTTTTGTAATTCAGTTCAAGTGTTGCGGTTTTTACATTCCCTCTATAAGTGATAGCTTATGATAAGGGTCTTTTTCTGTGTGACTTATTTCACTTAGAATCGTCATACCTAAATCCACTCATCTTGCTTCTACTAGCCTTATGACATTGATTTCATGTCTGAGTGATATTCCTTTGTACATAAGGACCACAACTTCTTTATCCATTTTTCTCTTTCCTGGGATATTTAAGGTGTCATGAAGTGGAGGTTCTTGTCAACATAGCAGCCCTAAACATTGGGGTGCCTGTGTCTTGCTGATTTTTAGTTTTCCCAATTTATACGCCCATGAGTGCACGTGCCCTATGCTCCCTAAGCTGTTTTTTCGATGTTTCAGGACACACCGTACACTTCTCCAGAGTGGCTGTTGGCAATTTACATCCCGCCCATCAGCGTAGCAAGGCTGACATTTCTCCATGGCCTGTCCTGCATTTCTGGTTTTGACACTTTTTGCAGCATGACCCTTTTGACCGATGGGAAGCGAAACTTCTTTGTAGTGCTGATTTGCCTTTCCAGGTTGCTTGGTTGGCCAAAAAGGGCGTATGCGTTTTTTCCTGAATATATTCAGGAAAAAACGCATACGCCCTTTTTGGCCAAGGGCATCACTGTCGACGTTTTGCCACTTTTCATGTGCTTTAAAGGCGATTCGAATCTACCTCCTGAAACCTGTTTCCTGCAATTCTGCCTTGCTTTCAAATCCTCTTCGTTGCCTACCCTCCAAATATTTGTGGACGAGAGTTATCATTTATAACTCAGCAGGTTTGTGAATTGCAGTGACCCTGAGCTCCATTTTTCAACTGTTTTTTTGGGAGCTGGCCACAAAAGCACGGGATTGCCTCAGGCCCTATTCTGGTTCCCGGGGGCAGGCTGAGCCTGTGGTTAATTCTTCTTCCTGATGGGAAAATAGAGTGACCTGTGCCTGTCCCAACACCTAGATCTAGTCTCTCATTGGTTGCCCCTCTTCCCGTTCATCCTCAGGACAAATTGCAACCTGTAGGGAACAGGAGCTTAAAGGTGCTGATTCTCCAAGTAGGGAGATTGCTAGTAAAGAAGCTGGAAAGGCGAACCCTAGCACAAGGTGATGAGAAATGGGGTGCATTTTAGAAACCTTTCAAAATCACACAGTGTACCATCTTCTGGGTTTCTCATGCATGTTTTCGATGTAGGAAGATGCCCTTGAACCTGGAGATTTGGGACCCATGTGATGGGTACCACGCAGTATTACTTTAAAGGGTCTGAGTTTGCTCACCCAACCTCACCCAACCTCTCAGCCCCAAGAGTGTCCACCCTTATGTCTCATCCAGGTGTGGGTCTAGATATGGTCAATCCAGGTTGCATCACAGCCCCTGAACGAATTTTGTAAGAATTTCTCTCTCTTTCACTGTCTTTGTTTTACGGGTTTTTAAAAGTAATTTATTTTTATAATGGGGTTTAGCTGCTTTTCACGGCTGTGTTTATGCGGCTTTACACCCACTTGGCTCACTTCCAGAGAAATATCAATACATAGGTTTTACGATTCTTACTAGTCAGATATATTCTTGTGCGGTGAATAGGGGGTGTTGAGTCCAGTTCACTGAGCAAGGAGTAGGTCTTGTCTACTACATATTGGGTGTATGGAACGGTATCTGAGCGAATTTGAAACCCTTGTTTTATGCATCACCCCACCTCACCTTTCCCGTTAAGCAGCCATAGTGTGTTTTCTAAACGTGTGACTCTGTTCTGTTTTGTAATTCAGTTCAAGTGTAGCGGTTTTTACATTCCCTCTGTAAGTGATAGCTTATGATAAGTGTCTTTTTCTGTGTGACTTATTTCACTTAGAATCGTCATACCTAAATCCACTCATCTTGCTTCTACTAGCCTTATGACATTGATTTCATGTCTGAGTGATATTCCTTTGTACATAAGGACCACAACTTCTTTATCCATTTTTCTCTTTCCTGGGATATTTAAGGTGTCATGAAGTGGAGGTTCTTGTCAACATAGCAGCTCTAAACATTGGGGTGCCTGTGTCTTGCTGATTTTTAGTTTTCCCAATTTATACGCCCATGAGTGGACGTGCCCTATGCTCCCTAAGCTGTGTTTTTTCGATGTTTCAGGACACACCGTACACTTCTCCAGAGTGGCTGTTGGCAATTTACATCCCGCCCATCAGCGTAGCAAGGCTGCCATTTCTCCAAGGCCTGTCCTGCATTTCTCGTTTTGACACTTTTTGCAGCATGGCCCTTTTGGCCGATTTGAAGCGAGACTTCTTTGTAGCGCTGATTTGCCTTTCCAGGTTGCTTGTTTGGCCAAAAAGGGCGTATGCGTTTTTTCCTGAATATATTCAGGAAAAAACGCATACGCCCTTTTTGGCCAAGGGCATCACTGTCGACGTTTTGCCACTTTTCATGTGCTTTAAAGGCGATTTGAATCTACCTCCTGAAACCTGTTTCCTTCAATTCTGCCTTGCTTTCAAATCCTCTTCGTTGCCTACCCTCAATATATTTGTGGACGAGAGTTATCATTTATAACTCAGCAGGTTTGTGAATTGCAGTGTCCCTGAGCTCCATTTTTCAACTGTCTTTTTTGGGAGCTGGCCGCAAAAGCACGGGATTGCCTCAGGCCCTATTCTGGTTCCCGTCGGCAGGCTGAACCTGTGTTTAATTCTTCTTCCTGATGGGAAAATAGAGTGAACTGTGCCTGTCCCAACACCTAGATCTAGTCTCTCATTGGTTGCCCCTCTTCCCGTTCATCCTCAGGACAAATTGCAACCTGTAGGGAACAGGAGCTTAAAGGTGCTGATTTTCCAAGTAGGGAGATTGCTAGTAAAGTAGCTGGAAAGGCGAACCCTAGCACAAGGAGATGAGAAATGGGGTGCGTTTTAGAAACCTTTCAAAATCACACGGTGTACCATCTTCTGGGTTTCTCATGCATGTTTTCGATGTAGGAAGATGCCCTTGAACCTGGAGATTTGGAACCCATGGGATGGGTACCACGCAGTATTACTTTAAAGGGTCTGAGTTTGCTCACCCAACCTCACCCAACCTCTCAGCCCCAAGAGTGTCCACCCTTATGTCTCATCCAGGTTTGGGTCGAGATATGGTCAATCCAGGTTGCATCACAGCCCCTGAACGAATTTTGTAAGAATTTCTCTCTCTTTCACTGTCTTTGTTTTACGGGTTTTTAAAAGTAATTTATTTTTATAATGGGGTTTAGCTGCTTTTCACGGCTGTGTTTATGCGTCTTTACACCCACTTGGCTCACTTCCAGAGAGATATCAATACATAGGTTTTACGATTCTTACTAGTCAGATATATTCTTGTGCGGTGAATAGGGGGTGTTGAGTCCAGTTCACTGAGCAAGGAGTAGGTCTTGTCTACTACATATTGGGTGTATGGAACGGTATCTGAGCGAATTTGAAACCCTTGTTTTATGCATCACCCCACCTCACCTTTCCCGTTAAGCAGCCATAGTGTGTTTTCTAAACGTGTGACTCTGTTCTGTTTTGTAATTCAGTTCAAGTGTAGCGGTTTTTACATTCCCTCTGTAAGTGATAGCTTATGATAAGTGTCTTTTTCTGTGTGACTTATTTCACTTAGAATCGTCATACCTAAATCCACTCATCTTGCTTCTACTAGCCTTATGACATTGATTTCATGTCTGAGTGATATTCCTTTGTACATAAGGACCACAACTTCTTTATCCATTTTTCTCTTTCCTGGGATATTTAAGGTGTCATGAAGTGGAGGTTCTTGTCAACATAGCAGCCCTAAACATTGGGGTGCCTGTGTCTTGCTGATTTTTAGTTTTCCCAATTTATACGCCCATGAGTGGACGTGCCCTATGCTCCCTAAGCTGTGTTTTTTCGATGTTTCAGGACACACCGTACACTTCTCCAGAGTGGCTGTTGGCAATTTACATCCCGCCCATCAGCGTAGCAAGGCTGCCATTTCTCCAAGGCCTGTCCTGCATTTCTCGTTTTGACACTTTTTGCAGCATGGCCCTTTTGGCCGATTTGAAGCGAGACTTCTTTGTAGCGCTGATTTGCCTTTCCAGGTTGCTTGTTTGGCCAAAAAGGGCGTATGCGTTTTTTCCTGAATATATTCAGGAAAAAACGCATACGCCCTTTTTGGCCAAGGGCATCACTGTCGACGTTTTGCCACTTTTCATGTGCTTTAAAGGCGATTTGAATCTACCTCCTGAAACCTGTTTCCTTCAATTCTGCCTTGCTTTCAAATCCTCTTCGTTGCCTTCCCTCAATATATTTGTGGACGACAGTTATCATTTATAACGCAGCAGGTTTGTGAATTGCAGTGTCCCTGAGCTCCATTTTTCAACTGTCTTTTTTGGGAGCTGGCCGCAAAAGCACGGGATTGCCTCAGGCCCTATTCTGGTTCCCGTCGGCAGGCTGAACCTGTGTTTAATTCTTCTTCCTGATGGGAAAATAGAGTGAACTGTGCCTGTCCCAACACCTAGATCTAGTCTCTCATTGGTTGCCCCTCTTCCCGTTCATCCTCAGGACAAATTGCAACCTGTAGGGAACAGGAGCTTAAAGGTGCTGATTCTCCAAGTAGGGAGATTGCTAGTAAAGTAGCTGGAAAGGCGAACCCTAGCACAAGGAGATGAGAAATGGGGTGCGTTTTAGAAACCTTTCAAAATCACACGGTGTACCATCTTCTGGGTTTCTCATGCATGTTTTCGATGTAGGAAGATGCCCTTGAACCTGGAGATTTGGAACCCATGGGATGGGTACCACGCAGTATTACTTTAAAGGGTCTGAGTTTGCTCACCCAACCTCACCCAACCTCTCAGCCCCAAGAGTGTCCACCCTTATGTCTCATCCAGGTTTGGGTCGAGATATGGTCAATCCAGGTTGCATCACAGCCCCTGAACGAATTTTGTAAGAATTTCTCTCTCTTTCACTGTCTTTGTTTTACGGGTTTTTAAAAGTAATTTATTTTTATAATGGGGTTTAGCTGCTTTTCACGGCTGTGTTTATGCGTCTTTACACCCACTTGGCTCACTTCCAGAGAGATATCAATACATAGGTTTTACGATTCTTAATAGTCAGATATATTCTTGTGCGGTGAATAGGGGGTGTTGAGTCCACTTCACTGAGCAAGGAGTAGGCCTTGTCTATTACATATTGGGTGTATGGAACGGTATCTGAGCGAATTTGAAACCCTTGTTTTATGCATCACCCCACCTCACCTTTCCCGTTAAGCAGCCATAGTGTGTTTTCTAAACGTGTGACTCTGTTCTCTTTTGTAATTCAGTTCAAGTGTTGCGGTTTTTACATTCCCTCTATAAGTGATAGCTTATGATAAGGGTCTTTTTCTGTGTGACTTATTTCACTTAGAATCGTCATACCTAAATCCACTCATCTTGCTTCTACTAGCCTTATGACATTGATTTCATGTCTGAGTGATATTCCTTTGTACATAAGGACCACAACTTCTTTATCCATTTTTCTCTTTCCTGGGATATTTAAGGTGTCATGAAGTGGAGGTTCTTGTCAACATAGCAGCCCTAAACATTGGGGTGCCTGTGTCTTGCTGATTTTCAGTTTTCCCAATTTATACGCCCATGAGTGCACGTGCCCTATGCTCCCTAAGCTGTGTTTTCGATGTTTCAGGACACACCGTACACTTCTCCAGAGTGGCTGTTGGCAATTTACATCCCGCCCATCAGCGTAGCAAGGCTGCCATTTCTCCATGGCCTGTCCTGCATTTCTGGTTTTGACACTTTTTGCAGCATGACCCTTTTGACCGATGGGAAGCGAAACTTCTTTGTAGTGCTGATTTGCCTTTCCAGGTTGCTTGGTTGGCCAAAAAGGGCGTATGCGTTTTTTCCTGAATATATTCAGGAAAAAACGCATACGCCCTTTTTGGCCAAGGGCATCACTGTCGACGTTTTGCCACTTTTCATGTGCTTTAAAGGCGATTCGAATCTACCTCCTGAAACCTGTTTCCTGCAATTCTGCCTTGCTTTCAAATCCTCTTCGTTGCCTACCCTCCATATATTTGTGGACGAGAGTTATCATTTATAACTCAGCAGGTTTGTGAATTGCAGTGACCCTGAGCTCCATTTTTCAACTGTTTTTTTGGGAGCTGGCCACAAAAGCACGGGATTGCCTCAGGCCCTATTCTGGTTCCCGGGGGCAGGCTGAGCCTGTGGTTAATTCTTCTTCCTGATGGGAAAATAGAGTGACCTGTGCCTGTCCCAACACCTAGATCTAGTCTCTCATTGGTTGCCCCTCTTCCCGTTCATCCTCAGGACAAATTGCAACCTGTAGGGAACAGGAGCTTAAAGGTGCTGATTCTCCAAGTAGGGAGATTGCTAGTAAAGAAGCTGGAAAGGCGAACCCTAGCACAAGGAGATGAGAAATGGGGTGCGTTTTAGAAAACTTTCAAAATCACACAGTGTACCATCTTCTGGGTTTCTCATGCATGTTTTCGATGTAGGAAGATGCCCTTGAACCTGGAGATTTGGGACCCATGTGATGGGTACCACGCAGTATTACTTTAAAGGGTCTGAGTTTGCTCACCCAACCTCACCCAACCTCTCAGCCCCAAGAGTGTCCACCCTTATGTCTCATCCAGGTGTGGGTCTAGATATGGTCAATCCAGGTTGCATCACAGCCCCTGAACGAATTTTGTAAGAATTTCTCTCTCTTTCACTGTCTTTGTTTTACGGGTTTTTAAAAGTAATTTATTTTTATAATGGGGTTTAGCTGCTTTTCACGGCTGTGTTTATGCGGCTTTACACCCACTTGGCTCACTTCCAGAGAGATATCAATACATAGGTTTTACGATTCTTACTAGTCAGATATATTCTTGTGCGGTGAATAGGGGGTGTTGAGTCCAGTTCACTAAGCAAGGAGTAGGTCTTGTCTACTACATATTGGGTGTATGGAACGGTATCTGAGCGAATTTGAAACCCTTGTTTTATGCATCACCCCACCTCACCTTTCCCGTTAAGCAGCCATAGTGTGTTTTCTAAACGTGTGACTCTGTTCTGTTTTGTAATTCAGTTCAAGTGTAGCGGTTTTTACATTCCCTCTGTAAGTGATAGCTTATGATAAGGGTCTTTTTCTGTGTGACTTATTTCACTTAGAATCGTCATACCTAAATCCACTCATCTTGCTTCTACTAGCCTTATGACATTGATTTCATGTCTGAGTGATATTCCTTTGTACATAAGGACCACAACTTCTTTATCCATTTTTCTCTTTCCTGGGATATTTAAGGTGTCATGAAGTGGAGGTTCTTGTCAACATAGCAGCCCTAAACATTGGGGTGCCTGTGTCTTGCTGATTTTTAGTTTTCCCAATTTATACGCCCATGAGTGGACGTGCCCTATGCTCCCTAAGCTGTGTTTTTTCGATGTTTCAGGACACACCGTACACTTCTCCAGAGTGGCTGTTGGCAATTTACATCCCGCCCATCAGCGTAGCAAGGCTGCCATTTCTCCAAGGCCTGTCCTGCATTTCTCGTTTTGACACTTTTTGCAGCATGGCCCTTTTGGCCGATTTGAAGCGAGACTTCTTTGTAGCGCTGATTTGCCTTTCCAGGTTGCTTGTTTGGCCAAAAGGGGCGTATGCGTTTTTTCCTGAATATATTCAGGAAAAAACGCATACGCCCTTTTTGGCCAAGGGCATCACTGTCGACGTTTTGCCACTTTTCATGTGCTTTAAAGGCGATTTGAATCTACCTCCTGAAACCTGTTTCCTTCAATTCTGCCTTGCTTTCAAATCCTCTTCGTTGCCTTCCCTCAATATATTTGTGGACGAGAGTTATCATTTATAACTCAGCAGGTTTGTGAATTGCAGTGTCCCTGAGCTCCATTTTTCAACTGTCTTTTTTGGGAGCTGGCCGCAAAAGCACGGGATTGCCTCAGGCCCTATTCTGGTTCCCGTCGGCAGGCTGAACCTGTGTTTAATTCTTCTTCCTGATGGGAAAATAGAGTGAACTGTGCCTGTCCCAACACCTAGATCTAGTCTCTCATTGGTTGCCCCTCTTCCCGTTCATCCTCAGGACAAATTGCAACCTGTAGGGAACAGGAGCTTAAAGGTGCTGATTCTCCAAGTAGGGAGATTGCTAGTAAAGTAGCTGGAAAGGCGAACCCTAGCACAAGGAGATGAGAAATGGGGTGCGTTTTAGAAACCTTTCAAAATCACACGGTGTACCATCTTCTGGGTTTCTCATGCATGTTTTCGATGTAGGAAGATGCCCTTGAACCTGGAGATTTGGAACCCATGGGATGGGTACCACGCAGTATTACTTTAAAGGGTCTGAGTTTGCTCACCCAACCTCACCCAACCTCTCAGCCCCAAGAGTGTCCACCCTTATGTCTCATCCAGGTTTGGGTCGAGATATGGTCAATCCAGGTTGCATCACAGCCCCTGAACGAATTTTGTAAGAATTTCTCTCTCTTTCACTGTCTTTGTTTTACGGGTTTTTAAAAGTAATTTATTTTTATAATGGGGTTTAGCTGCTTTTCACGGCTGTGTTTATGCGGCTTTACACCCACTTGGCTCACTTCCAGAGAGATATCAATACATAGGTTTTACGATTCTTACTAGTCAGATATATTCTTGTGCGGTGAATAGGGGGTGTTGAGTCCACTTCACTGAGCAAGGAGTAGGCCTTGTCTATTACATATTGGGTGTATGGAACGGTATCTGAGCGAATTTGAAACCCTTGTTTTATGCATCACCCCACCTCACCTTTCCCGTTAAGCAGCCATAGTGTGTTTTCTAAACGTGTGACTCTGTTCTCTTTTGTAATTCAGTTCAAGTGTTGCGGTTTTTACATTCCCTCTATAAGTGATAGCTTATGATAAGGGTCTTTTTCTGTGTGACTTATTTCACTTAGAATCGTCATACCTAAATCCACTCATCTTGCTTCTACTAGCCTTATGACATTGATTTCATGTCTGAGTGATATTCCTTTGTACATAAGGACCACAACTTCTTTATCCATTTTTCTCTTTCCTGGGATATTTAAGGTGTCATGAAGTGGAGGTTCTTGTCAACAGAGCAGCCTTAAACTTTGGGGTGCCTGTGTCTTGCTGATTTTTAGTTTTCCCAATTTATACGCCCATGAGTGCACGTGCCCTATGCTCCCTAAGCTGTTTTTTCGATGTTTCAGGACACACCGTACACTTCTCCAGAGTGGCTGTTGGCAATTTACATCCCGCCCATCAGCGTAGCAAGGCTGCCATTTCTCCATGGCCTGTCCTGCATTTCTGGTTTTGACACTTTTTGCAGCAAAGCCCTTTTGACCGATGGGAAGCGAGACTTCTTTGTAGCGCTGATTTGCCTTTCCAGGTTGCTTGGTTGGCCAAAAAGGGCGTATGCGTTTTATCCTGAATATATTCAGAAAAAAACGCATACGCCCTTTTTGGCCAAGGGCATCACTGTCGACGTTTTGCCACTTTTCATGTGCTTTAAAGGCGATTCGAATCTACCTCCTGAAACATGTTTCCTGCAATTCTGCCTTGCTTTCAAATCCTCTTCGTTGCCTTCCCTCAATATATTTGTGGACGAGAGTTATCATTTATAACTCTGCGGGTTTGTGAATGGCAGTGCCCCTGAACTCCATTTTTCAACTGTCTTTTTTGGGAGCTGGCCGCAAAAGCACGGGATTGCCTCAGGCCCTATTCAGGTTCCGGGGGGCAGGCTGAGCCTGTGGTTAATTCTTCTTCCTGATGGGAAAAGAGAGTGACCTGTGCCTGTCCCAACACCTAGATCTAGTCTCTCATTGGTTGCCCCTCTTCCCGTTCATCCTCAGGACAAATTGCAACCTGTAGGGAACAGGAGGTTAAAGGTGCTGATTCTCCAAGTAGGGAGATTTCTAGTAAAGTAGCTGGAATGGCGAACCCGAACACAAGGAGATGAGAAATGATGTGCGTTTTAGAAACCTTTCAAAATCACACGGTGTACCATCTTCTGGGTTTCTCATGCATGTTTTCGATGTAGGAATATGCCCTTGAACTTGTAGATTTGGGACCCATGGGATGGGTACCAGGCAGAATTACTTTAAAGGGTCTGTGTTTGCTCACCCAACCTCACCCAACCTCTCAGCCCCAAGAGTGTCCACCCTTATGTCTCATCCAGCTGTGGGTCTAGATATGGTCAATCCAGGTTGCATCACAGCCCCTGAACGAATTTTGTAAGAATTTCTCTCTCTTTCACTGTCTTTGTTTTACGGGTTTTTAAAAGTAATTTATTTTTATAATGGGGTTTAGCTGCTTTTCACGGCTGTGTTTATGCGGCTTTACACCCACTTGGCTCACTTCCAGAGAGATATCAATACATAGGTTTTACGATTCTTACTAGTCAGATATATTCTTGTGCGGTGAATAGGGGGTGTTGAGTCCAGTTCACTGAGCAAGGAGTAGGTCTTGTCTACTACATATTGGGTGTATGGAACGGTATCTGAGCGAATTTGAAACCCTTGTTTTATGCATCACCCCACCTCACCTTTCCCGTTAAGCAGCCATAGTGTGTTTTCTAAACGTGTGACTCTGTTCTGTTTTGTAATTCAGTTCAAGTGTAGCGGTTTTTACATTCCCTCTATAAGTGATAGCTTATGATAAGTGTCTTTTTCTGTGTGACTTATTTCACTTAGAATCGTCATACCTAAATCCACTCATCTTGCTTCTATTAGCCTTATGACATTGATTTCATGTCTGAGTGATATTCCTTTGTACATAAGGACCACAACTTCTTTATCCATTTTTCTCTTTCCTGGGATATTTAAGGTGTCATGAAGTGGAGATTCTTGTCAACATAGCAGCCCTAAACATTGGGGTGCCTGTGTCTTGCTGATTTTTAGTTTTCCCAATTTATACGCCCATGAGTGGACGTGCCCTATGCTCCCTAAGCTGTGTTTTTTCGATGTTTCAGGACACACCGTACACTTCTCCAGAGTGGCTGTTGGCAATTTACATCCCGCCCATCAGCGTAGCAAGGCTGCCATTTCTCCAAGGCCTGTCCTGCATTTCTCGTTTTGACACTTTTTGCAGCATGGCCCTTTTGGCCGATTTGAAGCGAGACTTCTTTGTAGCGCTGATTTGCCTTTCCAGGTTGCTTGGTTGGCCAAAAAGGGCGTATGCGTTTTTTCCTGAATATATTCAGGAAAAAACGCATACGCCCTTTTTGCCAAGGGCATCACTGTCGACGTTTTGCCACTTTTCATGTGCTTTAAAGGCGATTTGAATCTACCTCCTGAAACCTGTTTCCTTCAATTCTGCCTTGCTTTCAAATCCTCTTCGTTGCCTTCCCTCAATATATTTGTGGACGAGAGTTATCATTTATAACTCAGCAGGTTTGTGAATTGCAGTGTCCCTGAGCTCCATTTTTCAACTGTCTTTTTTGGGAGCTGGCCGCAAAAGCACGGGATTGCCTCAGGCCCTATTCTGGTTCCCGTCGGCAGGCTGAACCTGTGTTTAATTCTTCTTCCTGATGGGAAAATAGAGTGACCTGTGCCTGTCCCAACACCTAGATGTAGTCTCTCATTGGTTGCCCCTCTTCCCGTTCATCCTCAGGACAAATTGCAACCTGTAGGGAACAGGAGCTTAAAGGTGCTGATTCTCCAAGTAGGGAGATTGCTAGTAAAGTAGCTGGAAAGGCGAACCCTAGCACAAGGAGATGAGAAATGGGGTGCGTTTTAGAAACCTTTCAAAATCACACGGTGTACCATCTTCTGGGTTTCTCATGCATGTTTTCGATGTAGGAAGATGCCCTTGAACCTGGAGATTTGGAACCCATGGGATGGGTACCACGCAGTATTACTTTAAAGGGTCTGAGTTTGCTCACCCAACCTCACCCAACCTCTCAGCCCCAAGAGTGTCCACCCTTATGTCTCATCCAGGTTTGGGTCGAGATATGGTCAATCCAGGTTGCATCACAGCCCCTGAACGAATTTTGTAAGAATTTCTCTCTCTTTCACTGTCTTTGTTTTACGGGTTTTTAAAAGTAATTTATTTTTATAATGGGGTTTAGCTGCTTTTCACGGCTGTGTTTATGCGGCTTTACACCCACTTGGCTCACTTCCAGAGAGATATCAATACATAGGTTTTACGATTCTTAATAGTCAGATATATTCTTGTGCGGTGAATAGGGGGTGTTGAGTCCACTTCACTGAGCAAGGAGTAGGCCTTGTCTATTACATATTGGGTGTATGGAACGGTATCTGAGCGAATTTGAAACCCTTGTTTTATGCATCACCCCACCTCACCTTTCCCGTTAAGCAGCCATAGTGTGTTTTCTAAACGTGTGACTCTGTTCTCTTTTGTAATTCAGTTCAAGTGTTGCGGTTTTTACATTCCCTCTATAAGTGATAGCTTATGATAAGGGTCTTTTTCTGTGTGACTTATTTCACTTAGAATCGTCATACCTAAATCCACTCATCTTGCTTCTACTAGCCTTATGACATTGATTTCATGTCTGAGTGATATTCCTTTGTACATAAGGACCACAACTTCTTTATCCATTTTTCTCTTTCCTGGGATATTTAAGGTGTCATGAAGTGGAGGTTCTTGTCAACAGAGCAGCCTTAAACTTTGGGGTGCCTGTGTCTTGCTGATTTTTAGTTTTCCCAATTTATACGCCCATGAGTGCACGTGCCCTATGCTCCCTAAGCTGTTTTTTCGATGTTTCAGGACACACCGTACACTTCTCCAGAGTGGCTGTTGGCAATTTACATCCCGCCCATCAGCGTAGCAAGGCTGCCATTTCTCCATGGCCTGTCCTGCATTTCTGGTTTTGCCACTTTTTGCAGCAAAGCCCTTTTGACCGATGGGAAGCGAGACTTCTTTGTAGCGCTGATTTGCCTTTCCAGGTTGCTTGGTTGGCCAAAAAGGGCGTATGCGTTTTATCCTGAATATATTCAGAAAAAAACGCATACGCCCTTTTTGGCCAAGGGCATCACTGTCGACGTTTTGCCACTTTTCATGTGCTTTAAAGGCGATTCGAATCTACCTCCTGAAACATGTTTCCTGCAATTCTGCCTTGCTTTCAAATCCTCTTCGTTGCCTTCCCTCAATATATTTGTGGACGAGAGTTATCATTTATAACTCTGCGGGTTTGTGAATGGCAGTGCCCCTGAACTCCATTTTTCAACTGTCTTTTTTGGGAGCTGGCCGCAAAAGCACGGGATTGCCTCAGGCCCTATTCATGTTCCGGGGGGCAGGCTGAGCCTGTGGTTAATTCTTCTTCCTGATGGGAAAAGAGAGTGACCTGTGCCTGTCCCAACACCTAGATCTAGTCTCTCATTGGTTGCCCCTCTTCCCGTTCATCCTCAGGACAAATTGCAACCTGTAGGGAACAGGAGGTTAAAGGTGCTGATTCTCCAAGTAGGGAGATTTCTAGTAAAGTAGCTGGAATGGCGAACCCGAACACAAGGAGATGAGAAATGATGTGCGTTTTAGAAACCTTTCAAAATCACACGGTGTACCATCTTCTGGGTTTCTCATGCATGTTTTCGATGTAGGAATATGCCCTTGAACTTGTAGATTTGGGACCCATGGGATGGGTACCAGGCAGTATTACTTTAAAGGGTCTGTGTTTGCTCACCCAACCTCACCCAACCTCTCAGCCCCAAGAGTGTCCACCCTTATGTCTCATCCAGCTGTGGGTCTAGATATGGTCAATCCAGGTTGCATCACAGCCCCTGAACGAATTTTGTAAGAATTTCTCTCTCTTTCACTGTCTTTGTTTTACGGGTTTTTAAAAGTAATTTATTTTTATAATGGGGTTTAGCTGCTTTTCACGGCTGTGTTTATGCGGCTTTACACCCACTTGACTCACTTCCAGACAGATATCAATACATAGGTTTTAAGATTCTTACTAGTCAGATATAGTCTTGTGCGGTGAATAGCGGGTGTTGAGTCCAGTTCACTGAGCAAGGAGTAGGTCTTGTCTATTACATATTGGGTGTATGGAACGGTATCTGAGCGAATTTGAAACCCTTGTTTTATGCATCACCCCACCTCACCTTTCCCGTTAAGCAGCCATAGTGTGTTTTCTAAACGTGTGACTCTGTTCTGTTTTGCAATTCAGTTCAAGTGTAGCGGTTTTTACATTCCCTCTATAAGTGATAGCTTATGATAAGTGTCTTTTTCTGTGTGACTTATTTCACTTAGAATCGTCGTACCTAAATCCACTCATCTTGCTTCTTCTAGCCTTATGACATTGATTTCATGTCTGAGAGATATTCCATTGTACATAAGGACCACAACTTCTTTATCCATTTTTCTCTTTCCTGGGATATTTAAGGTGTCATGAAGTGGAGGTTCTTGTCAACAGAGCAGCCCTAAACTTTGGGGTGCCTGTGTCTTGCTGATTTTTAGTTTTCCCAATTTATACGCCCATGAGTGGACGTGCCCTATGCTCCCAAAGCTGTGTGTTTTAGATGTTTCAGGACACACCGTACACTTCTCCAGAGTGGCTGTTGGCAATTTACATCCCTCCCATCAGCGTAGCAAGGCTGCCATTTCTCCATGGCCTGTCCTGCATTTCTGGTTTTGCCACTTTTTGCAGCATGGCCCTTTTGACCGATGGGAAGCGAGACTTCTTTGTAGCACTGATTTGCCTTTCCAGGTTGCTTGGTTGGCCAAAAAGGGCGTATGCGTTTTTTCCTGAATATATTCAGGAAAAAACGCATACACCCTTTTTGGCCAAGGGCATCACTGTAGACGTTTTGCCACTTTTCATGTGCTTTAAAGGCGATTCGAATCTACCTCCTGAAACATGTTTCCTGCAATTCTGCCTTGCTTTCAAATCCTCTTCGTTGCCTTCCCTCAATATATTTGTGGACGAGAGTTATCATTTATAACTCTGCGGGTTTGTGAATGGCAGTGTCCCTGAGCTCCATTTTTCAACTGTCTTTTTTGTGAGCTGGCCGCAAAAGCACGGGATTGCCTCAGGCCCTATTCAGGTTCCGGGGGGCAGGCTGAGCCTGTGGTTAATTCTTCTTCCTGATGGGAAAAGAGAGTGACCTGTGCCTGTCCCAACACCTAGATCTAGTCTCTCATTGGTTGCCCCTCTTCCCGTTCATCCTCAGGACAAATTGCAACCTGTAGGGAACAGGAGGTTAAAGGTGCTGATTCTCCAAGTAGGGAGATTTCTAGTAAAGTAGCTGGAATGGCGAACCCGAACACAAGGAGATGAGAAATGAGGTGCGTTTTAGAAACCTTTCAAAATCACACGGTGTACCATCTTCTGGGTTTCTCATGCATGTTTTCGATGTAGGAATATGCCCTTGAATTTGGAGATTTGGGACCCATGGGATGGGTACCAGGCAGTATTACTTTAAAGGGTCTGTGTTTGCTCACCCAACCTCACCCAACCTCTCAGCCCCAAGTGTGTCCACCCTTATGTCTCATCCAGCTGTGGGTCTAGTTATGGTCAATCCAGGTTGCATCACAGCCCCTGAACGAATTTTGTAAGAATTTCTCTCTCTTTCACTGTCTTTGTTTTACGGGTTTTTAAAAGTAATTTATTTTTATAATGGGGTTTAGCTGCTTTTCACGGCTGTGTTTATGCGGCTTTACACCCACTTGGCTCACTTCCAGAGAGATATCAATACATAGGTTTTACGATTCTTACTAGTCAGATATATTCTTGTGCGGTGAATAGGGGGTGTTGAGTCCAGTTCACTGAGCAAGGAGTAGGTCTTGTCTATTACATATTGGGTGTATGGAACGGTATCTGAGCTAATTTGAAACCCTTGTTTTATGCATCACCCCACCTCACCTTTCCCGTTAAGCAGCCATAGTGTGTTTTCTAAACGTGTGACTCTGTTCTGTTTTGTAATTCAGTTCAAGTGTAGCGGTTTTTACATTCCCTCTATAAGTGATAGCTTACGATAAGTGTCTTTTTCTGTGTGACTTATTTCCCTTAGAGTCGTCATACCTAAATCCACCCATCATGATGCTAATAGTCTTATGACATTGATTTCATGGCTGAGTGATATTCCATTGTACATAAGGACCACAACTTCTTTATCCATTTTTCTCTTTCCTGGGATATTTAAGGTGTCATGAAGTGGAGGTTCTTGTCAACAGAGCAGCCCGAAACTTTGGGGTGCCTGTGTCTTGCTGATTTTTACTTTTCCCAATTTATGCACCCATGAGTGGAAGTGCCATATGCTCCCTAAACTGTGTTTTTTCGATGTTTCAGGGCACACCGTACACTTCTCCAGAGTGGCTGTTGGCAATTTATATCCCGCCCGTCAGCGTAGCAAGTCTCCAATTTCTCCATGGCCTGTCCTGCATTTGTGGTTTTGACACTTTAATCAGCATGGCCCTTTTGATGGATGGGAAGCGAGACTTCTTTGTAGCGCTGATTTGCCTTTCCAGGTTGCTTGGTTGGCCAAAAAGGGCGTATGCGTTTTATCCTGAATATATTCAGAAAAAAACGCATACGCCCTTTTTGGCCAAGGGCATCACTGTCGACGTTTTGCCACTTTTCATGTGCTTTAAAGGCGATTCGAATCTACCTCCTGAAACATGTTTCCTGCAATTCTGCCTTGCTTTCAAATCCTCTTCGTTGCCTTCCCTCAATATATTTGTGGACGAGAGTTATCATTTATAACTCTGCGGGTTTGTGAATGGCAGTGCCCCTGAACTCCATTTTTCAACTGTCTTTTTTGGGAGCTGGCCGCAAAAGCACGGGATTGCCTCAGGCCCTATTCATGTTCCGGGGGGCAGGCTGAGCCTGTGGTTAATTCTTCTTCCTGATGGGAAAAGAGAGTGACCTGTGCCTGTCCCAACACCTAGATCTAGTCTCTCATTGGTTGCCCCTCTTCCCGTTCATCCTCAGGACAAATTGCAACCTGTAGGGAACAGGAGGTTAAAGGTGCTGATTCTCCAAGTAGGGAGATTTCTAGTAAAGTAGCTGGAATGGCGAACCCGAACACAAGGAGATGAGAAATGATGTGCGTTTTAGAAACCTTTCAAAATCACACGGTGTACCATCTTCTGGGTTTCTCATGCATGTTTTCGATGTAGGAATATGCCCTTGAACTTGTAGATTTGGGACCCATGGGATGGGTACCAGGCAGTATTACTTTAAAGGGTCTGTGTTTGCTCACCCAACCTCACCCAACCTCTCAGCCCCAAGAGTGTCCACCCTTATGTCTCATCCAGCTGTGGGTCTAGATATGGTCAATCCAGGTTGCATCACAGCCCCTGAACGAATTTTGTAAGAATTTCTCTCTCTTTCACTGTCTTTGTTTTACGGGTTTTTAAAAGTAATTTATTTTTATAATGGGGTTTAGCTGCTTTTCACGGCTGTGTTTATGCGGCTTTACACCCACTTGACTCACTTCCAGACAGATATCAATACATAGGTTTTAAGATTCTTACTAGTCAGATATAGTCTTGTGCGGTGAATAGCGGGTGTTGAGTCCAGTTCACTGAGCAAGGAGTAGGTCTTGTCTATTACATATTGGGTGTATGGAACGGTATCTGAGCGAATTTGAAACCCTTGTTTTATGCATCACCCCACCTCACCTTTCCCGTTAAGCAGCCATAGTGTGTTTTCTAAACGTGTGACTCTGTTCTGTTTTGCAATTCAGTTCAAGTGTAGCGGTTTTTACATTCCCTCTATAAGTGATAGCTTATGATAAGTGTCTTTTTCTGTGTGACTTATTTCACTTAGAATCGTCGTACCTAAATCCACTCATCTTGCTTCTTCTAGCCTTATGACATTGATTTCATGTCTGAGAGATATTCCATTGTACATAAGGACCACAACTTCTTTATCCATTTTTCTCTTTCCTGGGATATTTAAGGTGTCATGAAGTGGAGGTTCTTGTCAACAGAGCAGCCCTAAACTTTGGGGTGCCTGTGTCTTGCTGATTTTTAGTTTTCCCAATTTATACGCCCATGAGTGGACGTGCCCTATGCTCCCAAAGCTGTGTGTTTTAGATGTTTCAGGACACACCGTACACTTCTCCAGAGTGGCTGTTGGCAATTTACATCCCTCCCATCAGCGTAGCAAGGCTGCCATTTCTCCATGGCCTGTCCTGCATTTCTGGTTTTGCCACTTTTTGCAGCATGGCCCTTTTGACCGATGGGAAGCGAGACTTCTTTGTAGCACTGATTTGCCTTTCCAGGTTGCTTGGTTGGCCAAAAAGGGCGTATGCGTTTTTTCCTGAATATATTCAGGAAAAAACGCATACACCCTTTTTGGCCAAGGGCATCACTGTAGACGTTTTGCCACTTTTCATGTGCTTTAAAGGCGATTCGAATCTACCTCCTGAAACATGTTTCCTGCAATTCTGCCTTGCTTTCAAATCCTCTTCGTTGCCTTCCCTCAATATATTTGTGGACGAGAGTTATCATTTATAACTCTGCGGGTTTGTGAATGGCAGTGTCCCTGAGCTCCATTTTTCAACTGTCTTTTTTGTGAGCTGGCCGCAAAAGCACGGGATTGCCTCAGGCCCTATTCAGGTTCCGGGGGGCAGGCTGAGCCTGTGGTTAATTCTTCTTCCTGATGGGAAAAGAGAGTGACCTGTGCCTGTCCCAACACCTAGATCTAGTCTCTCATTGGTTGCCCCTCTTCCCGTTCATCCTCAGGACAAATTGCAACCTGTAGGGAACAGGAGGTTAAAGGTGCTGATTCTCCAAGTAGGGAGATTTCTAGTAAAGTAGCTGGAATGGCGAACCCGAACACAAGGAGATGAGAAATGAGGTGCGTTTTAGAAACCTTTCAAAATCACACGGTGTACCATCTTCTGGGTTTCTCATGCATGTTTTCGATGTAGGAATATGCCCTTGAATTTGGAGATTTGGGACCCATGGGATGGGTACCAGGCAGTATTACTTTAAAGGGTCTGTGTTTGCTCACCCAACCTCACCCAACCTCTCAGCCCCAAGTGTGTCCACCCTTATGTCTCATCCAGCTGTGGGTCTAGTTATGGTCAATCCAGGTTGCATCACAGCCCCTGAACGAATTTTGTAAGAATTTCTCTCTCTTTCACTGTCTTTGTTTTACGGGTTTTTAAAAGTAATTTATTTTTATAATGGGGTTTAGCTGCTTTTCACGGCTGTGTTTATGCGGCTTTACACCCACTTGGCTCACTTCCAGAGAGATATCAATACATAGGTTTTACGATTCTTACTAGTCAGATATATTCTTGTGCGGTGAATAGGGGGTGTTGAGTCCAGTTCACTGAGCAAGGAGTAGGTCTTGTCTATTACATATTGGGTGTATGGAACGGTATCTGAGCTAATTTGAAACCCTTGTTTTATGCATCACCCCACCTCACCTTTCCCGTTAAGCAGCCATAGTGTGTTTTCTAAACGTGTGACTCTGTTCTGTTTTGTAATTCAGTTCAAGTGTAGCGGTTTTTACATTCCCTCTATAAGTGATAGCTTACGATAAGTGTCTTTTTCTGTGTGACTTATTTCCCTTAGAGTCGTCATACCTAAATCCACCCATCATGATGCTAATAGTCTTATGACATTGATTTCATGGCTGAGTGATATTCCATTGTACATAAGGACCACAACTTCTTTATCCATTTTTCTCTTTCCTGGGATATTTAAGGTGTCATGAAGTGGAGGTTCTTGTCAACAGAGCAGCCCGAAACTTTGGGGTGCCTGTGTCTTGCTGATTTTTACTTTTCCCAATTTATGCACCCATGAGTGGAAGTGCCATATGCTCCCTAAACTGTGTTTTTTCGATGTTTCAGGGCACACCGTACACTTCTCCAGAGTGGCTGTTGGCAATTTATATCCCGCCCGTCAGCGTAGCAAGTCTCCAATTTCTCCATGGTCTGTCCTGCATTTGTGGTTTTGACACTTTAATCAGCATGGCCCTTTTGATGGATGGGAAGCGAGACTTCTTTGTAGCGCTGATTTGCCTTTCCAGGTTGCTTGGTTGGCCAAAAAGGGCGTATGCGTTTTTTCCTGAATATATTCAAGAAACAACGCATACACACTTTTTGGCCAAGGGCATCATTGTCGACGTTTTGCCGCTTTTCATGTGCTTTAAAGGCGATTGGAATCTACCTCCTGAAACCTGTTTCCTGCAATTCTGCCTTGATTTCAAATCCTCTTCGTTGCCTTCCCTCAATATATTTGTGGACGAGAGTTATCATTTATAACTCTGCAGGTTTGTGAATTGCAGTGCCCATGTGCTCCATTTTTCAACTGGCTTTTTTGGGAGCTGGCCTCAAATCGCGGGATTGCCTCAGGCACTATTCTGGTTTCCGGCGGCAGGCTGAGCCTGTGCTTAATTCTTCTTCCTGATGGGAAATAGAGTGACCTGTGCCTGTCCCAACACCTAGATCTAGTCTCTCATTGGTTGCCCCTCTTCCCGTTCATCCTCAGGACAAATTGCAACCTGTAGGGAACAGGAGCTTAAAGGTGCTGATTCTCCAAGTAGGGAGATTGCTAGTAAAGAAGCTGGAAAGGCGAACCCTAGCACAAGGAGATGAGAAATGGGGTGCGTTTTAGAAACCTTTCAAAATCACACAGTGTACCATCTTCTGGGTTTCTCATGCATGTTTTCGATGTAGGAAGATGCCCTTGAACCTGGAGATTTGGGACCCATGGGATGGGTACCACGCAGTATTACTTTAAAGGGTCTGAGTTTGCTCACCCAACCTCACCAAACCTCTCAGCCCCAAGAATGTCCACCCTTATGTCTCATCCAGCTGTGGGTCTAGATATGGTCAATCCAGGTTGCATCACAGCCCCTGAACGAATTTTGTAAGAATTTCTCTCTCTTACACTGTCTTTGTTTCTTGGGTTTTTAAAACTAATTTATTTTTATAATGGGGTTTAGCTGCTTTTCACGGCTGTGTTTATGCGGCTTTACACCCACTTGACTCACTTCCAGATAGATATCAATACATAAGTTATAAGTTTCTCACTAGTCAGATATATTCTTGTGCAGTGAATAGGGGGTGTTGAGTCCAGTTCACTGAGCAAGGAGTAGGTTTTGTCTATAACATATTGGGTGTATGGAACGGTATCAGAGCTAATTTGAATCCCTTGTTTTATGCATCACCCCACCTCACCTTTCCCGTTAAGCAGCCATAGTGTGTTTTCTAAACGTGTGACTCTGTTCTGTTTTGTAATTCAGTTCAAGTGTAGCGGTTTTTACATTCCCTCTATAAGTGATAGCTTATGATAAGTGTCTTTTTCTGTGTGACTTATTTCACTTAGAATCGTCGTACCTAAGTCCACTCATCTTGCCTCTACTAGCCTTATGACATTGATTTCATGTCTGAGTGATATTGCATTGTACATAAGGACCACAACTTCTTTATCCATTTTTCTCTTTCCTGGGATATTTAAGGTGTCATGAAGTGGAGGTTCTTGTCAACAGAGCAGCCCTAAACTTTGGGGTGCCTGTGTCTTGCTGATTTTTAGTTTTCCCAATTTCTACGCCCATGAGTGGACGTGCCCTATGCTCCCTAAGCTGTGTGTTTTAGATGTTTCAGGACACACCGTACACTTCTCCAGAGTGTCTGTTGGCAATTTACATCCCGCCCATCAGCGTAGCAAGGCTGCCATTTCTCCATGGCCTGTCCTGCATTTGTGGGTTTGACACTTTTTGCAGCATGACCCTTTTGACCGATGGGAAGCGAGACTTCTTTTTAGCGCTGATTTGCCTTTCCAGGTTGCTTGGTTGGCCAAAAAGGGCGTATGCGTTTTTTCCTGAATACATTCAGGAAAAAACGCATATGCCCTTTTTGGCCAAGGGCATCATTGTCCACGTTTTGCCGCTTTTCATGTGCTTGAAAGGCGATTCGAATCTACCTCCTGAAACCTGTTTCCTGCAATTCTGCCTTGCTTTCAAATCCTCTTCGTTGCCTTCCCTCAATATATTTGTGTACGAGAGTTATCATTTATAACTCTGCAGGGTTGTGAATTGCAGTGCACATGTGCTCCATTTTTCAACTGGCTTTTTTGGGAGCTGCCCGCAGAAGCGCGGGATTGCCTCAGGCCCTATTCTGGTTCCGGGTGGCAGGCTGAGCCTGTGGTTATTTCTTCTTCCTGATGAGAAAATAGAGTGACCTGTGCCTGTCCCAACACCTAGATCTAGTCTCTCATTGGCTGCCCCTCTTCCCGTTCATCCTCAGGACAAATTGCAACCTGTACGGAACAGGAGGTTAAAGGTGCTGATTCTCCAAGTAGGGAGATTGCTAGTGAAGTAGCTGGAATGGCGAACCCGAGCACAAGGGGATGAGAAATGAGGTGCGTTTTAGAAACCTTTCAAAATCATACGGTGTACCATCTTCTGGGTTCCTCATTCAAGTTTTCGATGTAGGAATATGCCCTTGAACCTGGAAATTTGGGACCCATGGGATGGGTACCACGCAGTATTACCTTAAAGGGTCTGTGTTGGCTCACCCAACCTCACCAAACCTCTCAGCCCCAAGAATGTCCACCCTTATGTCTCATCCAGCTGTGGGTCTAGATATGGTCAATCCAGGTTGCGTCACAGCCCCTGAATGAATTTTGTAAGAATTTCTCTCTCTTTCACTGTCTTTGTTTCATGCGTTTTTAAAACTAATTTATTTTTATAATGGGGTTTAGCTGCTTTTCACGGCTGTGTTTATGCGGATTTACACCCAGTTGACTCATTTCCAGAGAGATATCAATACATAGGTTTTATGATTCTCACTAGTCTGATATATTCTTGTGCGGTGAATACAGGGTGTTGAGTCCAGTTCACTGAGCAAGGAGTAGGTCTTGTCTATTACATATTGGGTGTATGGTACGGTATCAGAGATAATTTGAAACCCTTGTTTTATGCATCACCCCACCTCACCTTTCCCGTTAAGCAGCCATAGTGTGTTTTCAAAATGGGTGACTCTGTTCTGATTTGTAATTCAGTTCAAGTGTAGCGGTTTTTACATTCCCTCTATAAGTGATAGCTTTTGATATGTGTCTTTTTCTGTGTGACTTATTTCACTTAGAGTCGTCGTACCTAAATCCAATCATCATGCTGCTACTAGCCTTATGACATTGATTTCATGGCTGAGTGATATTCCATTGTACATAAGGACCACAACTTCTTTATCCATTTTTCTCTTTCCTGGGATATTTAAGGTGTCATGAAGTGGAGGTTCTTGTCAACAGAGCAGCCCTAAACTTTGGGGTGCCTGTGTCTTGCTGATTTTTAGTTTTCCCAATTTATACGCCCATGAGTGGAAGTGCCCTATGCTCCCTAAGCTTTGTTTTTTCGATGTTTCAGGACACACCGTACACTTCTCCAGAGTGGCTGTTGGCAATTTACATCCCGCCCATCAGCGTGGCAAGGCTCCCATTTCTCCATGGCTTGTCCTGCATTTGTGGTTTTGACACTTTTTTCAGCATGGCCCTTTTGACCCATGGGAAGCGAGACTACTTTGTAGCACTGATTTGCCTTTCCAGGTTGCTTGGTTGGCCAAAAAGGGCGTATGCGTTTTTTCCTGAATATAGTCAGGAAAAAACGCATACGCCCTTTTTGGCCAAGTGCATCATTTTCCACGTTTTGCCGCTTTTCATGTGCTTGAAAGGCGATTCGAATCTACCTCCTGTAATCTGTGTTTTGCAGTTCTGCCTTGCTTTCATATCCTCTTCGTTGCCTTCCCTCAATATATTTGTGGACGAGAGTTATCATTTATAACTCTGCAGGTTTGAGAATTGCAGTGCCCATGTGCTCCATTTTTCAACTGGCTTTTTTCGGAGCTGGCCGCAGAAACGCGGGATTGCCTCAGGCACTATTCTGGTTCCCAGCGGCAGGCTGAGCCTGTGCTTAATTCTTCTTCCTGATGGGAATATAGAGTGACCAGTGCCTGTCCCAACACCTACATCTAGTCTCTCATTGGTTGCCCCTCTTCCCGTTCATCCTCAGGACAAATTGCAACCTGTACAGAACAAGAGGTTAAAGGTGTTGATTCTCCAAGTAGGGAGATTGCTAGTAAAGTAGCTGGAATGGCAAACCCGAGCACAAGGTGATGAGAAATGAGGTGCGTTTTAGAAACCTTTCCCGATCACATGGTGTACCATCTTCTGGGTTTCTCATGCATGTTTTCAATGCAGGAAGATGCCCTTAAAACTGGAGATTTGGGACCCATGGGATGGGTACCACGCAGTATTACCTTAAAGGGTCTGTGTTTCCTCACCCAACCTCACCAAACCTGTCAGCCCCAAGAGTGTCCACCCTTAGGTCTCATCCAACTGTGGTCTAGATATTTTCAGTCCAGGTTGCATCACAGCCCCTGAACTAATTGTGTAAGAATTTCTCTCTCTTTCACTGTCTTTGTTTTACGGGTTTCTACAAGTAATTTATTTTTATAATGGGGTTTAGCTGCTTTTCACGGCTGTGTTTATGCGGCTTTACACCCACTTGACACACTTCCAGAGAGATATCAATACATAGGTTTTAAGATTCTCACTAGTCAGATATATACTTGTGCGGTGAATAGGGGGTGTTGAGTCCAGTTCACTGAGCAAGGAGTAGGTCTTGTCTATTACATATTGGGTGTATGCAACGGTATCTGATCTAATTTGAAACTCTTGTTTTATGCATCACCCCACCTCATCTTTCCCGTTAAGCAGCCATAGTGTGTTTTCTAAACGTGTGACTCTGTTCTCTTTTGTAATTCAGTTCAAGTGTAGCGGTTTTTACATTCCCTCTATAAGTGATAGCTTATGATAAGTGTCTTTTTCTGTGTGACTTATTTCACTTAGAGTCGTCATACCTAAATCCACTCATCTTGCTTCTACTAGCCTTATGACATTGATTTCATGTCTGAGTGATATTCCTTTGTACATAAGGACCACAACTTCTTTATCCATTTTTCTCTTTCCTGGGATATTTAAGGTGTCATGAAGTGGAGATTCTTGTCAACATAGCAGCCCTAAACATTGGGGTGCCTGTGTCTTGCTGATTTTTAGTTTTCCCAATTTATACGCCCATGAGTGGACGTGCCCTATGCTCCCTAAGCTGTGTTTTTTCGATGTTTCAGGACACACCGTACACTTCTCCAGAGTGGCTGTTGGCAATTTACATCCCGCCCATCAGCGTAGCAAGGCTGCCATTTCTCCAAGGCCTGTCCTGCATTTCTCGTTTTGACAGTTTTTGCAGCATGGCCCTTTTGGCCGATTTGAAGCGAGACTTCTTTGTAGCGCTGATTTGCCTTTCCAGGTTGCTTCGTTGGCCAAAAAGGGCGTATGCGTTTTTTCCTGAATATATTCAGGAAAAAACGCATACGCCCTTTTTGCCAAGGGCATCACTGTCGACGTTTTGCCACTTTTCATGTGCTTTAAAGGCGATTTGAATCTACCTCCTGAAACCTGTTTCCTTCAATTCTGCCTTGCTTTCAAATCCTCTTCGTTGCCTTCCCTCAATATATTTGTGGACGAGAGTTATCATTTATAACTCAGCAGGTTTGTGAATTGCAGTGTCCCTGAGCTCCATTTTTCAACTGTCTTTTTTGGGAGCTGGCCGCAAAAGCACGGGATTGCCTCAGGCCCTATTCTGGTTCCCGTCGGCAGGCTGAACCTGTGTTTAATTCTTCTTCCTGATGGGAAAATAGAGTGACCTGTGCCTGTCCCAACACCTAGATGTAGTCTCTCATTGGTTGCCCCTCTTCCCGTTCATCCTCAGGACAAATTGCAACCTGTAGGGAACAGGAGCTTAAAGGTGCTGATTCTCCAAGTAGGGAGATTGCTAGTAAAGAAGCTGGAAAGGCGAACCCTAGCACAAGGAGATGAGAAATGGGGTGCGTTTTAGAAACCTTTCAAAATCACACAGTGTACCATCTTCTGGGTTTCTCATGCATGTTTTCGATGTAGGAAGATGCCCTTGAACCTGGAGATTTGGGACCCATGGGATGGGTACCACGCAGTATTACTTTAAAGGGTCTGAGTTTGCTCACCCAACCTCACCAAACCTCTCAGCCCCAAGAATGTCCACCCTTATGTCTCATCCAGCTGTGGGTCTAGATATGGTCAATCCAGGTTGCATCACAGCCCCTGAACGAATTTTGTAAGAATTTCTCTCTCTTACACTGTCTTTGTTTCTTGGGTTTTTAAAACTAATTTATTTTTATAATGGGGTTTAGCTGCTTTTCACGGCTGTGTTTATGCGGCTTTACACCCACTTGACTCACTTCCAGATAGATATCAATACATAAGTTATAAGTTTCTCACTAGTCAGATATATTCTTGTGCAGTGAATAGGGGGTGTTGAGTCCAGTTCACTGAGCAAGGAGTAGGTTTTGTCTATAACATATTGGGTGTATGGAACGGTATCAGAGCTAATTTGAATCCCTTGTTTTATGCATCACCCCACCTCACCTTTCCCGTTAAGCAGCCATAGTGTGTTTTCTAAACGTGTGACTCTGTTCTGTTTTGTAATTCAGTTCAAGTGTAGCGGTTTTTACATTCCCTCTATAAGTGATAGCTTATGATAAGTGTCTTTTTCTGTGTGACTTATTTCACTTAGAATCGTCGTACCTAAGTCCACTCATCTTGCCTCTACTAGCCTTATGACATTGATTTCATGTCTGAGTGATATTGCATTGTACATAAGGACCACAACTTCTTTATCCATTTTTCTCTTTCCTGGGATATTTAAGGTGTCATGAAGTGGAGGTTCTTGTCAACAGAGCAGCCCTAAACTTTGGGGTGCCTGTGTCTTGCTGATTTTTAGTTTTCCCAATTTCTACGCCCATGAGTGGACGTGCCCTATGCTCCCTAAGCTGTGTGTTTTAGATGTTTCAGGACACACCGTACACTTCTCCAGAGTGTCTGTTGGCAATTTACATCCCGCCCATCAGCGTAGCAAGGCTGCCATTTCTCCAAGGCCTGTCCTGCATTTCTCGTTTTGACAGTTTTTGCAGCATGGCCCTTTTGGCCGATTTGAAGCGAGACTTCTTTGTAGCGCTGATTTGCCTTTCCAGGTTGCTTGGTTGGCCAAAAAGGGCGTATGCGTTTTTTCCTGAATATATTCAGGAAAAAACGCATACGCCCTTTTTGCCAAGGGCATCACTGTCGACGTTTTGCCACTTTTCATGTGCTTTAAAGGCGATTTGAATCTACCTCCTGAAACCTGTTTCCTTCAATTCTGCCTTGCTTTCAAATCCTCTTCGTTGCCTTCCCTCAATATATTTGTGGACGAGAGTTATCATTTATAACTCAGCAGGTTTGTGAATTGCAGTGTCCCTGAGCTCCATTTTTCAACTGTCTTTTTTGGGAGCTGGCCGCAAAAGCACGGGATTGCCTCAGGCCCTATTCTGGTTCCCGTCGGCAGGCTGAACCTGTGTTTAATTCTTCTTCCTGATGGGAAAATAGAGTGACCTGTGCCTGTCCCAACACCTAGATGTAGTCTCTCATTGGTTGCCCCTCTTCCCGTTCATCCTCAGGACAAATTGCAACCTGTAGGGAACAGGAGCTTAAAGGTGCTGATTCTCCAAGTAGGGAGATTGCTAGTAAAGTAGCTGGAAAGGCGAACCCTAGCACAAGGAGATGAGAAATGGGGTGCGTTTTAGAAACCTTTCAAAATCACACGGTGTACCATCTTCTGGGTTTCTCATGCATGTTTTCGATGTAGGAAGATGCCCTTGAACCTGGAGATTTGGAACCCATGGGATGGGTACCACGCAGTATTACTTTAAAGGGTCTGAGTTTGCTCACCCAACCTCACCCAACCTCTCAGCCCCAAGAGTGTCCACCCTTATGTCTCATCCAGGTTTGGGTCGAGATATGGTCAATCCAGGTTGCATCACAGCCCCTGAACGAATTTTGTAAGAATTTCTCTCTCTTTCACTGTCTTTGTTTTACGGGTTTTTAAAAGTAATTTATTTTTATAATGGGGTTTAGCTGCTTTTCACGGCTGTGTTTATGCGGCTTTACACCCACTTGGCTCACTTCCAGAGAGATATCAATACATAGGTTTTACGATTCTTAATAGTCAGATATATTCTTGTGCGGTGAATAGGGGGTGTTGAGTCCACTTCACTGAGCAAGGAGTAGGCCTTGTCTATTACATATTGGGTGTATGGAACGGTATCTGAGCGAATTTGAAACCCTTGTTTTATGCATCACCCCACCTCACCTTTCCCGTTAAGCAGCCATAGTGTGTTTTCTAAACGTGTGACTCTGTTCTCTTTTGTAATTCAGTTCAAGTGTTGCGGTTTTTACATTCCCTCTATAAGTGATAGCTTATGATAAGGGTCTTTTTCTGTGTGACTTATTTCACTTAGAATCGTCATACCTAAATCCACTCATCTTGCTTCTACTAGCCTTATGACATTGATTTCATGTCTGAGTGATATTCCTTTGTACATAAGGACCACAACTTCTTTATCCATTTTTCTCTTTCCTGGGATATTTAAGGTGTCATGAAGTGGAGGTTCTTGTCAACAGAGCAGCCTTAAACTTTGGGGTGCCTGTGTCTTGCTGATTTTTAGTTTTCCCAATTTATACGCCCATGAGTGCACGTGCCCTATGCTCCCTAAGCTGTTTTTTCGATGTTTCAGGACACACCGTACACTTCTCCAGAGTGGCTGTTGGCAATTTACATCCCGCCCATCAGCGTAGCAAGGCTGCCATTTCTCCATGGCCTGTCCTGCATTTCTGGTTTTGCCACTTTTTGCAGCAAAGCCCTTTTGACCGATGGGAAGCGAGACTTCTTTGTAGCGCTGATTTGCCTTTCCAGGTTGCTTGGTTGGCCAAAAAGGGCGTATGCGTTTTATCCTGAATATATTCAGAAAAAAACGCATACGCCCTTTTTGGCCAAGGGCATCACTGTCGACGTTTTGCCACTTTTCATGTGCTTTAAAGGCGATTCGAATCTACCTCCTGAAACATGTTTCCTGCAATTCTGCCTTGCTTTCAAATCCTCTTCGTTGCCTTCCCTCAATATATTTGTGGACGAGAGTTATCATTTATAACTCTGCGGGTTTGTGAATGGCAGTGCCCCTGAACTCCATTTTTCAACTGTCTTTTTTGGGAGCTGGCCGCAAAAGCACGGGATTGCCTCAGGCCCTATTCATGTTCCGGGGGGCAGGCTGAGCCTGTGGTTAATTCTTCTTCCTGATGGGAAAAGAGAGTGACCTGTGCCTGTCCCAACACCTAGATCTAGTCTCTCATTGGTTGCTCCTCTTCCCGTTCATCCTCAGGACAAATTGCAACCTGTAGGGAACAGGAGGTTAAAGGTGCTGATTCTCCAAGTAGGGAGATTTCTAGTAAAGTAGCTGGAATGGCGAACCCGAACACAAGGAGATGAGAAATGATGTGCGTTTTAGAAACCTTTCAAAATCACACGGTGTACCATCTTCTGGGTTTCTCATGCATGTTTTCGATGTAGGAATATGCCCTTGAACTTGTAGATTTGGGACCCATGGGATGGGTACCAGGCAGTATTACTTTAAAGGGTCTGTGTTTGCTCACCCAACCTCACCCAACCTCTCAGCCCCAAGAGTGTCCACCCTTATGTCTCATCCAGCTGTGGGTCTAGATATGGTCAATCCAGGTTGCATCACAGCCCCTGAACGAATTTTGTAAGAATTTCTCTCTCTTTCACTGTCTTTGTTTTACGGGTTTTTAAAAGTAATTTATTTTTATAATGGGGTTTAGCTGCTTTTCACGGCTGTGTTTATGCGGCTTTACACCCACTTGACTCACTTCCAGACAGATATCAATACATAGGTTTTAAGATTCTTACTAGTCAGATATAGTCTTGTGCGGTGAATAGCGGGTGTTGAGTCCAGTTCACTGAGCAAGGAGTAGGTCTTGTCTATTACATATTGGGTGTATGGAACGGTATCTGAGCGAATTTGAAACCCTTGTTTTATGCATCACCCCACCTCACCTTTCCCGTTAAGCAGCCATAGTGTGTTTTCTAAACGTGTGACTCTGTTCTGTTTTGTAATTCTGTTCAAGTGTAGCGGTTTTTACATTCCCTCTATAAGTGATAGCTTATGATAAGTGTCTTTTTCTGTGTGACTTATTTCACTTAGAATCGTCGTACCTAAATCCACTCATCTTGCTTCTTCTAGCCTTATGACATTGATTTCATGTCTGAGAGATATTCCATTGTACATAAGGACCACAACTTCTTTATCCATTTTTCTCTTTCCTGGGATATTTAAGGTGTCATGAAGTGGAGGTTCTTGTCAACAGAGCAGCCCTAAACTTTGGGGTGCCTGTGTCTTGCTGATTTTTAGTTTTCCCAATTTATACGCCCATGAGTGGACGTGCCCTATGCTCCCAAAGCTGTGTGTTTTAGATGTTTCAGGACACACCGTACACTTCTCCAGAGTGGCTGTTGGCAATTTACATCCCTCCCATCAGCGTAGCAAGGCTGCCATTTCTCCATGGCCTGTCCTGCATTTCTGGTTTTGCCACTTTTGCAGCATGGCCCTTTTGACCGATGGGAAGCGAGACTTCTTTGTAGCACTGATTTGCCTTTCCAGATTGCTTGGTTGGCCAAAAAGGGCGTATGCGTTTTTTCCTGAATATATTCAAGAAACAACGCATACGCCCTTTTTGGCCAAGGGCATCATTGTCGACGTTTTGCCGCTTTTCATGTGCTTTAAAGGCGATTGGAATCTACCTCCTGAAACCTGTTTCCTGCAATTCTGCCTTGATTTCAAATCCTCTTCGTTGCCTTCCCTCAATATATTTGTGGACGAGAGTTATCATTTATAACTCTGCAGGTTTGTGAATTGCAGTGCCCATGTGCTCCATTTTTCAACTGGCTTTTTTGGGAGCTGGCCTCAAATCGCGGGATTGCCTCAGGCACTATTCTGGTTTCGGGCGGCAGGCTGAGCCTGTGCTTAATTCTTCTTCCTGATGGGAAATAGAGTGACCTGTGCCTGTCCCAACACCTAGATCTAGTCTCTCATTGGTTGCCCCTCTTCCCGTTCATCCTCAGGACAAATTGCAACCTGTAGGGAACAGGAGCTTAAAGGTGCTGATTCTCCAAGTAGGGAGATTGCTAGTAAAGAAGCTGGAAAGGCGAACCCTAGCACAAGGAGATGAGAAATGGGGTGCGTTTTAGAAACCTTTCAAAATCACACAGTGTACCATCTTCTGGGTTTCTCATGCATGTTTTCGATGTAGGAAGATGCCCTTGAACCTGGAGATTTGGGACCCATGGGATGGGTACCACGCAGTATTACTTTAAAGGGTCTGAGTTTGCTCACCCAACCTCACCAAACCTCTCAGCCCCAAGAATGTCCACCCTTATGTCTCATCCAGCTGTGGGTCTAGATATGGTCAATCCAGGTTGCATCACAGCCCCTGAACGAATTTTGTAAGAATTTCTCTCTCTTACACTGTCTTTGTTTCTTGGGTTTTTAAAACTAATTTATTTTTATAATGGGGTTTAGCTGCTTTTCACGGCTGTGTTTATGCGGCTTTACACCCACTTGACTCACTTCCAGATAGATATCAATACATAAGTTATAAGTTTCTCACTAGTCAGATATATTCTTGTGCAGTGAATAGGGGGTGTTGAGTCCAGTTCACTGAGCAAGGAGTAGGTTTTGTCTATAACATATTGGGTGTATGGAACGGTATCAGAGCTAATTTGAATCCCTTGTTTTATGCATCACCCCACCTCACCTTTCCCGTTAAGCAGCCATAGTGTGTTTTCTAAACGTGTGACTCTGTTCTGTTTTGTAATTCAGTTCAAGTGTAGCGGTTTTTACATTCCCTCTATAAGTGATAGCTTATGATAAGTGTCTTTTTCTGTGTGACTTATTTCACTTAGAATCGTCGTACCTAAGTCCACTCATCTTGCCTCTACTAGCCTTATGACATTGATTTCATGTCTGAGTGATATTGCATTGTACATAAGGACCACAACTTCTTTATCCATTTTTCTCTTTCCTGGGATATTTAAGGTGTCATGAAGTGGAGGTTCTTGTCAACAGAGCAGCCCTAAACTTTGGGGTGCCTGTGTCTTGCTGATTTTTAGTTTTCCCAATTTCTACGCCCATGAGTGGACGTGCCCTATGCTCCCTAAGCTGTGTGTTTTAGATGTTTCAGGACACACCGTACACTTCTCCAGAGTGTCTGTTGGCAATTTACATCCCGCCCATCAGCGTAGCAAGGCTGCCATTTCTCCATGGCCTGTCCTGCATTTGTGGGTTTGACACTTTTTGCAGCATGACCCTTTTGACCGATGGGAAGCGAGACTTCTTTTTAGCGCTGATTTGCCTTTCCAGGTTGCTTGGTTGGCCAAAAAGGGCGTATGCGTTTTTTCCTGAATACATTCAGGAAAAAACGCATATGCCCTTTTTGGCCAAGGGCATCATTGTCCACGTTTTGCCGCTTTTCATGTGCTTGAAAGGCGATTCGAATCTACCTCCTGAAACCTGTTTCCTGCAATTCTGCCTTGCTTTCAAATCCTCTTCGTTGCCTTCCCTCAATATATTTGTGTACGAGAGTTATCATTTATAACTCTGCAGGGTTGTGAATTGCAGTGCACATGTGCTCCATTTTTCAACTGGCTTTTTTGGGAGCTGCCCGCAGAAGCGCGGGATTGCCTCAGGCCCTATTCTGGTTCCGGGTGGCAGGCTGAGCCTGTGGTTATTTCTTCTTCCTGATGAGAAAATAGAGTGACCTGTGCCTGTCCCAACACCTAGATCTAGTCTCTCATTGGCTGCCCCTCTTCCCGTTCATCCTCAGGACAAATTGCAACCTGTACTGAACAGGAGGTTAAAGGTGCTGATTCTCCAAGTAGGGAGATTGCTAGTGAAGTAGCTGGAATGGCGAACCCGAGCACAAGGGGATGAGAAATGAGGTGCGTTTTAGAAACCTTTCAAAATCACACGGTGTACCATCTTCTGGGTTCCTCATTCAAGTTTTCGATGTAGGAATATGCCCTTGAACCTGGAAATTTGGGACCCATGGGATGGGTACCACGCAGTATTACCTTAAAGGGTCTGTGTTGGCTCACCCAACCTCACCAAACCTCTCAGCCCCAAGAATGTCCACCCTTATGTCTCATCCAGCTGTGGGTCTAGATATGGTCAATCCAGGTTGCGTCACAGCCCCTGAATGAATTTTGTAAGAATTTCTCTCTCTTTCACTGTCTTTGTTTCATGCGTTTTTAAAACTAATTTATTTTTATAATGGGGTTTAGCTGCTTTTCACGGCTGTGTTTATGCGGATTTACACCCAGTTGACTCATTTCCAGAGAGATATCAATACATAGGTTTTATGATTCTCACTAGTCTGATATATTCTTGTGCGGTGAATACAGGGTGTTGAGTCCAGTTCACTGAGCAAGGAGTAGGTCTTGTCTATTACATATTGGGTGTATGGTACGGTATCAGAGATAATTTGAAACCCTTGTTTTATGCATCACCCCACCTCACCTTTCCCGTTAAGCAGCCATAGTGTGTTTCCAAATGGGTGACTCTGTTCTGATTTGTAATTCAGTTCAAGTGTAGCGGTTTTTACATTCCCTCTATAAGTGATAGCTTTTGATATGTGTCTTTTTCTGTGTGACTTATTTCACTTAGAGTCGTCGTACGTAAATCCAATCATCATGCTGCTACTAGCCTTATGACATTGATTTCATGGCTGAGTGATATTCCATTGTACATAAGGACCACAACTTCTTTATCCATTTTTCTCTTTCCTGGGATATTTAAGGTGTCATGAAGTGGAGGTTCTTGTCAACAGAGCAGCCCTAAACTTTGGGGTGCCTGTGTCTTGCTGATTTTTAGTTTTCCCAATTTATACGCCCATGAGTGGAAGTGCCCTATGCTCCCTAAGCTTTGTTTTTTCGATGTTTCAGGACACACCGTACACTTCTCCAGAGTGGCTGTTGGCAATTTACATCCCGCCCATCAGCGTGGCAAGGCTCCCATTTCTCCATGGCTTGTCCTGCATTTGTGGTTTTGACACTTTTTTCAGCATGGCCCTTTTGACCCATGGGAAGCGAGACTACTTTGTAGCACTGATTTGCCTTTCCAGGTTGCTTGGTTGGCCAAAAAGGGCGTATGCGTTTTTTCCTGAATATAGTCAGGAAAAAACGCATACGCCCTTTTTGGCCAAGTGCATCATTTTCCACGTTTTGCCGCTTTTCATGTGCTTGAAAGGCGATTCGAATCTACCTCCTGTAATCTGTGTTTTGCAGTTCTGCCTTGCTTTCATATCCTCTTCGTTGCCTTCCCTCAATATATTTGTGGACGAGAGTTATCATTTATAACTCTGCAGGTTTGAGAATTGCAGTGCCCATGTGCTCCATTTTTCAACTGGCTTTTTTCGGAGCTGGCCGCAGAAACGCGGGATTGCCTCAGGCACTATTCTGGTTCCCAGCGGCAGGCTGAGCATGTGCTTAATTCTTCTTCCTGATGGGAATATAGAGTGACCAGTGCCTGTCCCAACACCTACATCTAGTCTCTCATTGGTTGCCCCTCTTCCCGTTCATCCTCAGGACAAATTGCAACCTGTACAGAACAAGAGGTTAAAGGTGTTGATTCTCCAAGTAGGGAGATTGCTAGTAAAGTAGCTGGAATGGCAAACCCGAGCACAAGGTGATGAGAAATGAGGTGCGTTTTAGAAACCTTTCCCGATCACATGGTGTACCATCTTCTGGGTTTCTCATGCATGTTTTCAATGCAGGAAGATGCCCTTAAAACTGGAGATTTGGGACCCATGGGATGGGTACCACGCAGTATTACCTTAAAGGGTCTGTGTTTCCTCACCCAACCTCACCAAACCTGTCAGCCCCAAGAGTGTCCACCCTTAGATCTCATCCAACTGTGGTCTAGATATTTTCAGTCCAGGTTGCATCACAGCCCCTGAACTAATTGTGTAAGAATTTCTCTCTCTTTCACTGTCTTTGTTTTACGGGTTTCTACAAGTAATTTATTTTTATAATGGGGTTTAGCTGCTTTTCACGGCTGTGTTTATGCGGCTTTACACCCACTTGACACACTTCCAGAGAGATATCAATACATAGGTTTTAAGATTCTCACTAGTCAGATATATACTTGTGCGGTGAATAGGGGGTGTTGAGTCCAGTTCACTGAGCAAGGAGTAGGTCTTGTCTATTACATATTGGGTGTATGCAACGGTATCTGATCTAATTTGAAACTCTTGTTTTATGCATCACCCCACCTCATCTTTCCCGTTAAGCAGCCATAGTGTGTTTTCTAAACGTGTGACTCTGTTCTGTTTTGTAATTCAGTTCAAGTGTAGCGGTTTTTACATTCCCTCTATAAGTGATAGCTTATGATAAGTGTCTTTTTCTGTGTGACTTATTTCACTTAGAGTCGTCGTACCTAAATCCACTCATCATGCTGCTACTAGCCTCATGACATTGATTTCATGGCTGAGTGATATTCCATTGTACATAAGGACCACAAATTCTTTATCCATTTTTCTCTTTCCTGGGATATATAAGGTGTCATGAAGTGGAGGTTCTTGTCAACAGAGCAGCCCTAAACTTTGGGGTGCCTGTGTCTTGCTGATTTTTAATTTTCCCAATTTATACGTCCATGAGTGGAAGTGCCCTATGTTCCCTAAGCTGTGTTTTTTTGATGTTTCACGCCACACCGTACACTTCTCCAGAGTGGTTGCTGGCAATTTACATCCCGCCCATCAGTGTAGCAAGGCTCCCATTTCTCCATGGCCTGTCCTGCTTCTGTGGTTTTGACACTTTTTTCAGCATGGCCCTTTTGACCAATGGGAAGCGAGACTTCTTTGTAGCGCTAATTAGCCTTTCCAGGTTGCTTTGTTGGCCAAACAGGGCGTATGCGTTTTTTCCTGAATATATTCAGGAAAAAACGCATACGCCCTGTTTGGCCAAGGAAATCATTGTCGACGTTTTGCCGCTTTTCATGTGCTTTAAAGGCGATTCGAATCTACCTCCTGAAACCAGTTTCCTGCAATTCTGCCTTGCTTTCAAATGCTCTTCGTTTCATTCCCTCAATATATTTCTGGACGAGAGTTATCATTTATAACTCTGCAGGTTTGTGAATTGCAGTGCCCATGTGCTCCATTTTTCAACTGGCTTTTTTGGGAGCTGGCCGCAGAAGCGCGGGATTGCCTCAGGCCCTATTCTTGTTACCGGCGGTAGGCTGAGCCTGTGGTTAATTCTTCTTCCTGATGTGAAAATAGAGTGACCTGTGCCTGTCCCAACACCTAGATCTAGTCTCTCATTGGTTGCCCCTTTTCCCATTCATCCTTAGGACAAATTGCAACCTGTATGGAACAGGAGGTTAAAGGTGCTGATTCTCCAAGTAGGGAGATTGCTAGTAAAGTAGCTGGAATGGCGAACCCGAGCACACGGAGTTGAGAAATGAGGTGCGTTTTAGAAACTTTCCCAATCACATGGTGTACCATCTTCTGGGTTTCTCATGCATGTTTTCGATGTAGGAAGATGCCCTTGAACCTGGAGATTTGGGACCCATGGGATGGGTAACACGCAGTATTACTTTAAAGTGTCTGCGTTTCCTTACCGAACCTCACGAAACCTCTCAGCCCCAAGAGTGTCCACCCTTATGTCTCATCCAGCTGTGGGTCTAGATATGGTCAATCCAGGTTGCGTCACAGCCCCTGAATGAATTTTGTAAGAATTTCTCTGTCTTTCACTGTCTTTGTTTCATGGGTTTTTAAAACTAATTTATTTTTATAATGGGGTTTAGCTGCTTTTCACAGCTGTGTTTATGCGGCTTTACACCCACTTGACTCACTTCCAGAGAGATATCAATACATAAGTTTTAAATTTCTTACTAGTCAGATATATTCTTGTGCGGTGAATAGGTGGTGTTGAGTCCAGTTCACTGAGCAAGGAGTAGGTCTTTTCTATTACATATTGGGTGTATGGAACGGTATCTGAGCCAATTTGAAACCCTTGTTTTATGCGTCACCCCACCTCACCTTTCCCGTTAAGCAGCCATAGTGTGTTTTCTAAACGTGTGACTCTGTTCTGTTCTGTAATTCAGTTCAAGTGTAGCGGTTTTTACATTTCCTCTATAAGTGATAGCTTTTGATAAGTGTCTTTTTCTGTGTGACTTATTTCCCTTAGAATTGTCGTACCTAAGTCCACCCATCTTGCGTCTACTGGCCTTATGACATTGATTTCATGGCAGAGTGATATTCCATTGTACATAAGAACCACAACTTCTTTATCCATTTTTCTCTTTCCTGGGATATTTAAGGTGTCATGAAGTGGAGGTTCTTGTCAACAGAGCAGCCCTAAACTTTGGGGTGCCTGTGTCTTGCTGATTTTTAGTTTTCCCAATTTATACGCCCATGAGTGGAAGTGTCCTATGCTCCCTAAGCTGTGTTTTTTCGATGTTTCAGGACACACCGTACACTTCTCCAGAGTGGCTGTTGGCAATTTACATCCCGCCCATCAGCGTAGCAAGGCTTCCATTTCTCCATGGCCTGTCCTGCATTTGTGGTTTTGACACTTTTTTCAGCATGGCCCTTTTGACCGATGGGAAGCGAGACTTCTTTGTAGCGCTGATTTGCCTTTCCAGGTTGCTTGGTTGGCCAAAAAGGGCGTATGCGTTTTTTCCTAAATATATTCAGGAAGAAACGCATACGCCCTTTTTGGCAAAGGGCATCATTGTCGACGTTTTGCCCCTTTTCTTGAGCTTTAAAGGCGATTCGAATCTACCTCCTGAAATCTGTTTCCTGCAATACTGCCTTGCTTTCAAATCCTCTTCGTTGCTTTCCCTCAATATATTTGTGGACGAGAGTTATCATTTATAACTCTGCAGGTTTGTGAAATGCAGTGCCCCTGAGCTCCATTTTTCAACTCGCTTTTTTGGTAGCTGGCCGCAAAAGCGCGGGATTGCCTCAGGCCCTATTCTGCTTCTGGGCGGCAGGCTGAGCCTGTGGATAATTCTTCTTCCTGATGGGAAAATAGAGTGACCTGTGCCTGTCCCAACACCTAGATCTAGTCTCTCATTGGTTGCTCCTCTTCCCGTTCATCCTCAGGACAAATTGCAACCTGTACAGAACAGGAGGTTAAAGGTGCTGATTCTCCAAGAAGGGTGATTGCTAGTAAAGTAGCTGGAATGGCGAACCCGAGCACAAGGAGGTGAGAAATGAGGTGCGTTTTAGAAAACTTTCCCGATCACACGGTGTACCATCTTCTGGGTTTCTCATGCATGTTTTCGATGCAGGAAGATGCCCTTGAACCTGGAGATTTGGGACCCATGGGATTGGTACCACGCAGTATAACTTTAAAGGGTCTGGGTTTGCTCACCCAACCTCACCAAACCTGTCAGCCCCAAGAGTGTCTACCCTTAGGTCTCATCCACCTGTTGGTCTAGAATTGGTCAATCCAGTTTGCATCACAGCCTATGAACGAATTGTGTAAGAACTTCTCTCTCTTTCGCTGTCTTTGTTTTACGGGTTTTTACAAGTAATTTATTTTTATAATGGGGTTTAGCTGCTTTTCACGGCTGTGTTTATGCGGCTTTACACCCACTTGACACACTTCCAGAGAAATATGAATACATAGGTTTTAAGATTCTTACTAGTCAGATATATACTTGTGCGGTGAATAGGGGGTGTTGAGTCCAGTTCACTGAGCAAGGAGTAGGTCTTGTCTATTACATATTGTGTGTATGGAACGGTATCTGTGCTAATTTGAAACCCTTGTTTTATGCATCACCCCACCTCACCTTTCCCGTTAAGCAGCCATAGTGTGTTTTCTAAACGTGTGACTCTGTTCTGTTTTGTAATTCAGTTCAAGTGTAGCGGTTTTTACATTCCCTCTATAAGTGATAGCTTATGATAAGTGTCTTTTTCTGTGTGACTTATTTCACTTAGAGTCGTCGTACCTAAATCCACTCATCTTGCTTCTACTAGCCTTATGACATTGATTTCATGTCTGAGTGATATTCCTTTGTACATAAGGACCACAACTTCTTTATCCATTTTTCTCTTTCCTGGGATATTTAAGGTGTCATGAAGTGGAGGTTCTTGTCAACAGAGCAGCCCTAAACTTTGGGGTGCCTGTGTCTTGCTGATTTTTAGTTTTCCCAATTTCTACGCCCATGAGTGGAAGTGCCCTATGCTCCCTAAGCTGTTTTTTTTCGATGTTTCAGGACACACCGTACACTTCTCCAGAGTGGCTGTTGGCAATTTACATACCGCCCATCAGCGTGGCAAGGCTCCCATTTCTCCTTGGCCTGTCCTGCATTTGTGGTTTTGACACTTTTTTCAGCAGGGCCCTTTTGACGGATCGGAAGCGAGACTTCTTTGTAGCGCTGATTTGCCTTTCCAGGTTGCTTGGTTGGCCAAAAAGGGCGTATGCGTTTTTTCCTGAATATATTCAGGAAAAAACGCATACGCCCTTTTTGGCCAAGGGCATCATTGTCGACGTTTTGCCGCTTTTCATGTGTTTTAAAGGCGATTCGAATCTACCTCCTGAAACCTGTTTCCTGCAATTCTGCCTTGCTTTCAAATCCTCTTCGTTGCCTTCCCTCAATATATTTGGGGACGAGAGTTATCATTTATAACTCTGCGGGTTTGTGAATTGCAGTGCACATGTGCTCCATTTTTCAACTGGCTTTTTTTGGAGCTGGCCGCAAAATCGCGGGATTGCCTCAGGCCCTATTCTGGTTCCGGGTGGCAGGCTGAGCCTGTGGTTATTTCTTCTTCCTGATGAGAAAATAGAGTGACCTGTGCCTGTCCCAACACCTAGATCTAGTCTCTCTTTGGCTGCCCCTCTTCCCGTTCATCCTCAGGACAAATTGCAACCTATACGGAACAGGAGGTTAAAGGTGCTGATTCTCCAAGTAGGGAGATTGCTAGGGAAGTAGCTGGAATGGCAAACCCGAGCACAAGGAGATGAGAAATGAGGTGCGTTTTAGAAACCTTTCAAAATCACACGGTGTACCATCTTCTGGGTTCCTCATGCAAGTTTTCGATGAAGGAAGATGCCCTTGAACCTGGAGATTTGGGACACATGGGATGGGTACCACGCAGTATTACTTTAAAGGGTCTGCGTTTGCTCACCCAACCTCACCAAACCTCTCAGACCGAAGAGTATCCACCCTTATGTCTCATCCAGCTGTGGGTCTAGATATGGTCAATCCAGGTTGCGGCACAGCCCCTGAATGAATTTTGTAAGAATTTCTCTCTTTTACACTGTCTTTGTTTCATGGGTTTTTAAAACTAATTTATTTTTATAATGGGGTTTTGCTGCTTTTCACGGCTGTGTTTATGCGGCTTTACACCCACTTGACTCACTTCCAGAGAGATATCAATACATAAGTTATAAGATTCTCACTAGTCAGATATATTCTTGTGCAGTGAATAGGGGGTGTTGAGTCCAGTTCTCTTAGCAAGGAGTAGGTCTTGTCTATAACATATTGGGTGTATGGAACGGTATCTGAGCGAATTTGAACCCCTTGTTTTATGCATCACCCCACCTCACCTTTCCCGTTAAGCAGCCACAGTGTGTTTTCTAAACGTGTGACTCTGTTCTGTTTTGTAATTCAGTTCAAGTGTAGCGGTTTTTACATTCCCTCTATAAGTGATAGCTTATGATAAGTGTCTTTTTCTGTGTGACTTATTTCACTTAGAATCGTCGTACCTAAGTCCACTCATCTTGCTTCTACTAGCCTTATGACATTGATTTCATGGCTGAGTGATATTCCATTGTACATAAGGACCACAACTTCTTTATCCATTTTTCTCTTTCCTGGGATATTTAAGGTGTCATGAAGTGGAGGTTCTTGTCAACAGAGCAGCCCTAAACTTTGGGGTGCCTGTGTCTTGCTGATTTTTAGTTTTCCCAATTTCTACGCCCATGAGTGGACGTGCCCTATGCTCCCTAAGCTGTGTGTTTTAGATGTTTCAGGACACACCGTACACTTCTCCAGAGTATCTGTTGGCAATTTGCATCCCGCCCATCAGCGTAGCAAGGCTGCCATTTCTCCATGGCCTGTCCTGCATTTGTGGTTTTGACACTTTTTGCAGCATGACCCTTTTGACAGATGGGAAGCGAGACTTCTTTGTAGCGCTGGTTTGCCTTTCCAGGTTGCTTGGTTGGCCAAAAAGGGCGTATGCGTTTTTTCCTTAATATATTCAGGAAAAAATGCATACGCCCTTTTTGGCCAAGGGCATCATTGTCGACGTTTTGCCGCTTTTCATGTGCTTTAAAGGCGATTCAAATCTACCTCCTGAAACCTGTTTCCTGCAATTCTGCCTTGCTTTCAAATCCTCTTCGTTGCCTTCCCTCAATATATTTGTGTACGAGAGTTATCATTTATAACTCTGCAGGGTTGTGAATTGCAGTGCACATGTGCTCCATTTTTCAACTGGCTTTTTTGGGAGCTGGCCGCAGAAGCGCGGGATTGCCTCAGGCCCTATTCTGGTTCCGGGTGGCAGGCTGAGCCTGTGGTTATTTCTTCTTCCTGATGAGAAAATAGAGTGACCTGTGCCTGTCCCAACACCTAGATCTAGTCTCTCATTGGCTGCCCCTCTTCCCGTTCATCCTCCGGACAAATTGCAACCTGTACGGAACAGGAGGTTAAAGGTGCTGATTCTCCAAGTAGGGAGATTGCTAGTGAAGTAGCTGGAATGGCAAACCCGAGCACAAGGAGATGAGAAATGAGGTGCGTTTTAGAAACCTTTCAAAATCACACGGTGTACCATCTTCTGGGTTCCTTATTCAAGTTTTCGCTGTAGGAAGATGCCCTTGAACCTGGAGATTTGGGACCCATGGGATGGGTACCACGCAGTATTACCTTAAAGGGTCTGCGTTGGCTCACCCAACCTCACCAAACCTCTCAGCCCCAAGAATGTCCACCCTTATGTCTCATCCAGCTGTGGGTCTAGATATGGTCAATCCAGGTTGCGTCACAGCCCCTGAACGAATTTTGTAAGAATTTCTCTCTCTTTCACTGTCTTTGTTTCATGCGTTTTTAAAACTAATTTATTTTTATAATGGGGTTTAGCTGCTTTTCACGGCTGTGTTTATGCGGATTTACACCCACTTGACTCACTTCCAGAGAGATATCAATACATAGGTTTTATGATTCTCACTAGTCTGATATATTCTTGTGCGGTGAATACAGGGTGTTGAGTCCAGTTCACTGAGCAAGGAGTAGGTCTTGTCTATTACATATTGGGTGTATGGTACGGTATCTGAGCTAATTTGAAACACTTGTTTTATGCATCACCCCACCTCACCTTTCCCGTTAAGCAGCCATAGTGTGTTTTTAAAATTGGTGACTCTGTTCTGTTTTGTAATTCAGTTTAAGGGTAACGGTTTTTACATTCCCTCTATAAGTGATATCTTATGATAAGTGTCTTTTTCTGTGTGACTTATTTCACTTAGAATCGTCGTACCTAAATCCACTCATCATGCTGCTACTAGCCTTATGATATTGATTTCATGGCTGAGTGATATTCCATTGTACATAAGTACCACAACTTCTTTACCATTTTTCTCATCCCTGGGATATTTAAGATGTACACAAGTGGAGGTTCTTGTAACCAGAGCAGCCCTAAACTTTGGGGTGCCTGTGTCTTGTTGATTTTAATTTTTCCAATTTATACGCCCATGAATGGATGTGCCCCTTTCTCTCTAGCTGTGTTTTTTAGATGTTTTAGGAAACACCGAACCGTTCTCCAGAGTCGCCATTGGCAATTTACATCCCGACCATCAGTGTAACAATGCTCCCTTTCCTCCCTGGCCTCTCCTGTATTTTTTTTACATTTTTTAGGAAGGCCCTTTTGACCGATGGGAAGTGAGACTTCTTTGTAGTGCTGCATTGCATTTCCGGCTTGCTTGGTTGGCCAAAAAGAGCCTATGCGTTTTTTTTCTGAATTTATTCAGAAAAAAACACATATGCTCTTTTTGGCCATGTGCATCGTTGTCGACTTTTGGCCGCTTTTCATGTGCTTTAGGGGCTATTCGAATCTAACTCCTGAAATCTGTTTCCTGCAATTCTGCCTTGCTTTCCAATCCTGTTCGTTGCCTTCCCTCAATATAGTTTTGGACGATAGTTATAATTTATAACTCTGCAGGTTTGTGAATTGCAGTGCCCCTGAGCTCCATTTTTCAACTCGCTTTTTTGGGAGCTGTCCGCAGAACCGCTGGTTTGCTTCTGGCCCTACTGTGGTTCCCGGTGGCAGGCTAAGCCTTTGCTTAATTCTTCTTCCTGATTGGAAATTAGAGTGACATGTGCCTGTCCGAACATCTAGGGCTTGGCTCTCCTTGTTTCTCCTCCTTCCCCTTCTTCCTTTGGAAAAATTCCAAATTTTGTGCAACTGGATGTTGAAGGTGCTGACATCCTCAGGTGGGGAGATTTTAAGGAAAAAGGCTGGAGGTGTGAACCCGACAACCAGGAAATTAGGAGTTTTGGTGCCTTTTCCAAAATCTCCCTGATCCAACCGTGTTCCATCTTCTGGGTGTCACAGGCATGTTTTAGCTGTAGGAAAGGTCCCGTGTATGTAAGGAGAACACCAGGGATTTTTCCAAATCAGTGTCTCCCCGAACTCCAATCTGGGGAATTTTTAAGCTACTGGTACATGTGTGTTCATTAAGGGACTTGGGCCGTAGGCAGAGTCCGAACTTTAGATGAGTGAAGTCTTCAGGTTCAGAAACGCTCACCATCGGCCTCCTTTAGTTTCCATTTTATCTGTAGTTGATAGATGATGTCAATATAGATATCTATTGTTTTTCAGATTATTTCCCCTTAGGGGTCATTACAAAATATTGAGTATAGTTCCCTGTGTTATACAGTAGTTCCTTGTTGATGATATATTTTATACATAGCAGTGTGTATATGTTAATCTGAAACTGTTAATTTATCCCTCCTCCCACCTTTCCCCTTTGGTAATAAAAAATATAAGATTTTATACTTCTCAGAAATCTAGGAGCTGAAAGAGAAGTATCATTTTCAATGGAAAATCAGTCAAAACAAGGTTGAAACTTCAACCAAGATTATTAGATGTACATCCTTGGAAAGAAATCACTGCATTTCTCTACTGTTGACCTGACAAATAAGACAAACCCCTCCACTGAACTTGCTTATAATAAAGTGATGGAAATATCAAATGGAAGTCTTAGAAACATCTTATTTTACACGAGCCTTATACACTGCTCTATGTTAATTACAGTTTGGCTCGCACATCTGTTCTTTGAAGTTACAATGTTCTCAAATTCTGTTACTGATCCTGCAGAGTGGGCCCCAACAAGGGTCTCCCTGCCTAGTGTCATTGGAGCCAACAGATCGAGACTGACTTTGGTTCAGAAGCAAAGGAAAACTTTATATTTTGATCAGAGAATGGAGAGGTGAGAGTGTGTGCTCCCCTGCGGGTTGTGGGCCGGGCTGCTGTGTAGAGATCCTGGCAGCGTCAGCGGGAGGGAGTGGGCGGAGCTCTCGAGGGCCGGGTTGGCTGGAGCTCAGGCTCTATGTCGCAGAGTCTGCACGGGGCCCCACGAGCTGAGGTGTCGGCCCAGCCATTTTGCACTAGGAAATCGGGTCTGAAGTGTCGGGTGTGGGACCTCTGCATGTGGAAACCTAGGAGCAAGTGAAATTAGACAAAGCACAAAGGAAAAAATGCTTAGACTTTATTTTATTGCCCAGATTCTATTTTCATCTCCCAGGAATTTTTCATGGGCTTTGCCAGTGACAAAGCCCTCCTCTGCCTTTTGTCCCATTCCTCATTCTTGGGGTGCTGAGGGTGCAGACACCTCTTCTGTAAATGCTTCGTGCTGAGTTGGGTGTCCTCATACCCGGGGCGAGGGGGAGGACTTCTCCCAAGCAGCCTCCAGGTGAGGTTGATTGTCCCCAGGCCTCCTCCCTCACTGCTCGTCTGCCTGAGCACCAGCATTGGAAGTTTTATAGATTCTAATGACCTTTAAGGGTCCAGGAAAGAGATGTGCAGAGACGCTGGGGGGGGGGTGGGCCGTTTTACCCTGCTCCACATTGGTTCGGCCCCTTAGGCTGACAGTTCCTGCTAGCCTAGATGCTCTGACCAGTAGTCTGCACTTTCTTCAGTTAGGCCACTGAATTAACGTACAAACAACACCAGGTGTCAGAGCCCTGCTTGCTCAACTCCCAGACAGTCCAGGGCCGGTGGTGATCCAGGACCTTGACGGCCACTCAGTCAAAGGCCTTTTGAAGTAGCCAGGAGTACAGCCGGTCTCATTGGCCGCCGTCACCGCGGTGTCTGTAGGCTTTTCTATGGTGGCAGCGTTATTTACGGTTCCCCTGCCAAGTTTATTAGCTCCGCTCTGGGTGCAGTAAGTCCTGTAAGCAATAGTCTGCTCTTTTGGGACACACTCTTGTTGTTTTCTGAGAGAAGCTCCAGGTCAAGTGATGGTCAAACGAGTCGTCATGGGGGCCCATTGCTCCAGGTTTTCTCTCTGGAGGTTGGTGTTGGAGGGCCTCCTCACTCGAGGTCATTGTGCCCACGGAGCAATCCCTGCAACTTCAGGGCATGGTGGGTGGTTAGGATCACCAAGTGGCGTCCTTTTCCCTTAGGAGGGAGCTGGCCTTGCGGGCTGCTGATTTCCAGGTTTTTAGATACCCCCAGTATCCTGGTCGGATGGGGTGGCTGGCCAATGCCTGGAGGGCATTCTTGCATTGTTCCATTTCAAGTGGTCCCAGTTTTTGCACTAATACTCCAAGGGCGATTCGCCTTGGACCAGGAATGTAAAGGTCAAAGGGTTTAGCTAACTTAGGGAGGTCCAGGGCAAGGATCTGAACTGACTGCTCTTTCCATTCTTGAAAGGCCGCTTCTGGATTCTATTCAAAAGGATCATCATCTTTTCCTTTCAGTGTTTCATATAGAGGCCCAGCTATTAGACTGTAGTTAGGGATCCAGATGCAGCAAACCCCGGTCTCCCCAGGAACCCCTAAGCTGTCTTCTAGTTTCAGGAAGGGTGAGGCTGCAAATGGCTTCTTCCCTTTCCTGGGGTGGGCTTTTCCGACCTTCTGTGCGAATGAAGCCCAGGAAGGTCAGCTTAGTTTGTGATATTTGAGCCTTTTTCTTGGACACCTTCTATCTTTTATTGGCTAGGTAGTTCAGAGGCCTCCTTAGTCGGGCTGGTGATCAGAATGTAATCTGCATATTGAAGGAGGGTTCCCTTCTCCAGAGGTAGATTTTTTAGGTCTTTAGCTAACGTTTCCCCAAAGATGGTGTGGGAATTTTTGAACCCCTGGGGCAGGACGGCCCAGCAGTATTGTTTTTGTTGTATGTTGAGTCCTGCCACTCACAGCCAAAATTTCTTGTGACTCTGGGACGAATGGAATACAGAAGAAGGCATCATTGAAGTCTAATACAGAATACCATGTCCTGGTGGATGGTAGAATGACCAGCAGGGTGTAGGAATTAGGAACTACTAGATGTATATCCTCTGTGGCTTCACTGACTGTCCTGGCGTCCTCTACCAGGTCCCCAGCAGCTCACGGGGCTCTGGTGGTCAGGCCCCTCCCAGGATATGGAGCTCACCTGGGCAGGTACCCAGCAGCCCACGGGGCTGTGGTGGTTAGGCCCCTCCCAGGATATGGAGCTCACCTGGGCAGGTACCCAGCAGCCCATGGGGCCATCATGGTCAGGCCCCTCCCAGGATATGGAGCTCACCTGGGCAGGTACGCAGCAGCCCACGGGGCTCTCGTGGGCATGCCCCTCCCTGGATATGGAGCTCCCGTGGACAGGTACCCCGACAGGGCTGGGCACACAGGAACTGTGCACATAGCCCTCATTGCAGAGCACCCCCAGCACACCTGTCACTCAGAGCTGACACAGAGCACCTCAGAGCAGAGCTTGAACTAATAAACAGCAGCTCCAACAGGTCTGTGACCCTAGGCTTCACTCTGTGCGGCCTCCCTCTGCCTGGTCTTCTAGGGGCTTCCACAGCAGCCGGGGCACCAGGCCTCTGTCTCCACCCACCACCCCTCCTCTCCCTGACTCCTGGGTTCCTCTCATTAGCAGAGGGTCTTCTTGAAGTTGTCTCCCACTCATGGACCAGATAAAATGATTAGAAAACAAGCCAGGGCTGCCGCCCCTTATCTATCCTGACTCTCGGGACCCTACACCTGTTCCTTGGATCTGGCCGGTGCAGCAAGGCCCATTTTCTGCAAATCTGAGCCCCTGAGGGGCGAGGATTGGCTGACCTGGGCAGCCTGACCCGGCCGGCCAGCCCTTCCCAGGTGTGCCTGGGTTGAGGTCAATATAAACACCCCTCCAGGCAGCAAAAGCCTCTGCAGCTGTGCCTGACGCCATATTCTCTGCCCCGTCAGCAGTCTCGGGGTTGGGCTGGTGGGAGGCAGTAGGGCCCACGGCTCTATGAGTGGCCCGTTGTGACTGGGGCTCTACTGGACTTTCTGCAGGAGTTGCCGGGCTGCCACCTGCTAAAGAAGAGGATGTGTCACCCATACTTGCTGCTGGAATTTCTCCCCGGGCAGAGGTAAGAAAGGAAAAAAGCAGTGGGGGCCGGGACAGGAGGGGTACCTCAGGCAGGGAAATGGAAAGTTTCCAGACGAGCGCCCGGGGCCAGGACCATCCTGGCTGGCCTGCAGGCACCAAGTCGGCCTGCGTGCTGTCGCTGGTGTGACTCCAAGCCCCTTCCTCTAGTTTTTAGTCTTTGCACACATTCAGGTGTTTTACCTGGGAACGGTGGGAAAAGTTCAGCAGCAGCTGGCCTGGGGCTCAGCTCACGTTTAGTCAGAGACGCCTCCTCATGGTCCCCCAGCTTTGCAATGAGGACGCTCCTTGTGTGGGGGCTGCTGGCTGCATGGGAGATGATTCCCCACCTGTGACCAACTTAAGAATTGTTTACCACTGGAGCAAGTGCGCTGATAGGGTTTTCCTCTGTATGACCAGTGGGTTCAGTTTTTTTTTTTCTTTTTTGGTTCAAGGTAAGTTTTAGTCCTCTTTTTGTATTTATGGATATAAGCATGGAAATCATTCATTCATATAAATACGTCTATGGGAAGGACAGAACTTTTTTTTTTCTGTTTTATTTTCTTAAGTATTATTTATTTTTTAATTTTTGAATTTATTTTATTCATTTTTTTATACAGCAGGCTCTTATTGGTTATCTATTTTATACATATAAGTGTATATATGTCAATCCCAGGGTCGCAATTCATCCCACCACCACCACCCTGCCACTTTCCCCCCTTGGTGTCCATACATTTGTTCTCTACATCTGTGTCTCTATTTCTGCCTTGCAAACCAGTTCATCTTTACCATTTTTCTAGGTTCTACATGTATGTGTTAATATACGATATTTGTTTTTCTCTTTCTGACTTACTTCACTCTGTATGACAGTCTCTAGATCTATCCACGTCTCTACAAATGACCCAATTTCATTCCTTTTTATGGCTGAGTAATATTCCATTTTATATATGTAGCACATCTTTTCAGTTCGTCTGTCTATGGGCATTTAGGTTGCTTCCATGACCTGGCTATTGTAAATAGTGCTGCAATGAATATTGTGGTGAATATGTCTTTTTGAATTATGGTTTTCTCTGGGTATATGGCCAGTAGTGGGATTGCTGGGTCATATGGTAATTCTATTTTTAGTTTTTTAAGGAACCTCCATACTGTTCTCCATAGTGACTGTATCAATTTACATTCCCACAAATAGTGTAAGAGGGTTCCCTTTTCTCCACACCCTCTCCAGCATTTGTTGTTTGTAGATTTTCTGATGATGCCCATTCTAACTCGTGTGAGGTGATACCTCATTGTAGTTTTGGTTTATATTTCTCTAATAATTAGTGATGTTGAGTAGCTTTTCATGTGTTTCTTGGTCATCTGTATGTCTTCTTGGGACAAATGTCTATTTACGTCATCTGCCCATTTTTGGATTGGTTTGTTTGTTTTTTTACTGTTGAGCTGCATGAGCTGTTTATATACATTGGAGATTAATCCTTTGTCCATTGATTCGTTTGCAAATATTTTCTCCCATTCTGAGGGTTGTCTTTTCGTCTTGTTTGTAGTTTCCTTTGCTTTGCAAAAGCTTTTAGGTTTCATTTGCTCCCATTTGTTTTTTTTTTTTTTTTTTTTTTTTATTCCATTACTCTAGGAGGTGGATCAAAAAATATCTTGCTGTGATTTATGTCAAAGAGTATTCTTCCTATGTTTTCCTCTAAGAGTTTTATAGTGTCCGGTCTTACATTTCGGTCTCTAATCCATTTGGAGTTTATTTTTTGTGTATGGTGTTAGGGAGTGTTCTAATTTCATTCTTTTACATGTAGCTGTCCATTTTCCCAGCACCACTTATTGAAGAGACTGTCTTTTCTCCATTGTATACCCTTGCCTCCTTTGTCATAGATTAGTGGGCCATAGGTGTGTAGGTTTATCTCTGGGCTTTTTTTTTTTTTTTTCTTTTACATCTTTATTGGAGTATAATTGCTTTACAATTGTGTGTTAGTTTCTGCTGTATAAAAAAGTGAATCAGCTATGCGTATACATATAACACCATATCCCCTCCCTCTTGCACCTCCCTCTCACTCCCTTATCCCACCCTTTTAGGTGGTCACAAAGCACAGAGCTGATCTCCCTGTGCTATGTGGCTGCTTCCCAGTAGCTATCAATTTTACATTTGGTAGTGTATATATGTCCATACCACTCTCTCACTTTGTCCCAGCTTACCCTTCCCTCTCCCCATGTCCTCAAGTCCTTTCTCTACGTCTGTGTCCTTAATCCTTTCCTGCCCCTAGGTTCTTCATAAACTTTTTTTTTTAGATTCCATATATATGTGTTAGCATACGGTATTTGTTTTTCTCTTTCTGACTTACTTCACTCTGTAGGACAGACTCTAGATCCATCCACCTCACTAAAAATAACTCAATTTCGTTTCTTTTTATGGCTGAATAATGTTCCATTGTATATATGTGCCACATCTTCTTTATCCATTTATCTGTTGATGGACACTTAGGTTGCTTCCATGTCCTGGCTATTGTAAATAGAGCTACAGTGAACATTGTGGTACATGACTCTTTTTGAATTATGGTTTTCTCAGGGTAAATGTCCAGGAGTGGGTTTGCTGGGTTGTATGGTAGTTCTATTTTTAGTTTTTAAGGAAGCCCCATACCGTTCTACCTAGTGGCTATATCAATTTACATTCCCACCAACAGTGCAAGAGGGTTCCCTTTTCTCCAATAAATGCCTCTCCAGCATTTACTGTTGGTAGATTTTTTGAAGATGGCCATTCTGACTGGTGTGAGGTGATACCTCACTGTAGTTTTGATTTGCATTTCTCTAATGATTAGTGATGCTCAGCATCCTTTCATGTGTTTGTTGGCAACCTGTATATCTTCTTTGGAGAAATTTCTATTTAGGTCTTCTGCCCATTTTTGGATTGGGTTGTTTGGTTTTGTGATATTGAGCTACATGAGCTGCTTTTTGTAGATTAATCCTTTGCCATTTGCTTCATTTGAAAATATTTTCTCCCATTCTGATGGTTGTCTTTTCATCTTGCTTAAGTTTTCCTTTGCTGTGCAAAAGAATTTATGTTTCATTCGGTCCCATTTTTTAATTTTTGTTTTTATTTCCATTTCTCTAGGAGGTGGGTCAAAAAGGATCTTGCTGTGATTTATGTCATAGACTGTTCTGCTTATGTTTTCTTCTAAGAGTTTTATAGTGGCTGGTCTTATATTTAGGTCTCTAATCCATTTTGAGTTATTTTTGTGTATGGTGTTAGGGAGTGTACTAATTTCATTCTTTTACATGTAGCTCTCCAGTTTTCCCAACACCACTTACTGAAGACACTGTCTTTTCTCCATTGTATACCCTTGCCTCCTTTGTCATAGATTAGTTAACCATAGGTACGTGGGTTTATCTCTGTGCTTTCTATCCTTTTCTATTGACCTATATTTCTGTGTTTGTGTCAGTACCATATTATCTTGATTACTGTAGCTTTGTAATATAGTCTGAAGTCTGGAAGTCTGATTCCTCCAGCTCTTTTTTTTCCCCCTCAAGACTGCTTTGGCTATCCAGGGTCTTTTGTGTCTCCCTACAAATTTTAAGATTTTTTTTTCTTGTTCTGTAGAAAATGCCAAAGGTATTTTGATCGGGATTGCATTGAATCTGTAGATTGCTTTGGGTAGTATAGTCATTTTCACAATATTGATTTTTCTAATCCAAGGACATGGTATATGTCTCCATCTGTTTATATCATCTTTGATTTCTTTCATCAGTGTCTTATAGTTTTCTGAGTACAGGTCTTTTACTTCCTTAGGTAGGTTTATTCCTAGGTATTTTATTCTTTTTGTTGCAGTGGTAATGGGATTGTTTCCTTAATTTCTCTTTCTGATCTTTCATTGTTAGTGTATAGGAATGCAAGCAATTTCTGTGCATTAATTTTGTATCCTGCAACTTTACCAAATTCATTGATTAGCTCCAGTGGTTTTCTGGTGGCATCTTTAAGATTCTCTATTTATGATATCATGTCATCTGCAAACAGTGACAATTTTACTTCTTCTTTTCCGTTTTGTATTCCTTTTATTTCTTTTTCTTCTCTGATTGCCATGGCTAGGACTTCCAAAACTATGTTGAATAGCAGTGGTGAGAGTGGACATCCTCGTCTTGTTCCTGATCTTAGAGGAAACGCTTTCAGTTTTTCACCATTGAGAATGCTGTTTGCTGTGGGTTTGTCATATATGGCCTTTATTATGTTGAGGTAGTTTCCATCTATGCCCACACTCTGCAGAGTTTTTATCGTAAATGAGTGTTGAATTTTCTCAAAATCTTTTCCTTCATCTATTGAGATGACCATATGGTTTTATTCTACAATTTGTTAATATGGTGTATCACATTGATTTGTGTATATTGAAGAATCCTTGCATCCCTGGGATAAACCCCACTTGATCATGGTGTATGATCGTTTTAATGTGTTGTTCGATTCTGTTTGCTAGTATTTTGTTGAGGATTTTTGCATCTATATTCATCAGGGATATTGGTCTATAATTTTCTTTCCTTGTAGTATCTCTGTCTGATTTTGGTATCAGGGTGATGGTGGTCTCATAGAATGAGTTTGGGAGTGTTCCTTCCCCTGCAATTGTTTTGAAGAATTTGAGAAGGTTGGGTGTTAGCTCTTCTCTAAATGTTTGATAGAATTCACCTGTAATGCCATCTGGTTCTGGACTTTTGTTTGTTGGAAGATTTTTAATCACAGTTTCAATTTCATTGCTTGTGATAGGTTTGTTCATATTTTCTATTTCTTCCTGGTTCAGTCTTAGAAGGTTATACCTTTCTAAGAATTTGTCCATTTCTTCCAGATTGTCCATTTTATTGGCACAGAGTTGCTTGTAGTAGTCTCTTAGGATGCTTTGTATTCCTGTGGTGTCTGTTGTAACTTCTCCTTTTTCACTTCTAATTTTGTTGATTTGCGTCCTCTCCCTCTTTTTCTTGAGTGTGGCTAAAGGTTGATCATTTTTGCTTATCTTCTCAAAGAACCAGCTTTTAGTTTTGATGATCTTTGCTTCCGTTTTCTTTGTTTCTATTTCATTTATTTCTGCTCTGATCTTTAGGATTTCTTTCCTTCTACTAACTTTGGGTTTTGTTCTTCTTTCTCTAGTTCCTCTAGGTGTAAGGTTAGATTGTTTATTTGAGATTTTTCTTGTTTCTTGAGGTAGGCTTGTATTGCTATAAACTTCCCTCTTAGAACTCCTTTTGCTGCATCCCATAGGTTTTGGATCATCGTGTTTTTGTTGTCATTTGTCTCTAGGTAGTTTTTGATTTCCCCTTTGATTTCTTCAGTGATCTCTTGGTTATTTAGTAACGTATTGTTTAGCCTCCATGTGTTTGTGTTTTTTACGGTTTTTTCCGTGTAATTGATTTCTAATCTCATAGCATTGTGGTCGGAACAGCTGCTTGATATGATTTCAGTTTTCTTAAATTTACTGAGGCTTTATCTGTGACCCAAGATGTGATCTATCCTGGAGAATGTTCCGTGTGCAGTTGAGAAGAACGTGTAATCTGCTGTTTTTGGATGGAATGTCCTATAAATATCAATGAACTCTATCTGGTCTATTGTGTCATTTAAAGCTTGTGTTTCCTTATTAATTTTCTGTCTGGCTGATCTCCACTGGTGTAAGTGAGCTGTTAAAGTCCCCCGCTATTATTGTGTTACTGTCGATTTCCTCTTTTATAGCTGTTAGCAGTTGCCTTATACATTGAGGTGCTCCTATGTTGGGTACATATATATTTATAATTGTTATATCTTCTTCTTGGATTGATCCCTTGACCATTATGTAGTGTCTTTCCTTGTCTCTTGTAACATTCTTTATTTTAAAGTCTATTTTATCTGATATGAGTATTGCTACTCCAGCTTTCTTTTGATTTTCATTAGCATAGAATATATTTTTCCATCGCCTCACTTTCAGTCTGTACGTGTCCCTAGGTCTGAAATGGGTCTCTTGTAGACAGCATATATATGGGTCTTGTTTTTGTATCCATTCAGCCAGTCTATGTCTTTTGGTTGGAACATTTAGTGCATTCACGTTTAAGGTAATTATCGATATGTATGTTCCTACTACTATTTTCTTAATTGTTATGGGTTTGTCTTGGTGGGTCCTTTTCTTCTCTTGTGTTTCCCACTTAGAGAAGTTCTTTTAGCATTTGGTGTAGAGCTGGTTGCATGGTGCTGAATTCTCTTAGCTTTTGCTTGTCTGTAAGGCTTTTGATTTCTCCATCAAATCTGAATGAGCTCTTTGCAGGGTGCAGTACCCTTGGTTGTAGGTTCTTCCCTTTCATCACTTTAAATTTATCATGCCACTTCCTTCTGGCTTGTAGATTTTCTGCTGAGAAATCAGCTGTTATCCTTATGGGATTTCCCTTGTATGTTATTTGTCATTTTTCCCTTGCTGCTTTCAATAATTTTTCTTTGTCGTTAATTTTTGTCAATTTGATTACTATGTGTCTTGTCATTTTTCTCCTTTGGTTTCTCCTGCCTGGGACACTCTGTGCTTCTGGACTTGGGTGGCTATTTCTTTTCCCATGCTAGGGAAGTTTTTGACCATAATCTCTTCAAATATATTCTCGGGTCCTTTCTCTCTCTCTTCTCCTTCTGGGACCCCTATAATGCGAATGTTGTTGTGTTTAATGTTGTCCCAGAGGACTCTTGGGGTGTCTTCATTTATTTTCATTCTTTTTCTTTATTCTGTTCCATGGCAGTGATTTCCACCTTTCTGTCTTCCAGGCCACTTATCCGTTCTTCTGCCACAGTTATTCTGCTACTGATTCCTTCTAGTGCATTTTTCATTTCAGTTATTACATTGTTCACCTCTGTTTGTTTGTTCTTTAATTCTTCTAGGTGTTTGTTCCTTAATTCTTCTAGGTCTTTCTTAAGCATTTCTTGTGTATTCTCGATCTTTGCCTCCTTTCTTTTTCTAAGGTCTTGGCTCAACTTCACTATCATTATTCTGAATTCTTTTTCTGGAAGGTTCCCTATCTCCACCTCATTCCGTTTTTTTTCTGGGGTTTTATCTTGTTCCTTGATCTGGTATAAAGTCCTCTGCCTTTTCATTTTGTCTATCTTTCTGTGAATGTGGTTTTCCTTCCACAGGCTGCAGAATTGTAGTTCTTCTTGCTTCTGCTGTCTGCTCTCTGGTGGATGAGTCTATCTTAGAGGCTTGTGCAAGCTTCCTGATGGGAGGGACTGGTGGTGGGTAGAGCTGGGTGTTGCTTTGGTGGGCAGAGCTTTAATCCGCTTGTCTACGGATTAAATAAAACTTTAATAAAAAGTTGAATCTGCTTGTCTGCTGATTCATGGGGCTGGGTTCCCTCCCTGTTGGTTGTTTGGCCTGAGGCGACCCAGCACTGTAGCCTACCTTGCTCTTGGTGGGGCTAATGGCGGACTCTGGGAGGGCTCACACCAAGGAGTATTTCCCAGAACTTCTGCTGCCAGTGTTGTTGTCCTCACGGTGAGCCACAGCCACAGCCACCAGCTGCCTCTGCAGGAGACCCTCTAAAAGTAGCAGGTAGTTCTGGTCATTCTCCTACGGGGTCACTGCTCCTTCCCCTGGGTCCTGATGTGCACACTACTTTGTGTGTGCCCTCCAAGAGTGGAGTATCTGAGTGGAGTTGAGACTCTGAGACTCTGTGTGGAGTCGCACAGACTCTGGGTCCTGTGAAGCTTCGATGTTTTGTGATTCTAGAAATCCTATAGGAGACGGTCCACAGCAGGTGAAGCTAATGTTGTCAGTAGAGGTGTTGAAGCCAAAGATCTGCAGTTCCGGCTAGAGGTGCCGATGTACATACAGGACAAAATCATCTCGTGTGAATGTAGTTCAGGCATGTTTAAGATGAATGCAGTCATGTTAATGCCTACCATATTCTATCTTGAGCCTCTCCTCAGGGACCTCCTCCTCAGTTCCTGAGGCTCCTTTAAGTCATGTACAGGGGACTGGAGAGTGGGCTCTGTCCAGTCTGAGCCCTGAGTTACCCTGTGTGTATCTTAGGATACTTTGTATTTCTGTGGTGTCTGTTGTAACATCATCTCTTTCATTTCAGATTTATTTGGGCCCTCTCTTTTTTAACAAAACATACTACTGTTGTCTTTTATTCTTTACAGAAGTTTAATCAGTGTTTGATCTACTATCCTTACCATATGTATACTTTTTGCAGTGAGATTTTTACTTTTCTTTGTTTCCTTGTTACTATCAATAATTAGTGAGACTTCTTTTAAGCTACCTTCAACATTGCTTATAAAGCTGCTTTATTAGTGATGACAGAGCCTTAATGGAAGTCATGTTCTGGTTGTAAATTAGAATGCAATGTGCCAGCACAAAGCCCCTTAAGTTTATGTCTCATTACTTCTTGTTCTTTTTTTAATTTAATTTTTATTTTTTGTCAGAGCAAATTTGATTAAAATGTTTTGTTTCTTCTAGGTGTGCAAGATGTGGTTCTTTTAAACATATACATATATCTATTCTTTTTGGATCATTTTCCCATGTAGGTTATGACACCATGTTGAGTAGTCTTGTCTTGGTATTACGTAGGTCTTTGGTGATTACATATTTCACATGTGTTTCTATATCTATCTTAACCCCAATATCCTAATGTATCCAATCCTCACACCTTTCCATTTGGTGAACCCTAAGTTTGTTTAATGAATCTGTGATTGCATTTCTCTGTGGAAATATCTTCATTGGTATCAATTTTTAGCTAAGACCTATAAGTGATATTATAGGATATGTGTCTTTTGCTTTCTGACTTAGTACAATTTGCCTGATTAACTCAAGAATCATACACAGTGCTGCAAATGGCATTGTTTTGTTTTTTTCCCTGGCTAATATTCCATCTGTACGTGTACCAGTTATTCTTTGGCCACGCACCTCTTGATGGACTATTTGGTTGCCTCCATGTCTTGGTTATTGTAATACTGCTGCAATGCACATTTGCTTGCCTGTGTCTTTCCAGTTCTATCTCCTTATGTTATAGGCCAAGGAGTGGGCTTGCTGTATCATATGGTAGCTCAGTGTGTACGTTTTAAAGGCACCACCATTCAGTTCTCATTAGTGGCTCTTTCCAGGTTATGTCCCACTTAAAATTGAGGGTATGCATTTCTCCAAAACACCTTCAATATTTATTGTTTGTAGTTTGCTTGCTGCTGGTTATTCTAACAGGTGCGAGCTGATACATCTGTGTGGCTGAATTTGCATGTGTCCCATAATCTGTTGAAATTGATCTTTAAAGCATGCTCTTTTTATTTATCAAACTGTGATTACAGCTTAGTTCTTCACATTGTTTTCTTAAAGTAAGTGTCACATTTTGAAAAGTTTTGGCCACTACCTCCCTCAAGACATTTTGAGGGCAGGTTTCATTTACAGCCCTGAAGTACTTGTTCATATGAAGTGACCATTAACACAGATTTTAAAGCTGCTTTTGCAGGTAACGGCCAGAGGGCGGCAGCCTATTTACGTTCCCCAATCTGGTAACTAGGGAAAGAGTCCTTCAGCTGCAAGAGTGTCCAGCTTTATTTCTCATCCAGCTGTGGGTCTAGATATGATCAAACAAGGTTGCATCACAGCCCAGGAACGAATTATGTAAAATTTCCTCTCTCTATCACTGTCTTATTTTTTTGGGTTTTTTAAAGTTATTTAATTTAAAATGGGGATTCGCTACTTTTCACTGCTGTGTTTATGCCGCTTTACACCCACTTGACTCACTTCCAGACAGATATCAATACATAGGTTTTAAGATTCTTACTAGTCACATATATTCTTGTGCGGTGAATAGGGGGTGTTGAGTCCAGTTCACTGAGCAAGGAGTAGGTCTTGTCTATTATATATTGGGTGTATGGATCGGTATCTGAGCGAATTTGAAACCCTTGTTTTATGCATCACCCCACCTCACCTTTCCCGTTAAGCAGCCATAGTGTGTTTTCTAAACGTGTGACTCTGTTCTGTTTTGTAATTCAGTTCAAGTGTAGCGGTTTTTACATTCCCTCTATAAGTGATAGCTTATGATAAGTGTCTTTTTCTGTGTGACTTATTTCACTTAGAATCGTCGTACCTAAATCCAATCATCTTGCTTCTCCTAGCCTTATGACATTGATTTCATGTCTGAGTGATATTCCATTCTACATAAGGACCACAACTTCTTTATCCATTTTTCTCTTTCCTGGGATATTTAAGGTGTCATGAAGTGGAGGTTCTTGTCAACAGAGCAGCCCTAAACTTTGGGGTGCCTGTGTCTTGCTGATTTTTAGTTTTCCCAATTTATACGCCCATGAGTGGACGTGCCCTATGCTCCCTAAGCTGTGTTTTTTCGATGTTTCAGGACACACAGTACACTTCTCCAGAGTGGCTGTTGGCAATTTACATCCCACCCATCAGCGTAGCAAGGCTGCCATTTCTCCATGGCCTGTCCTGCATTTCTGGTTTTGACACTTTTTGCAGCATGGCCCTTTTGACCGATGGGAAGCAAGACTGCTTTGTAGCGCTGATTTGCCTTTCCAGGTTGCTTGGTTGGCCAAAAAGGGCGTATGCGTTTTTTCCTGAATATATTCAGGAAAAAACGCATACGCCCTTTTTGGCCAAGGGCATCATTGTCGAAGTTTTACCACTTTACATATGTTTAAAGGCGATTCGAATCTACCTCCTGAAACATGTTTCCTGCAATTCTGCCTTGCTTTCAAATCCTCTTCGTTGCCTTCCCTCAATATATTTGTGGACGAGAGTTATCATTTATAACTCTGCGGGTTTGTGAATGGCAGTGTCCCTGGGCTCCATTTTTCAACTCGCTTTTTTGGGAGCTGGCCATAAGAGCGTGGGATTGCCTCAGGCCCTATTCTGCTTCTGGGCGGCAGGCTGAGCCTGTGGTTAATTCTTCTTCCTGATGGGAAAATAGAGTGACCTGTGCCTGTCCCAACACCTAGATCTAGTCTCTCATTGGTGGCCGCTCTTCCCGTTCATCCTCAGGACAAATTGCAACCTGTAGGGAACAGGAGCTTAAAGGTGCTGATTCTCCAATTAGGGAGATTGCTAGTAAAGTAGCTGGAATGGCGAACCCGAGCACAAGGAGATGAGAAATGAGGTGCATATTAGAAACCTTTCAAAATCACACGGTGTACCATCTTCTGGGTTTCTCATGTATGTTTTCGATGTAGGAAGATGCCCTTGGACCTGGAGATTTGGGACCCATGGGATGCGTACCACGCTATATTAATTTAAAGGTTCTGCGTTTGCTCACCCAACCTCACCCAACCTCTCAGCCCCAAGAGTGTCCACCCTTATGTCTCATCCAGCTGTATGTCTAGATATAGTCAATCCAGGTTGCATCCCAGCCCCAGACCGAATTTTGGAAGAATTTCTCTCTGTTTCACTGTCTTTGTTTTACGGGTTTTTAAAAGTAATTTATTTTTATAATGGGGTTTATCTGCTTTTAACGGCTGTGTTTATGCGGCTTTACACCCACTTGACTCACTTCCAGACAGATATCAATACATAGGTTTTAAGATTCTTACTAGTCACATATATTCTTGTGCGGTGAATAGGGGGTGTTGAGTCCAGTTCACTGAGCAAGGAGTAGGTCTTGTCTATTACATATTGGGTGTATGGAACCGTATCTGAGCGAATTTGAAACCCTTGTTTTATGCATCACCTCACCTCACCTCACCTTTCCCGTTAAGCAGCCATAGTGTGTTTTCTAAACGTGTGACTCTGTTCTGTTTTGTAATTCAGTTCAAGTGTAGCAGTTTTTACATTCCCTCTATAAGTGATAGCTTATGATAAGTGTCTTTTTCTGTGTGACTTATTTCACTTAGAATCGTCGTACCTAAATCCACTCATCTTGCTTCTACTAGCCTTATGACATTGATTTCTTGTCTGAGTGATATTCCATTGTACATAAGGACCACAACTTCTTTATCCATTTTTCTCTTTCCTGGGATATTTAAGGTGTCATGAAGTGGAGGTTCTTGTCAACAGAGCAGCCCTAAACTTTGGGGTTCCTGTGTCTTGCTGATTTTTAATTTTCCCAATTTATACTCCCATGAGTGGACGTGCGCTATGCTCCCTAAGCTGTGTTTTTTCGATGTTTCAGGACACACCGTACACTTCTCCAGAGTGGCTGTTGGCAATTTACATCCCACCCATCAGCGTAGCAAGGCTGACATTTCTCCATGGCCTGTCCTGCATTTCCGGTTTTGACATTTTTGCAGCATGGCCCTTTTGACCGATGGGAAGCGAGAATTCTTTGTAGCGCTGATTTGTCTTTCCAGGTTGCTTGGTTGGCCAAAAAGGGCGTATGCGTTTTTTCCTGAATATATTCAGGAAAAAACGCATACGCCCTTTTTGGCCAAGGGCATCATTGTCGACGTTTTGCCACTTCACATATGCTTTAAAGGCGATTCGAATCTACCTCCTGAAACATGTTTCCTGCAATTCTGCCTTGCTTTCAAATCCTCTTCATTGTCTTCCCTCAATATATTTGTGGAAGAGAGTTATCATTTATATCTCTGCGGGTTTGTGAATGGCAGTGCCCCTGAGCTCCATTTTTCAACTGTCTTTTTTGGGAGCTGGCCGCAAAAGCACGGGATTGCCTCAGGCCCTATTCAGGTTCCGGGGGGCAGGCTGAGCCTGTGGTTAATTCTTCTTCCTGATGGGAAAATAGAGTGACCTGTGCCTGTCCCAACACCTAGATCTAGTCTCTCATTGGTTGCCCCTCTTCCCGTTCATCCTCAGGACAAATTGCAACCTGTACGGAACAGGAGGTTAAAGGTGCTGATTCTCCAAGTAGGGACATTTCTAGTAAAGTAGCTGGAATGGCGAACCCGAACACAAGGAAATGAGAAATGAGGTGCGTTTTAGAAACCTTTCAAAATCACACTGTGTACCATCTTCTGGGTTTCTCATGCATGTTTTCGATGTATGAATATGCCCTTGAACCTGGTGATTTCGGACCCATGGGATGGGTACCAGGCAGTGTTACTTTAAAGGGTCTGTGTTTGCTCACCCAACCTCACCCAACCTCTCAGCCCCAAGTGTGTCCACCCTTATGTCTCATCCAGCTGTGGGTCTAGATATGGTCAATCCAGGTTGCATCCCAGCCCCAGAACGAATTTTGGAAGAATTTCTCTCTCTTTCACATTCTTTGTTTTACGGGTTTTTAAAAGTAATTTATTTTTATAATGGGGTTTAGCTGTTTTTCACGGCTGTGTTTATGCGGCTTTACACCCACTTGACTCACTTCCAGAGAGATATCAATACATAGGTTTTAAGATTCTTACTAGTCACATATATTCTTGTGTGGTGAATAGGGGGTGTTGAGTCCAGTTCACTGAGCAAGGAGTAGGTCTTGTCTATTACATATTGGGTGTATGGAACTATATCTGAACGAATTTGAAACCCTTGTTTTATGCATCACCCCACCTCACCTTTCCCGTTAAGCAGCCATAGTGTGTTTTCTAAACGTGTGACTCTGTTCTGTTTTGTAATTCATTTCAAGTGTAGCGGTTTTTACATTCCCTCTATAAGTGATAGCTTATGATAAGTGTCTTTTTCTGTGTGACTTATTTCACTTAGAATCGTCGTACCTAAATCCACTCATCTTGCTTCTACTAGCCTTATGACATTGATTTCATGTCTGAGTGATATTCCATTGTACATAAGGAACACAACTTCTTTATCCATTTTTCTCTTTCCTGGGATATTTAAGGTGTCATGAAGTGGAGGTTGTTGTCAACAGAGCAGCCCTAAACTTTGGGATGCCTGTGTCTTGCTGATTTTTAATTTTCCCAATTTATACGCCCATGAGTGGACGTGCCCTATGCTCCCTAAGCTGTGTTTTTTCGATGTTTCAGGACACACCGTACACTTCTCCAGAGTGGCTGTTGGCAATTTACATCCCGCCCATCAGTGTAGCAAGGCTGACATTTCTCCATGGCCTGTCCTGCATTTCTGGTTTTGACACTTTTTGCAGCATGGCCCTTTTGACCGATGGGAAGCGAGTCTTCTTTGTAGCGCTGATTTGCCTTTCCAGGTTGCTTGGTTGGCCAAAAAGGGCGTATGCGTTTTTTCCTGAATATATTCAGGAAAAAACGCATACGCCCTTTTTGGCCAAGGGCATCATTGTCGACGTTTTGCGACTTTTCATGTGCTTTAAAGGCGATTCGAATCTACCTCCTGAAACCTGTTTCCTGCAATTCTGACTTGCTTTCAAATCCTCTTCGTTGCCTTCCCTCAATATATTTGTGGACGAGAGTTATCATTTATAACTCTGCGGGTTTGTGAATAGCAGTGTCCCTGGGCTCCATTTTTCAACTCGCTTTTTTGGGAGCTGGCCGCAAGAGCGCGGGATTGCCTCAGGCCCTATTCTGCATCCGGGCGGCAGGCTGAGCCTGTGGTTAATTCTTCTTCCTGATGGGAAAATAGAGTGACCTGTGCCTGTCCCAACACCTAGATCTAGTCTCTCATTGGTTGCCCCTCTTCCAGTTCATCCTCAGGACAAATTTCAACCTGTAGGGAACAGGAGGTTAAAGGTGCTGATTCTCCAAGTAGGGAGATTGCTAATAAAGTAGCTGGAATTGCGAACCCGAACACAAGGAAATGAGAAATGAGGTGCGTATTAGAAACCTTTCAAAATCACACTGTGTACCATCTTCTGGGTTTCTCATGCATGTTTTTGATGTATGAATATGCCCTTGAACCTGGAGATTTCGGACCCATGGGATGGGTACCAGGCAGTGTTACTTTAAAGGGTCTGTGTTTGCTCACCCAACCTCACCCAACCTCTCAGCCCCAAGTGTGTCCACCCTTATGTCTCATCCAGCTGTGGGTCTAGATATGGTCAATCCAGGTTGCATCACAGCCCCTGAACGAATTTTGTAAGAATTTCTCTCTCTTTCACTGTCTTTGTTTTACGGGTTTTTAAAAGTAATTTATTTTTATAATGGGGTTTAGCTGCTTTTCACGGCTGTGTTTATGCGGCTTTACACCCACTTGACTCACTTCCAGAGAGATATCAATACATAGGTTTTAAGATTCTTACTAGTCAGATATATTCTTGTGTGGTGAATAGGGGGTGTTGAGTCCAGTTCACTGAGCAAGGAGTCGGTATTTTCTATTACATATTGGGTGTATGGAACGGTATCTGAGCCAATTTGAAACCCTTGTTTTATGCATCACCCCACCTCACCTTTCCCGTTAAGCAGCCATAGTGTGTTTTCTAAACGTGTGACTCTGTTCTGTTCTGTAATTCAGTTCAAGTGTAGCGGTTTTTACATTTCCTCTATAAGTGATAGCTTATGATAAGTGTCTTTTTCTGTGTGACTTATTTCACTTAGAATCATCGTACCTAAGTCCACTCATCTTGCTTCTTCTAGCCTTATGACATTGATTTCATGTCTGAGTGATATTCCATTGTACATAAGGACCACAACTTCTTTATCCATTTTTCTCTTTCCTGGGATATTTAAGGTGTCATGAAGTGGAGGTTCTTGTCAACAGAGCAGCCCTAAACTTTGGGGTGCCTGTGTCTTGCTGATTTTTAGTTTTCCCAATTTATTCGACCATGAGTGGACGTGCCCTATGCTCCCTAAGCTGTGTTTTTTCGATGTTTCAGGACACACCGTACACTTCTCCAGAGTGGCTGTTGGCAGTTTACATCCCGCCCATCAGCGTAGCAAGGCTGCCATTTCTCCATGGCCTGTCCTGCATTTCTGGTTTTGACACTTTTTGCAGCATGGCCCTTTTGACCGATGGGAAGCGAGTCTTCTTTGTAGCGCTGATTTGCCTTTCCAGGTTGCTTGGTTGGCCAAAAAGGGCGTATGCGTTTTTTCCTGAATATATTCAAGAAAAAACGCATACGCCCTTTTTGGCCAAGGGCATCATTGTCGACGTTTTGCCGCTTTTCATGTGCTTTAAAGGCAATTCAAATCTACCTCCTGAAACCTGTTTCCTGCAATTCTGCCTTGCTTTCAAATCCTCTTCGTTGCCTTCCCTCAATATATCTGTGGAGGAGAGTTATCATTTATAGCTCTGCGGGTTTGTGAATTGCAGTGTCCCTGAGCTCCATTTTTCAACTGGCTTTTTTGGGAGCTGGCCGCAAAAGCACGGGATTGCCTCAGGCCCTATTCTGGTTCCCGGCGGCAGGCTGAACCTGTGGTTAATTCTTCTTCCTGATGGGAAAATAGAGTGACCTGTGCCTGTCCCAGCACCTAGATCTAGTCTCTCATTGGTTGCCCGTCTTCCCGTTCATCCTCAGGACAATTTGCAACCTGTAGGGAACAGGAGCTGAAAGGTGTTGATTCTCCAAGTAGGGAGATTGCTAGTAAAGTAGCTGGAAAGGCGAACCCTAGCACAAGGAGATGTGAAATGGGGTGCGTTTTAGAAAACTTTCAAAATCACACGGTGTACCATCTTCTGGGTTTCTCATGCATGTTTTCGATGTAGGAATATGCCCTTGAATCTGGAGAATTGGGACCCATGGGATGGGTACCACGCAGTATTACTTTAAAGGGTCTGTGTTTGCTCACCCAACCTCACCCAAACTCTCAGCCCCAAGTGTGTCCACCCTTATGTCTCATCCAGCTGTGGGTCTAGATATGGTCAATCCAGGTTGCATCACAGCCCCTGAACGAATTTTGTAAGAATTTCTCTCTCTTTCTCTGTCTTTGTTTTACGGGTTTTTAAAAGTAATTTATTTTTATAATGGGGTTTAGCTGCTTTTCACGGCTGTGTTTATGCGGCTTTACACCCACTTGACTCACTTCCAGAGAGATATCAATACATAGGTTTTACGATTCTTACTAGTCAGATATATTCTTGTGCGGTGAATAGGGGGTGTTGTGTCCAGTTCACTGAGCAAGGAGTAGGTCTTGTCTATTACATATTGGGTGTATGGAACGGTATCTGAGCGAATTTGAAACCCTTGTTTTATGCATCACCCCACCTCACCTTTCCCGTTAAGCAGCCATAGTGTGTTTTCTAAACGTGTGACTCTGTTCTGTTTTGTAATTCAGTTCAAGTGTAGCGGTTTTTACATTCCCTCTATAAGTGATAGCTTATGATAAGTGTCTTTTTCTGTGTGACTTATTTCACTTAGAATCGTCGTACCTAAATCCACTCATCTTGCTTCTACTAGCCTTATGACATTGATTTCATGTCTGAGTGATATTCCATTGTACATAAGGACCACAACTTCTTTATCCATTTTTCTCTTTCCTGGGATATTTAAGGTGTCATGAAGTGGAGGTTCTTGTCAACAGAGCAGCCCTAAACTTTGGGGTGCCTGTGTCTTGCTGATTTTTAATTTTCCCAATTTATACGCCCATGAGTGGACGTGCCCTATGCTCCCTAAGCTGTGTTTTTTCGATGTTTCAGGACACACCGTACACTTCTCCAGAGTGGCTGTTGGCAATTTACATCCCGCCCATCAGCGTAGCAAGGCTGCCATTTCTTCATGGCCTGTCCTGCATTTCTGGTTTTGACACTTTTTGCAGCATGGCCCTTTTGACCAATGGGAAGCGAGACCTCTTTGTAGCGCTGATTTGCCTTTCCAGGTTGCTTGGTTGGCCAAAAAGGGCGTATGCGTTTTTTCCTGAATATATTCAGGAAAAAACGCATACGCCCTTTTTGGCCAAGGGCATCATTGTCGAAGTTTTGCCACTTTTCATGTGCTTTAAAGGCGATTCGAATCTACCTCCTGAAACCTGTTTCCTGCAATTCTGACTTGCTTTCAAATCCTCTTCGTTGCCTTCCCTCAATATATTTGTGGACGAGAATTATCATTTATAACTCTGCGGGTTTGTGAATGCAGTGTCCCTGGGCTCCATTTTTCAACTCGCTTTTTTGGGAGCTGGCCGCAAGAGCGCGGGATTGCCTCAGGCCCTATTCTGCTTCCGGGCGGCAGGCTGAGCCTGTCGTTAATTCTTCTTCCTGATGGGAAAATAGAGTGACCTGTGCCTGTCCCAACACCTAGATCTAGTCTCTCATTGGTTGCCCCTCTTCCCGTTCATCCTCAGGACAAATTTCAACCTGTAGGGAACAGGAGGTTAAAGGTGCTGATTCTCCAAGTAGGGAGATTGCTAATAAAGTAGCTGGAATTGCGAACCCGAGCACAAGGAGATGAGAAATGAGGTGTGTTTTAGAAACCTTTCAAAATCACATGGTGTACCTTCTTCTGGGTTTCTCATGCATTTTTTCGATGTAGGAAGATGCCCTTGAACCTGGAGATTTGGGACCCATGGGATGGGTAACACGCAGTATTACTTTAAAGGGTCTGTGTTTGCTCACCCAACCTCACCCAACCTCTCAGCCCCAAGAGTGTCCACCCTTATGTCTCATCCAGCTGTGGGTCTAGATATGGTCAATCCAGGTTGCATCACAGCCCCTGAACGAATTATGTAAGAATTTCTCTCTCTTTCACTGTCTTTGTTTTATGGGTTTTTAAAAGTAATTTATTTTTATAATGGGGTTTAGTTGCCTTTCACGGCTGTGTTTATGCGGCTTTACACCCACTTGACTCACTTCCAGAGAGATATCAATACATAGGTTTTACGATTCTTACTAGTCAGATATATTCTTGTGCGGTGAATAGGGGGTGTTGTGTCCAGTTCACTGAGCAAGGAGTAGGTCTTGTCTATTACATATTGGGTGTATGGAACGGTATCTGAGCGAATTTGAAACCCTTGTTTTATGCATCACCCCACCTCACCTTTCCCGTTAAGCAGCCATAGTGTGTTTTCTAAACGTGTGACTCTGTTCTGTTTTGTAATTCAGTTCAAGTGTAGCGGTTTTTACATTCCCTCTATAAGTGATACCTTATGATAAGTGTCTTTTTCTGTGTGACTTATTTCACTTAGAATCGTCGTTCCTAAATCCACTCATCTTGCTTCTACTAGCCTTATGACATTTATTTCATGTCTGAGTGATATTTCATTGTACATAAGGACCAAAACTTCTTTATCCATTTTTTTCTTTCCTGGTATATTTAAGGTGTCATGAAGTGGAGGTTCTTGTCAACAGAGCAGCCCTAATCATTGGGGTGCCTGTGTCTTGCTGATTTTTAGTTTTCCCAATTTATTCGACCATGAGTGGACGTGCCCTATGCTCCCTAAGCTGTGTTTTTTCGATGTTTCAGGACACACTGTACACTTCTCCTGTGTGGCTGTTGGCAGTTTACATCCCTCCCATCAGCGTAGCAAGGCTGCCATTTCTCCATGGCCTGTCCTGCATTTCTGGTTTTGACACTTTTTGCAGCATGGCCCTTTTGACCGATGGGAAGCGAGACTTCTTTGTAGCGCTGATTTGCCTTTCCAGGTTGCTTGGTTGGCCAAAAAGGGCGTATGCGTTTTTTCCTGAATATATTCAGGAAAAAACGCATACGCACTTTTTGGCCAAGGGCATCATTGTCGACGTTTTGCCACCTTTCATGTGCTTTAAAGGCGATTCGAATCTACCTCCTGAAATCTGTTTCCTGCAATTCTGCCTTGCTTTCAAATCCTCTTCGTTGCCTTCCCTCAATATATTTTTGGACGAGAGTTATGATTTATAACTCAGCAGGTTTATGAATTGCAGTGCCCCTGAGCTCCATTTTTCAACTGTCTTTTTTGGGAGCTGGCCGCAAACGCACAGGATTGCCTAAGGCCCTATTCTGGTTCCCAGCGGTAGGCTGAGCCTGTGGTTAATTCTTCTTCCTGATGGGAAAATAGAGTGACCTGTGCCTGTCCCAACACCTAGATCTAGTCTCTCATTGGTTGCCCCTCTTCCCTTTCATCCTCAGGACAAATTGCAACCTGTACGGAACAGGAGGTTAAAGGTGCTGATTCTCCAAGTAGGGAGATTGCTAATAAAGTAGCTGGAATTGCGAACCCGAACACAAGGAGATGAGAAATGAGGTGTGTTTTAGAAACCTTTCAAAATCACATGGTGTACCTTCTTCTGGGTTTCTCATGCATGTTTTCGATGTAGGAAGATGCCCTTGAACCTGGAGAATTGGGACCCATGGGATGGGTACCACGCAGTATTACTTTAAAGGGTCTGTGTTTGCTCACCCAACCTCACCCAACCTCTCAGCCCCAAGAGTGTCCACCCTTATGTCTCATCCAGCTGTGGGTCTAGATATGGTCAATCCAGGTTGCATCACAGCCCCTGAACGAATTACGTAAGAATTTCTCTCTCTTTCACTGTCTTTGTTTTATGGGTTTTTAAAAGTAATTTATTTTCATAATGGGGTTTAGTTGCCTTTCACGGCTGTGTTTATGCGGCTTTACACCCACTTGACTCACTTCCAGAGAGATATCAATACATAGGTTTTACGATTCTTAATAGTCAGATATATTCTTGTGCGGTGAATAGGGGGTGTTGTGTCCAGTTCACTGAGCAAGGAGTAGGTCTTGTCTATTACATATTGGTGTATGGAACGGTATCTGAGCGAATTTGAAACCCTTGTTTTATGCATCACCCCACCTCACCTTTCCCGTTAAGCAGCCATAGTGTGTTTTCTAAACGTGTGACTCTGTTCTGTTTTGTAATTCAGTTCAAGTGTAGCGGTTTTTACATTCCCTCTATAAGTGATACCTTATGATAAGTGTCTTTTTCTGTGTGACTTATTTCACTTAGAATCGTCGTACCTAAATCCACTCATCTTGCTTCTACTAGCCTTATGACATTGATTTCATGTCTGAGTGATATTCCATTGTACATAAGGACCACAACTTCTTTATCCATTTTTCTCTTTCCTGGGATATTTAAGGTGTCATGAAGTGGAGGTTCTTGTCAACAGAGCAGCCCTAAACTTTGGGGTGCCTGTGTCTTGCTGATTTTTAATTATCCCAATTTATACGCCCATGAGGGGACGTGCCCTATGCTCCCTAAGCTGTGTTTTTTCGATGTTTCAGGACACACCGTACACTTCTCCAGAGTGGCTGTTGGCAATTTACATCCCGCCCATCAGCGTAGCATGGCTGCCATTTCTCCATGGCCTGTCCTGCATTTCTGGTTTTGACACTTTTTGCAGCATAGCCCTTTTGACCAATGGGAAGCGAGACCTCTTTGTAGCGCTGATTTGCCTTTCCAGGTTGCTTGGTTGGCCAAAAAGGGCGTATGCGTTTTTTCCTGAATATATTCAGGAAAAAACGCATACGCCCTTTTTGGCCAAGGGCATCATTGTCGAAGTTTTGCCACTTTTCATGTGCTTTAAAGGCGATTCGAATCTACCTCCTGAAACCTGTTTCCTGCAATTCTGACTTGTTTTCAAATCCTCTTCGTTGCCTTCCCTCAATATATTTGTGGACGAGAGTTATCATTTATAACTCTGCGGGTTTGTGAATGCAGTGTCCCTGGGCTCCATTTTTCAACTCGCTTTTTTGGGAGCTGGCCGCAAGAGCGCGGGATTGCCTCAGGCCCTATTCTGCTTCCGGGCGGCAGGCTGAGCCTGTCGTTAATTCTTCTTCCTGATGGGAAAATAGAGTGACCTGTGCCTGTCCCAACACCTAGATCTAGTCTCTCATTGGTTGCCCCTCTTCCCGTTCATGCTCAGGACAAATTTCAACCTGTAGGGAATAGGAGGTTAAAGGTGCTGATTCTCCAAGTAGGGAGATTGCTAATAAAGTAGCTGGAATTGCGAACCCGAGCACAAGGAGATGAGAAATGAGGTGTGTTTTAGAAACCTTTCAAAATCACATGGTGTACCTTCTTCTTGGTTTCTCATGCATTTTTTCGATGTAGGAAGATGCCCTTGAACCTGGAGATTTGGGACCCATGGGATGGGTACCACGCAGTATTACTTTAAAGGGACTGTGTTTGCTCACCCAACCTCACCCAACCTCTCAGCCCCAAGAGTGTCCACCCTTATGTCTCATCCAGCTGTGGGTCTAGATATGGTCAATCCAGGTTGCATCACAGCCCCTGAACGAATTATGTAAGAATTTCTCTCTCTTTCACTGTCTTTGTTTTATGGGTTTTTAAAAGTAATTTATTTTTATAATGGGGTTTAGTTGCCTTTCACGGCTGTGTTTATGCGGCTTTACACCCACTTGACTCACTTCCAGAGAGATATCAATACATAGGTTTTACGATTCTTACTAGTCAGATATATTCTTGTGCGGTGAATATGGGGTGTTGTGTCCAGTTCACTGATCAAGGAGTAGGTCTTGTCTATTACATATTGGGTGTATGGAACGGTATCTGAGCGAATTTGAAACCCTTGTTTTATGCATCACCCCACCTCACCTTTCCCGTTAAGCAGCCATAGTGTGTTTTCTAAACGTGTGACTCTGTTCTATTTTGTAATTCAGTTCAAGTGTAGCGGTTTTTACATTCCGTCTATAAGTGATACCTTATGATAAGTGTCTTTTTCTGTGTGACTTATTTCACTTAGAATCGTCGTTCCTAAATCCACACATCTTGCTTCTACTAGCCTTATGACATTTATTTCATGTCTGAGTGATATTTCATTGTACATAAGGACCAAAACTTCTTTATCCATTTTTTTTCTTTCCTGGTATATTTAAGGTGTCATGAAGTGGAGGTTCTTGTCAACAGAGCAGCCCTAAACATTGGGGTGCCTGTCTCTTGCTGATTTTTAGTTTTCCCAATTTATTCGACCATGAGTGGACGTGCCCTATGCTCCCTAAGCTGTGTTTTTTCGATGTTTCAGGACACACCGTACACTTCTCCTGTGTGGCTGTTGGCAGTTTACATCCCGCCCATCAGCGTAGCAAGGCTGCCATTTCTCCATGGCCTGTCCTTCATTTCTGGTTTTGACACTTTTTGCAGCATGGCCCTTTTGACCGATGGGAAGCGAGACTTCTTTGTAGCGCTGATTTGCCTTTCCAGGTTGCTTGGTTGGCCAAAAAGGGCGTATGCGTTTTTTCCTGAATATATTCAGGAAAAAACGCATACGCCCTTTTTGGCCAAGGTCATCATTGTCGACGTTTTGCCACCTTTCATGTGCTTTAAAGGCGATTCGAATCTACCTCCTGAAATCTGTTTCCTGCAATTCTGCCTTGCTTTCAAATCCTCTTCGTTGCCTTCCCTCAATATATTTTTGGACGAGAGTTATCATTTATAACTCAGCAGGTTTACGAATTGCAGTGCCCCTGAGCTCCATTTTTCAACTCGCTTTTTTGGGAGCTGGCCGCAAAAGCGCGTTATTGCCTCAGGCCCTATTCTGCTTCTGGGCGGCAGGCTGAGCCTGTGGTTAATTCTTCTTCCTGATGGGAAAATAGAGTGACCTGTGCCTGTCCCAACACCTAGATCTAGTCTCTCATTGGTTGCCCCTCTTCCGTTCATCCTCAGGACAAATTGCAACCTGTAGGGAACAGGAGGTTAAAGGTGCTGATTCTCCAAGTAGGGAGATTGCTAGTAAAGTAGCTGGAATGGCGAACCCGAGCACAAGGAGATGAGAAATGAGGTGCATATTAGAAACCTTTCAAAATCACATGGTGTACCATCTTCTGGGTTTCTCATGCATGTTTTCAATGTAGGAAGATGTCCTTGAACCTGGAGATTTGGGACCCATGGGATGGGTACCAGGCAGTATTCCTTTAAAGGGTCTGCGTTTGCTCACCCAACCTCACCCAACCTCTCAGCCCCAAGAGTGTCCACCCTTATGTCTCATCCAGCTGTGGGTCTAGATATGGTCAATCCAGGTTGCATCACAGCCTCTGAACGAATTTTGTAAGAATTTCTCTCTCTTTCACTGTCTTTGTTTTACGGGTTTTTAAAAGTAATTTATTTTTATAATGGGGTTTAGCTGCTTTTCACGGCTGTGTTTATGCGGCTTTACACCCACTTGACTCACTTCCAGACAGATATCAATACATAGGTTTTAAGATTCTTACTAGTCACATATATTCTTGTGCGGTGAATAGGGGGTGTTGAGTCCAGTTCACTGAGCAAGGAGTAGGTCTTGTCTATTACATATTGGGTGTATGGAACGGTATCTGAGCGAATTTGAAACCCTTGTTTTATGCATCACCCCACCTCACCTTTCCCGTTAAGCAGCCATAATGTGTTTTCTAAACGTGTGACTCTGTTCTGTTTTGTAATTCAGTTCAAGTGTAGCGGTTTTTACATTCCCTCTATAAGTGATAGCTTATGATAAGTGTCTTTTTCTGTGTGACTTATTTCACTTAGAATCGTCGTTCCTAAATCCACTCATCTTGCTTCTACTAGCCTTATGACATTGATTTCATGTCTGAGTGATATTCCATTGTACATAAGGAACACAACTTCTTTATCCATTTTTCTCTTTCCTGGGATATTTAAGGTGTCATGAAGTGGAGGTTGTTGTCAACAGAGCAGCCCTAAACTTTGGGATGCCTGTGTCTTGCTGATTTTTAATTTTCCCAATTTATACGCCCATGAGTGGACGTGCCCTATGCTCCCTAAGCTGTGTTTTTTCGATGTTTCAGGACACACCGTACACTTCTCCAGAGTGGCTGTTGGCAATTTACATCCCGCCCATCAGTGTAGCAAGGCTGACATTTCTCCATGGCCTGTCCTGCATTTCTGGTTTTGACACTTTTTGCAGCATGGCCCTTTTGACCGATGGGAAGCGAGTCTTCTTTGTAGCGCTGATTTGCCTTTCCAGGTTGCTTGGTTGGCCAAAAAGGGCGTATGCGTTTTTTCCTGAATATATTCAGGAAAAAACGCATACGCCCTTTTTGGCCAAGGGCATCATTGTCGACGTTTTGCGACTTTTCATGTGCTTTAAAGGCGATTCGAATCTACCTCCTGAAACCTGTTTCCTGCAATTCTGACTTGCTTTCAAATCCTCTTCGTTGCCTTCCCTCAATATATTTGTGGACGAGAGTTATCATTTATAACTCTGCGGGTTTGTGAATAGCAGTGTCCCTGGGCTCCATTTTTCAACTCGCTTTTTTGGGAGCTGGCCGCAAGAGCGCGGGATTGCCTCAGGCCCTATTCTGCTTCCGGGCGGCAGGCTGAGCCTGTCGTTAATTCTTCTTCCTGATGGGAAAATAGAGTGACCTGTGCCTGTCCCAACACCTAGATCTAGTCTCTCATTGGTTGCCCCTCTTCCCGTTCATCCTCAGGACAAATTTCAACCTGTAGGGAACAGGAGGTTAAAGGTGCTGATTCTCCAAGTAGGGAGATTGCTAATAAAGTAGCTGGAATTGCGAACCCGAGCACAAGGAGATGAGAAATGAGGTGTGTTTTAGAAACCTTTCAAAATCACATGGTGTACCTTCTTCTGGGTTTCTCATGCATTTTTTCGATGTAGGAAGATGCCCTTGAACCTGGAGATTTGGGACCCATGGGATGGGTAACACGCAGTATTACTTTAAAGGTTCTGTGTTTGCTCACCCAACCTCACCCAACCTCTCAGCCCCAAGAGTGTCCACCCTTATGTCTCATCCAGCTGTGGGTCTAGATATGGTCAATCCAGGTTGCATCACAGCCCCTGAACGAATTATGTAAGAATTTCTCTCTCTTTCACTGTCTTTGTTTTATGGGTTTTTAAAAGTAATTTATTTTTATAATGGGGTTTAGTTGCCTTTCACGGCTGTGTTTATGCGGCTTTACACCCACTTGACTCACTTCCAGAGAGATATCAATACATAGGTTTTACGATTCTTACTAGTCAGATATATTCTTGTGCGGTGAATAGGGGGTGTTGTGTCCAGTTCACTGAGCAAGGAGTAGGTCTTGTCTATTACATATTGGGTGTATGGAACGGTATCTGAGCGAATTTGAAACCCTTGTTTTATGCATCACCCCACCTCACCTTTCCCGTTAAGCAGCCATAGTGTGTTTTCTAAACGTGTGACTCTGTTCTGTTTTGTAATTCAGTTCAAGTGTAGCGGTTTTTACATTCCCTCTATAAGTGATACCTTATGATAAGTGTCTTTTTCTGTGTGACTTATTTCACTTAGAATCGTCGTTCCTAAATCCACTCATCTTGCTTCTACTAGCCTTATGACATTTATTTCATGTCTGAGTGATATTTCATTGTACATAAGGACCAAAACTTCTTTATCCATTTTTTTCTTTCCTGGTATATTTAAGGTGTCATGAAGTGGAGGTTCTTGTCAACAGAGCAGCCCTAATCATTGGGGTGCCTGTGTCTTGCTGATTTTTAGTTTTCCCAATTTATTCGACCATGAGTGGACGTGCCCTATGCTCCCTAAGCTGTGTTTTTTCGATGTTTCAGGACACACTGTACACTTCTCCTGTGTGGCTGTTGGCAGTTTACATCCCTCCCATCAGCGTAGCAAGGCTGCCATTTCTCCATGGCCTGTCCTGCATTTCTGGTTTTGACACTTTTTGCAGCATGGCCCTTTTGACCGATGGGAAGCGAGACTTCTTTGTAGCGCTGATTTGCCTTTCCAGGTTGCTTGGTTGGCCAAAAAGGGCGTATGCGTTTTTTCCTGAATATATTCAGGAAAAAACGCATACGCACTTTTTGGCCAAGGGCATCATTGTCGACGTTTTGCCACCTTTCATGTGCTTTAAAGGCGATTCGAATCTACCTCCTGAAATCTGTTTCCTGCAATTCTGCCTTGCTTTCAAATCCTCTTCGTTGCCTTCCCTCAATATATTTTTGGACGAGAGTTATGATTTATAACTCAGCAGGTTTATGAATTGCAGTGCCCCTGAGCTCCATTTTTCAACTGTCTTTTTTGGGAGCTGGCCGCAAACGCACAGGATTGCCTAAGGCCCTATTCTGGTTCCCAGCGGTAGGCTGAGCCTGTGGTTAATTCTTCTTCCTGATGGGAAAATAGAGTGACCTGTGCCTGTCCCAACACCTAGATCTAGTCTCTCATTGGTTGCCCCTCTTCCCTTTCATCCTCAGGACAAATTGCAACCTGTACGGAACAGGAGGTTAAAGGTGCTGATTCTCCAAGTAGGGAGATTGCTAATAAAGTAGCTGGAATTGCGAACCCGAACACAAGGAGATGAGAAATGAGGTGTGTTTTAGAAACCTTTCAAAATCACATGGTGTACCTTCTTCTGGGTTTCTCATGCATGTTTTCGATGTAGGAAGATGCCCTTGAACCTGGAGAATTGGGACCCATGGGATGGGTACCACGCAGTATTACTTTAAAGGGTCTGTGTTTGCTCACCCAACCTCACCCAACCTCTCAGCCCCAAGAGTGTCCACCCTTATGTCTCATCCAGCTGTGGGTCTAGATATGGTCAATCCAGGTTGCATCACAGCCCCTGAACGAATTACGTAAGAATTTCTCTCTCTTTCACTGTCTTTGTTTTATGGGTTTTTAAAAGTAATTTATTTTCATAATGGGGTTTAGTTGCCTTTCACGGCTGTGTTTATGCGGCTTTACACCCACTTGACTCACTTCCAGAGAGATATCAATACATAGGTTTTACGATTCTTAATAGTCAGATATATTCTTGTGCGGTGAATAGGGGGTGTTGTGTCCAGTTCACTGAGCAAGGAGTAGGTCTTGTCTATTACATATTGGTGTATGGAACGGTATCTGAGCGAATTTGAAACCCTTGTTTTATGCATCACCCCACCTCACCTTTCCCGTTAAGCAGCCATAGTGTGTTTTCTAAACGTGTGACTCTGTTCTGTTTTGTAATTCAGTTCAAGTGTAGCGGTTTTTACATTCCCTCTATAAGTGATACCTTATGATAAGTGTCTTTTTCTGTGTGACTTATTTCACTTAGAATCGTCGTACCTAAATCCACTCATCTTGCTTCTACTAGCCTTATGACATTGATTTCATGTCTGAGTGATATTCCATTGTACATAAGGACCACAACTTCTTTATCCATTTTTCTCTTTCCTGGGATATTTAAGGTGTCATGAAGTGGAGGTTCTTGTCAACAGAGCAGCCCTAAACTTTGGGGTGCCTGTGTCTTGCTGATTTTTAATTATCCCAATTTATACGCCCATGAGGGGACGTGCCCTATGCTCCCTAAGCTGTGTTTTTTCGATGTTTCAGGACACACCGTACACTTCTCCAGAGTGGCTGTTGGCAATTTACATCCCGCCCATCAGCGTAGCATGGCTGCCATTTCTCCATGGCCTGTCCTGCATTTCTGGTTTTGACACTTTTTGCAGCATAGCCCTTTTGACCAATGGGAAGCGAGACCTCTTTGTAGCGCTGATTTGCCTTTCCAGGTTGCTTGGTTGGCCAAAAAGGGCGTATGCGTTTTTTCCTGAATATATTCAGGAAAAAACGCATACGCCCTTTTTGGCCAAGGGCATCATTGTCGAAGTTTTGCCACTTTTCATGTGCTTTAAAGGCGATTCGAATCTACCTCCTGAAACCTGTTTCCTGCAATTCTGACTTGTTTTCAAATCCTCTTCGTTGCCTTCCCTCAATATATTTGTGGACGAGAGTTATCATTTATAACTCTGCGGGTTTGTGAATGCAGTGTCCCTGGGCTCCATTTTTCAACTCGCTTTTTTGGGAGCTGGCCGCAAGAGCGCGGGATTGCCTCAGGCCCTATTCTGCTTCCGGGCGGCAGGCTGAGCCTGTCGTTAATTCTTCTTCCTGATGGGAAAATAGAGTGACCTGTGCCTGTCCCAACACCTAGATCTAGTCTCTCATTGGTTGCCCCTCTTCCCGTTCATGCTCAGGACAAATTTCAACCTGTAGGGAATAGGAGGTTAAAGGTGCTGATTCTCCAAGTAGGGAGATTGCTAATAAAGTAGCTGGAATTGCGAACCCGAGCACAAGGAGATGAGAAATGAGGTGTGTTTTAGAAACCTTTCAAAATCACATGGTGTACCTTCTTCTTGGTTTCTCATGCATTTTTTCGATGTAGGAAGATGCCCTTGAACCTGGAGATTTGGGACCCATGGGATGGGTACCACGCAGTATTACTTTAAAGGGTCTGTGTTTGCTCACCCAACCTCACCCAACCTCTCAGCCCCAAGAGTGTCCACCCTTATGTCTCATCCAGCTGTGGGTCTAGATATGGTCAATCCAGGTTGCATCACAGCCCCTGAACGAATTATGTAAGAATTTCTCTCTCTTTCACTGTCTTTGTTTTATGGGTTTTTAAAAGTAATTTATTTTTATAATGGGGTTTAGTTGCCTTTCACGGCTGTGTTTATGCGGCTTTACACCCACTTGACTCACTTCCAGAGAGATATCAATACATAGGTTTTACGATTCTTACTAGTCAGATATATTCTTGTGCGGTGAATATGGGGTGTTGTGTCCAGTTCACTGATCAAGGAGTAGGTCTTGTCTATTACATATTGGGTGTATGGAACGGTATCTGAGCGAATTTGAAACCCTTGTTTTATGCATCACCCCACCTCACCTTTCCCGTTAAGCAGCCATAGTGTGTTTTCTAAACGTGTGACTCTGTTCTGTTTTGTAATTCAGTTCAAGTGTAGCGGTTTTTACATTCCGTCTATAAGTGATACCTTATGATAAGTGTCTTTTTCTGTGTGACTTATTTCACTTAGAATCGTCGTTCCTAAATCCACACATCTTGCTTCTACTAGCCTTATGACATTTATTTCATGTCTGAGTGATATTTCATTGTACATAAGGACCAAAACTTCTTTATCCATTTTTTTCTTTCCTGGTATATTTAAGGTGTCATGAAGTGGAGGTTCTTGTCAACAGAGCAGCCCTAAACATTGGGGTGCCTGTCTCTTGCTGATTTTTAGTTTTCCCAATTTATTCGACCATGAGTGGACGTGCCCTATGCTCCCTAAGCTGTGTTTTTTCGATGTTTCAGGACACACCGTACACTTCTCCTGTGTGGCTGTTGGCAGTTTACATCCCGCCCATCAGCGTAGCAAGGCTGCCATTTCTCCATGGCCTGTCCTTCATTTCTGGTTTTGACACTTTTTGCAGCATGGCCCTTTTGACCGATGGGAAGCGAGACTTCTTTGTAGCGCTGATTTGCCTTTCCAGGTTGCTTGGTTGGCCAAAAAGGGCGTATGCGTTTTTTCCTGAATATATTCAGGAAAAAACGCATACGCCCTTTTTGGCCAAGGTCATCATTGTCGACGTTTTGCCACCTTTCATGTGCTTTAAAGGCGATTCGAATCTACCTCCTGAAATCTGTTTCCTGCAATTCTGCCTTGCTTTCAAATCCTCTTCGTTGCCTTCCCTCAATATATTTTTGGACGAGAGTTATCATTTATAACTCAGCAGGTTTACGAATTGCAGTGCCCCTGAGCTCCATTTTTCAACTCGCTTTTTTGGGAGCTGGCCGCAAAAGCGCGTTATTGCCTCAGGCCCTATTCTGCTTCTGGGCGGCAGGCTGAGCCTGTGGTTAATTCTTCTTCCTGATGGGAAAATAGAGTGACCTGTGCCTGTCCCAACACCTAGATCTAGTCTCTCATTGGTTGCCCCTCTTCCGTTCATCCTCAGGACAAATTGCAACCTGTAGGGAACAGGAGGTTAAAGGTGCTGATTCTCCAAGTAGGGAGATTGCTAGTAAAGTAGCTGGAATGGCGAACCCGAGCACAAGGAGATGAGAAATGAGGTGCATATTAGAAACCTTTCAAAATCACATGGTGTACCATCTTCTGGGTTTCTCATGCATGTTTTCAATGTAGGAAGATGTCCTTGAACCTGGAGATTTGGGACCCATGGGATGGGTACCAGGCAGTATTCCTTTAAAGGGTCTGCGTTTGCTCACCCAACCTCACCCAACCTCTCAGCCCCAAGAGTGTCCACCCTTATGTCTCATCCAGCTGTGGGTCTAGATATGGTCAATCCAGGTTGCATCACAGCCTCTGAACGAATTTTGTAAGAATTTCTCTCTCTTTCACTGTCTTTGTTTTACGGGTTTTTAAAAGTAATTTATTTTTATAATGGGGTTTAGCTGCTTTTCACGGCTGTGTTTATGCGGCTTTACACCCACTTGACTCACTTCCAGACAGATATCAATACATAGGTTTTAAGATTCTTACTAGTCACATATATTCTTGTGCGGTGAATAGGGGGTGTTGAGTCCAGTTCACTGAGCAAGGAGTAGGTCTTGTCTATTACATATTGGGTGTATGGAACGGTATCTGAGCGAATTTGAAACCCTTGTTTTATGCATCACCCCACCTCACCTTTCCCGTTAAGCAGCCATAATGTGTTTTCTAAACGTGTGACTCTGTTCTGTTTTGTAATTCAGTTCAAGTGTAGCGGTTTTTACATTCCCTCTATAAGTGATAGCTTATGATAAGTGTCTTTTTCTGTGTGACTTATTTCACTTAGAATCGTCGTTCCTAAATCCACTCATCTTGCTTCTACTAGCCTTATGACATTGATTTCATGTCTGAGTGATATTCCATTGTACATAAGGACGACAACTTCTTTATCCATTTTTCTCTTTCCTGGGATACTTAAGGTGTCATGAAGTGGAGGTTCTTGTCAACAGAGCAGCCCTAAACTTTGGGGTGCCTGTGTCTTTCTGATTTTTAGTTTTCCCAATTTATACGCCCATGAGTGGACGTGCCCTATGCTCCCTAAGCTGTGTTTTTTCGATGTTTCAGGACACACCGCACACTTCTTCAGAGTGGCTGTTGGCAATTTACATCCCGCCCATCAGCGTAGTAAGGCTGCCGTTTCTCCATGGCCTGTCCTGCATTTCTGGTTTTGACACTTTTTGCAGCATGGCCCTTTTGACCGATGGGAAGCGAGACTTCTTTGTATTGCTGATTTGCCTTTCCAGGTTGCTTGGTTGGCCAAAAAGGGCGTATGCGTTTTTTCCTGAATATATTCAGGAAAAACGCATAGGACCTTTTTGGCCAAGGGCATCATTGTCGACGTTTTGCCACTTTTCATGTGCTTTAAAGGCGATTCGAATCTACCTCCTGAAACCTGTTTCCTGCAATTCTGCCTTGATTTCAAATCCTCTTCGTTGCCTTCCCTCAATATATTTGTGGACTGGAGTAATCATTTCTACCTCAGCAGGTTTGTGAATGGCAGTGCCCCTGAGCTCCATTTTTCAACTGTCTTTTTTGGGAGCTGGCCGCAAATGCACGGGATTGCCTCAGGCCCTATTCTGGTTCCCGGCGGCAGGCTGAGCCTGTAGTTAATTCTTCTTCCTGATGGGAAAATAGAGTGACCTGTGCCTGTCCCAACACCTAGATCTACTCTCTCATTGGTTGCCCCTATTCCCTTTCATCCTCAGGACAAATTGCATCCTGTACGGAACAGGAAGTTAAAGGTGCTGATTCTCCAAGTAGGGAGATTGTTAGTAAAGTAGCTGGAATGGCGAACCCGAACACAAGGAGATGAGAAATGAGGTGTGTTTTAGAAACCTTTCAAAATCACACGGTGTACCATCGTCTGGGTTTCTCATGCATGTTTTCGATGTAGGAAGATGCACTTGAACCTGGAGATTTGGGACCCATGTGATGGGTACCAGGCAGTATTACTTTAAAGGGTCTGCGTTTGCTCACCCAACCTCACCAAACCTCTCAGCCCCAAGAGTGTCCACCCTTACGTCTCATCCAGCTGTGGGTCTAGATATGGTCAATCCAGGTTGCATCACAGCCTCTGAACGAATTTTGTAAGAATTTCTCTCTCTTTCACTGTCTTTGTTTTACGGGTTTTTAAAAGTAATTTATTTTTATAATGGGGTCTAGCTGCTTTTCACGGCTGTGTTTATGCGGCTTTACACCCAGTTGACTCACTTCCAGACAGATATCAATACATAGGTTTTAGGATTCTTACTAGTCAGATATATTCTTGTGCGGTGAATAGGGGGTGTTGAGTCCAGTTCACTGAGCAAGGAGTTGGTCTTGTCTATTACATATTGGGTGTATGGAACGGTATCTGAGCGAATTTGAAACCCTTGTTTTATGCATCACCCCACTTCACCTTTCCCGTTAAGCAGCCATAGTGTGTTTTCTAAACGTGTGACTCTGTTCTGTTTTGTAATTCAGTTCAAGTGTAGCGGTTTTTACATTCCCTCTATAAGTGATAGCTTATGATATGTGTCTTTTTCTGTGTGACTTATTTCACTTAGAATCGTCGTACCTAAGTCCACTCATCTTGCTTCTACTAGCCTTATGACATTGATTTCATGTCTGAGTGATATTGCATTGTACATAAGGACCACAACTTCTTTATCCATTTTTCTCTTTCCTGGGATATTTAAGGTGTCATGAAGTGGAGGTTCTTGTCAACAGAGCAGCCCTAAACTTTGGGGTGCCTGTGTCTTGCTGATTTTTATTTTTCCCAATTTATACGCCCATGAGTGGACGTGCCCTATGCTCCCTAAGCTGTGTTTTTTCGATGTTTCAGGACACACCGTACACTTCTCCAGAGTGGCTGTTGGCAATTTACATCCCGCCCATCAGCGTAGCAAGGCTGCCATTTCTCCATGGCCTGTCCTGCATTTCTGGTTTTGACACTTTTTGCAGCATGACCCTTTTGACCGATGGGAAGCGAGACTTCTTTGTAGCGCTGATTTGCCTTTCCAGATTGCTTGGTTGGCCAAAAAGGGCGTATGCGTTTTTTCCTGAATATATTCAGGAAAAAACGCATACGCCCTTTTTGGCCAAGGGCATCATTGTCGACGTTTTGCCGCTTTTCATGTGCTTTAAAGGCGATTCGAATCTACCTCCTGAAACCTGTTTCCTGCAATTCTGCCTTGCTTTCAAATCCTCTTCGTTGCCTTCCCTCAATATATCTGTGAATGAGAGTTATCATTTATAACTCTGCGGGTTTGTGAAATGCAGTGTCCCTGAGCTCCATTTTTCAACTCGCTTTTTTGGCAGCTGGCCGCAAAAGCGCGGGATTGCCTCAGGCCCTATTCTGCTTCTGGGCGGCAGGCTGAGCCTGTGGTTAATTCTTCTTCCTGATGGGAAAATAGAGTGACCTGTGCCTGTCCCAACACCTAGATCTAGTCTCTCATTGGTTGCCCCTCTTCCCGTTCATCCTCAGGACAAATTGCAACCTGTAGGGAACAGGAGCTTAAAGGTGCTGATTCTCCAAGTAGGGAGATTGCTAGTAAAGTAGCTGGAAAGGCGAACCCGAGCACAAGGAGATGAGAAATGAGGTGCATATTAGAAACCTTTCAAAATCACACGGTGTACCATCTTCTGGGTTTCTCATGCATTTTTTCGATGTAGGAAGATGCCCTTGAACCTGGAGATTTGGGACCCATGGGATGGGTACCACGCAGTATTACTTTAAAGGGTCTGTGTTTGCTCACCCAACCTCACCCAACCTCTCAGCCCCAAGAGTGTCCACCCTTATGTCTCATCCAGCTGTGGGTCTAGATATGGTCAATCCAGGTTGCATCACAGCCTCTGAACGAATTTTGTAAGAATTTCTCTCTCTTTCACTGTCTTTGTTTTACGGGTTTTTAAAAGTAATTTATTTTTATAATGGGGTTTAGCTGCTTTTCACGGCTGTGTTTATGCGGCTTTACACCCACTTGACTCACTTCCAGACAGATATCAATACATAGGTTTTAAGATTCTTACTAGTCACATATATTCTTGTGCGGTGAATAGGGGGTGTTGAGTCCAGTTCACTGAGCAAGCAGGAGGTCTTGTCTATTACATATTGGGTGTATGGAACCGTATCTGAGCGAATTTGAAACCCTTGTTTTATGCATCACCCCACCTCACCTTTCCCGTTAAGCAGCCATAATGTGTTTTCTAAACGTGTGACTCTGTTCTGTTTTGTAATTCAGTTCAAGTGTAGCGGTTTTTACATTCCCTCTATAAGTGATAGCTTATGATAAGTGTCTTTTTCTGTGTGACTTTTTTCACTTAGAATCGTCGTACCTAGGTCCACTCATCTTGCTTCTACTAGCCTTATGACATTGATTTCATGTCTGAGTGATATTCCATTGTACAAAAGGACAACAACTTCTTTATCCATTTTTCTCTTTCGTGGGATATTTAAGGTGTCATGAAGTGGAGGTTCTTGTCAACAGAGCAGCCCTAAACTTTGGGGTGCCTGTGTCTTGCTGATTTTTATTTTCCCAATTTATACGCCCATGAGTGGACGTGCCCTATGCTCCCTAAGCTGTGTTTTTTCGATGTTTCAGGACACACCGTACACTTCTTCAGAGTGGCTGTTGGCAATTTACATCCCGCCCATCAGCGTAGCAAGGCTGCCATTTCTCCATGGCCTGTCCTGCATTTCTGGTTTTGACACTTTTTTGCAGCATGACCCTTTTGACCGATGGGAAGCGAGACTTCTTTTTAGTGCTGATTTGCCTTTCCAGGTTGCTTGGTTGGCCAAAAAGGGCGTATGCGTTTTTTCCTGAATATATTCAGGAAAAACGCATAGGACCTTTTTGGCCAAGGGCATCATTTTCGACGTTTTGCCACTTTTCATGTGCTTTAAAGGCGATTCGAATCTACCTCCTGAAACCTGTTTCCTGCAATTCTGCCTTGCTTTCAAATCCTCTTCGTTGCCTTCCCTCAATATATTTGTGGACTGGAGTAATCATTTATACCTCAGCAGGTTTGTGAATGGCACTGCCCCTGAGCTCCATTTTTCAACTGTCTTTTTTGGGAGCTGGCCGCAAAAGCACGGGATTGCCTCAGGCCCTATTCTGGTTCCCGGCGGCAGGCTGAGCCTGTGGTTAATTCTTCTTCCTGATGGGAAAATAGAGTGACCTGTGCCTGTCCCAACACCTAGATCTAGTCTCTCATTGGTTGCCCCTCTTCCCTTTCATCCTCAGGACAAATTGCAACCTGTACGGAACAGGAAGGTAAAGGTGATGATTCTCCAAGTAGGGAGATTGTTAGTAAAGTAGCTGGAATGGCGAACCCGAACACAAGGAGATGAGAAATGAGGTGCGTTTTAGAAACCTTTCAAAATCACATGGTGTACCATCTTCTGGGTTTCTCATGCATGTTTTCGATGAAGGAAGATGCCCTTGAACCTGGAGATTTGGGACCCATGGGATGGGTACCAGGCAGTATTCCTTTAAAGGGTCTGCGTTTGCTCACCCAACCTCACCCAACCTCTCAGCCCCAAAGTGTCCACCCTTATGTCTCATCCAGCTGTGGGTCTAGATATGGTCAATCCAGGTTGCATCACAGCCTCGGAACGAATTTTGTAAGAATTTCTCTCTCTTTCACTGTCTTTGTTTTACGGGTTTTTAAAAGTAATTTATTTTTATAATGGGGTTTAGCTGCTTTTCACGGCTGTGTTTATGCGGCTTTACACCCACTTGACTCACTTCCAGACAGATATCAATACATAGGTTTTAAGATTCTTACTAGTCACATATATTCTTCTGCGGTGAATAGGGGGTGTTGAGTCCAGTTCACTGAGCAAGGAGTAGGTCTTGTCTATTACATATTGGGTGTATGGAACGGTATCTGAGCGAATTTGAAACCCTTGTTTTATGCATCACCCCACCTCACCTTTCCCGTTAAGCAGCCATAGTGTGTTTTCTAAACGTGTGACTCTGTTCTGTTCTGTAATTCATTTCAAGTGTAGCGGTTTTTACATTCCCTCTATAAGTGATAGCTTATGATAAGTGTCTTTTTCTGTGTGACTTATTTCACTTAGAATCGTCGTACCTAAGTCCACTCATCTTGCTTCTACTAGCCTTATGACATTGATTTCATGTCTGAGTGATATTCCATTGTACATAAGGACCACAACTTCTTTATCCATTTTTCTCTTTCCTGGGATATTTAAGGTGTCATGAAGTGGAGGTTCTTGTCAACAGAGCAGCCCTAAACTTTGGGGTGCCTGTGTCTTGCTGATTTTTAGTTTTCCCAATTTATACGCCCATGAGTGGACGTGCCCTATGCTCCCTAAGCTGTGTTTTTTCGATGTTTCAGGACACACCGTACACTTCTCCAGAGTGGCTGTTGGCAATTTACATCCCGCCCATCAGCGTAGCAAGGCTGCCATTTCTCCATGGCCTGTCCTGCATTTCTGGTTTTGACACTTTTTGCAGCATGACCCTTTTGACAGATGGGAAGCGAGACTTGTTTGTAGCGCTGATTTGCCTTTCCAGGTTGCTTGGTTGGCCAAAAAGGGCGTATGCGTTTTTTCCTGAATATATTCAGGAAAAAACGCATACGCCCTTTTTGGCCAAGGGCATCATTGTCGACGTTTTGCCGCTTTTCATGTGCTTTAAGGCGATTCGAATCTACCTCCTGAAACCTGCTTCCTGCAATTCTGCCTTGCTTTCAAATCCTCTTCGTTGCCTTCCCTCAACATATCTGTGGATGAGAGTTATCATTTATAACTCTGCGGGTTTGTGAATTGCAGTGTCCCTGAGCTCAATTTTTCAACTCGCTTTTTTGGGAGCTGGCCGCAAAAGCGCGTTATTGCCTCAGGCCCTATTCTGCTTCTGGGCGGCAGGCTGAGCCTGTGGTTAATTCTTCTTCCTGATGGGAAAATAGAGTGACCTGTGCCTGTCCCAACACCTAGATCTAGTCTCTCATTGGTTACCCCTATTCCCGTTCATCCTGAGGACAAATTGAAACCTGTAGGGAACAGGAGCTTAAAGGTTCTGATTCTCCAAGTAGGGAGATTTCTAGTAAAGTAGCTGGAAAGGCGAACCCGAGCACAAGGAGATGAGAAATGAGCTGCATATTAGAAACCTTTCAAAATCACATGGTGTACCATCTTCTGGGTTTCTCATGCATGTTTTCGATGTAGGAAGATGCCCTTGAACCTGGAGATTTGGGACCCATTGGATGGGTACCAGGCAGTATTCCTTTAAAAGGTCTGCGTTTGCTCACCCAACCTCACCCAACCTCTCAGCCCCAAGAGTGTCCACCCTTATGTCTCATCCAGCTGTGGGTCTAGATATGGTCAATCCAGGTTGCATCACAGCCTCTGAACGAATTTTGTAAGAACTTCTCTCTCTTTCACTGTCTTTGTTTTACGGGATTTTAAAAGTAATTTATTTTTATAATGGGGTTTAGCTGCTTTTCACGGCTGTGTTTATGTGGCTTTACACCCACTTGACTCACTTCCAGACAGATATCAATACATAGGTTTTAAGATTCTTACTAGTCACATATATTCTTGTGCGGTGAATTGGGGGTGTTGAGTCCAGTTCACTGAGCAAGGAGTAGGTCTTTTCTATTTATTACATATTGGGTGTATGGAAAGGTATCTGAGCGAATTTGAAACCCTTGTTTTATGCATCACCCCACCTCACCTTTCCCCTCAAGCAGCCATAGTGTGTTTTCTAAACGTGTGACTCTGTTCTGTTTTGTAATTCAGTTCAAGTGTAGCGGTTTTTACATTCCCTCTATAAGTGATAGCTTATGATAAGTGTCTTTTTCTGTGTGACTTATTTCACTTAGAATCGTCGTACCTAAGTCCACTCATCTTGCTTCTACTAGCCTTATGACATTGATTTCATGTCTGAGTGATATTCCATTGTACATAAGGACCACAACTTCTTTATCCATTTTTCTCTTTCCTGGGATATTTAAGGTGTCATGAAGTGGAGGTTCTTGTCAACAGAGCAGCCCTAAACTTTGGGGTGCCTGTGTTTTGCTGATTTTTAGTTTTCCCAATTTATATGCCCATGAGTGGACGTGCCCTATGCTCACTAAGCTGTGTTTTTTCGATGTTTCAGGACACACCGTACACTTCTTCATAATGGCTGTTGGCAATTTGCATCCCGCCCATCAGCTTAGCAAGGCTGCCATTTCTCCATGGCCTGTCCTGCATTTCTGGTTTTGACACTTTTTGCAACATGACCCTTTTGACCGATGGGAAGAGAAACTTCTTTGTAGTGCTGATTTGCCTTTCCAGGTTGCTTGTTTGGCCAAAAAGGGCGTATGTGTTTTTTCCTGAATATATTAAGGAAAAAATGCATACGCCCTTTTTGGCCAAGGGCATCATTGTCGACGTTTTGCCGCTTTTCATGTGCTTTAAAGGCGATTCGAATCTACCTCCTGAAACCTGTTTCCTGCAATTCTGCCTTGCTTTCAAATCCTCTTCGTTGCCTTCCCTCAATATATTTGTGGACGAGAGTTATCATTTATAACTCTGCGGGTTTGTGAATTGCAGTGTCCCTGAGCTCCATTTTTCAACTGGCTTTTTTGGGAGCTGGCCGCAAAAGCGCGTTATTGCCTCAGGCCCTATTCTGCTTCTGGGCGGCAGGCTGAGCCTGTGGTTAATTCTTCTTCCTGATGGGAAAATAGAGTGACCTGTGCCTGTCCCAACACCTAGATCTAGTCTCTCATTGGTTACCCCTATTCCCGTTCATCCTGAGGACAAATTGAAACCTGTAGGGAACAGGAGCTTAAAGGTTCTGATTCTCCAAGTAGGGAGATTTCTAGTAAAGTAGCTGGAAAGGCGAACCCGAGCACAAGGAGATGAGAAATGAGCTGCATATTAGAAACCTTTCAAAATCACATGGTGTACCATCTTCTGGGTTTCTCATGCATGTTTTCGATGTAGGAAAATGCCCTTGAACCTGGAGATTTGGGACCCATTGGATGGGTACCAGGCAGTATTCCTTTAAAAGGTCTGCGTTTGCTCACCCAACCTCACCCAACCTCTCAGCCCCAAGAGTGTCCACCCTTATGTCTCATCCAGCTGTGGGTCTAGATATGGTCAATCCAGGTTGCATCACAGCCTCTGAACGAATTTTGTAAGAACTTCTCTCTCTTTCACTGTCTTTGTTTTACGGGATTTTAAAAGTAATTTATTTTTATAATGGGGTTTAGCTGCTTTTCACGGCTGTGTTTATGTGGCTTTACACCCACTTGACTCACTTCCAGACAGATATCAATACATAGGTTTTAAGATTCTTACTAGTCACATATATTCTTGTGCGGTGAATTGGGGGTGTTGAGTCCAGTTCACTGAGCAAGGAGTAGGTCTTTTCTATTTATTACATATTGGGTGTATGGAAAGGTATCTGAGCGAATTTGAAACCCTTGTTTTATGCATCACCCCACCTCACCTTTCCCCTCAAGCAGCCATAGTGTGTTTTCTAAACGTGTGACTCTGTTCTGTTTTGTAATTCAGTTCAAGTGTAGCGGTTTTTACATTCCCTCTATAAGTGATAGCTTATGATAAGTGTCTTTTTCTGTGTGACTTATTTCACTTAGAATCGTCGTACCTAAGTCCACTCATCTTGCTTCTACTAGCCTTATGACATTGATTTCATGTCTGAGTGATATTCCATTGTACATAAGGACCACAACTTCTTTATCCATTTTTCTCTTTCCTGGGATATTTAAGGTGTCATGAAGTGGAGGTTCTTGTCAACAGAGCAGCCCTAAACTTTGGGGTGCCTGTGTTTTGCTGATTTTTAGTTTTCCCAATTTATATGCCCATGAGTGGACGTGCCCTATGCTCACTAAGCTGTGTTTTTTCGATGTTTCAGGACACACCGTACACTTCTTCATAATGGCTGTTGGCAATTTGCATCCCGCCCATCAGCTTAGCAAGGCTGCCATTTCTCCATGGCCTGTCCTGCATTTCTGGTTTTGACACTTTTTGCAGCATGACCCTTTTGACCGATGGGAAGAGAAACTTCTTTGTAGTGCTGATTTGCCTTTCCAGGTTGCTTGTTTGGCCAAAAAGGGCGTATGTGTTTTTTCCTGAATATATTAAGGAAAAAATGCATACGCCCTTTTTGGCCAAGGGCATCATTGTCGACGTTTTGCCGCTTTTCATGTGCTTTAAAGGCGATTCGAATCTACCTCCTGAAACCTGTTTCCTGCAATTCTGCCTTGCTTTCAAATCCTCTTCGTTGCCTTCCCTCAATATATTTGTGGACGAGAGTTATCATTTATAACTCTGCGGGTTTGTGAATTGCAGTGTCCCTGAGCTCCATTTTTCAACTGGCTTTTTTGGGAGCTGGCCGCAAAAGCGCGTTATTGCCTCAGGCCCTATTCTGCTTCTGGGCGGCAGGCTGAGCCTGTGGTTAATTCTTCTTCCTGATGGGAAAATAGAGTGACCTGTGCCTGTCCCAACACCTAGATCTAGTCTCTCATTGGTTACCCCTATTCCCGTTCATCCTGAGGACAAATTGAAACCTGTAGGGAACAGGAGCTTAAAGGTTCTGATTCTCCAAGTAGGGAGATTTCTAGTAAAGTAGCTGGAAAGGCGAACCCGAGCACAAGGAGATGAGAAATGAGCTGCATATTAGAAACCTTTCAAAATCACATGGTGTACCATCTTCTGGGTTTCTCATGCATGTTTTCGATGTAGGAAAATGCCCTTGAACCTGGAGATTTGGGACCCATTGGATGGGTACCAGGCAGTATTCCTTTAAAAGGTCTGCGTTTGCTCACCCAACCTCACCCAACCTCTCAGCCCCAAGAGTGTCCACCCTTATGTCTCATCCAGCTGTGGGTCTAGATATGGTCAATCCAGGTTGCATCACAGCCTCTGAACGAATTTTGTAAGAACTTCTCTCTCTTTCACTGTCTTTGTTTTACGGGATTTTAAAAGTAATTTATTTTTATAATGGGGTTTAGCTGCTTTTCACGGCTGTGTTTATGTGGCTTTACACCCACTTGACTCACTTCCAGACAGATATCAATACATAGGTTTTAAGATTCTTACTAGTCACATATATTCTTGTGCGGTGAATTGGGGGTGTTGAGTCCAGTTCACTGAGCAAGGAGTAGGTCTTTTCTATTTATTACATATTGGGTGTATGGAAAGGTATCTGAGCGAATTTGAAACCCTTGTTTTATGCATCACCCCACCTCACCTTTCCCCTCAAGCAGCCATAGTGTGTTTTCTAAACGTGTGACTCTGTTCTGTTTTGTAATTCAGTTCAAGTGTAGCGGTTTTTACATTCCCTCTATAAGTGATAGCTTATGATAAGTGTCTTTTTCTGTGTGACTTATTTCACTTAGAATCGTCGTACCTAAGTCCACTCATCTTGCTTCTACTAGCCTTATGACATTGATTTCATGTCTGAGTGATATTCCATTGTACATAAGGACCACAACTTCTTTATCCATTTTTCTCTTTCCTGGGATATTTAAGGTGTCATGAAGTGGAGGTTCTTGTCAACAGAGCAGCCCTAAACTTTGGGGTGCCTGTGTTTTGCTGATTTTTAGTTTTCCCAATTTATATGCCCATGAGTGGACGTGCCCTATGCTCACTAAGCTGTGTTTTTTCGATGTTTCAGGACACACCGTACACTTCTTCATAATGGCTGTTGGCAATTTGCATCCCGCCCATCAGCTTAGCAAGGCTGCCATTTCTCCATGGCCTGTCCTGCATTTCTGGTTTTGACACTTTTTGCAGCATGACCCTTTTGACCGATGGGAAGAGAAACTTCTTTGTAGTGCTGATTTGCCTTTCCAGGTTGCTTGTTTGGCCAAAAAGGGCGTATGTGTTTTTTCCTGAATATATTAAGGAAAAAATGCATACGCCCTTTTTGGCCAAGGGCATCATTGTCGACGTTTTGCCGCTTTTCATGTGCTTTAAAGGCGATTCGAATCTACCTCCTGAAACCTGTTTCCTGCAATTCTGCCTTGCTTTCAAATCCTCTTCGTTGCCTTCCCTCAATATATTTGTGGACGAGAGTTATCATTTATAACTCTGCGGGTTTGTGAATTGCAGTGTCCCTGAGCTCCATTTTTCAACTGGCTTTTTTGGGAGCTGGCCGCAAAAGCGCGTTATTGCCTCAGGCCCTATTCTGCTTCTGGGCGGCAGGCTGAGCCTGTGGTTAATTCTTCTTCCTGATGGGAAAATAGAGTGACCTGTGCCTGTCCCAACACCTAGATCTAGTCTCTCATTGGTTACCCCTATTCCCGTTCATCCTGAGGACAAATTGAAACCTGTAGGGAACAGGAGCTTAAAGGTTCTGATTCTCCAAGTAGGGAGATTTCTAGTAAAGTAGCTGGAAAGGCGAACCCGAGCACAAGGAGATGAGAAATGAGCTGCATATTAGAAACCTTTCAAAATCACATGGTGTACCATCTTCTGGGTTTCTCATGCATGTTTTCGATGTAGGAAAATGCCCTTGAACCTGGAGATTTGGGACCCATTGGATGGGTACCAGGCAGTATTCCTTTAAAAGGTCTGCGTTTGCTCACCCAACCTCACCCAACCTCTCAGCCCCAAGAGTGTCCACCCTTATGTCTCATCCAGCTGTGGGTCTAGATATGGTCAATCCAGGTTGCATCACAGCCTCTGAACGAATTTTGTAAGAACTTCTCTCTCTTTCACTGTCTTTGTTTTACGGGATTTTAAAAGTAATTTATTTTTATAATGGGGTTTAGCTGCTTTTCACGGCTGTGTTTATGTGGCTTTACACCCACTTGACTCACTTCCAGACAGATATCAATACATAGGTTTTAAGATTCTTACTAGTCACATATATTCTTGTGCGGTGAATTGGGGGTGTTGAGTCCAGTTCACTGAGCAAGGAGTAGGTCTTTTCTATTTATTACATATTGGGTGTATGGAAAGGTATCTGAGCGAATTTGAAACCCTTGTTTTATGCATCACCCCACCTCACCTTTCCCCTCAAGCAGCCATAGTGTGTTTTCTAAACGTGTGACTCTGTTCTGTTTTGTAATTCAGTTCAAGTGTAGCGGTTTTTACATTCCCTCTATAAGTGATAGCTTATGATAAGTGTCTTTTTCTGTGTGACTTATTTCACTTAGAATCGTCGTACCTAAGTCCACTCATCTTGCTTCTACTAGCCTTATGACATTGATTTCATGTCTGAGTGATATTCCATTGTACATAAGGACCACAACTTCTTTATCCATTTTTCTCTTTCCTGGGATATTTAAGGTGTCATGAAGTGGAGGTTCTTGTCAACAGAGCAGCCCTAAACTTTGGGGTGCCTGTGTTTTGCTGATTTTTAGTTTTCCCAATTTATATGCCCATGAGTGGACGTGCCCTATGCTCACTAAGCTGTGTTTTTTCGATGTTTCAGGACACACCGTACACTTCTTCATAATGGCTGTTGGCAATTTGCATCCCGCCCATCAGCTTAGCAAGGCTGCCATTTCTCCATGGCCTGTCCTGCATTTCTGGTTTTGACACTTTTTGCAGCATGACCCTTTTGACCGATGGGAAGAGAAACTTCTTTGTAGTGCTGATTTGCCTTTCCAGGTTGCTTGTTTGGCCAAAAAGGGCGTATGTGTTTTTTCCTGAATATATTAAGGAAAAAATGCATACGCCCTTTTTGGCCAAGGGCATCATTGTCGACGTTTTGCCGCTTTTCATGTGCTTTAAAGGCGATTCGAATCTACCTCCTGAAACCTGTTTCCTGCAATTCTGCCTTGCTTTCAAATCCTCTTCGTTGCCTTCCCTCAATATATTTGTGGACGAGAGTTATCATTTATAACTCTGCGGGTTTGTGAATTGCAGTGTCCCTGAGCTCCATTTTTCAACTGGCTTTTTTGGGAGCTGGCCGCAAAAGCGCGTTATTGCCTCAGGCCCTATTCTGCTTCTGGGCGGCAGGCTGAGCCTGTGGTTAATTCTTCTTCCTGATGGGAAAATAGAGTGACCTGTGCCTGTCCCAACACCTAGATCTAGTCTCTCATTGGTTACCCCTATTCCCGTTCATCCTGAGGACAAATTGAAACCTGTAGGGAACAGGAGCTTAAAGGTTCTGATTCTCCAAGTAGGGAGATTTCTAGTAAAGTAGCTGGAAAGGCGAACCCGAGCACAAGGAGATGAGAAATGAGCTGCATATTAGAAACCTTTCAAAATCACATGGTGTACCATCTTCTGGGTTTCTCATGCATGTTTTCGATGTAGGAAAATGCCCTTGAACCTGGAGATTTGGGACCCATTGGATGGGTACCAGGCAGTATTCCTTTAAAAGGTCTGCGTTTGCTCACCCAACCTCACCCAACCTCTCAGCCCCAAGAGTGTCCACCCTTATGTCTCATCCAGCTGTGGGTCTAGATATGGTCAATCCAGGTTGCATCACAGCCTCTGAACGAATTTTGTAAGAACTTCTCTCTCTTTCACTGTCTTTGTTTTACGGGATTTTAAAAGTAATTTATTTTTATAATGGGGTTTAGCTGCTTTTCACGGCTGTGTTTATGTGGCTTTACACCCACTTGACTCACTTCCAGACAGATATCAATACATAGGTTTTAAGATTCTTACTAGTCACATATATTCTTGTGCGGTGAATTGGGGGTGTTGAGTCCAGTTCACTGAGCAAGGAGTAGGTCTTTTCTATTTATTACATATTGGGTGTATGGAAAGGTATCTGAGCGAATTTGAAACCCTTGTTTTATGCATCACCCCACCTCACCTTTCCCCTCAAGCAGCCATAGTGTGTTTTCTAAACGTGTGACTCTGTTCTGTTTTGTAATTCAGTTCAAGTGTAGCGGTTTTTACATTCCCTCTATAAGTGATAGCTTATGATAAGTGTCTTTTTCTGTGTGACTTATTTCACTTAGAATCGTCGTACCTAAGTCCACTCATCTTGCTTCTACTAGCCTTATGACATTGATTTCATGTCTGAGTGATATTCCATTGTACATAAGGACCACAACTTCTTTATCCATTTTTCTCTTTCCTGGGATATTTAAGGTGTCATGAAGTGGAGGTTCTTGTCAACAGAGCAGCCCTAAACTTTGGGGTGCCTGTGTTTTGCTGATTTTTAGTTTTCCCAATTTATATGCCCATGAGTGGACGTGCCCTATGCTCACTAAGCTGTGTTTTTTCGATGTTTCAGGACACACCGTACACTTCTTCATAATGGCTGTTGGCAATTTGCATCCCGCCCATCAGCTTAGCAAGGCTGCCATTTCTCCATGGCCTGTCCTGCATTTCTGGTTTTGACACTTTTTGCAGCATGACCCTTTTGACCGATGGGAAGAGAAACTTCTTTGTAGTGCTGATTTGCCTTTCCAGGTTGCTTGTTTGGCCAAAAAGGGCGTATGTGTTTTTTCCTGAATATATTAAGGAAAAAATGCATACGCCCTTTTTGGCCAAGGGCATCATTGTCGACGTTTTGCCGCTTTTCATGTGCTTTAAAGGCGATTCGAATCTACCTCCTGAAACCTGTTTCCTGCAATTCTGCCTTGCTTTCAAATCCTCTTCGTTGCCTTCCCTCAATATATTTGTGGACGAGAGTTATCATTTATAACTCTGCGGGTTTGTGAATTGCAGTGTCCCTGAGCTCCATTTTTCAACTGGCTTTTTTGGGAGCTGGCCGCAAAAGCGCGTTATTGCCTCAGGCCCTATTCTGCTTCTGGGCGGCAGGCTGAGCCTGTGGTTAATTCTTCTTCCTGATGGGAAAATAGAGTGACCTGTGCCTGTCCCAACACCTAGATCTAGTCTCTCATTGGTTACCCCTATTCCCGTTCATCCTGAGGACAAATTGAAACCTGTAGGGAACAGGAGCTTAAAGGTTCTGATTCTCCAAGTAGGGAGATTTCTAGTAAAGTAGCTGGAAAGGCGAACCCGAGCACAAGGAGATGAGAAATGAGCTGCATATTAGAAACCTTTCAAAATCACATGGTGTACCATCTTCTGGGTTTCTCATGCATGTTTTCGATGTAGGAAAATGCCCTTGAACCTGGAGATTTGGGACCCATTGGATGGGTACCAGGCAGTATTCCTTTAAAAGGTCTGCGTTTGCTCACCCAACCTCACCCAACCTCTCAGCCCCAAGAGTGTCCACCCTTATGTCTCATCCAGCTGTGGGTCTAGATATGGTCAATCCAGGTTGCATCACAGCCTCTGAACGAATTTTGTAAGAACTTCTCTCTCTTTCACTGTCTTTGTTTTACGGGATTTTAAAAGTAATTTATTTTTATAATGGGGTTTAGCTGCTTTTCACGGCTGTGTTTATGTGGCTTTACACCCACTTGACTCACTTCCAGACAGATATCAATACATAGGTTTTAAGATTCTTACTAGTCACATATATTCTTGTGCGGTGAATTGGGGGTGTTGAGTCCAGTTCACTGAGCAAGGAGTAGGTCTTTTCTATTTATTACATATTGGGTGTATGGAAAGGTATCTGAGCGAATTTGAAACCCTTGTTTTATGCATCACCCCACCTCACCTTTCCCCTCAAGCAGCCATAGTGTGTTTTCTAAACGTGTGACTCTGTTCTGTTTTGTAATTCAGTTCAAGTGTAGCGGTTTTTACATTCCCTCTATAAGTGATAGCTTATGATAAGTGTCTTTTTCTGTGTGACTTATTTCACTTAGAATCGTCGTACCTAAGTCCACTCATCTTGCTTCTACTAGCCTTATGACATTGATTTCATGTCTGAGTGATATTCCATTGTACATAAGGACCACAACTTCTTTATCCATTTTTCTCTTTCCTGGGATATTTAAGGTGTCATGAAGTGGAGGTTCTTGTCAACAGAGCAGCCCTAAACTTTGGGGTGCCTGTGTTTTGCTGATTTTTAGTTTTCCCAATTTATATGCCCATGAGTGGACGTGCCCTATGCTCACTAAGCTGTGTTTTTTCGATGTTTCAGGACACACCGTACACTTCTTCATAATGGCTGTTGGCAATTTGCATCCCGCCCATCAGCTTAGCAAGGCTGCCATTTCTCCATGGCCTGTCCTGCATTTCTGGTTTTGACACTTTTTGCAGCATGACCCTTTTGACCGATGGGAAGAGAAACTTCTTTGTAGTGCTGATTTGCCTTTCCAGGTTGCTTGTTTGGCCAAAAAGGGCGTATGTGTTTTTTCCTGAATATATTAAGGAAAAAATGCATACGCCCTTTTTGGCCAAGGGCATCATTGTCGACGTTTTGCCGCTTTTCATGTGCTTTAAAGGCGATTCGAATCTACCTCCTGAAACCTGTTTCCTGCAATTCTGCCTTGCTTTCAAATCCTCTTCGTTGCCTTCCCTCAATATATTTGTGGACGAGAGTTATCATTTATAACTCTGCGGGTTTGTGAATTGCAGTGTCCCTGAGCTCCATTTTTCAACTGGCTTTTTTGGGAGCTGGCCGCAAAAGCGCGTTATTGCCTCAGGCCCTATTCTGCTTCTGGGCGGCAGGCTGAGCCTGTGGTTAATTCTTCTTCCTGATGGGAAAATAGAGTGACCTGTGCCTGTCCCAACACCTAGATCTAGTCTCTCATTGGTTACCCCTATTCCCGTTCATCCTGAGGACAAATTGAAACCTGTAGGGAACAGGAGCTTAAAGGTTCTGATTCTCCAAGTAGGGAGATTTCTAGTAAAGTAGCTGGAAAGGCGAACCCGAGCACAAGGAGATGAGAAATGAGCTGCATATTAGAAACCTTTCAAAATCACATGGTGTACCATCTTCTGGGTTTCTCATGCATGTTTTCGATGTAGGAAAATGCCCTTGAACCTGGAGATTTGGGACCCATTGGATGGGTACCAGGCAGTATTCCTTTAAAAGGTCTGCGTTTGCTCACCCAACCTCACCCAACCTCTCAGCCCCAAGAGTGTCCACCCTTATGTCTCATCCAGCTGTGGGTCTAGATATGGTCAATCCAGGTTGCATCACAGCCTCTGAACGAATTTTGTAAGAACTTCTCTCTCTTTCACTGTCTTTGTTTTACGGGATTTTAAAAGTAATTTATTTTTATAATGGGGTTTAGCTGCTTTTCACGGCTGTGTTTATGTGGCTTTACACCCACTTGACTCACTTCCAGACAGATATCAATACATAGGTTTTAAGATTCTTACTAGTCACATATATTCTTGTGCGGTGAATTGGGGGTGTTGAGTCCAGTTCACTGAGCAAGGAGTAGGTCTTTTCTATTTATTACATATTGGGTGTATGGAAAGGTATCTGAGCGAATTTGAAACCCTTGTTTTATGCATCACCCCACCTCACCTTTCCCCTCAAGCAGCCATAGTGTGTTTTCTAAACGTGTGACTCTGTTCTGTTTTGTAATTCAGTTCAAGTGTAGCGGTTTTTACATTCCCTCTATAAGTGATAGCTTATGATAAGTGTCTTTTTCTGTGTGACTTATTTCACTTAGAATCGTCGTACCTAAGTCCACTCATCTTGCTTCTACTAGCCTTATGACATTGATTTCATGTCTGAGTGATATTCCATTGTACATAAGGACCACAACTTCTTTATCCATTTTTCTCTTTCCTGGGATATTTAAGGTGTCATGAAGTGGAGGTTCTTGTCAACAGAGCAGCCCTAAACTTTGGGGTGCCTGTGTTTTGCTGATTTTTAGTTTTCCCAATTTATATGCCCATGAGTGGACGTGCCCTATGCTCACTAAGCTGTGTTTTTTCGATGTTTCAGGACACACCGTACACTTCTTCATAATGGCTGTTGGCAATTTGCATCCCGCCCATCAGCTTAGCAAGGCTGCCATTTCTCCATGGCCTGTCCTGCATTTCTGGTTTTGACACTTTTTGCAGCATGACCCTTTTGACCGATGGGAAGAGAAACTTCTTTGTAGTGCTGATTTGCCTTTCCAGGTTGCTTGTTTGGCCAAAAAGGGCGTATGTGTTTTTTCCTGAATATATTAAGGAAAAAATGCATACGCCCTTTTTGGCCAAGGGCATCATTGTCGACGTTTTGCCGCTTTTCATGTGCTTTAAAGGCGATTCGAATCTACCTCCTGAAACCTGTTTCCTGCAATTCTGCCTTGCTTTCAAATCCTCTTCGTTGCCTTCCCTCAATATATTTGTGGACGAGAGTTATCATTTATAACTCTGCGGGTTTGTGAATTGCAGTGTCCCTGAGCTCCATTTTTCAACTGGCTTTTTTGGGAGCTGGCCGCAAAAGCGCGGGATTGCCTCAGGCCTATTCTGCTTCTGGGCGGCAGGCTGAGCCTGTGGTTAATTCTTCTTCCTGATGGGAAAATAGAGTGACCTGTGCCTGTCCCAACACCTAGATCTAGTCTCTCATTCGTTGCCACTCTTCCCGTTCATCCTCAGGACAAATTGCAACCTGTAGGGAACAGGAGCTTAAAGGTGCTGATTCTCCAAGTAGGGAGATTGCTAGTAAAGTAGCTGGAAAGGCGAACCCGAGCACAAGGAGATGAGAAATGAGGTGCATATTAGAAACCTTTCAAAATCACACGGTGTACCATCTTCTGGGTTTCTCATGCATGTTTTCGATGTAGGAAGATGCCCTTGAACCTGGAGATTTGTGACCCATGGGAAGGGTACCAGGCAGTATTACTTTAAAGGCTCTGCGTTTGCTCACCCAACCTCACCCAACCTCTCTGCCCCAAGAGTGTCCACCCTTATGTCTCATCCAGCTGTGGGTCTAGATATGGTCAATCCAGGTTTCATCACAGCCTCTGAACGAATTTTGTAAGAATTTCTCTCTCTTTCACTGTCTTTGTTTTACGGGTTTTTAAAAGTAATTTATTTTTATAATGGGGTTTAGCTGCTTTTCACGGCTGTGTTTATGCGGCTTTACACCCACTTGACTCACTTCCAGACAGATATCAATACATAGGTTTTAAGATTCTTACTAGTCACATATAATCTTGTGCGGTGAATAGGGGGTGTTGAGTCCAGTTCACTGAGCAAGGAGTAGGTCTTCTCTATTACATATTGGGTGTATGGAACGGTATCTGAGCGAATTTGAAACCCTTGTTTTATGCATCACCCCACCTCACCTTTTCCGTTAAGCAGCCATAGTGTGTTTTCTAAACGTGAGACTCTGTTCTGTTTTGTAATTCAGTTCAAGTGTAGCGGTTTTTACATTCCCTCTATAAGTGATAGCTTATGATAAGTGTCTTTTTCTGTGTGACTTATTTCACTTAGAATCGTCGTACCTAAGTCCACTCATCTTGCTTCTACTAGCCTTATGACATTGATTTCATGTCTGAGTGATATTCCATTGTACATAAGGACCACAACTTCTTTATCCATTTTTCTCTTTCCTGGGATATTTAAGGTGTCATGAAGTGGAGGTTCTTGTCAACAGAGCAGCCCTAAACTTTGGGGTGCCTGTGTCTTGCTGATTTTTAGTTTTCCCAATTTATACGCCCATGAGTGGACGTGCCCTATGCTCCCTAAGCTGTGTTTTTTCGATGTTTCAGGCCACACCGTACACTTCTCCAGAGTGGCTGTTGGGAATTTACATCCCGCCCATCAGCGTAGCAAGGCTGCCATTTCTCCATGGCCTGTCCTGCATTTCTGGTGTTGACACTTTTTGCAGCATGACCCTTTTGACAGATGGGAAGCGAGACTTCTTTGTAGCGCTGATTTGCCTTTCCAGGTTGCTTGGTTGGCCAAAAAGGGCGTATGCGTTTTTTCCTGAATATATTCAGGAAAAACCGCATACGCCCTTTTTGGCCAAGGGCATCATTGTCGACGTTTTGCCGCTTTTCATGTGCTTTAAGGCGATTCGAATCTACCTCCTGAAACCTGCTTCCTGCAATTCTGCCTTGCTTTCAAATCCTCTTCGTTGCCTTCCCTCAACATATCTGTGGATGAGAGTTATCATTTATAACTCTGCGGGTTTGTGAATTGCAGTGTCCCTGAGCTCCATTTTTCAACTCGCTTTTTTGGGAGCTGGCCGCAAAAGCGCGTTATTGCCTCAGGCCCTATTCTGCTTCTGGGCGGCAGGCTGAGCCTGTGGTTAATTCTTCTTCCTGATGGGAAAATAGAGTGACCTGTGCCTGTCCCAACACCTAGATCTAGTCTCTCATTGGTTGCCCCTATTCCCGTTCATCCTGAGGACAAATTGAAATCTGTAGAGAACAGGAGCTTAAAGGTGCTGATTCTCCAAGTAGGGAGATTGCTAGTAAAGTAGCTGGAATGGCGAACCCGAGCACAAGGAGATGAGAAATGAGGTGCATATTAGAAACCTTTCAAAATCACACGGTGTACCATCTTCTGGGTTTCTCATGCATGTTTTCGATGAAGGAAGATGCCCTTGAACCTGGAGATTTGGGACCCATGGGATGGGTACCAGGCAGTATTCCTTTAAAGGGTCTGCGTTTGCTCACCCAACCTCACCCAACCTTTCAGCCCCAAGAGTGTCCACCCTTATGTCTCATCCAGCTGTGGGTCTAGATATGGTCAATCCAGGTTGCATCACAGCCTCTGAACGAATTTTGTAAGAATTTCTCTCTCTTTCACTGTCTTTGTTTTACGGGTTTTTAAAAGTAATTTATTTTTATAATGGGGTTTAGCTGCTTTTCACGGCTGTGTTTATGCGGCTTTACACCCACTTGACTCACTTCCAGACAGATATCAATACATAGGTTTTAAGATTCTTACTAGTCACATATATTCTTGTGCGGTGAATTGGGGGTGTTGAGTCCAGTTCACTGAGCAAGGAGTAGGTCTTTTCTATTTATTACATATTGGGTGTATGGAAAGGTATCTGAGCGAATTTGAAACCCTTGTTTTATGCATCACCCCACCTCACCTTTCCCCTCAAGCAGCCATAGTGTGTTTTCTAAACGTGTGACTCTGTTCTGTTTTGTAATTCAGTTCAAGTGTAGCGGTTTTTACATTCCCTCTATAAGTGATAGCTTATGATAAGTGTCTTTTTCTGTGTGACTTATTTCACTTAGAATCGTCGTACCTAAGTCCACTCATCTTGCTTCTACTAGCCTTATGACATTGATTTCATGTCTGAGTGATATTCCATTGTACATAAGGACCACAACTTCTTTATCCATTTTTCTCTTTCCTGGGATATTTAAGGTGTCATGAAGTGGAGGTTCTTGTCAACAGAGCAGCCCTAAACTTTGGGGTGCCTGTGTTTTGCTGATTTTTAGTTTTCCCAATTTATATGCCCATGAGTGGACGTGCCCTATGCTCACTAAGCTGTGTTTTTTCGATGTTTCAGGACACACCGTACACTGCTTCATAATGGCTGTTGGCAATTTGCATCCCGCCCATCAGCTTAGCAAGGCTGCCATTTCTCCATGGCCTGTCCTGCATTTCTGGTTTTGACACTTTTTGCAGCATGACCCTTTTGACCGATGGGAAGAGAAACTTCTTTGTAGTGCTGATTTGCCTTTCCAGGTTGCTTGTTTGGCCAAAAAGGGCGTATGTGTTTTTTCCTGAATATATTAAGGAAAAAATGCATACGCCCTTTTTGGCCAAGGGCATCATTGTCGACGTTTTGCCGCTTTTCATGTGCTTTAAAGGCGATTCGAATCTACCTCCTGAAACCTGTTTCCTGCAATTCTGCCTTGCTTTCAAATCCTCTTCGTTGCCTTCCCTCAATATATTTGTGGACGAGAGTTATCATTTATAACTCTGCGGGTTTGTGAATTGCAGTGTCCCTGAGCTCCATTTTTCAACTGGCTTTTTTGGGAGCTGGCCGCAAAAACGCGGGATTGCCTCAGGCCTATTCTGCTTCTGGGCGGCAGGCTGAGCCTGTGGTTAATTCTTCTTCCTGATGGGAAAATAGAGTGACCTGTGCCTGTCCCAACACCTAGATCTAGTCTCTCATTCGTTGCCACTCTTCCCGTTCATCCTCAGGACAAATTGCAACCTGTAGGGAACAGGAGCTTAAAGGTGCTGATTCTCCAAGTAGGGAGATTGCTAGTAAAGTAGCTGGAAAGGCGAACCCGAGCACAAGGAGATGAGAAATGAGGTGCATATTAGAAACCTTTCAAAATCACACGGTGTACCATCTTCTGGGTTTCTCATGCATGTTTTCGATGTAGGAAGATGCCCTTGAACCTGGAGATTTGTGACCCATGGGAAGGGTACCAGGCAGTATTACTTTAAAGGCTCTGCGTTTGCTCACCCAACCTCACCCAACCTCTCTGCCCCAAGAGTGTCCACCCTTATGTCTCATCCAGCTGTGGGTCTAGATATGGTCAATCCAGGTTTCATCACAGCCTCTGAACGAATTTTGTAAGAATTTCTCTCTCTTTCACTGTCTTTGTTTTACGGGTTTTTAAAAGTAATTTATTTTTATAATGGGGTTTAGCTGCTTTTCACGGCTGTGTTTATGCGGCTTTACACCCACTTGACTCACTTCCAGACAGATATCAATACATAGGTTTTAAGATTCTTACTAGTCACATATAATCTTGTGCGGTGAATAGGGGGTGTTGAGTCCAGTTCACTGAGCAAGGAGTAGGTCTTCTCTATTACATATTGGGTGTATGGAACGGTATCTGAGCGAATTTGAAACCCTTGTTTTATGCATCACCCCACCTCACCTTTTCCATTAAGCAGCCATAGTGTGTTTTCTAAACGTGAGACTCTGTTCTGTTTTGTAATTCAGTTCAAGTGTAGCGGTTTTTACATTCCCTCTATAAGTGATAGCTTATGATAAGTGTCTTTTTCTGTGTGACTTATTTCACTTAGAATCGTCGTACCTAAGTCCACTCATCTTGCTTCTACTAGCCTTATGACATTGATTTCATGTCTGAGTGATATTCCATTGTACATAAGGACCACAACTTCTTTATCCATTTTTCTCTTTCCTGGGATATTTAAGGTGTCATGAAGTGGAGGTTCTTGTCAACAGAGCAGCCCTAAACTTTGGGGTGCCTGTGTCTTGCTGATTTTTAGTTTTCCCAATTTATACGCCCATGAGTGGACATGCCCTATGCTCCCTAAGCTGTGTTTTTTCGATGTTTCAGGACACACCGTACACTTCTCCAGAGTGGCTGTTGGGAATTTACATCCCGCCCATCAGCGTAGCAAGGCTGCCATTTCTCCATGGCCTGTCCTGCATTTCTGGTGTTGACACTTTTTGCAGCATGACCCTTTTGACAGATGGGAAGCGAGACTTCTTTGTAGCGCTGATTTGCCTTTCCAGGTTGCTTGGTTGGCCAAAAAGGGCGTATGCGTTTTTTCCTGAATATATTCAGGAAAAACCGCATACGCCCTTTTTGGCCAAGGGCATCATTGTCGACGTTTTGCCGCTTTTCATGTGCTTTAAGGCGATTCGAATCTACCTCCTGAAACCTGCTTCCTGCAATTCTGCCTTGCTTTCAAATCCTCTTCGTTGCCTTCCCTCAACATATCTGTGGATGAGAGTTATCATTTATAACTCTGCGGGTTTGTGAATTGCAGTGTCCCTGAGCTCCATTTTTCAACTGGCTTTTTTGGGAGCTGGCCGCAAAAGCGCGTTATTGCCTCAGGCCCTATTCTGCTTCTGGGCGGCAGGCTGAGCCTGTGGTTAATTCTTCTTCCTGATGGGAAAATAGAGTGACCTGTGCCTGTCCCAACACCTAGATCTAGTCTCTCATTGGTTACCCCTATTCCCGTTCATCCTGAGGACAAATTGAAACCTGTAGGGAACAGGAGCTTAAAGGTTCTGATTCTCCAAGTAGGGAGATTTCTAGTAAAGTAGCTGGAAAGGCGAACCCGAGCACAAGGAGATGAGAAATGAGCTGCATATTAGAAACCTTTCAAAATCACATGGTGTACCATCTTCTGGGTTTCTCATGCATGTTTTCGATGTAGGAAAATGCCCTTGAACCTGGAGATTTGGGACCCATTGGATGGGTACCAGGCAGTATTCCTTTAAAAGGTCTGCGTTTGCTCACCCAACCTCACCCAACCTCTCAGCCCCAAGAGTGTCCACCCTTATGTCTCATCCAGCTGTGGGTCTAGATATGGTCAATCCAGGTTGCATCACAGCCTCTGAACGAATTTTGTAAGAACTTCTCTCTCTTTCACTGTCTTTGTTTTACGGGATTTTAAAAGTAATTTATTTTTATAATGGGGTTTAGCTGCTTTTCACGGCTGTGTTTATGTGGCTTTACACCCACTTGACTCACTTCCAGACAGATATCAATACATAGGTTTTAAGATTCTTACTAGTCACATATATTCTTGTGCGGTGAATTGGGGGTGTTGAGTCCAGTTCACTGAGCAAGGAGTAGGTCTTTTCTATTTATTACATATTGGGTGTATGGAAAGGTATCTGAGCGAATTTGAAACCCTTGTTTTATGCATCACCCCACCTCACCTTTCCCCTCAAGCAGCCATAGTGTGTTTTCTAAACGTGTGACTCTGTTCTGTTTTGTAATTCAGTTCAAGTGTAGCGGTTTTTACATTCCCTCTATAAGTGATAGCTTATGATAAGTGTCTTTTTCTGTGTGACTTATTTCACTTAGAATCGTCGTACCTAAGTCCACTCATCTTGCTTCTACTAGCCTTATGACATTGATTTCATGTCTGAGTGATATTCCATTGTACATAAGGACCACAACTTCTTTATCCATTTTTCTCTTTCCTGGGATATTTAAGGTGTCATGAAGTGGAGGTTCTTGTCAACAGAGCAGCCCTAAACTTTGGGGTGCCTGTGTTTTGCTGATTTTTAGTTTTCCCAATTTATATGCCCATGAGTGGACGTGCCCTATGCTCACTAAGCTGTGTTTTTTCGATGTTTCAGGACACACCGTACACTTCTTCATAATGGCTGTTGGCAATTTGCATCCCGCCCATCAGCTTAGCAAGGCTGCCATTTCTCCATGGCCTGTCCTGCATTTCTGGTTTTGACACTTTTTGCAGCATGACCCTTTTGACCGATGGGAAGAGAAACTTCTTTGTAGTGCTGATTTGCCTTTCCAGGTTGCTTGTTTGGCCAAAAAGGGCGTATGTGTTTTTTCCTGAATATATTAAGGAAAAAATGCATACGCCCTTTTTGGCCAAGGGCATCATTGTCGACGTTTTGCCGCTTTTCATGTGCTTTAAAGGCGATTCGAATCTACCTCCTGAAACCTGTTTCCTGCAATTCTGCCTTGCTTTCAAATCCTCTTCGTTGCCTTCCCTCAATATATTTGTGGACGAGAGTTATCATTTATAACTCTGCGGGTTTGTGAATTGCAGTGTCCCTGAGCTCCATTTTTCAACTGGCTTTTTTGGGAGCTGGCCGCAAAAGCGCGGGATTGCCTCAGGCCTATTCTGCTTCTGGGCGGCAGGCTGAGCCTGTGGTTAATTCTTCTTCCTGATGGGAAAATAGAGTGACCTGTGCCTGTCCCAACACCTAGATCTAGTCTCTCATTCGTTGCCACTCTTCCCGTTCATCCTCAGGACAAATTGCAACCTGTAGGGAACAGGAGCTTAAAGGTGCTGATTCTCCAAGTAGGGAGATTGCTAGTAAAGTAGCTGGAAAGGCGAACCCGAGCACAAGGAGATGAGAAATGAGGTGCATATTAGAAACCTTTCAAAATCACACGGTGTACCATCTTCTGGGTTTCTCATGCATGTTTTCGATGTAGGAAGATGCCCTTGAACCTGGAGATTTGTGACCCATGGGAAGGGTACCAGGCAGTATTACTTTAAAGGCTCTGCGTTTGCTCACCCAACCTCACCCAACCTCTCTGCCCCAAGAGTGTCCACCCTTATGTCTCATCCAGCTGTGGGTCTAGATATGGTCAATCCAGGTTTCATCACAGCCTCTGAACGAATTTTGTAAGAATTTCTCTCTCTTTCACTGTCTTTGTTTTACGGGTTTTTAAAAGTAATTTATTTTTATAATGGGGTTTAGCTGCTTTTCACGGCTGTGTTTATGCGGCTTTACACCCACTTGACTCACTTCCAGACAGATATCAATACATAGGTTTTAAGATTCTTACTAGTCACATATAATCTTGTGCGGTGAATAGGGGGTGTTGAGTCCAGTTCACTGAGCAAGGAGTAGGTCTTCTCTATTACATATTGGGTGTATGGAACGGTATCTGAGCGAATTTGAAACCCTTGTTTTATGCATCACCCCACCTCACCTTTTCCGTTAAGCAGCCATAGTGTGTTTTCTAAACGTGAGACTCTGTTCTGTTTTGTAATTCAGTTCAAGTGTAGCGGTTTTTACATTCCCTCTATAAGTGATAGCTTATGATAAGTGTCTTTTTCTGTGTGACTTATTTCACTTAGAATCGTCGTACCTAAGTCCACTCATCTTGCTTCTACTAGCCTTATGACATTGATTTCATGTCTGAGTGATATTCCATTGTACATAAGGACCACAACTTCTTTATCCATTTTTCTCTTTCCTGGGATATTTAAGGTGTCATGAAGTGGAGGTTCTTGTCAACAGAGCAGCCCTAAACTTTGGGGTGCCTGTGTCTTGCTGATTTTTAGTTTTCCCAATTTATACGCCCATGAGTGGACGTGCCCTATGCTCCCTAAGCTGTGTTTTTTCGATGTTTCAGGACACACCGTACACTTCTCCAGAGTGGCTGTTGGGAATTTACATCCCGCCCATCAGCGTAGCAAGGCTGCCATTTCTCCATGGCCTGTCCTGCATTTCTGGTGTTGACACTTTTTGCAGCATGACCCTTTTGACAGATGGGAAGCGAGACTTCTTTGTAGCGCTGATTTGCCTTTCCAGGTTGCTTGGTTGGCCAAAAAGGGCGTATGCGTTTTTTCCTGAATATATTCAGGAAAAACCGCATACGCCCTTTTTGGCCAAGGGCATCATTGTCGACGTTTTGCCGCTTTTCATGTGCTTTAAGGCGATTCGAATCTACCTCCTGAAACCTGCTTCCTGCAATTCTGCCTTGCTTTCAAATCCTCTTCGTTGCCTTCCCTCAACATATCTGTGGATGAGAGTTATCATTTATAACTCTGCGGGTTTGTGAATTGCAGTGTCCCTGAGCTCCATTTTTCAACTCGCTTTTTTGGGAGCTGGCCGCAAAAGCGCGTTATTGCCTCAGGCCCTATTCTGCTTCTGGGCGGCAGGCTGAGCCTGTGGTTAATTCTTCTTCCTGATGGGAAAATAGAGTGACCTGTGCCTGTCCCAACACCTAGATCTAGTCTCTCATTGGTTGCCCCTATTCCCGTTCATCCTGAGGACAAATTGAAACCTGTAGAGAACAGGAGCTTAAAGGTGCTGATTCTCCAAGTAGGGAGATTGCTAGTAAAGTAGCTGGAATGGCGAACCCGAGCACAAGGAGATGAGAAATGAGGTGCATATTAGAAACCTTTCAAAATCACACGGTGTACCATCTTCTGGGTTTCTCATGCATGTTTTCGATGAAGGAAGATGCCCTTGAACCTGGAGATTTGGGACCCATGGGATGGGTACCAGGCAGTATTCCTTTAAAGGGTCTGCGTTTGCTCACCCAACCTCACCCAACCTTTCAGCCCCAAGAGTGTCCACCCTTATGTCTCATCCAGCTGTGGGTCTAGATATGGTCAATCCAGGTTGCATCACAGCCTCTGAACGAATTTTGTAAGAATTTCTCTCTCTTTCACTGTCTTTGTTTTACGGGTTTTTAAAAGTAATTTATTTTTATAATGGGGTTTAGCTGCTTTTCACGGCTGTGTTTATGCGGCTTTACACCCACTTGACTCACTTCCAGACAGATATCAATACATAGGTTTTAAGATTCTTACTAGTCACATATATTCTTGTGCGGTGAATTGGGGGTGTTGAGTCCAGTTCACTGAGCAAGGAGTAGGTCTTTTCTATTTATTACATATTGGGTGTATGGAAAGGTATCTGAGCGAATTTGAAACCCTTGTTTTATGCATCACCCCACCTCACCTTTCCCCTCAAGCAGCCATAGTGTGTTTTCTAAACGTGTGACTCTGTTCTGTTTTGTAATTCAGTTCAAGTGTAGCGGTTTTTACATTCCCTCTATAAGTGATAGCTTATGATAAGTGTCTTTTTCTGTGTGACTTATTTCACTTAGAATCGTCGTACCTAAGTCCACTCATCTTGCTTCTACTAGCCTTATGACATTGATTTCATGTCTGAGTGATATTCCATTGTACATAAGGACCACAACTTCTTTATCCATTTTTCTCTTTCCTGGGATATTTAAGGTGTCATGAAGTGGAGGTTCTTGTCAACAGAGCAGCCCTAAACTTTGGGGTGCCTGTGTTTTGCTGATTTTTAGTTTTCCCAATTTATATGCCCATGAGTGGACGTGCCCTATGCTCACTAAGCTGTGTTTTTTCGATGTTTCAGGACACACCGTACACTGCTTCATAATGGCTGTTGGCAATTTGCATCCCGCCCATCAGCTTAGCAAGGCTGCCATTTCTCCATGGCCTGTCCTGCATTTCTGGTTTTGACACTTTTTGCAGCATGACCCTTTTGACCGATGGGAAGAGAAACTTCTTTGTAGTGCTGATTTGCCTTTCCAGGTTGCTTGTTTGGCCAAAAAGGGCGTATGTGTTTTTTCCTGAATATATTAAGGAAAAAATGCATACGCCCTTTTTGGCCAAGGGCATCATTGTCGACGTTTTGCCGCTTTTCATGTGCTTTAAAGGCGATTCGAATCTACCTCCTGAAACCTGTTTCCTGCAATTCTGCCTTGCTTTCAAATCCTCTTCGTTGCCTTCCCTCAATATATTTGTGGACGAGAGTTATCATTTATAACTCTGCGGGTTTGTGAATTGCAGTGTCCCTGAGCTCCATTTTTCAACTGGCTTTTTTGGGAGCTGGCCGCAAAAGCGCGGGATTGCCTCAGGCCTATTCTGCTTCTGGGCGGCAGGCTGAGCCTGTGGTTAATTCTTCTTCCTGATGGGAAAATAGAGTGACCTGTGCCTGTCCCAACACCTAGATCTAGTCTCTCATTCGTTGCCACTCTTCCCGTTCATCCTCAGGACAAATTGCAACCTGTAGGGAACAGGAGCTTAAAGGTGCTGATTCTCCAAGTAGGGAGATTGCTAGTAAAGTAGCTGGAAAGGCGAACCCGAGCACAAGGAGATGAGAAATGAGGTGCATATTAGAAACCTTTCAAAATCACACGGTGTACCATCTTCTGGGTTTCTCATGCATGTTTTCGATGTAGGAAGATGCCCTTGAACCTGGAGATTTGTGACCCATGGGAAGGGTACCAGGCAGTATTACTTTAAAGGCTCTGCGTTTGCTCACCCAACCTCACCCAACCTCTCTGCCCCAAGAGTGTCCACCCTTATGTCTCATCCAGCTGTGGGTCTAGATATGGTCAATCCAGGTTTCATCACAGCCTCTGAACGAATTTTGTAAGAATTTCTCTCTCTTTCACTGTCTTTGTTTTACGGGTTTTTAAAAGTAATTTATTTTTATAATGGGGTTTAGCTGCTTTTCACGGCTGTGTTTATGCGGCTTTACACCCACTTGACTCACTTCCAGACAGATATCAATACATAGGTTTTAAGATTCTTACTAGTCACATATAATCTTGTGCGGTGAATAGGGGGTGTTGAGTCCAGTTCACTGAGCAAGGAGTAGGTCTTCTCTATTACATATTGGGTGTATGGAACGGTATCTGAGCGAATTTGAAACCCTTGTTTTATGCATCACCCCACCTCACCTTTTCCATTAAGCAGCCATAGTGTGTTTTCTAAACGTGAGACTCTGTTCTGTTTTGTAATTCAGTTCAAGTGTAGCGGTTTTTACATTCCCTCTATAAGTGATAGCTTATGATAAGTGTCTTTTTCTGTGTGACTTATTTCACTTAGAATCGCCGTACCTAAGTCCACTCATCTTGCTTCTACTAGCCTTATGACATTGATTTCATGTCTGAGTGATATTCCATTGTACATAAGGACCACAACTTCTTTATCCATTTTTCTCTTTCCTGGGATATTTAAGGTGTCATGAAGTGGAGGTTCTTGTCAACAGAGCAGCCCTAAACTTTGGGGTGCCTGTGTCTTGCTGATTTTTAGTTTTCCCAATTTATACGCCCATGAGTGGACATGCCCTATGCTCCCTAAGCTGTGTTTTTTCGATGTTTCAGGCCACACCGTACACTTCTCCAGAGTGGCTGTTGGGAATTTACATCCCGCCCATCAGAGTAGCAAGGCTGCCATTTCTCCATGGCCTGTCCTGCATTTCTGGTGTTGACACTTTTTGCAGCATGACCCTTTTGACAGATGGGAAGCGAGACTTCTTTGTAGCGCTGATTTGCCTTTCCAGGTTGCTTGGTTGGCCAAAAAGGGCGTATGCGTTTTTTCCTGAATATATTCAGGAAAAACCGCATACGCCCTTTTTGGCCAAGGGCATCATTGTCGACGTTTTGCCGCTTTTCATGTGCTTTAAGGCGATTCGAATCTACCTCCTGAAACCTGCTTCCTGCAATTCTGCCTTGCTTTCAAATCCTCTTCGTTGCCTTCCCTCAACATATCTGTGGATGAGAGTTATCATTTATAACTCTGCGGGTTTGTGAATTGCAGTGTCCCTGAGCTCCATTTTTCAACTCGCTTTTTTGGGAGCTGGCCGCAAAAGCGCGTTATTGCCTCAGGCCCTATTCTGCTTCTGGGCGGCAGGCTGAGCCTGTGGTTAATTCTTCTTCCTGATGGGAAAATAGAGTGACCTGTGCCTGTCCCAACACCTAGATCTAGTCTCTCATTGGTTGCCCCTATTCCCGTTCATCCTGAGGACAAATTGAAACCTGTAGAGAACAGGAGCTTAAAGGTGCTGATTCTCCAAGTAGGGAGATTGCTAGTAAAGTAGCTGGAATGGCGAACCCGAGCACAAGGAGATGAGAAATGAGGTGCATATTAGAAACCTTTCAAAATCACACGGTGTACCATCTTCTGGGTTTCTCATGCATGTTTTCGATGAAGGAAGATGCCCTTGAACCTGGAGATTTGGGACCCATGGGATGGGTACCAGGCAGTATTCCTTTAAAGGGTCTGCGTTTGCTCACCCAACCTCACCCAACCTCTCAGCCCCAAGAGTGTCCACCCTTATGTCTCATCCAGCTGTGGGTCTAGATATGGTCAATCCAGGTTGCATCACAGCCTCGGAACGAATTTTGTAAGAATTTCTCTCTCTTTCACTGTCTTTGTTTTACGGGTTTTTAAAAGTAATTTATTTTTATAATGGGGTTTAGCTGCTTTTCACGGCTGTGTTTATGCGGCTTTACACCCACTTGACTCACTTCCAGACAGATATCAATACATAGGTTTTAAGATTCTTACTAGTCACATATATTCTTCTGCGGTGAATAGGGGGTGTTGAGTCCAGTTCACTGAGCAAGGAGTAGATCTTGTCTATTACATATTGGGTGTATGGAACGGTATCTGAGCGAATTTGAAACCCTTGTTTTATGCATCACCCCACCTCACCTTTCCCGTTAAGCAGCCATAGTGTGTTTTCTAAACGTGTGACTCTGTTCTGTTCTGTAATTCATTTCAAGTGTAGCGGTTTTTACATTCCCTCTATAAGTGATAGCTTATGATAAGTGTCTTTTTCTGTGTGACTTATTTCACTTAGAATCGTCGTACCTAAGTCCACTCATCTTGCTTCTACTAGCCTTATGACATTGATTTCATGTCTGAGTGATATTCCATTGTACATAAGGACCACAACTTCTTTATCCATTTTTCTCTTTCCTGGGATATTTAAGGTGTCATGAAGTGGAGGTTCTTGTCAACAGAGCAGCCCTAAACTTTGGGGTGCCTGTGTCTTGCTGATTTTTAGTTTTCCCAATTTATACGCCCATGAGTGGACGTGCCCTATGCTCCCTAAGCTGTGTTTTTTCGATGTTTCAGGACACACCGTACACTTCTCCAGAGTGGCTGTTGGCAATTTACATCCCGCCCATCAGCGTAGCAAGGCTGCCATTTCTCCATGGCCTGTCCTGCATTTCTGGTTTTGACACTTTTTGCAGCATGACCCTTTTGACAGATGGGAAGCGAGACTTGTTTGTAGCGCTGATTTGCCTTTCCAGGTTGCTTGGTTGGCCAAAAAGGGCGTATGCGTTTTTTCCTGAATATATTCAGGAAAAAACGCATACGCCCTTTTTGGCCAAGGGCATCATTGTCGACGTTTTGCCGCTTTTCATGTGCTTTAAGGCGATTCGAATCTACCTCCTGAAACCTGCTTCCTGCAATTCTGCCTTGCTTTCAAATCCTCTTCGTTGCCTTCCCTCAACATATCTGTGGATGAGAGTTATCATTTATAACTCTGCGGGTTTGTGAATTGCAGTGTCCCTGAGCTCCATTTTTCAACTCGCTTTTTTGGGAGCTGGCCGCAAAAGCGCGTTATTGCCTCAGGCCCTATTCTGCTTCTGGGCGGCAGGCTGAGCCTGTGGTTAATTCTTCTTCCTGATGGGAAAATAGAGTGACCTGTGCCTGTCCCAACACCTAGATCTAGTCTCTCATTGGTTACCCCTATTCCCGTTCATCCTGAGGACAAATTGAAACCTGTAGGGAACAGGAGCTTAAAGGTGCTGATTCTCCAAGTAGGGAGATTGCTAGTAAAGTAGCTGGAATGGCGAACCCGAGCACAAGGAGATGAGAAATGAGGTGCATATTAGAAACCTTTCAAAATCACACGGTGTAACATCTTCTCGGTTTCTCATGCATGTTTTCGATGAAGGAAGATGCCCTTGAACCTGGAGATTTGGGACCCATGGGCTGGGTACCAGGCAGTATTCCTTTAAAGTGTCTGCGTTTGCTCACCCAACCTCACCCAACCTCTCAGCCCCAAGAGTGTCCACCCTTATGTCTCATCCAGCTGTGGGTCTAGATATGGTCAATCCAGGTTGCATCACAGCCTCTGAACGAATTTTGTAAGAATTTCTCTCTCTTTCACTGTCTTTGTTTTACGGGTTTTTAAAAGTAATTTATTTTTATAATGGGGTTTAGCTGCTTTTCACGGCTGTGTTTATGCGGCTTTACACCCACTTGACTCACTTCCAGACAGATATCAATACATAGGTTTTAAGATTCTTACTAGTCACATATATTCTTCTGCGGTGAATAGGGGGTGTTGAGTCCAGTTCACTGAGCAAGGAGTAGGTCTTGTCTATTACATATTGGGTGTATGGAACGGTATCTGAGCGAATTTGAAACCCATGTTTTATGCATCACCCCACCTCACCTTTCCCGTTAAGCAGCCATAGTGTGTTTTCTAAACGTGTGACTCTGTTCTGTTATGTAATTCATTTCAAGTGTAGCGGTTTTTACATTCCCTCTATAAGTGATAGCTTATGATAAGTGTCTTTTTCTGTGTGACTTTTTTCACTTAGAATCGTCGTACCTAAGTCCACTCATCTTGCTTCTACTAGCCTTATGACATTGATTTCATGTCTGAGTGATATTCCATTGTACATAAGGACCACAACTTCTTTATCCATTTTTCTCTTTCCTGGGATATTTAAGGTGTCATGAAGTGGAGGTTCTTGTCAACAGAGCAGCCCTAAACTTTGGGGTGCCTGTGTCTTGCTGATTTTTAGTTTTCCCAATTTATACGCCCATGAGTGGACGTGCCCTATGCTCCCTAAGCTGTGTTTTTTCGATGTTTCAGGAAACACCGTACACTTCTTCAGAGTGGCTGTTGGCAATTTACATCCCGCCCATCAGCGTAGCAAGGCTGCCATTTCTCCATGGCCTGTCCTGCATTTCTGGTTTTGACACTTTTTGCAGCATGACCCTTTTGACAGATGGGAAGCGAGACTTCTTTGTAGCGCTGATTTGCCTTTCCAGGTTGCTTGGTTGGGCAAAAAGGGCGTATGCGTTTTTTCCTGAATATATTCAGGAAAAAACGCATAGGACCTTTTTGGCCAAGGGCCTCATTGTCGACGTTTTGCCACTTTTCATGTGCTTTAAAGGCGATTCGAATCTACCTCCTGAAACCTGTTTCCTGCAATTCTGCCTTGCTTTCAAATCCTCTTCGTTGCCTTCCCTCAATATATTTCTGGACTGGAATAATCATTTATAACTCAGCAGGTTTGTGAATGGCAGTGCCCCTGAGCTCCATTTTTCAACTGTCTTTTTTGGGAGCTGGCCGCAAAAGCACGGGATTGCCTCACGCCCTATTCTGGTTCCCGGCGGCAGGCTGAGCCTGTGGTTAATTCTTCTTCCTGATGGGAAAATAGAGTGACCTGTGCCTGTCCCAACACCTAGATCTAGTCTCTCATTGGTTGCCCCTTTCCCGTTCATCCTCAGGACAAATTGCAACCTGTAGGGAACAGGAGCTTAAAGGTTCTGATTCTCCAAGTAGGGAGATTGCTAGTAAAGTAGGTGGAAAGGCGAACCCGAGCACAAGGAGATGAGAAATGAGCTGCATATTAGAAACCTTTCAAAATCACATGGTGTACCATCTTCTGGGTTTCTCATGCATGTTTTCGATGTAGGAAGATGCCCTTGAACCTGGAGATTTGGGACCCATGGGATGGGTACCACGCAGTATTACTTTAAAGGGTCTGTGTTTGCTCACCCAACCTCACCCAACCTCTCAGCCCCAAGAGTGTCCACCCTTATGTCTCATCCAGCTGTGGGTCTAGATATGGTCAATCCAGGTTGCATCACAGCCTCTGAACGAATTTTGTAAGAACTTCTCTCTCTTTCACTGTCTTTGTTTTACGGGTTTTTAAAAGTAATTTATTTTTATAATGGGGTTTAGCTGCTTTTCACGGCTGTGTTTATGCGGCTTTACACCCACTTGACTCACTTCCAGACAGATATCAATACATAGGTTTTAAGATTCTTACTAGTCACATATATTCTTGTGCGGTGAATTGGGGGTGTTGAGTCCAGTTCACTGAGCAAGGAGTAGGTCTTTTCTATTTATTACATATTGGGTGTATGGAAAGGTATCTGAGCGAATTTGAAACCCTTGTTTTATGCATCACCCCACCTCACCTTTCCCCTCAAGCAGCCATAGTGTGTTTTCTAAACGTGTGACTCTGTTCTGTTTTGTAATTCAGTTCAAGTGTAGCGGTTTTTACATTCCCTCTATAAGTGATAGCTTATGATAAGTGTCTTTTTCTGTGTGACTTATTTCACTTAGAATCGTCGTACCTAAGTCCACTCATCTTGCTTCTACTAGCCTTATGACATTGATTTCATGTCTGAGTGATATTCCATTGTACATAAGGACCACAACTTCTTTATCCATTTTTCTCTTTCCTGGGATATTTAAGGTGTCATGAAGTGGAGGTTCTTGTCAACAGAGCAGCCCTAAACTTTGGGGTGCCTGTGTTTTGCTGATTTTTAGTTTTCCCAATTTATATGCCCATGAGTGGACGTGCCCTATGCTCACTAAGCTGTGTTTTTTCGATGTTTCAGGACACACCGTACACTTCTTCATAATGGCTGTTGGCAATTTGCATCCCGCCCATCAGCTTAGCAAGGCTGCCATTTCTCCATGGCCTGTCCTGCATTTCTGGTTTTGACACTTTTTGCAGCATGACCCTTTTGACCGATGGGAAGAGAAACTTCTTTGTAGTGCTGATTTGCCTTTCCAGGTTGCTTGTTTGGCCAAAAAGGGCGTATGTGTTTTTTCCTGAATATATTAAGGAAAAAATGCATACGCCCTTTTTGGCCAAGGGCATCATTGTCGACGTTTTGCCGCTTTTCATGTGCTTTAAAGGCGATTCGAATCTACCTCCTGAAACCTGTTTCCTGCAATTCTGCCTTGCTTTCAAATCCTCTTCGTTGCCTTCCCTCAATATATTTGTGGACGAGAGTTATCATTTATAACTCTGCGGGTTTGTGAATTGCAGTGTCCCTGAGCTCCATTTTTCAACTGGCTTTTTTGGGAGCTGGCCGCAAAAGCGCGGGATTGCCTCAGGCCTATTCTGCTTCTGGGCGGCAGGCTGAGCCTGTGGTTAATTCTTCTTCCTGATGGGAAAATAGAGTGACCTGTGCCTGTCCCAACACTTAGATCTAGTCTCTCATTCGTTGCCACTCTTCCCGTTCATCCTCAGGACAAATTGCAACCTGTAGGGAACAGGAGCTTAAAGGTGCTGATTCTCCAAGTAGGGAGATTGCTAGTAAAGTAGCTGGAAAGGCGAACCCGAGCACAAGGAGATGAGAAATGAGGTGCATATTAGAAACCTTTCAAAATCACACGGTGTACCATCTTCTGGGTTTCTCATGCATGTTTTCGATGTAGGAAGATGCCCTTGAACCTGGAGATTTGTGACCCATGGGAAGGGTACCAGGCAGTATTACTTTAAAGGCTCTGCGTTTGCTCACCCAACCTCACCCAACCTCTCTGCCCCAAGAGTGTCCACCCTTATGTCTCATCCAGCTGTGGGTCTAGATATGGTCAATCCAGGTTTCATCACAGCCTCTGAACGAATTTTGTAAGAATTTCTCTCTCTTTCACTGTCTTTGTTTTACGGGTTTTTAAAAGTAATTTATTTTTATAATGGGGTTTAGCTGCTTTTCACGGCTGTGTTTATGCGGCTTTACACCCACTTGACTCACTTCCAGACAGATATCAATACATAGGTTTTAAGATTCTTACTAGTCACATATAATCTTGTGCGGTGAATAGGGGGTGTTGAGTCCAGTTCACTGAGCAAGGAGTAGGTCTTCTCTATTACATATTGGGTGTATGGAACGGTATCTGAGCGATTTTGAAACCCTTGATTTATGCATCACCCCACCTCACCTTTCCCGTTAAGCAGCCATAGTGTGTTTTCTAAACGTGTGACTCTGTTCTGTTTTGTAATTCAGTTCAAGTGTAGCGGTTTTTCCATTCCCTCTAGAAGTGATAGCTTATGATAAGTGTCTTTTTCTGTGTGACTTTTTTCACTTAGAATCGTCGTACCTAAGTCCACTCATCTTGCTTCTACTAGCCTTATGACATTGATTTCATGTCTGAGTGATATTCCATTGTACATAAGGACCACAACTTCTTTATCCATTTTTCTCTTTCCTGGGATATTTAAGGTGTCATGAAGTGGAGGTTCTTGTCAACAGAGCAGCCCTAAACTTTGGGGTGCCTGTGTCTTGCTGATTTTTAGTTTTCCCAATTTATACGCCCATGAGTGGACGTGCCCTATGCTCCCTAATCTGTGTTTTTTCGATGTTTCAGGACACACCGTACACTTCTTCAGAGTGGCTGTTGGCAATTTACATCCCGCCCATCAGCGTAACAAGGCTGCCATTTCTCCATGGCCTGTCCTGCATTTCTGGTTTTGACACTTTTTGCAGCATGACCCTTTTGACAGATGGGAAGCGAGACTTCTTTGTAGCGCTGATTTGCCTTTCCAGATTGCTTGGTTGGCCAAAAATGGCGTATGCGTTTTTTCCTGAATATATTCAGGAAAAAACGCATACGCCCTTTTTGGCCAAGGGCATCATTGTCGATGTTTTGCCACTTTTCATGTGCTTTAAAGGCGATTCGAATCTACCTCCTGAAATCTGTTTCCTGCAATTTTGCCTTGCTTTCAAATCCTCTTCGTTGCCTTCCCTCAATATATCTGTGGATGAGAGTTATCATTTATAACTCTGCGGGTTTCTGAATTGCAGTGTCCCTGAGCTCCATTTTTCAACTGGCTTTTTTGGGAGCTGGCCGCAAATGCGCGGGATTGCCTCAGGCCCTATTATGCTTCTGTGCGGCAGGCTGAGCCTGTGGTTAATTCTTCTTCCTGATGGGAAAATAGAGTGACCTGTGCCTGTCCCAACACCTAGATCTAGTCTCTCATTCGTTGCCACTCTTCCCGTTCATCCTCAGGACAAATTGCAACCTGTAGGGAACAGGAGCTTAAAGGTGCTGATTCTCCAAGTAGGGAGATTGCTATTAAAGAAGCTGGAATGGCGAACCCGAGCACAAGGAGATGAGAAATGAGGTGCATATTAGAAACCTTTCAAAATCACACGGTGTACCATCTTCTGGGTTTCTCATGCATGTTTTCGATGTAGGAAGATGCCCTTGAACCTGGAGATTTGGGACCCATGGGATGGGTACCAGGCAGTATTCCTTTAAAGGGTCTGCGTTTGCTCACCCAACCTCACCCAACCTCTCAGCCCCAAGAGTGTCCACCCTTATGTCTCATCCAGCTGTGGGTCTAGATATGGTCAATCCAGGTTGCATCACAGCCTCTGAAGGAATTTTGTAAGAATTTCACTCTCTTTCACTGTCTTTGTTTTACGGGTTTTTAAAAGTAATTTATTTTTATAATGGGGTTTAGCTGCTTTTCACGGCTGTGTTTATGCGGCTTTACACCCACTTGACTCGCTTCCAGACAGATATCAATACATAGGTTTTAAGATTCTTACTAGTCACATATATTCTTGTGCGGTGAATAGGGGGTGTTGAGTCCAGTTCACTGAGCACGGAGTAGGTCTTGTCTATTACATATTGGGTGTATGGAACGGTATCTGAGCGAATTTGAAACCCTTGTTTTATGCATCACCCCACCTCACCTTTCCCGTTAAGCAGCCATAGTGTGTTTTCTAAACGTGTGACTCTGTTCTGTCTTGTAATTCAGTTCAAGTGTAGCGGTTTTTACATTCCCTCTATAAGTGATAGCTTATGATAAGTGTCTTTTTCTGGGTGACTCTTTTCACTTAGAATCGTCGTACCTAGGTCCACTCATCTTGCTTCTACTAGCCTTATGACATTGATTTCATGTCTGAGTGATATTCCATTGTACATAAGGACGACAACTTCTTTATCCATTTTTCTCTTTCCTGGGATATTTAAGGTGTCATGAAGTAGAGGTTCTTGTCAACAGAGCAGCCCTAAACTTTGGGGTGCCTGTGTCTTGCTGATTTTTAGTTTTCCCAATTTATACGTCCATGAGTGGACGTGCCCTATGCTCCCTAAGCTGTGTTTTTTCGATGTTTCAGGACACACCGTACACTTCTCCAGAGTGGCTGTTGGCAATTTACATCCCGCCCATCAGCGTAGCAAGGCTGCCATTTCTCCATGGCCTGTCCTGCATTTCTGGTTTTGACACTTTTGCAGCATGACCCTTTTGAACGATGGGAAGCCAGACTGCTTTGTAGCGCTTATTTGCCTTTCCAGGTTGCTTGGTTGGCCAAAAAGGGCGTATACGTTTTTTCCTGAATATATTCAGGAAAAAACGCATACGCCCTTTTTGGCCAAGGGCATCATTGTCAACGTTTTGCCGCTTTTCATGTGCTTTAAGGCGATTCGAATCTACCTCCTGAAACCTGTTTCCTGCAATTCTGCCTTGCTTTCAAATCCTCTTCGTTGCCTTCCCTCAATATATTTGTGGACTGGAATAATCATTTATAACTCAGCAGGTTTGTGAATGGCAGTGCCCCTGAGCTCCATTTTTCAACTGTCTTTTTTGGGAGCTGGCCGCAAAAGCACGGGATTGCCTCAGGCCCTATTCTGGTTCCCTGGGGCAGGCTGAGCCTGTGGTTAATTCTTCTTCCTGATGGGAAAATAGAGTGACCTGTGCCTGTCCCAACACCTAGATCTAGTCTCTCATTGGTTGCCCCTCTTCCCGTTCATCCTCAGGACAAATTGCAACCTGTAGGGAACAGGAGCTTAAAGGTGCTGATTCTCCAAGTAGGGAGATTGCTAGTAAAGTAGCTGGAAAGGCGAATCCGAGCATAAGGAGATGAGAAATGAGGTGCATATTAGAAACCTTTCAAAATCACATGGTGTACCATCTTCTGGGTTTCTCATGCATGTTTTCGATGTAGGAAGATGCCCTTGAACCTGGAGATTTGGGACCCATGGGATGGGTACCACGCAGTATTCCTTTAAAGGGTCTGCGTTTGCTCACCCAACCTCACCCAACCTCTCAGCCCCAAGAGTGTCCACCCTTATGTCTCATCCAGCTGTGGGTCTAGATATGGTCAATCCAGGTTGCATCACAGCCTCTGAACGAATTTTGTAAGAATTTCTCTCTCTTTCACTGTCTTTGTTTTACGGGTTTTTAAAAGTAATTTATTTTTATAATGGGGTTTAGCTGCTTTTCACGGCTGTGTTTATGCGGCTTTACACCCACTTCACTCGCTTTCAGACAGATATCAATACATAGGTTTTAAGATTCTTACTAGTCACATATATTCTTGTGCGGTGAATAGGGGGTGTTGAGTCCAGTTCAATGAGCAAGGAGTAGGTCTTGTCTATTTATTACATATTGGGTGTATGGAACGGTATCTGAGCGAATTTGAAACCCTTGTTATATGCATCACCCCACCTCACCTTTCCCCTTAAGCAGCCATAGTGTGTTTTCTAAACGTGTGACTCTGTTCTGTTTTGTAATTCAGTTCAAGTGTAGCGGATTTACATTCCCTCTATAAGTGATAGCTTATGATAAGTGTCTTTATCTGTGTGACTTATTTCACGTAGAATTGTCGTACCTAAGTCCAATCATCTTGCTTCTACTAGCCTTATGACATTGATTTCATGTCTGAGTGATATTCCATTGTACATAAGGACCACAACTTCTTTATCCATTTTTCTCTTTCCTGGGATATTTAAGGTGTCATGAAGTGGAGGTTCTTGTCAACAGAGCAGCCCTAAACTTTGGGGTGCCTGTGTCTTGCTGATTTTTAGTTTTCCCAATTTATACGCCCATGAGTGGACGTGCCCTATGCTCCCAAAGCTGTGTGTTTTAGATGTTTCAGGACACACCGTACACTTCTCCAGAGTGGCTGTTGGCAATTTACATCCCGCCCATCAGCGTAGCAAGGATGCCATTTCTCCATGGCCTGTCCTGCATTTCTGGTTTTGACACTTTTTGCAGCATGGCCCTTTTGACCGATGGGAAGCGAGACTTCTTTGTAGCACTGATTTGCCTTTCCAGATTGCTTGGTTGGCCAAAAAGTGTGTATGCGTTTTTTCCTGAATATATTCAGGAAAAAACGCATACGCCCTTTTTGGCCAAGGGCATCATTGTCGACGTTTTGCCGCTTTTCATGTGCTTTAAAGGCGATTCGAATCTACCTCCTGAAACCTGTTTCCTGCAATTCTGCCTTGCTTTCAAATCCTCTTCGTTGCATTCCCTCAATATATTTGTGGACTGGAGTAATCATTTATACCTCAGCAGGTTTGTGAATGGCAGTGCCCCTGAGCTCCATTTTTCAACTGTCTTTTTTGGGAGCTGGCCGCAAAAGCACGGGATTGCCTCAGGCCCTATTCTGGTTCCCGGCGGCAGGCTGAGCCTGTGGTTAATTCTTCTTCCTAATGGGAAAATAGAGTGACCTGTGCCTGTCCCAACACCTAGATCTAGTCTCTCATTGGTTGCCCCTCTTCCCTTTCATCCTCAGGACAAATTGCAACCTGTACGGAACAGGAAGTTAAAGGTGCTGATTCTCTAAGTAGGGAGATTGTTAGTAAAGTAGCTGGAATGGCGAACCCGAACACAAGGACATGAGAAATGAGGTGCGTTTTAGAAACCTTTCAAAATCACACGGTGTACCATCGTCTGGGTTTCTCATGCATGTTTTCGATGTAGGAAGATGCCCTTGAACCTGGAGATTTGGGACCCATGGGATGGGTACCAGGCAGTATTAATTTAAAAGGTCTGCGTTTGCTCACCCAACCTCACCAAACCTCTCAGCCCCAAGAGTGTCCACCCTTATGTCTCATCCAGCTGTGGGTCTAGATATGGTCAATCCAGGTTGCATCACAGCCTCTGAACGAATTTTGTAAGAATTTCTCTCTCTTTCACTGTCTTTCTTTTACGGGTTTTTAAAAGTAATTTATTTTTATAATGGGGTCTAGCTGCTTTTCACGGCTGTGTTTATGTGGCTTTACACCCAGTTGACTCACTTCCAGACAGATATCAATATATATGTTTTAAGATTCTTACTAGTCACATATATTCTTGTGCGGTGAATAGGGGGTGTTGAGTCCAGTTCACTGAGCAAGGAGTAGGTCTTGTCTATTACATATTGGGTGTATGGAACGGTATCTGAGCGAATTTGAAACCCTTGTTTTATGCATCACCCCACCTCACCTTTCCCGTTAAGCAGCCATAATGTGTTTTCTAAACGTGTGACTCTGTTCTGTTTTGTAATTCAGTTCAAGTTTAGCGGTTTTTACATTCCCTCTATAAGTGATAGCTTATGATAAGTGTCTTTTTCTGTGTGACTTATTTCACTTAGAATCGTCAAACCTAAGTCCACTCATCTTGCTTCTACTAGCCTTATGACATTGATTTCATGTCTGAGTGATATTCCATTGTACATAAGGACCACAACTTCTTTATCCATTTTTCTCTTTCCTGGGATATTTAAGGTGTCATGAAGTGGAGGTTCTTGTCAACAGAGCAGCCCTAAACTTTGGGGTGCTTGTGTCTTGCTGATTTTTAGTTTTCCCAATTTATACGCCCATGAGTGGACGTGCCCTATGCTCCCTAAGCTGTGTTTTTTCGATGTTTCAGGACACACCGTACACTTCTCCAGAGTGGCTGTTGGCAATTTACATCCCGCCCATCAGCGTAGCAAGGCTGCCATTTCTCCATGGCCTGTCCTGCATTTCTGGTTTTGACACTTTTGCAGCATGACCCTTTTGAACGATGGGAAGCCAGACTGCTTTGTAGCGCTTATTTGCCTTTCCAGGTTGCTTGGTTGGCCAAAAAGGGCGTATGCGTTTTTTTCCTGAATATATTCAGGAAAAAACGCATACGCCCTTTTTGACCAAGGGCATCATTGTCGACGTTTTGCCGCTTTTCATGTGCTTTAAGGCGATTCGAATCTTCCTCCTGAAACCTGTTTCCTGCAATTCTGCCTTGCTTTCAAATCCTCTTCGTTGCCTTCCCTCAATATATCAGTGGATGAGAGTTATCATTTATAACTCTGCGGGTTTGTGAATTGCAGTGTCCCTGAGCTCCATTTTTCAACTGGCTTTTTTGGGAGCTGGCTGCAAAAGCGCGGGATTGCCTCAGGCCCTATTATGCTTCTGGGTGGCAGGCTGAGCCTGTGGGTAATTCTTCTTCCTAATGGGAAAATAGAGTGACCTGTGCCTGTCCCAACACCTAGATCTAGTCTCTCATTGGTTGCCCCTCTTCCCGTTCATCCTCAGGACAAATTGCAACCTGTAGGGAACAGGAGCTTAAAGGTGCTGATTCTCCAAGTAGGGAGATTGCTAGTAAAGTAGCTGGAAAGGCGAACCCGAGCACAGGGAGATGAGAAATGAGGTGCATATTAGAAACCATTCAAAATCACACGGTGTACCATCTTCTGGGTTTCTCATGCATGTTTTCGATGTAGGAAAATGCCCTTGAACCTGGAGATTTGGGACCCATGGGATGGGTACCAGGCAGTATTCCTTTAAAGGGTCTGCGTTTGCTCACCCAACCTCACCCAACCTCTCAGCCCCAAGAGTGTCCACCCTTATGTCTCATCCAGCTGTGGGTCTAGATATGGTCAATCCAGGTTGCATCACAGCCTCTGAACGAATTTTGTAAGAACTTCTCTCTCTTTCACTGTCTTTGTTTTACGGGTTTTTAAAAGTAATTTATTTTTATAATGGGGTTTAGCTGCTTTTCACGGCTGTGTTTATGCGGCTTTACACCCACTTGACTCACTTCCAGACAGATATCAATACATAGGTTTTAAGATTCTTACTAGTCACATATATTCTTCTGCGGTGAATAGGGGGTGTTGAGTCCAGTTCACTAAGCAAGGAGTAGGTCTTGTCTATTACATATTGGGTGTATGGAACGGTATCTGAGCGAATTTGAAACCCTTGTTTTATGCATCACCCCACCTCACCTTTCCCGTTAAGCAGCCATAGTGTGTTTTCTAAACGTGTGACTCTGTTCTGTTCTGTAATTCAGTTCAAGTGTAGCGGTTTTTACATTCCCTCTATAAGTGATAGCTTATGATAAGTGTCTTTTTCTGTGTGACTTTTTTCACTTAGAATCGTCGTACCTAAGTCCACTCATCTTGCTTCTACTAGCCTTATGACATTGATTTCATGTCTGAGTGATATTCCATTGTACATAAGGACCACAACTTCTTTATCCATTTTTCTCTTTCCTGGGATATTTAAGGTGTCATGAAGTGGAGGTTCTTGTCAACAGAGCAGCCCTAAACTTTGGGGTGCCTGTGTCTTGCTGATTTTTAGTTTTCCCAATTTATACGCCCATGAGTGGACGTGCCCTATGCTCCCTAAGCTGTGTTTTTTCGATGTTTCAGGAAACACCGTACACTTCTTCAGAGTGGCTGTTGGCAATTTACATCCCGCCCATCAGCGTAGCAAGGCTGCCATTTCTCCATGGCCTGTCCTGCATTTCTGGTTTTGACACTTTTTGCAGCATGACCCTTTTGACAGATGGGAAGCGAGACTTCTTTGTAGCGCTGATTTGCCTTTCCAGGTTGCTTGGTTGGGCAAAAAGGGCGTATGTGTTTTTTCCTGAATATATTAAGGAAAAAATGCATACGCCCTTTTTGGCCAAGGGCATCATTGTCGACGTTTTGCCGCTTTTCATGTGCTTTAAAGGCGATTCGAATCTACCTCCTGAAACCTGTTTCCTGCAATTCTGCCTTGCTTTCAAATCCTCTTCGTTGCCTTCCCTCAATATATTTGTGGACGAGAGTTATCATTTATAACTCTGCGGGTTTGTGAATTGCAGTGTCCCTGAGCTCCATTTTTCAACTGGCTTTTTTGGGAGCTGGCCGCAAAAGCGCGGGATTGCCTCAGGCCTATTCTGCTTCTGGGCGGCAGGCTGAGCCTGTGGTTAATTCTTCTTCCTGATGGGAAAATAGAGTGACCTGTGCCTGTCCCAACACCTAGATCTAGTCTCTCATTCGTTGCCACTCTTCCCGTTCATCCTCAGGACAAATTGCAACCTGTAGGGAACAGGAGCTTAAAGGTGCTGATTCTCCAAGTAGGGAGATTGCTAGTAAAGTAGCTGGAAAGGCGAACCCGAGCACAAGGAGATGAGAAATGAGGTGCATATTAGAAACCTTTCAAAATCACACGGTGTACCATCTTCTGGGTTTCTCATGCATGTTTTCGATGTAGGAAGATGCCCTTGAACCTGGAGATTTGTGACCCATGGGAAGGGTACCAGGCAGTATTACTTTAAAGGCTCTGCGTTTGCTCACCCAACCTCACCCAACCTCTCTGCCCCAAGAGTGTCCACCCTTATGTCTCATCCAGCTGTGGTTCTAGATATGGTCAATCCAGGTTTCATCACAGCCTCTGAACGAATTTTGTAAGAATTTCTCTCTCTTTCACTGTCTTTGTTTTACGGGTTTTTAAAAGTAATTTATTTTTATAATGGGGTTTAGCTGCTTTTCACGGCTGTGTTTATGCGGCTTTACACCCACTTGACTCACTTCCAGACAGATATCAATACATAGGTTTTAAGATTCTTACTAGTCACATATAATCTTGTGCGGTGAATAGGGGGTGTTGAGTCCAGTTCACTGAGCAAGGAGTAGGTCTTCTCTATTACATATTGGGTGTATGGAACGGTATCTGAGCGAATTTGAAACCCTTGATTTATGCATCACCCCACCTCACCTTTCCCGTTAAGCAGCCATAGTGTGTTTTCTAAACGTGTGACTCTGTTCTGTTTTGTAATTCAGTTCAAGTGTAGCGGTTTTTCCATTCCCTCTAGAAGTGATAGCTTATGATAAGTGTCTTTTTCTGTGTGACTTTTTTCACTTAGAATCGTCGTACCTAAGTCCACTCATCTTGCTTCTACTAGCCTTATGACATTGATTTCATGTCTGAGTGATATTCCATTGTACATAAGGACCACAACTTCTTTATCCATTTTTCTCTTTCCTGGGATATTTAAGGTGTCATGAAGTGGAGGTTCTTGTCAACAGAGCAGCCCTAAACTTTGGGGTGCCTGTGTCTTGCTGATTTTTAGTTTTCCCAATTTATACGCCCATGAGTGGACGTGCCCTATGCTCCCTAATCTGTGTTTTTTCGATGTTTCAGGACACACCGTACACTTCTTCAGAGTGGCTGTTGGCAATTTACATCCCGCCCATCAGCGTAACAAGGCTGCCATTTCTCCATGGCCTGTCCTGCATTTCTGGTTTTGACACTTTTTGCAGCATGACCCTTTTGACAGATGGGAAGCGAGACTTCTTTGTAGCGCTGATTTGCCTTTCCAGATTGCTTGGTTGGCCAAAAATGGCGTATGCGTTTTTTCCTGAATATATTCAGGAAAAAACGCATACGCCCTTTTTGGCCAAGGGCATCATTGTCGATGTTTTGCCACTTTTCATGTGCTTTAAAGGCGATTCGAATCTACCTCCTGAAATCTGTTTCCTGCAATTTTGCCTTGCTTTCAAATCCTCTTCGTTGCCTTCCCTCAATATATCTGTGGATGAGAGTTATCATTTATAACTCTGCGGGTTTCTGAATTGCAGTGTCCCTGAGCTCCATTTTTCAACTGGCTTTTTTGGGAGCTGGCCGCAAATGCGCGGGATTGCCTCAGGCCCTATTATGCTTCTGGGCGGCAGGCTGAGCCTGTGGTTAATTCTTCTTCCTGATGGGAAAATAGAGTGACCTGTGCCTGTCCCAACACCTAGATCTAGTCTCTCATTCGTTGCCACTCTTCCCGTTCATCCTCAGGACAAATTGCAACCTGTAGGGAACAGGAGCTTAAAGGTGCTGATTCTCCAAGTAGGGAGATTGCTATTAAAGAAGCTGGAATGGCGAACCCGAGCACAAGGAGATGAGAAATGAGGTGCATATTAGAAACCTTTCAAAATCACACGGTGTACCATCTTCTGGGTTTCTCATGCATGTTTTCGATGTAGGAAGATGCCCTTGAACCTGGAGATTTGGGACCCATGGGATGGGTACCAGGCAGTATTCCTTTAAAGGGTCTGCGTTTGCTCACCCAACCTCACCCAACCTCTCAGCCCCAAGAGTGTCCACCCTTATGTCTCATCCAGCTGTGGGTCTAGATATGGTCAATCCAGGTTGCATCACAGCCTCTGAAGGAATTTTGTAAGAATTTCACTCTCTTTCACTGTCTTTGTTTTACGGGTTTTTAAAAGTAATTTATTTTTATAATGGGGTTTAGCTGCTTTTCACGGCTGTGTTTATGCGGCTTTACACCCACTTGACTCGCTTCCAGACAGATATCAATACATAGGTTTTAAGATTCTTACTAGTCACATATATTCTTGTGCGGTGAATAGGGGGTGTTGAGTCCAGTTCACTGAGCACGGAGTAGGTCTTGTCTATTACATATTGGGTGTATGGAACGGTATCTGAGCGAATTTGAAACCCTTGTTTTATGCATCACCCCACCTCACCTTTCCCGTTAAGCAGCCATAGTGTGTTTTCTAAACGTGTGACTCTGTTGTGTTTTGTAATTCAGTTCAAGTGTAGCGGTTTTTACATTCCCTCTATAAGTGATAGCTTATGATAAGTGTCTTTTTCTGTGTGACTTATTTCACTTAGAATCGTCGTACCTAAGTCCAATCATCTTGCTTCTACTAGCCTTATGACATTGATTTCATGTCTGAGTGATATTCCATTGTACATAAGGACCACAAATTCTTTATCCATTTTTCTCTTTCCTGGGATATTTAAGGTGTCATGAAGTGGAGGTTCTTGTCAACAGAGCAGCCCTAAACTTTGGGGTGCCTGTGTCTTTCTGATTTTTAGTTTTCCCAATTTATACGCCCATGAGTGGACGTGCCCTATGCTCACTAAGCTGTGTTTTTTCGATGTTTCAGGACACACCGTACACTTCTTCATAGTGGCTGTTGGCAATTTGCATCCCGCCCATCAGCGTAGCAAGGCTGCCATTTCTCCATGGCCTGTCCTGCATTTCTGGTTTTGACACTTTTTGCAGCATGACCCTTTTGACCGATCGGAAGCGAGACATCTTGGTAGCGCTGATTTGCCTTTCCAGATTGCTTGGTTGGCCAAAAAGGGCGTATGCGTTTTTTCCTGAATATATTCAGGAAAAAACGCATACGCCCTTTTTGGCCAAGGGCATCATTGTCGACGTTTTGCCGCTTTTCATGTGCTTTAAAGGTGATTCGTATCTACCTCCTGAAACCTGTTTCCTCCAATTCTGCCTTGCTTTCAAATCCTCTTCGTTGCCTTCCCTCAATATATCTGTGGATGAGAGTTATCATTTATAACTCTGCGGGTTTGTGAATTGCAGTGTCCCTGAGCTCCATTTTTCAACTCGCTTTTTTGGGAGCTGGCCGCAAAAGCGCGGGATTGCCTCAGCCCCTATTCTGCTTCTGGGCGGCAGGCTGAGCCTGTGGTTAATTCTTCTTCCTGATGGGAAAATAGAGTGACCTGTTCCTGTCCCAACACCTAGATCTAGTCTCTCATTGGTTGCCCCTCTTCCCGTTCATCCTCAGGACAAATTGCAACCTGTAGGGAACAGGAGGTTAAAGGTGCTGATTCTCCAAGTAGGCAGATTGCTAGTAAAGTAGCTGGAATGGCGAACCCGAGCACAAGGAGATGATAAATGGGGTGCGTATTACAAACCTTTCAAAATCACACGGTGTACCATCTTCTGGGTTTCTCATGCATGTTTTCGATGTAGGAAGATGCCCTTGAACCTGGAGATTTGGGACCCATGGGATGGGTACCAGGCAGTATTACTTTAAAGGGTCTGCATTTGCTCACCCAACCTCACCCAAACTTTCAGCCCCAAGAGTGTACACCCTTATGTCTCATCCAGCTGTGGGTCTAGATATGGTCAATCCAGGTTGCATCACAGCCTCTGAACGAATTTTGTAAGAATTTCTCTCTCTTTCACTGTCTTTGTTTTACGGGTTTTTAAAAGTAATTTATTTTTATAATGGGGTTTAGCTGCTTTTCACGGCTGTGTTTATGCGGCTTTACACACACTTGACTCACTTCCAGACAGATATCAATACATAGGTTTTAAGATTCTTACTTGTCACATATATTCTTGTGTGGTGAATAGGGGGTGTTGAGTCCAGTTCACTGAGCAAGGAGTAGGTCTTGTCTATTACATATTGGGTGTATGGAACGGTATCTGAGCGAATTTGAAACCCTTGTTTTATGCATCACCCCACCTCACCTTTCCCGTTAAGCAGCCATAATGTGTTTTCTAAACGTGTGACTCTGTTCTGTCTTGTAATTCAGTTCAAGTGTAGCGGTTTTTACATTCCCTCTATAAGTGATAGCTTATGATAAGTGTCTTTTTCTGGGTGACTCTTTTCACTTAGAATCGTCGTACCTAGGTCCACTCATCTTGCTTCTACTAGCCTTATGACATTGATTTCATGTCTGAGTGATATTCCATTGTACATAAGGACGACAACTTCTTTATCCATTTTTCTCTTTCCTGGGATATTTAAGGTGTCATGAAGTAGAGGTTCTTGTCAACAGAGCAGCCCTAAACTTTGGGGTGCCTGTGTCTTGCTGATTTTTAGTTTTCCCAATTTATACGTCCATGAGTGGACGTGCCCTATGCTCCCTAAGCTGTGTTTTTTCGATGTTTCAGGACACACCGTACACTTCTCCAGAGTGGCTGTTGGCAATTTACATCCCGCCCATCAGCGTAGCAAGGCTGCCATTTCTCCATGGCCTGTCCTGCATTTCTGGTTTTGACACTTTTGCAGCATGACCCTTTTGAACGATGGGAAGCCAGACTGCTTTGTAGCGCTTATTTGCCTTTCCAGGTTGCTTGGTTGGCCAAAAAGGGCGTATACGTTTTTTCCTGAATATATTCAGGAAAAAACGCATACGCCCTTTTTGGCCAAGGGCATCATTGTCGACGTTTTGCCGCTTTTCATGTGCTTTAAGGCGATTCGAATCTACCTCCTGAAACCTGTTTCCTGCAATTCTGCCTTGCTTTCAAATCCTCTTCGTTGCCTTCCCTCAATATATTTGTGGACTGGAATAATCATTTATAACTCAGCAGGTTTGTGAATGGCAGTGCCCCTGAGCTCCATTTTTCAACTGTCTTTTTTGGGAGCTGGCCGCAAAAGCACGGGATTGCCTCAGGCCCTATTCTGGTTCCCGGGGGCAGGCTGAGCCTGTGGTTAATTCTTCTTCCTGATGGGAAAATAGAGTGACCTGTGCCTGTCCCAACACCTAGATCTAGTCTCTCATTGGTTGCCCCTCTTCCCGTTCATCCTCAGGACAAATTGCAACCTGTAGGGAACAGGAGCTTAAAGGTGCTGATTCTCCAAGTAGGGAGATTGCTAGTAAAGTAGCTGGAAAGGCGAATCCGAGCATAAGGAGATGAGAAATGAGGTGCATATTAGAAACCTTTCAAAATCACATGGTGTACCATCTTCTGGGTTTCTCATGCATGTTTTCGATGTAGGAAGATGCCCTTGAACCTGGAGATTTGGGACCCATGGGATGGGTACCAGGCAGTATTCCTTTAAAGGGTCTGCGTTTGCTCACCCAACCTCACCCAACCTCTCAGCCCCAAGAGTGTCCACCCTTATGTCTCATCCAGCTGTGGGTCTAGATATGGTCAATCCAGGTTGCATCACAGCCTCTGAACGAATTTTGTAAGAATTTCTCTCTCTTTCACTGTCTTTGTTTTACGGGTTTTTAAAAGTAATTTATTTTTATAATGGGGTTTAGCTGCTTTTCACGGCTGTGTTTATGCGGCTTTACACCCACTTCACTCGCTTCCAGACAGATATCAATACATAGGTTTTAAGATTCTTACTAGTCACATATATTCTTGTGCGGTGAATAGGGGGTGTTGAGTCCAGTTCACTGAGCAAGGAGTAGGTCTTGTCTATTTATTACATATTGGGTGTATGGAACGGTATCTGAGCGAATTTGAAACCCTTGTTATATGCATCACCCCACCTCACCTTTCCCCTTAAGCAGCCATAGTGTGTTTTCTAAACGTGTGACTCTGTTCTGTTTTGTAATTCAGTTCAAGTGTAGCGGATTTACATTCCCTCTATAAGTGATAGCTTATGATAAGTGTCTTTATCTGTGTGACTTATTTCACTTAGAATCGTCAAACCTAAGTCCACTCATCTTGCTTCTACTAGCCTTATGACATTGATTTCATGTCTGAGTGATATTCCATTGTACATAAGGACCACAACTTCTTTATCCATTTTTCTCTTTCCTGGGATATTTAAGGTGTCATGAAGTGGAGGTTCTTGTCAACAGAGCAGCCCTAAACTTTGGGGTGCCTGTGTCTTGCTGATTTTTAGTTTTCCCAATTTATACGCCCATGAGTGGACGTGCCCTATGCTCCCTAAGCTGTGTTTTTTCGATGTTTCAGGACACACCGTACACTTCTCCAGAGTGGCTGTTGGCAATTTACATCCCGCCCATCAGCGTAGCAAGGCTGCCATTTCTCCATGGCCTGTCCTGCATTTCTGGATTTGACACTTTTGCAGCATGACCCTTTTGAACGATGGGAAACCAGACTGCTTTGTAGCGCTTATTTGCCTTTCCAGGTTGCTTGGTTGGCCAAAAAGGGCGTATACGTTTTTTCCTGAATATATTCAGGAAAAAACGCATACGCCCTTTTTGGCCAAGGGCATCATTGTCGACGTTTTGCCGCTTTTCATGTGCTTTAAGGCGATTCGAATCTACCTCCTGAAACCTTTTTCCTGCAATTCTGCCTTGCTTTCAAATCCTCTTCGTTCCCTTCCCTCAATATATCAGTGGATGAGAGTTATCATTTATAACTCTGCGGGTTTGTGAATTGCAGTGTCCCTGAGCTCCATTTTTCAACTGGCTTTTTTGGGAGCTGGCTGCAAAAGCGCGGGATTGCCTCAGGCCCTATTATGCTTCTGGGTGGCAGGCTGAGCCTGTGGGTAATTCTTCTTCCTAATGGGAAAATAGAGTGACCTGTGCCTGTCCCAACACCTAGATCTAGTCTCTCATTGGTTGCCCCTCTTCCCGTTCATCCTCAGGACAAATTGCAACCTGTAGGGAACAGGAGCTTAAAGGTGCTGATTCTCCAAGTAGGGAGATTGCTAGTAAAGTAGCTGGAAAGGCGAACCCGAGCACAAGGAGATGAGAAATGAGGTGCATATTAGAAACCATTCAAAATCACACGGTGTACCATCTTCTGGGTTTCTCATGCATGTTTTCGATGTAGGAAGATGCCCTTGAACCTGGAGATTTGGGACCCATGGGATGGGTACCAGGCAGTATTCCTTTAAAGGGTCTGCGTTTGCTCACCCAACCTCACCCAACCTCTCAGCCCCAAGAGTGTCCACCCTTATGTCTCATCCAGCTGTGGGTCTAGATATGGTCAATCCAGGTTGCATCACAGCCTCTGAACGAATTTTGTAAGAATTTCTCTCTCTTTCACTGTCTTTGTTTTACGGGTTTTTAAAAGTAATTTATTTTTATAATGGGGTTTAGCTGCTTTTCACGGCTGTGTTTATGCGGCTTTACACCCACTTGACTCACTTCCAGACAGATATCAATACATAGGTTTTAAGATTCTTACTAGTCACATATATTCTTCTGCGGTGAATAGGGGGTGTTGAGTCCAGTTCACTAAGCAAGGAGTAGGTCTTGTCTATTACATATTGGGTGTATGGAACGGTATCTGAGCGAATTTGAAACCCTTGTTTTATGCATCACCCCACCTCACCTTTCCCGTTAAGCAGCCATAGTGTGTTTTCTAAACGTGTGACTCTGTTCTGTTCTGTAATTCAGTTCAAGTGTAGCGGTTTTTACATTCCCTCTATAAGTGATAGCTTATGATAAGTGTCTTTTTCTGTGTGACTTATTTCACTTAGAATCGTCGTACCTAAGTCCAATCATCTTGCTTCTACTAGCCTTATGACATTGATTTCATGTCTGAGTGATATTCCATTGTACATAAGGACCACAACTTCTTTATCCATTTTTCTCTTTCCTGGGATATTTAAGGTGTCATGAAGTGGAGGTTCTTGTCAACAGAGCAGCCCTAAACTTTGGGGTGCCTTTGTCTTGCTGATTTTTAGTTTTCCCAATTTATACGCCCATGAGTGGACGTGCCCTATGCTCACTAAGCTGTGTTTTTTCGATGTTTCAGGACACACCGTACACTTCTTCATAGTGGCTGTTGGCAATTTACATCCCGCCCATCAGCGTAGCAAGGCTGCCATTTCTCCATGGCCTGTCCTGCATTTCTGGTTTTGACACTTTTTGCAGCATGACCCTTTTGACCGATGGGAAGCGAGACTTCTTTGTAGCGCTGATTTGCCTTTCCAGATTGCTTGGTTGGCCAAAAAGGGCGTATGCGTTTTTTCCTGAATATATTCAGGAAAAAACGCATACGCCCTTTTTGGCCAAGGGCATCATTGTCGACGTTTTGCCGCTTTTCATGTGTTTTAAAGGCGATTCGAATCTACCTCCTGAAACCTGTTTCCTCCAATTCTGCCTTGCTTTCAAATCCTCTTCGTTGCCTTCCCTCAATATATCTGTGGATGAGAGTTATCATTTATTACTCTGCGGGTTTGTGAATTGCAGTGGCCCTGAGCTCCATTTTTCAACTCGCTTTTTTGGGAGCTGGCCGCAAAAGCGCGGGATTGCCTCAGGCCCTATTCTGCTTCTGGGCGGCAGGCTGAGCCTGTGGTTAATTCTTCTTCCTGATGGGAAAATAGAGTGACCTGTGCCTGTCCCAACACCTAGATCTAGTCTCTCATTGGTTGCCCCTCTTCCCGGTCATCCTCAGGACAAATTGCAACCTGTAGGGAACAGGAGGTTAAAGGTGCTGATTCTCCAAGTAGGCAGATTGCTTGTAAAGTAGCTGGAATGGCGAACCCGAGCACAAGGAGATGAGAAATGGGGTGCGTATTACAAACCTTTCAAAATCACACGGTGTACCATCTTCTGGGTTTCTCATGCATGTTTTCGATGTAGGAAGATGCCCTTGAACCTGGAGATTTGGGACCCATGGGATGGGTACCAGGCAGTATTACTTTAAAGGGTCTGCGTTTGCTCACCCAACCTCACCCAACCTTTCAGCCCCAAGAGTGTCCACCCTTATGTCTCATCCAGCTGTGGGTCTAGATATGGTCAATCCAGGTTGCATCACAGCCTCTGAACGAATTTTGTAAGAATTTCTCTCTCTTTCACTGTCTTTGTTTTACGGGTTTTTAAAAGTAATTTATTTTTATAATGGGGTTTAGCTGCTTTTCACGGCTGTGTTTATGCGGCTTTACACCCACTTGACTCACTTCCAGACAGATATCAATACATAGGTTTTAAGATTCTTACTAGTCACATATATTCTTGTGCGGTGAATAGGGGGTGTTGAGTCCAGTTCACTGAGCAAGGAGTAGGTCTTGTCTATTACATATTGGGTGTATGGAACGGTATCTGAGCGAATTTGAAACCCTTGTTTTATGCATCACCCCACCTCACCTTTCCCGTTAAGCAGCCATAATGTGTTTTCTAAACGTGTGACTCTGTTCTGTTTTGTAATTCAGTTCAAGTGTAGCGGTTTTTACATTCCCTCTATAAGTGATAGCTTATGATAAGTGTCTTTTTCTGTGTGACTTTTTTCACTTAGAATCGTCGTACCTAAGTCCACTCATCTTGCTTCTACTAGCCTTATGACATTGATTTCATGTCTGAGTGATATTCCATTGTACATAAGGACCACAAATTCTTTATCCATTTTTCTCTTTCCTGGGATATTTAAGGTGTCATGAAGTGGAGGTTCTTGTCAACAGAGCAGCCCTAAACTTTGGGGTGCCTGTGTCTTTCTGATTTTTAGTTTTCCCAATTTATACGCCCATGAGTGGACGTGCCCTATGCTCACTAAGCTGTGTTTTTTCGATGTTTCAGGACACACCGTACACTTCTTCATAGTGGCTGTTGGCAATTTGCATCCCGCCCATCAGCGTAGCAAGGCTGCCATTTCTCCATGGCCTGTCCTGCATTTCTGGTTTTGACACTTTTTGCAGCATGACCCTTTTGACCGATCGGAAGCGAGACTTCTTTGTAGCTCTGATTTGCCTTTCCAGATTGCTTGGTTGGCCAAAAAGGGCGTATGCGTTTTTTCCTGAATATATTCAGGAAAAAACGCATACGCCCTTTTTGGCCAAGGGCATCATTGTCGACGTTTTGCCGCTTTTCATGTGCTTTAAAGGTGATTCGTATCTACCTCCTGAAACCTGTTTCCTCCAATTCTGTCTTGCTTTCAAATCCTCTTCGTTGCCTTCCCTCAATATATCTGTGGATGAGAGTTATCATTTATAACTCTGCGGGTTTGTGAATTGCAGTGTCCCTGAACTCCATTTTTCAACTCGCTTTTTTGGGAGCTGGCCGCAAAAGCGCGGGATTGCCTCAGCCCCTATTCTGCTTCTGGGCGGCAGGCTGAGCCTGTGGTTAATTCTTCTTCCTGATGGGAAAATAGAGTGACCTGTGCCTGTCCCAACACCTAGATCTAGTCTCTCATTGGTTGCCCCTCTTCCCGTTCATCCTCAGGACAAATTGCAACCTGTAGGGAACAGGAGGTTAAAGGTGCTGATTCTCCAAGTAGGCAGATTGCTAGTAAAGTAGCTGGAATGGCGAACCCGAGCACAAGGAGATGATAAATGGGGTGCGTATTACAAACCTTTCAAAATCACACGGTGTACCATCTTCTGGGTTTCTCATGCATGTTTTCGATGTAGGAAGATGCCCTTGAACCTGGAGATTTGGGACCCATGGGATGGGTACCAGGCAGTATTACTTTAAAGGGTCTGCATTTGCTCACCCAACCTCACCCAAACTTTCAGCCCCAAGAGTGTACACCCTTATGTCTCATCCAGCTGTGGGTCTAGATATGGTCAATCCAGGTTGCATCACAGCCTCTGAACGAATTTTGTAAGAATTTCTCTCTCTTTCACTGTCTTTGTTTTACGGGTTTTTAAAAGTAATTTATTTTTATAATGGGGTTTAGCTGCTTTTCACGGCTGTGTTTATGCGGCTTTACACCCACTTGACTCACTTCCAGACAGATATCAATACATAGGTTTTAAGATTCTTACTTGTCACATATATTCTTGTGTGGTGAATAGGGGGTGTTGAGTCCAGTTCACTGAGCAAGGAGTAGGTCTTGTCTATTACATATTGGGTGTATGGAACGGTATCTGAGCGAATTTGAAACCCTTGTTTTATGCATCACCCCACCTCACCTTTCCCGTTAAGCAGCCATAATGTGTTTTCTAAACGTGTGACTCTGTTCTGTCTTGTAATTCAGTTCAAGTGTAGCGGTTTTTACATTCCCTCTATAAGTGATAGCTTATGATAAGTGTCTTTTTCTGGGTGACTTTTTTCACTTAGAATCGTCGTACCTAGGTCCACTCATCTTGCTTCTACTAGCCTTATGACATTGATTTCATGTCTGAGTGATATTCCATTGTACATAAGGACGACAACTTCTTTATCCATTTTTCTCTTTCCTGGGATATTTAAGGTGTCATGAAGTAGAGGTTCTTGTCAACAGAGCAGCCCTAAACTTTGGGGTGCCTGTGTCTTGCTGATTTTTAGTTTTCCCAATTTATACGTCCATGAGTGGACGTGCCCTATGCTCCCTAAGCTGTGTTTTTTCGATGTTTCAGGACACACCGTACACTTCTCCAGAGTGGCTGTTGGCAATTTACATCCCGCCCATCAGCGTAGCAAGGCTGCCATTTCTCCATGGCCTGTCCTGCATTTCTGGTTTTGACACTTTTGCAGCATGACCCTTTTGAACGATGGGAAGCCAGACTGCTTTGTAGCGCTTATTTGCCTTTCCAGGTTGCTTGGTTGGCCAAAAAGGGCGTATACGTTTTTTCCTGAATATATTCAGGAAAAAACGCATACGCCCTTTTTGGCCAAGGGCATCATTGTCGACGTTTTGCCGCTTTTCATGTGCTTTAAGGCGATTCGAATCTACCTCCTGAAACCTGTTTCCTGCAATTCTGCCTTGCTTTCAAATCCTCTTCGTTGCCTTCCCTCAATATATTTGTGGACTGGAATAATCATTTATAACTCAGCAGGTTTGTGAATGGCAGTGCCCCTGAGCTCCATTTTTCAACTGTCTTTTTTGGGAGCTGGCCGCAAAAGCACGGGATTGCCTCAGGCCCTATTCTGGTTCCCGGGGGCAGGCTGAGCCTGTGGTTAATTCTTCTTCCTGATGGGAAAATAGAGTGACCTGTGCCTGTCCCAACACCTAGATCTAGTCTCTCATTGGTTGCCCCTCTTCCCGTTCATCCTCAGGACAAATTGCAACCTGTAGGGAACAGGAGCTTAAAGGTGCTGATTCTCCAAGTAGGGAGATTGCTAGTAAAGTAGCTGGAAAGGCGAATCCGAGCATAAGGAGATGAGAAATGAGGTGCATATTAGAAACCTTTCAAAATCACATGGTGTACCATCTTCTGGGTTTCTCATGCATGTTTTCGATGTAGGAAGATGCCCTTGAACCTGGAGATTTGGGACCCATGGGATGGGTACCACGCAGTATTCCTTTAAAGGGTCTGCGTTTGCTCACCCAACCTCACCCAACCTCTCAGCCCCAAGAGTGTCCACCCTTATGTCTCATCCAGCTGTGGGTCTAGATATGGTCAATCCAGGTTGCATCACAGCCTCTGAACGAATTTTGTAAGAATTTCTCTCTCTTTCACTGTCTTTGTTTTACGGGTTTTTAAAAGTAATTTATTTTTATAATGGGGTTTAGCTGCTTTTCACGGCTGTGTTTATGCGGCTTTACACCCACTTCACTCGCTTTCAGACAGATATCAATACATAGGTTTTAAGATTCTTACTAGTCACATATATTCTTGTGCGGTGAATAGGGGGTGTTGAGTCCAGTTCACTGAGCAAGGAGTAGGTCTTGTCTATTTATTACATATTGGGTGTATGGAACGGTATCTGAGCGAATTTGAAACCCTTGTTATATGCATCACCCCACCTCACCTTTCCCCTTAAGCAGCCATAGTGTGTTTTCTAAACGTGTGACTCTGTTCTGTTTTGTAATTCAGTTCAAGTGTAGCGGATTTACATTCCCTCTATAAGTGATAGCTTATGATAAGTGTCTTTATCTGTGTGACTTATTTCACGTAGAATCGTCGTACCTAAGTCCAATCATCTTGCTTCTACTAGCCTTATGACATTGATTTCATGTCTGAGTGATATTCCATTGTACATAAGGACCACAACTTCTTTATCCATTTTTCTCTTTCCTGGGATATTTAAGGTGTCATGAAGTGGAGGTTCTTGTCAACAGAGCAGCCCTAAACTTTGGGGTGCCTGTGTCTTGCTGATTTTTAGTTTTCCCAATTTATACGCCCATGAGTGGACGTGCCCTATGCTCCCAAAGCTGTGTGTTTTAGATGTTTCAGGACACACCGTACACTTCTCCAGAGTGGCTGTTGGCAATTTACATCCCGCCCATCAGCGTAGCAAGGATGCCATTTCTCCATGGCCTGTCCTGCATTTCTGGTTTTGACACTTTTTGCAGCATGGCCCTTTTGACCGATGGGAAGCGAGACTTCTTTGTAGCACTGATTTGCCTTTCCAGATTGCTTGGTTGGCCAAAAAGTGTGTATGCGTTTTTTCCTGAATATATTCAGGAAAAAACGCATACGCCCTTTTTGGCCAAGGGCATCATTGTCGACGTTTTGCCGCTTTTCATGTGCTTTAAAGGCGATTCGAATCTACCTCCTGAAACCTGTTTCCTGCAATTCTGCCTTGCTTTCAAATCCTCTTCGTTGCCTTCCCTCAATATATTTGTGGACTGGAGTAATCATTTATACCTCAGCAGGTTTGTGAATGGCAGTGCCCCTGAGCTCCATTTTTCAACTGTCTTTTTTGGGAGCTGGCCGCAAAAGCACGGGATTGCCTCAGGCCCTATTCTGGTTCCCGGCGGCAGGCTGAGCCTGTGGTTAATTCTTCTTCCTGATGGGAAAATAGAGTGACCTGTGCCTGTCCCAACACCTAGATCTAGTCTCTCATTGGTTGCCCCTCTTCCCTTTCATCCTCAGGACAAATTGCAACCTGTACGGAACAGGAAGTTAAAGGTGCTGATTCTCTAAGTAGGGAGATTGTTAGTAAAGTAGCTGGAATGGCGAACCCGAACACAAGGACATGAGAAATGAGGTGCGTTTTAGAAACCTTTCAAAATCACACGGTGTACCATCGTCTGGGTTTCTCATGCATGTTTTCGATGTAGGAAGATGCCCTTGAACCTGGAGATTTGGGACCCATGGGATGGGTACCAGGCAGTATTAATTTAAAAGGTCTGCGTTTGCTCACCCAACCTCACCAAACCTCTCAGCCCCAAGAGTGTCCACCCTTATGTCTCATCCAGCTGTGGGTCTAGATATGGTCAATCCAGGTTGCATCACAGCCTCTGAACGAATTTTGTAAGAATTTCTCTCTCTTTCACTGTCTTTATTTTACGGGTTTTTAAAAGTAATTTATTTTTATAATGGGGTCTAGCTGCTTTTCACGGCTGTGTTTATGTGGCTTTACACCCAGTTGACTCACTTCCAGACAGATATCAATATATATGTTTTAAGATTCTTACTAGTCACATATATTCTTGTGCGGTGAATAGGGGGTGTTGAGTCCAGTTCACTGAGCAAGGAGTAGGTCTTGTCTATTACATATTGGGTGTATGGAACGGTATCTGAGCGAATTTGAAACCCTTGTTTTATGCATCACCCCACCTCACCTTTCCCGTTAAGCAGCCATAATGTGTTTTCTAAACGTGTGACTCTGTTCTGTTTTGTAATTCAGTTCAAGTTTAGCGGTTTTTACATTCCCTCTATAAGTGATAGCTTATGATAAGTGTCTTTTTCTGTGTGACTTATTTCACTTAGAATCGTCATACCTAAGTCCACTCATCTTGCTTCTACTAGCCTTATGACATTGATTTCATGTCTGAGTGATATTCCATTGTACATAAGGACCACAACTTCTTTATCCATTTTTCTCTTTCCTGGGATATTTAAGGTGTCATGAAGTGGAGGTTCTTGTCAACAGAGCAGCCCTAAACTTTGGGGTGCTTGTGTCTTGCTGATTTTTAGTTTTCCCAATTTATACGCCCATGAGTGGACGTGCCCTATGCTCCCTAAGCTGTGTTTTTTCGATGTTTCAGGACACACCGTACAATTCTCCAGAGTGGCTGTTGGCAATTTACATCCCGCCCATCAGCGTAGCAAGGCTGCCATTTCTCCATGGCCTGTCCTGCATTTCTGGTTTTGACACTTTTGCAGCATGACCCTTTTGAACGATGGGAAGCCAGACTGCTTTGTAGCGCTTATTTGCCTTTCCAGGTTGCTTGGTTGGCCAAAAAGGGCGTATACGTTTTTTCCTGAATATATTCAGGAAAAAACGCATACGCCCTTTTTGGCCAAGGACATCATTGTCGACGTTTTGCCGCTTTTCATGTGCTTTAAGGCGATTCGAATCTACCTCCTGAAACCTGTTTCCTGCAATTCTGCCTTGCTTTCAAATCCTCTTCGTTGCCTTCCCTCAATATATCAGTGGATGAGAGTTATCATTTATAACTCTGCGGGTTTGTGAATTGCAGTGTCCCTGAGCTCCATTTTTCAACTGGCTTTTTTGGGAGCTGGCTGCAAAAGCGCGGGATTGCCTCAGGCCCTATTATGCTTCTGGGTGGCAGGCTGAGCCTGTGGGTAATTCTTCTTCCTAATGGGAAAATAGAGTGACCTGTGCCTGTCCCAACACCTAGATCTAGTCTCTCATTGGTTGCCCCTCTTCCCGTTCATCCTCAGGACAAATTGCAACCTGTAGGGAACAGGAGCTTAAAGGTGCTGATTCTCCAAGTAGGGAGATTGCTAGTAAAGTAGCTGGAAAGGCGAACCCGAGCACAAGGAGATGAGAAATGAGGTGCATATTAGAAACCATTCAAAATCACACGGTGTACCATCTTCTGGGTTTCTCATGCATGTTTTCGATGTAGGAAGATGCCCTTGAACCTGGAGATTTGGGACCCATGGGATGGGTACCAGGCAGTATTCCTTTAAAGGGTCTGCGTTTGCTCACCCAACCTCACCCAACCTCTCAGCCCCAAGAGTGTCCACCCTTATGTCTCATCCAGCTGTGGGTCTAGATATGGTCAATCCAGGTTGCATCACAGCCTCTGAACGAATTTTGTAAGAATTTCTCTCTCTTTCACTGTCTTTGTTTTACGGGTTTTTAAAAGTAATTTATTTTTATAATGGGGTTTAGCTGCTTTTCACGGCTGTGTTTATGCGGCTTTACACCCACTTGACTCACTTCCAGACAGATATCAATACATAGGTTTTAAGATTCTTACTAGTCACATATATTCTTCTGCGGTGAATAGGGGGTGTTGAGTCCAGTTCACTAAGCAAGGAGTAGGTCTTGTCTATTACATATTGGGTGTATGGAACGGTATCTGAGCGAATTTGAAACCCTTGTTTTATGCATCACCCCACCTCACCTTTCCCGTTAAGCAGCCATAGTGTGTTTTCTAAACGTGTGACTCTGTTCTGTTCTGTAATTCAGTTCAAGTGTAGCGGTTTTTACATTCCCTCTATAAGTGATAGCTTATGATAAGTGTCTTTTTCTGTGTGACTTATTTCACTTAGAATCGTCGTACCTAAGTCCAATCATCTTGCTTCTACTAGCCTTATGACATTGATTTCATGTCTGAGTGATATTCCATTGTACATAAGGACCACAACTTCTTTATCCATTTTTCTCTTTCCTGGGATATTTAAGGTGTCATGAAGTGGAGGTTCTTGTCAACAGAGCAGCCCTAAACTTTGGGGTGCCTTTGTCTTGCTGATTTTTAGTTTTCCCAATTTATACGCCCATGAGTGGACGTGCCCTATGCTCACTAAGCTGTGTTTTTTCGATGTTTCAGGACACACCGTACACTTCTTCATAGTGGCTGTTGGCAATTTACATCCCGCCCATCAGCGTAGCAAGGCTGCCATTTCTCCATGGCCTGTCCTGCATTTCTGGTTTTGACACTTTTTGCAGCATGACCCTTTTGACCGATGGGAAGCGAGACTTCTTTGTAGCGCTGATTTGCCTTTCCAGATTGCTTGGTTGGCCAAAAAGGGCGTATGCGTTTTTTCCTGAATATATTCAGGAAAAAACGCATACGCCCTTTTTGGCCAAGGGCATCATTGTCGACGTTTTGCCGCTTTTCATGTGTTTTAAAGGCGATTCGAATCTACCTCCTGAAACCTGTTTCCTCCAATTCTGCCTTGCTTTCAAATCCTCTTCGTTGCCTTCCCTCAATATATCTGTGGATGAGAGTTATCATTTATTACTCTGCGGGTTTGTGAATTGCAGTGGCCCTGAGCTCCATTTTTCAACTCGCTTTTTTGGGAGCTGGCCGCAAAAGCGCGGGATTGCCTCAGGCCCTATTCTGCTTCTGGCGGCAGGCTGAGCCTGTGGTTAATTCTTCTTCCTGATGGGAAAATAGAGTGACCTGTGCCTGTCCCAACACCTAGATCTAGTCTCTCATTGGTTGCCCCTCTTCCCGGTCATCCTCAGGACAAATTGCAACCTGTAGGGAACAGGAGGTTAAAGGTGCTGATTCTCCAAGTAGGCAGATTGCTAGTAAAGTAGCTGGAATGGCGAACCCGAGCACAAGGAGATGAGAAATGGGGTGCGTATTACAAACCTTTCAAAATCACACGGTGTACCATCTTCTGGGTTTCTCATGCATGTTTTCGATGTAGGAAGATGCCCTTGAACCTGGAGATTTGGGACCCATGGGATGGGTACCAGGCAGTATTACTTTAAAGGGTCTGCGTTTGCTCACCCAACCTCACCCAACCTTTCAGCCCCAAGAGTGTCCACCCTTATGTCTCATCCAGCTGTGGGTCTAGATATGGTCAATCCAGGTTGCATCACAGCCTCTGAACGAATTTTGTAAGAATTTCTCTCTCTTTCACTGTCTTTGTTTTACGGGTTTTTAAAAGTAATTTGTTTTTATAATGGGGTTTAGCTGCTTTTCACGGCTGTGTTTATGCGGCTTTACACCCACTTGACTCACTTCCAGACAGATATCAATACATAGGTTTTAAGATTCTTACTAGTCACATATATTCTTGTGCGGTGAATAGGGGGTGTTGAGTCCAGTTCACTGAGCAAGGAGTAGGTCTTGTCTATTACATATTGGGTGTATGGAACGGTATCTGAGCGAATTTGAAACCCTTGTTTTATGCATCACCCCACCTCACCTTTCCCGTTAAGCAGCCATAATGTGTTTTCTAAACGTGTGACTCTGTTCTGTTTTGTAATTCAGTTCAAGTGTAGCGGTTTTTACATTCCCTCTATAAGTGATAGCTTATGATAAGTGTCTTTTTCTGTGTGACTTTTTTCACTTAGAATCGTCGTACCTAGGTCCACTCATCTTGCTTCTACTAGCCTTATGACATTGATTTCATGTCTGAGTGATATTCCATTGTACATAAGGACGACAACTTCTTTATCCATTTTTCTCTTTCCTGGGATATTTAAGGTGTCATGAAGTGGAGGTTCTTGTCAACAGAGCAGCCCTAAACTTTGGGGTGCCTGTGTCTTGCTGATTTTTAGTTTTCCCAATTTATACGCCCATGAGTGGACGTGCCCTATGCTCCCTAAGCTGTGTTTTTTCGATGTTTCAGGACACACCGTACACTTATTCAGAGTGGCTGTTGGCAATTTACATCCCGCCCATCAGCGTAGCAAGGCTGCCATTTCTCCATGGCCTGTCCTGCATTTCTGGTTTAGACACTTTTTGCAGCATGACCCTTTTGACCGATGGGAAGCGAGACTTCTTTGTAGCACTGATTTGCCTTTCCAGGTTGCTTGGTTGGCCAAAAAGGGCGTATGCGTTTTTTCCTGAATATATTCAGGAAAAACGCATAGGACCTTTTTGGCCAAGGGCATCATTGTCGACGTTTTGCCACTTTTCATGTGCTTTAAAGGCGATTCGAATCTACCTCCTGAAACCTGTTTCCTGCAATTCTGCCTTGCTTTCAAATCCTCTTCGTTGCCTTCCCTCAATATATTTGTGGACTGGAGTAATCATTTATACCTCAGCAGGTTTGTGAATGGCAGTGCCCCTGAGCTCCATTTTTCAACTGTCTTTTTTGGGAGCTGGCCGCAAAAGCACGGGATTGCCTCAGGCCCTATTCTGGTTCCCAGCGGCAGGCTGAGCCTGTGGTTAATTCTTCTTCCTGATGGGAAAATAGAGTGACCTGTGCCTGTCCCAACACCTAGATCTAGTCTCTCATTGGTTGCCCCTCTTCCCTTTCATCCTCAGGACAAATTGCAACCTGTACGGAACAGGAAGTTAAAGGTGCTGATTCTCTAAGTAGGGAGATTGTTAGTAAAGTAGTTGGAATGGCGAACCCGAACACAAGGACATGAGAAAGGAGGTGCGTTTTAGAAACCTTTCAAAATCACACGGTGTACCATCGTCTGGGTTTCTCATGCATGTTTTCGTTGTAGGAAGATGCCCTTGAACCTGGAGATTTGGGACCCATGGGATGGGTACCAGGCAGTATTACTTTAAAGGGTCTGCGTTTGCTCACCCAACCTCACCAAACCTCTCAGCCCCAAGAGTGTCCACCTTTACGTCTCATCCAGCTGTGGGTCTAGATATGGTCAATCCAGGTTGCATCACAGCCTCTGAACGAATTTTGTAAGAATTTCTCTCTCTTTCACTGTCTTTCTTTTACGGGTTTTTAAAAGTAATTTATTTTTATAATGGGGTCTAGCTGCTTTTCACGGCTGTGTTTATGCGGCTTTACACCCAGTTGACTCACTTCCAGACAGATATCAATATATATGTTTTAAGATTCTTACTAGTCACATATATTCTTGTGCGGTGAATAGGGGGTGTTGAGTCCAGTTCACTGAGCAAGGAGTAGGTCTTGTCTATTACATATTGGGTGTATGGAACGGTATCTGAGCGAATTTGAAACCCTTGTTTTATGCATCACCCCACCTCACCTTTCCCGTTAAGCAGCCATAGTGTGTTTTCTAAACGTGTGACTCTGTTCTGTTTCGTAATTCAGTTCAAGTGTAGCGGTTTTTACATTCCCTCTATAAGTGATAGCTTATGATATGTGTCTTTTTCTGTGTGACTTATTTCACTTAGAATCGTCGTACCTAAGTCCACTCATCTTGCTTCTACTAGCCTTATGACATTGATTTCATGTCTGAGTGATATTCCATTGTACATAAGGACCACAACTTCTTTATCCATTTTTCTCTTTCCTGGGATATTTAAGGTGTCATGAAGTGGAGGTTCTTGTCAACAGAGCAGCCCTAAACTTTGGGGTGCTTGTGTCTTGCTGATTTTTAGTTTTCCCATTTTATACGCCCATGAGTGGACGTGCCCTATGCTCCCTAAGCTGTGTTTTTTCGATGTTTCAGGACACACCGTACACTTCTCCAGAGTGGCTGTTGGCAATTTACATCCCGCCCATCAGCGTAGCAAGGCTGCCATTTCTCAATGGCCTGTCCTGCATTTCTGCTTTTGACACTTTTTGCAGCATGACCCTTTTGACAGATGGGAAGCGATACTTCTTTGTAGCGCTGATTTGCCTTTCCAGGTTGCTTGGTTGGCCAAAAAGGGCGTATGCGTTTTTTCCTGAATATATTCAGGAAAAAACGCATACGCCCTTTTGGCCAAGGGCATCATAGTCGACGTTTTGCCGCTTTTCATGTGCTTTAAAGGCGATTCGAATCTACCTCCTGAAATCTGTTTCCTGCAATTCTGCCTTGCTTTCAAATCCTCTTCGTTGCCTTCCCTCAATATATCTGTGGATGAGAGTTGTCATTTATAACTCTGTGGGTTTGTGAATTGCCGTGTCCCTGAGCTCCATTTTTCAACTGTCTTTTTTGGGAGCTGGCCGCAAAAGCGCGGGATTGCCTCAGGCCCTATTATGCTTCTGGGCGGCAGGCTGAGCCTGTGGTTAATTCTTCTTCCTGATGGGAAAATAGAGTGACCTGTGCCTGTCCCAACACCTAGATCTAGTCTCTCATTGGTTGCCCCTCTTCCCGTTCATCCTCAGGACAAATTGCAACCTGTAGGGAACAGGAGCTTAAAGGTGCTGATTCTACAAGTAGGGAGATTGCTAGTAAAGTAGCTGGAAAGGCGAACCCGAGCACAAGGAGATGAGAAATGAGGTGCATATTAGAAACCTTTCAAAATCACACGGTGTACCATCTTCTGGGTTTCTCATGCATGTTTTCGATGTAGGAAGATGCCCTTGAACCTGGAGATTTGGGACCCATGGGATGGGTACCACGCAGTATTCCTTTAAAGGGTCTGCGTTTGCTCACCCAACCTCACCCAACCTCTCAGCCCCAAGAGTGTCCACCCTTATGTCTCATCCAGCTGTGGGTCTAGATATGGTCAATCCAGGTTGCATCACAGCCTCTGAACGAATTTTGTAAGAATTTCTCTCTCTTTCACTGTCTTTGTTTCACGGGTTTTTAAAAGTAATTTATTTTTATAATGGGGTTTAGCTGCTTTTCACGGCTGTGTTTATGCGGCTTTACACCCACTTGACTCACTTCCAGACAGATATCAATATATAGGTTTTAAGATTCTTACTAGTCACATATATTCTTGTGCGGTGAATAGGGGGTGTTGAGTCCAGTTCACTGAGCAAGGAGTAGGTCTTGTCTATTTATTACATATTGGGTGTATGGAACGGTATCTGAGCGAATTTGAAACCCTTGTTTTATGCATCACCCCACCTCACCTTTCCCGTTAAGCAGCCATAGTGTGTTTTCTAAACGTGTGACTCTGTTCTGTTTTGTAATTCAGTTCAAGTGTAGCGGTTTTTACATTCCCTCTATAAGTGATAGCTTATGATAAGTGTCTTTTTCTGTGTGACTTTTTTCACTTAGAATCGTCGTACCTAAGTCCACTCATCTTGCTTCTACTAGCCTTAGGACATTGATTTCATGTCTGAGTGATATTCCATTGTACATAAGGACCACAGCTTCTTTATCCATTTTTCTCTTTCCTGGGACATTTAAGGTGTCATGAAGTGGAGGTTCTTGTCAACAGAGCAGCCCTAAACTTTGGGGTGCCTGTGTCTTGCTGATTTTTAGTTTTCCCAATTTATACGCCCATGAGTGGACGTGCCCTATGCTCCCTAAGCTGTGTTTTTTCGATGTTTCAGGACACACCGTACACTTCTGCAGAGGGGCTGTTGGCAATTTACATCCCGCCCATCAGCGTAGCAAGGCTGCCATTTCTCCATGGCCTGTCCTGCATTTCTGGTTTTGACACTTTTTGCAGCATGACCCTTTTGACAGATGGGAAGAGAGACTTCTTTGTAGCTCTGATTTGCCATTCCAGGTTGCTTGGTTGGCCAAAAAGGGCGTATGCGTTCTTTCCTGAATATATTCAGGAAAGAACGCATACGCCCTTTTTGGCCAAGGGCATCATTGTCGACGTTTTGCCGCTTTTCATGTGCTTTAAAGGCGATTCGAATCTACCTCCTGAAATCTATTTCCTGCAATTCTGCCTTGCTTTCAAATCCTCTTCGTTGCCTTCCCTCAATATATCTGTGGATGAGAGTTGTCATTTATAACTCTGCGGGTTTGTGAATTGCAGTGTCCCTGAGCTCCATTTTTCAACTGTCTATTTTGGGAGCTGGCCGCAAAAGCGCGGGATTGCCTCAGGCCCTATTCTGCTTCTGGGCGGCAGGCTGAGCCTGTGGTTAATTCTTCTTCCTGATGCGAAAATAGAGTGACCTGTGCCTGTCCCAACACCTAGATCTAGTCTCTCATTGGTTGCCCCTCTTCCCGTTCATCCTCAGGACAAATTGCAACCTGTAGGGAACAGGAGCTTAAAGGTGCTGATTCTCCAGGTAGGGAGATTGCTAGTAAAGTAGCTGGAAAGGCGAACCCGAGCACAAGGAGATGAGAAATGAGGTGCATATTAGAAACCTTTCAAAATCACACGGTGTACCAACTTCTGGGTTTCTCATGCATGTTTTCGATGAAGGAAGATGCCCTTGAACCTGGAGATTTGGGAACCATGGGATGGGTACCACGCAGTATTCCTTTAAAGGGTCTGCGTTTGCTCACCCAACCTCACCCAAACACTCAGCCCCAAGAGTGTCCACCCTTATGTTTAATCCAGCTGTGGGTCTAGATATGGTCAATCCAGTTTGCATCACAGCCTCTGAACGAATTTTGTAAGAATTTCTCTCTCTTTCACTGTCTTTGTTTTACGGGTTTTTAAAAGTAATTTATTTTTATAATGGGGTTTAGCTGCTTTTCACGGCTGTGTTTATGCGGCTTTACACACACTTGACTCACTTCCAGACAGATATCAATACATAGGTTTTAAGATTCTTACTAGTCACATATATTCTTGTGCGGTGAATAGGGGGTGTTGAGTCCAGTTCACTGAGCAAGGAGTAGGTCTTGTCTATTACATATTGGGTGTATGGAACGGTATCTGAGCGAATTTGAAACCCTTGTTTTATGCATCACCCCACCTCACCTTTCCCGTTAAGCAGCCATAGTGTGTTTTCTAAACGTGTGACTCTGTTCTGTTTTGTAATTCAGTTCAAGTGTAGCGGTTTTTACATTCCCTCTATAAGTGATAGCTTATGATAAGTGTCTTTTTCTGTGTGACTTATTTCACTTAGAATCGTCATACCTAAGTCCACTCATCTTGCTTCTACTAGCCTTATGACATTGATTTCATGTCTGAGTGATATTCCATTGTACATAAGGACCACAACTTCTTTATCCATTTTTCTCTTTCCTGGGATATTTAAGGTGTCATGAAGTGGAGGTTCTTGTCAACAGAGCAGCCCTAAACTTTGGGGTGCTTGTGTCTTGCTGATTTTTAGTTTTCCCAATTTATACGCCCATGAGTGGACGTGCCCTATGCTCCCTAAGCTGTGTTTTTTGGATGTTTCAGGACACACCGTACACTTCTCCAGAGTGGCTGTTGGCAATTTACATCCCGCCCATCAGCGTAGCAAGGCTGCCATTTCTCCATGGCCTGTCCTGCATTTCTGGTTTTGACACTTTTGCAGCATGACCCTTTTGAACGATGGGAAGCCAGACTGCTTTGTAGCGCTTATTTGCCTTTCCAGGTTGCTTGGTTGGCCAAAAAGGGCGTATACGTTTTTTCCTGAATATATTCAGGAAAAAACGCATACGCCCTTTTTGGCCAAGGGCATCATTGTCGAAGTTTTGCCGCTTTTCATGTGCTTTAAGGCGATTCGAATCTACCTCCTGAAACCTGTTTCCTGCAATTCTGCCTTGCTTTCAAATCCTCTTCGTTGCCTTCCCTCAATATATTTGTGGACTGGAGTAATCATTTATACCTCAGCAGGTTTGTGAATGGCAGTGCCCCTGAGCTCCATTTTTCAACTGTCTTTTTTGGGAGCTGGCCGCAAAAGCACGGGATTGCCTCAGGCCCTATTCTGGTTCCCAGCGGCAGGCTGAGCCTGTGGTTAATTCTTCTTCCTGATGGGAAAATAGAGTGACCTGTGCCTGTCCCAACACCTAGATCTAGTCTCTCATTGGTTGCCCCTCTTCCCTTTCATCCTCAGGACAAATTGCAACCTGTACGGAACAGGAAGTTAAAGGTGCTGATTCTCTAAGTAGGGAGATTGTTAGTAAAGTAGTTGGAATGGCGAACCCGAACACAAGGACATGAGAAATGAGGTGCGTTTTAGAAACCTTTCAAAATCACACGGTGTACCATCGTCTGGGTTTCTCATGCATGTTTTCGTTGTAGGAAGATGCCCTTGAACCTGGAGATTTGGGACCCATGGGATGGGTACCAGGCAGTATTACTTTAAAGGGTCTGCGTTTGCTCACCCAACCTCACCAAACCTCTCAGCCCCAAGAGTGTCCACCCTTACGTCTCATCCAGCTGTGGGTCTAGATATGGTCAATCCAGGTTGCATCACAGCCTCTGAACGAATTTTGTAAGAATTTCTCTCTCTTTCACTGTCTTTCTTTTACGGGTTTTTAAAAGTAATTTATTTTTATAATGGGGTCTAGCTGCTTTTCACGGCTGTGTTTATGCGGCTTTACACCCAGTTGACTCACTTCCAGACAGATATCAATATATATGTTTTAAGATTCTTACTAGTCACATATATTCTTGTGCGGTGAATAGGGGGTGTTGAGTCCAGTTCACTGAGCAAGGAGTAGGTCTTGTCTATTACATATTGGGTGTATGGAACGGTATCTGAGCGAATTTGAAACCCTTGTTTTATGCATCACCCCACCTCACCTTTCCCGTTAAGCAGCCATAGTGTGTTTTCTAAACGTGTGACTCTGTTCTGTTTCGTAATTCAGTTCAAGTGTAGCGGTTTTTACATTCCCTCTATAAGTGATAGCTTATGATATGTGTCTTTTTCTGTGTGACTTATTTCACTTAGAATCGTCGTACCTAAGTCCACTCATCTTGCTTCTACTAGCCTTATGACATTGATTTCATGTCTGAGTGATATTCCATTGTACATAAGGACCACAACTTCTTTATCCATTTTTCTCTTTCCTGGGATATTTAAGGTGTCATGAAGTGGAGGTTCTTGTCAACAGAGCAGCCCTAAACTTTGGGGTGCTTGTGTCTTGCTGATTTTTAGTTTTCCCATTTTATACGCCCATGAGTGGACGTGCCCTATGCTCCCTAAGCTGTGTTTTTTCGATGTTTCAGGACACACCGTACACTTCTCCAGAGTGGCTGTTGGCAATTTACATCCCGCCCATCAGCGTAGCAAGGCTGCCATTTCTCCATGGCCTGTCCTGCATTTCTGCTTTTGACACTTTTTGCAGCATGACCCTTTTGACAGATGGGAAGCGATACTTCTTTGTAGCGCTGATTTGCCTTTCCAGGTTGCTTGGTTGGCCAAAAAGGGCGTATGCGTTTTTTCCTGAATATATTCAGGAAAAAACGCATACGCCCTTTTGGCCAAGCGCATCATAGTCGACGTTTTGCCGCTTTTCATGTGCTTTAAAGGCGATTCGAATCTACCTCCTGAAATCTGTTTCCTGCAATTCTGCCTTGGTTTCAAATCCTCTTCGTTGCCTTCCCTCAATATATCTGTGGATGAGAGTTGTCATTTATAACTCTGTGGGTTTGTGAATTGCCGTGTCCCTGAGCTCCATTTTTCAACTGTCTTTTTTGGGAGCTGGCCGCAAAAGCGCGGGATTTCCTCAGGCCCTATTATGCTTCTGGGCGGCAGGCTGAGCCTGTGGTTAATTCTTCTTCCTGATGGGAAAATAGAGTGACCTGTGCCTGTCCCAACACCTAGATCTAGTCTCTCATTGGTTGCCCCTCTTCCCGTTCATCCTCAGGACAAATTGCAACCTGTAGGGAACAGGAGCTTAAAGGTGCTGATTCTACAAGTAGGGAGATTGCTAGTAAAGTAGCTGGAAAGGCGAACCCGAGCACAAGGAGATGAGAAATGAGGTGCATATTAGAAACCTTTCAAAATCACACGGTGTACCATCTTCTGGGTTTCTCATGCATGTTTTCGATGTAGGAAGATGCCCTTGAACCTGGAGATTTGGGACCCATGGGATGGGTACCACGCAGTATTCCTTTAAAGGGTCTGCGTTTGCTCACCCAACCTCACCCAACCTCTCAGCCCCAAGAGTGTCCACCCTTATGTCTCATCCAGCTGTGGGTCTAGATATGGTCAATCCAGGTTGCATCACAGCCTCTGAACGAATTTTGTAAGAATTTCTCTCTCTTTCACTGTCTTTGTTTCACGGGTTTTTAAAAGTAATTTATTTTTATAATGGGGTTTAGCTGCTTTTCACGGCTGTGTTTATGCGGCTTTACACCCACTTGACTCACTTCCAGACAGATATCAATATATAGGTTTTAAGATTCTTACTAGTCACATATATTCTTGTGCGGTGAATAGGGGGTGTTGAGTCCAGTTCACTGAGCAAGGAGTAGGTCTTGTCTATTTATTACATATTGGGTGTATGGAACGGTATCTGAGCGAATTTGAAACCCTTGTTTTATGCATCACCCCACCTCACCTTTCCCCTTAAGCAGCCATAGTGTGTTTTCTAAACGTGTGACTCTGTTCTGTTTTGTAATTCAGTTCAAGTGTAGCGGTTTTTACATTCCCTCTATAAGTGATAGCTTATGATAAGTGTCTTTTTCTGTGTGACTTTTTTCACTTAGAATCGTCGTACCTAAGTCCACTCATCTTGCTTCTACTAGCCTTAGGACATTGATTTCATGTCTGAGTGATATTCCATTGTACATAAGGACCACAGCTTCTTTATCCATTTTTCTCTTTCCTGGGACATTTAAGGTGTCATGAAGTGGAGGTTCTTGTCAACAGAGCAGCCCTAAACTTTGGGGTGCCTGTGTCTTGCTGATTTTTAGTTTTCCCAATTTATACGCCCATGAGTGGACGTGCCCTATGCTCCCTAAGCTGTGTTTTTTCGATGTTTCAGGACACACCGTACACTTCTGCAGAGGGGCTGTTGGCAATTTACATCCCGCCCATCAGCGTAGCAAGGCTGCCATTTCTCCATGGTCTGTCCTGCATTTCTGGTTTTGACACTTTTTGCAGCATGACCCTTTTGACAGATGGGAAGCGATACTTCTTTGTAGCGCTGATTTGCCTTTCCAGGTTGCTTGGTTGGCCAAAAAGGGCGTATGCTTTTTTTCCTGAATATATTCAGGAAAAAACGCATACGCCGTTTTTGGCCAAGGGCATCATTGTCTACGTTTTGCCGCTTTTCATGTGCTTTAAATGCGATTCGAATCTACCTCCTGAAATCTGTTTCCTGCAATTTTGCCTTGCTTTCAAATCCTCTTCGTTGCCTTCCCTCAATATATCTGTGGATGAGAGTTATCATTTATAACTCTGTGGGTTTGTGAATTGCAGTGTCCCTGAGCTCCATTTTTCAACTGGCTTTTTTGGGAGCCGGCCGCAAAAGCGCGGGATTGCCTCAGGCCCTATTCTGCTTCTGGGCGGCAGGCTGAGCCTGTGGTTAATTCTTCTTCCTGATGGGAAAATAGAGTGACCTGTGCCTGTCCCAACACCTAGATCTAGTCTCTCATTGGTTGCCCCTCTTCCCGTTCATCCTCAGGACAAATTGCAACCTGTAGGGAACAGGAGCTTAAAGGTGCTGATTCTACAAGTAGGGAGATTGCTAGTAAAGTAGCTGGAAAGGCGAACCCGAGCACAAGGAGATGAGAAATGAGGTGCATATTAGAAACCTTTCAAAATCACACGGTGTACCATCTTCTGGGTTTCTCATGCATGTTTTCGATGTAGGAAGATGCCCTTGAACCTGGAGATTTGGGACCCATGGGATGGGTACCACGCAGTATTCCTTTAAAGGGTCTGCGTTTGCTCACCCAACCTCACCCAACCTCTCAGCCCCAAGAGTGTCCACCCTTATGTCTCATCCAGCTGTGGGTCTAGTTATGTTCAATCCAGGTTGCATCACAGCCTCTGAACGAATTTTGTAAGAATTTCTCTCTCTTTCACTGTCTTTGTTTTACGGGTTTTTAAAAGTAATTTATTTTTATAATGGGGTTTAGCTGCTTTTCACGGCTGTGTTTATGCGGCTTTACACCCACTTGACTCACTTCCAGACAGATATCAATATATAGGTTTTAAGATTCTTACTAGTCACATATATTCTTGTGCGGTGAATAGGGGGTGTTGAGTCCAGTTCACTGAGCAAGGAGTAGGTCTTGTCTATTTATTACATATTGGGTGTATGGAACGGTATCTGAGCGAATTTGAAACCCTTGTTTTATGCATCACCCCACCTCACCTTTCCCCTTAAGCAGCCATAGTGTGTTTTCTAAACGTGTGACTCTGTTCTGTTTTGTAATTCAGTTCAAGTGTAGCGGTTTTTACATTCCCTCTATAAGTGATAGCTTATGATAAGTGTCTTTTTCTGTGTGACTTATTTCACTTAGAATCGTCGTACCTAAGTCCACTCAACTTGCTTCTACTAGCCTTATGACATTGATTTCATGTCTGAGTGATATTCCATTGTACATAAGGACCACAGCTTCTTTATCCATTTTTCTCTTTCCTGGGACATTTAAGGTGTCATGAAGTGGAGGTTCTTGTCAACAGAGCAGCCCTAAACTTTGGGGTGCCTGTGTCTTGCTGATTTTTAGTTTTCCCAATTTATACGCCCATGAGTGGACGTGCCCTATGCTCCCTAAGCTGTGTTTTTTCGATGTTTCAGGACACACCGTACACTTCTGCAGAGTGGCTGTTGGCAATTTACATCCCGCCCATCAGCGTAGCAAGGCTGCCATTTCTCCATGGCCTGTCCTGCATTTCTGGTTTTGACACTTTTTGCAGCATGACCCTTTTGACAGATGGGAAGCGAGACTTCTTTGGAGCGCTGATTTGACTTTCCAGGTTGCTTGGTTGGTCAAAAAGCGCGTATGCGTTCTTTCCTGAATATATTCAGGAAAGAACGCATACGCCCTTTTTGGCCAAGGGCATCATTGTCGACGTTTTGCCGCTTTTCATGTGCTTTAAAGGCGATTCGAATCTACCTCCTGAAATCTGTTTCCTGCAATTTTGCCTTGCTTTCAAATCCTCTTCGTTGCCTTCCCTCAATATATCTGTGGATGAGAGTTGTCATTCATAACTCTGCGGGTTTGTGAATTGCAGTGTCCCTGAGCTCCATTTTTCAACTGTCTTTTTTGGGAGCTGGCCGCAAAAGCGCGGGATTGCCTCAGGCCCTATTCTGGTTCCCGGCGGCAGGCTGAGCCTGTGGTTAATTCTTCTTCCTGATGGGAAAATAGAGTGACCTGTGCCTGTCCCAACACCTAGATCTAGTCTCTCATTGGTTGCCCCTCTTCCCTTTCATCCTCAGGACAAATTGCAACCTGTACGGAACAGGAAGTTAAAGATGCTGATTCTCTAAGTAGGGAGATTGTTATTAAAGTAGCTGGAATGGCGAACCCGAACACAAGGACATGAGAAATGAGGTGCGTTTTAGAAACCTTTCAAAATCACACGGTGTACCATCGTCTGGGTTTCTCATGCATGTTTTCGATGTAGGAAGATGCCCTTGAACCTGGAGATTTGGGACCCATGGGATGGGTACCAGGCAGTATTACTTTAAAAGGTCTGCGTTTGCTCACCCAACCTCACCAAACCTCTCAGCCCCAAGAGTGTCCACCCTTATGTCTCATCCATCTGTGGGTCTAGATATGGTCAATGCAGGTTGCATCACAGCCTCTGAACGAATTTTGTAAGAATTTCTCTCTCTTTCACTGTCTTTATTTTACGGGTTTTTAAAAGTAATTTATTTTTATAATGGGGTCTAGCTGCTTTTCACGGCTGTGTTTATGTGGCTTTACACCCAGTTGACTCACTTCCAGACAGATATCAATATATATGTTTTAAGATTCTTACTAGTCACATATATTCTTGTGCGGTGAATAGGGGGTGTTGAGTCCAGTTCACTGAGCAAGGAGTAGGTCTTGTCTATTACATATTGGGTGTATGGAACGGTATCTGAGCGAATTTGAAACCCTTGTTTTATGCATCACCCCACCTCACCTTTCCCGTTAAGCAGCCATAATGTGTTTTCTAAACGTGTGACTCTGTTCTGTTTTGTAATTCAGTTCAAGTGTAGCGGTTTTTACATTCCCTCTATAAGTGATAGCTTATGATAAGTGTCTTTTTCTGTGTGACTTATTTCACTTAGAATCGTCATACCTAAGTCCACTCATCTTGCTTCTACTAGCCTTATGACATTGATTTCATGTCTGAGTGATATTCCATTGTACATAAGGACCACAACTTCTTTATCCATTTTTCTCTTTCCTGGGATATTTAAGGTGTCATGAAGTGGAGGTTCTTGTCAACAGAGCAGCCCTAAACTTTGGGGTGCTTGTGTCTTGCTGATTTTTAGTTTTCCCAATTTATACGCCCATGAGTGGACGTGCCCTATGCTCCCTAAGCTGTGTTTTTTCGATGTTTCAGGACACACCGTACACTTCTCCAGAGTGGCTGTTGGCAATTTACATCCCGCCCATCAGCGTAGCAAGGCTGCCATTTCTCCATGGCCTGTCCTGCATTTCTGGTTTTGACACTTTTGCAGCATGACCCTTTTGAACGATGGGAAGCCAGACTGCTTTGTAGCGCTTATTTGCCTTTCCAGGTTGCTTGGTTGGCCAAAAAGGGCGTATACGTTTTTTCCTGAATATATTCAGGAAAAAACGCATACGCCCTTTTTGGCCAAGGGCATCATTGTCGACGTTTTGCCGCTTTTCATGTGCTTTAAGGCGATTCGAATCTACCTCCTGAAACCTGTTTCCTGCAATTCTGCCTTGCTTTCAAATCCTCTTCGTTGCCTTCCCTCAATATATCAGTGGATGAGAGTTATCATTTATAACTCTGCGGGTTTGTGAATTGCAGTGTCCCTGAGCTCCATTTTTCAACTGGCTTTTTTGGGAGCTGGCTGCAAAAGCGCGGGATTGCCTCAGGCCCTATTATGCTTCTGGGTGGCAGGCTGAGCCTGTGGGTAATTCTTCTTCCTAATGTGAAAATAGAGTGACCTGTGCCTGTCCCAACACCTAGATCTAGTCTCTCATTGGTTGCCCCTCTTCCCGTTCATCCTCAGGACAAATTGCAACCTGTAGGGAACAGGAGCTTAAAGGTGCTGATTCTCCAAGTAGGGAGATTGCTAGTAAAGTAGCTGGAAAGGCGAACCCGAGCACAAGGAGATGAGAAATGAGGTGCATATTAGAAACCATTCAAAATCACACGGTGTACCATCTTCTGGGTTTCTCATGCATGTTTTCGATGTAGGAAGATGCCCTTGAACCTGGAGATTTGGGACCCATGGGATGGGTACCAGGCAGTATTCCTTTAAAGGGTCTGCGTTTGCTCACCCAACCTCACCCAACCTCTCAGCCCCAAGAGTGTCCACCCTTATGTCTCATCCAGCTGTGGGTCTAGATATGGTCAATCCAGGTTGCATCACAGCCTCTGAACGAATTTTGTAAGAATTTCTCTCTCTTTCACTGTCTTTGTTTTACGGGTTTTTAAAAGTAATTTATTTTTATAATGGGGTTTAGCTGCTTTTCACGGCTGTGTTTATGCGGCTTTACACCCACTTGACTCACTTCCAGACAGATATCAATACATAGGTTTTAAGATTCTTACTAGTCACATATATTCTTCTGCGGTGAATAGGGGGTGTTGAGTCCAGTTCACTAAGCAAGGAGTAGGTCTTGTCTATTACATATTGGGTGTATGGAACGGTATCTGAGCGAATTTGAAACCCTTGTTTTATGCATCACCCCACCTCACCTTTCACGTTAAGCAGCCATAGTGTGTTTTCTAAACGTGTGACTCTGTTCTGTTCTGTAATTCAGTTCAAGTGTAGCGGTTTTTACATTCCCTCTATAAGTGATAGCTTATGATATGTGTCTTTTTCTGTGTGACTTATTTCACTTAGAATCGTCGTACCTAAGTCCAATCATCTTGCTTCTACTAGCCTTATGACATTGATTTCATGTCTGAGTGATATTCCATTGTACATAAGGACCACAACTTCTTTCTCCATTTTTCTCTTTCCTGGGATATTTAAGGTGTCATGAAGTGGAGGTTCTTGTCAACAGAGCAGCCCTAAACTTTGGGGTGCCTGTGTCTTTCTGATTTTTAGTTTTCCCAATTTATACGCCCATGAGTGGACGTGCCCTATGCTCACTAAGCTGTGTTTTTTCGATGTTTCAGGACACACCGTACACTTCTTCATAGTGGCTGTTGGCAATTTACATCCCGCCCATCAGCGTAGCAAGGCTGCCATTTCTCCATGGCCTGTCCTGCATTTCTGGTTTTGACACTTTTTGCAGCATGACCCTTTTGACCGATGGGAAGCGAGACTTCTTTGTAGCGCTGATTTGCCTTTCCAGATTGCTTGGTTGGCCAAAAAGGGCGTATGCGTTTTTTCCTGAATATATTCAGGAAAAAACGCATAAGCCCTTTTTGGCCAAGGGCATCACTCTCGACGTTTTGCCACTTTTCATGTGCTTTAAAGGCGATTCGAATCTACCTCCTGAAACCTGTTTCCTCCAATTCTGCCTTGCTTTCAAATCCTCTTCGTTGCCTTCCCTCAATATATCTGTGGATGAGAGTTATCATTTATTACTCTGCGGGTTTGTGAATTGCAGTGGCCCTGAGCTCCATTTTTCAACTCGCTTTTTTGGGAGCTGGCCGCAAAAGCGCGGGATTGCCTCAGGCCCTATTATGCTTCTGGGCGGCAGGCTGAGCCTGTGGTTAATTCTTCTTCCTGATGGGAAAATAGAGTGACCTGTGCCTGTCCTAACACCTAGATCTAGTCTCTCATTGGTTGCCCCTCTTCCCGTTCATCCTCAGGACAAATTGCAACCTGTAGGGAACAGGAGGTTAAAGGTGCTGATTCTCCAAGTAGGCAGATTGCTAGTAAAGTAGCTGGAATGGCGAACCCGAGCACAAGGAGATGAGAAATGGGGTGCGTATTACAAACCTTTCAAAATCACACGGTGTACCATCTTCTGGGTTTCTCATGCATGTTTTCGATGTAGGAAGATGCCCTTGAACCTGGAGATTTGGGACCCATGGGATGGGTACCAGGCAGTATTACTTTAAAGGGTCTGCGTTTGCTCACCCAACCTCACCCAACCTTTCAGCCCCAAGAGTGTCCACCCTTATGTCTCATCCAGCTGTGGGTCTAGATATGGTCAATCCAGGTTGCATCACAGCCTCTGAACGAATTTTGTAAGAATTTCTCTCTCTTTCACTGTCTTTGTTTTACGGGTTTTTAAAAGTAATTTATTTTTATAATGGGGTTTAGCTGCTTTTCACGGCTGTGTTTATGCGGCTTTACACCCACTTGACTCACTTCCAGACAGATATCAATACATAGGTTTTAAGATTGTTACTAGTCACATATATTCTTGTGCGGTGAATAGGGGGTGTTGAGTCCAGTTCACTGAGCAAGGAGTAGGTCTTGTCTATTACATATTGGGTGTATGGAACGGTATCTGAGCGAATTTGAAACCCTTGTTTTATGCATCACCCCACCTCACCTTTCCCGTTAAGCAGGCATAATGTGTTTTCTAAACGTGTGACTCTGTTCTGTTTTGTAATTCAGTTCAAGTGTAGCGGTTTTTACATTCCCTCTATAAGTGATAGCTTATGATAAGTGTCTTTTTCTGTGTGACTTTTTTCACTTAGAATCGTCGTACCTAGGTCCACTCATCTTGCTTCTACTAGCCTTATGACATTGATTTCATGTCTGAGTGATATTCCATTGTACATAAGGACGACAACTTCTTTATCCATTTTTCTCTTTCCTGGGATATTTAAGGTGTCATGAAGTGGAGGTTCTTGTCAACAGAGCAGCCCTAAACTTTGGGGTGCCTGTGTCTTGCTGATTTTTAGTTTTCCCAATTTATACGCCCATGAGTGGACGTGCCCTATGCTCCCTAAGCTGTGTTTTTTCGATGTTTCAGGACACACCGTACACTTATTCAGAGTGGCTGTTGGCAATTTACATCCCGCCCATCAGCGTAGCAAGGCTGCCATTTCTCCATGGCCTGTCCTGCATTTCTGGTTTAGACACTTTTTGCAGCATGACCCTTTTGACCGATGGGAAGCGAGACTTCTTTGTAACACTGATTTGCCTTTCCAGGTTGCTTGGTTGGCCAAAAAGGGCGTATGCGTTTTTTCCTGAATATATTCAGGAAAAACGCATAGGACCTTTTTGGCCAAGGGCATCATTGTCGACGTTTTGCCACTTTTCATGTGCTTTAAAGGTGATTCGAATCTACCTCCTGAAACCTGTTTCCTGCAATTCTGCCTTGCTTTCAAATCCTCTTCGTTGCCTTCCCTCAATATATTTGTGGACTGGAGTAATCATTTATACCTCAGCAGGTTTGTGAATGGCAGTGCCCCTGAGCTCCATTTTTCAACTGTCTTTTTTGGGAGCTGGCCGCAAAAGCACGGGATTGCCTCTGGCCCTATTCTGGTTCCCAGCGGCAGGCTGAGCCTGTGGTTAATTCTTCTTCCTGATGGGAAAATAGAGTGACCTGTGCCTGTCCCAACACCTAGATCTAGTCTCTCATTGGTTGCCCCTCTTCCCTTTCATCCTCAGGACAAATTGCAACCTGTACGGAACAGGAAGTTAAAGGTGCTGATTCTCTAAGTAGGGAGATTGTTAGTAAAGTAGTTGGAATGGCGAACCCGAACACAAGGACATGAGAAATGAGGTGCGTTTTAGAAACCTTTCAAAATCACACGGTGTACCATCGTCTGGGTTTCTCATGCATGTTTTCGTTGTAGGAAGATGCCCTTGAACCTGGAGATTTGGGACCCATGGGATGGGTACCAGGCAGTATTACTTTAAAGGGTCTGCGTTTGCTCACCCAACCTCACCAAACCTCTCAGCCCCAAGAGTGTCCACCCTTACGTCTCATCCAGCTGTGGGTCTAGATATGGTCAATCCAGGTTGCATCACAGCCTCTGAACGAATTTTGTAAGAATTTCTCTCTCTTTCACTGTCTTTCTTTTACGGGTTTTTAAAAGTAATTTATTTTTATAATGGGGTCTAGCTGCTTTTCACGGCTGTGTTTATGCGGCTTTACACCCAGTTGACTCACTTCCAGACAGATATCAATATATATGTTTTAAGATTCTTACTAGTCACATATATTCTTGTGCGGTGAATAGGGGGTGTTGAGTCCAGTTCACTGAGCAAGGAGTAGGTCTTGTCTATTACATATTGGGTGTATGGAACGGTATCTGAGCGAATTTGAAACCCTTGTTTTATGCATCACCCCACCTCACCTTTCCCGTTAAGCAGCCATAGTGTGTTTTCTAAACGTGTGACTCTGTTCTGTTTCGTAATTCAGTTCAAGTGTAGCGGTTTTTACATTCCCTCTATAAGTGATAGCTTATGATATGTGTCTTTTTCTGTGTGACTTATTTCACTTAGAATCGTCGTACCTAAGTCCACTCATCTTGCTTCTACTAGCCTTATGACATTGATTTCATGTCTGAGTGATATTCCATTGTACATAAGGACCACAACTTCTTTATCCATTTTTCTCTTTCCTGGGATATTTAAGGTGTCATGAAGTGGAGGTTCTTGTCAACAGAGCAGCCCTAAACTTTGGGGTGCTTGTGTCTTGCTGATTTTTAGTTTTCCCATTTTATACGCCCATGAGTGGACGTGCCCTATGCTCCCTAAGCTGTGTTTTTTCGATGTTTCAGGACACACCGTACACTTCTCCAGAGTGGCTGTTGGCAATTTACATCCCGCCCATCAGCGTAGCAAGGCTGCCATTTCTCCATGGCCTGTCCTGCATTTCTGCTTTTGACACTTTTTGCAGCATGACCCTTTTGACAGATGGGAAGCGATACTTCTTTGTAGCACTGATTTGCCTTTCCAGGTTGCTTGGTTGGCCAAAAAGGGCGTATGCGTTTTTTCCTGAATATATTCAGGAAAAAACGCATACGCCCTTTTGGCCAAGGGCATCATAGTCGACGTTTTGCCGCTTTTCATGTGCTTTAAAGGCGATTCGAATCTACCTCCTGAAATCTGTTTCCTGCAATTCTGCCTTGCTTTCAAATCCTCTTCGTTGCCTTCCCTCAATATATCTGTGGATGAGAGTTGTCATTTATAACTCTGTGGGTTTGTGAATTGCCGTGTCCCTGAGCTCCATTTTTCAACTGTCTTTTTTGGGAGCTGGCCGCAAAAGCGCGGGATTGCCTCAGGCCCTATTATGCTTCTAGGCGGCAGGCTGAGCCTGTGGTTAATTCTTCTTCCTGATGGGAAAATAGAGTGACCTGTGCCTGTCCCAACACCTAGATCTAGTCTCTCATTGGTTGCCCCTCTTCCCGTTCATCCTCAGGACAAATTGCAACCTGTAGGGAACAGGAGCTTAAAGGTGCTGATTCTACAAGTAGGGAGATTGCTAGTAAAGTAGCTGGAAAGGCGAACCCGAGCACAAGGAGATGAGAAATGAGGTGCATATTAGAAACCTTTCAAAATCACACGGTGTACCATCTTCTGGGTTTCTCATGCATGTTTTCGATGTAGGAAGATGCCCTTGAACCTTGAGATTTGGGACCCATGGGATGGGTACCACGCAGTATTCCTTTAAAGGGTCTGCGTTTGCTCACCCAACCTCACCCAACCTCTCAGCCCCAAGAGTGTCCACCCTTATGTCTCATCCAGCTGTGGGTCTAGATATGGTCAATCCAGGTTGCATCACAGCCTCTGAACGAATTTTGTAAGAATTTCTCTCTCTTTCACTGTCTTTGTTTCACGGGTTTTTAAAAGTAATTTATTTTTATAATGGGGTTTAGCTGCTTTTCACGGCTGTGTTTATGCGGCTTTACACCCACTTGACTCACTTCCAGACAGATATCAATATATAGGTTTTAAGATTCTTACTAGTCACATATATTCTTGTGCGGTGAATAGGGGGTGTTGAGTCCAGTTCACTGAGCAAGGAGTAGGTCTTGTCTATTTATTACATATTGGGTGTATGGAACGGTATCTGAGCGAATTTGAAACCCTTGTTTTATGCATCACCCCACCTCACCTTTCCCCTTAAGCAGCCATAGTGTGTTTTCTAAACGTGTGACTCTGTTCTGTTTTGTAATTCAGTTCAAGTGTAGCGGTTTTTACATTCCCTCTATAAGTGATAGCTTATGATAAGTGTCTTTTTCTGTGTGACTTTTTTCACTTAGAATCATCGTACCTAAGTCCACTCATCTTGCTTCTACTAGCCTTATGACATTGATTTCATGTCTGAGTGATATTACATTGTACATAAGGACCACAGCTTCTTTATCCATTTTTCTCTTTCCTGGGACATTTAAGGTGTCATGAAGTGGAGGTTCTTGTCAACAGAGCAGCCCTAAACTTTGGGGTGCCTGTGTCTTGCTGATTTTTAGTTTTCCCAATTTATACGCCCATGAGTGGACGTGCCCTATGCTCCCTAAGCTGTGTTTTTTCGATGTTTCAGGACACACCGTACACTTCTCCAGAGTGGCTGTTGGCAATTTACATCCCGCCCATCAGCGTAGCAAGGCTGCCATTTCTCCATGGCCTGTCCTGCATTTCTGGTTTTGACACTTTTTGCAGCATGACCCTTTTGACAGATGGGAAGAGAGACTTCTTTGTAGCGCTGATTTGCCATTCCAGGTTGCTTGGTTGGCCAAAAAGGGCGTATGCGTTCTTTCCTGAATATATTCAGGAAAGAACGCATACGCCCTTTTTGGCCAAGGGCATCATTGTCGACGTTTTGCCGCTTTTCATGTGCTTTAAAGGCGATTCGAATCTACCTCCTGAAATCTATTTCCTGCAATTCTGCCTTGCTTTCAAATCCTCTTCGTTGCCTTCCCTCAATATATCTGTGGATGAGAGTTGTCATTTATAACTCTGCGGGTTTGTGAATTGCAGTGTCCCTGAGCTCCATTTTTCAACTGTCTATTTTGGGAGCTGGCCGCAAAAGCGCGGGATTGCCTCAGGCCCTATTCTGCTTCTGGGCGGCAGGCTGAGCCTGTGGTTAATTCTTCTTCCTGATGCGAAAATAGAGTGACCTGTGCCTGTCCCAACACCTAGATCTAGTCTCTCATTGGTTGCCCCTCTTCCCGTTCATCCTCAGGACAAATTGCAACCTGTAGGGAACAGGAGCTTAAAGGTGCTGATTCTCCAGGTAGGGAGATTGCTAGTAAAGTAGCTGGAAAGGCGAACCCGAGCACAAGGAGATGAGAAATGAGGTGCATATTAGAAACCTTTCAAAATCACACGGTGTACCAACTTCTGGGTTTCTCATGCATGTTTTCGATGTAGGAAGATGCCCTTGAACCTGGAGATTTGGGAACCATGGGATGGGTACCACGCAGTATTCCTTTAAAGGGTCTGCGTTTGCTCACCCAACCTCACCCAAACACTCAGCCCCAAGAGTGTCCACCCTTATGTCTCATCCAGCTGTGGGTCTAGATATGGTCAATCCAGTTTGCATCACAGCCTCTGAACGAATTTTGTAAGAATTTCTCTCTCTTTCACTGTCTTTGTTTTACGGGTTTTTAAAAGTAATTTATTTTTATAATGGGGTTTAGCTGCTTTTCACGGCTGTGTTTATGCGGCTTTACACCCACTTGACTCACTTCCAGACAGATATCAATACATAGGTTTTAAGATTCTTACTAGTCACATATATTCTTGTGCGGTGAATAGGGGGTGTTGAGTCCAGTTCACTGAGCAAGGAGTAGGTCTTGTCTATTACATATTGGGTGTATGGAACGGTATCTGAGCGAATTTGAAACCCTTGTTTTATGCATCACCCCACCTCACCTTTCCCGTTAAGCAGCCATAGTGTGTTTTCTAAACGTGTGACTCTGTTCTGTTTTGTAATTCAGTTCAAGTGTAGCGGTTTTTACATTCCCTCTATAAGTGATAGCTTATGATAAGTGTCTTTTTCTGTGTGACTTATTTCACTTAGAATCGTCGTACGTAAGTCCACTCATCTTGCTTCTACTAGCCTTATGACATTGATTTCATGTCTGAGTGATATACCATTGTACATAAAGACCACAACTTCTTTATCCATTTTTCTCTTTCCTGGGATATTTAAGGTGTCATGAAGTGGAGGTTCTTGTCAACAGAGCAGCCCTAAACTTTGGGGTGCCTGTGTCTTGCTGATTTTTAGTTTTCCCATTTTATACGCCCATGAGTGGACGTGCCCTATGCTCCCTAAGCTGTGTTTTTTCGATGTTTCAGGACACACCGTACACTTCTCCAGAGTGGCTGTTGGCAATTTACATCCCGCCCATCAGCGTAGCAAGGCTGCCATTTCTCCATGGCCTGTCCTGCATTTCTGCTTTTGACACTTTTTGCAGCATGACCCTTTTGACAGATGGGAAGCGATACTTCTTTGTAGCGCTGATTTGCCTTTCCAGGTTGCTTGGTTGGCCAAAAAGGGCGTATGCGTTTTTTCCTGAATATATTCAGGAAAAAACGCATACGCCCTTTTGGCCAAGGGCATCATAGTCGACGTTTTGCCGCTTTTCATGTGCTTTAAAGGCGATTCGAATCTACCTCCTGAAATCTGTTTCCTGCAATTCTGCCTTGCTTTCAAATCCTCTTCGTTGCCTTCCCTCAATATATCTGTGGATGAGAGTTGTCATTTATAACTCTGCGGGTTTGTGAATTGCAGTGTCCCTGAGCTCCATTTTTCAACTGGCTTTTTTGGGAGCCGGCCGCAAAAGCGCGGGATTGCCTCAGTCCCTATTCTGCTTCTGGGCGGCAGGCTGAGCCTGTGGTTAATTCTTCTTCCTGATGGGAAAATAGAGTGACCTGTGCCTGTCCCAACACCTAGATCTAGTCTCTCATTGGTTGCCCCTCTTCCCGTTCATCCTCAGGACAAATTGCAACCTGTAGGGAACAGGAGCTTAAAGGTGCTGATTCTACAAGTAGGGAGATTGCTAATAAAGTAGCTGGAAAGGCGAACCCGAGCACAAGGAGATGAGAAATGAGGTGCATATTAGAAACCTTTCAAAATCACACGGTGTACCATCTTCTGGGTTTCTCATGCATGTTTTCGATGTAGGAAGATGCCCTTGAACCTGGAGATTTGGGACCCATGGGATGGGTACCACGCAGTATTCCTTTAAAGGGTCTGCGTTTGCTCACCCAACCTCACCCAACCTTTCAGCCCCAAGAGTGTCCACCCTTATGTCTCATCCAGCTGTGGGTCTAGATATGGTCAATCCAGGTTGCATCACAGCCTCTGAACGAATTTTGTAAGAATTTCTGTCTCTTTCACTGTCTTTGTTTTACGGGTTTTTAAAAGTAATTTATTTTTATAATGGGGTTTAGCTGCTTTTCACGGCTGTGTTTATGCGGCTTTACACCCACTTGACTCACTTCCAGACAGATATCAATATATAGGTTTTAAGATTCTTACTAGTCACATATATTCTTGTGCGGTGAATAGGGGGTGTTGAGTCCAGTTCACTGAGCAAGGAGTAGGTCTTGTCTATTTATTACATATTGGGTGTATGGAACGGTATCTGAGCGAATTTGAAACCCTTGTTTTATGCATCACCCCACCTCACCTTTCCCCTTAAGCAGCCATAGTGTGTTTTCTAAACGTGTGACTCTGTTCTGTTTTGTAATTCAGTTCAAGTGTAGCGGTTTTTACATTCCCTCTATAAGTGATAGCTTATGATAAGTGTCTTTTTCTGTGTGACTTTTTTCACTTAGAATCGTCGTACCTAAGTCCACTCATCTTGCTTCTACTAGCCTTATGACATTGATTTCATGTCTGAGTGATATTCCATTGTACATAAGGACCACAGCTTGTTTATCCATTTTTCTCTTTCCTGGGACATTTAAGGTGTCATGAAGTGGAGGTTCTTGTCAACAGAGCAGCCCTAAACTTTGGGGTGCCTGTGTCTTGCTGATTTTTAGTTTTCCCAATTTATACGCCCATGAGTGGACGTGCCCTATGCTCCCTAAGCTGTGTTTTTTCGATGTTTCAGGACACACCGTACACTTCTGCAGAGTGGCTGTTGGCAATTTACATCCCGCCCATCAGCGTAGCAAGGCTGCCATTTCTCCATGGCCTGTCCTGCATTTCTGGTTTTGACACTTTTTGCAGCATGACCCTTTTGACAGATGGGAAGCGAGACTTCTTTGGAGCGCTGATTTGCCTTTCCAGGTTGCTTGGTTGGCCAAAAATGGCGTATGCGTTCTTTCCTGAATATATTCAGGAAAGAACGCATACGCCCTTTTTGGCCAAGGGCATCATTGTCGACATTTTGCCGCTTTTCATGTGCTTTAAAGGCGATTCGAATCTACCTCCTGAAATCTGTTTCCTGCAATTTTGCCTTGCTTTCAAATCCTCTTCGTTGCCTTCCCTCAATATATCTGTGGATGAGAGTTGTCATTTATAACTCTGCGGGTTTGTGAATTGCAGTGTCCCTGAGCTCCATTTTTCAACTGGGTTTTTTGGGAGCCGGCCGCAAAAGCGCGGGATTGCCTCAGGCCCTATTATGCTTCTGGGCGGCAGGCTGAGCCTGTGGTTAATTCTTCTTCCTGATGGGAAAATAGAGTGACCTGTGCCTGTCCCAACACCTAGATCTAGTCTCTCATTGGTTGCCCCTCTTCCCGTTCATCCTCAGGACAAATTGCAACCTGTAGGGAACAGGAGCTTAAAGGTGCTGATTCTACAAGTAGGGAGATTGCTAGTAAAGTAGCTGGAAAGGCAAACCCGAGCACAAGGAGATGAGAAATGAGGTGCATATTAGAAACCTTTCAAAATCACACGGTGTACCATCTTCTGGGTTTCTCATGCATGTTTTCGATGTAGGAAGATGCCCTTGAACCTGGAGATTTGGGACCCATGGGATGGGTACCACGCAGTATTCCTTTAAAGGGTCTGCGTTTGCTCACCCAACCTCACCCAACCTCTCAGCCCCAAGAGTGTCCACCCTTATGTCTCATCCAGCTGTGGGTCTAGTTATGGTCAATCCAGGTTGCATCACAGCCTCTGAACGAATTTTGTAAGAATTTCTCTCTCTTTCACTTTCTTTGTTTTACGGGTTTTTAAAAGTAATTTATTTTTATAATGGGGTTTAGCTGCTTTTCACGGCTGTGTTTATGCGGCTTTACACCCACTTGACTCACTTCCAGACAGATATCAATATATAGGTTTTAAGATTCTTACTAGTCACATATATTCTTGTGCGGTGAATAGGGGGTGTTGAGTCCAGTTCACTGAGCAAGGAGTAGGTCTTGTCTATTTATTACATATTGGGTGTATGGAACGGTATCTGAGCGAATTTGAAACCCTTGTTTTATGCATCACCCCACCTCACCTTTCCCCTTAAGCAGCCATAGTGTGTTTTCTAAACGTGTGACTCTGTTCTGTTTTGTAATTCAGTTCAAGTGTAGCGGTTTTTACATTCCCTCTATAAGTGATAGCTTATGATAAGTGTCTTTTTCTGTGTGACTTTTTTCACTTAGAATCGTCGTACCTAAGTCCACTCATCTTGCTTCTACTAGCCTTATGACATTGATTTCATGTCTGAGTGATATTCCATTGTACATAAGGACCACAGCTTCTTTATCCATTTTTCTCTTTCCTGGGACATTTAAGGTGTCATGAAGTGGAGGTTCTTGTCAACAGAGCAGCCCTAAACTTTGGGGTGCCTGTGTCTTGCTGATTTTTAGTTTTCCCAATTTATACGCCCATGAGTGGACGTGCCCTATGCTCCCTAAGCTGTGTTTTTTCGATGTTTCAGGACACACCGTACACTTCTGCAGAGTGGCTGTTGGCAATTTACATCCCGCCCATCAGCGTAGCAAGGCTGCCATTTCTCCATGGCCTGTCCTGCATTTCTGGTTTTGACACTTTTTGCAGCATGACCCTTTTGACAGATGGGAAGCGAGACTTCTTTGGAGCGCTGATTTGACTTTCCAGGTTGCTTGGTTGGTCAAAAAGCGCGTATGCGTTCTTTCCTGAATATATTCAGGAAAGAACGCATACGCCCTTTTTGGCCAAGGGCATCATTGTCGACGTTTTGCCGCTTTTCATGTGCTTTAAAGGCGATTCGAATCTACCTCCTGAAATCTGTTTCCTGCAATTTTGCCTTGCTTTCAAATCCTCTTCGTTGCCTTCCCTCAATATATCTGTGGATGAGAGTTGTCATTTATAACTCTGCGGGTTTGTGAATTGCAGTGTCCCTGAGCTCCATTTTTCAACTGGGTTTTTTGGGAGCCGGCCGCAAAAGCGCGGGATTGCCTCAGGCCCTATTATGCTTCTGGGCGGCAGGCTGAGCCTGTGGTTAATTCTTCTTCCTGATGGGAAAATAGAGTGACCTGTGCCTGTCCCAACACCTAGATCTAGTCTCTCATTGGTTGCCCCTCTTCCCGTTCATCCTCAGGACAAATTGCAACCTGTAGGGAACAGGAGCTTAAAGGTGCTGATTCTACAAGTAGGGAGATTGCTAGTAAAGTAGCTGGAAAGGCAAACCCGAGCACAAGGAGATGAGAAATGAGGTGCATATTAGAAACCTTTCAAAATCACACGGTGTACCATCTCCTGGGTTTCTCATGCATGTTTTCGATGTAGGAAGATGCCCTTGAACCTGGAGATTTGGGACCCATGGGATGGGTACCAGGCAGTATTCCTTTAAAGGGTCTGCGTTTGCTCACCCAACCTCACCCAACCTCTCAGCCCCAAGAGTGTCCACCCTTATGTCTCATCCAGCTGTGGGTCTAGATATGGTCAATCCAGGTTGCATCACAGCCTCTGAACGAATTTTGTAAGAATTTCTCTCTCTTTCACTGTCTTTGTTTTACGGGTTTTTAAAAGTAATTTATTTTTATAATGGGGTTTAGCTGCTTTTCACGGCTGTGTTTATGCGGCTTTACACCCACTTGACTCACTTCCAGACAGATATCAATACATAGGTTTTAAGATTCTTACTAGTCACATATATTCTTCTGCGGTGAATAGGGGGTGTTGAGTCCAGTTCACTAAGCAAGGAGTAGGTCTTGTCTATTACATATTGGGTGTATGGAACGGTATCTGAGCGAATTTGAAACCCTTGTTTTATGCATCACCCCACCTCACCTTTCACGTTAAGCAGCCATAGTGTGTTTTCTAAACGTGTGACTCTGTTCTGTTCTGTAATTCAGTTCAAGTGTAGCGGTTTTTACATTCCCTCTATAAGTGATAGCTTATGATATGTGTCTTTTTCTGTGTGACTTATTTCACTTAGAATCGTCGTACCTAAGTCCAATCATCTTGCTTCTACTAGCCTTATGACATTGATTTCATGTCTGAGTGATATTCCATTGTACATAAGGACCACAACTTCTTTCTCCATTTTTCTCTTTCCTGGGATATTTAAGGTGTCATGAAGTGGAGGTTCTTGTCAACAGAGCAGCCCTAAACTTTGGGGTGCCTGTGTCTTTCTGATTTTTAGTTTTCCCAATTTATACGCCCATGAGTGGACGTGCCCTATGCTCACTAAGCTGTGTTTTTTCGATGTTTCAGGACACACCGTACACTTCTTCATAGTGGCTGTTGGCAATTTACATCCCGCCCATCAGCGTAGCAAGGCTGCCATTTCTCCATGGCCTGTCCTGCATTTCTGGTTTTGACACTTTTTGCAGCATGACCCTTTTGACCGATGGGAAGCGAGACTTCTTTGTAGCGCTGATTTGCCTTTCCAGATTGCTTGGTTGGCCAAAAAGGGCGTATGCGTTTTTTCCTGAATATATTCAGGAAAAAACGCATACGCCCTTTTTGGCCAAGGGCATCATTGTCGACGTTTTGCCGCTTTTCATGTGTTTTAAAGGCGATTCGAATCTACCTCCTGAAACCTGTTTCCTCCAATTCTGCCTTGCTTTCAAATCCTCTTCGTTGCCTTCCCTCAATATATCTGTGGATGAGAGTTATCATTTATTACTCTGCGGGTTTGTGAATTGCAGTGGCCCTGAGCTCCATTTTTCAACTCGCTTTTTTGGGAGCTGGCCGCAAAAGCGCGGGATTGCCTCAGGCCCTATTATGCTTCTGGGCGGCAGGCTGAGCCTGTGGTTAATTCTTCTTCCTGATGGGAAAATAGAGTGACCTGTGCCTGTCCCAACACCTAGATCTAGTCTCTCATTGGTTGCCCCTCTTCCCGTTCATCCTCAGGACAAATTGCAACCTGTAGGGAACAGGAGGTTAAAGGTGCTGATTCTCCAAGTAGGCAGATTGCTAGTAAAGTAGCTGGAATGGCGAACCCGAGCACAAGGAGATGAGAAATGGGGTGCGTATTACAAACCTTTCAAAATCACACGGTGTACCATCTTCTGGGTTTCTCATGCATGTTTTCGATGTAGGAAGATGCCCTTGAACCTGGAGATTTGGGACCCATGGGATGGGTACCAGGCAGTATTACTTTAAAGGGTCTGCGTTTGCTCACCCAACCTCACCCAACCTTTCAGCCCCAAGAGTGTCCACCCTTATGTCTCATCCAGCTGTGGGTCTAGATATGGTCAATCCAGGTTGCATCACAGCCTCTGAACGAATTTTGTAAGAATTTCTCTCTCTTTCACTGTCTTTGTTTTACGGGTTTTTAAAAGTAATTTATTTTTATAATGGGGTTTAGCTGCTTTTCACGGCTGTGTTTATGCGGCTTTACACCCACTTGACTCACTTCCAGACAGATATCAATACATAGGTTTTAAGATTGTTACTAGTCACATATATTCTTGTGCGGTGAATAGGGGGTGTTGAGTCCAGTTCACTGAGCAAGGAGTAGGTCTTGTCTATTACATATTGGGTGTATGGAACGGTATCTGAGCGAATTTGAAACCCTTGTTTTATGCATCACCCCACCTCACCTTTCCCGTTAAGCAGGCATAATGTGTTTTCTAAACGTGTGACTCTGTTCTGTTTTGTAATTCAGTTCAAGTGTAGCGGTTTTTACATTCCCTCTATAAGTGATAGCTTATGATAAGTGTCTTTTTCTGTGTGACTTTTTTCACTTAGAATCGTCGTACCTAGGTCCACTCATCTTGCTTCTACTAGCCTTATGACATTGATTTCATGTCTGAGTGATATTCCATTGTACATAAGGACGACAACTTCTTTATCCATTTTTCTCTTTCCTGGGATATTTAAGGTGTCATGAAGTGGAGGTTCTTGTCAACAGAGCAGCCCTAAACTTTGGGGTGCCTGTGTCTTGCTGATTTTTAGTTTTCCCAATTTATACGCCCATGAGTGGACGTGCCCTATGCTCCCTAAGCTGTGTTTTTTCGATGTTTCAGGACACACCGTACACTTATTCAGAGTGGCTGTTGGCAATTTACATCCCGCCCATCAGCGTAGCAAGGCTGCCATTTCTCCATGGCCTGTCCTGCATTTCTGGTTTAGACACTTTTTGCAGCATGACCCTTTTGACCGATGGGAAGCGAGACTTCTTTGTAACACTGATTTGCCTTTCCAGGTTGCTTGGTTGGCCAAAAAGGGCGTATGCGTTTTTTCCTGAATATATTCAGGAAAAACGCATAGGACCTTTTTGGCCAAGGGCATCATTGTCGACGTTTTGCCACTTTTCATGTGCTTTAAAGGTGATTCGAATCTACCTCCTGAAACCTGTTTCCTGCAATTCTGCCTTGCTTTCAAATCCTCTTCGTTGCCTTCCCTCAATATATTTGTGGACTGGAGTAATCATTTATACCTCAGCAGGTTTGTGAATGGCAGTGCCCCTGAGCTCCATTTTTCAACTGTCTTTTTTGGGAGCTGGCCGCAAAAGCACGGGATTGCCTCTGGCCCTATTCTGGTTCCCAGCGGCAGGCTGAGCCTGTGGTTAATTCTTCTTCCTGATGGGAAAATAGAGTGACCTGTGCCTGTCCCAACACCTAGATCTAGTCTCTCATTGGTTGCCCCTCTTCCCTTTCATCCTCAGGACAAATTGCAACCTGTACGGAACAGGAAGTTAAAGGTGCTGATTCTCTAAGTAGGGAGATTGTTAGTAAAGTAGTTGGAATGGCGAACCCGAACACAAGGACATGAGAAATGAGGTGCGTTTTAGAAACCTTTCAAAATCACACGGTGTACCATCGTCTGGGTTTCTCATGCATGTTTTCGTTGTAGGAAGATGCCCTTGAACCTGGAGATTTGGGACCCATGGGATGGGTACCAGGCAGTATTACTTTAAAGGGTCTGCGTTTGCTCACCCAACCTCACCAAACCTCTCAGCCCCAAGAGTGTCCACCCTTACGTCTCATCCAGCTGTGGGTCTAGATATGGTCAATCCAGGTTGCATCACAGCCTCTGAACGAATTTTGTAAGAATTTCTCTCTCTTTCACTGTCTTTCTTTTACGGGTTTTTAAAAGTAATTTATTTTTATAATGGGGTCTAGCTGCTTTTCACGGCTGTGTTTATGCGGCTTTACACCCAGTTGACTCACTTCCAGACAGATATCAATATATATGTTTTAAGATTCTTACTAGTCACATATATTCTTGTGCGGTGAATAGGGGGTGTTGAGTCCAGTTCACTGAGCAAGGAGTAGGTCTTGTCTATTACATATTGGGTGTATGGAACGGTATCTGAGCGAATTTGAAACCCTTGTTTTATGCATCACCCCACCTCACCTTTCCCGTTAAGCAGCCATAGTGTGTTTTCTAAACGTGTGACTCTGTTCTGTTTCGTAATTCAGTTCAAGTGTAGCGGTTTTTACATTCCCTCTATAAGTGATAGCTTATGATATGTGTCTTTTTCTGTGTGACTTATTTCACTTAGAATCGTCGTACCTAAGTCCACTCATCTTGCTTCTACTAGCCTTATGACATTGATTTCATGTCTGAGTGATATTCCATTGTACATAAGGACCACAACTTCTTTATCCATTTTTCTCTTTCCTGGGATATTTAAGGTGTCATGAAGTGGAGGTTCTTGTCAACAGAGCAGCCCTAAACTTTGGGGTGCTTGTGTCTTGCTGATTTTTAGTTTTCCCATTTTATACGCCCATGAGTGGACGTGCCCTATGCTCCCTAAGCTGTGTTTTTTCGATGTTTCAGGACACACCGTACACTTCTCCAGAGTGGCTGTTGGCAATTTACATCCCGCCCATCAGCGTAGCAAGGCTGCCATTTCTCCATGGCCTGTCCTGCATTTCTGCTTTTGACACTTTTTGCAGCATGACCCTTTTGACAGATGGGAAGCGATACTTCTTTGTAGCACTGATTTGCCTTTCCAGGTTGCTTGGTTGGCCAAAAAGGGCGTATGCGTTTTTTCCTGAATATATTCAGGAAAAAACGCATACGCCCTTTTGGCCAAGGGCATCATAGTCGACGTTTTGCCGCTTTTCATGTGCTTTAAAGGCGATTCGAATCTACCTCCTGAAATCTGTTTCCTGCAATTCTGCCTTGCTTTCAAATCCTCTTCGTTGCCTTCCCTCAATATATCTGTGGATGAGAGTTGTCATTTATAACTCTGTGGGTTTGTGAATTGCCGTGTCCCTGAGCTCCATTTTTCAACTGTCTTTTTTGGGAGCTGGCCGCAAAAGCGCGGGATTGCCTCAGGCCCTATTATGCTTCTAGGCGGCAGGCTGAGCCTGTGGTTAATTCTTCTTCCTGATGGGAAAATAGAGTGACCTGTGCCTGTCCCAACACCTAGATCTAGTCTCTCATTGGTTGCCCCTCTTCCCGTTCATCCTCAGGACAAATTGCAACCTGTAGGGAACAGGAGCTTAAAGGTGCTGATTCTACAAGTAGGGAGATTGCTAGTAAAGTAGCTGGAAAGGCGAACCCGAGCACAAGGAGATGAGAAATGAGGTGCATATTAGAAACCTTTCAAAATCACACGGTGTACCATCTTCTGGGTTTCTCATGCATGTTTTCGATGTAGGAAGATGCCCTTGAACCTTGAGATTTGGGACCCATGGGATGGGTACCACGCAGTATTCCTTTAAAGGGTCTGCGTTTGCTCACCCAACCTCACCCAACCTCTCAGCCCCAAGAGTGTCCACCCTTATGTCTCATCCAGCTGTGGGTCTAGATATGGTCAATCCAGGTTGCATCACAGCCTCTGAACGAATTTTGTAAGAATTTCTCTCTCTTTCACTGTCTTTGTTTCACGGGTTTTTAAAAGTAATTTATTTTTATAATGGGGTTTAGCTGCTTTTCACGGCTGTGTTTATGCGGCTTTACACCCACTTGACTCACTTCCAGACAGATATCAATATATAGGTTTTAAGATTCTTACTAGTCACATATATTCTTGTGCGGTGAATAGGGGGTGTTGAGTCCAGTTCACTGAGCAAGGAGTAGGTCTTGTCTATTTATTACATATTGGGTGTATGGAACGGTATCTGAGCGAATTTGAAACCCTTGTTTTATGCATCACCCCACCTCACCTTTCCCCTTAAGCAGCCATAGTGTGTTTTCTAAACGTGTGACTCTGTTCTGTTTTGTAATTCAGTTCAAGTGTAGCGGTTTTTACATTCCCTCTATAAGTGATAGCTTATGATAAGTGTCTTTTTCTGTGTGACTTTTTTCACTTAGAATCATCGTACCTAAGTCCACTCATCTTGCTTCTACTAGCCTTATGACATTGATTTCATGTCTGAGTGATATTACATTGTACATAAGGACCACAGCTTCTTTATCCATTTTTCTCTTTCCTGGGACATTTAAGGTGTCATGAAGTGGAGGTTCTTGTCAACAGAGCAGCCCTAAACTTTGGGGTGCCTGTGTCTTGCTGATTTTTAGTTTTCCCAATTTATACGCCCATGAGTGGACGTGCCCTATGCTCCCTAAGCTGTGTTTTTTCGATGTTTCAGGACACACCGTACACTTCTCCAGAGTGGCTGTTGGCAATTTACATCCCGCCCATCAGCGTAGCAAGGCTGCCATTTCTCCATGGCCTGTCCTGCATTTCTGGTTTTGACACTTTTTGCAGCATGACCCTTTTGACAGATGGGAAGAGAGACTTCTTTGTAGCGCTGATTTGCCATTCCAGGTTGCTTGGTTGGCCAAAAAGGGCGTATGCGTTCTTTCCTGAATATATTCAGGAAAGAACGCATACGCCCTTTTTGGCCAAGGGCATCATTGTCGACGTTTTGCCGCTTTTCATGTGCTTTAAAGGCGATTCGAATCTACCTCCTGAAATCTATTTCCTGCAATTCTGCCTTGCTTTCAAATCCTCTTCGTTGCCTTCCCTCAATATATCTGTGGATGAGAGTTGTCATTTATAACTCTGCGGGTTTGTGAATTGCAGTGTCCCTGAGCTCCATTTTTCAACTGTCTATTTTGGGAGCTGGCCGCAAAAGCGCGGGATTGCCTCAGGCCCTATTCTGCTTCTGGGCGGCAGGCTGAGCCTGTGGTTAATTCTTCTTCCTGATGCGAAAATAGAGTGACCTGTGCCTGTCCCAACACCTAGATCTAGTCTCTCATTGGTTGCCCCTCTTCCCGTTCATCCTCAGGACAAATTGCAACCTGTAGGGAACAGGAGCTTAAAGGTGCTGATTCTCCAGGTAGGGAGATTGCTAGTAAAGTAGCTGGAAAGGCGAACCCGAGCACAAGGAGATGAGAAATGAGGTGCATATTAGAAACCTTTCAAAATCACACGGTGTACCAACTTCTGGGTTTCTCATGCATGTTTTCGATGTAGGAAGATGCCCTTGAACCTGGAGATTTGGGAACCATGGGATGGGTACCACGCAGTATTCCTTTAAAGGGTCTGCGTTTGCTCACCCAACCTCACCCAAACACTCAGCCCCAAGAGTGTCCACCCTTATGTCTCATCCAGCTGTGGGTCTAGATATGGTCAATCCAGTTTGCATCACAGCCTCTGAACGAATTTTGTAAGAATTTCTCTCTCTTTCACTGTCTTTGTTTTACGGGTTTTTAAAAGTAATTTATTTTTATAATGGGGTTTAGCTGCTTTTCACGGCTGTGTTTATGCGGCTTTACACCCACTTGACTCACTTCCAGACAGATATCAATACATAGGTTTTAAGATTCTTACTAGTCACATATATTCTTGTGCGGTGAATAGGGGGTGTTGAGTCCAGTTCACTGAGCAAGGAGTAGGTCTTGTCTATTACATATTGGGTGTATGGAACGGTATCTGAGCGAATTTGAAACCCTTGTTTTATGCATCACCCCACCTCACCTTTCCCGTTAAGCAGCCATAGTGTGTTTTCTAAACGTGTGACTCTGTTCTGTTTTGTAATTCAGTTCAAGTGTAGCGGTTTTTACATTCCCTCTATAAGTGATAGCTTATGATAAGTGTCTTTTTCTGTGTGACTTATTTCACTTAGAATCGTCGTACGTAAGTCCACTCATCTTGCTTCTACTAGCCTTATGACATTGATTTCATGTCTGAGTGATATACCATTGTACATAAAGACCACAACTTCTTTATCCATTTTTCTCTTTCCTGGGATATTTAAGGTGTCATGAAGTGGAGGTTCTTGTCAACAGAGCAGCCCTAAACTTTGGGGTGCCTGTGTCTTGCTGATTTTTAGTTTTCCCATTTTATACGCCCATGAGTGGACGTGCCCTATGCTCCCTAAGCTGTGTTTTTTCGATGTTTCAGGACACACCGTACACTTCTCCAGAGTGGCTGTTGGCAATTTACATCCCGCCCATCAGCGTAGCAAGGCTGCCATTTCTCCATGGCCTGTCCTGCATTTCTGCTTTTGACACTTTTTGCAGCATGACCCTTTTGACAGATGGGAAGCGATACTTCTTTGTAGCGCTGATTTGCCTTTCCAGGTTGCTTGGTTGGCCAAAAAGGGCGTATGCGTTTTTTCCTGAATATATTCAGGAAAAAACGCATACGCCCTTTTGGCCAAGGGCATCATAGTCGACGTTTTGCCGCTTTTCATGTGCTTTAAAGGCGATTCGAATCTACCTCCTGAAATCTGTTTCCTGCAATTCTGCCTTGCTTTCAAATCCTCTTCGTTGCCTTCCCTCAATATATCTGTGGATGAGAGTTGTCATTTATAACTCTGCGGGTTTGTGAATTGCAGTGTCCCTGAGCTCCATTTTTCAACTGGCTTTTTTGGGAGCCGGCCGCAAAAGCGCGGGATTGCCTCAGTCCCTATTCTGCTTCTGGGCGGCAGGCTGAGCCTGTGGTTAATTCTTCTTCCTGATGGGAAAATAGAGTGACCTGTGCCTGTCCCAACACCTAGATCTAGTCTCTCATTGGTTGCCCCTCTTCCCGTTCATCCTCAGGACAAATTGCAACCTGTAGGGAACAGGAGCTTAAAGGTGCTGATTCTACAAGTAGGGAGATTGCTAGTAAAGTAGCTGGAAAGGCGAACCCGAGCACAAGGAGATGAGAAATGAGGTGCATATTAGAAACCTTTCAAAATCACACGGTGTACCATCTTCTGGGTTTCTCATGCATGTTTTCGATGTAGGAAGATGCCCTTGAACCTGGAGATTTGGGACCCATGGGATGGGTACCACGCAGTATTCCTTTAAAGGGTCTGCGTTTGCTCACCCAACCTCACCCAACCTTTCAGCCCCAAGAGTGTCCACCCTTATGTCTCATCCAGCTGTGGGTCTAGATATGGTCAATCCAGGTTGCATCACAGCCTCTGAACGAATTTTGTAAGAATTTCTGTCTCTTTCACTGTCTTTGTTTTACGGGTTTTTAAAAGTAATTTATTTTTATAATGGGGTTTAGCTGCTTTTCACGGCTGTGTTTATGCGGCTTTACACCCACTTGACTCACTTCCAGACAGATATCAATATATAGGTTTTAAGATTCTTACTAGTCACATATATTCTTGTGCGGTGAATAGGGGGTGTTGAGTCCAGTTCACTGAGCAAGGAGTAGGTCTTGTCTATTTATTACATATTGGGTGTATGGAACGGTATCTGAGCGAATTTGAAACCCTTGTTTTATGCATCACCCCACCTCACCTTTCCCCTTAAGCAGCCATAGTGTGTTTTCTAAACGTGTGACTCTGTTCTGTTTTGTAATTCAGTTCAAGTGTAGCGGTTTTTACATTCCCTCTATAAGTGATAGCTTATGATAAGTGTCTTTTTCTGTGTGACTTTTTTCACTTAGAATCGTCGTACCTAAGTCCACTCATCTTGCTTCTACTAGCCTTATGACATTGATTTCATGTCTGAGTGATATTCCATTGTACATAAGGACCACAGCTTCTTTATCCATTTTTCTCTTTCCTGGGACATTTAAGGTGTCATGAAGTGGAGGTTCTTGTCAACAGAGCAGCCCTAAACTTTGGGGTGCCTGTGTCTTGCTGATTTTTAGTTTTCCCAATTTATACGCCCATGAGTGGACGTGCCCTATGCTCCCTAAGCTGTGTTTTTTCGATGTTTCAGGACACACCGTACACTTCTGCAGAGTGGCTGTTGGCAATTTACATCCCGCCCATCAGCGTAGCAAGGCTGCCATTTCTCCATGGCCTGTCCTGCATTTCTGGTTTTGACACTTTTTGCAGCATGACCCTTTTGACAGATGGGAAGCGAGACTTCTTTGGAGCGCTGATTTGCCTTTCCAGGTTGCTTGGTTGGCCAAAAATGGCGTATGCGTTCTTTCCTGAATATATTCAGGAAAGAACGCATACGCCCTTTTTGGCCAAGGGCATCATTGTCGACATTTTGCCGCTTTTCATGTGCTTTAAAGGCGATTCGAATCTACCTCCTGAAATCTGTTTCCTGCAATTTTGCCTTGCTTTCAAATCCTCTTCGTTGCCTTCCCTCAATATATCTGTGGATGAGAGTTGTCATTTATAACTCTGCGGGTTTGTGAATTGCAGTGTCCCTGAGCTCCATTTTTCAACTGGGTTTTTTGGGAGCCGGCCGCAAAAGCGCGGGATTGCCTCAGGCCCTATTATGCTTCTGGGCGGCAGGCTGAGCCTGTGGTTAATTCTTCTTCCTGATGGGAAAATAGAGTGACCTGTGCCTGTCCCAACACCTAGATCTAGTCTCTCATTGGTTGCCCCTCTTCCCGTTCATCCTCAGGACAAATTGCAACCTGTAGGGAACAGGAGCTTAAAGGTGCTGATTCTACAAGTAGGGAGATTGCTAGTAAAGTAGCTGGAAAGGCAAACCCGAGCACAAGGAGATGAGAAATGAGGTGCATATTAGAAACCTTTCAAAATCACACGGTGTACCATCTTCTGGGTTTCTCATGCATGTTTTCGATGTAGGAAGATGCCCTTGAACCTGGAGATTTGGGACCCATGGGATGGGTACCAGGCAGTATTCCTTTAAAGGGTCTGCGTTTGCTCACCCAACCTCACCCAACCTCTCAGCCCCAAGAGTGTCCACCCTTATGTCTCATCCAGCTGTGGGTCTAGATATGGTCAATCCAGGTTGCATCACAGCCTCTGAACGAATTTTGTAAGAATTTCTCTCTCTTTCACTGTCTTTGTTTTACGGGTTTTTAAAAGTAATTTATTTTTATAATGGGGTTTAGCTGCTTTTCACGGCTGTGTTTATGCGGCTTTACACCCACTTGACTCACTTCCAGACAGATATCAATACATAGGTTTTAAGATTCTTACTAGTCACATATATTCTTCTGCGGTGAATAGGGGGTGTTGAGTCCAGTTCACTAAGCAAGGAGTAGGTCTTGTCTATTACATATTGGGTGTATGGAACGGTATCTGAGCGAATTTGAAACCCTTGTTTTATGCATCACCCCACCTCACCTTTCACGTTAAGCAGCCATAGTGTGTTTTCTAAACGTGTGACTCTGTTCTGTTCTGTAATTCAGTTCAAGTGTAGCGGTTTTTACATTCCCTCTATAAGTGATAGCTTATGATATGTGTCTTTTTCTGTGTGACTTATTTCACTTAGAATCGTCGTACCTAAGTCCAATCATCTTGCTTCTACTAGCCTTATGACATTGATTTCATGTCTGAGTGATATTCCATTGTACATAAGGACCACAACTTCTTTCTCCATTTTTCTCTTTCCTGGGATATTTAAGGTGTCATGAAGTGGAGGTTCTTGTCAACAGAGCAGCCCTAAACTTTGGGGTGCCTGTGTCTTTCTGATTTTTAGTTTTCCCAATTTATACGCCCATGAGTGGACGTGCCCTATGCTCACTAAGCTGTGTTTTTTCGATGTTTCAGGACACACCGTACACTTCTTCATAGTGGCTGTTGGCAATTTACATCCCGCCCATCAGCGTAGCAAGGCTGCCATTTCTCCATGGCCTGTCCTGCATTTCTGGTTTTGACACTTTTTGCAGCATGACCCTTTTGACCGATGGGAAGCGAGACTTCTTTGTAGCGCTGATTTGCCTTTCCAGATTGCTTGGTTGGCCAAAAAGGGCGTATGCGTTTTTTCCTGAATATATTCAGGAAAAAACGCATACGCCCTTTTTGGCCAAGGGCATCATTGTCGACGTTTTGCCGCTTTTCATGTGTTTTAAAGGCGATTCGAATCTACCTCCTGAAACCTGTTTCCTCCAATTCTGCCTTGCTTTCAAATCCTCTTCGTTGCCTTCCCTCAATATATCTGTGGATGAGAGTTATCATTTATTACTCTGCGGGTTTGTGAATTGCAGTGGCCCTGAGCTCCATTTTTCAACTCGCTTTTTTGGGAGCTGGCCGCAAAAGCGCGGGATTGCCTCAGGCCCTATTATGCTTCTGGGCGGCAGGCTGAGCCTGTGGTTAATTCTTCTTCCTGATGGGAAAATAGAGTGACCTGTGCCTGTCCCAACACCTAGATCTAGTCTCTCATTGGTTGCCCCTCTTCCCGTTCATCCTCAGGACAAATTGCAACCTGTAGGGAACAGGAGGTTAAAGGTGCTGATTCTCCAAGTAGGCAGATTGCTAGTAAAGTAGCTGGAATGGCGAACCCGAGCACAAGGAGATGAGAAATGGGGTGCGTATTACAAACCTTTCAAAATCACACGGTGTACCATCTTCTGGGTTTCTCATGCATGTTTTCGATGTAGGAAGATGCCCTTGAACCTGGAGATTTGGGACCCATGGGATGGGTACCAGGCAGTATTACTTTAAAGGGTCTGCGTTTGCTCACCCAACCTCACCCAACCTTTCAGCCCCAAGAGTGTCCACCCTTATGTCTCATCCAGCTGTGGGTCTAGATATGGTCAATCCAGGTTGCATCACAGCCTCTGAACGAATTTTGTAAGAATTTCTCTCTCTTTCACTGTCTTTGTTTTACGGGTTTTTAAAAGTAATTTATTTTTATAATGGGGTTTAGCTGCTTTTCACGGCTGTGTTTATGCGGCTTTACACCCACTTGACTCACTTCCAGACAGATATCAATACATAGGTTTTAAGATTGTTACTAGTCACATATATTCTTGTGCGGTGAATAGGGGGTGTTGAGTCCAGTTCACTGAGCAAGGAGTAGGTCTTGTCTATTACATATTGGGTGTATGGAACGGTATCTGAGCGAATTTGAAACCCTTGTTTTATGCATCACCCCACCTCACCTTTCCCGTTAAGCAGGCATAATGTGTTTTCTAAACGTGTGACTCTGTTCTGTTTTGTAATTCAGTTCAAGTGTAGCGGTTTTTACATTCCCTCTATAAGTGATAGCTTATGATAAGTGTCTTTTTCTGTGTGACTTTTTTCACTTAGAATCGTCGTACCTAGGTCCACTCATCTTGCTTCTACTAGCCTTATGACATTGATTTCATGTCTGAGTGATATTCCATTGTACATAAGGACGACAACTTCTTTATCCATTTTTCTCTTTCCTGGGATATTTAAGGTGTCATGAAGTGGAGGTTCTTGTCAACAGAGCAGCCCTAAACTTTGGGGTGCCTGTGTCTTGCTGATTTTTAGTTTTCCCAATTTATACGCCCATGAGTGGACGTGCCCTATGCTCCCTAAGCTGTGTTTTTTCGATGTTTCAGGACACACCGTACACTTATTCAGAGTGGCTGTTGGCAATTTACATCCCGCCCATCAGCGTAGCAAGGCTGCCATTTCTCCATGGCCTGTCCTGCATTTCTGGTTTAGACACTTTTTGCAGCATGACCCTTTTGACCGATGGGAAGCGAGACTTCTTTGTAACACTGATTTGCCTTTCCAGGTTGCTTGGTTGGCCAAAAAGGGCGTATGCGTTTTTTCCTGAATATATTCAGGAAAAACGCATAGGACCTTTTTGGCCAAGGGCATCATTGTCGACGTTTTGCCACTTTTCATGTGCTTTAAAGGTGATTCGAATCTACCTCCTGAAACCTGTTTCCTGCAATTCTGCCTTGCTTTCAAATCCTCTTCGTTGCCTTCCCTCAATATATTTGTGGACTGGAGTAATCATTTATACCTCAGCAGGTTTGTGAATGGCAGTGCCCCTGAGCTCCATTTTTCAACTGTCTTTTTTGGGAGCTGGCCGCAAAAGCACGGGATTGCCTCTGGCCCTATTCTGGTTCCCAGCGGCAGGCTGAGCCTGTGGTTAATTCTTCTTCCTGATGGGAAAATAGAGTGACCTGTGCCTGTCCCAACACCTAGATCTAGTCTCTCATTGGTTGCCCCTCTTCCCTTTCATCCTCAGGACAAATTGCAACCTGTACGGAACAGGAAGTTAAAGGTGCTGATTCTCTAAGTAGGGAGATTGTTAGTAAAGTAGTTGGAATGGCGAACCCGAACACAAGGACATGAGAAATGAGGTGCGTTTTAGAAACCTTTCAAAATCACACGGTGTACCATCGTCTGGGTTTCTCATGCATGTTTTCGTTGTAGGAAGATGCCCTTGAACCTGGAGATTTGGGACCCATGGGATGGGTACCAGGCAGTATTACTTTAAAGGGTCTGCGTTTGCTCACCCAACCTCACCAAACCTCTCAGCCCCAAGAGTGTCCACCCTTACGTCTCATCCAGCTGTGGGTCTAGATATGGTCAATCCAGGTTGCATCACAGCCTCTGAACGAATTTTGTAAGAATTTCTCTCTCTTTCACTGTCTTTCTTTTACGGGTTTTTAAAAGTAATTTATTTTTATAATGGGGTCTAGCTGCTTTTCACGGCTGTGTTTATGCGGCTTTACACCCAGTTGACTCACTTCCAGACAGATATCAATATATATGTTTTAAGATTCTTACTAGTCACATATATTCTTGTGCGGTGAATAGGGGGTGTTGAGTCCAGTTCACTGAGCAAGGAGTAGGTCTTGTCTATTACATATTGGGTGTATGGAACGGTATCTGAGCGAATTTGAAACCCTTGTTTTATGCATCACCCCACCTCACCTTTCCCGTTAAGCAGCCATAGTGTGTTTTCTAAACGTGTGACTCTGTTCTGTTTCGTAATTCAGTTCAAGTGTAGCGGTTTTTACATTCCCTCTATAAGTGATAGCTTATGATATGTGTCTTTTTCTGTGTGACTTATTTCACTTAGAATCGTCGTACCTAAGTCCACTCATCTTGCTTCTACTAGCCTTATGACATTGATTTCATGTCTGAGTGATATTCCATTGTACATAAGGACCACAACTTCTTTATCCATTTTTCTCTTTCCTGGGATATTTAAGGTGTCATGAAGTGGAGGTTCTTGTCAACAGAGCAGCCCTAAACTTTGGGGTGCTTGTGTCTTGCTGATTTTTAGTTTTCCCATTTTATACGCCCATGAGTGGACGTGCCCTATGCTCCCTAAGCTGTGTTTTTTCGATGTTTCAGGACACACCGTACACTTCTCCAGAGTGGCTGTTGGCAATTTACATCCCGCCCATCAGCGTAGCAAGGCTGCCATTTCTCCATGGCCTGTCCTGCATTTCTGCTTTTGACACTTTTTGCAGCATGACCCTTTTGACAGATGGGAAGCGATACTTCTTTGTAGCACTGATTTGCCTTTCCAGGTTGCTTGGTTGGCCAAAAAGGGCGTATGCGTTTTTTCCTGAATATATTCAGGAAAAAACGCATACGCCCTTTTGGCCAAGGGCATCATAGTCGACGTTTTGCCGCTTTTCATGTGCTTTAAAGGCGATTCGAATCTACCTCCTGAAATCTGTTTCCTGCAATTCTGCCTTGCTTTCAAATCCTCTTCGTTGCCTTCCCTCAATATATCTGTGGATGAGAGTTGTCATTTATAACTCTGTGGGTTTGTGAATTGCCGTGTCCCTGAGCTCCATTTTTCAACTGTCTTTTTTGGGAGCTGGCCGCAAAAGCGCGGGATTGCCTCAGGCCCTATTATGCTTCTAGGCGGCAGGCTGAGCCTGTGGTTAATTCTTCTTCCTGATGGGAAAATAGAGTGACCTGTGCCTGTCCCAACACCTAGATCTAGTCTCTCATTGGTTGCCCCTCTTCCCGTTCATCCTCAGGACAAATTGCAACCTGTAGGGAACAGGAGCTTAAAGGTGCTGATTCTACAAGTAGGGAGATTGCTAGTAAAGTAGCTGGAAAGGCGAACCCGAGCACAAGGAGATGAGAAATGAGGTGCATATTAGAAACCTTTCAAAATCACACGGTGTACCATCTTCTGGGTTTCTCATGCATGTTTTCGATGTAGGAAGATGCCCTTGAACCTTGAGATTTGGGACCCATGGGATGGGTACCACGCAGTATTCCTTTAAAGGGTCTGCGTTTGCTCACCCAACCTCACCCAACCTCTCAGCCCCAAGAGTGTCCACCCTTATGTCTCATCCAGCTGTGGGTCTAGATATGGTCAATCCAGGTTGCATCACAGCCTCTGAACGAATTTTGTAAGAATTTCTCTCTCTTTCACTGTCTTTGTTTCACGGGTTTTTAAAAGTAATTTATTTTTATAATGGGGTTTAGCTGCTTTTCACGGCTGTGTTTATGCGGCTTTACACCCACTTGACTCACTTCCAGACAGATATCAATATATAGGTTTTAAGATTCTTACTAGTCACATATATTCTTGTGCGGTGAATAGGGGGTGTTGAGTCCAGTTCACTGAGCAAGGAGTAGGTCTTGTCTATTTATTACATATTGGGTGTATGGAACGGTATCTGAGCGAATTTGAAACCCTTGTTTTATGCATCACCCCACCTCACCTTTCCCCTTAAGCAGCCATAGTGTGTTTTCTAAACGTGTGACTCTGTTCTGTTTTGTAATTCAGTTCAAGTGTAGCGGTTTTTACATTCCCTCTATAAGTGATAGCTTATGATAAGTGTCTTTTTCTGTGTGACTTTTTTCACTTAGAATCATCGTACCTAAGTCCACTCATCTTGCTTCTACTAGCCTTATGACATTGATTTCATGTCTGAGTGATATTACATTGTACATAAGGACCACAGCTTCTTTATCCATTTTTCTCTTTCCTGGGACATTTAAGGTGTCATGAAGTGGAGGTTCTTGTCAACAGAGCAGCCCTAAACTTTGGGGTGCCTGTGTCTTGCTGATTTTTAGTTTTCCCAATTTATACGCCCATGAGTGGACGTGCCCTATGCTCCCTAAGCTGTGTTTTTTCGATGTTTCAGGACACACCGTACACTTCTCCAGAGTGGCTGTTGGCAATTTACATCCCGCCCATCAGCGTAGCAAGGCTGCCATTTCTCCATGGCCTGTCCTGCATTTCTGGTTTTGACACTTTTTGCAGCATGACCCTTTTGACAGATGGGAAGAGAGACTTCTTTGTAGCGCTGATTTGCCATTCCAGGTTGCTTGGTTGGCCAAAAAGGGCGTATGCGTTCTTTCCTGAATATATTCAGGAAAGAACGCATACGCCCTTTTTGGCCAAGGGCATCATTGTCGACGTTTTGCCGCTTTTCATGTGCTTTAAAGGCGATTCGAATCTACCTCCTGAAATCTATTTCCTGCAATTCTGCCTTGCTTTCAAATCCTCTTCGTTGCCTTCCCTCAATATATCTGTGGATGAGAGTTGTCATTTATAACTCTGCGGGTTTGTGAATTGCAGTGTCCCTGAGCTCCATTTTTCAACTGTCTATTTTGGGAGCTGGCCGCAAAAGCGCGGGATTGCCTCAGGCCCTATTCTGCTTCTGGGCGGCAGGCTGAGCCTGTGGTTAATTCTTCTTCCTGATGCGAAAATAGAGTGACCTGTGCCTGTCCCAACACCTAGATCTAGTCTCTCATTGGTTGCCCCTCTTCCCGTTCATCCTCAGGACAAATTGCAACCTGTAGGGAACAGGAGCTTAAAGGTGCTGATTCTCCAGGTAGGGAGATTGCTAGTAAAGTAGCTGGAAAGGCGAACCCGAGCACAAGGAGATGAGAAATGAGGTGCATATTAGAAACCTTTCAAAATCACACGGTGTACCAACTTCTGGGTTTCTCATGCATGTTTTCGATGTAGGAAGATGCCCTTGAACCTGGAGATTTGGGAACCATGGGATGGGTACCACGCAGTATTCCTTTAAAGGGTCTGCGTTTGCTCACCCAACCTCACCCAAACACTCAGCCCCAAGAGTGTCCACCCTTATGTCTCATCCAGCTGTGGGTCTAGATATGGTCAATCCAGTTTGCATCACAGCCTCTGAACGAATTTTGTAAGAATTTCTCTCTCTTTCACTGTCTTTGTTTTACGGGTTTTTAAAAGTAATTTATTTTTATAATGGGGTTTAGCTGCTTTTCACGGCTGTGTTTATGCGGCTTTACACCCACTTGACTCACTTCCAGACAGATATCAATACATAGGTTTTAAGATTCTTACTAGTCACATATATTCTTGTGCGGTGAATAGGGGGTGTTGAGTCCAGTTCACTGAGCAAGGAGTAGGTCTTGTCTATTACATATTGGGTGTATGGAACGGTATCTGAGCGAATTTGAAACCCTTGTTTTATGCATCACCCCACCTCACCTTTCCCGTTAAGCAGCCATAGTGTGTTTTCTAAACGTGTGACTCTGTTCTGTTTTGTAATTCAGTTCAAGTGTAGCGGTTTTTACATTCCCTCTATAAGTGATAGCTTATGATAAGTGTCTTTTTCTGTGTGACTTATTTCACTTAGAATCGTCGTACGTAAGTCCACTCATCTTGCTTCTACTAGCCTTATGACATTGATTTCATGTCTGAGTGATATACCATTGTACATAAAGACCACAACTTCTTTATCCATTTTTCTCTTTCCTGGGATATTTAAGGTGTCATGAAGTGGAGGTTCTTGTCAACAGAGCAGCCCTAAACTTTGGGGTGCCTGTGTCTTGCTGATTTTTAGTTTTCCCATTTTATACGCCCATGAGTGGACGTGCCCTATGCTCCCTAAGCTGTGTTTTTTCGATGTTTCAGGACACACCGTACACTTCTCCAGAGTGGCTGTTGGCAATTTACATCCCGCCCATCAGCGTAGCAAGGCTGCCATTTCTCCATGGCCTGTCCTGCATTTCTGCTTTTGACACTTTTTGCAGCATGACCCTTTTGACAGATGGGAAGCGATACTTCTTTGTAGCGCTGATTTGCCTTTCCAGGTTGCTTGGTTGGCCAAAAAGGGCGTATGCGTTTTTTCCTGAATATATTCAGGAAAAAACGCATACGCCCTTTTGGCCAAGGGCATCATAGTCGACGTTTTGCCGCTTTTCATGTGCTTTAAAGGCGATTCGAATCTACCTCCTGAAATCTGTTTCCTGCAATTCTGCCTTGCTTTCAAATCCTCTTCGTTGCCTTCCCTCAATATATCTGTGGATGAGAGTTGTCATTTATAACTCTGCGGGTTTGTGAATTGCAGTGTCCCTGAGCTCCATTTTTCAACTGGCTTTTTTGGGAGCCGGCCGCAAAAGCGCGGGATTGCCTCAGTCCCTATTCTGCTTCTGGGCGGCAGGCTGAGCCTGTGGTTAATTCTTCTTCCTGATGGGAAAATAGAGTGACCTGTGCCTGTCCCAACACCTAGATCTAGTCTCTCATTGGTTGCCCCTCTTCCCGTTCATCCTCAGGACAAATTGCAACCTGTAGGGAACAGGAGCTTAAAGGTGCTGATTCTACAAGTAGGGAGATTGCTAGTAAAGTAGCTGGAAAGGCGAACCCGAGCACAAGGAGATGAGAAATGAGGTGCATATTAGAAACCTTTCAAAATCACACGGTGTACCATCTTCTGGGTTTCTCATGCATGTTTTCGATGTAGGAAGATGCCCTTGAACCTGGAGATTTGGGACCCATGGGATGGGTACCACGCAGTATTCCTTTAAAGGGTCTGCGTTTGCTCACCCAACCTCACCCAACCTTTCAGCCCCAAGAGTGTCCACCCTTATGTCTCATCCAGCTGTGGGTCTAGATATGGTCAATCCAGGTTGCATCACAGCCTCTGAACGAATTTTGTAAGAATTTCTGTCTCTTTCACTGTCTTTGTTTTACGGGTTTTTAAAAGTAATTTATTTTTATAATGGGGTTTAGCTGCTTTTCACGGCTGTGTTTATGCGGCTTTACACCCACTTGACTCACTTCCAGACAGATATCAATATATAGGTTTTAAGATTCTTACTAGTCACATATATTCTTGTGCGGTGAATAGGGGGTGTTGAGTCCAGTTCACTGAGCAAGGAGTAGGTCTTGTCTATTTATTACATATTGGGTGTATGGAACGGTATCTGAGCGAATTTGAAACCCTTGTTTTATGCATCACCCCACCTCACCTTTCCCCTTAAGCAGCCATAGTGTGTTTTCTAAACGTGTGACTCTGTTCTGTTTTGTAATTCAGTTCAAGTGTAGCGGTTTTTACATTCCCTCTATAAGTGATAGCTTATGATAAGTGTCTTTTTCTGTGTGACTTTTTTCACTTAGAATCGTCGTACCTAAGTCCACTCATCTTGCTTCTACTAGCCTTATGACATTGATTTCATGTCTGAGTGATATTCCATTGTACATAAGGACCACAGCTTCTTTATCCATTTTTCTCTTTCCTGGGACATTTAAGGTGTCATGAAGTGGAGGTTCTTGTCAACAGAGCAGCCCTAAACTTTGGGGTGCCTGTGTCTTGCTGATTTTTAGTTTTCCCAATTTATACGCCCATGAGTGGACGTGCCCTATGCTCCCTAAGCTGTGTTTTTTCGATGTTTCAGGACACACCGTACACTTCTGCAGAGTGGCTGTTGGCAATTTACATCCCGCCCATCAGCGTAGCAAGGCTGCCATTTCTCCATGGCCTGTCCTGCATTTCTGGTTTTGACACTTTTTGCAGCATGACCCTTTTGACAGATGGGAAGCGAGACTTCTTTGGAGCGCTGATTTGCCTTTCCAGGTTGCTTGGTTGGCCAAAAATGGCGTATGCGTTCTTTCCTGAATATATTCAGGAAAGAACGCATACGCCCTTTTTGGCCAAGGGCATCATTGTCGACATTTTGCCGCTTTTCATGTGCTTTAAAGGCGATTCGAATCTACCTCCTGAAATCTGTTTCCTGCAATTTTGCCTTGCTTTCAAATCCTCTTCGTTGCCTTCCCTCAATATATCTGTGGATGAGAGTTGTCATTTATAACTCTGCGGGTTTGTGAATTGCAGTGTCCCTGAGCTCCATTTTTCAACTGGGTTTTTTGGGAGCCGGCCGCAAAAGCGCGGGATTGCCTCAGGCCCTATTATGCTTCTGGGCGGCAGGCTGAGCCTGTGGTTAATTCTTCTTCCTGATGGGAAAATAGAGTGACCTGTGCCTGTCCCAACACCTAGATCTAGTCTCTCATTGGTTGCCCCTCTTCCCGTTCATCCTCAGGACAAATTGCAACCTGTAGGGAACAGGAGCTTAAAGGTGTTGATTCTACAAGTAGGGAGATTGCTAGTAAAGTAGCTGGAAAGGCAAACCCGAGCACAAGGAGATGAGAAATGAGGTGCATATTAGAAACCTTTCAAAATCACACGGTGTACCATCTTCTGGGTTTCTCATGCATGTTTTCGATGTAGGAAGATGCCCTTGAACCTGGAGATTTGGGACCCATGGGATGGGTACCACGCAGTATTCCTTTAAAGGGTCTGCGTTTGCTCACCCAACCTCACCCAACCTCTCAGCCCCAAGAGTGTCCACCCTTATGTCTCATCCAGCTGTGGGTCTAGTTATGGTCAATCCAGGTTGCATCACAGCCTCTGAACGAATTTTGTAAGAATTTCTCTCTCTTTCACTTTCTTTGTTTTACGGGTTTTTAAAAGTAATTTATTTTTATAATGGGGTTTAGCTGCTTTTCACGGCTGTGTTTATGCGGCTTTACACCCACTTGACTCACTTCCAGACAGATATCAATATATAGGTTTTAAGATTCTTACTAGTCACATATATTCTTGTGCGGTGAATAGGGGGTGTTGAGTCCAGTTCACTGAGCAAGGAGTAGGTCTTGTCTATTTATTACATATTGGGTGTATGGAACGGTATCTGAGCGAATTTGAAACCCTTGTTTTATGCATCACCCCACCTCACCTTTCCCCTTAAGCAGCCATAGTGTGTTTTCTAAACGTGTGACTCTGTTCTGTTTTGTAATTCAGTTCAAGTGTAGCGGTTTTTACATTCCCTCTATTAGTGATAGCTTATGATAAGTGTCTTTTTCTGTGTGACTTTTTTCACTTAGAATCGTCGTACCTAAGTCCACTCATCTTGCTTCTACTAGCCTTATGACATTGATTTCATGTCTGAGTGATATTCCATTGTACATAAGGACCACAGCTTCTTTATCCATTTTTCTCTTTCCTGGGACATTTAAGGTGTCATGAAGTGGAGGTTCTTGTCAACAGAGCAGCCCTAAACTTTGGGGTGCCTGTGTCTTGCTGATTTTTAGTTTTCCCAATTTATACGCCCATGAGTGGACGTGCCCTATGCTCCCTAAGCTGTGTTTTTTCGATGTTTCAGGACACACCGTACACTTCTGCAGAGTGGCTGTTGGCAATTTACATCCCGCCCATCAGCGTAGCAAGGCTGCCATTTCTCCATGGCCTGTCCTGCATTTCTGGTTTTGACACTTTTTGCAGCATGACCCTTTTGACAGATGGGAAGCGAGACTTCTTTGGAGCGCTGATTTGACTTTCCAGGTTGCTTGGTTGGTCAAAAAGCGCGTATGCGTTCTTTCCTGAATATATTCAGGAAAGAACGCATACGCCCTTTTTGGCCAAGGGCATCATTGTCGACGTTTTGCCGCTTTTCATGTGCTTTAAAGGCGATTCGAATCTACCTCCTGAAATCTGTTTCCTGCAATTTTGCCTTGCTTTCAAATCCTCTTCGTTGCCTTCCCTCAATATATCTGTGGATGAGAGTTGTCATTTATAACTCTGCGGGTTTGTGAATTGCAGTGTCCCTGAGCTCCATTTTTCAACTGGGTTTTTTGGGAGCCGGCCGCAAAAGCGCGGGATTGCCTCAGGCCCTATTATGCTTCTGGGCGGCAGGCTGAGCCTGTGGTTAATTCTTCTTCCTGATGGGAAAATAGAGTGACCTGTGCCTGTCCCAACACCTAGATCTAGTCTCTCATTGGTTGCCCCTCTTCCCGTTCATCCTCAGGACAAATTGCAACCTGTAGGGAACAGGAGCTTAAAGGTGCTGATTCTACAAGTAGGGAGATTGCTAGTAAAGTAGCTGGAAAGGCAAACCCGAGCACAAGGAGATGAGAAATGAGGTGCATATTAGAAACCTTTCAAAATCACACGGTGTACCATCTTCTGGGTTTCTCATGCATGTTTTCGATGTAGGAAGATGCCCTTGAACCTGGAGATTTGGGACCCATGGGATGGGTACCACGCAGTATTCCTTTAAAGGGTCTGCGTTTGCTCACCCAACCTCACCCAACCTCTCAGCCCCAAGAGTGTCCACCCTTATGTCTCATCCAGCTGTGGGTCTAGTTATGGTCAATCCAGGTTGCATCACAGCCTCTGAACGAATTTTGTAAGAATTTCTCTCTCTTTCACTTTCTTTGTTTTACGGGTTTTTAAAAGTAATTTATTTTTATAATGGGGTTTAGCTGCTTTTCACGGCTGTGTTTATGCGGCTTTACACCCACTTGACTCACTTCCAGACAGATATCAATATATAGGTTTTAAGATTCTTACTAGTCACATATATTCTTGTGCGGTGAATAGGGGGTGTTGAGTCCAGTTCACTGAGCAAGGAGTAGGTCTTGTCTATTTATTACATATTGGGTGTATGGAACGGTATCTGAGCGAATTTGAAACCCTTGTTTTATGCATCACCCCACCTCACCTTTCCCCTTAAGCAGCCATAGTGTGTTTTCTAAACGTGTGACTCTGTTCTGTTTTGTAATTCAGTTCAAGTGTAGCGGTTTTTACATTCCCTCTATAAGTGATAGCTTATGATAAGTGTCTTTTTCTGTGTGACTTTTTTCACTTAGAATCGTCGTACCTAAGTCCACTCATCTTGCTTCTACTAGCCTTATGACATTGATTTCATGTCTGAGTGATATTCCATTGTACATAAGGACCACAGCTTCTTTATCCATTTTTCTCTTTCCTGGGACATTTAAGGTGTCATGAAGTGGAGGTTCTTGTCAACAGAGCAGCCCTAAACTTTGGGGTGCCTGTGTCTTGCTGATTTTTAGTTTTCCCAATTTATACGCCCATGAGTGGACGTGCCCTATGCTCCCTAAGCTGTGTTTTTTCGATGTTTCAGGACACACCGTACACTTCTGCAGAGTGGCTGTTGGCAATTTACATCCCGCCCATCAGCGTAGCAAGGCTGCCATTTCTCCATGGCCTGTCCTGCATTTCTGGTTTTGACACTTTTTGCAGCATGACCCTTTTGACAGATGGGAAGCGAGACTTCTTTGGAGCGCTGATTTGACTTTCCAGGTTGCTTGGTTGGTCAAAAAGCGCGTATGCGTTCTTTCCTGAATATATTCAGGAAAGAACGCATACGCCCTTTTTGGCCAAGGGCATCATTGTCGACGTTTTGCCGCTTTTCATGTGCTTTAAAGGCGATTCGAATCTACCTCCTGAAATCTGTTTCCTGCAATTTTGCCTTGCTTTCAAATCCTCTTCGTTGCCTTCCCTCAATATATCTGTGGATGAGAGTTGTCATTTATAACTCTGCGGGTTTGTGAATTGCAGTGTCCCTGAGCTCCATTTTTCAACTGTCTTTTTTGGGAGCTGGCCGCAAAAGCGCGGGATTGCCTCAGGCCCTATTCTGCTTCTGGGCGGCAGGCTGAGCCTGTGGTTAATTCTTCTTCCTGATGCGAAAATAGAGTGACCTGTGCCTGTCCCAACACCTAGATCTAGTCTCTCATTGGTTGCCCCTCTTCCCGTTCATCCTCAGGACAAATTGCAACCTGTAGGGAACAGGAGCTTAAAGGTGCTGATTCTCCAGGTAGGGAGATTGCTAGTAAAGTAGCTGGAAAGGCGAACCCGAGCACAAGGAGATGAGAAATGAGGTGCATATTAGAAACCTTTCAAAATCACACGGTGTACCAACTTCTAGGTTTCTCATGCATGTTTTCGATGTAGGAAGATGCCCTTGAACCTGGAGATTTGGGAACCATGGGATGGGTACCACGCAGTATTCCTTTAAAGGGTCTGCATTTGCTCACCCAACCTCACCCAACCTTTCAGCCCCAAGAGTGTCCACCCTTATGTCTAATCCAGCTGTGGGTCTAGATATGGTCAATCCAGGTTGCATCACAGCATCTGAACGAATTTTGTAAGAATTTCTCTCTCTTTCACTGTCTTTGTTTTACGGGTTTTTAAAAGTAATTTATTTTTATAATGGGGTTTAGCTGCTTTTCACGGCTGTGTTTATGCGGCTTTACACACACTTGACTCACTTCCAGACAGATATCAATACATAGGTTTTACGATTCTTACTAGTCACATATATTCTTGTGCGGTGAATAGGGGGTGTTGAGTCCAGTTCACTGAGCAAGGAGTAGGTCTTGTCTATTACATATTGGGTGTATGGAACGGTATCTGAGCGAATTTGAAACCCTTGTTTTATGCATCACCCCACCTCACCTTTCCCGTTAAGCAGCCATAGTGTGTTTTCTAAACGTGTGACTCTATTCTGTTTTGTAATTCAGTTCAAGTGTAGCGGTTTTTACATTCCCTCTATAAGTGATAGCTTATGATAAGTGTCTTTTTCTGTGTGACTTTTTTCACTTAGAATCGTCGTACGTAAGTCCACTCATCTTGCTTCTACTAGCCTTATGACATTGATTTCATGTCTGAGTGATATACCATTGTACATAAAGACCACAACTTCTTTATCCATTTTTCTCTTTCCTGGGATATTTAAGGTGTCATGAAGTGGAGGTTCTTGTCAACAGAGCAGCCCTAAACTTTGGGGTGCCTGTGTCTTGCTGATTTTTAGTTTTCCCAATTTATACGCCCATGAGTGGACGTGCCCTATGCTCCCTAAGCTGTGTTTTTTCGATGTTTCAGGACACACCGTACACTTCTGCAGAGTGGCTGTTGGCAATTTACATCCCGCCCATCAGCGTAGCAAGGCTGCCATTTCTCCATGGCCTGTCCTGCATTTCTGGTTTTGACACTTTTTGCAGCATGACCCTTTTGACCGATGGGAAGCGAGACTTCTTCGGAGCGCTGATTTGCCTTTCCAGGTTGCTTGGTTGGCCAAAAAGGGCGTATGCGTTTTTTCCTGAATATATTCAGGAAAAAATGCATACGCCCTTTTTGGCCAAGGGCATCATTGTCGACGTTTTGCCACTTTTCATGTGTTTTAAACGCGATTTGAATATACCTCCTGAAATCTGTTTCCTGAAATTCTGCCTTGCTTTCAAATCCTTTTCGTTGCCTTCCCTCAATATATCTGTGGATGAGAGTTATCATTTATAACTCTGCGGGTTTGTGAATTGCAGTGCCCCTGAGCTCCATTTTTCAACTCGCTTTTTTGGGAGCTGGCCGCAAAAGCGCGGGATTGCCTCAGGCCCTATTCTGCTTCTGGGCGGCAGGCTGAGCCTGTGGTTAATTCTTCTTCCTGATGGGAAAATAGAGTGACCTGTGCCTGTCCCAACACCTAGATCTAGTCTCTCATTGGTTGCCCCTCTTCCCGTTCATCCTCAGGACAAATTGCAACCTGTAGGGAACAGGAACTTAAAGGTGCTGATTCTCCAAGTAGGGAGATTGCTAGTAAAGTAGCTGGAAAGGCGAACCCGAGCACAAGGAGATGAGAAATGGGGTGCTTATTAGAAACCTTTCAAAATCACATGGTGTACCATCTTCTGGGTTTCTCATGCATGTTTTCGATGTAGGAAGATGCCCTTGAACCTGGAGATTTGGGACAGATGGGATGGGAACCAGGCAGTATTACTTTAAAGGGTCTGCGTTTGCTCACCCAACCTCACCCAACCTTTCAGCCCCAAGAGTGTCCACCCTTATGTCTCATCCTGCTGTGGGTCTAGATATGGTCAATCCAGTTTGCATCACAGCCTCTGAACGAATTTTGTAAGAATTTCTCTCTCTTTCACTGTCGTTGTTTTACGGGTTTTTAAAAGTAATTTATTTTTATAATGGGGTTTAGCTGCTTTTCACGGCTGTGTTTATGCGGCTTTACACCCAATTGACTCACTTCCAGACAGATATCAATACATAGGTTTTAAGATTCTTACTAGTCACATATATTCTTGTGCGGTGAATAGGGGGTGTTGAGTCCAGTTCACTGAGCTAGGAGTAGGTCTTGTCTATTACATATTGGGTGTATGGAACGGTATCTGAGCGAATTTGAAACCCTTGTTTTATGCATCACCCCACCTAACCTTTCCCGTTAAGCAGCCATAATATGTTTTCTAAACGTGTGACTCTGTTCTGTTTTGTAATTCAGTTCAAGTGTAGCGGTTTTTACATTCCCTCTATAAGTGATAGCTTATGATAAGTGTCTTTTTCGGTGTGACTTATTTCACTTAGAATCGTCGTACCTAAGTCCACTCATCTTGCTTCTACTAGCCTTATGACATTGATTTCATGTCTGAGTGATATTCCATTGTACATAAGGACCACAACTTCTTTATCCATTTTTCTCTTTCCTGGGATATTTAAGGTGTCATGAAGTGGAGGTTCTTGTCAACAGAGCAGCCCTAAACTTTGGGGTGCCTCTGTCTTGCTGATTTTTAGTTTTCCCTATTTATACGCCCGTGAGTGGACGTGCCCTATGCTCCCTAAGCTGTGTTTTTTCGATGTTTCAGGACAAACCGTACACTTCTTCAGAGTGGCTGTTGGCAATTTACATCCCGCCCATCAGCGTAGCAAGGCTGCCATTTCTCCATGGCCTGTCCTGCATTTCTGATTTTGACACTTTTTGCAGCATGGCCCTTTTGACCGATGGGAAGCGAGACGTCTTTGTAGCGCTGATTTGCCTTTCCAGGTTGCTTGGTTGGCCAAAAAGGGCGTATGCGTTTTTTCCTGAATATATTCAGGAAAAAACGCATACGCCCTTTTTGGCCAAGGGCATCATTGTCGACGTTTTGCCGCTTTTCATGTGCTTTAAAGGCGATTCGAATCTACCTCCTGAAACCTGTTTCCTGCAATTCTGCCTTGCTTTCAAATCCTCTTCATTGCCTTCCCGCAATATATTTGTGGACTGGAGTTATCATTTATACCTCAGCAGGTTTGTGAATGGCAGTGCCCCTGAGCTCCATTTTTCAACTGTCTTTTTTGGGAGCTGGCCGCAAAAGCACGGGATTGCCTCAGGCCCTATTCTGGTTCCCGGCGGCAGGCTGAGCCTGTGGTTAATTCTTCTTCCTGATGCGAAAATAGAGTGACCTGTGCCTGTCCCAACACCTAGATCTAGTCTCTCATTGGTTGCCCCTCTTCCCTTTCGTCCTCAGGACAAATTGCAACCTGTACGGAACAGGAAGTTAAAGGTGCTGATTCTCTAAGTAGGGAGATTGTTAGTAAAGTAGCTGGAATGGCGAACCCGAACACAAGGAGATGAGAAATGAGGTGCGTTTTAGAAACCTTTCAAAATCACACGGTGTACCATCTTCTGGGTTTCTCATGCATGTTTTCGATGTAGGAAGATGCCCTTGAACCTGGAGATTTGGGACCCATGGGATGGGTACCACGCAGTATTCCTTTAAAGGGTCTGCGTTTGCTCACCCAACCTCACCCAACCTCTCAGCCCCAAGATTGTCCACCCTTATGTCTCATCCAGCTGTGGGTCTAGATATGGTCAATCCAGGTTGCATCACAGCCTCTGAACGAATTTTGTAAGAATTTCTCTCTCTTTCACTGTCTTTGTTTTACGTGTTTTTAAAAGTAATTTATTTTTATAATGGGGTTTAGCTGCTTTTCACGGCTGTGTTTATGCGGCTTTACACCCACTTGACTCACTTCCAGACAGATATCAATACATAGGTTTTAAGATTCTTACTAGTCAGATATATTCTTGTGTGCTGAATAGGGGGTGTTGAGTCCAGTTCACTGAGCAAGGAGTAGGTCTTGTCTATTTATTACATATTGGGTGTATGGAACGGTATCTGAGCGAATTTGAAACCCTTGTTTTATGCATCACCCCACCTCACCTTTCCCCTTAAGCAGCCATAGAGTGTTTTCTAAACGTGTGACTCTGTTCTGTTTTGTAATTCAGTTCAAGTGTAGCGGTTTTTACATTCCCTCTATAAGTGATAGCTTATGATAAGTGTCTTTTTTTTGTGACTTTTTTCACTTAGAATCGTCGTACCTAAGTCCACTCATCTTGCTTCTACTAGCCTTATGACATTGATTTCATGTCTGAGTGATATTCCATTGTACATAAGGACCACAGCTTCTTTATCCATTTTTCTCTTTCCTGGGACATTTAAGGTGTCATGAAGTGGAGGTTCTTGTCAACAGAGCAGCCCTAAACTTTGGGGTGCCTGTGTCTTGCTGATTTTTAGTTTTCCCAATTTATACGCCCATGAGTGGACGTGCCCTATGCTCCCTAAGCTGTGTTTTTTCGATGTTTCAGGACACACCGTACACTTCTGCAGAGTGGCTGTTGGCAATTTACATCCCGCCCATCAGCGTAGCAAGGCTGCCATTTCTCCATGGCCTGTCCTGCATTTCTGGTTTTGACACTTTTTGCAGCATGACCCTTTTGACAGATGGGAAGCGAGACTTCTTTGGAGCGCTGATTTGCCTTTCCAGGTTGCTTGGTTGGCCAAAAAGGGCGTATGCGTTCTTTCCTGAATATATTCAGGAAAGAACGCATACGCCCTTTTTGGCCAAGGGCATCATTGTCGACGTTTTGCCGCTTTTCATGTGCTTTAAAGGCGATTCGAATCTACCTCCTGAAATCTGTTTCCTGCAATTTTGCCTTGCTTTCAAATCCTCTTCGTTGCCTTCCCTCAATATATCTGTGGATGAGAGTTGTCATTTATAACTCTGCGGGTTTGTGAATTGCAGTGTCCCTGAGCTCCATTTTTCAACTGGGTTTTTTGGGAGCCGGCCGCAAAAGCGCGGGATTGCCTCAGGCCCTATTATGCTTCTGGGCGGCAGGCTGAGCCTGTGGTTAATACTTCTTCCTGATGGGAAAATAGAGTGACCTGTGCCTGTCCCAACACCTAGATCTAGTCTCTCATTGGTTGCCCCTCTTCCCGTTCATCCTCAGGACAAATTGCAACCTGTAGGGAACAGGAGCTTAAAGGTGCTGATTCTACAAGTAGGGAGATTGCTAGTAAAGTAGCTGGAAAGGCGAACCCGAGCACAAGGAGATGAGAAATGAGGTGCATATTAGAAACCTTTCAAAATCACACGGTGTACCATCTTCTGGGTTTCTCATGCATGTTTTCGATGTAGGAAGATGCCCTTGAACCTGGAGATTTGGGACCCATGGGATGGGTACCACGCAGTATTCCTTTAAAGGGTCTGCGTTTGCTCACCCAACCTCACCCAACCTCTCAGCCCCAAGAGTGTCCACCCTTATGTCTCATCCAGCTGTGGGTCTAGTTATGGTCAATCCAGGTTGCATCACAGCCTCTGAACGAATTTTGTAAGAATTTCTCTCTCTTTCACTTTCTTTGTTTTACGGGTTTTTAAAAGTAATTTATTTTTATAATGGGGTTTAGCTGCTTTTCACGGCTGTGTTTATGCGGCTTTACACCCACTTGACTCACTTCCAGACAGATATCAATATATAGGTTTTAAGATTCTTACTAGTCACATATATTCTTGTGCGGTGAATAGGGGGTGTTGAGTCCAGTTCACTGAGCAAGGAGTAGGTCTTGTCTATTTATTACATATTGGGTGTATGGAACGGTATCTGAGCGAATTTGAAACCCTTGTTTTATGCATCACCCCACCTCACCTTTCCCCTTAAGCAGCCATAGTGTGTTTTCTAAACGTGTGACTCTGTTCTGTTTTGTAATTCAGTTCAAGTGTAGCGGTTTTTACATTCCCTCTATAAGTGATAGCTTATGATAAGTGTCTTTTTCTGTGTGACTTTTTTCACTTAGAATCGTCGTACCTAAGTCCACTCATCTTGCTTCTACTAGCCTTATGACATTGATTTCATGTCTGAGTGATATTCCATTGTACATAAGGACCACAGCTTCTTTATCCATTTTTCTCTTTCCTGGGACATTTAAGGTGTCATGAAGTGGAGGTTCTTGTCAACAGAGCAGCCCTAAACTTTGGGGTGCCTGTGTCTTGCTGATTTTTAGTTTTCCCAATTTATACGCCCATGAGTGGACGTGCCCTATGCTCCCTAAGCTGTGTTTTTTCGATGTTTCAGGACACACCGTACACTTCTGCAGAGTGGCTGTTGGCAATTTACATCCCGCCCATCAGCGTAGCAAGGCTGCCATTTCTCCATGGCCTGTCCTGCATTTCTGGTTTTGACACTTTTTGCAGCATGACCCTTTTGACAGATGGGAAGCGAGACTTCTTTGGAGCGCTGATTTGACTTTCCAGGTTGCTTGGTTGGTCAAAAAGCGCGTATGCGTTCTTTCCTGAATATATTCAGGAAAGAACGCATACGCCCTTTTTGGCCAAGGGCATCATTGTCGACGTTTTGCCGCTTTTCATGTGCTTTAAAGGCGATTCGAATCTACCTCCTGAAATCTGTTTCCTGCAATTTTGCCTTGCTTTCAAATCCTCTTCGTTGCCTTCCCTCAATATATCTGTGGATGAGAGTTGTCATTTATAACTCTGCGGGTTTGTGAATTGCAGTGTCCCTGAGCTCCATTTTTCAACTGTCTTTTTTGGGAGCTGGCCGCAAAAGCGCGGGATTGCCTCAGGCCCTATTCTGCTTCTGGGCGGCAGGCTGAGCCTGTGGTTAATTCTTCTTCCTGATGCGAAAATAGAGTGACCTGTGCCTGTCCCAACACCTAGATCTAGTCTCTCATTGGTTGCCCCTCTTCCCGTTCATCCTCAGGACAAATTGCAACCTGTAGGGAACAGGAGCTTAAAGGTGCTGATTCTCCAGGTAGGGAGATTGCTAGTAAAGTAGCTGGAAAGGCGAACCCGAGCACAAGGAGATGAGAAATGAGGTGCATATTAGAAACCTTTCAAAATCACACGGTGTACCAACTTCTAGGTTTCTCATGCATGTTTTCGATGTAGGAAGATGCCCTTGAACCTGGAGATTTGGGAACCATGGGATGGGTACCACGCAGTATTCCTTTAAAGGGTCTGCATTTGCTCACCCAACCTCACCCAACCTTTCAGCCCCAAGAGTGTCCACCCTTATGTCTAATCCAGCTGTGGGTCTAGATATGGTCAATCCAGTTTGCATCACAGCCTCTAAACGAATTTTGTAAGAATTTCTCTCTCTTTCACTGTCTTTGTTTTACGGGTTTTTAAAAGTAATTTATTTTTATAATGGGGTTTAGCTGCTTTTCACGGCTGTGTTTATGCGGCTTTACACACACTTGACTCACTTCCAGACAGATATCAATACATAGGTTTTACGATTCTTACTAGTCACATATATTCTTGTGCGGTGAATAGGGGGTGTTGAGTCCACTTCACTGAGCAAGGAGTAGGTCTTGTCTATTACATATTGGGTGTATGGAACGGTATCTGAGCGAATTTGAAACCCTTGTTTTATGCATCACCCCACCTCACCTTTCCCGTTAAGCAGCCATCGTGTGTTTTCTAAACGTGTGACTCTATTCTGTTTTGTAATTCAGTTCAAGTGTAGCGGTTTTTACATTCCCTCTATAAGTGATAGCTTATGATAAGTGTCTTTTTCTGTGTGACTTTTTTCACTTAGAATCGTCGTACGTAAGTCCACTCATCTTGCTTCTACTAGCCTTATGACATTGATTTCATGTCTGAGTGATATACCATTGTACATAAAGACCACAACTTCTTTATCCATTTTTCTCTTTCCTGGGATATTTAAGGTGTCATGAAGTGGAGGTTCTTGTCAACAGAGCAGCCCTAAACTTTGGGGTGCCTGTGTCTTGCTGATTTTTAGTTTTCCCAATTTATACGCCCATGAGTGGACGTGCCCTATGCTCCCTAAGCTGTGTTTTTTCGATGTTTCAGGACACACCGTACACTTCTGCAGAGTGGCTGTTGGCAATTTACATCCCGCCCATCAGCGTAGCAAGGCTGCCATTTCTCCATGGCCTGTCCTGCATTTCTGGTTTTGACACTTTTTGCAGCATGACCCTTTTGACCGATGGGAAGCGAGACTTCTTTGTAGCGCTGATTTGCCTTTCCAGGTTGCTTGGTTGGCCAAAAAGGGCGTATGCGTTTTTTCCTGAATATATTCAGGAAAAAATGCATACGCCCTTTTTGGCCAAGGGCATCATTGTCGACGTTTTGCCACTTTTCATGTGTTTTAAACGCGATTTGAATATACCTCCTGAAATCTGTTTCCTGCAATTCTGCCTTGCTTTCAAATCCTCTTCGTTGCCTTCCCTCAATATATCTGTGGATGAGAGTTATCATTTATAACTCTGCGGGTTTGTGAATTGCAGTGTCCCTGAGCTCCATTTTTCAACTCGCTTTTTTGGGAGCTGGCCGCAAAAGCGCGGGATTGCCTCAGGCCCTATTCTGCTTCTGGGCGGCAGGCTGAGCCTGTGGTTAATTCTTCTTCCTGATGGGAAAATAGAGTGACCTGTGCCTGTCCCAACACCTAGATCTAGTCTCTCATTGGTTGCCCCTCTTCCCGTTCATCCTCAGGACAAATTGCAACCTGTAGGGAACAGGAACTTAAAGGTGCTGATTCTCCAAGTAGGGAGATTGCTAGTAAAGTAGCTGGAAAGGCGAACCCGAGCACAAGGAGATGAGAAATGGGGTGCTTATTAGAAACCTTTCAAAATCACATGGTGTACCATCTTCTGGGTTTCTCATGCATGTTTTCGATGTAGGAAGATGCCCTTGAACCTGGAGATTTGGGACAGATGGGATGGGAACCAGGCAGTATTACTTTAAAGGGTCTGCGTTTGCTCACCCAACCTCACCCAACCTTTCAGCCCCAAGAGTGTCCACCCTTATGTCTCATCCTGCTGTGGGTCTAGATATGGTCAATCCAGTTTGCATCACAGCCTCTGAACGAATTTTGTAAGAATTTCTCTCTCTTTCACTGTCTTTGTTTTACGGGTTTTTAAAAGTAATTTATTTTTATAATGGGGTTTAGCTGCTTTTCACGGCTGTGTTTATGCGGCTTTACACCCACTTGACTCACTTCCAGACAGATATCAATACATAGGTTTTAAGATTCTTACTAGTCACATATATTCTTGCGCGGTGAATAGGGGGTGTTGAGTCCAGTTCACTGAGCAAGGAGTAGGTCTTGTCTATTACATATTGGGTGTATGGAACGGTATCTGAGCGAATTTGAAACCCTTGTTTTATGCCTCACCCCACCTCACATTTCCCGTTAAGCAGCCATAGTGTGTTTTCTAAACGTGTGACTCTGTTCTGTTTTGTAATTCAGTTCAAGTGTAGCGGTTTTTACATTCCCTCTATAAGTGATAGCTTATGATAAGTGTCTTTTTCTGTGTGACTTATTTCACTTAGAATCGTCGTACCTAAGTCCACTCATCTTGCTTCTACTAGCCGTATGACATTGATTTCATGTCTGAGTGATATTCCATTGTACATAAGGACCACAACTTCTTTATCCATTTTTCTCTTTCCTGGGATATTTAAGGTGTCATGAAGTGGAGGTTCTTGTCAACAGTGCAGCCCTAAACTTTGGGGTGCCTGTGTCTTGCTGATTTTTATTTTTCCCAATTTATACGCCCATGAGTGGACGTGCCTTATGCTCCCTAAGCTGTGTTTTTTCGATGTTTCAGGACACACCGTACACTTCTGCAGAGTGGCTGTTGGCAATTTACATCCCGCCCATCAGCGTAGCAAGGCTGCCATTTCTCCATGGCCTGTCCTGCATTTCTGGTTTAGACACTTTTTGCAGCATGGCCCTTTTGACCGATGGGAAGCGAGACTTCTTTGTAGCGCTGATTTGCCTTTCCAGGTTGCTTGGTTGGCCAAACAGGGCGTATGCGTTTTTTCCTGAATATATTCAGGAAAATACGCATACGCCCTGTTTGGCCAAGGGCATCATTGTCGACGTTTTGCCGCTTTTCATGTGCTTTAAAGGCGATTCGAATCTACCTCCTGAAACCTGTTTCCTGCAATTCTGCCTTGCTTTCAAATCCTCTTCGTTGCCTTCCCTCAATATATCTGTGGATGAGAGTTATCATTTATAACTCTGCGGGTTTGTGAATTGCAGTGTCCCTGAGCTCCATTTTTCAACTCGCTTTTTTGGGAGCTGGCCGCAAAAGCGCGGGATTGCCTCAGGCCCTATTCTGCTTCTGGGCGGCAGGCTGAGCCTGTGGTTAATTTTTCTTCCTGATGGGAAAATAGAGTGACCTGTACCTGTCCCAACACCTAGATCTAGTCTCTCATTGGTTGCCCCTCTTCCCGTTCATCCTCAGGACAAATTGCAACCTGTAGGGAACAGGAGCTTAAAGGTGCTGATTCTCCAAGTAGGGAGATTGCTAGTAAAGTAGCTGGAATGGCGAACCCGAGCACAAGGAGATGAGAAATGAGGTGCATATTAGAAACCTTTCAAAATCACACGGTGTACCATCTTCTGGGTTTCTCATGCATGTTTTCGATGTTGGAAGATGCCCTTGAACCTGGAGATTTGGGACCCATGGGATGGGTACCAGGCCGTATTACTTTAAAGGTTCTACGTTTGCTCACCCAACCTCACCCAACCTTTCAGCCCCAAGAGTGTCCACCCTTATGTCTCATTCAGCTGTGGGTCTAGATATGGTCAATCCAGGTTGCATCACAGCCTCTGAACGAATTTTGTAAGAATTTCTCTCTCTTTCACTGTCTTTCTTTTACGGGTTTTTAAAAGTAATTTATTTTTATAATGGGGTTTAGCTGCTTTTCACGGCTGTGTTTATGCGGCTTTACACCCACTTGACTCACTTCCAGACAGATATCAATACATAGGTTTTAAGATTCTTACTAGTCAGATATATTCTTGTGTGCTGAATAGGGGGTGTTGAGTCCAGTTCACTGAGCAAGGAGTAGGTCTTGTCTATTTATTACATATTGGGTGTATGGAACGGTATCTGAGCGAATTTGAAACCCTTGTTTTATGCATCACCCCACCTCACCTTTCCCCTTAAGCAGCCATAGAGTGTTTTCTAAACGTGTGACTCTGTTCTGTTTTGTAATTCAGTTCAAGTGTAGCGGTTTTTACATTCCCTCTATAAGTGATAGCTTATGATAAGTGTCTTTTTTTTGTGACTTTTTTCACTTAGAATCGTCGTACCTAAGTCCACTCATCTTGCTTCTACTAGCCTTATGACATTGATTTCATGTCTGAGTGATATTCCATTGTACATAAGGACCACAGCTTCTTTATCCATTTTTCTCTTTCCTGGGACATTTAAGGTGTCATGAAGTGGAGGTTCTTGTCAACAGAGCAGCCCTAAACTTTGGGGTGCCTGTGTCTTGCTGATTTTTAGTTTTCCCAATTTATACGCCCATGAGTGGACGTGCCCTATGCTCCCTAAGCTGTGTTTTTTCGATGTTTCAGGACACACCGTACACTTCTGCAGAGTGGCTGTTGGCAATTTACATCCCGCCCATCAGCGTAGCAAGGCTGCCATTTCTCCATGGCCTGTCCTGCATTTCTGGTTTTGACACTTTTTGCAGCATGACCCTTTTGACAGATGGGAAGCGAGACTTCTTTGTAGCGCTGATTTGCCTTTCCAGGTTGCTTGGTTGGCCAAAAAGGGCGTATGCGTTCTTTCCTGAATATATTCAGGAAAGAACGCATACGCCCTTTTTGGCCAAGGGCATCATTGTCGACGTTTTGCCGCTTTTCATGTGCTTTAAATGCGATTCGAATCTACCTCCTGAAATCTGTTTCCTGCAATTTTGCCTTGCTTTCAAATCCTCTTCGTTGCCTTCCCTCAATATATCTGTGGATGAGAGTTGTCATTTATAACTCTGCGGGTTTGTGAATTGCAGTGTCCCTGAGCTCCATTTTTCAACTGGGTTTTTTGGGAGCCGGCCGCAAAAGCGCGGGATTGCCTCAGGCCCTATTATGCTTCTGGGCGGCAGGCTGAGCCTGTGGTTAATACTTCTTCCTGATGGGAAAATAGAGTGACCTGTGCCTGTCCCAACACCTAGATCTAGTCTCTCATTGGTTGCCCCTCTTCCCGTTCATCCTCAGGACAAATTGCAACCTGTAGGGAACAGGAGCTTAAAGGTGCTGATTCTACAAGTAGGGAGATTGCTAGTAAAGTAGCTGGAAAGGCGAACCCGAGCACAAGGAGATGAGAAATGAGGTGCATATTAGAAACCTTTCAAAATCACACGGTGTACCATCTTCTGGGTTTCTCATGCATGTTTTCGATGTAGGAAGATGCCCTTGAACCTGGAGATTTGGGAACCATGGGATGGGTACCACGCAGTATTCCTTTAAAGGGTCTGCGTTTGCTCACCCAACCTCACCCAACCTCTCAGCCCCAAGAGTGTCCACCCTTATGTCTCATCCAGCTGTGGGTCTAGTTATGGTCAATCCAGGTTGCATCACAGCCTCTGAACGAATTTTGTAAGAATTTCTCTCTCTTTCACTGTCTTTGTTTTACGGGTTTTTAAAAGTAATTTATTTTTATAATGGGGTTTAGCTGCTTTTCACGGCTGTGTTTATGCGGCTTTACACCCACTTGACTCACTTCCAGACAGATATCAATATATAGGTTTTAAGATTCTTACTAGTCACATATATTCTTGTGCGGTGAATAGGGGGTGTTGAGTCCAGTTCACTGAGCAAGGAGTAGGTCTTGTCTATTTATTACATATTGGGTGTATGGAACGGTATCTGAGCGAATTTGAAACCCTTGTTTTATGCATCACCCCACCTCACCTTTCCCCTTAAGCAGCCATAGTGTGTTTTCTAAACGTGTGACTCTGTTCTGTTTTGTAATTCAGTTCAAGTGTAGCGGTTTTTACATTCCCTCTATAAGTGATAGCTTATGATAAGTGTCTTTTTCTGTGTGACTTTTTTCACTTAGAATCGTCGTACCTAAGTCCACTCATCTTGCTTCTACTAGCCTTATGACATTGATTGCATGTCTGAGTGATATTCCATTGTACATAAGGACCACAGCTTCTTTATCCATTTTTCTCTTTCCTGGGACATTTAAGGTGTCATGAAGTGGAGGTTCTTGTCAACAGAGCAGCCCTAAACTTTGGGGTGCCTGTGTCTTGCTGATTTTTAGTTTTCCCAATTTATACGCCCATGAGTGGACGTGCCCTATGCTCCCTAAGCTGTGTTTTTTCGATGTTTCAGGACACACCGTACACTTCTGCAGAGTGGCTGTTGGCAATTTACATCCCGCCCATCAGCGTAGCAAGGCTGCCATTTCTCCATGGCCTGTCCTGCATTTCTGGTTTTGACACTTTTTGCAGCATGACCCTTTTGACAGATGGGAAGCGAGACTTCTTTGGAGCGCTGATTTGACTTTCCAGGTTGCTTGGTTGGTCAAAAAGCGCGTATGCGTTCTTTCCTGAATATACTCAGGAAAGAACGCATACACCCTTTTTGGCCAAGGGCATCATTGTCGACGTTTTGCCGCTTTTCATGTGCTTTAAAGGCGATTCGAATCTACCTCCTGAAATCTGTTTCCTGCAATTTTGCCTTGCTTTCAAATCCTCTTCGTTGCCTTCCCTCAATATATCTGTGGATGAGAGTTGTCATTTATAACTCTGCGGGTTTGTGAATTGCAGTGTCCCTGAGCTCCATTTTTCAACTGTCTTTTTTGGGAGCTGGCCGCAAAAGCGCGGGATTGCCTCAGGCCCTATTCTGCTTCTGGGCGGCAGGCTGAGCCTGTGGTTAATTCTTCTTCCTGATGCGAAAATAGAGTGACCTGTGCCTGTCCCAACACCTAGATCTAGTCTCTCATTGGTTGCCCCTCTTCCCGTTCATCCTCAGGACAAATTGCAACCTGTAGGGAACAGGAGCTTAAAGGTGCTGATTCTCCAGGTAGGGAGATTGCTAGTAAAGTAGCTGGAAAGGCGAACCCGAGCACAAGGAGATGAGAAATGAGGTGCATATTAGAAACCTTTCAAAATCACACGGTGTACCAACTTCTAGGTTTCTCATGCATGTTTTCGATGTAGGAAGATGCCCTTGAACCTGGAGATTTGGGAACCATGGGATGGGTACCACGCAGTATTCCTTTAAAGGGTCTGCATTTGCTCACCCAACCTCACCCAACCTTTCAGCCCCAAGAGTGTCCACCCTTATGTCTAATCCAGCTGTGGGTCTAGATATGGTCAATCCAGTTTGCATCACAGCCTCTAAACGAATTTTGTAAGAATTTCTCTCTCTTTCACTGTCTTTGTTTTACGGGTTTTTAAAAGTAATTTATTTTTATAATGGGGTTTAGCTGCTTTTCACGGCTGTGTTTATGCGGCTTTACACACACTTGACTCACTTCCAGACAGATATCAATACATAGGTTTTACGATTCTTACTAGTCACATATATTCTTGTGCGGTGAATAGGGGGTGTTGAGTCCAGTTCACTGAGCAAGGAGTAGGTCTTGTCTATTACATATTGGGTGTATGGAACGGTATCTGAGCGAATTTGAAACCCTTGTTTTATGCATCACCCCACCTCACCTTTCCCGTTAAGCAGCCATCGTGTGTTTTCTAAACGTGTGACTCTATTCTGTTTTGTAATTCAGTTCAAGTGTAGCGGTTTTTACATTCCCTCTATAAGTGATAGCTTATGATAAGTGTCTTTTTCTGTGTGACTTTTTTCACTTAGAATCGTCGTACGTAAGTCCACTCATCTTGCTTCTACTAGCCTTATGACATTGATTTCATGTCTGAGTGATATACCATTGTACATAAAGACCACAACTTCTTTATCCATTTTTCTCTTTCCTGGGATATTTAAGGTGTCATGAAGTGGAGGTTCTTGTCAACAGAGCAGCCCTAAACTTTGGGGTGCCTGTGTCTTGCTGATTTTTAGTTTTCCCAATTTATACGCCCATGAGTGGACGTGCCCTATGCTCCCTAAGCTGTGTTTTTTCGATGTTTCAGGACACACCGTACACTTCTGCAGAGTGGCTGTTGGCAATTTACATCCCGCCCATCAGCGTAGCAAGGCTGCCATTTCTCCATGGCCTGTCCTGCATTTCTGGTTTTGACACTTTTTGCAGCATGACCCTTTTGACCGATGGGAAGCGAGACTTCTTCGGAGCGCTTTTTTGCCTTTCCAGGTTGCTTGGTTGGCCAAAAAGGGCGTATGCGTTTTTTCCTGAATATATTCAGGAAAAAATGCATACGCCCTTTTTGGCCAAGGGCATCATTGTCGACGTTTTGCCAATTTTCATGTGTTTTAAACGCGATTTGAATATACCTCCTGAAATCTGTTTCCTGCAATTCTGCCTTGCTTTCTAATCCTCTTCGTTGCCTTCCCTCAATATATCTGTGGATGAGAGTTATCATTTATAACTCTGCGGGTTTGTGAATTGCAGTGTCCCTGAGCTCCATTTTTCAACTCGCTTTTTTGGGAGCTGGCCGCAAAAGCGCGGGATTGCCTCAGGCCCTATTCTGCTTCTGGGCGGCAGGCTGAGCCTGTGGTTAATTCTTCTTCCTGATGGGAAAATAGAGTGACCTGTGCCTGTCCCAACACCTAGATCTAGTCTCTCATTGGTTGCCCCTCTTCCCGTTCATCCTCAGGACAAATTGCAACCTGTAGGGAACAGGAACTTAAAGGTGCTGATTCTCCAAGTAGGGAGATTGCTAGTAAAGTAGCTGGAAAGGCGAACCCGAGCACAAGGAGATGAGAAATGGGGTGCTTATTAGAAACCTTTCAAAATCACACGGTGTACCATCTTCTGGGTTTCTCATGCATGTTTTCGATGTAGGAAGATGCCCTTGAACCTGGAGATTTGGGACAGATGGGATGGGAACCAGGCAGTATTACTTTAAAGGGTCTGCGTTTGCTCACCCAACCTCACCCAACCTTTCAGCCCCAAGAGTGTCCACCCTTATGTCTCATCCTGCTGTGGGTCTAGATATGGTCAATCCAGTTTGCATCACAGCCTCTGAACGAATTTTGTAAGAATTTCTCTCTCTTTCACTGTCTTTGTTTTACGGGTTTTTAAAAGTAATTTATTTTTATAATGGGGTTTAGCTGCTTTTCACGGCTGTGTTTATGCGGCTTTACACCCACTTGACTCACTTCCAGACAGATATCAATACATAGGTTTTAAGATTCTTACTAGTCACATATATTCTTGCGCGGTGAATAGGGGGTGTTGAGTCCAGTTCACTGAGCAAGGAGTAGGTCTTGTCTATTACATATTGGGTGTATGGAACGGTATCTGAGCGAATTTGAAACCCTTGTTTTATGCCTCACCCCACCTCACATTTCCCGTTAAGCAGCCATAGTGTGTTTTCTAAACGTGTGACTCTGTTCTGTTTTGTAATTCAGTTCAAGTGTAGCGGTTTTTACATTCCCTCTATAAGTGATAGCTTATGATAAGTGTCTTTTTCTGTGTGACTTATTTCACTTAGAATCGTCGTACCTAAGTCCACTCATCTTGCTTCTACTAGCCGTATGACATTGATTTCATGTCTGAGTGATATTCCATTGTACATAAGGACCACAACTTCTTTATCCATTTTTCTCTTTCCTGGGATATTTAAGGTGTCATGAAGTGGAGGTTCTTGTCAACAGTGCAGCCCTAAACTTTGGGGTGCCTGTGTCTTGCTGATTTTTAGTTTTCCCAATTTATACGCCCATGAGTGGACGTGCCTTATGCTCCCTAAGCTGTGTTTTTTCGATGTTTCAGGACACACCGTACACTTCTCCAGAGTGGCTGTTGGCAATTTACATGCCGCCCATCAGCGTAGCAAGGCTGCCATTTCTCCATGGCCTGTCCTGCATTTCTGGTTTAGACACTTTTTGCAGCATGGCCCTTTTGACCGATGGGAAGCGAGACTTCTTTGTAGCGCTGATTTGCCTTTCCAGGTTGCTTGGTTGGCCAAACAGGGCGTATGCGTTTTTTCCTGAATATATTCAGGAAAATACGCATACGCCCTGTTTGGCCAAGGGCATCATTGTCGACGTTTTGCCGCTTTTCATGTGCTTTAAAGGCGATTCGAATCTACCTCCTGAAACCTGTTTCCTGCAATTCTGCCTTGCTTTCAAATCCTCTTCGTTGCCTTCCCTCAATATATCTGTGGATGAGAGTTATCATTTATAACTCTGCGGGTTTGTGAATTGCAGTGTCCCTGAGCTCCATTTTTCAACTCGCTTTTTTGGGAGCTGGCCGCAAAAGCGCGGGATTGCCTCAGGCCCTATTCTGCTTCTGGGCGGCAGGCTGAGCCTGTGGTTAATTTTTCTTCCTGATGGGAAAATAGAGTGACCTGTACCTGTCCCAACACCTAGATCTAGTCTCTCATTGGTTGCCCCTCTTCCCGTTCATCCTCAGGACAAATTGCAACCTGTAGGGAACAGGAGCTTAAAGGTGCTGATTCTCCAAGTAGGGAGATTGCTAGTAAAGTAGCTGGAATGGCGAACCCGAGCACAAGGAGATGAGAAATGAGGTGCATATTAGAAACCTTTCAAATTCACACGGTGTACCATCTTCTGGGTTTCTCATGCATGTTTTCGATGTTGGAAGATGCCCTTGAACCTGGAGATTTGGGACCCATGGGATGGGTACCAGGCCGTATTACTTTAAAGGTTCTGCGTTTGCTCACCCAACCTCACCCAACCTTTCAGCCCCAAGAGTGTCCACCCTTATGTCTCATTCAGCTGTGGGTCTAGATATGGTCAATCCAGGTTGCATCACAGCCCCTGAACGAATTTTGTAAGAATTTCTCTCTCTTTCACTGTCTTTCTTTTACGGGTTTTTAAAAGTAATTTATTTTTATAATGGGGTTTAGCTGCTTTTCACGGCTGTGTTTATGCGGCTTTACACCCACTTGACTCACTTCCAGACAGATATCAATACATAGGTTTTAAGATTCTTACTAGTCAGATATATTCTTGTGTGCTGAATAGGGGGTGTTGAGTCCAGTTCACTGAGCAAGGAGTAGGTCTTGTCTATTTATTACATATTGGGTGTATGGAACGGTATCTGAGCGAATTTGAAACCCTTGTTTTATGCATCACCCCACCTCACCTTTCCCCTTAAGCAGCCATAGAGTGTTTTCTAAACGTGTGACTCTGTTCTGTTTTGTAATTCAGTTCAAGTGTAGCGGTTTTTACATTCCCTCTATAAGTGATAGCTTATGATAAGTGTCTTTTTTTTGTGACTTTTTTCACTTAGAATCGTCGTACCTAAGTCCACTCATCTTGCTTCTACTAGCCTTATGACATTGATTTCATGTCTGAGTGATATTCCATTGTACATAAGGACCACAGCTTCTTTATCCATTTTTCTCTTTCCTGGGACATTTAAGGTGTCATGAAGTGGAGGTTCTTGTCAACAGAGCAGCCCTAAACTTTGGGGTGCCTGTGTCTTGCTGATTTTTAGTTTTCCCAATTTATACGCCCATGAGTGGACGTGCCCTATGCTCCCTAAGCTGTGTTTTTTCGATGTTTCAGGACACACCGTACACTTCTGCAGAGTGGCTGTTGGCAATTTACATCCCGCCCATCAGCGTAGCAAGGCTGCCATTTCTCCATGGCCTGTCCTGCATTTCTGGTTTTGACACTTTTTGCAGCATGACCCTTTTGACAGATGGGAAGCGAGACTTCTTTGGAGCGCTGATTTGCCTTTCCAGGTTGCTTGGTTGGCCAAAAAGGGCGTATGCGTTCTTTCCTGAATATATTCAGGAAAGAACGCATACGCCCTTTTTGGCCAAGGGCATCATTGTCGACGTTTTGCCGCTTTTCATGTGCTTTAAAGGCGATTCGAATCTACCTCCTGAAATCTGTTTCCTGCAATTTTGCCTTGCTTTCAAATCCTCTTCGTTGCCTTCCCTCAATATATCTGTGGATGAGAGTTGTCATTTATAACTCTGCGGGTTTGTGAATTGCAGTGTCCCTGAGCTCCATTTTTCAACTGGGTTTTTTGGGAGCCGGCCGCAAAAGCGCGGGATTGCCTCAGGCCCTATTATGCTTCTGGGCGGCAGGCTGAGCCTGTGGTTAATACTTCTTCCTGATGGGAAAATAGAGTGACCTGTGCCTGTCCCAACACCTAGATCTAGTCTCTCATTGGTTGCCCCTCTTCCCGTTCATCCTCAGGACAAATTGCAACCTGTAGGGAACAGGAGCTTAAAGGTGCTGATTCTACAAGTAGGGAGATTGCTAGTAAAGTAGCTGGAAAGGCGAACCCGAGCACAAGGAGATGAGAAATGAGGTGCATATTAGAAACCTTTCAAAATCACACGGTGTACCATCTTCTGGGTTTCTCATGCATGTTTTCGATGTAGGAAGATGCCCTTGAACCTGGAGATTTGGGAACCATGGGATGGGTACCACGCAGTATTCCTTTAAAGGGTCTGCGTTTGCTCACCCAACCTCACCCAACCTCTCAGCCCCAAGAGTGTCCACCCTTATGTCTCATCCAGCTGTGGGTCTAGTTATGGTCAATCCAGGTTGCATCACAGCCTCTGAACGAATTTTGTAAGAATTTCTCTCTCTTTCACTGTCTTTGTTTTACGGGTTTTTAAAAGTAATTTATTTTTATAATGGGGTTTAGCTGCTTTTCACGGCTGTGTTTATGCGGCTTTACACCCACTTGACTCACTTCCAGACAGATATCAATATATAGGTTTTAAGATTCTTACTAGTCACATATATTCTTGTGCGGTGAATAGGGGGTGTTGAGTCCAGTTCACTGAGCAAGGAGTAGGTCTTGTCTATTTATTACATATTGGGTGTATGGAACGGTATCTGAGCGAATTTGAAACCCTTGTTTTATGCATCACCCCACCTCACCTTTCCCCTTAAGCAGCCATAGTGTGTTTTCTAAACGTGTGACTCTGTTCTGTTTTGTAATTCAGTTCAAGTGTAGCGGTTTTTACATTCCCTCTATAAGTGATAGCTTATGATAAGTGTCTTTTTCTGTGTGACTTATTTCACTTAGAATCGTCGTACCTAAGTCCACTCATCTTGCTTCTACTAGCCGTATGACATTGATTTCATGTCTGAGTGATATTCCATTGTACATAAGGACCACAACTTCTTTATCCATTTTTCTCTTTCCTGGGATATTTAAGGTGTCATGAAGTGGAGGTTCTTGTCAACAGTGCAGCCCTAAACTTTGGGGTGCCTGTGTCTTGCTGATTTTTAGTTTTCCCAATTTATACGCCCATGAGTGGACGTGCCTTATGCTCCCTAAGCTGTGTTTTTTCGATGTTTCAGGACACACCGTACACTTCTCCAGAGTGGCTGTTGGCAATTTACATGCCGCCCATCAGCGTAGCAAGGCTGCCATTTCTCCATGGCCTGTCCTGCATTTCTGGTTTAGACACTTTTTGCAGCATGGCCCTTTTGACCGATGGGAAGCGAGACTTCTTTGTAGCGCTGATTTGCCTTTCCAGGTTGCTTGGTTGGCCAAACAGGGCGTATGCGTTTTTTCCTGAATATATTCAGGAAAATACGCATACGCCCTGTTTGGCCAAGGGCATCATTGTCGACGTTTTGCCGCTTTTCATGTGCTTTAAAGGCGATTCGAATCTACCTCCTGAAACCTGTTTCCTGCAATTCTGCCTTGCTTTCAAATCCTCTTCGTTGCCTTCCCTCAATATATCTGTGGATGAGAGTTATCATTTATAACTCTGCGGGTTTGTGAATTGCAGTGTCCCTGAGCTCCATTTTTCAACTCGCTTTTTTGGGAGCTGGCCGCAAAAGCGCGGGATTGCCTCAGGCCCTATTCTGCTTCTGGGCGGCAGGCTGAGCCTGTGGTTAATTTTTCTTCCTGATGGGAAAATAGAGTGACCTGTACCTGTCCCAACACCTAGATCTAGTCTCTCATTGGTTGCCCCTCTTCCCGTTCATCCTCAGGACAAATTGCAACCTGTAGGGAACAGGAGCTTAAAGGTGCTGATTCTCCAAGTAGGGAGATTGCTAGTAAAGTAGCTGGAATGGCGAACCCGAGCACAAGGAGATGAGAAATGAGGTGCATATTAGAAACCTTTCAAATTCACACGGTGTACCATCTTCTGGGTTTCTCATGCATGTTTTCGATGTTGGAAGATGCCCTTGAACCTGGAGATTTGGGACCCATGGGATGGGTACCAGGCCGTATTACTTTAAAGGTTCTGCGTTTGCTCACCCAACCTCACCCAACCTTTCAGCCCCAAGAGTGTCCACCCTTATGTCTCATTCAGCTGTGGGTCTAGATATGGTCAATCCAGGTTGCATCACAGCCTCTGAACGAATTTTGTAAGAATTTCTCTCTCTTTCACTGTCTTTCTTTTACGGGTTTTTAAAAGTAATTTATTTTTATAATGGGGTTTAGCTGCTTTTCACGGCTGTGTTTATGCGGCTTTACACCCACTTGACTCACTTCCAGACAGATATCAATACATAGGTTTTAAGATTCTTACTAGTCAGATATATTCTTGTGTGCTGAATAGGGGGTGTTGAGTCCAGTTCACTGAGCAAGGAGTAGGTCTTGTCTATTTATTACATATTGGGTGTATGGAACGGTATCTGAGCGAATTTGAAACCCTTGTTTTATGCATCACCCCACCTCACCTTTCCCCTTAAGCAGCCATAGAGTGTTTTCTAAACGTGTGACTCTGTTCTGTTTTGTAATTCAGTTCAAGTGTAGCGGTTTTTACATTCCCTCTATAAGTGATAGCTTATGATAAGTGTCTTTTTTTTGTGACTTTTTTCACTTAGAATCGTCGTACCTAAGTCCACTCATCTTGCTTCTACTAGCCTTATGACATTGATTTCATGTCTGAGTGATATTCCATTGTACATAAGGACCACAGCTTCTTTATCCATTTTTCTCTTTCCTGGGACATTTAAGGTGTCATGAAGTGGAGGTTCTTGTCAACAGAGCAGCCCTAAACTTTGGGGTGCCTGTGTCTTGCTGATTTTTAGTTTTCCCAATTTATACGCCCATGAGTGGACGTGCCCTATGCTCCCTAAGCTGTGTTTTTTCGATGTTTCAGGACACACCGTACACTTCTGCAGAGTGGCTGTTGGCAATTTACATCCCGCCCATCAGCGTAGCAAGGCTGCCATTTCTCCATGGCCTGTCCTGCATTTCTGGTTTTGACACTTTTTGCAGCATGACCCTTTTGACAGATGGGAAGCGAGACTTCTTTGGAGCGCTGATTTGCCTTTCCAGGTTGCTTGGTTGGCCAAAAAGGGCGTATGCGTTCTTTCCTGAATATATTCAGGAAAGAACGCATACGCCCTTTTTGGCCAAGGGCATCATTGTCGACGTTTTGCCGCTTTTCATGTGCTTTAAAGGCGATTCGAATCTACCTCCTGAAATCTGTTTCCTGCAATTTTGCCTTGCTTTCAAATCCTCTTCGTTGCCTTCCCTCAATATATCTGTGGATGAGAGTTGTCATTTATAACTCTGCGGGTTTGTGAATTGCAGTGTCCCTGAGCTCCATTTTTCAACTGGGTTTTTTGGGAGCCGGCCGCAAAAGCGCGGGATTGCCTCAGGCCCTATTATGCTTCTGGGCGGCAGGCTGAGCCTGTGGTTAATACTTCTTCCTGATGGGAAAATAGAGTGACCTGTGCCTGTCCCAACACCTAGATCTAGTCTCTCATTGGTTGCCCCTCTTCCCGTTCATCCTCAGGACAAATTGCAACCTGTAGGGAACAGGAGCTTAAAGGTGCTGATTCTACAAGTAGGGAGATTGCTAGTAAAGTAGCTGGAAAGGCGAACCCGAGCACAAGGAGATGAGAAATGAGGTGCATATTAGAAACCTTTCAAAATCACACGGTGTACCATCTTCTGGGTTTCTCATGCATGTTTTCGATGTAGGAAGATGCCCTTGAACCTGGAGATTTGGGAACCATGGGATGGGTACCACGCAGTATTCCTTTAAAGGGTCTGCGTTTGCTCACCCAACCTCACCCAACCTCTCAGCCCCAAGAGTGTCCACCCTTATGTCTCATCCAGCTGTGGGTCTAGTTATGGTCAATCCAGGTTGCATCACAGCCTCTGAACGAATTTTGTAAGAATTTCTCTCTCTTTCACTGTCTTTGTTTTACGGGTTTTTAAAAGTAATTTATTTTTATAATGGGGTTTAGCTGCTTTTCACGGCTGTGTTTATGCGGCTTTACACCCACTTGACTCACTTCCAGACAGATATCAATATATAGGTTTTAAGATTCTTACTAGTCACATATATTCTTGTGCGGTGAATAGGGGGTGTTGAGTCCAGTTCACTGAGCAAGGAGTAGGTCTTGTCTATTTATTACATATTGGGTGTATGGAACGGTATCTGAGCGAATTTGAAACCCTTGTTTTATGCATCACCCCACCTCACCTTTCCCCTTAAGCAGCCATAGTGTGTTTTCTAAACGTGTGACTCTGTTCTGTTTTGTAATTCAGTTCAAGTGTAGCGGTTTTTACATTCCCTCTATAAGTGATAGCTTATGATAAGTGTCTTTTTCTGTGTGACTTATTTCACTTAGAATCGTCGTACCTAAGTCCACTCATCTTGCTTCTACTAGCCTTATGACATTGATTTCATGTCTGAGTGATATTCCATTGTACATAAGGACCACAGCTTCTTTATCCATTTTTCTCTTTCCTGGGACATTTAAGGTGTCATGAAGTGGAGGTTCTTGTCAACAGAGCAGCCCTAAACTTTGGGGTGCCTGTGTCTTGCTGATTTTTAGTTTTCACAATTTATACGCCCATGAGTGGACGTGCCCTATGCTCCCTAAGCTGTGTTTTTTCGATGTTTCAGGACACACCGTACACTTCTGCAGAGTGGCTGTTGGCAATTTACATCCCGCCCATCAGCGTAGCAAGGCTGCCATTTCTCCATGGCCTGTCCTGCATTTCTGGTTTTGACACTTTTTGCAGCATGACCCTTTTGACAGATGGGAAGCGAGACTTCTTTGGAGCGCTGATTTGACTTTCCAGGTTGCTTGGTTGGTCAAAAAGCGCGTATGCGTTCTTTCCTGAATATATTCAGGAAAGAACGCATACGCCCTTTTTGGCCAAGGGCATCATTGTCGACGTTTTGCCGCTTTTCATGTGCTTTAAAGGCGATTCGAATCTACCTCCTGAAATCTGTTTCCTGCAATTTTGCCTTGCTTTCAAATCCTCTTCGTTGCCTTCCCTCAATATATCTGTGAATGAGAGTTGTCATTTATAACTCTGCGGGTTTGTGAATTGCAGTGTCCCTGAGCTCCATTTTTCAACTGTCTTTTTTGGGAGCTGGCCGCAAAAGCGCGGGATTGCCTCAGGCCCTATTCTGCTTCTGGGCGGCAGGCTGAGCCTGTGGTTAATTCTTCTTCCTGATGCGAAAATTGAGTGACCTGTGCCTGTCCCAACACCTAGATCTAGTCTCTCATTGGTTGCCCCTCTTCCCGTTCATCCTCAGGACAAATTGCAACCTGTAGGGAACAGGAGCTTAAAGGTGCTGATTCTCCAGGTAGGGAGATTGCTAGTAAAGTAGCTGGAAAGGCGAACCCGAGCACAAGGAGATGAGAAATGAGGTGCATATTAGAAACCTTTCAAAATCACACGGTGTACCAACTTCTAGGTTTCTCATGCATGTTTTCGATGTAGGAAGATGCCCTTGAACCTGGAGATTTGGGAACCATGGGATGGGTACCACGCAGTATTCCTTTAAAGGGTCTGCATTTGCTCACCCAACCTCACCCAACCTTTCAGCCCCAAGAGTGTCCACCCTTATGTCTAATCCAGCTGTGGGTCTAGATATGGTCAATCCAGTTTGCATCACAGCCTCTGAACGAATTTTGTAAGAATTTCTCTCTCTTTCACTGTCTTTGTTTTACTGGTTTTTAAAAGTAATTTATTTTTATAATGGGGTTTAGCTGCTTTTCACGGCTGTGTTTATGCGGCTTTACACACACTTGACTCACTTCCAGACAGATATCAATACATAGGTTTTACGATTCTTACTAGTCACATATATTCTTGTGCGGTGAATAGGGGGTGTTGAGTCCAGTTCACTGAGCAAGGAGTAGGTCTTGTCTATTACATATTGGGTGTATGGAACGGTATCTGAGCGAATTTGAAACCCTTGTTTTATGCATCACCCCACCTCACCTTTCCCGTTAAGCAGCCATCGTGTGTTTTCTAAACGTGTGACTCTATTCTGTTTTGTAATTCAGTTCAAGTGTAGCGGTTTTTACATTCCCTCTATAAGTGATAGCTTATGATAAGTGTCTTTTTCTGTGTGACTTTTTTCACTTAGAATCGTCGTACGTAAGTCCACTCATCTTGCTTCTACTAGCCTTATGACATTGATTTCATGTCTGAGTGATATACCATTGTACATAAAGACCACAACTTCTTTATCCATTTTTCTCTTTCCTGGGATATTTAAGGTGTCATGAAGTGGAGGTTCTTGTCAACAGAGCAGCCCTAAACTTTGGGGTGCCTGTGTCTTGCTGATTTTTAGTTTTCCCAATTTATACGCCCATGAGTGGACGTGCCCTATGCTCCCTAAGCTGTGTTTTTTCGATGTTTCAGGACACACCGTACACTTCTGCAGAGTGGCTGTTGGCAATTTACATCCCGCCCATCAGCGTAGCAAGGCTGCCATTTCTCCATGGCCTGTCCTGCATTTCTGGTTTTGACACTTTTTGCAGCATGACCCTTTTGACCGATGGGAAGCGAGACTTCTTCGGAGCGCTTTTTTGCCTTTCCAGGTTGCTTGGTTGGCCAAAAAGGGCGTATGCGTTTTTTCCTGAATATATTCAGGAAAAAATGCATACGCCCTTTTTGGCCAAGGGCATCATTGTCGACGTTTTGCCACTTTTCATGTGTTTTAAACGCGATTTGAATATACCTCCTGAAATCTGTTTCCTGCAATTCTGCCTTGCTTTCAAATCCTCTTCGTTGCCTTCCCTCAATATATCTGTGGATGAGAGTTATCATTTATAACTCTGCGGGTTTGTGAATTGCAGTGTCCCTGAGCTCCATTTTTCAACTCGCTTTTTTGGGAGCTGGCCGCAAAAGCGCGGGATTGCCTCAGGCCCTATTCTGCTTCTGGGCGGCAGGCTGAGCCTGTGGTTAATTCTTCTTCCTGATGGGAAAATAGAGTGACCTGTGCCTGTCCCAACACCTAGATCTAGTCTCTCATTGGTTGCCCCTCTTCCCGTTCATCCTCAGGACAAATTGCAACCTGTAGGGAACAGGAACTTAAAGGTGCTGATTCTCCAAGTAGGGAGATTGCTAGTAAAGTAGCTGGAAAGGCGAACCCGAGCACAAGGAGATGAGAAATGGGGTGCTTATTAGAAACCTTTCAAAATCACATGGTGTACCATCTTCTGGGTTTCTCATGCATGTTTTCGATGTAGGAAGATGCCCTTGAACCTGGAGATTTGGGACAGATGGGATGGGAACCAGGCAGTATTACTTTAAAGGGTCTGCGTTTGCTCACCCAACCTCACCCAACCTTTCAGCCCCAAGAGTGTCCACCCTTATGTCTCATCCTGCTGTGGGTCTAGATATGGTCAATCCAGTTTGCATCACAGCCTCTGAACGAATTTTGTAAGAATTTCTCTCTCTTTCACTGTCTTTGTTTTACGGGTTTTTAAAAGTAATTTATTTTTATAATGGGGTTTAGCTGCTTTTCACGGCTGTGTTTATGCGGCTTTACACCCACTTGACTCACTTCCAGACAGATATCAATACATAGGTTTTAAGATTCTTACTAGTCACATATATTCTTGCGCGGTGAATAGGGGGTGTTGAGTCCAGTTCACTGAGCAAGGAGTAGGTCTTGTCTATTACATATTGGGTGTATGGAACGGTATCTGAGCGAATTTGAAACCCTTGTTTTATGCCTCACCCCACCTCACATTTCCCGTTAAGCAGCCATAGTGTGTTTTCTAAACGTGTGACTCTGTTCTGTTTTGTAATTCAGTTCAAGTGTAGCGGTTTTTACATTCCCTCTATAAGTGATAGCTTATGATAAGTGTCTTTTTCTGTGTGACTTATTTCACTTAGAATCGTCGTACCTAAGTCCACTCATCTTGCTTCTACTAGCCGTATGACATTGATTTCATGTCTGAGTGATATTCCATTGTACATAAGGACCACAACTTCTTTATCCATTTTTCTCTTTCCTGGGATATTTAAGGTGTCATGAAGTGGAGGTTCTTGTCAACAGTGCAGCCCTAAACTTTGGGGTGCCTGTGTCTTGCTGATTTTTATTTTTCCCAATTTATACGCCCATGAGTGGACGTGCCTTATGCTCCCTAAGCTGTGTTTTTTCGATGTTTCAGGACACACCGTACACTTCTCCAGAGTGGCTGTTGGCAATTTACATCCCGCCCATCAGCGTAGCAAGGCTGCCATTTCTCCATGGCCTGTCCTGCATTTCTGGTTTAGACACTTTTTGCAGCATGGCCCTTTTGACCGATGGGAAGCGAGACTTCTTTGTAGCGCTGATTTGCCTTTCCAGGTTGCTTGGTTGGCCAAACAGGGCGTATGCGTTTTTTCCTGAATATATTCAGGAAAATACGCATACGCCCTGTTTGGCCAAGGGCATCATTGTCGACGTTTTGCCGCTTTTCATGTGCTTTAAAGGCGATTCGAATCTACCTCCTGAAACCTGTTTCCTGCAATTCTGCCTTGCTTTCAAATCCTCTTCGTTGCCTTCCCTCAATATATCTGTGGATGAGAGTTATCATTTATAACTCTGCGGGTTTGTGAATTGCAGTGTCCCTGAGCTCCATTTTTCAACTCGCTTTTTTGGGAGCTGGCCGCAAAAGCGCGGGATTGCCTCAGGCCCTATTCTGCTTCTGGGCGGCAGGCTGAGCCTGTGGTTAATTTTTCTTCCTGATGGGAAAATAGAGTGACCTGTACCTGTCCCAACACCTAGATCTAGTCTCTCATTGGTTGCCCCTCTTCCCGTTCATCCTCAGGACAAATTGCAACCTGTAGGGAACAGGAGCTTAAAGGTGCTGATTCTCCAAGTAGGGAGATTGCTAGTAAAGTAGCTGGAATGGCGAACCCGAGCACAAGGAGATGAGAAATGAGGTGCATATTAGAAACCTTTCAAAATCACACGGTGTACCATCTTCTGGGTTTCTCATGCATGTTTTCGATGTTGGAAGATGCCCTTGAACCTGGAGATTTGGGACCCATGGGATGGGTACCAGGCCGTATTACTTTAAAGGTTCTGCGTTTGCTCACCCAACCTCACCCAACCTTTCAGCCCCAAGAGTGTCCACCCTTATGTCTCATTCAGCTGTGGGTCTAGATATGGTCAATCCAGGTTGCATCACAGCCTCTGAACGAATTTTGTAAGAATTTCTCTCTCTTTCACTGTCTTTCTTTTACGGGTTTTTAAAAGTAATTTATTTTTATAATGGGGTTTAGCTGCTTTTCACGGCTGTGTTTATGCGGCTTTACACCCACTTGACTCACTTCCAGACAGATATCAATACATAGGTTTTAAGATTCTTACTAGTCAGATATATTCTTGTGTGCTGAATAGGGGGTGTTGAGTCCAGTTCACTGAGCAAGGAGTAGGTCTTGTCTATTTATTACATATTGGGTGTATGGAACGGTATCTGAGCGAATTTGAAACCCTTGTTTTATGCATCACCCCACCTCACCTTTCCCCTTAAGCAGCCATAGAGTGTTTTCTAAACGTGTGACTCTGTTCTGTTTTGTAATTCAGTTCAAGTGTAGCGGTTTTTACATTCCCTCTATAAGTGATAGCTTATGATAAGTGTCTTTTTTTTGTGACTTTTTTCACTTAGAATCGTCGTACCTAAGTCCACTCATCTTGCTTCTACTAGCCTTATGACATTGATTTCATGTCTGAGTGATATTCCATTGTACATAAGGACCACAGCTTCTTTATCCATTTTTCTCTTTCCTGGGACATTTAAGGTGTCATGAAGTGGAGGTTCTTGTCAACAGAGCAGCCCTAAACTTTGGGGTGCCTGTGTCTTGCTGATTTTTAGTTTTCCCAATTTATACGCCCATGAGTGGACGTGCCCTATGCTCCCTAAGCTGTGTTTTTTCGATGTTTCAGGACACACCGTACACTTCTGCAGAGTGGCTGTTGGCAATTTACATCCCGCCCATCAGCGTAGCAAGGCTGCCATTTCTCCATGGCCTGTCCTGCATTTCTGGTTTTGACACTTTTTGCAGCATGACCCTTTTGACAGATGGGAAGCGAGACTTCTTTGGAGCGCTGATTTGCCTTTCCAGGTTGCTTGGTTGGCCAAAAAGGGCGTATGCGTTCTTTCCTGAATATATTCAGGAAAGAACGCATACGCCCTTTTTGGCCAAGGGCATCATTGTCGACGTTTTGCCGCTTTTCATGTGCTTTAAAGGCGATTCGAATCTACCTCCTGAAATCTGTTTCCTGCAATTTTGCCTTGCTTTCAAATCCTCTTCGTTGCCTTCCCTCAATATATCTGTGGATGAGAGTTGTCATTTATAACTCTGCGGGTTTGTGAATTGCAGTGTCCCTGAGCTCCATTTTTCAACTGGGTTTTTTGGGAGCCGGCCGCAAAAGCGCGGGATTGCCTCAGGCCCTATTATGCTTCTGGGCGGCAGGCTGAGCCTGTGGTTAATACTTCTTCCTGATGGGAAAATAGAGTGACCTGTGCCTGTCCCAACACCTAGATCTAGTCTCTCATTGGTTGCCCCTCTTCCCGTTCATCCTCAGGACAAATTGCAACCTGTAGGGAACAGGAGCTTAAAGGTGCTGATTCTACAAGTAGGGAGATTGCTAGTAAAGTAGCTGGAAAGGCGAACCCGAGCACAAGGAGATGAGAAATGAGGTGCATATTAGAAACCTTTCAAAATCACACGGTGTACCATCTTCTGGGTTTCTCATGCATGTTTTCGATGTAGGAAGATGCCCTTGAACCTGGAGATTTGGGACCCATGGGATGGGTACCACGCAGTATTCCTTTAAAGGGTCTGCGTTTGCTCACCCAACCTCACCCAACCTCTCAGCCCCAAGAGTGTCCACCCTTATGTCTCATCCAGCTGTGGGTCTAGTTATGGTCAATCCAGGTTGCATCACAGCCTCTGAACGAATTTTGTAAGAATTTCTCTCTCTTTCACTGTCTTTGTTTTACGGGTTTTTAAAAGTAATTTATTTTTATAATGGGGTTTAGCTGCTTTTCACGGCTGTGTTTATGCGGCTTTACACCCACTTGACTCACTTCCAGACAGATATCAATATATAGGTTTTAAGATTCTTACTAGTCACATATATTCTTGTGCGGTGAATAGGGGGTGTTGAGTCCAGTTCACTGAGCAAGGAGTAGGTCTTGTCTATTTATTACATATTGGGTGTATGGAACGGTATCTGAGCGAATTTGAAACCCTTGTTTTATGCATCACCCCACCTCACCTTTCCCCTTAAGCAGCCATAGTGTGTTTTCTAAACGTGTGACTCTGTTCTGTTTTGTAATTCAGTTCAAGTGTAGCGGTTTTTACATTCCCTCTATAAGTGATAGCTTATGATAAGTGTCTTTTTCTGTGTGACTTATTTCACTTAGAATCGTCGTACCTAAGTCCACTCATCTTGCTTCTACTAGCCTTATGACATTGATTTCATGTCTGAGTGATATTCCATTGTACATAAGGACCACAGCTTCTTTATCCATTTTTCTCTTTCCTGGGACATTTAAGGTGTTATGAAGTGGAGGTTCTTGTCAACAGAGCAGCCCTAAACTTTGGGGTGCCTGTGTCTTGCTGATTTTTATTTTTCACAATTTATACGCCCATGAGTGGACGTGCCCTATGCTCCCTAAGCTGTGTTTTTTCGATGTTTCAGGACACACCGTACACTTCTCCAGAGTGGCTGTTGGCAATTTACATCCCGCCCATCAGCGTAGCAAGGCTGCCATTTCTCCATGGCCTGTCCTGCATTTCTGGTTTTGACACTTTTTGCAGCATGACCCTTTTGACAGATGGGAAGCGAGACTTCTTTGGAGCGCTGATTTGACTTTCCAGGTTGCTTGGTTGGTCAAAAAGCGCGTATGCGTTCTTTCCTGAATATATTCAGGAAAGAACGCATACGCCCTTTTTGGCCAAGGGCATCATTGTCGACGTTTTGCCGCTTTTCATGTGCTTTAAAGGCGATTCGAATCTACCTCCTGAAATCTGTTTCCTGCAATTTTGCCTTGCTTTCAAATCCTCTTCGTTGCCTTCCCTCAATATATCTGTGGATGAGAGTTGTCATTTATAACTCTGCGGGTTTGTGAATTGCAGTGTCCCTGAGCTCCATTTTTCAACTGTCTTTTTTGGGAGCTGGCCGCAAAAGCGCGGGATTGCCTCAGGCCCTATTCTGCTTCTGGGCGGCAGGCTGAGCCTGTGGTTAATTCTTCTTCCTGATGCGAAAATAGAGTGACCTGTGCCTGTCCCAACACCTAGATCTAGTCTCTCATTGGTTGCCCCTCTTCCCGTTCATCCTCAGGACAAATTGCAACCTGTAGGGAACAGGAGCTTAAAGGTGCTGATTCTCCAGGTAGGGAGATTGCTAGTAAAGTAGCTGGAAAGGCGAACCCGAGCACAAGGAGATGAGAAATGAGGTGCATATTAGAAACCTTTCAAAATCACACGGTGTACCAACTTCTAGGTTTCTCATGCATGTTTTCGATGTAGGAAGATGCCCTTGAACCTGGAGATTTGGGAACCATGGGATGGTTACCACGCAGTATTCCTTTAAAGGGTCTGCATTTGCTCACCCAACCTCACCCAACCTTTCAGCCCCAAGAGTGTCCACCCTTATGTCTAATCCAGCTGTGGGTCTAGATATGGTCAATCCAGTTTGCATCACAGCCTCTGAACGAATTTTGTAAGAATTTCTCTCTCTTTCACTGTCTTTGTTTTACGGGTTTTTAAAAGTAATTTATTTTTATAATGGGGTTTAGCTGCTTTTCACGGCTGTGTTTATGCGGCTTTACACCCACTTGACTCACTTCCAGACAGATATCAATACATAGGTTTTAAGATTCTTACTAGTCAGATATATTCTTGTGTGCTGATTAGGGGGTGTTGAGTCCAGTTCACTGAGCAAGGAGTAGGTCTTGTCTATTTATTACATATTGGGTGTATGGAACGGTATCTGAGCGAATTTGAAACCCTTGTTTTATGCATCACCCCACCTCACCTTTCCCCTTAAGCAGCCATAGAGTGTTTTCTAAACGTGTGACTCTGTTCTGTTTTGTAATTCAGTTCAAGTGTAGCGGTTTTTACATTCCCTCTATAAGTGATAGCTTATGATAAGTGTCTTTTTTTTGTGACTTTTTTCACTTAGAATCGTCGTACCTAAGTCCACTCATCTTGCTTCTACTAGCCTTATGACATTGATTTCATGTCTGAGTGATATTCCATTGTACATAAGGACCACAGCTTCTTTATCCATTTTTCTCTTTCCTGGGACATTTAAGGTGTCATGAAGTGGAGGTTCTTGTCAACAGAGCAGCCCTAAACTTTGGGGTGCCTGTGTCTTGCTGATTTTTAGTTTTCCCAATTTATACGCCCATGAGTGGACGTGCCCTATGCTCCCTAAGCTGTGTTTTTTCGATGTTTCAGGACACACCGTACACTTCTGCAGAGTGGCTGTTGGCAATTTACATCCCGCCCATCAGCGTAGCAAGGCTGCCATTTCTCCATGGCCTGTCCTGCATTTCTGGTTTTGACACTTTTTGCAGCATGACCCTTTTGACAGATGGGAAGCGAGACTTCTTTGGAGCGCTGATTTGCCTTTCCAGGTTGCTTGGTTGGCCAAAAAGGGCGTATGCGTTCTTTCCTGAATATATTCAGGAAAGAACGCATACGCCCTTTTTGGCCAAGGGCATCATTGTCGACGTTTTGCCGCTTTTCATGTGCTTTAAAGGCGATTCGAATCTACCTCCTGAAATCTGTTTCCTGCAATTTTGCCTTGCTTTCAAATCCTCTTCGTTGCCTTCCCTCAATATATCTGTGGATGAGAGTTGTCATTTATAACTCTGCGGGTTTGTGAATTGCAGTGTCCCTGAGCTCCATTTTTCAACTGGGTTTTTTGGGAGCCGGCCGCAAAAGCGCGGGATTGCCTCAGGCCCTATTATGCTTCTGGGCGGCAGGCTGAGCCTGTGGTTAATACTTCTTCCTGATGGGAAAATAGAGTGACCTGTGCCTGTCCCAACACCTAGATCTAGTCTCTCATTGGTTGCCCCTCTTCCCGTTCATCCTCAGGACAAATTGCAACCTGTAGGGAACAGGAGCTTAAAGGTGCTGATTCTACAAGTAGGGAGATTGCTAGTAAAGTAGCTGGAAAGGCGAACCCGAGCACAAGGAGATGAGAAATGAGGTGCATATTAGAAACCTTTCAAAATCACACGGTGTACCATCTTCTGGGTTTCTCATGCATGTTTTCGATGTAGGAAGATGCCCTTGAACCTGGAGATTTGGGACCCATGGGATGGGTACCACGCAGTATTCCTTTAAAGGGTCTGCGTTTGCTCACCCAACCTCACCCAACCTCTCAGCCCCAAGAGTGTCCACCCTTATGTCTCATCCAGCTGTGGGTCTAGTTATGGTCAATCCAGGTTGCATCACAGCCTCTGAACGAATTTTGTAAGAATTTCTCTCTCTTTCACTGTCTTTGTTTTACGGGTTTTTAAAAGTAATTTATTTTTATAATGGGGTTTAGCTGCTTTTCACGGCTGTGTTTATGCGGCTTTACACCCACTTGACTCACTTCCAGACAGATATCAATATATAGGTTTTAAGATTCTTACTAGTCACATATATTCTTGTGCGGTGAATAGGGGGTGTTGAGTCCAGTTCACTGAGCAAGGAGTAGGTCTTGTCTATTTATTACATATTGGGTGTATGGAACGGTATCTGAGCGAATTTGAAACCCTTGTTTTATGCATCACCCCACCTCACCTTTCCCCTTAAGCAGCCATAGTGTGTTTTCTAAACGTGTGACTCTGTTCTGTTTTGTAATTCAGTTCAAGTGTAGCGGTTTTTACATTCCCTCTATAAGTGATAGCTTATGATAAGTGTCTTTTTCTGTGTGACTTTTTTCACTTAGAATCGTCGTACCTAAGTCCACTCATCTTGCTTCTACTAGCCTTATGACATTGATTGCATGTCTGAGTGATATTCCATTGTACATAAGGACCACAGCTTCTTTATCCATTTTTCTCTTTCCTGGGACATTTAAGGTGTCATGAAGTGGAGGTTCTTGTCAACAGAGCAGCCCTAAACTTTGGGGTGCCTGTGTCTTGCTGATTTTTAGTTTTCACAATTTATACGCCCATGAGTGGACGTGCCCTATGCTCCCTAAGCTGTGTTTTTTCGATGTTTCAGGACACACCGTACACTTCTGCAGAGTGGCTGTTGGCAATTTACATCCCGCCCATCAGCGTAGCAAGGCTGCCATTTCTCCATGGCCTGTCCTGCATTTCTGGTTTTGACACTTTTTGCAGCATGACCCTTTTGACAGATGGGAAGCGAGACTTCTTTGGAGCGCTGATTTGACTTTCCAGGTTGCTTGGTTGGTCAAAAAGCGCGTATGCGTTCTTTCCTGAATATATTCAGGAAAGAACGCATACGCCCTTTTTGGCCAAGGGCATCATTGTCGACGTTTTGCCGCTTTTCATGTGCTTTAAAGGCGATTCGAATCTACCTCCTGAAATCTGTTTCCTGCAATTTTGCCTTGCTTTCAAATCCTCTTCGTTGCCTTCCCTCAATATATCTGTGGATGAGAGTTGTCATTTATAACTCTGCGGGTTTGTGAATTGCAGTGTCCCTGAGCTCCATTTTTCAACTGTCTTTTTTGGGAGCTGGCCGCAAAAGCGCGGGATTGCCTCAGGCCCTATTCTGCTTCTGGGCGGCAGGCTGAGCCTGTGGTTAATTCTTCTTCCTGATGCGAAAATAGAGTGACCTGTGCCTGTCCCAACACCTAGATCTAGTCTCTCATTGGTTGCCCCTCTTCCCGTTCATCCTCAGGACAAATTGCAACCTGTAGGGAACAGGAGCTTAAAGGTGCTGATTCTCCAGGTAGGGAGATTGCTAGTAAAGTAGCTGGAAAGGCGAACCCGAGCACAAGGAGATGAGAAATGAGGTGCATATTAGAAACCTTTCAAAATCACACGGTGTACCAACTTCTAGGTTTCTCATGCATGTTTTCGATGTAGGAAGATGCCCTTGAACCTGGAGATTTGGGAACCATGGGATGGGTACCACGCAGTATTCCTTTAAAGGGTCTGCATTTGCTCACCCAACCTCACCCAACCTTTCAGCCCCAAGAGTGTCCACCCTTATGTCTAATCCAGCTGTGGGTCTAGATATGGTCAATCCAGTTTGCATCACAGCCTCTGAACGAATTTTGTAAGAATTTCTCTCTCTTTCACTGTCTTTGTTTTACGGGTTTTTAAAAGTAATTTATTTTTATAATGGGGTTTAGCTGCTTTTCACGGCTGTGTTTATGCGGCTTTACACACACTTGACTCACTTCCAGACAGATATCAATACATAGGTTTTACGATTCTTACTAGTCACATATATTCTTGTGCGGTGAATAGGGGGTGTTGAGTCCAGTTCACTGAGCAAGGAGTAGGTCTTGTCTATTACATATTGGGTGTATGGAACGGTATCTGAGCGAATTTGAAACCCTTGTTTTATGCATCTCCCCACCTCACCTTTCCCCTTAAGCAGCCATAGTGTGTTTTCTAAACGTGTGACTCTGTTCTGTTTTGTAATTCAGTTCAAGTGTAGCGGTTTTTACATTCCCTCTATAAGTGATAGCTTATGATAAGTGTCTTTTTCTGTGTGACTTATTTCACTTAGAATCGTCGTACCTAAGTCCACTCATCTTGCTTCTACTAGCCTTATGACATTGATTTCATGTCTGAGTGATATTCCATTGTACATAAGGACCACAGCTTCTTTATCCATTTTTCTCTTTCCTGGGACATTTAAGGTGTCATGAAGTGGAGGTTCTTGTCAACAGAGCAGCCCTAAACTTTGGGGTGCCTGTGTCTTGCTGATTTTTAGTTTTCACAATTTATACGCCCATGAGTGGACGTGCCCTATGCTCCCTAAGCTGTGTTTTTTCGATGTTTCAGGACACACCGTACACTTCTCCAGAGTGGCTGTTGGCAATTTACATCCCGCCCATCAGCGTAGCAAGGCTGCCATTTCTCCATGGCCTGTCCTGCATTTCTGGTTTAGACACTTTTTGCAGCATGGCCCTTTTGACCGATGGGAAGCGAGACTTCTTTGTAGCGCTGATTTGCCTTTCCAGGTTGCTTGGTTGGCCAAACAGGGCGTATGCGTTTTTTCCTGAATATATTCAGGAAAATACGCATACGCCCTGTTTGGCCAAGGGCATCATTGTCGACGTTTTGCCGCTTTTCATGTGCTTTAAAGGCGATTCGAATCTACCTCCTGAAACCTGTTTCCTGCAATTCTGCCTTGCTTTCAAATCCTCTTCGTTGCCTTCCCTCAATATATCTGTGGATGAGAGTTATCATTTATAACTCTGCGGGTTTGTGAATTGCAGTGTCCCTGAGCTCCATTTTTCAACTCGCTTTTTTGGGAGCTGGCCGCAAAAGCGCGGGATTGCCTCAGGCCCTATTCTGCTTCTGGGCGGCAGGCTGAGCCTGTGGTTAATTTTTCTTCCTGATGGGAAAATAGAGTGACCTGTACCTGTCCCAACACCTAGATCTAGTCTCTCATTGGTTGCCCCTCTTCCCGTTCATCCTCAGGACAAATTGCAACCTGTAGGGAACAGGAGCTTAAAGGTGCTGATTCTCCAAGTAGGGAGATTGCTAGTAAAGTAGCTGGAATGGCGAACCCGAGCACAAGGAGATGAGAAATGAGGTGCATATTAGAAACCTTTCAAAATCACACGGTGTACCATCTTCTGGGTTTCTCATGCATGTTTTCGATGTTGGAAGATGCCCTTGAACCTGGAGATTTGGGACCCATGGGATGGGTACCAGGCCGTATTACTTTAAAGGTTCTGCGTTTGCTCACCCAACCTCACCCAAACTTTCAGCCCCAAGAGTGTCCACCCTTATGTCTCATTCAGCTGTGGGTCTAGATATGGTCAATCCAGGTTGCATCACAGCCTCTGAACGAATTTTGTAAGAATTTCTCTCTCTTTCACTGTCTTTCTTTTACGGGTTTTTAAAAGTAATTTATTTTTATAATGGGGTTTAGCTGCTTTTCACGGCTGTGTTTATGCGGCTTTACACCCACTTGACTCACTTCCAGACAGATATCAATACATAGGTTTTAAGATTCTTACTAGTCAGATATATTCTTGTGTGCTGAATAGGGGGTGTTGAGTCCAGTTCACTGAGCAAGGAGTAGGTCTTGTCTATTTATTACATATTGGGTGTATGGAACGGTATCTGAGCGAATTTGAAACCCTTGTTTTATGCATCACCCCACCTCACCTTTCCCCTTAAGCAGCCATAGAGTGTTTTCTAAACGTGTGACTCTGTTCTGTTTTGTAATTCAGTTCAAGTGTAGCGGTTTTTACATTCCCTCTATAAGTGATAGCTTATGATAAGTGTCTTTTTTTTGTGACTTTTTTCACTTAGAATCGTCGTACCTAAGTCCACTCATCTTGCTTCTACTAGCCTTATGACATTGATTTCATGTCTGAGTGATATTCCATTGTACATAAGGACCACAGCTTCTTTATCCATTTTTCTCTTTCCTGGGACATTTAAGGTGTCATGAAGTGGAGGTTCTTGTCAACAGAGCAGCCCTAAACTTTGGGGTGCCTGTGTCTTGCTGATTTTTAGTTTTCACAATTTATACGCCCATGAGTGGACGTGCCCTATGCTCCCTAAGCTGTGTTTTTTCGATGTTTCAGGACACACCGTACACTTCTGCAGAGTGGCTGTTGGCAATTTACATCCCGCCCATCAGCGTAGCAAGGCTGCCATTTCTCCATGGCCTGTCCTGCATTTCTGGTTTTGACACTTTTTGCAGCATGACCCTTTTGACAGATGGGAAGCGAGACTTCTTTGGAGCGCTGATTTGCCTTTCCAGGTTGCTTGGTTGGCCAAAAAGGGCGTATGCGTTCTTTCCTGAATATATTCAGGAAAGAACGCATACGCCCTTTTTGGCCAAGGGCATCATTGTCGACGTTTTGCCGCTTTTCATGTGCTTTAAAGGCGATTCGAATCTACCTCCTGAAATCTGTTTCCTGCAATTTTGCCTTGCTTTCAAATCCTCTTCGTTGCCTTCCCTCAATATATCTGTGGATGAGAGTTGTCATTTATAACTCTGCGGGTTTGTGAATTGCAGTGTCCCTGAGCTCCATTTTTCAACTGGGTTTTTTGGGAGCCGGCCGCAAAAGCGCGGGATTGCCTCAGGCCCTATTATGCTTCTGGGCGGCAGGCTGAGCCTGTGGTTAATACTTCTTCCTGATGGGAAAATAGAGTGACCTGTGCCTGTCCCAACACCTAGATCTAGTCTCTCATTGGTTGCCCCTCTTCCCGTTCATCCTCAGGACAAATTGCAACCTGTAGGGAACAGGAGCTTAAAGGTGCTGATTCTACAAGTAGGGAGATTGCTAGTAAAGTAGCTGGAAAGGCGAACCCGAGCACAAGGAGATGAGAAATGAGGTGCATATTAGAAACCTTTCAAAATCACACGGTGTACCATCTTCTGGGTTTCTCATGCATGTTTTCGATGTAGGAAGATGCCCTTGAACCTGGAGATTTGGGACCCATGGGATGGGTACCACGCAGTATTCCTTTAAAGGGTCTGCGTTTGCTCACCCAACCTCACCCAACCTCTCAGCCCCAAGAGTGTCCACCCTTATGTCTCATCCAGCTGTGGGTCTAGTTATGGTCAATCCAGGTTGCATCACAGCCTCTGAACGAATTTTGTAAGAATTTCTCTCTCTTTCACTGTCTTTGTTTTACGGGTTTTTAAAAGTAATTTATTTTTATAATGGGGTTTAGCTGCTTTTCACGGCTGTGTTTATGCGGCTTTACACCCACTTGACTCACTTCCAGACAGATATCAATATATAGGTTTTAAGATTCTTACTAGTCACATATATTCTTGTGCGGTGAATAGGGGGTGTTGAGTCCAGTTCACTGAGCAAGGAGTAGGTCTTGTCTATTTATTACATATTGGGTGTATGGAACGGTATCTGAGCGAATTTGAAACCCTTGTTTTATGCATCACCCCACCTCACCTTTCCCCTTAAGCAGCCATAGTGTGTTTTCTAAACGTGTGACTCTGTTCTGTTTTGTAATTCAGTTCAAGTGTAGCGGTTTTTACATTCCCTCTATAAGTGATAGCTTATGATAAGTGTCTTTTTCTGTGTGACTTTTTTCACTTAGAATCGTCGTACCTAAGTCCACTCATCTTGCTTCTACTAGCCTTATGACATTGATTGCATGTCTGAGTGATATTCCATTGTACATAAGGACCACAGCTTCTTTATCCATTTTTCTCTTTCCTGGGACATTTAAGGTGTCATGAAGTGGAGGTTCTTGTCAACAGAGCAGCCCTAAACTTTGGGGTGCCTGTGTCTTGCTGATTTTTAGTTTTCACAATTTATACGCCCATGAGTGGACGTGCCCTATGCTCCCTAAGCTGTGTTTTTTCGATGTTTCAGGACACACCGTACACTTCTGCAGAGTGGCTGTTGGCAATTTACATCCCGCCCATCAGCGTAGCAAGGCTGCCATTTCTCCATGGCCTGTCCTGCATTTCTGGTTTTGACACTTTTTGCAGCATGACCCTTTTGACAGATGGGAAGCGAGACTTCTTTGGAGCGCTGATTTGACTTTCCAGGTTGCTTGGTTGGTCAAAAAGCGCGTATGCGTTCTTTCCTGAATATATTCAGGAAAGAACGCATACGCCCTTTTTGGCCAAGGGCATCATTGTCGACGTTTTGCCGCTTTTCATGTGCTTTAAAGGCGATTCGAATCTACCTCCTGAAATCTGTTTCCTGCAATTTTGCCTTGCTTTCAAATCCTCTTCGTTGCCTTCCCTCAATATATCTGTGGATGAGAGTTGTCATTTATAACTCTGCGGGTTTGTGAATTGCAGTGTCCCTGAGCTCCATTTTTCAACTGTCTTTTTTGGGAGCTGGCCGCAAAAGCGCGGGATTGCCTCAGGCCCTATTCTGCTTCTGGGCGGCAGGCTGAGCCTGTGGTTAATTCTTCTTCCTGATGCGAAAATAGAGTGACCTGTGCCTGTCCCAACACCTAGATCTAGTCTCTCATTGGTTGCCCCTCTTCCCGTTCATCCTCAGGACAAATTGCAACCTGTAGGGAACAGGAGCTTAAAGGTGCTGATTCTCCAGGTAGGGAGATTGCTAGTAAAGTAGCTGGAAAGGCGAACCCGAGCACAAGGAGATGAGAAATGAGGTGCATATTAGAAACCTTTCAAAATCACACGGTGTACCAACTTCTAGGTTTCTCATGCATGTTTTCGATGTAGGAAGATGCCCTTGAACCTGGAGATTTGGGAACCATGGGATGGGTACCACGCAGTATTCCTTTAAATGGTCTGCATTTGCTCACCCAACCTCACCCAACCTTTCAGCCCCAAGAGTGTCCACCCTTATGTCTAATCCAGCTGTGGGTCTAGATATGGTCAATCCAGTTTGCATCACAGCCTCTGAACGAATTTTGTAAGAATTTCTCTCTCTTTCACTGTCTTTGTTTTACGGGTTTTTAAAAGTAATTTATTTTTATAATGGGGTTTAGCTGCTTTTCACGGCTGTGTTTATGCGGCTTTACACACACTTGACTCACTTCCAGACAGATATCAATACATAGGTTTTACGATTCTTACTAGTCACATATATTCTTGTGCGGTGAATAGGGGGTGTTGAGTCCAGTTCACTGAGCAAGGAGTAGGTCTTGTCTATTACATATTGGGTGTATGGAACGGTATCTGAGCGAATTTGAAACCCTTGTTTTATGCATCACCCCACCTCACCTTTCCCCTTAAGCAGCCATAGTGTGTTTTCTAAACGTGTGACTCTGTTCTGTTTTGTAATTCAGTTCAAGTGTAGCGGTTTTTACATTCCCTCTATAAGTGATAGCTTATGATAAGTGTCTTTTTCTGTGTGACTTATTTCACTTAGAATCGTCGTACCTAAGTCCACTCATCTTGCTTCTACTAGCCTTATGACATTGATTTCATGTCTGAGTGATATTCCATTGTACATAAGGACCACAGCTTCTTTATCCATTTTTCTCTTTCCTGGGACATTTAAGGTGTCATGAAGTGGAGGTTCTTGTCAACAGAGCAGCCCTAAACTTTGGGGTGCCTGTGTCTTGCTGATTTTTAGTTTTCACAATTTATACGCCCATGAGTGGACGTGCCCTATGCTCCCTAAGCTGTGTTTTTTCGATGTTTCAGGACACACCGTACACTTCTCCAGAGTGGCTGTTGGCAATTTACATCCCGCCCATCAGCGTAGCAAGGCTGCCATTTCTCCATGGCCTGTCCTGCATTTCTGGTTTAGACACTTTTTGCAGCATGGCCCTTTTGACCGATGGGAAGCGAGACTTCTTTGTAGCGCTGATTTGCCTTTCCAGGTTGCTTGGTTGGCCAAACAGGGCGTATGCGTTTTTTCCTGAATATATTCAGGAAAATACGCATACGCCCTGTTTGGCCAAGGGCATCATTGTCGACGTTTTGCCGCTTTTCATGTGCTTTAAAGGCGATTCGAATCTACCTCCTGAAACCTGTTTCCTGCAATTCTGCCTTGCTTTCAAATCCTCTTCGTTGCCTTCCCTCAATATATCTGTGGATGAGAGTTATCATTTATAACTCTGCGGGTTTGTGAATTGCAGTGTCCCTGAGCTCCATTTTTCAACTCGCTTTTTTGGGAGCTGGCCGCAAAAGCGCGGGATTGCCTCAGGCCCTATTCTGCTTCTGGGCGGCAGGCTGAGCCTGTGGTTAATTTTTCTTCCTGATGGGAAAATAGAGTGACCTGTACCTGTCCCAACACCTAGATCTAGTCTCTCATTGGTTGCCCCTCTTCCCGTTCATCCTCAGGACAAATTGCAACCTGTAGGGAACAGGAGCTTAAAGGTGCTGATTCTCCAAGTAGGGAGATTGCTAGTAAAGTAGCTGGAATGGCGAACCCGAGCACAAGGAGATGAGAAATGAGGTGCATATTAGAAACCTTTCAAAATCACACGGTGTACCATCTTCTGGGTTTCTCATGCATGTTTTCGATGTTGGAAGATGCCCTTGAACCTGGAGATTTGGGACCCATGGGATGGGTACCAGGCCGTATTACTTTAAAGGTTCTGCGTTTGCTCACCCAACCTCACCCAACCTTTCAGCCCCAAGAGTGTCCACCCTTATGTCTCATTCAGCTGTGGGTCTAGATATGGTCAATCCAGGTTGCATCACAGCCTCTGAACGAATTTTGTAAGAATTTCTCTCTCTTTCACTGTCTTTCTTTTACGGGTTTTTAAAAGTAATTTATTTTTATAATGGGGTTTAGCTGCTTTTCACGGCTGTGTTTATGCGGCTTTACACCCACTTGACTCACTTCCAGACAGATATCAATACATAGGTTTTAAGATTCTTACTAGTCAGATATATTCTTGTGTGCTGAATAGGGGGTGTTGAGTCCAGTTCACTGAGCAAGGAGTAGGTCTTGTCTATTTATTACATATTGGGTGTATGGAACGGTATCTGAGCGAATTTGAAACCCTTGTTTTATGCATCACCCCACCTCACCTTTCCCCTTAAGCAGCCATAGAGTGTTTTCTAAACGTGTGACTCTGTTCTGTTTTGTAATTCAGTTGAAGTGTAGCGGTTTTTACATTCCCTCTATAAGTGATAGCTTATGATAAGTGTCTTTTTTTTGTGACTTTTTTCACTTAGAATCGTCGTACCTAAGTCCACTCATCTTGCTTCTACTAGCCTTATGACATTGATTTCATGTCTGAGTGATATTCCATTGTACATAAGGACCACAGCTTCTTTATCCATTTTTCTCTTTCCTGGGACATTTAAGGTGTCATGAAGTGGAGGTTCTTGTCAACAGAGCAGCCCTAAACTTTGGGGTGCCTGTGTCTTGCTGATTTTTAGTTTTCCCAATTTATACGCCCATGAGTGGACGTGCCCTATGCTCCCTAAGCTGTGTTTTTTCGATGTTTCAGGACACACCGTACACTTCTGCAGAGTGGCTGTTGGCAATTTACATCCCGCCCATCAGCGTAGCAAGGCTGCCATTTCTCCATGGCCTGTCCTGCATTTCTGGTTTTGACACTTTTTGCAGCATGACCCTTTTGACAGATGGGAAGCGAGACTTCTTTGGAGCGCTGATTTGCCTTTCCAGGTTGCTTGGTTGGCCAAAAAGGGCGTATGCGTTCTTTCCTGAATATATTCAGGAAAGAACGCATACGCCCTTTTTGGCCAAGGGCATCATTGTCGACGTTTTGCCGCTTTTCATGTGCTTTAAAGGCGATTCGAATCTACCTCCTGAAATCTGTTTCCTGCAATTTTGCCTTGCTTTCAAATCCTCTTCGTTGCCTTCCCTCAATATATCTGTGGATGAGAGTTGTCATTTATAACTCTGCGGGTTTGTGAATTGCAGTGTCCCTGAGCTCCATTTTTCAACTGTCTTTTTTGGGAGCTGGCCGCAAAAGCGCGGGATTGCCTCAGGCCCTATTCTGCTTCTGGGCGGCAGGCTGAGCCTGTGGTTAATTCTTCTTCCTGATGCGAAAATAGAGTGACCTGTGCCTGTCCCAACACCTAGATCTAGTCTCTCATTGGTTGCCCCTCTTCCCGTTCATCCTCAGGACAAATTGCAACCTGTAGGGAACAGGAGCTTAAAGGTGCTGATTCTCCAGGTAGGGAGATTGCTAGTAAAGTAGCTGGAAAGGCGAACCCGAGCACAAGGAGATGAGAAATGAGGTGCATATTAGAAACCTTTCAAAATCACACGGTGTACCAACTTCTAGGTTTCTCATGCATGTTTTCGATGTAGGAAGATGCCCTTGAACCTGGAGATTTGGGAACCATGGGATGGGTACCACGCAGTATTCCTTTAAAGGGTCTGCATTTGCTCACCCAACCTCACCCAACCTTTCAGCCCCAAGAGTGTCCACCCTTATGTCTAATCCAGCTGTGGGTCTAGATATGGTCAATCCAGTTTGCATCACAGCCTCTGAACGAATTTTGTAAGAATTTCTCTCTCTTTCACTGTCTTTGTTTTACGGGTTTTTAAAAGTAATTTATTTTTATAATGGGGTTTAGCTGCTTTTCACGGCTGTGTTTATGCGGCTTTACACACACTTGACTCACTTCCAGACAGATATCAATACATAGGTTTTACGATTCTTACTAGTCACATATATTCTTGTGCGGTGAATAGGGGGTGTTGAGTCCAGTTCACTGAGCAAGGAGTAGGTCTTGTCTATTACATATTGGGTGTATGGAACGGTATCTGAGCGAATTTGAAACCCTTGTTTTATGCATCACCCCAACTCACCTTTCCCCTTAAGCAGCCATAGTGTGTTTTCTAAACGTGTGACTCTGTTCTGTTTTGTAATTCAGTTCAAGTGTAGCGGTTTTTACATTCCCTCTATAAGTGATAGCTTATGATAAGTGTCTTTTTCTGTGTGACTTATTTCACTTAGAATCGTCGTACCTAAGTCCACTCATCTTGCTTCTACTAGCCTTATGACATTGATTTCATGTCTGAGTGATATTCCATTGTACATAAGGACCACAGCTTCTTTATCCATTTTTCTCTTTCCTGGGACATTTAAGGTGTCATGAAGTGGAGGTTCTTGTCAACAGAGCAGCCCTAAACTTTGGGGTGCCTGTGTCTTGCTGATTTTTAGTTTTCACAATTTATACGCCCATGAGTGGACGTGCCCTATGCTCCCTAAGCTGTGTTTTTTCGATGTTTCAGGACACACCGTACACTTCTCCAGAGTGGCTGTTGGCAATTTACATCCCGCCCATCAGCGTAGCAAGGCTGCCATTTCTCCATGGCCTGTCCTGCATTTCTGGTTTAGACACTTTTTGCAGCATGGCCCTTTTGACCGATGGGAAGCGAGACTTCTTTGTAGCGCTGATTTGCCTTTCCAGGTTGCTTGGTTGGCCAAACAGGGCGTATGCGTTTTTTCCTGAATATATTCAGGAAAATACGCATACGCCCTGTTTGGCCAAGGGCATCATTGTCGACGTTTTGCCGCTTTTCATGTGCTTTAAAGGCGATTCGAATCTACCTCCTGAAACCTGTTTCCTGCAATTCTGCCTTGCTTTCAAATCCTCTTCGTTGCCTTCCCTCAATATATCTGTGGATGAGAGTTATCATTTATAACTCTGCGGGTTTGTGAATTGCAGTGTCCCTGAGCTCCATTTTTCAACTCGCTTTTTTGGGAGCTGGCCGCAAAAGCGCGGGATTGCCTCAGGCCCTATTCTGCTTCTGGGCGGCAGGCTGAGCCTGTGGTTAATTTTTCTTCCTGATGGGAAAATAGAGTGACCTGTACCTGTCCCAACACCTAGATCTAGTCTCTCATTGGTTGCCCCTCTTCCCGTTCATCCTCAGGACAAATTGCAACCTGTAGGGAACAGGAGCTTAAAGGTGCTGATTCTCCAAGTAGGGAGATTGCTAGTAAAGTAGCTGGAATGGCGAACCCGAGCACAAGGAGATGAGAAATGAGGTGCATATTAGAAACCTTTCAAAATCACACGGTGTACCATCTTCTGGGTTTCTCATGCATGTTTTCGATGTTGGAAGATGCCCTTGAACCTGGAGATTTGGGACCCATGGGATGGGTACCAGGCCGTATTACTTTAAAGGTTCTGCGTTTGCTCACCCAACCTCACCCAACCTTTCAGCCCCAAGAGTGTCCACCCTTATGTCTCATTCAGCTGTGGGTCTAGATATGGTCAATCCAGGTTGCATCACAGCCTCTGAACGAATTTTGTAAGAATTTCTCTCTCTTTCACTGTCTTTCTTTTACGGGTTTTTAAAAGTAATTTATTTTTATAATGGGGTTTAGCTGCTTTTCACGGCTGTGTTTATGCGGCTTTACACCCACTTGACTCACTTCCAGACAGATATCAATACATAGGTTTTAAGATTCTTACTAGTCAGATATATTCTTGTGTGCTGAATAGGGGGTGTTGAGTCCAGTTCACTGAGCAAGGAGTAGGTCTTGTCTATTTATTACATATTGGGTGTATGGAACGGTATCTGAGCGAATTTGAAACCCTTGTTTTATGCATCACCCCACCTCACCTTTCCCCTTAAGCAGCCATAGAGTGTTTTCTAAACGTGTGACTCTGTTCTGTTTTGTAATTCAGTTCAAGTGTAGCGGTTTTTACATTCCCTCTATAAGTGATAGCTTATGATAAGTGTCTTTTTTTTGTGACTTTTTTCACTTAGAATCGTCGTACCTAAGTCCACTCATCTTGCTTCTACTAGCCTTATGACATTGATTTCATGTCTGAGTGATATTCCATTGTACATAAGGACCACAGCTTCTTTATCCATTTTTCTCTTTCCTGGGACATTTAAGGTGTCATGAAGTGGAGGTTCTTGTCAACAGAGCAGCCCTAAACTTTGGGGTGCCTGTGTCTTGCTGATTTTTAGTTTTCCCAATTTATACGCCCATGAGTGGACGTGCCCTATGCTCCCTAAGCTGTGTTTTTTCGATGTTTCAGGACACACCGTACACTTCTGCAGAGTGGCTGTTGGCAATTTACATCCCGCCCATCAGCGTAGCAAGGCTGCCATTTCTCCATGGCCTGTCCTGCATTTCTGGTTTTGACACTTTTTGCAGCATGACCCTTTTGACAGATGGGAAGCGAGACTTCTTTGGAGCGCTGATTTGCCTTTCCAGGTTGCTTGGTTGGCCAAAAAGGGCGTATGCGTTCTTTCCTGAATATATTCAGGAAAGAACGCATACGCCCTTTTTGGCCAAGGGCATCATTGTCGACGTTTTGCCGCTTTTCATGTGCTTTAAAGGCGATTCGAATCTACCTCCTGAAATCTGTTTCCTGCAATTTTGCCTTGCTTTCAAATCCTCTTCGTTGCCTTCCCTCAATATATCTGTGGATGAGAGTTGTCATTTATAACTCTGCGGGTTTGTGAATTGCAGTGTCCCTGAGCTCCATTTTTCAACTGGGTTTTTTGGGAGCCGGCCGCAAAAGCGCGGGATTGCCTCAGGCCCTATTATGCTTCTGGGCGGCAGGCTGAGCCTGTGGTTAATACTTCTTCCTGATGGGAAAATAGAGTGACCTGTGCCTGTCCCAACACCTAGATCTAGTCTCTCATTGGTTGCCCCTCTTCCCGTTCATCCTCAGGACAAATTGCAACCTGTAGGGAACAGGAGCTTAAAGGTGCTGATTCTACAAGTAGGGAGATTGCTAGTAAAGTAGCTGGAAAGGCGAACCCGAGCACAAGGAGATGAGAAATGAGGTGCATATTAGAAACCTTTCAAAATCACACGGTGTACCATCTTCTGGGTTTCTCATGCATGTTTTCGATGTAGGAAGATGCCCTTGAACCTGGAGATTTGGGACCCATGGGATGGGTACCACGCAGTATTCCTTTAAAGGGTCTGCGTTTGCTCACCCAACCTCACCCAACCTCTCAGCCCCAAGAGTGTCCACCCTTATGTCTCATCCAGCTGTGGGTCTAGTTATGGTCAATCCAGGTTGCATCACAGCCTCTGAACGAATTTTGTAAGAATTTCTCTCTCTTTCACTGTCTTTGTTTTACGGGTTTTTAAAAGTAATTTATTTTTATAATGGGGTTTAGCTGCTTTTCACGGCTGTGTTTATGCGGCTTTACACCCACTTGACTCACTTCCAGACAGATATCAATATATAGGTTTTAAGATTCTTACTAGTCACATATATTCTTGTGCGGTGAATAGGGGGTGTTGAGTCCAGTTCACTGAGCAAGGAGTAGGTCTTGTCTATTTATTACATATTGGGTGTATGGAACGGTATCTGAGCGAATTTGAAACCCTTGTTTTATGCATCACCCCACCTCACCTTTCCCCTTAAGCAGCCATAGTGTGTTTTCTAAACGTGTGACTCTGTTCTGTTTTGTAATTCAGTTCAAGTGTAGCGGTTTTTACATTCCCTCTATAAGTGATAGCTTATGATAAGTGTCTTTTTCTGTGTGACTTATTTCACTTAGAATCGTCGTACCTAAGTCCACTCATCTTGCTTCTACTAGCCTTATGACATTGATTTCATGTCTGAGTGATATTCCATTGTACATAAGGACCACAGCTTCTTTATCCATTTTTCTCTTTCCTGGGACATTTAAGGTGTCATGAAGTGGAGGTTCTTGTCAACAGAGCAGCCCTAAACTTTGGGGTGCCTGTGTCTTGCTGATTTTTAGTTTTCACAATTTATACGCCCATGAGTGGACGTGCCCTATGCTCCCTAAGCTGTGTTTTTTCGATGTTTCAGGACACACCGTACACTTCTGCAGAGTGGCTGTTGGCAATTTACATCCCGCCCATCAGCGTAGCAAGGCTGCCATTTCTCCATGGCCTGTCCTGCATTTCTGGTTTTGACACTTTTTGCAGCATGACCCTTTTGACAGATGGGAAGCGAGACTTCTTTGGAGCGCTGATTTGACTTTCCAGGTTGCTTGGTTGGTCAAAAAGCGCGTATGCGTTCTTTCCTGAATATATTCAGGAAAGAACACATACGCCCTTTTTGGCCAAGGGCATCATTGTCGACGTTTTGCCGCTTTTCATGTGCTTTAAAGGCGATTCGAATCTACCTCCTGAAATCTGTTTCCTGCAATTTTGCCTTGCTTTCAAATCCTCTTCGTTGCCTTCCCTCAATATATCTGTGGATGAGAGTTGTCATTTATAACTCTGCGGGTTTGTGAATTGCAGTGTCCCTGAGCTCCATTTTTCAACTGTCTTTTTTGGGAGCTGGCCGCAAAAGCGCGGGATTGCCTCAGGCCCTATTCTGCTTCTGGGCGGCAGGCTGAGCCTGTGGTTAATTCTTCTTCCTGATGCGAAAATAGAGTGACCTGTGCCTGTCCCAACACCTAGATCTAGTCTCTCATTGGTTGCCCCTCTTCCCGTTCATCCTCAGGACAAATTGCAACCTGTAGGGAACAGGAGCTTAAAGGTGCTGATTCTCCAGGTAGGGAGATTGCTAGTAAAGTAGCTGGAAAGGCGAACCCGAGCACAAGGAGATGAGAAATGAGGTGCATATTAGAAACCTTTCAAAATCACACGGTGTACCAACTTCTAGGTTTCTCATGCATGTTTTCGATGTAGGAAGATGCCCTTGAACCTGGAGATTTGGGAACCATGGGATGGGTACCACGCAGTATTCCTTTAAAGGGTCTGCATTTGCTCACCCAACCTCACCCAACCTTTCAGCCCCAAGAGTGTCCACCCTTATGTCTAATCCAGCTGTGGGTCTAGATATGGTCAATCCAGTTTGCATCACAGCCTCTGAACGAATTTTGTAAGAATTTCTCTCTCTTTCACTGTCTTTGTTTTACGGGTTTTTAAAAGTAATTTATTTTTATAATGGGGTTTAGCTGCTTTTCACGGCTGTGTTTATGCGGCTTTACACACACTTGACTCACTTCCAGACAGATATCAATACATAGGTTTTACGATTCTTACTAGTCACATATATTCTTGTGCGGTGAATAGGGGGTGTTGAGTCCAGTTCACTGAGCAAGGAGTAGGTCTTGTCTATTACATATTGGGTGTATGGAACGGTATCTGAGCGAATTTGAAACCCTTGTTTTATGCATCACCCCACCTCACCTTTCCCCTTAAGCAGCCATAGTGTGTTTTCTAAACGTGTGACTCTGTTCTGTTTTGTAATTCAGTTCAAGTGTAGCGGTTTTTACATTCCCTCTATAAGTGATAGCTTATGATAAGTGTCTTTTTCTGTGTGACTTATTTCACTTAGAATCGTCGTACCTAAGTCCACTCATCTTGCTTCTACTAGCCTTATGACATTGATTTCATGTCTGAGTGATATTCCATTGTACATAAGGACCACAGCTTCTTTATCCATTTTTCTCTTTCCTGGGACATTTAAGGTGTCATGAAGTGGAGGTTCTTGTCAACAGAGCAGCCCTAAACTTTGGGGTGCCTGTGTCTTGCTGATTTTTAGTTTTCACAATTTATACGCCCATGAGTGGACGTGCCCTATGCTCCCTAAGCTGTGTTTTTTCGATGTTTCAGGACACACCGTACACTTCTCCAGAGTGGCTGTTGGCAATTTACATCCCGCCCATCAGCGTAGCAAGGCTGCCATTTCTCCATGGCCTGTCCTGCATTTCTGGTTTAGACACTTTTTGCAGCATGGCCCTTTTGACCGATGGGAAGCGAGACTTCTTTGTAGCGCTGATTTGCCTTTCCAGGTTGCTTGGTTGGCCAAACAGGGCGTATGCGTTTTTTCCTGAATATATTCAGGAAAATACGCATACGCCCTGTTTGGCCAAGGGCATCATTGTCGACGTTTTGCCGCTTTTCATGTGCTTTAAAGGCGATTCGAATCTACCTCCTGAAACCTGTTTCCTGCAATTCTGCCTTGCTTTCAAATCCTCTTCGTTGCCTTCCCTCAATATATCTGTGGATGAGAGTTATCATTTATAACTCTGCGGGTTTGTGAATTGCAGTGTCCCTGAGCTCCATTTTTCAACTCGCTTTTTTGGGAGCTGGCCGCAAAAGCGCGGGATTGCCTCAGGCCCTATTCTGCTTCTGGGCGGCAGGCTGAGCCTGTGGTTAATTTTTCTTCCTGATGGGAAAATAGAGTGACCTGTACCTGTCCCAACACCTAGATCTAGTCTCTCATTGGTTGCCCCTCTTCCCGTTCATCCTCAGGACAAATTGCAACCTGTAGGGAACAGGAGCTTAAAGGTGCTGATTCTCCAAGTAGGGAGATTGCTAGTAAAGTAGCTGGAATGGCGAACCCGAGCACAAGGAGATGAGAAATGAGGTGCATATTAGAAACCTTTCAAAATCACACGGTGTACCATCTTCTGGGTTTCTCATGCATGTTTTCGATGTTGGAAGATGCCCTTGAACCTGGAGATTTGGGACCCATGGGATGGGTACCAGGCCGTATTACTTTAAAGGTTCTGCGTTTGCTCACCCAACCTCACCCAACCTTTCAGCCCCAAGAGTGTCCACCCTTATGTCTCATTCAGCTGTGGGTCTAGATATGGTCAATCCAGGTTGCATCACAGCCTCTGAACGAATTTTGTAAGAATTTCTCTCTCTTTCACTGTCTTTCTTTTACGGGTTTTTAAAAGTAATTTATTTTTATAATGGGGTTTAGCTGCTTTTCACGGCTGTGTTTATGAGGCTTTACACCCACTTGACTCACTTCCAGACAGATATCAATACATAGGTTTTAAGATTCTTACTAGTCAGATATATTCTTGTGTGCTGAATAGGGGGTGTTGAGTCCAGTTCACTGAGCAAGGAGTAGGTCTTGTCTATTTATTACATATTGGGTGTATGGAACGGTATCTGAGCGAATTTGAAACCCTTGTTTTATGCATCACCCCACCTCACCTTTCCCCTTAAGCAGCCATAGAGTGTTTTCTAAACGTGTGACTCTGTTCTGTTTTGTAATTCAGTTCAAGTGTAGCGGTTTTTACATTCCCTCTATAAGTGATAGCTTATGATAAGTGTCTTTTTTTTGTGACTTTTTTCACTTAGAATCGTCGTACCTAAGTCCACTCATCTTGCTTCTACTAGCCTTATGACATTGATTTCATGTCTGAGTGATATTCCATTGTACATAAGGACCACAGCTTCTTTATCCATTTTTCTCTTTCCTGGGACATTTAAGGTGTCATGAAGTGGAGGTTCTTGTCAACAGAGCAGCCCTAAACTTTGGGGTGCCTGTGTCTTGCTGATTTTTAGTTTTCCCAATTTATACGCCCATGAGTGGACGTGCCCTATGCTCCCTAAGCTGTGTTTTTTCGATGTTTCAGGACACACCGTACACTTCTGCAGAGTGGCTGTTGGCAATTTACATCCCGCCCATCAGCGTAGCAAGGCTGCCATTTCTCCATGGCCTGTCCTGCATTTCTGGTTTTGACACTTTTTGCAGCATGACCCTTTTGACAGATGGGTAGCGAGACTTCTTTGGAGCGCTGATTTGCCTTTCCAGGTTGCTTGGTTGGCCAAAAAGGGCGTATGCGTTCTTTCCTGAATATATTCAGGAAAGAACGCATACGCCCTTTTTGGCCAAGGGCATCATTGTCGACGTTTTGCCGCTTTTCATGTGCTTTAAAGGCGATTCGAATCTACCTCCTGAAATCTGTTTCCTGCAATTTTGCCTTGCTTTCAAATCCTCTTCGTTGCCTTCCCTCAATATATCTGTGGATGAGAGTTGTCATTTATAACTCTGCGGGTTTGTGAATTGCAGTGTCCCTGAGCTCCATTTTTCAACTGGGTTTTTTGGGAGCCGGCCGCAAAAGCGCGGGATTGCCTCAGGCCCTATTATGCTTCTGGGCGGCAGGCTGAGCCTGTGGTTAATACTTCTTCCTGATGGGAAAATAGAGTGACCTGTGCCTGTCCCAACACCTAGATCTAGTCTCTCATTGGTTGCCCCTCTTCCCGTTCATCCTCAGGACAAATTGCAACCTGTAGGGAACAGGAGCTTAAAGGTGCTGATTCTACAAGTAGGGAGATTGCTAGTAAAGTAGCTGGAAAGGCGAACCCGAGCACAAGGAGATGAGAAATGAGGTGCATATTAGAAACCTTTCAAAATCACACGGTGTACCATCTTCTGGGTTACTCATGCATGTTTTCGATGTAGGAAGATGCCCTTGAACCTGGAGATTTGGGACCCATGGGATGGGTACCACGCAGTATTCCTTTAAAGGGTCTGCGTTTGCTCACCCAACCTCACCCAACCTCTTAGCCCCAAGAGTGTCCACCCTTATGTCTCATCCAGCTGTGGGTCTAGTTATGGTCAATCCAGGTTGCATCACAGCCTCTGAACGAATTTTGTAAGAATTTCTCTCTCTTTCACTGTCTTTGTTTTACGGGTTTTTAAAAGTAATTTATTTTTATAATGGGGTTTAGCTGCTTTTCACGGCTGTGTTTATGCGGCTTTACACCCACTTGACTCACTTCCAGACAGATATCAATATATAGGTTTTAAGATTCTTACTAGTCACATATATTCTTGTGCGGTGAATAGGGGGTGTTGAGTCCAGTTCACTGAGCAAGGAGTAGGTCTTGTCTATTTATTACATATTGGGTGTATGGAACGGTATCTGAGCGAATTTGAAACCCTTGTTTTATGCATCACCCCACCTCACCTTTCCCCTTAAGCAGCCATAGTGTGTTTTCTAAACGTGTGACTCTGTTCTGTTTTGTAATTCAGTTCAAGTGTAGCGGTTTTTACATTCCCTCTATAAGTGATAGCTTATGATAAGTGTCTTTTTCTGTGTGACTTATTTCACTTAGAATCGTCGTACCTAAGTCCACTCATCTTGCTTCTACTAGCCTTATGACATTGATTTCATGTCTGAGTGATATTCCATTGTACATAAGGACCACAGCTTCTTTATCCATTTTTCTCTTTCCTGGGACATTTAAGGTGTCATGAAGTGGAGGTTCTTGTCAACAGAGCAGCCCTAAACTTTGGGGTGCCTGTGTCTTGCTGATTTTTAGTTTTCACAATTTATACGCCCATGAGTGGACGTGCCCTATGCTCCCTAAGCTGTGTTTTTTCGATGTTTCAGGACACACCGTACACTTCTGCAGAGTGGCTGTTGGCAATTTACATCCCGCCCATCAGCGTAGCAAGGCTGCCATTTCTCCATGGCCTGTCCTGCATTTCTGGTTTTGACACTTTTTGCAGCATGACCCTTTTGACAGATGGGAAGCGAGACTTCTTTGGAGCGCTGATTTGACTTTCCAGGTTGCTTGGTTGGTCAAAAAGCGCGTATGCGTTCTTTCCTGAATATATTCAGGAAAGAACGCATACGCCCTTTTTGGCCAAGGGCATCATTGTCGACGTTTTGCCGCTTTTCATGTGCTTTAAAGGCGATTCGAATCTACCTCCTGAAATCTGTTTCCTGCAATTTTGCCTTGCTTTCAAATCCTCTTCGTTGCCTTCCCTCAATATATCTGTGGATGAGAGTTGTCATTTATAACTCTGCGGGTTTGTGAATTGCAGTGTCCCTGAGCTCCATTTTTCAACTGTCTTTTTTGGGAGCTGGCCGCAAAAGCGCGGGATTGCCTCAGGCCCTATTCTGCTTCTGGGTGGCAGGCTGAGCCTGTGGTTAATTCTTCTTCCTGATGCGAAAATAGAGTGACCTGTGCCTGTCCCAACACCTAGATCTAGTCTCTCATTGGTTGCCCCTCTTCCCGTTCATCCTCAGGACAAATTGCAACCTGTAGGGAACAGGAGCTTAAAGGTGCTGATTCTCCAGGTAGGGAGATTGCTAGTAAAGTAGCTGGAAAGGCGAACCCGAGCACAAGGAGATGAGAAATGAGGTGCATATTAGAAACCTTTCAAAATCACACGGTGTACCAACTTCTAGGTTTCTCATGCATGTTTTCGATGTAGGAAGATGCCCTTGAACCTGGAGATTTGGGAACCATGGGATGGGTACCACGCAGTATTCCTTTAAAGGGTCTGCATTTGCTCACCCAACCTCACCCAACCTTTCAGCCCCAAGAGTGTCCACCCTTATGTCTAATCCAGCTGTGGGTCTAGATATGGTCAATCCAGTTTGCATCACAGCCTCTGAACGAATTTTGTAAGAATTTCTCTCTCTTTCACTGTCTTTGTTTTACGGGTTTTTAAAAGTAATTTATTTTTATAATGGGGTTTAGCTGCTTTTCACGGCTGTGTTTATGCGGCTTTACACACACTTGACTCACTTCCAGACAGATATCAATACATAGGTTTTACGATTCTTACTAGTCACATATATTCTTGTGCGGTGAATAGGGGGTGTTGAGTCCAGTTCACTGAGCAAGGAGTAGGTCTTGTCTATTACATATTGGGTGTATGGAACGGTATCTGAGCGAATTTGAAACCCTTGTTTTATGCATCACCCCACCTCACCTTTCCCCTTAAGCAGCCATAGTGTGTTTTCTAAACGTGTGACTCTGTTCTGTTTTGTAATTCAGTTCAAGTGTAGCGGTTTTTACATTCCCTCTATAAGTGATAGCTTATGATAAGTGTCTTTTTCTGTGTGACTTATTTCACTTAGAATCGTCGTACCTAAGTCCACTCATCTTGCTTCTACTAGCCTTATGACATTGATTTCATGTCTGAGTGATATTCCATTGTACATAAGGACCACAGCTTCTTTATCCATTTTTCTCTTTCCTGGGACATTTAAGGTGTCATGAAGTGGAGGTTCTTGTCAACAGAGCAGCCCTAAACTTTGGGGTGCCTGTGTCTTGCTGATTTTTAGTTTTCACAATTTATACGCCCATGAGTGGACGTGCCCTATGCTCCCTAAGCTGTGTTTTTTCGATGTTTCAGGACACACCGTACACTTCTCCAGAGTGGCTGTTGGCAATTTACATCCCGCCCATCAGCGTAGCAAGGCTGCCATTTCTCCATGGCCTGTCCTGCATTTCTGGTTTAGACACTTTTTGCAGCATGGCCCTTTTGACCGATGGGAAGCGAGACTTCTTTGTAGCGCTGATTTGCCTTTCCAGGTTGCTTGGTTGGCCAAACAGGGCGTATGCGTTTTTTCCTGAATATATTCAGGAAAATACGCATACGCCCTGTTTGGCCAAGGGCATCATTGTCGACGTTTTGCCGCTTTTCATGTGCTTTAAAGGCGATTCGAATCTACCTCCTGAAACCTGTTTCCTGCAATTCTGCCTTGCTTTCAAATCCTCTTCGTTGCCTTCCCTCAATATATCTGTGGATGAGAGTTATCATTTATAACTCTGCGGGTTTGTGAATTGCAGTGTCCCTGAGCTCCATTTTTCAACTCGCTTTTTTGGGAGCTGGCCGCAAAAGCGCGGGATTGCCTCAGGCCCTATTCTGCTTCTGGGCGGCAGGCTGAGCCTGTGGTTAATTTTTCTTCCTGATGGGAAAATAGAGTGACCTGTACCTGTCCCAACACCTAGATCTAGTCTCTCATTGGTTGCCCCTCTTCCCGTTCATCCTCAGGACAAATTGCAACCTGTAGGGAACAGGAGCTTAAAGGTGCTGATTCTCCAAGTAGGGAGATTGCTAGTAAAGTAGCTGGAATGGCGAACCCGAGCACAAGGAGATGAGAAATGAGGTGCATATTAGAAACCTTTCAAAATCACACGGTGTACCATCTTCTGGGTTTCTCATGCATGTTTTCGATGTTGGAAGATGCCCTTGAACCTGGAGATTTGGGACCCATGGGATGGGTACCAGGCCGTATTACTTTAAAGGTTCTGCGTTTGCTCACCCAACCTCACCCAACCTTTCAGCCCCAAGAGTGTCCACCCTTATGTCTCATTCAGCTGTGGGTCTAGATATGGTCAATCCAGGTTGCATCACAGCCTCTGAACGAATTTTGTAAGAATTTCTCTCTCTTTCACTGTCTTTCTTTTACGGGTTTTTAAAAGTAATTTATTTTTATAATGGGGTTTAGCTGCTTTTCACGGCTGTGTTTATGCGGCTTTACACCCACTTGACTCACTTCCAGACAGATATCAATACATAGGTTTTAAGATTCTTACTAGTCAGATATATTCTTGTGTGCTGAATAGGGGGTGTTGAGTCCAGTTCACTGAGCAAGGAGTAGGTCTTGTCTATTTATTACATATTGGGTGTATGGAACGGTATCTGAGCGAATTTGAAACCCTTGTTTTATGCATCACCCCACCTCACCTTTCCCCTTAAGCAGCCATAGAGTGTTTTCTAAACGTGTGACTCTGTTCTGTTTTGTAATTCAGTTCAAGTGTAGCGGTTTTTACATTCCCTCTATAAGTGATAGCTTATGATAAGTGTCTTTTTTTTGTGACTTTTTTCACTTAGAATCGTCGTACCTAAGTCCACTCATCTTGCTTCTACTAGCCTTATGACATTGATTTCATGTCTGAGTGATATTCCATTGTACATAAGGACCACAGCTTCTTTATCCATTTTTCTCTTTCCTGGGACATTTAAGGTGTCATGAAGTGGAGGTTCTTGTCAACAGAGCAGCCCTAAACTTTGGGGTGCCTGTGTCTTGCTGATTTTTAGTTTTCCCAATTTATACGCCCATGAGTGGACGTGCCCTATGCTCCCTAAGCTGTGTTTTTTCGATGTTTCAGGACACACCGTACACTTCTGCAGAGTGGCTGTTGGCAATTTACATCCCGCCCATCAGCGTAGCAAGGCTGCCATTTCTCCATGGCCTGTCCTGCATTTCTGGTTTTGACACTTTTTGCAGCATGACCCTTTTGACAGATGGGAAGCGAGACTTCTTTGGAGCGCTGATTTGCCTTTCCAGGTTGCTTGGTTGGCCAAAAAGGGCGTATGCGTTCTTTCCTGAATATATTCAGGAAAGAACGCATACGCCCTTTTTGGCCAAGGGCATCATTGTCGACATTTTGCCGCTTTTCATGTGCTTTAAAGGCGATTCGAATCTACCTCCTGAAATCTGTTTCCTGCAATTTTGCCTTGCTTTCAAATCCTCTTCGTTGCCTTCCCTCAATATATCTGTGGATGAGAGTTGTCATTTATAACTCTGCGGGTTTGTGAATTGCAGTGTCCCTGAGCTCCATTTTTCAACTGGGTTTTTTGGGAGCCGGCCGCAAAAGCGCGGGATTGCCTCAGGCCCTATTATGCTTCTGGGCGGCAGGCTGAGCCTGTGGTTAATACTTCTTCCTGATGGGAAAATAGAGTGACCTGTGCCAGTCCCAACACCTAGATCTAGTCTCTCATTGGTTGCCCCTCTTCCCGTTCATCCTCAGGACAAATTGCAACCTGTAGGGAACAGGAGCTTAAAGGTGCTGATTCTACAAGTAGGGAGATTGCTAGTAAAGTAGCTGGAAAGGCGAACCCGAGCACAAGGAGATGAGAAATGAGGTGCATATTAGAAACCTTTCAAAATCACACGGTGTACCATCTTCTGGGTTTCTCATGCATGTTTTCGATGTAGGAAGATGCCCTTGAACCTGGAGATTTGGGACCCATGGGATGGGTACCACGCAGTATTCCTTTAAAGGGTCTGCGTTTGCTCACCCAACCTCACCCAACCTCTCAGCCCCAAGAGTGTCCACCCTTATGTCTCATCCAGCTGTGGGTCTAGTTATGGTCAATCCAGGTTGCATCACAGCCTCTGAACGAATTTTGTAAGAATTTCTCTCTCTTTCACTGTCTTTGTTTTACGGGTTTTTAAAAGTAATTTATTTTTATAATGGGGTTTAGCTGCTTTTCACGGCTGTGTTTATGCGGCTTTACACCCACTTGACTCACTTCCATACAGATATCAATATATAGGTTTTAAGATTCTTACTAGTCACATATATTCTTGTGCGGTGAATAGGGGGTGTTGAGTCCAGTTCACTGAGCAAGGAGTAGGTCTTGTCTATTTATTACATATTGGGTGTATGGAACGGTATCTGAGCGAATTTGAAACCCTTGTTTTATGCATCACCCCACCTCACCTTTCCCCTTAAGCAGCCATAGTGTGTTTTCTAAACGTGTGACTCTGTTCTGTTTTGTAATTCAGTTCAAGTGTAGCGGTTTTTACATTCCCTCTATAAGTGATAGCTTATGATAAGTGTCTTTTTCTGTGTGACTTATTTCACTTAGAATCGTCGTACCTAAGTCCACTCATCTTGCTTCTACTAGCCTTATGACATTGATTTCATGTCTGAGTGATATTCCATTGTACATAAGGACCACAGCTTCTTTATCCATTTTTCTCTTTCCTGGGACATTTAAGGTGTCATGAAGTGGAGGTTCTTGTCAACAGAGCAGCCCTAAACTTTGGGGTGCCTGTGTCTTGCTGATTTTTAGTTTTCACAATTTATACGCCCATGAGTGGACGTGCCCTATTCTCCCTAAGCTGTGTTTTTTCGATGTTTCAGGACACACCGTACACTTCTGCAGAGTGGCTGTTGGCAATTTACATCCCGCCCATCAGCGTAGCAAGGCTGCCATTTCTCCATGGCCTGTCCTGCATTTCTGGTTTTGACACTTTTTGCAGCATGACCCTTTTGACAGATGGGAAGCGAGACTTCTTTGGAGCGCTGATTTGACTTTCCAGGTTGCTTGGTTGGTCAAAAAGCGCGTATGCGTTCTTTCCTGAATATATTCAGGAAAGAACGCATACGCCCTTTTTGGCCAAGGGCATCATTGTCGACGTTTTGCCGCTTTTCATGTGCTTTAAAGGCGATTCGAATCTACCTCCTGAAATCTGTTTCCTGCAATTTTGCCTTGCTTTCAAATCCTCTTCGTTGCCTTCCCTCAATATATCTGTGGATGAGAGTTGTCATTTATAACTCTGCGGGTTTGTGAATTGCAGTGTCCCTGAGCTCCATTTTTCAACTGTCTTTTTTGGGAGCTGGCCGCAAAAGCGCGGGATTGCCTCAGGCCCTATTCTGCTTCTGGGCGGCAGGCTGAGCCTGTGGTTAATTCTTCTTCCTGATGCGAAAATAGAGTGACCTGTGCCTGTCCCAACACCTAGATCTAGTCTCTCATTGGTTGCCCCTCTTCCCGTTCATCCTCAGGACAAATTGCAACCTGTAGGGAACAGGAGCTTAAAGGTGCTGATTCTCCAGGTAGGGAGATTGCTAGTAAAGTAGCTGGAAAGGCGAACCCGAGCACAAGGAGATGAGAAATGAGGTGCATATTAGAAACCTTTCAAAATCACACGGTGTACCAACTTCTAGGTTTCTCATGCATGTTTTCGATGTAGGAAGATGCCCTTGAACCTGGAGATTTGGGAACCATGGGATGGGTACCACGCAGTATTCCTTTAAAGGGTCTGCATTTGCTCACCCAACCTCACCCAACCTTTCAGCCCCAAGAGTGTCCACCCTTATGTCTAATCCAGCTGTGGGTCTAGATATGGTCAATCCAGTTTGCATCACAGCCTCTGAACGAATTTTGTAAGAATTTCTCTCTCTTTCACTGTCTTTGTTTTACGGGTTTTTAAAAGTAATTTATTTTTATAATGGGGTTTAGCTGCTTTTCACGGCTGTGTTTATGCGGCTTTACACACACTTGACTCACTTCCAGACAGATATCAATACATAGGTTTTACGATTCTTACTAGTCACATATATTCTTGTGCAGTGAATAGGGGGTGTTGAGTCCAGTTCACTGAGCAAGGAGTAGGTCTTGTCTATTACATATTGGGTGTATGGAACGGTATCTGAGCGAATTTGAAACCCTTGTTTTATGCATCACCCCACCTCACCTTTCCCCTTAAGCAGCCATAGTGTGTTTTCTAAACGTGTGACTCTGTTCTGTTTTGTAATTCAGTTCAAGTGTAGCGGTTTTTACATTCCCTCTATAAGTGATAGCTTATGATAAGTGTCTTTTTCTGTGTGACTTATTTCACTTAGAATCGTCGTACCTAAGTCCACTCATCTTGCTTCTACTAGCCTTATGACATTGATTTCATGTCTGAGTGATATTCCATTGTACATAAGGACCACAGCTTCTTTATCCATTTTTCTCTTTCCTGGGACATTTAAGGTGTCATGAAGTGGAGGTTCTTGTCAACAGAGCAGCCCTAAACTTTGGGGTGCCTGTGTCTTGCTGATTTTTAGTTTTCACAATTTATACGCCCATGAGTGGACGTGCCCTATGCTCCCTAAGCTGTGTTTTTTCGATGTTTCAGGACACACCGTACACTTCTCCAGAGTGGCTGTTGGCAATTTACATCCCGCCCATCAGCGTAGCAAGGCTGCCATTTCTCCATGGCCTGTCCTGCATTTCTGGTTTAGACACTTTTTGCAGCATGGCCCTTTTGACCGATGGGAAGCGAGACTTCTTTGTAGCGCTGATTTGCCTTTCCAGGTTGCTTGGTTGGCCAAACAGGGCGTATGCGTTTTTTCCTGAATATATTCAGGAAAATACGCATACGCCCTGTTTGGCCAAGGGCATCATTGTCGACGTTTTGCCGCTTTTCATGTGCTTTAAAGGCGATTCGAATCTACCTCCTGAAACCTGTTTCCTGCAATTCTGCCTTGCTTTCAAATCCTCTTCGTTGCCTTCCCTCAATATATCTGTGGATGAGAGTTATCATTTATAACTCTGCGGGTTTGTGAATTGCAGTGTCCCTGAGCTCCATTTTTCAACTCGCTTTTTTGGGAGCTGGCCGCAAAAGCGCGGGATTGCCTCAGGCCCTATTCTGCTTCTGGGCGGCAGGCTGAGCCTGTGGTTAATTTTTCTTCCTGATGGGAAAATAGAGTGACCTGTACCTGTCCCAACACCTAGATCTAGTCTCTCATTGGTTGCCCCTCTTCCCGTTCATCCTCAGGACAAATTGCAACCTGTAGGGAACAGGAGCTTAAAGGTGCTGATTCTCCAAGTAGGGAGATTGCTAGTAAAGTAGCTGGAAAGGCGAACCCGAGCACAAGGAGATGAGAAATGAGTTGCGTATTAGAAACCTTTCAAAATCACACGGTGTACCATCTTCTGGGTTTCTCATGCATGTTTTCGATGTAGGAAGATTCCCTTGAACCTGGAGATTTGGGACCCATGGGATGGGTACCAGGCAGTATTACTTTAAAGGTCTGCATTTGCTCACCCAACCTCACCCAACCTTTCAGCCCCAAGAGTGTCCACCCTTATGTCTCATCCAGCTGTGGGTCTAGATATGGTCAATCCAGGTTGCATCACAGCCTCTGAAGGAATTTTGTAAGAATTTCTCTCTCTTTCACTGTCTTTGTTTTACGGGTTTTTAAAAGTAATTTATTTTTATAATGGGGTTTAGCTGCTTTTCACGGCTGTGTTTATGCGGCTTTACACCCACTTGACTCACTTCCAGACAGATATCAATACATAGGTTTTAAGATTCTTACTAGTCACATATATTCTTGCGTGGTGAATAGGGGGTGTTGAGTCCAGTTCACTGAGCAAGGAGTAGGTCTTGTCTATTACATATTGGGTGTATGGAACGGTATCTGAGCGAATTTGAAACCCTTGTTTTATGCCTCACCCCACCTCACATTTCCCGTTAAGCAGCCAGAGTGTGTTTTCTAAACGTGTGACTCTGTTCTGTTTTGTAATTCAGTTCAAGTGTAGCGGTTTTTACATTCCCTCTATAAGTGATAGCTTATGATAAGTGTCTTTTTCTGTGTGACTTATTTCACTTAGAATCGTCGTACCTAAGTCCACTCATCTTGCTTCTACTAGCCGTATGACATTGATTTCATGTCTGAGTGATATTCCATTGTACATAAGGACCACAACTTCTTTATCCATTTTTCTCTTTCCTGGGATATTTAAGGTGTCATGAAGTGGAGGTTCTTGTCAACAGTGCAGCCCTAAACTTTGGGGTGCCTGTGTCTTGCTGATTTTTATTTTTCCCAATTTATACGCCCATGAGTGGACGTGCCTTATGCTCCCTAAGCTGTGTTTTTTCGATGTTTCAGGACACACCGTACACTTCTCCAGAGTGGCTGTTGGCAATTTACATCCCGCCCATCAGCGTAGCAAGGCTGCCATTTCTCCATGGCCTGTCCTGCATTTCTGGTTTAGACACTTTTTGCAGCATGGCCCTTTTGACCGATGGGAAGCGAGACTTCTTTGTAGCGCTGATTTGCCTTTCCAGGTTGCTTGGTTGGCCAAACAGGGCGTATGCGTTTTTTCCTGAATATATTCAGGAAAATACGCATACGCCCTGTTTGGCCAAGGGCATCATTGTCGACGTTTTGCCGCTTTTCATGTGCTTTAAAGGCGATTCGAATCTACCTCCTGAAACCTGTTTCCTGCAATTCTGCCTTGCTTTCAAATCCTCTTCGTTGCCTTCCCTCAATATATCTGTGGATGAGAGTTATCATTTATAACTCTGCGGGTTTGTGAATTGCAGTGTCCCTGAGCTCCATTTTTCAACTCGCTTTTTTGGGAGCTGGCCGCAAAAGCGCGGGATTGCCTCAGGCCCTATTCTGCTTCTGGGCGGCAGGCTGAGCCTGTGGTTAATTTTTCTTCCTGATGGGAAAATAGAGTGACCTGTACCTGTCCCAACACCTAGATCTAGTCTCTCATTGGTTGCCCCTCTTCCCGTTCATCCTCAGGACAAATTGCAACCTGTAGGGAACAGGAGCTTAAAGGTGCTGATTCTCCAAGTAGGGAGATTGCTAGTAAAGTAGCTGGAATTGCGAACCCGAGCACAAGGAGATGAGAAATGAGGTGCATATTAGAAACCTTTCAAAATCACACGGTGTACCATCTTCTGGGTTTCTCATGCATGTTTTCGATGTTGGAAGATGCCCTTGAACCTGGAGATTTGGGACCCATGGGATGGGTACCAGGCCGTATTACTTTAAAGGTTCTGCGTTTGCTCACCCAACCTCACCCAACCTTTCAGCCCCAAGAGTGTCCACCCTTATGTCTCATTCAGCTGTGGGTCTAGATATGGTCAATCCAGGTTGCATCACAGCCTCTGAACGAATTTTGTAAGAATTTCTCTCTCTTTCACTGTCTTTCTTTTACGGGTTTTTAAAAGTAATTTATTTTTATAATGGGGTTTAGCTGCTTTTCACGGCTGTGTTTATGCGGCTTTACACCCACTTGACTCACTTCCAGACAGATATCAATACATAGGTTTTAAGATTCTTACTAGTCAGATATATTCTTGTGTGCTGAATAGGGGGTGTTGAGTCCAGTTCACTGAGCAAGGAGTAGGTCTTGTCTATTTATTACATATTGGGTGTATGGAACGGTATCTGAGCGAATTTGAAACCCTTGTTTTATGCATCACCCCACCTCACCTTTCCCCTTAAGCAGCCATAGAGTGTTTTCTAAACGTGTGACTCTGTTCTGTTTTGTAATTCAGTTCAAGTGTAGCGGTTTTTACATTCCCTCTATAAGTGATAGCTTATGATAAGTGTCTTTTTTTTGTGACTTTTTTCACTTAGAATCGTCGTACCTAAGTCCACTCATCTTGCTTCTACTAGCCTTATGACATTGATTTCATGTCTGAGTGATATTCCATTGTACATAAGGACCACAGCTTCTTTATCCATTTTTCTCTTTCCTGGGATATTTAAGGTGTCATGAAGTGGAGGTTCTTGTCAACAGAGCAGCCCTAAACTTTGGGGTACCTGTGTCTTGCTGATTTTTAGTTTTCCCAATTTATACGCCCATGAGTGGACGTGCCCTATGCTCCCTAAGCTGTGTTTTTTCGATGTTTCAGGACACACCGTACACTTCTCCAGAGTGGCTGTTGGCAATTTACATCCCGCCCATCAGCGTAGCAAGGCTGCCATTTCTCCATGGCCTGTCCTGCATTTCTGGTTTTGACACTTTTTGCAGCATGACCCTTTTGACCGATGGGAAGCGAGACTTCTTTGTAGCGCTGATTTGCCTTTCCAGGTTGCTTGGTTGGCCAAAAAGGGCGTATGCGTTCTTTCCTGAATATATTCAGGAAAAAACACATACGCCCTTTTTGGCCAAGGGCATCATTGTCGACGTTTTGCCGCTTTTTATGTGCTTTAAAGGCGATTCGAATCTACCTCCTGAAATCTGTTTCCTGCAATTTTGCCTTGCTTTCAAATCCTCTTCGTTGCCTTCCCTCAATATATCTGTGGATGAGAGTTGTCATTTATAACTCTGCGGGTTTGTGAATTGCAGTGTCCCTGAGCTCCATTTTTCAACTGTCTTTTTTGGGAGCTGGCCACAAAAGCGCGGGATTGCCTCAGGCCCTATTATGCTTCTGGGCGGCAGGCTAAGCCTGTGGTTAATTCTTCTTCCTGATGGGAAAATAGAGTGACCTGTGCCTGTCCCAACACCTAGATCTAGTCTCTCATTGGTTGCCCCTCTTCCCGTTCATCCTCAGGACAAATTGCAACCTGTAGGGTACAGGAGCTTAAAGGTGCTGATTCTCCAAGTAGGGAGATTGCTAGTAAAGTAGCTGGAAAGGCGAACCCGAGCACAAGGAGATGAGAAATGAGTTGCGTATTAGAAACCTTTCAAAATCACACGGTGTACCATCTTCTGGGTTTCTCATGCATGTTTTCGATGTAGGAAGATTCCCTTGAACCTGGAGATTTGGGACCCATGGGATGGGTACCAGGCAGTATTACTTTAAAGGTCTGCATTTGCTCACCCAACCTCACCCAACCTTTCAGCCCCAAGAGTGTCCACCCTTATGTCTCATCCAGCTGTGGGTCTAGATATGGTCAATCCAGGTTGCATCACAGCCTCTGAAGGAATTTTGTAAGAATTTCTCTCTCTTTCACTGTCTTTGTTTTACGGGTTTTTAAAAGTAATTTATTTTTATAATGGGGTTTAGCTGCTTTTCACGGTTGTGTTTATGCGGCTTTACACCCACTTGACTCACTTCCAGACAGATATCAATACATAGGTTTTAAGATTCTTACTAGTCACATATATTCTTGCGCGGTGAATAGGGGGTGTTGAGTCCAGTTCACTGAGCAAGGAGTAGGTCTTGTCTATTACATATTGGGTGTATGGAACGGTATCTGAGCGAATTTGAAACCCTTGTTTTATGCCTCACCCCACCTCACATTTCCCGTTAAGCAGCCATAGTGTGTTTTCTAAACGTGTGACTCTGTTCTGTTTTGTAATTCAGTTCAAGTGTAGCGGTTTTTACATTCCCTCTATAAGTGATAGCTTATGATAAGTGTCTTTTTCTGTGTGACTTATTTCACTTAGAATCGTCGTACCTAAGTCCACTCATCTTGCTTCTACTAGCCGTATGACATTGATTTCATGTCTGAGTGATATTCCATTGTACATAAGGACCACAACTTCTTTATCCATTTTTCTCTTTCCTGGGATATTTAAGGTGTCATGAAGTGGAGGTTCTTGTCAACAGAGCAGCCCTAAACTTTGGGGTGCCTGTGTCTTGCTGATTTTTATTTTTCCCAATTTATACGCCCATGAGTGGACGTGCCTTATGCTCCCTAAGCTGTGTTTTTTCGATGTTTCAGGACACACCGTACACTTCTCCAGAGTGGCTGTTGGCAATTTACATCCCGCCCATCAGCGTAGCAAGGCTGCCATTTCTCCATGGCCTGTCCTGCATTTCTGGTTTAGACACTTTTTGCAGCATGGCCCTTTTGACCGATGGGAAGCGAGACTTCTTTGTAGCGCTGATTTGCCTTTCCAGGTTGCTTGGTTGGCCAAAAAGGGCGTATGCGTTTTTTCCTGAATATATTCAGGAAAATACGCATACGCCCTGTTTGGCCAAGGGCATCATTGTCGACGTTTTGCCGCTTTTCATGTGCTTTAAAGGCGATTCGAATCTACCTCCTGAAAACTGTTTCCTGCAATTCTGCCTTGCTTTCAAATCCTCTTCGTTGCCTTCCCTCAATATATCTGTGGATGAGAGTTATCATTTATAACTCTGCGGGTTTGTGAATTGCAGTGTCCCTGAGCTCCATTTATCAACTCGCTTTTTTGGGAGCTGGCCGCAAAAGCGCGGGATTGCCTCAGGCCCTATTCTGCTTCTGGGCGGCAGGCTGAGCCTGTGGTTAATTCTTCTTCCTGATGGGAAAATAGAGTGACCTGTACCTGTCCCAACACCTAGATCTAGTCTCTCATTGGTTGCCCCTCTTCCCGTTCATCCTCAGGACAAATTGCAACCTGTAGGGAACAGGAGCTTAAAGGTGCTGATTCTCCAAGTAGGGAGATTGCTAGTAAAGTAGCTGGAATGGCGAACCCGAGCACAAGGAGATGAGAAATGAGGTGCGTATTAGAAACCTTTCAAAATCACACGGTGTACCATCTTCTGGGTTTCTCATGCATGTTTTCGATGTTGGAAGATGCCCTTGAACCTGGAGATTTGGGACCCATGGGATGGGTACCAGGCCGTATTACTTTAAAGGTTCTGCGTTTGCTCACCCAACCTCACCCAACCTTTCAGCCCCAAGAGTGTCCACCCTTATGTCTCATTCAGCTGTGGGTCTAGATATGGTCAATCCAGGTTGCATCACAGCCTCTGAACGAATTTTGTAAGAATTTCTCTCTCTTTCACTGTCTTTCTTTTACGGGTTTTTAAAAGTAATTTATTTTTATAATGGGGTTTAGCTGCTTTTCACGGCTGTGTTTATGCGGCTTTACACCCACTTGACTCACTTCCAGACAGATATCAATACATAGGTTTTAAGATTCTTACTAGTCAGATATATTCTTGTGTGCTGAATAGGGGGTGTTGAGTCCAGTTCACTGAGCAAGGAGTAGGTTTTGTCTATTACATATTGGGTGTATGGAACGGTATCTGAGCGAATTTGAAACCCTTGTTTTATGCATCACCCCACCTCACCTTTCCCGTTAAGCAGCCATACTGTGTTTTCTAAACGAGTGACTCTGTTCTGTTTTGTAATTCAGTTCAAGTGTAGCGGTTTTTACATTCCCTCTATAAGTGATAGCTTATGATAAGTGTCTTTTTCTGTGTGACTTATTTCACTTAGAATCGTCGTACCTAAATCCACTCATCTTGCTTCTACTAGCCTTATGACATTGATTTCATGTCTGAGTGATATTCCATTGTACATAAGGACCACAACTTCTTTATCCATTTTTCTCTTTCCTGGGATATTTAAGGTGTCATGAAGTGGAGGTTCTTGTCAACAGAGCAGCCCTAAACTTTCGGGTGCCTGTGTCTTGCTGATTTTTATTTTTCCCAATTTATATGCCCATGAGTGGACGTGCCCTATGCTCCCTAAGCTGTGTTTTTTCGATGTTTCAGGACACACCGTACACTTCTGCAGAGTGGCTGTTGGCAATTTACATCCCGCCCATCAGCGTAGCAAGGCTGCCATTTCTCCATGGCCTGTCCTGCAATTCTGCTTTTGACACTTTTTGCAGCATGACCCTTTTGACTGATGGGAAGCGAGACTTCTTTGTAGTGCTGATTTGCCATTCCAGGTTGCTTGGTTGGCCAAAAAGGGCGTATGCGTTTTTTCCTGAATATATTCAGGAAAAAACGCATACGCCCTTTTTGGCCAAGGGCATCATTGTTGACGTTTTGCCGCTATTCATGTGCTTTAAAGGCATTTCGAATCTACCTCCTGAAATCTGTTTCCTGCAATTTTGCCTTGCTTTCAAATCCTCTTCGTTGCCTTCCCTCAATATATCTGTGGATGAGAGTTATCATTTATAACTCTGTGGGTTTGTGAATTGCATTGTCCCTGAGCTCCATTTTTCAACTGGCTTTTTTGGGAGCTGGCCGCAAAAGCGCGGGATTGCCTCAGGCCCTATTATGCTTCTGGGCGGCAGGCTGAGCCTGTGGTTAATTCTTCTTCCTGATGGGAAAATAGAGTGACCTGTGCCTGTCCCAACACCTAGATCTAGTCTCTCATTGGTTGCCCCTCTTCCCGTTCATCCTCAGGACAAATTGCAACCTGTAGGGAACAGGAACTTAAAGGTGCTGATTCTCCAAGTAGGGAGATTGCTAGTAAAGTAGCTGGAAAGGCGAACCCGATCACAAGGAGATGAGAAATGTGGTGCTTATTAGAAACCTTTCAAAATCACATGGTGTACCATCTTCTGGGTTTCTCATGCATGTTTTCGATGTAGGAAGATGCCCTTGAACCTGGAGATTTGGGACAGATGGGATGGGAACCAGGCAGTATTACTTTAAAGTGTCTGCGTTTGCTCACCCAACCTCACCCAACCTTTCAGCCCCAAGAGTGTCCACCCTTATGTCTCATCCTGCTGTGGGTCTAGATATCGTCAATCCAGGTTGCATCACAGCCTCTGAACGAATTTTGTAAGAATTTCTCTCTCTTTCACTGTCTTTGTTTTACGGGTTTTTAAAAGTAATTTATTTTTATAATGGGGTTTAGCTGCTTTTCACGGCTGTGTTTATGCGGCTTTACACCCAATTGACTCACTTCCAGACAGATATCAATACATAGGTTTTAAGATTCTTACTAGTCACTTATATTCTTGTGCGGTGAATAGGGGGTGTTGAGTCCAGTTCACTGAGCTAGGAGTAGGTCTTGTCTATTACATATTGGGTGTATGGAACGGTATCTGAGCGAATTTGAAACCCTTGTTTTATGCATCACCCCACCTCACCTTTCCCGTTAAGCAGCCATAATGTGTTTTCTAAACGTGTGACTCTGTTCTGTTTTGTAATTCAGTTCAAGTGTAGCGGTTTTTACATTCCCTCTATAAGTGATAGCTTATGATAAGTGTCTTTTTCGGTGTGACTTATTTCACTTAGAATCGTCGTACCTAAGTCCACTCATCTTGCTTCTACTAGCCTTATGACATTGATTTCATGTCTGAGTGATATTCCATTGTACATAAGGACCACAACTTCTTTATCCATTTTTCTCTTTCCTGGGATATTTAAGGTGTCATGAAGTGGAGGTTCTTGTCAACAGAGCAGCCCTAAACTTTGGGGTGCCTCTGTCTTGCTGATTTTTAGTTTTCCCTATTTATACGCCCGTGAGTGGACGTGCCCTATGCTCCCTAAGCTGTGTTTTTTCGATGTTTCAGGACACACCGTACACTTCTTCAGAGTGGCTGTTGGCAATTTACATCCCGCCCATCAGCGTAGCAAGGCTGCCATTTCTCCATGGCCTGTCCTGCATTTCTGGTTTTGACACTTTTTGCAGCATGGCCCTTTTGACTGATGGGAAGCGAGACGTCTTTGTAGCGCTGATTTGCCTTTCCAGGTTGCTTGGTTGGCCAAAAAGGGCGTATGCGTTTTTTCCTGAATATATTCAGGAAAAAACGCATACGCCCTTTTTGGCCAAGGGCATCATTGTCGACGTTTTGCCACTTTTCATGTGCTTTAAAGGCGATTCGAATCTACCTCCTGAAACCTGTTTCCTGCAATTCTGCGTTGCTTTCAAATCCTCTTCGTTGCCTTCCCGCAATATATTTGTGGACTGGAGTAATCATTTATACCTCAGCAGGTTTGTGAATGGCAGTGCCCCTGAGCTCCATTTTTCAACTGTCTTTTTTGGGAGCTGGCCGCAAAAGCACGGGATTGCCTCAGGCCCTATTCTGGTTCCCGGAGGCAGGCTGAGCCTGTGGTTAATTCTTCTTCCTGATGCGAAAATAGAGTGACCTGTGCCTGTCCCAACACCTAGATCTAGTCTCTCATTGGTTGCCCCTCTTCCCTTTCGTCCTCAGGACAAATTGCAACCTGTACGGAACAGGAAGTTAAAGGTGCTGATTCTCTAAGTAGGGAGATTGTTAGTAAAGTAGCTGGAATGGCGAACCCGAACACAAGGAGATGAGAAATGAGGTGCGTTTTAGAAACCTTTCAAAATCACATGGTGTACCATCTTCTGGGTTTCTCATGCATGTTTTCGATGTAGGAAGATGCCCTTGAACCTGGAGATTTGGGACCCATGGGATGGGTACCACGCAGTATTCCTTTAAAGGGTCTGCGTTTGCTCACCCAACCTCACCCAACCTCTCAGCCCCAAGATTGTCCACCCTTATGTCTCATCCAGCTGTGGGTCTAGATATGGTCAATCCAGGTTGCATCACAGCCTCTGAACGAATTTTGTAAGAATTTCTCTCTCTTTCACTGTCTTTGTTTTACGGGTTTTTAAAAGTAATTTATTTTTATAATGGGGTTTAGCTGCTTTTCACGGCTGTGTTTATGCGGCTTTACACCCACTTGACTCACTTCAAGACAGATATCAATATATAGGTTTTAAGATTCTTACTAGTCACATATATTCTTGTGCGGTGAATAGGGGGTGTTGAGTCCAGTTCACTGAGCAAGGAGTAGGTCTTGTCTATTTATTACATATTGGGTGTATGGAACGGTATCTGAGCGAATTTGAAACCCTTGTTTTATGCATCACCCCACCTCACCTTTCCCCTTAAGCAGCCATAGAGTGTTTTCTAAACGTGTGACTCTGTTCTGTTTTGTAATTCAGTTCAAGTGTAGCGGTTTTTACATTCCCTCTATAAGTGATAGCTTATGATAAGTGTCTTTTTCTGTGTGACTTTTTTCACTTAGAATCGTCGTACCTAAGTCCACTCATCTTGCTTCTACTAGCCTTATGACATTGATTTCATGTCTGAGTGATATTCCATTGTACATAAGGACCACAGCTTCTTTATCCATTTTTCTCTTTCCTGGGATATTTAAGGTGTCATGAAGTGGAGGTTCTTGTCAACAGAGCAGCCCTAAACTTTGGGGTGCCTGTGTCTTGCTGATTTTTAGTTTTCCCAATTTATACGCCCATGAGTGGACGTGCCCTATGCTCCCTAAGCTGTGTTTTTTCGATGTTTCAGGACACACCGTACACTTCTGCAGAGTGGCTGTTGGCAATTTACATCCCGCCCATCAGCGTAGCAAGGCTGCCATTTCTCCATGGCCTGTCCTGCTTTTCTGGTTTTGACACTTTTTGCAGCATGACCCTTTTGACAGATGGGAAGCGAGACTTCTTTGTAGCGCTGATTTGCCATTCCAGGTTGCTTGGTTGGCCAAAAAGGGCGTATGCGTTCTTTCCGGAATATATTCAGGAAAAAACGCATACGCCCTTTTTGGCCAAGGGCATCATTGTCGACGTTTTGCCGCTTTTCATGTGCTTTAAAGGCGATTCGAATCTACCTCCTGAAATCTGTTTCCTGCAATTTTGCCTTGCTTTCAAATCCTCTTCGTTGCCTTCCCTCAATATATCTGTGGATGAGAGTTGTCATTTATAACTCTGCGGGTTTGTGAATTGCAGTGTCCCTGAGCTCCATTTTTCAACTGTCTTTTTTGGGAGCTGGCCGCAAAAGCGCGGGATTGCCTCAGGCCCTATTATGCTTCTGTGCGGCAGGCTAAGCCTGTGGTTAATTCTTCTTCCTGATGGGAAAATAGAGTGACCTGTGCCTGTCCCAACACCTAGATCTAGTCTCTCATTGGTTGCCCCTCTTCCCGTTCATCCTCAGGACAAATTGCAACCTGTAGGGAACAGGAGCTTAAAGGTGCTGATTCTCCAAGTAGGGAGATTGCTAGTAAAGTAGCTGGAAAGGCGAACCCGAGCACAAGGAGATGAGAAATGAGTTGCGTATTAGAAACCTTTCAAAATCACACGGTGTACCATCTTCTGGGTTTCTCATGCATGTTTTCGATGTAGGAAGATTCCCTTGAACCTGGAGATTTGGGACCCATGGGATGGGTACCAGGCAGTATTACTTTAAAGGTCTGCATTTGCTCACCCAACCTCACCCAACCTTTCAGCCCCAAGAGTGTCCACCCTTATGTCTCATCCAGCTGTGGGTCTAGATATGGTCAATCCAGGTTGCATCACAGCCTCTGAAGGAATTTTGTAAGAATTTCTCTCTCTTTCACTGTCTTTGTTTTACGGGTTTTTAAAAGTAATTTATTTTTATAATGGGGTTTAGCTGCTTTTCACGGTTGTGTTTATGCGGCTTTACACCCACTTGACTCACTTCCAGACAGATATCAATACATAGGTTTTAAGATTCTTACTAGTCACATATATTCTTGCGCGGTGAATAGGGGGTGTTGAGTCCAGTTCACTGAGCAAGGAGTAGGTCTTGTCTATTACATATTGGGTGTATGGAACGGTATCTGAGCGAATTTGAAACCCTTGTTTTATGCCTCACCCCACCTCACATTTCCCGTTAAGCAGCCATAGTGTGTTTTCTAAACGTGTGACTCTGTTCTGTTTTGTAATTCAGTTCAAGTGTAGCGGTTTTTACATTCCCTCTATAAGTGATAGCTTATGATAAGTGTCTTTTTCTGTGTGACTTATTTCACTTAGAATCGTCGTACCTAAGTCCACTCATCTTGCTTCTACTAGCCGTATGACATTGATTTCATGTCTGAGTGATATTCCATTGTACATAAGGACCACAACTTCTTTATCCATTTTTCTCTTTCCTGGGATATTTAAGGTGTCATGAAGTGGAGGTTCTTGTCAACAGAGCAGCCCTAAACTTTGGGGTGCCTGTGTCTTGCTGATTTTTATTTTTCCCAATTTATACGCCCATGAGTGGACGTGCCTTATGCTCCCTAAGCTGTGTTTTTTCGATGTTTCAGGACACACCGTACACTTCTCCAGAGTGGCTGTTGGCAATTTACATCCCGCCCATCAGCGTAGCAAGGCTGCCATTTCTCCATGGCCTGTCCTGCATTTCTGGTTTAGACACTTTTTGCAGCATGGCCCTTTTGACCGATGGGAAGCGAGACTTCTTTGTAGCGCTGATTTGCCTTTCCAGGTTGCTTGGTTGGCCAAAAAGGGGGTATGCGTTTTTTCCTGAATATATTCAGGAAAATACGCATACGCCCTGTTTGGCCAAGGGCATCATTGTCGACGTTTTGCCGCTTTTCATGTGCTTTAAAGGCGATTCGAATCTACCTCCTGAAACCTGTTTCCTGCAATTCTGCCTTGCTTTCAAATCCTCTTCGTTGCCTTCCCTCAATATATCTGTGGATGAGAGTTATCATTTATAACTCTGCGGGTTTGTGAATTGCAGTGTCCCTGAGCTCCATTTTTCAACTCGCTTTTTTGGAAGCTGGCCGCAAAAGCGCGGGATTGCCTCAGGCCCTATTCTGCTTCTGGGCGGCAGGCTGAGCCTGTGGTTAATTTTTCTTCCTGATGGGAAAATAGAGTGACCTGTACCTGTCCCAACACCTAGATCTAGTCTCTCATTGGTTGCCCCTCTTCCCGTTCATCCTCAGGACAAATTGCAACCTGTAGGGAACAGGAGCTTAAAGGTGCTGATTCTCCAAGTAGGGAGATTGCTAGTAAAGTAGCTGGAATGGCGAACCCGAGCACAAGGAGATGAGAAATGAGGTGCGTATTAGAAACCTTTCAAAATCACACGGTGTACCATCTTCTGGGTTTCTCATGCATGTTTTCGATGTTGGAAGATGCCCTTGAACCTGGAGATTTGGGACCCATGGGATGGGTACCAGGCCGTATTACTTTAAAGGTTCTGCGTTTGCTCACCCAACCTCACCCAACCTTTCAGCCCCAAGAGTGTCCACCCTTATGTCTCATTCAGCTGTGGGTCTAGATATGGTCAATCCAGGTTGCATCACAGCCTCTGAACGAATTTTGTAAGAATTTCTCTCTCTTTCACTGTCTTTCTTTTACGGGTTTTTAAAAGTAATTTATTTTTATAATGGGGTTTAGCTGCTTTTCACGGCTGTGTTTATGCGGCTTTACACCCACTTGACTCACTTCCAGACAGATATCAATACATAGGTTTTAAGATTCTTACTAGTCAGATATATTCTTGTGTGCTGAATAGGGGGTGTTGAGTCCAGTTCACTGAGCAAGGAGTAGGTTTTGTCTATTACATATTGGGTGTATGGAACGGTATCTGAGCGAATTTGAAACCCTTGTTTTATGCATCACCCCACCTCACCTTTCCCGTTAAGCAGCCATACTGTGTTTTCTAAACGAGTGACTCTGTTCTGTTTTGTAATTCAGTTCAAGTGTAGCGGTTTTTACATTCCCTCTATAAGTGATAGCTTATGATAAGTGTCTTTTTCTGTGTGACTTATTTCACTTAGAATCGTCGTACCTAAATCCACTCATCTTGCTTCTACTAGCCTTATGACATTGATTTCATGTCTGAGTGATATTCCATTGTACATAAGGACCACAACTTCTTTATCCATTTTTCTCTTTCCTGGGATATTTAAGGTGTCATGAAGTGGAGGTTCTTGTCAACAGAGCAGCCCTAAACTTTCGGGTGCCTGTGTCTTGCTGATTTTTATTTTTCCCAATTTATATGCCCATGAGTGGACGTGCCCTATGCTCCCTAAGCTGTGTTTTTTCGATGTTTCAGGACACACCGTACACTTCTGCAGAGTGGCTGTTGGCAATTTACATCCCGCCCATCAGCGTAGCAAGGCTGCCATTTCTCCATGGCCTGTCCTGCAATTCTGCTTTTGACACTTTTTGCAGCATGACCCTTTTGACCGATGGGAAGCGAGACTTCTTTGTAGTGCTGATTTGCCATTCCAGGTTGCTTGGTTGGCAAAAAGGGCGTATGCGTTTTTTCCTGAATATATTCAGGAAAAAACGCATACGCCCTTTTTGGCCAAGGGCATCATTGTTGACGTTTTGCCGCTATTCATGTGCTTTAAAGGCATTTCGAATCTACCTCCTGAAATCTGTTTCCTGCAATTTTGCCTTGCTTTCAAATCCTCTTCGTTGCCTTCCCTCAATATATCTGTGGATGAGAGTTATCATTTATAACTCTGTGGGTTTGTGAATTGCATTGTCCCTGAGCTCCATTTTTCAACTGGCTTTTTTGGGAGCTGGCCGCAAAAGCGCGGGATTGCCTCAGGCCCTATTATGCTTCTGGGCGGCAGGCTGAGCCTGTGGTTAATTCTTCTTCCTGATGGGAAAATAGAGTGACCTGTGCCTGTCCCAACACCTAGATCTAGTCTCTCATTGGTTGCCCCTCTTCCCGTTCATCCTCAGGACAAATTGCAACCTGTAGGGAACAGGAACTTAAAGGTGCTGATTCTCCAAGTAGGGAGATTGCTAGTAAAGTAGCTGGAAAGGCGAACCCGATCACAAGGAGATGAGAAATGTGGTGCTTATTAGAAACCTTTCAAAATCACATGGTGTACCATCTTCTGGGTTTCTCATGCATGTTTTCGATGTAGGAAGATGCCCTTGAACCTGGAGATTTGGGACAGATGGGATGGGAACCAGGCAGTATTACTTTAAAGGGTCTGCGTTTGCTCACCCAACCTCACCCAACCTTTCAGCCCCAAGAGTGTCCACCCTTATGTCTCATCCTGCTGTGGGTCTAGATATCGTCAATCCAGGTTGCATCACAGCCTCTGAACGAATTTTGTAAGAATTTCTCTCTCTTTCACTGTCTTTGTTTTACGGGTTTTTAAAAGTAATTTATTTTTATAATGGGGTTTAGCTGCTTTTCACGGCTGTGTTTATGCGGCTTTACACCCAATTGACTCACTTCCAGACAGATATCAATACATAGGTTTTAAGATTCTTACTTGTCACTTATATTCTTGTGCGGTGAATAGGGGGTGTTGAGTCCAGTTCACTGAGCTAGGAGTAGGTCTTGTCTATTACATATTGGGTGTATGGAACGGTATCTGAGCGAATTTGAAACCCTTGTTTTATGCATCACCCCACCTCACCTTTCCCGTTAAGCAGCCATAATGTGTTTTCTAAACGTGTGACTCTGTTCTGTTTTGTAATTCAGTTCAAGTGTAGCGGTTTTTACATTCCCTCTATAAGTGATAGCTTATGATAAGTGTCTTTTTCGGTGTGACTTATTTCACTTAGAATCGTCGTACCTAAGTCCACTCATCTTGCTTCTACTAGCCTTATGACATTGATTTCATGTCTGAGTGATATTCCATTGTACATAAGGACCACAACTTCTTTATCCATTTTTCTCTTTCCTGGGATATTTAAGGTGTCATGAAGTGGAGGTTCTTGTCAACAGAGCAGCCCTAAACTTTGGGGTGCCTCTGTCTTGCTGATTTTTAGTTTTCCCTATTTATACGCCCGTGAGTGGACGTGCCCTATGCTCCCTAAGCTGTGTTTTTTCGATGTTTCAGGACACACCGTACACTTCTTCAGAGTGGCTGTTGGCAATTTACATCCCGCCCATCAGCGTAGCAAGGCTGCCATTTCTCCATGGCCTGTCCTGCATTTCTGGTTTTGACACTTTTTGCAGCATGGCCCTTTTGACTGATGGGAAGCGAGACGTCTTTGTAGCGCTGATTTGCCTTTCCAGGTTGCTTGGTTGGCCAAAAAGGGCGTATGCGTTTTTTCCTGAATATATTCAGGAAAAAACGCATACGCCCTTTTTGGCCAAGGGCATCATTGTCGACGTTTTGCCACTTTTCATGTGCTTTAAAGGCGATTCGAATCTACCTCCTGAAACCTGTTTCCTGCAATTCTGCCTTGCTTTCAAATCCTCTTCGTTGCCTTCCCGCAATATATTTGTGGACTGGAGTAATCATTTATACCTCAGCAGGTTTGTGAATGGCAGTGCCCCTGAGCTCCATTTTTCAACTGTCTTTTTTGGGAGCTGGCCGCAAAAGCACGGGATTGCCTCAGGCCCTATTCTGGTTCCCGGAGGCAGGCTGAGCCTGTGGTTAATTCTTCTTCCTGATGCGAAAATAGAGTGACCTGTGCCTGTCCCAACACCTAGATCTAGTCTCTCATTGGTTGCCCCTCTTCCCTTTCGTCCTCAGGACAAATTGCAACCTGTACGGAACAGGAAGTTAAAGGTGCTGATTCTCTAAGTAGGGAGATTGTTAGTAAAGTAGCTGGAATGGCGAACCCGAACACAAGGAGATGAGAAATGAGGTGCGTTTTAGAAACCTTTCAAAATCACATGGTGTACCATCTTCTGGGTTTCTCATGCATGTTTTCGATGTAGGAAGATGCCCTTGAACCTGGAGATTTGGGACCCATGGGATGGGTACCACGCAGTATTCCTTTAAAGGGTCTGCGTTTGCTCACCCAACCTCACCCAACCTCTCAGCCCCAAGATTGTCCACCCTTATGTCTCATCCAGCTGTGGGTCTAGATATGGTCAATCCAGGTTGCATCACAGCCTCTGAACGAATTTTGTAAGAATTTCTCTCTCTTTCACTGTCTTTGTTTTACGGGTTTTTAAAAGTAATTTATTTTTATAATGGGGTTTAGCTGCTTTTCACGGCTGTGTTTATGCGGCTTTACACCCACTTGACTCACTTCAAGACAGATATCAATATATAGGTTTTAAGATTCTTACTAGTCACATATATTCTTGTGCGGTGAATAGGGGGTGTTGAGTCCAGTTCACTGAGCAAGGAGTAGGTCTTGTCTATTTATTACATATTGGGTGTATGGAACGGTATCTGAGCGAATTTGAAACCCTTGTTTTATGCATCACCCCACCTCACCTTTCCCCTTAAGCAGCCATAGAGTGTTTTCTAAACGTGTGACTCTGTTCTGTTTTGTAATTCAGTTCAAGTGTAGCGGTTTTTACATTCCCTCTATAAGTGATAGCTTATGATAAGTGTCTTTTTCTGTGGACTTTTTTCACTTAGAATCGTCGTACCTAAGTCCACTCATCTTGCTTCTACTAGCCTTATGACATTGATTTCATGTCTGAGTGATATTCCATTGTACATAAGGACCACAGCTTCTTTATCCATTTTTCTCTTTCCTGGGATATTTAAGGTGTCATGAAGTGGAGGTTCTTGTCAACAGAGCAGCCCTAAACTTTGGGGTGCCTGTGTCTTGCTGATTTTTAGTTTTCCCAATTTATACGCCCATGAGTGGACGTGCCCTATGCTCCCTAAGCTGTGTTTTTTCGATGTTTCAGGACACACTGTACACTTCTGCAGAGTGGCTGTTGGCAATTTACATCCCGCCCATCAGCGTAGCAAGGCTGCCATTTCTCCATGGCCTGTCCTGCTTTTCTGGTTTTGACACTTTTTGCAGCATGACCCTTTTGACAGATGGGAAGCGAGACTTCTTTGTAGCGCTGATTTGCCATTCCAGGTTGCTTGGTTGGCCAAAAAGGGCGTATGCGTTCTTTCCGGAATATATTCAGGAAAAAACGCATACGCCCTTTTTGGCCAAGGGCATCATTGTCGACGTTTTGCCGCTTTTCATGTGCTTTAAAGGCGATTCGAATCTACCTCCTGAAATCTGTTTCCTGCAATTTTGCCTTGCTTTCAAATCCTCTTCGTTGCCTTCCCTCAATATATCTGTGGATGAGAGTTGTCATTTATAACTCTGCGGGTTTGTGAATTGCAGTGTCCCTGAGCTCCATTTTTCAACTGTCTTTTTTGGGAGCTGGCCGCAAAAGCGCGGGATTGCCTCAGGCCCTATTATGCTTCTGTGCGGCAGGCTAAGCCTGTGGTTAATTCTTCTTCCTGATGGGAAAATAGAGTGACCTGTGCCTGTCCCAACACCTAGATCTAGTCTCTCATTGGTTGCCCCTCTTCCCGTTCATCCTCAGGACAAATTGCAACCTGTAGGGAACAGGAGCTTAAAGGTGCTGATTCTCCAAGTAGGGAGATTGCTAGTAAAGTAGCTGGAAAGGCGAACCCGAGCACAAGGAGATGAGAAATGAGTTGCGTATTAGAAACCTTTCAAAATCACACGGTGTACCATCTTCTGGGTTTCTCATGCATGTTTTCGATGTAGGAAGATTCCCTTGAACCTGGAGATTTGGGACCCATGGGATGGGTACCAGGCAGTATTACTTTAAAGGTCTGCATTTGCTCACCCAACCTCACCCAACCTTTCAGCCCCAAGAGTGTCCACCCTTATGTCTCATCCAGCTGTGGGTCTAGATATGGTCAATCCAGGTTGCATCACAGCCTCTGAAGGAATTTTGTAAGAATTTCTCTCTCTTTCACTGTCTTTGTTTTACGGGTTTTTAAAAGTAATTTATTTTTATAATGGGGTTTAGCTGCTTTTCACGGCTGTGTTTATGCGGCTTTACACCCACTTGACTCACTTCCAGACAGATATCAATACATAGGTTTTAAGATTCTTACTAGTCACATATATTCTTGCGCGGTGAATAGGGGGTGTTGAGTCCAGTTCACTGAGCAAGGAGTAGGTCTTGTCTATTACATATTGGGTGTATGGAACGGTATCTGAGCGAATTTGAAACCCTTGTTTTATGCCTCACCCCACCTCACATTTCCCGTTAAGCAGCCATAGTGTGTTTTCTAAACGTGTGACTCTGTTCTGTTTTGTAATTCAGTTCAAGTGTAGCGGTTTTTACATTCCCTCTATAAGTGATAGCTTATGATAAGTGTCTTTTTCTGTGTGACTTATTTCACTTAGAATCGTCGTACCTAAGTCCACTCATCTTGCTTCTACTAGCCGTATGACATTGATTTCATGTCTGAGTGATATTCCATTGTACATAAGGACCACAACTTCTTTATCCATTTTTCTCTTTCCTGGGATATTTAAGGTGTCATGAAGTGGAGGTTCTTGTCAACAGTGCAGCCCTAAACTTTGGGGTGCCTGTGTGTTGCTGATTTTTATTTTTCCCAATTTATACGCCCATGAGTGGACGTGCCTTATGCTCCCTAAGCTGTGTTTTTTCGATGTTTCAGGACACACCGTACACTTCTCCAGAGTGGCTGTTGGCAATTTACATCCCGCCCATCAGCGTAGCAAGGCTGCCATTTCTCCATGGCCTGTCCTGCATTTCTGGTTTAGACACTTTTTGCAGCATGGCCCTTTTGACCGATGGGAAGCGAGACTTCTTTGTAGCGCTGATTTGCCTTTCCAGGTTGCTTGGTTGGCCAAACAGGGCGTATGCGTTTTTTCCTGAATATATTCAGGAAAATACGCATACGCCCTGTTTGGCCAAGGGCATCATTGTCGACGTTTTGCCGCTTTTCATGTGCTTTAAAGGCGATTCGAATCTACCTCCTGAAACCTGTTTCCTGCAATTCTGCCTTGCTTTCAAATCCTCTTCGTTGCCTTCCCTCAATATATCTGTGGATGAGAGTTATCATTTATAACTCTGCGGGTTTGTGAATTGCAGTGTCCCTGAGCTCCATTTTTCAACTCGCTTTTTTGGGAGCTGGCCGCAAAAGCGCGGGATTGCCTCAGGCCCTATTCTGCTTCTGGGCGGCAGGCTGAGCCTGTGGTTAATTCTTCTTCCTGATGGGAAAATAGAGTGACCTGTACCTGTCCCAACACCTAGATCTAGTCTCTCATTGGTTGCCCCTCTTCCCGTTTATCCTCAGGACAAATTGCAACCTGTAGGGAACAGGAGCTTAAAGGTGCTGATTCTCCAAGTAGGGAGATTGCTAGTAAAGTAGCTGGAATGGCGAACCCGAGCACAAGGAGATGAGAAATGAGGTGCGTATTAGAAACCTTTCAAAATCACACGGTGTACCATCTTCTGGGTTTCTCATGCATGTTTTCGATGTTGGAAGATGCCCTTGAACCTGGAGATTTGGGACCCATGGGATGGGTACCAGGCCGTATTACTTAAAAGGTTCTGCGTTTGCTCACCCAACCTCACCCAACCTTTCAGCCCCAAGAGTGTCCACCCTTATGTCTCATTCAGCTGAGGGTCTAGATATGGTCAATCCAGGTTGCATCACAGCCTCTGAACGAATTTTGTAAGAATTTCTCTCTCTTTCACTGTCTTTCTTTTACGGGTTTTTAAAAGTAATTTATTTTTATAATGGGGTTTAGCTGCTTTTCACGGCTGTGTTTATGCGGCTTTACACCCACTTGACTCACTTCCAGACAGATATCAATACATAGGTTTTAAGATTCTTACTAGTCAGATATATTCTTGTGTGCTGAATAGGGGGTGTTGAGTCCAGTTCACTGAGCAAGGAGTAGGTTTTGTCTATTACATATTGGGTGTATGGAACGGTATCTGAGCGAATTTGAAACCCTTGTTTTATGCATCACCCCACCTCACCTTTCCCGTTAAGCAGCCATACTGTGTTTTCTAAACGAGTGACTCTGTTCTGTTTTGTAATTCAGTTCAAGTGTAGCGGTTTTTACATTCCCTCTATAAGTGATAGCTTATGATAAGTGTCTTTTTCTGTGTGACTTATTTCACTTAGAATCGTCGTACCTAAATCCACTCATCTTGCTTCTACTAGCCTTATGACATTGATTTCATGTCTGAGTGATATTCCATTGTACATAAGGACCACAACTTCTTTATCCATTTTTCTCTTTCCTGGGATATTTAAGGTGTCATGAAGTGGAGGTTCTTGTCAACAGAGCAGCCCTAAACTTTCGGGTGCCTGTGTCTTGCTGATTTTTTGTTTTCCCAATTTATATGCCCATGAGTGGACGTGCCCTATGCTCCCTAAGCTGTGTTTTTTCGATGTTTCAGGACACACCGTACACTTCTGCAGAGTGGCTGTTGGCAATTTACATCCCGCCCATCAGCGTAGCAAGGCTGCCATTTCTCCATGGCCTGTCCTGCATTTCTGGTTTTGACACTTTTTGCAGCATGACCCTTTTGCCCGATGGGAAGCGAGACTTCTTTGTAGTGCTGATTTGCCATTCCAGGTTGCTTGGTTGGCCAAAAAGGGCGTATGCGTTTTTTCCTGAATATATTCAGGAAAAAACGCATACGCCCTTTTTGGCCAAGGGCATCATTGTTGACGTTTTGCCGCTTTTCATGTGCTTTAAAGGCATTTCGAATCTACCTCCTGAAATCTGTTTCCTGCAATTTTGCCTTGCTTTCAAATCCTCTTCGTTGCCTTCCCTCAATATATCTGTGGATGAGAGTTATCATTTATAACTCTGTGGGTTTGTGAATTGCAGTGTCCCTGAGCTCCATTTTTCAACTGGCTTTTTTGGGAGCTGGCCGCAAAAGCGCGGGATTGCCTCAGGCCCTTTTATGCTTCTGGGCGGCAGGCTGAGCCTGTGGTTAATTCTTCTTCCTGATGGGAAAATAGAGTGACCTGTGCCTGTCCCAACACCTAGATCTAGTCTCTCATTGGTTGCCCCTCTTCCCGTTCATCCTCAGGACAAATTGCAACCTGTAGGGAACAGGAACTTAAAGGTGCTGATTCTCCAAGTAGGGAGATTGCTAGTAAAGTAGCTGGAAAGGCGAACCCGAGCACAAGGAGATGAGAAATGGGGTGCTTATTAGAAACCTTTCAAAATCACATGGTGTACCATCTTCTGGGTTTCTCATGCATGTTTTCGATGTAGGAAGATGCCCTTGAACCTGGAGATTTGGGACAGATTGGATGGGAACCAGGCAGTATTACTTTAAAGGGTCTGCGTTTGCTCACCCAACCTCACCCAACCTTTCAGCCCCAAGAGTGTCCACCCTTATGTCTCATCCTGCTGTGGGTCTAGATATCGTCAATCCAGGTTGCATCACAGCCTCTGAACGAATTTTGTAAGAATTTCTCTCTCTTTCACTGTCTTTGTTTTACGGGTTTTTAAAAGTAATTTATTTTTATAATGGGGTTTAGCTGCTTTTCACGGCTGTGTTTATGCGGATTTACACCCAATTGACTCACTTCCAGACAGATATCAATACATAGGTTTTAAGATTCTTACTAGTCACATATATTCTTGTGCGGTGAATAGGGGGTGTTGAGTCCAGTTCACTGAGCTAGGAGTAGGTCTTGTCTATTACATATTGGGTGTATGGAACGGTATCTGAGCGAATTTGAAACCCTTGTTTTATGCATCACCCCACCTCACCTTTCCCGTTAAGCAGCCATAATGTGTTTTCTAAACGTGTGACTCTGTTCTGTTTTGTAATTCAGTTCAAGTGTAGCGGTTTTTACATTCCCTCTATAAGTGATAGCTTATGATAAGTGTCTTTTTCGGTGTGACTTATTTCACTTAGAATCGTCGTACCTAAGTCCACTCATCTTGCTTCTACTAGCCTTATGACATTGATTTCATGTCTGAGTGATATTCCATTGTACATAAGGACCACAACTTCTTTATCCATTTTTCTCTTTCCTGGGATATTTAAGGTGTCATGAAGTGGAGGTTCTTGTCAACAGAGCAGCCCTAAACTTTGGGGTGCCTCTGTCTTGCTGATTTTTAGTTTTCCCTATTTATACGCCCGTGAGTGGACGTGCCCTATGCTCCCTAAGCTGTGTTTTTTCGATGTTTCAGGACACACCGTACACTTCTTCAGAGTGGCTGTTGGCAATTTACATCCCGCCCACCAGCGTAGCAAGGCTGCCATTTCTCCATGGCCTGTCCTGCATTTCTGGTTTTGACACTTTTTGCAGCATGGCCCTTTTGACCGATGGGAAGCGAGACGTCTTTGTAGCGCTGATTTGCCTTTCCAGGTTGCTTGGTTGGCCAAAAAGGGCGTATGCGTTTTTTCCTGAATATATTCAGGAAAAAACGCATACGCCCTTTTTGGCCAAGGGCATCATTGTCGACGTTTTGCCACTTTTCATGTGCTTTAAAGGCGATTCGAATCTACCTCCTGAAACCTGTTTCCTGCAATTCTGCCTTGCTTTCAAATCCTCTTCGTTGCCTTCCCGCATATATTTGTGGACTGGAGTAATCATTTATACCTCAGCAGGTTTGTGAATGGCAGTGCCCCTGAGCTCCATTTTTCAACTGTCTTTTTTCGGAGCTGGCCGCAAAAGCACGGGATTGCCTCAGGCCCTATTCTGGTTCCCGGCAGCAGGCTGAGCCTGTGGTTAATTCTTCTTCCTGATGGGAAAATAGAGTGACCGGTGCCTGTCCCAACACCTAGATGTAGTCTCTCATTGGTTGCCCCTCTTCCCTTTCGTCCTCAGGACAAATTGCAACCTGTACGGAACAGGAAGTTAAAGGTGCTGATTCTCTAAGTAGGGAGATTGTTAGTAAAGTAGCTGGAATGGCGAACCCGAGCACAAGGAGATGAGAAATGAGGTGCGTTTTAGAAACCTTTCAAAATCACACGGTGTACCATCTTCTGGGTTTCTCATGCATGTTTTCGATGTAGGAAGATGCCCTTGAACCTGGAGATTTGGGACCCATGGGATGGGTACCACGCAGTATTCCTTTAAAGGGTCTGCGTTTGCTCACCCAACCTCACCCAACCTCTCAGCCCCAAGATTGTCCACCCTTATGTCTCATCCAGCTGTGGGTCTAGATATGGTCAATCCAGGTTGCATCACAGCCTCTGAACGAATTTTGTAAGAATTTCTCTCTCTTTCACTGTCTTTGTTTTACGGGTTTTTAAAAGTAATTTATTTTTATAATGGGGTTTAGCTGCTTTTCACGGCTGTGTTTATGCGGCTTTACACCCACTTGACTCACTTCAAGACAGATATCAATACATAGGTTTTAAGATTCTTACTAGTCACATATATTCTTGTGCGGTGAATAGGTGGTGTTGAGTCCATTTCACTGAGCAAGGAGTAGGTCTTTTCTATTTATTACATATTGGGTGTATGGAACGGTATCTGAGCGAATTTGAAACCCTTGTTTTATGCATCACCCCACCTCACCTTTCCCCTTAAGCAGCCATAGAGTGTTTTCTAAACGTGTGACTCTGTTCTGTTTTGTAATTCAGTTCAAGTGTAGCGGTTTTTACATTCCCTCTATAAGTGATAGCTTATGATAAGTGTCTTTTTCTGTGTGACTTTTTTCACTTAGAATCGTCGTACCTAAGTCCACTCATCTTGCTTCTACTAGCCTTATGACATTGATTTCATGTCTGAGTGATATTCCATTGTACATAAGGACCACAGCTTCTTTATCCATTTTTCTCTTTCCTGCGATATTTAAGGTGTCATGAAGTGGAGGTTCTTGTCAACAGAGCAGCCCTAAACTTTGGGGTGCCTGTGTCTTGCTGATTTTTATTTTTCCCAATTTATACGCCCATGAGTGGACGTGCCTTATGCTCCCTAAGCTGTGTTTTTTCGATGTTTCAGGACACACCGTACACTTCTTCAGAGTGGCTGTTGGCAATTTACATCCCGCCCATCAGCGTAGCAAGTCTGCCATTTCTCCATGGCCTGTCCTGCATTACTGGTTTAGACACTTTTTGCAGCATGGCCCTTTTGACCGATGGGAAGCGAGACTTCTTTGTAGCGCTGATTTGCCTTTCCAGGTTGCTTGGTTGGCCAAACAGGGCGTATGCGTTTTTTCCTGAATATATTCAGGAAAATACGCATACGCCCTGTTTGGCCAAGGGCATCATTGTCGACGTTTTGCCGCTTTTCATGTGCTTTAAAGGCGATTCGAATCTACCTCCTGAAACCTGTTTCCTGCAATTCTGCCTTGCTTTCAAATCCTCTTCGTTGCCTTCCCTCAATATATCTGTGGATGAGAGTTATCATTTATAACTCTGCGGGTTTGTGAATTGCAGTGTCCCTGAGCTCCATTTTTCAACTCGCTTTTTTGGGAGCTGGCCGCAAAAGCGCGGGATTGCCTCAGGCCCTATTCTGCTTCTGGGCGGCAGGCTGAGCCTGTGGTTAATTCTTCTTCCTGATGGGAAAATAGAGTGACCTGTGCCTGTCCCAACACCTAGATCTAGTCTCTCATTGGTTGCCCCTCTTCCCGTTCATCCTCAGGACAAATTGCAACCTGTAGGGAACAGGAGCTTAAAGGTGCTGATTCTCCAAGTAGGGAGATTGCTAGTAAAGTAGCTGGAATGGCGAACCCGAGCACAAGGAGATGAGAAATGAGGTGCGTATTAGAAACCTTTCAAAATCACACGGTGTACCATCTTCTGGGTTTCTCATGCATGTTTTCGATGTTGGAAGATTCCCTTGAACCTGGAGATTTGGGACCCATGGGATGGGTACCAGGCCGTATTACTTTAAAGGTTTTGCGTTTGCTCACCCAACCTCACCCAACCTTTCAGCCCCAAGAGTGTCCACCCTTATGTCTCATTCAGCTGTGGGTCTAGATATGGTCAATCCAGGTTGCATCACAGCCTCTGAACGAATTTTGTAAGAATTTCTCTCTCTTTCACTGTCTTACTTTTACGGGTTTTTAAAAGTAATTTATTTTTATAATGGGGTTTAGCTGCTTTCCACGGCTGTGTTTATGCGGCTTTACACCCACTTGACTCACTTCCAGACAGATATCAATACATAGGTTTTAAGATTCTTACTAGTCAGATATATTCTTGTGTGCTGAATAGGGGGTGTTGAGTCCAGTTCACTGAGCAAGGAGTAGGTTTTGTCTATTACATATTGGGTGTATGGAACGGTATCTGAGCGAATTTGAAACCCTTGTTTTATGCATCACCCCACCTCACCTTTCCCGTTAAGCAGCCATACTGTGTTTTCTAAACGAGTGACTCTGTTCTGTTTTGTTATTCAGTTCAAGTGTAGCGGTTTTTACATTCCCTCTATAAGTGATAGCTTATGATAAGTGTCTTTTTCTGTGTGACTTATTTCACTTAGAATCGTCGTACCTAAATCCACTCATCTTGCTTCTACTAGCCTTATGACATTGATTTCATGTCTGAGTGATATTCCATTGTACATAAGGACCACAACTTCTTTATCCATTTTTCTCTTTCCTGGGATATTTAAGGTGTCATGAAGTGGAGGTTCTTGTCAACAGAGCAGCCCTAAACTTTCGGGTGCCTGTGTCTTGCTGATTTTTAGTTTTCCCAATTTATATGCCCATGAGTGGACGTGCCCTATGCTCCCTAAGCTGTGTTTTTTCGATGTTTCAGGACACACCGTACACTTCTCCAGAGTGGCTGTTGGCAATTTACATCCCGCCCATCAGCATAGCAAGGCTGCCATTTCTCCATGGCCTGTCCTGCATTTCTGGTTTAGACACTTTTTGCAGCATGGCCCTTTTGACCGATGGGAAGCGAGACTTCTTTGTAGCGCTGATTAGCCTTTCCAGGTTGCTTGGTTGGCCAAACAGGGCGTATGCGTTTTTTCCTGAATATATTCAGGAAAAAACGCATACGCCCTGTTTGGCCAAAGGCATCATTGTCGACGTTTTGCCACTTTTCATGTGCTTTAAAGGCGATTCGAATCTACCTCCTGAAACCTGTTTCCTGCAATTCTGCCTTGCTTTAAAATCCTCTTCGTTGCCTTCCCTCAATATATCTGTGGATGAGAGTTATGATTTATAGCTCTGCGGGTTTGTGAATTGAAGTGTCCCTGAGCTCCGTTTTTCAACTGGCTTTTTCGGGAGCTGGCCGCAAAAGCGCGGGATTGCCTCAGGCCCTATTCTGGTTCCGGGCGGCAGGCTGAGCCTGTGGTTAATTCTTCTCCCCGATGGGAAAATAGAGTGACCTGTGCCTTTCCAACACCTAGATCTAGTCTCTCATTGGTTGCCCCTCTTCCCGTTCATCCTCAGGACAAATTGCAACCTGTAGGGAACAGGAGCTTAAAGGTGCTGATTCTCCAAGTAGGGAGATTGCTAGTAAAGTAGCTGGAAAGGCGAACCCGAGCACAAGGAGATGAGAAATGAGTTGCGTATTAGAAACCTTTCAAAATCACACGGTGTACCATCTTCTGGGTTTCTCATGCATGTTTTCGATGTAGGAAGATTCCCTTGAACCTGGAGATTTGGGACCCATGGGGTGGGTACCAGGCAGTATTACTTTAAAGGTCTGCATTTGCTCACCCAACCTCACCCAACCTTTCAGCCCAAAGAGTGTCCACCCTTATGTCTCATCCAGCTGTGGGTCTAGATATGTCAATCCAGGTTGCATCACAGCCTCTGAAGGAATTTTGTAAGAATTTCTCTCTCTTTCACTGTCTTTGTTTTACGGGTTTTTAAAAGTAATTTATTTTTATAATGGGGTTTAGCTGCTTTTCACGGCTGTTTTTATGCGGCTTTACACCCACTTGACTCACTTCCAGACAGATATCAATACATAGGTTTTAAGATTCTTACTAGTCACATATATTCTTGTGCGGTGAATAGGGGGTGTTGAGTCCAGTTCACTGAGCAAGGAGAAGGTCTTGTCTATTACATATTGGGTGTATGGAACGGTATCTGAGCGAATTTGAAACCCTTGTTTTATGCCTCACCCCACCTCACATTTCCCGTTAAGCAGCCATAGTGTGTTTTCTAAACGTGTGACTCTGTTCTGTTTTGTAATTCAGTTCAAGTGTAGCGGTTTTTACATTCCCTCTATAAGTGATAGCTTATGATAAGTGTCTTTTTCTGTGTGACTTATTTCACTTAGAATCGTCGTACCTAAGTCCACTCATCTTGCTTCTACTAGCCTGATGACATTGATTTCATGTCTGAGTGATATTCCATTGTACATAAGGACCACAACTTCTTTATCCATTTTTCTCTTTCCTGGGATATTTAAGGTGTCATGAAGTGGAGGTTCTTGTCAACAGTGCAGCCCTAAACTTTGGGGTGCCTGTGTCTTGCTGATTTTTATTTTTCCCAATTTATACGCCCATGAGTGGACGTGCCTTATGCTCCCTAAGCTGTGTTTTTTCGATGTTTCAGGACACACCGTACACTTCTCCAGAGTGGCTGTTGGCAATTTACATCCCGCCCATCAGCGTAGCAAGGCTGCCATTTCTCCATGGCCTGTCCTGCATTTCTGGTTTAGACACTTTTTGCAGCATGGCCCTTTTGACCGATGGGAAGCGAGACTTCTTTGTAGCGCTGATTAGCCTTTCCAGGTTGCTTGGTTGGCCAAAAAGGGCGTATGCGTATTTTCCTGAATATATTCAGGAAAATACGCATATGCCCTGTTTGGCCAAGGGCATCATTGTCGACGTTTTGCCGCTTTTCATGTGCTTTAAAGGCGATTTGAATCTACCTCCTGAAACCTGTTTCCTGCAATTCTGCCTTGCTTTCAAATCCTCTTCGTTGCCTTCCCTCAATATATCTGTGGATGAGAGTTATCATTTATAACTCTGCGGGTTTGTGAATTGCAGTGTCCCTGAGCTCCATTTTTCAACTCGCTTTTTTGGGAGCTGGCCGCAACAGCGCGGGATTGCCTCAGGCCCTATTCTGCTTCTGGGCGGCAGGCTGAGCCTGTGGTTAATTCTTCTTCCTGATGGGAAAATAGAGTGACCTGTACCTGTCCCAACACCTAGATCTAGTCTCTCATTTGTTGCCCCTCTTCCCGTTCATCCTCAGGACAAATTGCAACCTGTAGGGAACAGGAGCTTAAAGGTGCTGATTCTCCAAGTAGGGAGATTGCTAGTAAAGTAGCTGGAATGGCGAACCCGAGCACAAGGAGATGAGAAATGAGGTGCGTATTAGAAACCTTTCAAAATCACACGGTGTACCATCTTCTGGGTTTCTCATGCATGTTTTCGATGTTGGAAGATGCCCTTGAACCTGGAGATTTGGGACCCATGGGATGGGTACCAGGCCGTATTACTTTAAAGGTTCTGCGTTTGCTCACCCAACCTCACCCAACCTTTCAGCCCCAAGAGTGTCCACCCTTATGTCTCATCCAGCTGTGGGTCTAGATATGGTCAATCCAGGTTGCATCACAGCCTCTGAACGAATTTTGTAAGAATTTCTCTCTCTTTCACTGTCTTTGTTTTACGGGTTTTTAAAAGAAATTTATTTTTATAATGGGGTTTAGCTGCTTTTCACGGCTGTGTTTATGCGGATTTACACCCACTTGACTCACTTCCAGACAGATATCAATACATAGGTTTTAAGATTCTTACTAGTCACATATATTCTTGTGCGGTGAATAGGGGGTGTTGAGTCCAGTTCACTGAGCAAGGAGTAGGTCTTGTCTATTACATATTGGGTGTATGAAACGGTATCTGAGCGAATTTGAAACCCTTGTTTTATGCATCACCCCACCTCACCTTTCCCCTTAAGCAGCCATAGAGTGTTTTCTAAACGTGTGACTCTGTTCTGTTTTGTAATTCAGTTCAAGTGTAGCGGTTTTTACATTCCCTCTATAAGTGATAGCTTATGATAATTGTCTTTTTCTGTGTGACTTTTTTCACTTAGAATCGTCGTACCTAAGTCCACTCATCTTGCTTCTACTAGCCTTATGACATTGATTTCATGTCTGAGTGATATTCCATTGTACATAAGGACCACAGCTTCTTTATCCATTTTTCTCTTTCCTGGGATATTTAAGGTGTCATGAAGTGGAGGTTCTTGTCAACAGAGCAGCCCTAAACTTTGGAGTGCCTGTGTCTTGCTGATTTTTAGTTTTCCCAATTTATACGCCCATGAGTGGACGTGCCCTATGCTCCCTAAGCTGTGTTTTTTCGATGTTTCAGGACACACCGTACACTTCTGCAGAGTGGCTGTTGGCAATTTACATCCCGCCCATCAGCGTAGCAAGGCTGCCATTTCTCCATGGCCTGTCCTGCATTTCTGGTTTTGACACTTTTTGCAGCATGACCCTTTTGACAGATGGGAAGCGAGACTTCTTTGTAGCGCTGATTTGCCATTCCAGGTTGCTTGGTTGGCCAAAAAGGGTGTATGCGTTCTTTCCTGAATATATTCAGGAAAAAACGCATGCGCCCTTTTTGGCCAAGGGCATCATTGTCGACGTTTTGCCGCTTTTCATGTGCTTTAAAGGCGATTCGAATCTACCTCCTGAAATCTGTTTCCTGCAATTTTGCCTTGCTTTCAAATCCTCTTCGTTGCCTTCCCTCAATATATCTGTGGATGAGAGTTGTCATTTATAACTCTGCGGGTTTGTGAATTGCAGTGTCCCTGAGCTCCATTTTTCAACTGTCTTTTTTGGGAGCTGGCCGCAAAAGCGCGGGATTGCCTCAGGCCCTATTATGCTTCTGGGCGTCAGGCTAAGCCTGTGGTTAATTCTTCTTCCTGATGGGAAAATAGCGTGACCTGTGCCTGTCCCAACACCTAGATCTAGTCTCTCATTGGTTGCCCCTCTTCCCGTTCATCCTCAGGACAAATTGCAACCTGTAGGGAACAGGAGCTTAAAGGTGCTGATTCTCCAAGTAGGGAGATTGCTAGTAAAGTAGCTGGAAAGGCGAACCCGAGCACAAGGAGATGAGAAATGAGTTGCGTATTAGAAACCTTTCAAAATCACACGGTGTACCATCTTCTGGGTTTCTCATGCATGTTTTCGATGTAGGAAGATTCCCTTGAACCTGGAGATTTGGGACCCATGGGATGGGTACCAGGCAGTATTACTTTAAAGGTCTGCATTTGCTCACCCAACCTCACCCAACCTTTCAGCCCCAAGAGTGTCCACCCTTATGTCTCATCCAGCTGTGGGTCTAGATATGGTCAATCCAGGTTGCATCACAGCCTCTGAAGGAATTTTGTAAGAATTTCTCTCTCTTTCACTGTCTTTGTTTTACGGGTTTTTAAAAGTAATTTATTTTTATAATGGGGTTTAGCTGCTTTTCATGGCTGTGTTTATGCGGCTTTACACCCACTTGACTCACTTCCAGACAGATATCAATACATAGGTTTTAAGATTCTTACTAGTCACATATATTCTTGCGTGGTGAATAGGGGGTGTTGAGTCCAGTTCACTGAGCAAGGAGTAGGTCTTGTCTATTACATATTGGGTGTATGGAACGGTATCTGAGCGAATTTGAAACCCTTGTTTTATGCCTCACCCCACCTCACATTTCCCGTTAAGCAGCCATAGTGTGTTTTCTAAACGTGTGACTCTGTTCTGTTTTGTAATTCAGTTCAAGTGTAGCGGTTTTTACATTCCCTCTATAAGTGATAGCTTATGATAAGTGTCTTTTTCTGTGTGACTTATTTCACTTAGAATCGTCGTACCTAAGTCCACTCATCTTGCTTCTACTAGCCGTATGACATTGATTTCATGTCTGAGTGATATTCCATTGTACATAAGGACCACAACTTCTTTATCCATTTTTCTCTTTCCTGGGATATTTAAGGTGTCATGAAGTGGAGGTTCTTGTCAACAGTGCAGCCCTAAAGTTTGGGGTGCCTGTGTCTTGCTGATTTTTATTTTTCCCAATTTATACGCCCATGAGTGGACGTGCCTTATGCTCCCTAAGCTGTGTTTTTTCGATGTTTCAGGACACACCGTACACTTCTCCAGAGTGGCTGTTGGCAATTTACATCCCGCCCATCAGCGTAGCAAGGCTGCCATTTCTCCATGGCCTGTCCTGCATTTCTGGTTTAGACACTTTTTGCAGCATGTCCCTTTTGACCGATGGGAAGCGAGACTTCTTTGTAGCGCTGATTTTCCTTTCCAGGTTGCTTGGTTGGCCAAACAGGGCGTATGCGTTTTTTCCTGAATATATTCAGGAAAATACGCATACGCCCTGTTTGGCCAAGGGCATCATTGTCGACGTTTTGCCGCTTTTCATGTGCTTTAAAGGCGATTCGAATCTACCTCCTGAAACCTGTTTCCTGCAATTCTGCCTTGCTTTCAAATCCTCTTCGTTGCCTTCCCTCAATATATCTGTGGATGAGAGTTATCATTTATAACTCTGCGGGTTTGTGAATTGCAGTGTCCCTGAGCTCCATTTTTCAACTCGCTTTTTTGGGAGCTGGCCGCAAAAGCGCGGGATTGCCTCAGGCCCTATTCTGCTTCTGGGCGGCAGGCTGAGCCTATGGTTAATTCTTCTTCCTGATGGGAAAATAGAGTGACCTGTACCTGTCCCAACACCTAGATCTAGTCTCTCATTGGTTGCCCCTCTTCCCGTTCATCCTCAGGACAAATTGCAACCTGTAGGGAACAGGAGCTTAAAGGTGCTGATTCTCCAAGTAGGGAGATTGCTAGTAAAGTAGCTGGAATGGCGAACCCGAGCACAAGGAGATGAGAAATGAGGTGCGTATTAGAAACCTTTCAAAATCACACGGTGTACCATCTTCTGGGTTTCTCATGCATGTTTTCGATGTTGGAAGATGCCCTTGAACCTGGAGATTTGGGACCCATGGGATGGGTACCAGGCCGTATTTCTTTAAAGGTTCTGCGTTTGCTCACCCAACCTCACCCAACCTTTCAGCCCCAAGAGTGTCCACCCTTATGTCTCATTCAGCTGTGGGTCTAGATATGGTCAATCCAGGTTGCATCACAGCCTCTGAACGAATTTTGTAAGAATTTCTCTCTCTTTCACTGTCTTTGTTTTACGGGTTTTTAAAAGAAATTTATTTTTATAATGGGGTTTAGCTGCTTTTCACGGCTGTGTTTATGCGGCTTTACACCCACTTGACTCACTTCCAGACAGATATCAATACAAAGGTTTTAAGATTCTTACTAGTCAGATATATTCTTGTGTGCTGAATAGGGGGTGTTGAGTCCAGTTCACTGAGCAAGGAGTAGGTTTTGTCTATTACATATTGGGTGTATGGAACGGTATCTGAGCGAATTTGAAACCCTTGTTTTATGCATCACCCCACCTCACCTTTCCCGTTAAGCAGCCATACTGTGTTTTCTAAACGAGTGACTCTGTTCTGTTTTGTTATTCAGTTCAAGTGTAGCGGTTTTTACATTCCCTCTATAAGTGATAGCTTATGATAAGTGTCTTTTTCTGTGTGACTTATTTCACTTAGAATCGTCGTACCTAAATCCACTCATCTTGCTTCTACTAGCCTTATGACATTGATTTCATGTCTGAGTGATATTCCATTGTACATAAGGACCACAACTTCTTTATCCATTTTTCTCTTTCCTGGGATATTTAAGGTGTCATGAAGTGGAGGTTCTTGTCAACAGAGCAGCCCTAAACTTTCGGGTGCCTGTGTCTTGCTGATTTTTAGTTTTCCCAATTTATATGCCCATGAGTGGACGTGCCCTATGCTCCCTAAGGTGTGTTTTTTCGATGTTTCAGGACACACCGTACACTTCTCCAGAGTGGCTGTTGGCAATTTACATCCCGCCCATCAGCATAGCAAGGCTGCCATTTCTCCATGGCCTGTCCTGCATTTCTGGTTTTGACACTTTTTGCAGCATGGCCCTTTTGACCGATGGGAAGCGAGACTTCTTTGTAGCGCTGATTAGCCTTTCCAGGTTGCTTGGTTGGCCAAACAGGGCGTATGCGTTTTTTCCTGAATATATTCAGGAAAATACGCATACGCCCTGTGTGGCCAAGGGCATCATTGTCGACGTTTTGCCGCTTTTCATGTGCTTTAAAGGCGATTCGTATCTACCTCCTGAAATCTGTTTCCTGCAATTCTGCCTTGCTTTAAAATCCTCTTCGTTGCCTTCCCTCAATATATCTGTGGATGAGAGTTATGATTTATAGCTCTGCGGGTTTGTGAATTGAAGTGTCCCTGAGCTCCGTTTTTCAACTGGCTTTTTCGGGAGCTGGCCGCAAAAGCGCGGGATTGCCTCAGGCCCTATTCTGGTTCCGGGCGGCAGGCTGAGCCTGTGGTTAATTCTTCTCCCCAATGGGAAAATAGAGTGACCTGTGCCTTTCCAACACCTAGATCTAGTCTCTCATTGGTTGCCCCTCTTCCCGTTCATCCTCAGGACAAATTGCAACCTGTAGGGAACAGGAGCTTAAAGGTGCTGATTCTCCAAGTAGGGAGATTGCTAGTAAAGTAGCTGGAAAGGCGAACCCGAGCACAAGGAGATGAGAAATGAGGTGCGTATTAGAAACCTTTCAAAATCACACGGTGTACCATCTTCTGGGTTTCTCATGCATGTTTTCGATGTAGGAAGATTCCCTTGAACCTGGAGATTTGGGACCCATGGGATGGGTACCAGGCAGTATTACTTTAAAGGTCTGCATTTGCTCACCCAACCTCACCCAACCTTTCAGCCCAAAGAGTGTCCACCCTTATGTCTCATCCAGCTGTGGGTCTAGATATGGTCAATCCAGGTTGCATCACAGCCTCTGAACGAATTTTGTAAGAATTTCTCTCTCTTTCACTGTCTTTGTTTTACGGGTTTTTAAAAGTAATTTATTTTTATAATGGGGTTTAGCTGCTTTTCACGGCTGTGTTTATGCGGCTTTACACCCACTTGACTCACTTCCAGACAGATATCAATACATAGGTTTTAAGATTCTTACTAGTCACATATATTCTTGCGCGGTGAATAGGGGGTGTTGAGTCCAGTTCACTGAGCAAGGAGTAGGTCTTGTCTATTACATATTGGGTGTATGGAACGGTATCTGAGCGAATTTGAAACCCTTGTTTTATGCATCACCCCACCTCACATTTCCCGTTAAGCAGCCATAGTGTGTTTTCTAAACGTGTGACTCTGTTCTGTTTTGTAATTCAGTTCAAGTGTAGCGGTTTTTACATTCCCTCTATAAGTGATAGCTTATGATAAGTGTCTTTTTCTGTGTGACTTATTTCACTTAGAATCGTCGTACCTAAGTCCACTCATCTTGCTTCTACTAGCCGTATGACATTGATTTCATGTCTGAGTGATATTCCATTGTACATAAGGACCACAACTTCTTTATCCATTTTTCTCTTTCCTGGGATATTTAAGGTGTCATGAAGTGGAGGTTCTTGTCAACAGTGCAGCCCTAAACTTTGGGGTGCCTGTGTCTTGCTGATTTTTATTTTTCCCAATTTATACGCCCATGAGTGGACGTGCCTTATGCTCCCTAAGCTGTGTTTTTTCGATGTTTCAGGACACACCGTACACTTCTCCAGAGTGGCTGTTGGCAATTTACATCCCGCCCATCAGCGTAGCAAGGCTGCCATTTCTCCATGGCCTGTCCTGCATTTCTGGTTTAGACACTTTTTGCAGCATGTCCCTTTTGACCGATGGGAAGCGAGACTTCTTTGTAGCGCTGATTTGCCTTTCCAGGTTGCTTGGTTGGCCAAAAAGGGCGTATGCGTTTTTTCCTGAATATATTCAGGAAAATACGCATACGCCCTGTGTGGCCAAGGGCATCATTGTCGACGTTTTGCCGCTTTTCATGTGCTTTAAAGGCGATTCGAATCTACCTCCTGAAACCTGTTTCCTGCAATTCTGCCTTGCTTTCAAATCCTCTTCGTTGCCTTCCCTCAATATATCTGTGGATGAGAGTTATCATTTATAACTCTGCGTGTTTGTGAATTGCAGTGTCCCTGAGCTCCATTTTTCAACTCGCTTTTTTGGGAGCTGGCCGCAAAAGCGCGGGATTGCCTCAGGCCCTATTCTGCTTCTGGGCGGCAGGCTGAGCCTGTGGTTAATTCTTCTTCCTGATGGGAAAATAGAGTGACCTGTACCTGTCCCAACACCTAGATCTAGTCTCTCATTGGTTGCCCCTCTTCCCGTTCATCCTCAGGACAAATTGCAACCTGTAGGGAACAGGAGCTTTAAGGTGCTGATTCTCCAAGTAGGGAGATTGCTAGTAAAGTAGCTGGAATGGCGAACCCGAGCACAAGGAGATGAGAAATGAGGTGCGTATTAGAAACCTTTCAAAATCACACGGTGTACCATCTTCTGGGTTTCTCATGCATGTTTTCGATGTTGGAAGATGCCCTTGAACCTGGAGATTTGGGACCCATGGGATGGGTACCAGGCCGTATTACTTTAAAGGTTCTGCGTTTGCTCACCCAACCTCACCCAACCTTTCAGCCCCAAGAGTGTCCACCCTTATGTCTCATCCAGCTGTGGGTCTAGATATGGTCAATCCAGGTTGCATCACAGCCTCTGAACGAATTTTGTAAGAATTTCTCTCTCTTTCACTGTCTTTGTTTTACGGGTTTTTAAAAGTAATTTATTTTTATAATGGGGTTTAGCTGCTTTTCACGGCTGTGTTTATGCGGATTTACACCCACTTGACTCACTTCCAGACAGATATCAATACATAGGTTTTAAGATTCTTACTAGTCACATATATTCTTGTGCGGTGAATAGGGGGTGTTGAGTCCAGTTCACTGAGCAAGGAGTAGGTCTTGTCTATTACATATTGGGTGTATGAAACGGTATCTGAGCGAATTTGAAACCCTTGTTTTATGCATCACCCCACCTCACCTTTCCCCTTAAGCAGCCATAGAGTGTTTTCTAAACGTGTGACTCTGTTCTGTTTTGTAATTCAGTTCAAGTGTAGCGGTTTTTACATTCCCTCTATAAGTGATAGCTTATGATAAGTGTCTTTTTCTGTGTGACTTTTTTCACTTAGAATCGTCGTACCTAAGTCCACTCATCTTGCTTCTACTAGCCTTATGACATTGATTTCATGTCTGAGTGATATTCCATTGTACATAAGGACCACAGCTTCTTTATCCATTTTTCTCTTTCCTGGGATATTTAAGGTGTCATGAAGTGGAGGTTCTTGTCAACAGAGCAGCCCTAAACTTTGGGGTGCCTGTGTCTTGCTGATTTTTAGTTTTCCCAATTTATACGCCCATGAGTGGACGTGCCCTATGCTCCCTAAGCTGTGTTTTTTCGATGTTTCAGGACACACCGTACACTTCTGCAGAGTGGCTGTTGGCAATTTACATCCCGCCCATCAGCGTAGCAAGGCTGCCATTTCTCCATGGCCTGTCCTGCATTTCTGGTTTTGACACTTTTTGCAGCATGACCCTTTTGACAGATGGGAAGCGAGACTTCTTTGTAGCGCTGATTTGCCATTCCAGGTTGCTTGGTTGGCCAAAAAGGGCATATGCGTTCTTTCCTGAATATATTCAGGAAAAAACGCATGCGCCCTTTTTGGCCAAGGGCATCATTGTCGACGTTTTGCCGCTTTTCATGTGCTTTAAAGGCGATTCGAATCTACCTCCTGAAATCTGTTTCCTGCAATTTTGCCTTGCTTTCAAATCCTCTTCGTTGCCTTCCCTCAATATATCTGTGGATGAGAGTTGTCATTTATAACTCTGCGGGTTTGTGAATTGCAGTGTCCCTGAGCTCCATTTTTCAACTGTCTTTTTTGGGAGCTGGCCGCAAAAGCGCGGGATTGCCTCAGGCCCTATTATGCTTCTGGGCGTCAGGCTAAGCCTGTGGTTAATTCTTCTTCCTGATGGGAAAATAGAGTGACCTGTGCCTGTCCCAACACCTAGATCTAGTCTCTCATTGGTTGCCCCTCTTCCCGTTCATCCTCAGGACAAATTGCAACCTGTAGGGAACAGGAGCTTAAAGGTGCTGATTCTCCAAGTAGGGAGATTGCTAGTAAAGTAGCTGGAAAGGCGAACCCGAGCACAAGGAGATGAGAAATGAGTTGCGTATTAGAAACCTTTCAAAATCACACGGTGTACCATCTTCTGGGTTTCTCATGCATGTTTTCGATGTAGGAAGATTCCCTTGAACCTGGAGATTTGGGACCCATGGGATGGGTACCAGGCAGTATTACTTTAAAGGTCTGCATTTGCTCACCCAACCTCACCCAACCTTTCAGCCCCAAGAGTGTCCACCCTTATGTCTCATCCAGCTGTGGGTCTAGATATGGTCAATCCAGGTTGCATCACAGCCTCTGAAGGAATTTTGTAAGAATTTCTCTCTCTTTCACTGTCTTTGTTTTACGGGTTTTTAAAAGTAATTTATTTTTATAATGGGGTTTAGCTGCTTTTCACGGCTGTGTTTATGCGGCTTTACACCCACTTGACTCACTTCCAGACAGATATCAATACATAGGTTTTAAGATTCTTACTAGTCACATATATTCTTGCGCGGTGAATAGGGGGTGTTGAGTCCAGTTCACTGAGCAAGGAGTAGGTCTTGTCTATTACATATTGGGTGTATGGAACGGTATCTGAGCGAATTTGAAACCCTTGTTTTATGCCTCACCCCACCTCACATTTCCCGTTAAGCAGCCATAGTGTGTTTTCTAAACGTGTGACTCTGTTCTGTTTTGTAATTCAGTTCAAGTGTAGCGGTTTTTACATTCCCTCTATAAGTGATAGCTTATGATAAGTGTCTTTTTCTGTGTGACTTATTTCACTTAGAATCGTCGTACCTAAGTCCACTCATCTTGCTTCTACTAGCCGTATGACATTGATTTCATGTCTGAGTGATATTCCATTGTACATAAGGACCACAACTTCTTTATCCATTTTTCTCTTTCCTGGGATATTTAAGGTGTCATGAAGTGGAGGTTCTTGTCAACAGTGCAGCCCTAAACTTTGGGGTGCCTGTGTCTTGCTGATTTTTATTTTTCCCAATTTATACGCCCATGAGTGGACGTGCCTTATGCTCCCTAAGCTGTGTTTTTTCGATGTTTCAGGACACACCGTACACTTCTCCAGAGTGGCTGTTGGCAATTTACATCCCGCCCATCAGCGTAGCAAGGCTGCCATTTCTCCATGGCCTGTCCTGCATTTCTGGTTTAGACACTTTTTGCAGCATGTCCCTTTTGACCGATGGGAAGCGAGACTTCTTTGTAGTGCTGATTTTCCTTTCCAGGTTGCTTGGTTGGCCAAAAAGGGCGTATGCGTTTTTTCCTGAATATATTCAGGAAAAACCGCATACGCCCTGTTTGGCCAAGGGCATCATTGTCTACGTTTTGCCGCTTTTCATGTGCTTTAAAGGCGATTCGAATCTACCTCCTGAAACCTGTTTCCTGCAATTCTGCCTTGCTTTCAAATCCTCTTCGTTGCCTTCCCTCAATATATCTGTGGATGAGAGTTATCATTTATAACTCTGCGGGTTTGTGAATTGCAGTGTCCCTGAGCTCCATTTTTCAACTCGCTTTTTTGGGAGCTGGCCGCAAAAGCGCGGGATTGCCTCAGGCCCTATTCTGCTTCTGGGCGGCAGGCTGAGCCTGTGGTTAATTCTTCTTCCTGATGGGAAAATAGTGTGACCAGTGTCTGTCCCAACACATAGATCTAGTCTCTCATTGGTTGCCCCTCTTCCCGTTCATCCTCAGGACAAATTGCAACCTGTAGGGAACAGGAGCTTAAAGGTGCTGATTCTCCAAGTAGGGAGATTGCTAGTAAAGTAGCTGGAATGGCGAACCCGAGCACAAGGAGATGAGAAATGAGGTGCGTATTAGAAACCTTTCAAAATCACACGGTGTACCATCTTCTGGGTTTCTCATGCATGTTTTCGATGTTGGAAGATGCCCTTGAACCTGGAGATTTGGGACCCATGGGATGGGTACCAGGCCGTATTACTTTAAAGGTTCTGCGTTTGCTCACCCAACCTCACCCAACCTTTCAGCCCCAAGAGTGTCCACCCTTATGTCTCATTCAGCTGTGGGTCTAGATATGGTCAATCCAGGTTGCATCACAGCCTCTGAACGAATTTTGTAAGAATTTCTCTCTCTTTCACTGTCTTTGTTTTACGGGTTTTTAAAAGAAATTTATTTTTATAATGGGGTTTAGCTGCTTTTCACGGCTGTGTTTATGCGGCTTTACACCCACTTGACTCACTTCCAGACAGATATCAATACATAGGTTTTAAGATTCTTACTAGTCAGATATATTCTTGTGTGCTGAATAGGGGGTGTTGAGTCCAGTTCACTGAGCAAGGAGTAGGTTTTGTCTATTACATATTGGGTGTATGGAACGGTATCTGAGCGAATTTGAAACCCTTGTTTTATGCATCACCCCACCTCACCTTTCCCGTTAAGCAGCCATACTGTGTTTTCTAAACGAGTGACTCTGTTCTGTTTTGTTATTCAGTTCAAGTGTAGCGGTTTTTACATTCCCTCTATAAGTGATAGCTTATGATAAGTGTCTTTTTCTGTGTGACTTATTTCACTTAGAATCGTCGTACCTAAATCCACTCATCTTGCTTCTACTAGCCTTATGACATTGATTTCATGTCTGAGTGATATTCCATTGTACATAAGGACCACAACTTCTTTATCCATTTTTCTCTTTCCTGGGATATTTAAGGTGTCATGAAGTGGAGGTTCTTGTCAACAGAGCAGCCCTAAACTTTCGGGTGCCTGTGTCTTGCTGATTTTTAGTTTTCCCAATTTATATGCCCATGAGTGGACGTGCCCTATGCTCCCTAAGCTGTGTTTTTTTCGATGTTTCAGGACACACCGTACACTTCTCCAGAGTGGCTGTTGGCAATTTACATCCCGCCCATCAGCATAGCAAGGCTGCCATTTCTCCATGGCCTGTCCTGCATTTCTGGTTTTGACACTTTTTGCAGCATGGCCCTTTTGACCGATGGGAAGCGAGACTTCTTTGTAGCGCTGATTAGCCTTTCCAGGTTGCTTGGTTGGCCAAACAGGGCGTATGCGTTTTTTCCTGAATATATTCAGGAAAAAACGCATACGCCCTGTTTGGCCAAAGGCATCATTGTCGACGTTTTGCCACTTTTCATGTGCTTTAAAGGCGATTCGAATCTACCTCCTGAAACCTGTTTCCTGCAATTCTGCCTTGCTTTAAAATCCTCTTCGTTGCCTTCCCTCAATATATCTGTGGATGAGAGTTATGATTTATAGCTCTGCGGGTTTGTGAATTGAAGTGTCCCTGAGCTCCGTTTTTCAACTGGCTTTTTCGGGAGCTGGCCGCAAAAGCGCGGGATTGCCTCAGGCCCTATTCTGGTTCCGGGCGGCAGGCTGAGCCTGTGGTTAATTCTTCTCCCCGATGGGAAAATAGAGTGACCTGTGCCTTTCCAACACCTAGATCTAGTCTCTCATTGGTTGCCCCTCTTCCCGTTCATCCTCAGGACAAATTGCAACCTGTAGGGAACAGGAGCTTAAACGTGCTGATTCTCCAAGTAGGGAGATTGCTAGTAAAGTAGCTGGAAAGGCGAACCCGAGCACAAGGAGATGAGAAATGAGTTGCGTATTAGAAACCTTTCAAAATCACACGGTGTACCATCTTCTGGGTTTCTCATGCATGTTTTCGATGTAGGAAGATTCCCTTGAACCTGGAGATTTGGGACCCATGGGATGGGTACCAGGCAGTATTACTTTAAAGGTCTGCATTTGCTCACCCAACCTCACCCAACCTTTCAGCCCAAAGAGTGTCCACCCTTATGTCTCATCCAGCTGTGGGTCTAGATATGGTCAATCCAGGTTGAATCACAGCCTCTGAACGAATTTTGTAAGAATTTCTCTCTCTTTCACTGTCTTTGTTTTACGGGTTTTTAAAAGTAATTTATTTTTATAATGGGGTTTAGCTGCTTTTCACGGCTGTGTTTATGCGGCTTTACACCCACTTGACTCACTTCCAGACAGATATCAATACATAGGTTTTAAGATTCTTACTAGTCACATATATTCTTGCGCGGTGAATAGGGGGTGTTGAGTCCAGTTCACTGAGCAAGGAGTAGGTCTTGTCTATTACAAATTGGGTGTATGGAACGGTATCTGAGCGAATTTGAAACCCTTGTTTTATGCATCACCCCACCTCACCTTTCCCGTTAAGCAGCCATAGTGTGTTTTCTAAACGTGTGACTCTGTTCTGTTTTGTAATTCAGTTCAAGTGTAGCGGTTTTTACATTCCCTCTATAAGTGATAGCTTATGATAAGTGTCTTTTTCTGTGTGACTTATTTCACTTAGAATCGTCGTACCTAAGTCCACTCATCTTGCTTCTACTAGCCGTATGACATTGATTTCATGTCTGAGTGATATTCCATTGTACATAAGGACCACAACTTCTTTATCCATTTTTCTCTTTCCTGGGATATTTAAGGTGTCATGAAGTGGAGGTTCTTGTCAACAGTGCAGCCCTAAACTTTGGGGTGCCTGTGTCTTGCTGATTTTTATTTTTCCCAATTTATACGCCCATGAGTGGACGTGCCTTATGCTCCCTAAGCTGTGTTTTTTCGATGTTTCAGGACACACCGTACACTTCTCCAGAGTGGCTGTTGGCAATTTACATCCCGCCCATCAGCGTAGCAAGGCTGCCATTTCTCCATGGCCTGTCCTGCATTTCTGGTTTAGACACTTTTTGCAGCATGTCCCTTTTGACCGATGGGAAGCGAGACTTCTTTGTAGCGCTGATTTGACTTTCCAGGTTGCTTGGTTGGCCAAAAAGGGCGTATGCGTTTTTTCCTGAATATATTCAGGAAAAACCGCATACGCCCTGTTTGGCCAAGGGCATCATTGTCGACGTTTTGCCGCTTTTCATGTGCTTTAAAGGCGATTCGAATCTACCTCCTGAAACCTGTTTCCTGCAATTCTGCCTTGCTTTCAAATCCTCTTCGTTGCCTTCCCGCATATATTTGTGGACTGGAGTAATCATTTATACCTCAGCAGGTTTGTGAATGGCAGTGCCCCTGAGCTCCATTTTTCAACTGTCTTTTTTGGGAGCTGGCCGCAAAAGCACGGGATTGCCTCAGGCCCTATTCTGGTTCCCGGCGGCAGGCTGAGCCTGTGGTTAATTCTTCTTCCTGATGGGAAAATAGAGTGACCGGTGCCTGTCCCAACACCTAGATCTAGTCTCTCATTGGTTGCCCCTCTTCCCTTTCGTCCTCAGGACAAATTGCAACCTGTACGGAACAGGAAGTTAAAGGTGCTGATTCTCTAAGTAGGGAGATTGTTAGTAAAGTAGCTGGAATGGCGAACCCGAACACAAGGAGATGAGAAATGAGGTGCGTTTTAGAAACCTTTCAAAATCACACGGTGTACCATCTTCTGGGTTTCTCATGCATGTTTTCGATGTAGGAAGATGCCCTTGAACCTGGAGATTTGGGACCCATGGGATGGGCACCACGCAGTATTCCTTTAAAGGGTCTGCGTTTGCTCACCCAACCTCACCCAACCTCTCAGCCCCAAGATTGTCCACCCTTATGTCTCATCCAGCTGTGGGTCTAGATATGGTCAATCCAGGTTGCATCACAGCCTCTGAACGAATTTTGTAAGAATTTCTCTCTCTTTCACTGTCTTTGTTTTACGGGTTTTTAAAAGTAATTTATTTTTATAATGGGGTTTAGCTGCTTTTCACGGCTGTGTTTATGCGGCTTTACACCCACTTGACTCACTTCAAGACAGATATCAATACATAGGTTTTAAGATTCTTACTAGTCACATATATTCTTGTGCGGTGAATAGGTGGTGTTGAGTCCAGTTCACTGAGCAAGGAGTAGGTCTTTTCTATTTATTACATATTGGGTGTATGGAACGGTATCTGAGCGAATTTGAAACCCTTGTTTTATGCATCACCCCACCTCACCTTTCCCCTTAAGCAGCCATAGAGTGTTTTCTAAACGTGTGACTCTGTTCTGTTTTGTAATTCAGTTCAAGTGTAGCGGTTTTTACATTCCCTCTATAAGTGATAGCTTATGATAAGTGTCTTTTTCTGTGTGACTTTTTTCACTTAGAATCGTCGTACCTAAGTCCACTCATCTTGTTTCTACTAGCCTTATGACATTGATTTCATGTCTGAGTGATATTCCATTGTACATAAGGACCACAGCTTCTTTATCCATTTTTCTCTTTCCTGGGATATTTAAGGTGTCATGAAGTGGAGGTTCTTGTCAACAGAGCAGCCCTAAACTTTGGGGTGCCTGTGTCTTGCTGATTTTTATTTTTCCCAATTTATACGCCCATGAGTGGACGTGCCTTATGCTCCCTAAGCTGTGTTTTTTCGATGTTTCAGGACACACCGTACACTTCTTCAGAGTGGCTGTTGGCAATTTACATCCCGCCCATCAGCGTAGCAAGTCTGCCATTTCTCCATGGCCTGTCCTGCATTTCTGGTTTAGACACTTTTTGCAGCATGGCCCTTTTGACCGATGGGAAGCGAGACTTCTTTGTAGCGCTGATTTGCCTTTCCAGGTTGCTTGGTTGGCCAAACAGGGCGTATGCGTTTTTTCCTGAATATATTCAGGAAAATACGCATACGCCCTGTTTGGCCAAGGGCATCATTGTCGACGTTTTGCCACTTTTCATGTGCTTTAAAGGCGATTCGAATCTACCTCCTGAAACCTGTTTCCTGCAATTCTGCCTTGCTTTCAAATCCTCTTCGTTGCCTTCCCTCAATATATCTGTGGATGAGAGTTATCATTTATAACTCTGCGGGTTTGTGAATTGCAGTGTCCCTGAGCTCCATTTTTCAACTCGCTTTTTTGGGAGCTGGCCGCAAAAGCGCGGGATTGCCTCAGGCCCTATTCTGCTTCTGGGCGGCAGGCTGAGCCTGTGGTTAATTCTTCTTCCTGATGGGAAAATAGAGTGACCTGTGCCTGTCCCAACACCTAGATCTAGTCTCTCATTGGTTGCCCCTCTTCCCGTTCATCCTCAGGACAAATTGCAACCTGTAGGGAACAGGAGCTTAAAGGTGCTGATTCTCCAAGTAGGGAGATTGCTAGTAAAGTAGCTGGAAAGGCGAACCCGAGCACAAGGAGATGAGAAATGAGGTGCGTATTAGAAACCTTTCAAAATCACACGGTGTACCATCTTCTGGGTTTCTCATGCATGTTTTCGATGTTGGAAGATTCCCTTGAACCTGGAGATTTGGGACCCATGGGATGGGTACCAGGCCGTATTACTTTAAAGGTTCTGCGTTTGCTCACCCAACCTCACCCAACCTTTCAGCCCCAAGAGTGTCCACCCTTATGTCTCATTCAGCTGTGGGTCTAGATATGGTCAATCCAGGTTGCATCACAGCCTCTGAACGAATTTTGTAAGAATTTCTCTCTCTTTCACTGTCTTTCTTTTACGGGTTTTTAAAAGTAATTTATTTTTATAATGGGGTTTAGCTGCTTTCCACGGCTGTGTTTATGCGGCTTTACACCCACTTGACTCACTTCCAGACAGATATCAATACATAGGTTTTAAGATTCTTACTAGTCAGATATATTCTTGTGTGCTGAATAGGGGGTGTTGAGTCCAGTTCACTGAGCAAGGAGTAGGTTTTGTCTATTACATATTGGGTGTATGGAACGGTATCTGAGCGAATTTGAAACCCTTGTTTTATGCATCACCCCACCTCACCTTTCCCCTTAAGCAGCCATACTGTGTTTTCTAAACGAGTGACTCTGTTCTGTTTTGTAATTCAGTTCAAGTGTAGCGGTTTTTACATTCCCTCTATAAGTGATAGCTTATGATAAGTGTCTTTTTCTGTGTGACTTATTTCACTTAGAATCGTCGTACCTAAATCCACTCATCTTGCTTCTACTAGCCTTATGACATTGATTTCATGTCTGAGTGATATTCCATTGTACATAAGGACCACAACTTCTTTATCCATTTTTCTCTTTCCTGGGATATTTAAGGTGTCATGAAGTGGAGGTTCTTGTCAACAGAGCAGCCCTAAACTTTCGGGTGCCTGTGTCTTGCTGATTTTTAGTTTTCCCAATTTATATGCCCATGAGTGGACGTGCCCTATGCTCCCTAAGCTGTGTTTTTTCGATGTTTCAGGACACACCGTACACTTCTCCAGAGTGGCTGTTGGCAATTTACATCCCGCCCATCAGCATAGCAAGGCTGCCATTTCTCCATGGCCTGTCCTGCATTTCTGGTTTTGACACTTTTTGCAGCATGGCCCTTTTGACCGATGGGAAGCGAGACTTCTTTGTAGCGCTGATTAGCCTTTCCAGGTTGCTTGGTTGGCCAAACAGGGCGTATGCGTTTTTTCCTGAATATATTCAGGAAAAAACGCATACGCCCTGTTTGGCCAAAGGCATCATTGTCGACGTTTTGCCACTTTTCATGTGCTTTAAATGCGATTCGAATCTACCTCCTGAAACCTGTTTCCTGCAATTCTGCCTTGCTTTAAAATCCTCTTCGTTGCCTTCCCTCAATATATCTGTGGATGAGAGTTATGATTTATAGCTCTGCGGGTTTGTGAATTGAAGTGTCCCTGAGCTCCGTTTTTCAACTGGCTTTTTCGGGAGCTGGCCGCAAAAGCGCGGGATTGCCTCAGGCCCTATTCTGGTTCCGGGCGTCAGGCTAAGCCTGTGGTTAATTCTTCTTCCTGATGGGAAAATAGAGTGACCTGTGCCTGTCCCAACACCTAGATCTAGTCTCTCATTGGTTGCCCCTCTTCCCGTTCATCCTCAGGACAAATTGCAACCTGTAGGGAACAGGAGCTTAAAGGTGCTGATTCTCCAAGTAGGGAGATTGCTAGTAAAGTAGCTGGAAAGGCGAACCCGAGCACAAGGAGATGAGAAATGGGGTGCTTATTAGAAACCTTTCAAAATCACATGGTGTACCATCTTCTGGGTTTCTCATGCATGTTTTCGATGTAGGAAGATGCCCTTGAACTTGGAGATTTGGGACAGATGGGATGGGAACCAGGCAGTATTACTTTAAAGGGTCTGCGTTTGCTCACCCAACCTCACCCAACCTTTCAGCCACAAGAGTGTCCACCCTTATGTCTCATCCAGCTGTGGGTCTAGGTATCGTCAATCCAGGTTGCATCACAGCCTCTGAAGGAATTTTGTAAGAATTTCTCTCTCTTTCACTGTCTTTGTTTTACGGGTTTTTAAAAGTAATTTATTTTTATAATGGGGTTTAGCTGCTTTTCACGGCTCTGTTTATGCGGCTTTACACCCAATTGACTCACTTCCAGACAGATATCAATACATAGGTTTTAAGATTCTTACTAGTCACATATATTCTTGTGCGGTGAATAGGGGATGTTGAGTCCAGTTCACTGAGCAAGGAGTAGGACTTGTCTATTACATATTGGGTGTATGGAACGGTATCTGAGCGAATTTGAAACCCTTGTTTTATGCATCACCCCACCTCACCTTTCCCGTTAAGCAGCCATAGTGTGTTTTCTAAACGTGTGACTCTGTTCTGTTTTGTAATTCAGTTCAAGGGTAGTGGTTTTTACATTCCCTCTATAAGTGATAGCTTATGATAAGTGTCTTTTTCTGTGTGACTTATTTCACTTAGAATCGTCATACCTAAGTCCACTCATCTTGCTTCTACTAGCCTTATGACATTGATTTCATGTCTGAGTGATATTCCATTGTACATAAGGACCACAACTTCTTTATCCATTTTTCTCTTTCCTGGGATATTTAAGGTGTCATGAAGTGGAGGTTCTTGTCAACAGAGCAGCCCTAAACTTTGGGGTGCCTGTGTCTTGCTGATTTTTAGTTTTCCCAATTTATACGCCCATGAGTGGACGTGCCCTATGCTCCCTAAGCTGTGTTTTTTCGATGTTTCAGGACACACCGTACACTTCGCCAGAGTGGCTGTTGGCAATTTACATCCCGCCCTTCAGCGTAGCAAGGCTGCCATTTCTCCATGGCCTGTCCTGCATTTTTGGTTTTGACACTTTTTGCAGCATGGCCCTTTTGACCGATGGGAAGCGAGACTTCTTTGTAGCGCAGATTAGCCTTTCCAGGTTGCTTGGTTGGTCAAACAGGGCGTATGCGTTTTTTCCTGAATATATTCAGGAAAAAACGCATACGCCCTGTATGGCCAAGAGCATCATTGTCGACGTTTTGCCACTTTTCTTGTGCTTTAAACGGGATTCGAATCTACCTCCTGAAACCTGTTTCCTGCAATTCTGCCTTGCTTTCAAATCCTCTTCGTTGCCTTCCCTCAATATATCTGTGGATGAGAGTTATGATTTATAGCTCTGCGGGTTTGTGAATTGCAGTGTCCCTGAGCTCCGTTTTTCAACTGGCTTTTTCGGGAGCTGGCCGCAAAAGCGCGGGATTGCCTCAGGCCCTATTCTGGTTCCGGGCGGCAGGCTGAGCCTGTGGTTAATTCTTCTTCCCGATGGGAAAATAGAGTGACCTGTGCCTTTCCAACACCTAGATCTAGTCTCTCATTGGTTGCCCCTCTTCCCGTTCATCTTCAGGACAAATTGCAACCTGTAGGAAACAGGAGCTTAAAGGTGCTGATTCTCCAAGTAGGGAGATTGCTAGTAAAGTAGCTGGAAAGGCGAACCCGAGCACAAGGAGATGAGAAATGAGTTGCGTATTAGAAAACTTTCAAAATCACACGGTGTACCATCTTCTGGGTTTCTCATGCATGTTTTCGATGTAGGAAGATTCCCTTGAACCTGGAGATTTGGGACCCATGGGATGGGTACCAGGCAGTATTACTTTAAAGGTCTGCATTTGCTCACCCAACCTCACCCAACCTTTCAGCCCCAAGAGTGTCCACCCTTATGTCTCATCCAGCTGTGGGTCTAGATATGGTCAATCCAGGTTGCATCACAGCCTCTGAAGGAATTTTGTAAGAATTTCTCTCTCTTTCACTGTCTTTGTTTTACGGGTTTTTAAAAGTAATTTATTTTTATAATGGGGTTTAGCTGCTTTTCACGGCTGTGTTTATGCGGCTTTACACCCACTTGACTCACTTCCAGACAGATATCAATACATAGGTTTTAAGATTCTTACTAGTCACATATATTCTTGCGCGGTGAATAGGGGGTGTTGAGTCCAGTTCACTGAGCAAGGAGTAGGTCTTGTCTATTACATATTGGGTGTATGGAACGGTATCTGAGCGAATTTGAAACCCTTGTTTTATGCCTCACCCCACCTCACATTTCCCGTTAAGCAGCCATAGTGTGTTTTCTAAACGTGTGACTCTGTTCTGTTTTGTAATTCAGTTCAAGTGTAGCGGTTTTTACATTCCCTCTATAAGTGATAGCTTATGATAAGTGTCTTTTTCTGTGTGACTTATTTCACTTAGAATCGTCGTACCTAAGTCCACTCATCTTGCTTCTACTAGCCTTATGACATTGATTTCATGTCTGAGTGATATACCATTGTACATAAGGACCACAACTTCTTTATCCATTTTTCTCTTTCCTGGGATATTTAAGGTGTCATGAAGTGGAGGTTCTTGTCAACAGTGCAGCCCTAAACTTTGGGGTGCCTGTGTCTTGCTGATTTTTATTTTTCCCAATTTATACGCCCATGAGTGGACGTGCCTTATGCTCCCTAAGCTGTGTTTTTTCGATGTTTCAGGACACACCGTACACTTCTCCAGAGTGGCTGTTGGCAATTTACATCCCGCCCATCAGCGTAGCAAGGCTGCCATTTCTCCATGGCCTGTCCTGCATTTCTGGTTAAGACACTTTTTGCAGCATGGCCCTTTTGACCGATGGGAAGCGAGACTTCTTTTTAGCGCTGATTTGCCTTTCCAGGTTGCTTGGTTGGCCAAACAGGGCGTATGCGTTTTTTCCTGAATATATTCAGGAAAATACGCATACGCCCTGTTTGGCCAAGGGCATCATTGTCGACGTTTTGCCGCTTTTCATGTGCTTTAAAGGCGATTCGAATCTACCTCCTGAAACCTGTTTCCTGCAATTCTGCCTTGCTTTCAAATCCTCTTCCTTGCCTTCCCTCAATATATTTGTTGACGAGAGTTATCATTTATAACTCAGCAGGTTTGTGAATGGCAGTGCCCCTTGAGCTCCATTTTTCAACTGTCTTTTTTGGGAGCTGGCCGCAAAAGCACGGGATTGCCTCAGGCCCTATTCTGGCTCCTGGCGGCAGGCTGAACCTGTGGTTAATTCTTCTTCCTGATGGGAAAATATAGTGACCTGTGCCTGTCCCAACACCTAGACCTAGTCTCTCATTGGTTGCCCCTCTTCCCGTTTATCCTCAGGACAAATTGCAACCTGTAGGGAACAGGAGGTTAAAGTTGCTGATTCTCCAAGTAGGGAGATTGCTAGTAAAGTAGCTGGAATGGCGAACCCGAGCACAAGGAAATGAGAAATGAGGTGCGTATTAGAAACCTTTCAAAATCACACGGTGTACCATCTTCTGGGTTTCTCATGCATGTTTTCGATGTTGGAAGATGCACTTGAACCTGGAGATTTGGGACCCATGGGATGGGTACCAGGCAGTATTACTTTAAAGGGTCTGTGTTTGCTCACCCAACCTCACCCAACCTTTCAGCCCCAAGAATGTCCACCCTTATGTCTCATCCAGCTGTGGGTCTAGATATGGTCAATCCAGGTTGCATCACAGCCTCTGAACGAATTTTGTAAGAATTTCTCTCTCTTTCACTGTCTTTGTTTTACGGGTTTTTAAAAGTAATTTATTTCTATAATGGGGTTTAGCTGCTTTTCACGGCTGTGTTTATGCGGCTTTACACCCACTTGACTCACTTCCAGACAGATATCAATACATAGGTTTTAAGATTCTTACTAGTCAGATATATTCTTGTGCGGTGAATAGGGGGTGTTGAGTCCAGTTCACTGAGCAAGGAGTAGGTCTTGTCTATTACATATTGGGTGTATGGAACGGTATCTGAGTGAATTTGAAACCCTTGTTTTATGCATCACCCCACCTCACCTTTCCCGTTAAGCAGCCATAGTGTGTTTTCTAAACGTGTGACTCTGTTCTGTTTTGTAATTCAGTTCAAGGGTAGCGGTTTTTACATTCCCTCTATAAATGATAGCTTATGATAAGTGTCTTTTTCTGTGTGACTTATTTCACTTAGAATCGTCGTACCTAAATCCACTCATCTTGCTTCTACTAGCCTTATGACATTGATTTCATGTCTGAGTGATATTCCATTGTACATAAGGACCACAACTTCTTTATCCATTTTTCTCTTTCCTGGGATATTTAAGGTGTCATGAAGTGGAGGTTCTTGTCAACAGAGCAGCCCTAAACTTTGGGGTGCCTGTGTCTTTCTGATTTTTAGTTTTCCCAATTTATACGCCCATGAGTGGACGTGCCCTATGCTCCCTAAGCTGTGTTTTTTCGATGTTTCAGGGCACACCGTACATTTCTCCTGAGTGGCTGTTGGCAATTTACATCCCGCCCATCAGCGTAGCAAGGCTGCCATTTCTCCATGGCCTGTCCTGCATTTCTGGTTTTGACACTTTTTGCAGCATGGCCCTTTTGACCGATGGGAAGCGAGACTTCTTTGTAGCGCTGATTAGCCTTTCCAGGTTCTTGGTTGGCCAAACAGGGCGTATGCGTTTTTTCCTGAATATATTCAGGAAAAAACGCATTCGCCCTGTTTGGCCAAGGGCATCATTGTCGACGTTTTGCCGCTTTTCATGTGCTTTAAAGGGGATTCAAATCTACCTCCTGAAACCTGTTTCCTGCAATTCTGCCTTGCTTTCAAATCCTCTTCGTTGCCTTCCCTCAATATATCTGTGGATGAGAGTTATCATTTATAGCTCTGAGGGTTTGTGAATTGCAGTGTCCCTGAGCTCCATTTTTCAACTTGCTTTTTTGGGAGCTGGCCGCAAAAGCGCAGGATTGCCTCAGGCCCTATTCTGCTTCTGGGCGGCAGGCTGAGCCTGTGGTTAATTCTTCTTCCTGATGGGAAAATAGAGTGACCTGTGCCTGTCCCAACACCTAGATCTAGTGTCTCATTGGTTGCCCCTCTTCCCGTTCATCCTCAGGACAAATTGCAACCTGTAGGGAACAGGAGCTTAAAGGTGCTGATT